>NC_064642.1:21825251-23075251 GCF_023864345.2 Schistocerca serialis cubense
CCCCAGCGTTATTTAATCAGTATATTGGGTAAAGTAGCAGTAAAAGAAACTAAGGAGGAATTTGGTATGGGAATTAAGGTTCAACGAAAACATATAATAACTTTAAAATTTGCCGATTACGATGTCATTTTCTAACAGCTTAAAAAGCATTTGTAAGAAAAGGTGAACGGAATGGATAGTATATTCAAAAGATAGTATAAGTTAAACACCGACGAAATGGAGCAGTGGAGTGTAATCAAATTAAATCAGGCGATGCTGATGGAATGAGATTAGGTGATCATTAGCTGCTTGGACAGTAAACCGGCCGATGACGTCCGAAGTAGAGCGCACATAAAATTCTGACTGGCCACAACAAGAAGTCTTTTTGAAGGTATTAGTATGTAGTGTAACCTTGCGCGGTAGTGAAACGTAGACGAAAAACAGTTCAGACAAGAACAGAACAGAAGCTTTTGAAAAGCGGTGCTACAGAATGTCGCAGAAGATTAGATGGGTAGATCGAATAACGAATGAGGAGGTATTGAACAGAATGGGGTAAAAAGAAATTGAATGCACAACTTGACCATATATTAAAAGCACTACTACAAGTTCCTGTAATGACTGCTGCTCCACGTTCAGCAGCCTGTCGTTAAAGGCGAACGGTGGTAAATCATACAGTCAGCGCCCAGACGTTTGAGTGTTGTTTTGCAAGGAAGCTTCAACAACCATACGTACGGGAGACCGCGGCTCATTGGCCGTAGAAGCTCGATGGCCAGTTGGTATTATTTCGTTAGACTGCCGCCAGAATACGCCACCGACGAAGGGGGTTAGTAGCAACAGTACCATTGTTCTTTCCACAAATGTGTCAGTGCAGTTAGATCCTTGCAACTTACGTTTTCTTGTTAATGAAAGTACATTTTGCTTTCTCAAGATATTTTGTTGAGTACTCCAAGAAAACGCTTCTACTAAATTATAAACTACGACAATTAAAGTCCTTAGATCAAGGATTATTTTGACACTGTACACGGAGATAAATTTGAAACACGTTTTCGTAAACGAAATAGAATATTTCCGATATGGCGATGGAGCGCAATGGGTTATTTAAGTAGGGGCACGAAAGTCCACATGGCCAACCTACCCGCTGTCTTTTTTGTAAGTAAGCAGGAAAACATGCTTAAAAGTACCTCACTAAGGCTAGTGACATACGTTTTGGCCTTTAATCAAGAGAAGTTAGAAGGTTTTGCTTAAAGCTATGCAGTTGCCTGTCAACGTAAAATCCCCTAATCTTGGACCGAATTTGGGATGGTGGAACTTTCAAGATTTCTGAAACGACACCAGACACTCTCCATTCGTACTTCTCAGGCAACTGGTTTCCCATGATGTACTAGTTTCAACAAGCACAACACAGTCTTGTTTTTTGACAACACGAACAATGTTTTGAAAAGACTGAAACTAATCCCTGGTGACATCTGGAATGTACAAGAAACCGCAATCACTACTGTCCAAGGGGCTGACATAATAGTCACTCAAAGCAGATTACGCCAAATAGGCCGGATATGACCCGCTAGAAGATCACTTATCACTATGGCTTTAGCTATTAGTGCAGTTCGGAATTTCTTGCTTCCGTATTTTATATTTCCTAGGTTTAACTTTGAGCCCCATTTTTTCAGAGACAGTCCTGTTGGATACAAACGTAGTGCTCGTCTCTGAGGATGGACAATAGCAACTAGCTTATCGAAAAACATGCAACATTTCGTATCACTTGTTCGATGTTCCAAAGACTAGCTTTTCTTAGTACAAACTCACAACCATAGTTCCCATTTATCCCAAGTATCAAATTTTTGCAAAGAAAATAATGTCACAGTTGTGACTTTTCTACCTCACTATAACCAGAAACTACATACCTTAGAAAGAAGTGTTCACAGTCCCTTTAAGAAAGTTAAGAAACAAAAAAGAAAGAAACGGCGTGTAATGCATCGGTGACAGCAAACAAACTATTGTGACCACTCAGCCAGACTTAACATATTCTCCCCCTATCAACAGAAATAATTACTAAATGACAGGGTTTTGTACGCTTAAGTAAAACACTATTTAATTTTACTTATTGAAACATCTAGGTGCTGCAGCGATGCTTGAACCTTGTAAATAGTACTGAGATAAAAGTTACGCAAAGATAACGCGAATGTGAAAAGTCCTCTTGTTCTTTAGCTTCTGTCTTGGGCTGTTATTCTCTTACGATTAGGCCTTGCTGTGAATTAGGCTTTTCCTGATAGCTCTCACTGAGCTGTATTGCTACAAGTAGTTTGTATTTACGTGAGTAGAGTGAATGTTCATTAAAGTATAAAAAGTAAAATACGTATTACCACTGTATTATTCGAAGATCCTCTTTCATTTTTGATAAAAAAGAAAAAAATAGATTTCATTGATAAAACATGAAGAAATTAGATACGGAAGCATTTCGTTTGGTTCGTGGTTGTTTCAAAAGCCACTTTGTGTGTAATTACTATTTACATAATACGTTCTTTAGAACTTGCAGTCATTTATTTTTCTCGAAGTCTAATAATTTCTTTGTTGCAATTATTACGAAAGTAGATTTCGTGCCTTTTCGCGGTCAGTAAAATTCAAAACGAATTGTTTCCAAGCTAAATGTAGGCCGTAGCTATTTTGCGGTTTTAAAGTAAATGAATGTTAACAGCGTCATTGGTATTCTTGATTTTCAGGAAAGAAGTTGGATTAAACCAAAGATAAAAATTGGCCCCACTTTTCTTACAATGTTACCGTCAACGACTGTTGATAGATCACTAATTAAAAAAAAAAAATTTAACTGCCTTGATGAGATTTGGAAAATAAAGCAAATTTCACGTAATTTGCAGGTGGTAATGTTACAATTGGCGACTTCAAACGAGCACTGGCTGTAAAGTATAGGATTCTATGAAAATGTTTATTGTGTACCGATTGTAAATGTGAATGTTCCACAATTTTTTTGTGTGTCTTTTTTTCATGTATCCACCAACGAATGAGGCAAATCACAAGGATAAAAAATTAATGAATCAACGGAAGGAAAACAACAGAATACAATCAAGGAAACTATGCGCGATTGTCAGTCGCAATACTTCAGGTAAGGAAGCCGTAGTTCAAGACGAAAATCATTGTGCTCCCATATAAGTATTTCAAAAGTTTATGAACGTGGCCTTTCTTTCTTTTCCTTGTGACTTCTAAAAAGCGTATGAAGTTTTAACTACTAGGATTTATCTATTAGTGTTGTGCGCCACAATATGGCGGAGTTGTGTTAAGTAAATAAGCATCATGTCGAGTCGTCGCTAGAGTCTGTTCTTTTCCAATATCAACGAAATGAAATATTTTTCCTTTTCTGATATTATATGTAGCAGTGAGGATAAATGAAGAATTTATATTCAGTTATTTTGCCGTAACTCATGGACGTGGGAAAAATGAGAAAAATGGTCGCAAACATGGAAGAGGTATAGGCTATATACATGCGATCGGGAATTAAATGCCGAAGGGCAGCAAATTTCTGATGAAGAAATCACAAGCACGAGTTCTCCCATGAGTAATGTTGAATTACCGACAGAACTCGAAGAAAAAGTCGATTTACCAAGTCTTTTAACAGGTCCATTTGTTCAACTGTACGAAGGTTTGGCATCAATATTAACACAAAATTTTGTCCAATTTGCAAACGAACAGACGGTACAAATTACTAACCGTATGCAACAGAATTTTAATGAAAATTTCGGTCGCCTCAAGAAGGAAGAAATTAAAAATTTGTTCACCTAGCGAACAAACAGCGAGTATGGACGTAAATTTTGTTCACTTCGCGAAGGAATAAATAGCGAGGATGGAGGAAACTTTCGAACGATTTACGGATGAATAAGCAGTAAAAATCAGTTCTAGCATACAAAAGCGAATAAGTGAAGATTTCGAGCGATGTTATAGCATGCAAAGCGAATAAGTGAAGATTTTGAGCAATGTTCTAGCATACAACAGCGAATAAATGAAGATTTCGAGCGATTAGTCAACGAACAATCCGTTATACACAGTAGGTTAAATGCAAACCTTGAAACTGTAACAACAGAATAAGCTAATTTAAAATTAGCTAGCAAAGGTTTACCGAAATCGGGAACGCAATTTAGATCAGAAATAACAGAACTGAAAGATAACCAAACGGAAGTACAAAATACTGTGCAGCAACTAAGATCTCAGAGTAGCCATATGAATAGCGAATTTGTTACTTGCCTACACAAAAAAGACAAGCAAGTTACCGAGTACTTAACTGCCCACAAAAACAAGATTAGTGAAGAATTTGTTAACTGTCTAGAACAAAATGATGCTCAGGTTACTGAGTCCTTAAAATGAATTAAGATCGGTAGTACAGTGCGCAACTGCAGATGTTGCAGCTAATCGTAAAGACGACAGCGAAGGAGTTAAGTTCGAATTAAGTCAACTTCAACCTATGCTTGCACAGGAACATCCGAGATGGAAGGGGTCTCACGTGTGCAAGTTAGAGCAGGAGCTGTGGCCATTGTTGTCGTTGCACAAAATTTAAAACCGCAAGCTTTTGTTAAAAATTCCATTGCATATGTAGATACGATTCACTAAAAATCCGCTAGATGTCGCTAAACTTTATTAATGGCGTATGTAATATCATGGACGAGAAATTATATTTATTTTCACCTCTTGGTTATTGCTAGACATTAACGTACTGCAAGAGACTTTTAATGGTCCTATTTTGCTTTTATTCTAGCCATATTTTACAAAGATGGTATGAAATACTAAACATCACATTAATTTATTCGTGTATGGTGCAGAAAGTGTGTTATTATTTTTAACGACAAATTTAACTATTATTTTTAACAACGAAATTCTTCTAATGTTGCACAATAACAAAAATCTTAAAAAACTTACATTCGTAAACGATGCCCTTAAATGTGCCACCCAACCATAATTGCAAATTATTCATGTCTCAAGATTTCGATCTGAAGAGATAAAGTAAAAAGTATTGTTTTAGCTATTACACTTTTTAGTTGTAATTATGAACATGAGATTATTAATTAAATAATATATATACACTGTGACATTTTGAAGTGTTACATTCCTATCCCATATACTGCACTCATAACTCCTACTTTTATTACGAGACCAACTCTGAAATCGCGAAAAAAATCGGCTGTTTTACATAAAAAGGTCACTGTGTAACGCTGGAAATGCATATCCTCCTATTTCCATCTATTGTACTATAATTTTTTTCCTTATTTTGTTACCTGAAGATATGACATTTCTGTGTCTTAATATATTGTAATTGTTCTACTACTTGTATATATATATATATATATATATATATATATATATATATATATATATATATATATAATTGGTTTGTTTTGTAAATATTATTTGTATTTTTACGCTGAGTCTGGCCTAGGGAAAACTATGCTATCGAACGATTACATCGATAGATCGTGTGGAGAACCCATGGAGGTAAGAATAAGGGGAGATGGCGCTACGTATCCCAGCCGTACTACGTTTTGAAGCCATGGGGGCGTGGCTCGCTGCCATGACACTCTGACCAAAACATTGCCAGTGTCCTATAGCGCTGCGTGTATTACAGTCGCTAATTGCACCATATACGCATGTAACGTCATCAGATTGGTTGTTTCAAAGTTTTTGTTTAAAATAAAATCTCGTAAAGGCGAAATTCCGCGTTTCTTCTGATTAAAAATAGTTTTTAATGTAATATTACAAATAGCTAGCCTTCAATGTAAACGATACAATTTTGTTAAATCAGTAATAAACGTGTATCACAAACTAAATAATAGAAACTGAAAACTAAGTTAGCTGTACCCTCCCTCCAAAGCCCCATAAATACATCTTGTTTGTAATACGTACTGGGACATTTCAGTTACGTTACACTACTGGGAAACACTATTCATTACCACCAATATTTACTGAAATACGGTACATAGAATGGCAAATCTACAAAGTGTCCTGTTTAGGCCTATACTTTACGCCAGTTAATGTAGTGTTAGCTTTTAATTTGGTACATGATGAAGACAAAGTGTGTTACTCAACTCTTCGATTATCGACGATACGTACGTATTATACTGAAACGTGAACTTGAAAACTAAGAATTTAATTCTTTGAATCAACATACCTTTTGCAAAAGTTTTGGGTGTGTAGGGAAAACTGATGGTACAGCATTTTCACGAAGTCTTACTGCTGAAAGGGAAGTTCGGTCTATGTACTCTTCTCGGAAATGCTGAGAACATATAGTGCTCCATTTAGACGCACGCCAATTCTTCCTCCTCACGGCATTCTCCCACAGAGCTTTCCGACTTTCATTTTTAGGAAATCTAAAATCATACAGGAGAAAAACACGCTATAGTACAAGTACCGATGTAGCACACGTTCATTCACAATGAAGTTGTAAAATCACACTTAACGAGACAACTTACACATGAAATGTTATTCCCTTCGATTTCGCATCACAATCAGAACGATTCGTACATCCGAACACCACACAAGTCACCATAATAGCGCAAAATGCTTCCAAAGGCGAGCGACAAGCCTATGCACACAAGCTTACAGCAGCAATGTTTTGGTCGGATTGAGATGGCTACCCTCGGCTTCACATAGCTTCACAGCTGTGACGTCACGGCGTCTCCCTCTATTCTTACCTCCATGGGAGAACCTAAGTGTTTAGGTTCTTTGATAGTGTGAACTCTGCCGCATGGAGCGCGGGCAGAGGGGGTCTGGCTGGAGTAGGGCGGTAGAGCAGGTGTGTTGTGTGACACTCCCGCGAGATGCCGCGCTTTCGGGGTTTGGCAGCATGTAATTGCGCTCGACTTGCTATGATAGTTTCTGAAAGGGTGTCACGGACGGGCAGCAATAGCTGGCGCACTTCATGAGCCCGTGGTCTAGGGGTAGCATCTTTGATTCATAACCTAAACGTCTTCGGTCCCGTGTTCAATCCCCGCCACTGCCTTACTTTTGATAAATAATCAGCATTGGCGACCGAAGTCTTCCGGCATAAGAAGTCAGCATCATTCTGCCAACGGCCTTGTCAAAGAGGGCGGAGGAGCGGATAGAGTTCAGGGCACTATCTTGTCCTAGGGGTGGGAAATTGCCCCTAAAGGCGGAAGAATCAGCTATGATCAACGACATGAGGATGCAGAAGGCAATGGAAACCACTGCATTAAAGACACGTAACGTGTATCCACAGGACATGTGACCTGTAATTGAAGATGTGTCATGATGACCTCTCCATTGGCAAAAGATTCCGGAATAGTCCCCCATTCGGATCTCCGGGAGGGGACTGCCAAGGGGGAGATTACCATGAGAAAAAGATTGAATAATCAACGAAAGGATAACGTTCCACGAGTCTGGGCGTGGAATGTCAGAAGCTTGAACGTGGTATGGAAACTAGAAAATCTGAAAAGGGAAATGCAAAGGATCAATCTAGATATATTAGGGGTCAGTGAAGTGAAGTGGAAGGAAGACAAGGATTTCTGGTCAGATGAGTATCGGGTAATATCAACAGCAGCAGAAAATGGTATAACAGGTGTAGGATTCGTTATGAATAGGAAGGTAGGGCAGAGGGTGTGTTACTGTGAACAGTTCAGTGACCGGGTTGTTTTCATCAGAATCGACAGCAGACCAACACCGACAACGATAGTTCAGGTATACATGCCGACGTCGCAAGCTGAAGATGAACAGATAGAGAAAGTGTATGAGGATATTGAAAGGGTAATGCAATATGTAAAGGGGGACGAAAATCTGATAGTCATGGGCGACTGGAATGCAGTTGTAGGGGAAGGAGTAGAAGAAAAGGTTACAGGAGAATATCGGCTTGGGACAAGGAATGAAAGAGGACAAAGACTAATTGAGTTCTGTAACAAGTTTCAGCTAGTAATAGCGAATACCCTGTTCAAGAATCACAAGAGGAGGAGGTATACTTGGAAAAGGCCGGGAGATACGGGAAGATTTCAATTAGATTACATCATGGTCAGACAGAGATTCCGAAATCAGATACTGGACTGTAACGCGTACCCAGGAGCAGATATAGACTCAGATCATAATATAGCAGTGATGAAGAGTAGGCTGAAGTTCAAGACATTAGTCAGGAAGAATCAATACGCAAGGAAGTGCGATACGGAAGTACTAAGGAATGACAAGATACGTTTGAAGTTCTCTAACGCTATAGATACAACAATAAGGAATAGCGCAGTAGGCAGTACAGTTGAAGAGGAATGGACATCTCTAAAAAGGGCCATCACAGAAGTTGGGAAGGAAAGCATAGGTACAAAGAAGGTAGCTGCGAAGAAACCATGGGTAACAGAAGAAATACTTCAGTTGATTGATGAAAGGAGGAAGTGCAAAAATGTCCGGGAAAATCAGGGATACAGAAATACAAGTCGCTGAGGAATGAAATAAATAGGAAGTGCAGGGAAGCTAAGACGAAATGGCTGCAGGAAAAATGTGAAGACATCGAAAAAGATATGATTGTCGGAAGGACAGACTCAGCATACAGGAAAGTCAAAACAACCTTTGGTGACATTAAAAGCAACGGTGGTAACATTAGGAGTGCAACGGTAATTCCACTGTTAAATGCAGAGGAGAGAGCAGATAGGTGGAAAGAACACATTGAAAGCCTCTATGAAGGTGAAGATTTGTCTGATGTGATAGAAGAAGAAACAGGAGTCGATTTAGAAGAGATAGGGGCTCCAATATTAGAATCGGAATTTAAAAGGGCTTTGAAGGACTTACGGTCAAATAAGGCAGAAGGGATGGATAATGTTGTTGTTGTTGTTGTGGTCTTCAGTCCTGAGACTGGTTTGATGCAGCTCTCCATGCTACTCTATCCTGTGCAAGCTTTTTTATCTCCCAGTACCTACTGCAACCTACATCCTTCTGAATCTGCTTAGTGTATTCATCTCTTGGTCTCCCTCTACGATTTTTACCCTCCCCGCTGCCCTCCAATACTAAATTGGTGATCCCTTGATGCCTCAGAACATGTCCTACCAACCGATCCCTTCTTCTGGTCAAGTTGTGCCACAAACTTCTCTTCTCCCCAATCCTATTCAATACTTCCTCATTAGTTATGTGATCTACCCATATAATCTTCAGCATTCTTCTGTAGCACCACATTTCGAAAGCTTCTATTCTCTTCTTGTCCAAACTATTTATCGTCCATGTTTCACTTCCATACATGGCTACACTCCATACGAATACGTTCAGAAATGACTTCCTGACACTTAAATCAATACTGGATGTTAACAAACTTCTCTTCTTCAGAAACGCTTTCCTTGCTATTGCCAGCCTACATTTTATATCCCCTCTACTACTCCCCAAATAGCAAAACTCCTTTACTACTTTTAGTGCCTCATTTCCTAATCTAATTCCCTCAGCATCACCCGACTTAACTAGACTACATTCCATTATCCTTGTCTTGCTTTTGTTGATGTTCATCTTATATCCTCCTTTCAAGACACTGTCCATTCCATTCAACTGCTCTTCCAAGTCCTTTGCTGTCTCTGACAGAATTACAATGTTATCGGCGAACCTCAAAGTTTTTATTTCTTCTCCATGAATTTTAATATCTACTCCGAATTTTTCTTTTGTTTCCTTTACTGGTTGCTCAATATACAGATTGAACAACATCGGGGAGAGGCTACTACCCTGTCTTACTGCCTTCCCAACCACTGCTTCCCTTTCATGTCCCTCGACTCTTATAACTGCCATCTGGTTTCTGTACAAATTGTAAATAGCCTTTCGCTCCCTCTATTTTACCCCTGCCACCTTTAGAATTTGAAAGAGAGCATTCCAGTCAACATTGTCAAAAGCTTTCTCTAAGTCTACAAATGCTAGAAACGTAGGTTTGCCTTTCCTTAATCTTTCTTCTAAGATAAGTCGTAAGGTCAGTATTGGCTCACGTGTTCCAGTGTTTCTACGGAATCCAAACTGATATTCCCCGAGGTTGGCTTCTACTAGTTTTTTCATTCGTCTGTAAAGAATTCGTGTTAGTATATTGCAGCTGTGACTTATTAAACTGATAGTTCGGTAATTTTCACATCTGTCAACACCTGCTTTTTTTGGGATTGGAATTATTATATTCTTCTTGAAGTCTTAGGGTATTTCGCCTGTCTCATACATCTTGCTCACCAGATGGTAGAGTTTTGTCAGGACTGGCTCTCCCAAGGCCGTCAGTAGTTCTAATGGAATGTTGTCTACTCCGGGGGCCTTGTTTCGACTCAGGTCTTTCAGTGCTCTGTCAAACTCTTCACGCAGTATCACATCTCCCATTTCATCTTCATCTACATCCTCTTCCATTTCCATAATATTGTCCTCAAGTACATCGCCCTTGTATAGACCCTCTATATACTCCTTCCACCTTTCTGCTTTCCCTTCTTTGCTTAGAACTGGGTTTCCATCTGAGCTCTTGATATTCATACAAGTCGTTCTCTTATCTCCAAAGGTCTCTTTAATTTCCTGTAGGCAGTATCTATCTTACCCCTAGTGAGATAGGCCTCTACATTCTTACGTTTGTCCTCTAGCCATCCTTGCTTAGCCATTTTGCACTTCCTGTCGATCTCATTTTTGAGACGTTTGTATTCCTTTTTGCCTGCTTCATTTACTGCATTTTTATATTTTCTCCTTTCATCAATTAAATTCAATATTTCTTGTGTTACACAAGGATTTCTACTAGCCCTCGTCTTTTTACCTACTTGATCCTCTGCTGCCTTCGCTACTTCATCCCTCAAAGCTACCCATTCTTCTTCTACTGTATCTCTTTCCCCCATTCCTGTCAATTGTTCCCTTATGCTCTCCCTGAAACTCTGTACAACCTCTGGTTCTTTCAGTTTATCCAGGTCCCATCTCCTTAAATTCCCACCTTTTTGCAGTTTCTTCAGTTTTAATCTACAGGTCATAACCAATAGATTGCGGTCAGAGTCCACATCTGCCCCTGGAAATGTCTTACAATTTAAAACCTGATTCCTAAATCTCTGTCTTACCATTATATAGTCCATCAGATACCTTTTAGTATCTCCAGGGTTCTTCCATGTATACAACCTTCTTTCATGATTCTTAAACCAAGTGTTAGTTATGATTATGTTGTGCTCTGTGCAAAATTCTACCAGTCGGCTTCCTCTTTCATTTCTTAGCCCCAATCCATATTCACCTACTATGTTTCCTTCTCTCCCTTTTCCTATACTCGAATTCCAGTCACCCATGACTACTAAATTTTCGTCTCCCTTCACAATCTGAATAATTTCTTTTATTTCATCATACATTTCTTCAATTTCTTCGTCATCTGCAGAGCTAGTTGGCATATAAACTTGTACTACTGTAGTAGGTGTGGGCTTCGTATCTATCTTGGCCACAATAATGCGTTCACTATGCTGTTTGCAGTAGCTTACCCGCATTCCTATTTTCCTATTCATTATTAAACCTACTCCTGCATTACCCCTATTTGATTTTGTGTTTATAACCCTGTAGTCACCTGACCAGAAGTCTTGTTCCTCCTTCCACCGAACTTCACTAATTCCCACTATATCTAACTTTAACCTATCCATTTCCCTTTTTAAATTTTCTAATCTACCTGCCCGATTAAGGGATCTGACATTCCACGCTCCGATCCGTAGAACGCCAGTTTTCTTTCTCCTGATAATGACATCCTCTTGAGTAGTCCCCGCCCGGAGATAATATTCCATCAGAATTTCTAAAATCATTGGGGGAAGTGGCAACAAAACGACTATTCACGTTTGTGTAGAATATATGAGTCTGGCGACATACCATCTGACTTTCGGAAAGGCATCATCCACACAATTCCGAAGACGGCAAGAGCTGACAAGTGAGAGAATTATCGCACAATCAGCTTAACAGCCCATGCATCGAAGCTGCTTACAAGAATAACATACAGAAGAATGGAAAAGAAAATTGAGAATGCGCTAGGTGACGATCGGTTTGGCTTTAGGAAGCGTAAAGGGACGAGAGAGGCAATTCTGACGTTACGGCTAATAATGGAAGCAAGGCTAAAGAAAAATCAAGACACTTTCATAAGATTTGTCGACCTGGAAAAAGCGTTCGACAATATAAAATGGTGGAAGCTGTTCGAGATTCTGAAAAAAGTAGGGGTAAGCTATAGGGAGAGACGAGTCCTATACAATATGTACAAGAACCAAGAGGGAATAATAAGAGTGGACGATCAAGAACGAAGTGTTCGTATTAAGAAGGGTGTAAGACAAGGCCGTAGCCGGTCGCCCCTACTCTTCAATCTGTACATCGAGGAAGCAATGATGGAAATAAAAGAAAGGTTCAGGAGTGGAATTAAAATACAAGGTGAAAGGATATCAATGATACGATTCGCTCAAGACATTGATATCCTGAGTGAAAGTGAAGAAGAATTAAATGATCTGCTGAACGGAATGAACAGTCTAATGAGTACACAGTATGGTTTGAGAGTAAATCGTAGAAAGACGAAGGTAATGAGAAGTAGTAGAAATGAGAACAGCGAGAAACTTAACATCAGGATTGATGGTCACGAAGTCAATGAAGTTAAGAAATTCTGCTACCTAGGCAGTAAAATAACCGATGACGGACGGAGCAAGGAGGACATCAAAAGCAGACTCGCTATGGCAAAAAACGGATTTCTGGCCAAGAGAAGTCTATCGATATCAAATACCGGCCTTAATTTGAGGAAGAAATTTCTGAGGATGTACGTCTGGAGTACAGGGACTGTGGGAAAACCGGAACAGAAGAGAATCGAAGCATTTGAGATGTGGTGCTATAGACGAATGTTGAAAATTAGGTGGACTGATAAGGTAAGGAAGGAGGAGGTTCTATGCAGAATCAGAGAGGAAAGGAATATGTGGAAAACACTGATAAGGAGAAGGGACAGGATGACAGGACATCTGCTAAGACATGAGGGAATGACTTCCATGGTACTAGAGGGAGCTGTAGAGGGCAAAAACTGTAGAGGAAGACAGAGATTGGAATACGTCAAGCAAATAATTGAGGACGTAGGTTGCAAGTGCTACTCTGAGATGAAGAGGTTAGCACAGGAAAGGAATCCGTGGCGGGCCGCATCAAACCAGTCAGTAGACTGATGACCAAAAAAAAAAAAAAAAAAAAATCTTTCATTTTCAGTTATTATGGTAGTTGTCCATAGGACTGGCGACCTTAATTTTCCCCAAATCTCAAATATCTAATTAACGCCAGTTAATTGTTAACGTAACGACCACACATTTACTGTCTTTATTAATTTTACCCTTTTCTTAAAAGTAATTTCCACCAATTTCATTTGCATTTTTCCGTTCATTTAGATGTAACCCTTTCGTCCCTCTTTACCGACAAATTAACTTCGGTGACGATTGCTTTTCCTAAATCTCCATTAGGTACACGCGGTTTAGTTTTTCACTGTCATTAAGGTCAATAAGTGAGAGGGAGGTTACAACTGTCACGAAAAAGAAAGTATGGAACAGCTAAATTCTTGCTGTTTCACGGCTGGTCCCATAGTAAAAGTTGTTCGCAATGATGCATATATTGATGGGACTTTTGATGTGACATATCAAGGTGTATATATTATGCTAAGCTTTTATAGTAAAAAACAATCATTAGCTTGATGCTTTTACCCAAATTTCAAAATAATACGAGAAATCTTCCAGAACCTCAACTGCATTAAGTGAAGAAGCTGAAGCCTGTCCAACTTTTGTTGGTGTTCCTTTACCGACTTGGTTCTGAGAGATCATAAGTCGTGCAACTCACATTTTTAATCTTGAGGTGGTTCCTGGTGAGAATAAGAGAATTTACAGTCTGTTCAGAGAGGCGGTTCAAAAATTTATTTTCCACAATATGCATGGAGCTAAACACCCTTTCAACTTCAGAGTTAAAATGTAAGGGCAGAACAGCAATAACGAAATCATTTAAATCCTGGAAGGCGTTTATTCCAATAGTATTTTTATATTCGGCTACTTTGACTCAAAAGCTGTTACTGTTACCGTTTAACGGATTCCAATGAACGAAGTGAATAGATTGTCACTCTTGCAAGATTTTGTCAACTTCTTTTGTCAGATTATCTAATTTGCTTTAGAAGATCAGTTAATGAAGTGTATTTTGAATTTTTCCAAGTTTCTACCTCTCTCAAGGGTGTTATTGTACAGTTTTTGGTAACTGTGTGGAAGTCGTTTTTGGATTTCTGCTCCTAATTTCACATTAATATCAGAATACACTCTTTTTTATTCCTGCAATACTGACATCATGATTTACTGTAAGTTTCTGCACGTATGAGTCAAAAAATAGCCGCGGTAGTGGACGGGATTAAGGTGGTTTCTAATTATGTGATCCGTGTAGTCTTGATCGGATGTTGTTGCCGTCGGCAACAAATTTCTTTGGCAAACTGAACATAGCAAAACTATCAAAGAACTTAACAGTTTTACCGGATTTGCCTTCCGACTCAAAGATTTTGACTGCCTGTTGTACCTCACCAAGAACAGCTTTCAAGAAGCACGTAGATTCGGTTTTGTTCATTTGAGTACATATTAGAAAACGTCTCCGCTGTGTACCATCAATGTTTAGTAGTCATAAAAATTTGGGGAAAAAAATGGCTCTGAGCACTATGCGACTTAACTGCTTAGGTCATCAGTCCCCTAGAACTTAGAACTACTTAAACCTAACTAACCTAAGGACATCACACACATCCATGCCCGAGGCAGGATTCGAACCTGCGACCGTAGCGGTCGCTCGGTTCCAGACTGAAGCGCCTAGAACCGTTCGGCCACACCGGCCAGCCCCAATAATTGTCAATACACATTATAAACTGATAACTCGTAAACAGCTGTAGGAGCGAACGACACCGCAACACATGGACAGAACTAAAATGAATATGTGATTCCAAACAGTCCAATTCCTCTGTGTTATTCTCGAACTTATTCGCTGTTGAGTCACGCTGCTTCCACAGTTTTCTGCTGGTTCGTTACTGCAGTGCGGCCAAGCGAGAGGATTGTGCTTTGTGTAAATGAGTCGCAGAACTTTTTCAGTCCGTACCTGTTAAAATACTAGTAATTGATATCGTACTTCAGTTTCATTAAAAACAAAAAGAAAACACTCCTGCGTATTTTTGTGTATTTGTACGATATTCAGTAAGGAAATATGTAGATCTTTTTGCACATAATTAAGATCTCCGTTTGTAAATTGCCGCTAAAATGATTAAAATTAGCATCTCGTAAGAAATTTCATGAAAGGAAGGAAGCGTCTTGTATCTTATTAGATTACTGTATGCGGATATAGACGAAGAGTTAATTAGCGGGTACTGGTGGTGTAGACGTATTTTGCGGTACAATATGGTTGCGTTGAGTTTTTACGCACAGAGTAATAAAAAAAAAAATGTTCAAATGGCTCTGAGCACTATGGGACTTAACTTCTGAGGTCATCAGTCCCCTAGAACTTAGAACTACTGAAACCTAACTAACCTAAGGAGATCACACACATGTATGCCCGAGGCAGGATTCGAACCTGCGACTATAGCGGTCGCGCGGTTCCAGTCTGTAGCGCCTAGAACCGCTCGGCCACTCCGGCCGGCATAGAGTAATCTTCTTGAGTTCCCTCTCCAGAAGGGGAATTATGAAAATAAATGACTGTTCAAATTTATTAGGAACATAAAATTAGCACAACACTGAGGATGTAGCGGTGGTGTGTAGCCGAAAGTGAACAGGGATTGCGTTTATCGCTGCTTATAGGGTAACTTGTACTAGGTGTAATTTAAGAAATGGACATGGGCGAAATAAGAATAAAGCGTCACAGGTGGACTTACAGGTGGACTAAATGTCAAAGATGGGAAACGGAATCTTGAAGACATACACATTTTGATACCTGGGAAGCAGGACAGATAGGTTCACGCAAGGCACAGAAGCAAGAATAAGACCAGGAGGTCGTTTAGAAGAAGACGTAGCAGCTAATTTCCAGGGATGTAAAAGTTGTGTCTAGTTTTGAATGTTAAATGATTCAAAAATCAGCAAAGAAACTATCGAAACAAACTACAATATGCGCAATGCATGAGGTAATACGTTCCAGGCATACAGATATAGTCGTAATCAGTTCCTTTTAAACTTAAAAAAGTCGGGCAACAATCCAATTCGCGTCTAAGACCATTTTAGATGATAGGATTATGTCTCTGCTACTGAAATGGAATGTCGTGTAGTTAAGGCCTCCCGTCGGGTATACCTGTCACCTGGTGCAAGTCTTTCGAGTTGATACCACCTCAGCCACTGTTCTGACATATTATTATGTATTGAAATTAATAGGAAACTCCATACAACTTTAAATACATTTTCCAGCCAGTGCAAACACTGATGTTCCAAAACAGCATAAGCAGTCTCTCGGTTCAACTGATGTCACTCATCCGTCACCTCAGTACAGCCACTTGGAATCCTCGCATTGCTGCAGCTGTCAAAAGTTTGTATTATCTGTTCCTACAAGTTTCGTTACTTCTTAAAAAAATGTTCCTGGTCTGGGGGATTCCGATTTTATTTGATTCTATGTTGAAACTACCCGTATCAGAAATTGAAAATCGGATAAGTGCATGAATATAATAATTATTTACTTGATTAAATTTTGTTAGTCGCACATTATTAATTCTTAAACTAAGAAACAGAAGTAACTAAAATTTTTTCCCGTTAAAACTAGAATTCTGTCCGCTAAGAGTTCATAAAATCCGCTACCTCTAGCGACTTAGTCGCTAAAACGGCAACCGTTGCTGTGCATAATAAAGTGAGCGAGACCTGTGTGGCTGTAGCCAGCGGCAACAATGAATTATGCACTTCGCCGCAGGCGGAAATATTTTGTCGGGAATTAATCATACAAACCCGTATGCCGTCCACTTGCAATGGGAGGCGGGGGCGGCGAATGTATCATCGGTGTTCATACGAGAAAATCTTTTAAAACGTCACCAGTTTAGGTCTACATACCTGATACAAAGGGACCACACCCAGTTATGTTCATGAAGAGTTTTCGTGATGTCCTCCCTAGATCGTGAGCAGACACCCAGAAAATACACATTCAGGATGATGGAGCACTTGAGGCATATGAAATAATCGATTGATGTCATTCATACGAACAATTTGAGAAAGGTTTTCTAGCTAACTGTACTCAGGAGCGCCTTAGGAAGGAGGTTTATCACCCAGAATGTTACAACAGCAAACACGGGACTCTGAGGAAACGTTTCGAAAAATTTATAAATGAAACCCGGTACTGAGATGACTCGACAACGGCTAGAGACGTGATACGTATTCTTATGGCTAAATTGCCTCTGCACTTGAAAGGAAAACAGTTACATACATGCGAAACAGATATTTAACAATTTATGTCAGTGGTTTATTCAGCTGATTTGCTCCATGAGGATACTGAAACGTGTAGTTATGACAATGGCAACAACGCAGGCAAGGCAAATGAATACAACACAGTAACCACAATAATGTAAATAGCCGTAAGCACAATGGCAATGGTAACGGTTAAGGCCTCACAACAATACTTGAGGTACAATAATGGTAATGATGGTAACAATTACGCACCATGCAACAAGAAAAGGGAGTATGACAACCGATTTTAACCACGGTTATAGAAGTAACAATAAGAAATGGTCAGAGCTTGACATGGTAATCCGCAAAGTAGTTGGCACCAAAGCTCTGTAACTCATAATGTAAACCACCAAAATTCTAACGCAGGCGAGGGTAACGGTTGTAATACTGGCAACCTTTAACCGAGATCCCAGATTCAACTGAATAGACTCATTGAAGTAATTGAAAATACCAAACCCACAACTAGCAGTTCAACAAATTAAAGTCGGCCACATCGTACCCTCAGAGTGCCGTCGGGAGTTATGGGAAGGGACAATACAAGTGAACAAATTAACTTGATCAGGTACAACGACGGAATAGATGTACATGATGAGCAATCCTCCGATATGAACCTATGTGAAGAACAAGAGGATACTGTAGTCTTAGTGATTATGACACAGTTGCATCGGCTAGTGTCCTTTCCCTTGGCTCACATAAAAAAACAAAAAGTGAGATGGGTACACCTTCCGCATCAACAGTTACGAACTGCCGAATAATAGGCGCAAAGACAAAGAATATCAGCTGGCAGAAGCAGATGAAAATTGTTACAGGTAATGGAGGATCTAAGGGCACGTTCCTAGCGGTGCATAGTTTGCCAGCCATTTTTATATCAGATATTGGGTTTTGTAAGAGGGAGAGGCAAAGATTGACCTCTCTGTAGGAATGTGTTTTATGAAATTTGATGTTACGCAGGTAGCAAATGGACTCACTTAAAACTAAAACCAAACATAGTATTTTTGTCAGAGGGTAAAGGTAAAGTTTGTAGGTACTGAGGCCTTTTGACTACCAAAGCCGAAGGCGCCAAGTGTATAACTGATTCTAAAAATATGCAAGATGTAGATATAGCACTACATGGCAGTATCCTAGAATCTGAATATTTAACTGAAGAACAAAGAAATGAACTCAGTATCTTATTACTTCAAGGAAAAATCAAGTATAATAAAGAGTTATGTGTATAATATGCAAGGAAAACCTTATGAGACGTATTGCCTTTCTACCTACTCCGTTCCTGTCACAAAAGTTTACCTCAGCAATCTCCCTGTATGACAACAGGAAATTCGACACATGGACATCGTAAATTGCGTCACACACCTCAGTTAATTAGTTAAGAGCCGGCCGCGGTGGCCGAGCGGTTCTAGGCACTTCAGTCCGGAACCGGGGTGCTGCTACGGTCGCAGGTTCGAATCCTGCCTCGGGCACTGATGTGTGTGATGTCCTTAGGTTAGTTAAGTTTAAGTGGTTCTAAGTTCTAGGGGACTGATTACATCAGGTGTTAAGTCCCATAGTGGTCAGAGCTATTTGAACCATTTTTGAACCAATTAGTTAAGAAATGTATACATATTAGTTTATGACCACAGAGCATTTAGTATTTTAGTATTGTGGACAATTTAACTAAAATTAGTATTATTTATTCATTATTTTGTGTGATTTTTCTAATGTTTAACTGTGTACTGTGAAAGATAAGCACAGCTTCATGAACGGAAATATCTAAAAAGCGATACAAGCATTCCCTAAAGAGAGGAGTTAATATAGGCACTTTCGGATGAACTTCCACAGAGTATATATCTAATTAATGAGATAATATTTCGCAACTCAATAGTTTCAAGTAGCTGATGTCTGTGTCTATACCCTACTCAGAAAGCAAAGGGCGCGAATCATTAACTTCTGAAAAATTTTTATTTGAATTCTATGCATATAATTCTTGGTACTTCCAATGTCTTTGGCAGAAGTAAAGCTGTGAGTACCGGGCCTGAGTCGTGCTTCGGTAGCGCAGTTGGTGGAGCACTTGCCCGCGAAAGGCAAAGGTCCCGAGTTCGAGTCTCGGTCGGGCACACAGTTTTAATCTGCCAGGAAGTTTCATATCAGCGCACACTCCGCTCCAGAGTGAAAATCTCATTCTGGTCTTTGGACATTGGTTCCATCCTAGTAACTGTAGGTATTTTCCTTTTCTCGGTTTCTTCGCTGTTCAATGTACAAAGATTTTCAAAGCTCTTGAACAGCGGGTTTCTTAAGTTAATTAATATTTACTGGGTGCCAACACTCTACAGTCAATACACCTACGTAAAGCACAACCACACAACTCAAAGAAAGAAGGCCATATACAATTTCTCAATACGAATTGAGAAATGATAACCAGGATTTGGGATGATACAGGATTTGGGATGGACACCATCAAAACAAAGGTGTTTTTCGTTGAGGCAGGATCTTCTTACGAAATTTCAGTCACCAATTTTCTCCTCCGAATACGAAAATATTTTGTTGACGCCGACACAGATACGGAGAAACGATCCCCATGATAAAATGAGGAGAATCTGAGCTCGTACAGAGAGATATAGGTGTTCGTCCTTTCCGCGCACTAAACGAGAATTGTGAAGGTGGTTCGATGAACCCTCAGCCAGTGTGATTCTCAGAGTATCCAGTTAGATATTAAAAGAAACTACATATACACGAGGGTCATTCAATAATAAAAAGAGACACATTGGTCTGGAGGAAAAGGCGTTTATTTACACAAAAAAATGCTTTTTCTGCTTTTCAACATAATCCACTTGAACATTTATGCACTTATTCCAACAAGCTACAAGCTTTTTTATTCCGACTGCAAAGAACTCTTCATCTTGATGTTTGAACCAATTTCCCTCAAACTTTTTCACGACCTCGTTGTCCTGGAACCTCTTCCCACGTAATGCCTCCATCAGTGCACGGAACAAATGGAAAGCACTAGGTGCTAAATCACTTCTGGTAAGGCGATGACGCAGTACTTCCCAGCCCCTTTTGTCGATGGCTCTCAAATGGTTCAAATGGCTCTGAGCACTATGCGACTTAACTTCTGAGGTCATCAGTCACCTAGAACTTAGAACTAATTAAACCTAACTAACCTAAGGACATCACACACATCCATGGCCGAGGCAGGATTCGAACCTGCGACCGTAGGGGTCGCTCGGTTCCAGACTGAGCGCCTAGAACCGCACGGCCACTCCGGCCGGCTTTGTCGATGGTTTGCTGGAGAATCATACCTCTCCTCTGAGATCCACAACGTCTTTCATGGCTGGCTTCACCTTGTCTAAAAGCAAATCTGAGTAGTATTGGCTGTTCATTATACGGTGCTCTTCGAAATAATCACAAAAAACTGGACCTTCAGCATCCCTGCTGATACTTGGGTTTTGAATTTTTTCTTGACAGGTGAGTTGGTGTACTTCCATTCCATGCTTTGTCTTTTTGATTCTGACTCATAGTAGTGAACCCAAGTTTCATCACAAGTTCAAATTTTGTTGAGGAAGTGCTCACCTTTCATAGCGTTCCTTTTGCTCTGTACATACTGTCAACCTTGTTTCCTGCGTAGCCGCGTCACCTCCTTTGGGACCCATCTTGCAGATATTTTGCAGTACTTCAGCTTGTTACAGATAATGGTATGAACTGTACGAGTACTAAATTGAATCTTATCAACTATCATTTCCACAGTTAAGCGGAGGTCGGCACGAATAATGTCATCAATTCGACTTTTAAGTGAGGGAGTTGAAACTGCAACTGGTCGGCCAGAGCGGTGTTTGTCAGTGACTGAGTCGCAACAATTTTTGAGCTGCTCTACCCAATGGTAAAAATTTGCACGGTTAATACAACCTTCACTATAAACTTTAGACATTCTTCAGCATATATTCACTAGTTTCTTGCCTTCGGCAAGTAAAAAACGAATAACAGAACATTGTTCAACTAATGTGGACGTTTCAGGCGGACTCGCCATCTTGTAGTTTTGAGGCTATAAACAAAAGAATGTTGATACATCAGCTGATCAGTACTCATCCCAGTGATGCCAACTTAAAGCAATAAAAGTACCAAACTTGCCCTATTAACATTTTTCCCCGGAGCAACTTGTCTCTTTAATTACTGAATGGCACTCGTACAAAGTGAAGTGACTTTTGTTGCTAAATGTTGATCGCAGGTGCATATGTTACGCGGGGCTCAACATTCAAGGCAGCATTTGTGACGTCACAGTCAGATTTAACTAATTTTTCTCCCTATCAAGAGAAATAGTTACTAATTGGCAACTTCTAGTATGCTTAAGTGGAACAATATTTAATTTTACTCATTGAAACATCTATATAAAAACATCTATATAATGCAGCGATTTATTAACCTTGCCGGCCGAGATGGCCGAGCGGTTCTAGGCGGTACAGTCTGGTACCGCGCGACCGCTACGGTCGCAGGTTCGAATCCTGTCTTGGGCATGAATGTGTGTGATGTCCTTAGGTTAGTTAGGTTTAAATAGTTCTAAGTTCTGGGGGACTCATAAGTTAAGTCCCATAGTGCTCAGAGCCATTTGAACCATGAACCTTGTCCGGCTGGTTAGTTGAGTGGTGGTAGCGTGTTTGCCATCATGCAGCGGGCCCGGGTTAGATTCCCGGCCAGGTAGGAGATTTTCTACTCTCGTGGACTGGATATTGTGTTGTCTACATCATCATCTCATCATCGGCGACGCGCAAATCACCCAACGTGGCGTCACCTGAAATAAGACATGGAACCCGACGGCCTAACTTTCACGAAAGGGGCCTCCCGGCCAAATATGTCACACGATCATCTCATTTCATTTCTTCAACCTTGTGAGTAATACTGTGATAAATATTACCCAAAGATAACACTGTTAGACTATTATAAAAGGACATGTACAAGTGTGAAAAATCCTCTTGTTATTTAGCTTCTCTCTTGCGATTTTATTCTCTTACATTAGGCCTTCTTGGGATTTCTTG
The DNA here is from genome assembly GCF_023864345.2 of Schistocerca serialis cubense. Lineage (NCBI taxonomy): Eukaryota > Metazoa > Arthropoda > Insecta > Orthoptera > Acrididae > Schistocerca > Schistocerca serialis. Next base: position 21,847,591 of record NC_064642.1, read on the forward strand.
ATCGCTTTTGCTGAGCTGTGTTACCAGAAGTAAGTTATACACTGAAGAGCCAAAGAAATTGGTATAGGCATGCGTATGCAAATTCAGAGATACGTAAACAGGCAGAACACGACGCTGCGGTCTGCAACGCCTATATAAGGCAAGTGTCAGGCACAGTTGTGAGATCCGTTACTGCTACTACAATGGGAGGTTATCAAGATTTAAGTGAGTCTGAATGTGGTGTTATAGTCGGCGCACGAGCTATGGGCCACAGCATCTCCGAGGCTGCGATGAAGTGGGGATTTTGCTGTACAACCATTTCAAAGGTAGATCGTGAATATTAGGAATCCGGTAAAACGTGAAATCTCTGACATCGCTGCGGCCGGTAAAAGATCCTGCAAGGACGGGACCAACGAAGAGACTGAAGAGAATCGTTCAACGTGACAGAAGCGCAGCCCTTCCGCAAATTGCTGCAGATTTGAATGCTGGGCCATCAACAAATGTCAGCGTGAGAAACATCCAACGAAACATCGTCGACATGGGAGCCGAACGCCCAGTCGTGTACCTTGATGACAGCACGACACAAAGCAATATACCTCGCCTGGGCCCCTCAACACCGACATTGGAATGTTGATGTTTGGAAACATGTTGCCTGGTCAGAAAGTGTCGTTTCAAATTGTATCGAGCGAATGGATGTGTACGGGTATGGTATGAATCCATGGTCCCTGCATGTGTGCATATGACTGTTCAAGCTGGTGGGGGCTCTGTAATCGTGTGAGGCGTGTGCAGTTGGAGTGATATGGGATCCATGATACGTATAGATACGACTCTGACAGGTGACACATACATAAGCATCGTGTCTGATCACCTGCATCCATTCATGTCCAATATGCATTCCAACAGGCTTGGGCAATTCCAGCAGGACAATGAGACACCCCACATGTCCAGAATTGCTACAGAGTGGCTCCAGGAACACTCTTCTGAGTTTAAACACTTCCGCTGGCCACAAAATTCCCCACACATTAACATTATTGAGCATATCTGGGATGCCTTGCAACGGGCTGATCAGAAGAGATCTCCAGCCCCTCGTACTCTTACGGATTTACGGACAGTCCTGCAGGATTCACGGTGTCACTTCCCTCTAGCACTGCTTCAAACATTAGTCGAGCCCATACCACGTCGCGTTGTGACACATTTGCGTGCTCGCTTGGACCCTACACGATATTACCATGTGTACCAGGTTTTTCGACTCTTCACTGTATTTACGTGCGCAAATTGAACGTTCATTAAAGCATAAAAAGTAAATTGCGTATTACGACTGTCTTATTTGAAGATCTTCCTTTATTTTGTATAATAAAGAAAAAATAAATTTCATTCTTAAAAAACGAAGAAATTAAATACGGAACCCTTCCTTTGGTTATGGTTACTTAAACAGCTATTTTTTATGTAATTACTATTTGCATATGACTTTCTTTAGAACCTGCAGTCATTTATTTTTCTCGAAGTCGAATAATTTTTCTGAGTTTGGTTTTTACGAAAGTAAACATCATTTCTGATAATATAATAAGATAACAACATACGACCTCTCAGGCGTTGTGAAAACTGCACTGCCAATCGCAACTACGCCCAGAAAGATACTTTCACCAATAGTAACTTTCTGCTTCATATCTAGCAGACATACTTGACTCTAATGCTGTTGGTTGTGGTTAACTGTTGGAGCTGGCCGTTCAAGTCTTCAAGAACACAGCTGTAGGCCTATGCTGTCAGTAACAGTGTTAAATGTCACATCACGTGACCAACGCGCTTTCCTAAGGCCTGAAGAAGACAGGTCATTGGCGAAATCACGAAAAAGGGGAAGCAAACGAAAAAGAATTTCATTAATACTGACAGCCAATTGAGTGAAAGACGCATTACACTATGAACAACAAGTCTCCGCAGACAGAAAACGAAATACTTTAAAGAGAAATATGGATATTCTGAATAATAAACTAAATTTAAAAAAAGTGCCCCTGGTGAAGTTAAACTCCACAAAAAAAGGGTAGAAATAAGCATTCGTGAGAAGGTTCCTCAAGATGAAGTGAGATGAGGTCCTGTGTCTTAGGTTCCTTAAAACCTTTTCTCTCAGCAATGTGGGTAATGAATGAATTCAATGCGCAAGTTATAAGTTGTAGACACATCTCATGTGTTAAAAACTGAGTTATGAATGTTTCAACTGTGAAGATCCTAAGGAAGTTCCGGAAGATGAATGATGTATATTAAATTGTCAGATTGCACTAATTATTTTTTTATGAACAGACAAACATTGAGAAGCCTTAATTGATTACATGTAAAGGTGCTGAAACAAATCGCCAGCGTTTCCACACAAAGTGGTCAATGTAAACATTTAAAATATCAGCCGTAAAAATTCATGAAAAAAGTTGGCCAACTTGCCCTAGCCTCCCCATACAGCCGGTGGTTCTTTGTTACGAATCATAATCAGTTACAACGTGTTTCTAATTCGAGGCCAAATACCACCTACAATATTCCTGTGCTATCATACGTTCCTTTTTGCTAAGTTATGCAGCAGCGAAAAATACAAAATAAAAGCAACTTTATTGTAATCCAAGCTGCAAATTAATAATTTCCACAACGAAATTCTGTCTAGAAATCTGGCAGAGAACAAAAAGAGATTCTGGTCATACATAAAGCACAGCAGTGGCAAGACGCAATCAATACCTTCACTGCGCGATACCAACACTAATGAAAGTGCCACTAAGGAATAGTTATTAAACACGGTTTTCCGAAATTCCTTCACCAAAGAAGACGAAGTAAATATTCCTCAATTCCAATGAAGAACAACTGCCAAGATAAGAATCATAGAAGTAGATATTCTCGGAGTAACGAAGCAGCTTAAATCACTTACTAAAGGCAAGGCCTCCGGTCCAGATTGTATACCAGTCAGGTTCCTCTCAGAGTATGCTGATAAAATAGCTCCATATTTAGCAATTGTATACAACCTCTCGCTCACAGAAATATCCGTACTTAAAGACTGGAAAATTGCTCAAGTCACACCAATACCCAAAAAGGGAAGTAGGAGTAATCCGCTGAATTACAGGCCTATATCACTAACGTCGATTTGCAGTAGGGTTTTGGAACATCAACTGATTTCGAGCATTATGAAGTACCTCGAAGAAAACAATTTATTGACACATAGTCATCACGGTTTCAGAAAATATCTTTCTTGTGAAACACAACTAGCTCTTTATACTCATGAAGTAATAAGTGCTATCGACAGGGGATGCCAAATTGATTCCATATTTTTAGATTTCCAGAAGGCTATCGACACCGTTCCTCACAAGCGTCTTCTAACCAGACTGCATGCCTATGGAATATCGCCTCAGTTGTGCGACTGGATTCGTGATTTTCTGTCAGAAAGGTCAAAGTTCGTAGTAATAGACGCAAAGTCATCGGATAAAACAGAAGTAATATCCGGCGTTCCCCAAGGAAGTGTTATAGGCCCTCTATTGTTCCTGATCTATATTAACGACATAGGAGACAATCTGAGTTGCCGTCTTAGATTGTTTGCAGATTAGGCTGTCATTTACCATCTTGTAAAGTCATTAGATGATCAAAACGAATTGCAAAATGATTTAGATAAGATATCTATATGGTGCGAAAAGTGGCAATTGACCCTGAATAAGGAATAGTGTGAAATTATTCACATGAGTACTAAATTTGGATTATGCGATAAGTCACACAAATCTGAAGGTTGTAAATTCAACTAAATACTTAGGGATTACAATTACAAATAACCTAAATTGGAACGATCACAAAGATAATATTGTCGGTAGAACCAAAGACTGCGATTCATTGGCAAAACACTTAGAAGGTACAACAGGTCTACTATAGAGACTGCTTACACCACGCTTGTCCGCCCTGTTCTGGAGTACTGCTGTGCGGTGTGGGATCCGCACCAGGTGGAACTGACGGATAAGATTGAAAAAGTACAAAGAAGGGCAGCTCGTTTTGTATTATCGCGAAATAGAGGAAATAGTGTCACAGACATGATACGTGAATTGGAGTGGCAATCATTAAAACAAAGGCGTTGTTCGTTGCGACGGGATCTTCTCGTGGAATTTCAATCACCAGTTTTCTCCTCCGATTGCGGAAACATTCTGTTGGTACCCACCGACATAGAGAGAAATGATCATCACGATAAAATAAGAGAAATCAGGGCTCACACAGAAAAATTTAAGTGCTCGTTTTTCCCACGTGCCGTTCGAGAGTGTAAAGGTAGAGAGACAGCTTGAAGGTGGTTCATTGAACCCTCTGCCAGGCGCTTTATTGTTAATAGCAGAGTAATCACGTAGATGTAAATTTCTCAGTAGCGATTCATGACAAGACAGATCTCTTTACCTCCACGGATTCCCGTCTCACCAGCGTCAGATCATATATATCCGTATATTTCCGTGCAACGCCTCGCAGACTATCTGTACCTTCAGCAACAAAAACGGAAATAAAGTTTGTGGTACGGCATTTCGGTGATGAGGTGGTCTGCAGACATGGAGCACATGCTTTGATGGGACTAGAATATTGGGGAAGGAAATCGACAGTGCCCTTTTCTAGGTACCTATCCAACTTTCTCTTTGTCAGATCCAGGAAAACATGAATCGTAGTGACCCGACAGAGAAGAGACGCCCGATCCTCCAGAAACCTTGTTTAATGCCTTAACGATAAGACAATGTTTCTCAGTTTAATCAAAAAGAATGCAGATTCCATCGTACTCTAGCTGTATGTAAGGAACAGACGCCCACAGGTTTTCACCTGAATAGGGCATCCGTAGCCTAGGTGTTGTCGACACGGTAGCCCAGCGTATTCTGGCGGAGTGCTAGCTGCCCTCCGTAATAAAAATAAATAAATAAATAAAAACTGAGCGAAGGGAACAACGATAAACTTCAACGGGTGTCATGTGACGTCCGCTCCGGCCAAATGCAACGAACAATAAGGAATAAAAAGGAAACAAGGGGTTGCATCTTTGACTGGTAATCAAAATGTCATCGCCTCCGGGTTCGAACCCTGGCACTGCTTAAATTTTGAATAAAAGTCATCAGCAATTGTGGCCGAAGACTTCGGCAAAAGGGGTCATCCTCGTCTGCCAACGGCCTTCTGAAGTGGGCGGAAGAGCGGACATAGGGAGAGGCACTCCGTTGCCGTTGGGGTGGGAAACTGCCCCTAAAAGGCGGAAGAATCAACAATGGTCAGCGGCATGAGGATGAAGAAGGCAATGGAAACCACTGCTTTAGAGACACATAATGTGTAACCACAGGACATGTGGCCAGTAATTGAAAAAGTGTCATGATGATCTCTCCATTGGCAAAAGATTCCAAACTAGTCCCCCATTACCATCTCCAGGGCTGACAAGCGGGCGGTGACTGCCAGAAAAAGATTGAGTAACCAAGGAAAGGATAACATTCTACGAGTCGGGGCGTGGAATGACGGAAGTTGGAACGTGGCAGGGAATGAAAGGTGGCTACACTGAGCCACAGCGCCAGAGATCGCGCCAAAGAGTTTTATTCAGCAGCCTCCACTGGCAGTGCTTGTCGAGAACTCGTAGTGGGCAGTGCTTGCTGAAAGATGTGGTAGTGAAAAGTTCTTGTCGAGATGTCGTAGTAGTGAGTGCTTGTTCTATGTTTTATGCAGTTATTTGATGGGCTAGATAGCAGATGTTGTTCTAATGGAGATGTTGTAATGATTAGAGTGCTTTTCGTCAATATATATGAAGGTAACAAAACTCGGTTTTTTTTTCTCATTATTTCAATGTCTTGAATAATGCGTCATTACAGGTTCAGTCAACAAAGCATCTGGCTTGTGTTCTTGTATTAGAGTGTAATTCTGGTTTTCTTGCGCAATTATAGTATTTCTATTTTTTAATTACTTCAGTATAAATGATATTTGAAATTTTTTGTCTTATTGAAGAAGAGCCGTGCCAGATGCGTACGTTGAATCACACTTCCACACACAGAACAGTTATACTTGTGCTTTGTTGGGTTCGTAGGTTTTATAGTTGCTGGGGACTTAATTAATAGATTGTATTAACGGAAATTTTCATTTCATTCTTTGTTGTTGTTTTACGCAGTCAGATTGCGTACTAAAACTAGTCAGGGCCAACCGTTTACGAGACTGCATAACCGGACAGTTAGCTACGAAAAATTAAAAATATTTTCATTAATATTTAATTAAGCCCCCATGCACGTGGCGACCGCTGCTTCGGATCGTCCCTTGGAAATCTTCTGATTGTAAAAATAGTAGACAGTAGTATTGTTGTTGTAATTTGTAGTTTAGTAATTGTAGTCTATATTGCATGTGTAGATTTGGTAATTGTCATTCTTCTATTGTTCGTTAATCGTGTTTGAAGGAAACATTTAGTGTAAATGGTATGGTTGGAGATAAAGAGTCATTGTGTGTAATTTTCGTACAGTGACGAGTTTTGTATGTTTTGTAAATGATTACGCGATTGATGAAAAAGGCAAAAATGATGGATAGTGAGAATGACGAAATTGTTAACATGGCGAACTCGCCAACAGAGGAAAACAGTATCATGAATAATGAAGTGGTAAACAATTTAATAAGTCGGGAAAATAGTCCGGAACCATTTCAAAATTTTTCTCAATCAAAAAATTTTCAGAATCCGAGATTAACGACAGAAAATTCTGGAATAGTATCGAACACAAATAGCTTTACAGCTTTGACGGAAGACGTTGATTTTGCGGGAAATGTTAGAGGCGAAAAAAGTTTTGAACCATTTAATATGGAGCAGTTGATGGGTGTAATATTAAATTTGGGATCTGAATTAAAAACAGTAGGATCACAGATACGATCTGAATTTAAAACAGAGATAGGAACAATTAAAACAGAGATAGGAACAATTAAAACCGAGATGGGAACTTTGGGATCTGAATTAAAAACTGATATGGGAACAATGGAAACACGATTGGACTCACAAATAGGAACAATCAGAACTGAGATGGGAACACTGGAAACACGGTTAGACTCACGAATAGGGACATGTTTCAAAAATATGAAAGATGAGTTAAAGAAAGAAATCAGAGAAGAAGTACAACCGATTTTGAATTCTCACAATAATAGATTAATTGCAGTAGAGATTAGACAAAGGGAACAGGATAGAGAACAGGAAGAAAGAGATCGCGTGATAGTACAAAAATTTTCAGAGTTAAATTTACAACGTGCACACGATAAGGAAGAAATACTTGAAAGAATCGAGGAATCTGTAACAAATGACAGGATAAATAACTTAACGCAACAGTATGAACAGTTAACTACTAAATGTGACAATACCGAAACCCGAGTCGCGACACTTACGGAAGACGTAAATAAACAGAAAGAAAAAATAGGTGACTTATCGGAAAGAGTTGAGGAGATTTCAGATAAATTGACAAATCTTAGTTTACATGGGGACAGAGATTCAGATGATACAGCACCATTGCCATTTGCAGAAACCGAAGAGTACCAGAACATAAATAAGCATGTTGAAAATCAGGGAAAATTTAATGAACGCGTCAAAAGGGAAGTTGAGGCATTACGAAAGCAAGTCAAACAAATTGAAGGCGAAATCGTAGGAAAAGACAGCAGAAGAAATTTAGAATCACAGATAGTAGAGGGCTTTGAAGAAAGTAATTTATTTCATTTACGAGAAGCAACAAGAGACCCCCAGGCGCGCGAACTTGACAATAATCGACATTGGGACAGGGACAGGCGCGGTAGGTCTTTGTCGCCACGAGGTGAAAACTTTGACTATAAACGCTTCTTAAATGTTCGGAAATTAAGATCTTTCGTAATTCTAAGAATGAGATACATCCATGTTCATGGTTAGATCAATTTACGTACGCACTTCCGCCAAGTTTGCCACTAAGTCACAAACTGGAAATTATGTGCGGCTATTAAAGTCCTCAGGGGATTCACTACACTAAGTGAATATGTGCCGTAGCGTGCATAGGGCCCCGAGCTGTAGTGGTGCTACTTCCCTTTTAGTTTTCTGCACCGCTGCCTACTCTTTTACTATTCTTTGCATCTGTCAAAACAACTCTTCGACTATCAATCTATCTAGAGAATCGGTAAAGAATAACCGGATATGACTATTTTACCCAAAAGTGATTTCGGAAATTACCGTTTGGACTTACTGTACCTTCAGCAGCATTCATTCGTAGTTTAAACGAAATTTTACCTGTTTATCTTCGTGACAATATTACTTCATGTGTTGACGATATTCTTATTGCTAAACGTTCTTGGAGTGAGCACAACAAAATTTTGGATTCATTATTACGTATCTTTGCAAGAGTTGGCATTACTGTGAACTTGGAAAAATCTGAATTTGGTCGTTCTCAGGTGAAATTTCTCGGTCACATTATTTCTACAGAAGGTATTCTTCCTGATCCAGAGAAATTAGACGCTATTCGTAATTATGCTGTTCCTACCACAAACGTGATGTTCGTAGTTTCCTTGGTGTCTGTAATTTTCTTAGACGCTTTGTTAGATTGGACGATTTGGCCACACCTCGTTTTTGCGATCTATCTGGAAAGTTCTTTTATACCGAAAATCGGTCGACAACTCTGTTTGGTTAGTTTGTATTCCCGATGAGTGGATCAATAAATTGATTGGTACACACATTTCAGTTATGCACACTTTGGTCCCAGAAAATGCTTTCATAAATTACGAGAAAATTGCTACTTCAGTAATATGGAAAAACGTATTCAATCTGTTCTGGCCAAATGCAAATTATGTCAAAAGGCTAAGCCGCCAACTATTTCTCATAGAGCACTGTTGTTTCCTATCATTCCAGCGAAATTAAAGGACATCGCTGCAATTGATTTGTTCGGTCCAGTGGTTAGTTCTACTAATGGTTTTGCGTACATTTTGGTAGCAGTGGAATTAACATCAAAATATGTGTGTTTTACACCTTTACGCAAAGCAACAGCTCGTTCAGTATCTAATGCTTTCATTAAACATTTTCTTAAAGAAGTTGGTCATGTTGATAAGGTTATATCAGATAATGGATCACAGTTTCGTTCTAAAATTTGGCTTCGTACTCTACGGCGTCGTAAGATTAAACCAATCTTCATTTCACTTTTTCACCCTCAATCTAACGCTTCAGAGAGATGGATGAAGGAAATCAATAAATTGTGTCGTCTTTATTGTCATCAGAATTACAGAACTTGGGATCAGTATCTTCATATTTTTCAAAACATTCTGAATGAACTTCCTAATGACTCAACTTCTTTACCGCAAATACTGATATTAAAAAACAAAGCACCGACAAATCGCATTTCTGAAATTGTTCCCTTTCTGCCTACACGGAAACTGCGGCATTCTGAAGTTGTCAATCTGGCTCTACAAAATATTGCATCTGCGGCTGCTAGAAGAGAGAAATCAGCTAAGCGTCCTGGTCGTGTTAATTAAGTCTCATCGTTTGTCTCACAAAGGAAAAGGCTTGTGTCGCAAATTTTTTTCTGCTTTATAACGGTCCATATAGAATTCGCAAAATTATTCATGATAACACTGTCGAAGTAGAAACTCTTAAATCTCGACGCTCTAAGGGAATACATCATATATCTAACGTTAAAATTTTTGTGGAATGACATACTTTTGAGAAAGTAGCAGCTAGATGTAAACATGCAGAGAATACAAGGATACCGTGCTGTGTTTTGGCGGCGGCACATACTCAAAGCAACAGTCAAGTCTGCGCGCCGCACAAGGCAGTCGTTGACCGCAAACAATTACTTCCTACGTCACGCGCCTACAGCTGATCGAGCGCTCAGTGCGAATGCACTGACAGCCGTAAACAAATACACAGTCTAATTTCTCCGATTAAATTCAGTATAAAGCTATAGTGACTTAATAAATTATGTTATTAACGTTCAGTATTTTTCAGGATACGGTTGTATAAAATATTTAAGGTAAATTCTGTGTGTCTCCGACGTTAAGAGGACTTGCTATCGGGAAAATTTCAGGAAGAATGTAATTTCCAACAAGAAACTAATATACTAAAAAGGTAACTATTAACTGAGTTTATTTTTCAGGTAACATATTTCCACTTAGGTACGTACTTTATACGTAATTTGCTGCTCACGATTACGTGATTCAGACTTTGTGCTAAATTTCATGTTCTATGAATTTACGTGTGAAGCGACGTGCTTGCGTACATTAACTGATTTTGACAATTATTGATTAATGAACAGGGTTGTTAATTATGTATATTATGCATCGCTTGGCTGCTATGCTTTTTGACTGATGTCATATTTTTTAATTATGTGCCTGCTGTGCTTATTTACTTAAATTATAATTGTCACCTGATTAGTTGTGCTGATATGGTTATGTATGTAGGTTACACTTTGTGATTTATCTGCTTGCGCCTTTATGTTTAATTATTAAGATTACAAATGAACATTTATTTGCTTATGCTGATATGATGCTAATGACCTGTTTATTATGTTAGATAACGTATTTGCTGCCTTGCTTATGGATTGCATATTTACACATTTCTGTTTTGTTGTCATAACTACTCTTTAATTTGGTATATAGAAATGCTGATGTACTGTGTACGAACATAGAGTGTAGGTCACACTATTGTATTAATTATAGATTGTTCGCATGGCAGAGCCTCGTTGTAGGGATTGTGCTTGACATTCTGTTCTCTACTGGTATATTTACTCGCTATTGCATGTTTTGCTTACGCTCAGTGCCTTACATTTTTAAGATAAGAAAATGAACTGCTATAATTCGACGAATGACATTAGTACAAGAAACTTCATAGAAGTCACATGAGCTGAGGTTTTATGGAAGCTGTATAAATTTATGCTAATAGGAAGGAAGCTAACGACATGACATACCAACACTAGGTTTAGACCATTGACACTTATTACACTGCATTTTTCGTGAGCAATTGAAATAGCTAGTGACACTTGACACAAGAAATACTCCACATGTTTGCTTCTGCCATGATTCTTGAAGTGGTGTACACACTGTGAAATATTATGATCATTCACACTCTGTAATCGTACTTAATTACTGAGAGTTATTCGAACTAAAGTCTGTTAGAGGTCATGTATGCATTTCTTTTATTTAATGATGGACAAGGTAACCAAAATGTATTTTATAATTCATAATGAGTAGAAGATTTGGCTCAGGTGGACAACACAGAGGTTGTGTGTAGACATTGTGTCTTCGAATTGTATGGGATGATGAACTGAAGTTTGCACTAGGATTTTATCTGTACTTGTTCGAGGAGACTGACTAGAGGAAAGAGTTGTTATGGAAGTGAAATGATATCGGTGCTAAGATTTATATGTATCGACGTATTGAAGAGGTATTATTGAGGTATTGAGATTATGTGAAGAGGTATTATTGAGGTATTGAGATTGTGTGAAGCTGATGATCATTGGAGTTTTGGTGGACAAGAGGTAAGGTAAATGATATTGATGATAAGGTTTATATGTATCGACGTAAGAGGTATTATTGAAGTATTGAGATTATGTGATGCTGATGATTATTGGAGTTTTGGTGGATAAGAGGTAAAGTAAGTGAGGAGCATATTTTTTTTGTTGGTTATATGGAACAAGGAGGATGAAGATAGCAGACTAGAACACTCAAGTAGAAGGAAGATTGTCTATACACACACTTTGTTAAATCACTAACCAGTATATACTTTTTTTGGAGAGAGTAAGTAATTGCATATCTTGGCACACTGACAGATGTTCAATAACCGTACATTTTGATTTGGCTTGGCAAACATTGGTCTTGACATGATGACTATGATGTTGACTTAACTATTATTGACTGTTATACATTGCTGCCACTACTACTTGATACACATGTCGAACATCAAACCTTTGACAGAATTGCATTTACACAGTTAACACTATTCAATTAGACAGTAGCACTAATGTGGACGAAAGATGAGTGAGTGTGTTTGGTGTGTTTTCCTTTCCCAAACCCAAATTGGTACCGACCTATCTTCTAAATATTATTGTAGTTGTTTGTTGTGGCTTGCACTGACACTCATAAATATTGTAGGTTTACTGTTATTTGTGTATTGTATTAGTTAATATGACAGTTATCTGATATCATTTGTGTGTTTATTATAATTTGTATGTTCAGAGTAAGAGCATTGATCATAATTTTGTAAAAGCAACTGTGTGTGCATTCAAACTGTTGTTCATACATGCACTTGTTCAAAATTGATGTGTGACACTTAGAAATGTTTAATTTCTGCTGATGAACTGTCTGATTAGTGATAGGGAATATTATGGACTGTTACCTGCACTTGTTCAACATAATGCGTGCCACTTAGAAACGTTTAATTTCTGCTGATGAACTGTGTGATCAGTGATAGTGAATATTATGGACTGTTGCTTGTACTTTTTCTACATGATTGGTACCACTAGGACATGTTTAATTTCTGCTTATAAACTCTGATGAACAGTGTGATTAGTGATAGTGAATATTATGGACTGTTACTTGCACTTTTTCTACATGATTGGTGCCACTAGGACATGTTTAATTTCTGCTTATAAACTCAGTTGAACAGTGTGATTAGTGATAGTGAATATTATGGACTGCTGTCTGGACCTGTTCAACAATGCTGGGTGCAACTGATGGAACTGCTTTTATTGAAATGAAGTCACTTGTTGGTGTCTGCACCTGTCAACATTGCTGGGTGCCACTGATGGACTGCTTCTACTGAGATAATGTCACTTGTTGGTGTCTGCACTTGTTCAACATTGCTGGGTGCCACTGATGGAACTGTTTCTACTGAAATAATGTCACTTGTTGGTGTCTGCACCTGTCAACTTTACTGGGGGCCACTGATGGACTGCTTCTACTGAGATAATGTCACTTGTTGGTGTCTGCACCTGTTCAACATTGCTGGGTGCAACTGATGGAACTGCTTCTATTGAAATGATGTCACTTGTTGGTGTCTGCACCTGTTCAACATTGCTGGGTGCCACTAATGGAACTGTTTCTGCTGAATGATGTCACTTGTTGGTGTCTGCACCTGTTCAACATTGCTGGGTGCCACTGATGGACTGCTTCTACTGAGATAATGTCACTTGTTGGTGTCTGCACCTGTTCAACAATGCTGGGTGCCACTAATGGAACTGCTTCTACTGAAATGATGACACTTGTTGGTGTCTGCACCTGTTCAACATGGCTGGGTGCCACTGATAGAACTGCTTCTACTAAAATGATGTCACTTGTTGGTATTTGCACCTGTTGACCATTGCTGGGTGCTACTGCTGGAACTATCAACTACTTGTTTTTTTTAAATCATTAAAATCATTTTATGTGAACATTTGTATAAACTGATTTTTTGTGTATTGTGTAAACTATTATGTAAACTCACATGTATGAAAGAATTTGTATTGCTTACTGTATTTCAGATATTAGGTTATTGAAAGGTCAGTGCAAAGCCAAAATTTTATCTAATTATGTGATATTTACGTATTAATATTATCTTTTATTTTTGTCCGTATTTTTGTGGACGAATTTGGTGGTATTTTCACCACCAATGCTGGCAAAAATACCATCAAATTCTGGCCCGTGGAGGAAGAGCATATGAAAGGTGGCTACACTGAGCCACAGCGCCAGAGATTGCGCTAAAGGGTATTATTCAGCCGCCTCCACTGGCAGTGATTATTGAGAAGTAGCGGAGTGCAGTGCTTGTCGAGAACTCGTAGTGGGCAGTGCTTGCTGAGATGTGGTAGTGAAAAGTTCTTGTCGAGATGTCGTAGTAGTGAGTGCTTGTTCTATGTTTTATGCAGTTATTTGATGGGCTAGATAGCAGATGTTGTTCTAATGGAGATGTTGTAATGATTAGAGTGCTTTTCGTCAATATGTATGAAGGTAACAAAACTCGATTTTTTTCTCATTATTTCAATATCTTGAATAATGCGTCATTACAGGTTCAGTCAACAAAGCATCTGGCTTGTGTTCTTGTATTAGAGTGTAATTCTGGTTTTCTTGCGCAATTATAGTATTTCTATTTTTTAATTACTTCAGTATAAATGATATTTAAAATTTTTTGTCTTATTGAAGAAGAGCCGTGCCAGATGCGTACGTTGAATCACACTTCCACACACAGAACAGTTATACTTGTGCTTTGTTGGGTTCGTAGGTTTTATAGTTGCTGGGGACTTAATTAATAGATTGTATTAACGGAAATTTTCATTTCATTCTTTGTTGTTGTTTTACGCAGTCAGATTGCGTACTAAAACTAGTCAGGGCCAATCGTTTACGAGACTACGTAATCGGACATACAGCGACTAAAAAAATTAAAAAATTATTTGGATTTCATATTTAAATAATTAAGCCCCCATGCAGGAAACTATCAAATCTGGAAAGAGTAATGTTAAGGCCCAGTCAGATATAGTGGGCGTCACTGGAGTGAAATGGAAAGAAGACAAGGATATCTGGCCAGATGACTACAGGGTAGTATAAACGGCAGAAGAAAATGGGATAGTAAGAGTAGGATTCTTTATGAATAGAAAGATAGGGCAAAGAGAGAATTACTATGAACAGTTCAGTGATTCGGATATTCTTATCAAAAGCGACGGCAAATCAACGCCATCAACAATAGTTCACATACACATGTCGACGTCGCAGGGAAAAGATGAAAAGTTAGAGAAATTAAATGAGGATGCTGAAAGAGTAATTCAGTACGTAAAAGGAAATGAAAATCTAGTAGTCACAGGGGACTGGAAAGCGATTATAGCGAAAGGAGTACAAGAAGAGAGAATATGAGCTTGGTACTAGGAATGAGAGGAGAAAGACTACTGAATTCTGCAATAAATGTCAGCTAACAACAGCGAATATTCTGTTGAAGCATCACAAGGGAAGGAGGTATACTTGGAAAATGCCGGGAGATACGGCAAGCTTCCAGTTACATTATATCGTGGTCAGGCAAGAATTCCGAAATCAGATATGAGATTCTAAGACGTGTCCAGGAGCAGATATACTCAGATCACAGTTTGAGTAATGATGAAGAGTAGTCCGAAGTTTAAGAATAGTTAGGAAGAATCAGAGCGCAAGGAAGTGGGATATAGAAATCTTAAGGAATTCACTGAGGGTGCATACGTATACTGTGATAATGAATAGCTCAACAGGCAGTCCACTTGAAGAGGAATGGACGTTTCTAAAAAGGCCAATCACGAAAGAGAAACATAGGTACAAGCAAGGTAATTGCGAAGGAACTATGGGTATCAGTAGAAATGCTTCTGTTGATCGACAAAAGAAACAAGTACAAAAATGTTCAGGGAAACTCAGGAATACAGAAATAAAAGTCACTTAGGAATTGAAGGGAGCTAAAGTTAAATGGCTGAGTGAGAAATGTGAAGGAATTGCAAAAGAGAGGTTGTCGGAAGAACTGAGCCGGCGTATAGAGAAGGCAAAGCAATCTTCGGTGAAACTAGAAGCAATGACCATAACATTAAGAATGCATCGGGAATTCCACTGTTAAATTCAAGGGAGAGTGCGGATAGGTGAAAAGAGTACATTGAAGGTCTCTATGAGCGGAAGACTTGTCTGATAACGTGATAGAAGAAGAAACAATAATCGATACGAAAGATATAGGGGATCCAGTACTAGAATCAGGATTTAAAAGAGTTTGGGAGACTTGAGATCAAATAAGGCAGAAGGGATGGATAACATTCCATCGGAATTTCTAAAATCACTGTTGGAAGTAGCAACAAAACTAATATTCGTGTTGGGCTGTAGAATGTATGAGACTGGCGATATGCCATCAGACTTTTAGAAAAACATTATCCACACATTTCTGAAGATTGCAAGAGCCGACAAACGAGCGAGAATTGTCACACATCAGCTTAACAGCTCATACAACCAAGCTGCTGACAAGAATAATGTACAAAAGAATGGAAGAGGAATCTGAGGATCTGTTAAAAGACCATCAGTCTGGCTTTAGGAAAGGTAAAAGCACCAGAGAGGTAGTTCTGGAGTTGCGGTTGATAATGTAAGCAATATTGAAGAAGAATCGAGACACGTTCATAGGATTTGTCGGTCTGGAAGAAGCGTCTGAGAATGTACGCTGGGGAACGATGTTCGATATTGTGAGGAAAATAGGGGTATGCTATAGAGAAAGACGGGTAATATACAATATGTGCAAGAATCAAGAAGGAACAATAAGACTTAAAGACCAAGAACGAATAGCTCGAAGTAAGAAGTGTGTAAGACAGCAATGTAGTCGTAGTCTTTCGCTGCTTCTGTTCAGTCTGGTCATCGAAGGAGCAATGAAAAAACTAAAAGAAAGGTTCAAGAGTGTTCATGGTGAAAGTATATCAGTGATAAGGTTTGCTGATAATACTGCTATCCTGAGTGTAAGTGAGGAAGAATTACATGACCTGTAGAACTGAATGAACTGACATGAGTACAGAACAGGGTCTGAGAGTAAATCGAAGATGAAATTCGTGAGAAGTGGCAGAAATGAGAACAGTAAGAAACTTAACAGTAAAATTCGTTGTCACGACGTAGATAAATTTAAGGAATTCTGCTAGCTTGGCAGCAAAATAACCCATGGCATACGGAGTAAGGAGGACGTAAAAAGCAGACTAGCACTGGCGAAAAGAGCATTCTTGGCCAAGAAAAATCTACTAGTATCAAATTTCTGAGAACGTACGTTTCGAGCACAACGTTGTGTGGTAGTAAAACACGGAAAACTGGAACAGAAGAGAAACGATGTATTTGAGACGTGGTGCTCCAAAAAAATGTTGAAAATTAGGTGGGCTGACAAGGTAAGGAGCGGGGTGGTCTCCGCTGAATCGGGTAGGAAAGAAATCTATGGAAAACATTGACAGGAAGAAGGGACATCAAAGAATAACTTCCGTGGTAGCAGAGGGAGCTTAGAGGGCAAAAACTGTAGAGGAAGAAAGAGACTGGAATACACCCAGCAAATAATTGAGAACGTAGCTTGAAAGCGCTACTTCGAGATGAAGAGCTTCGTACAAGGGGAGGAATTGGTGGCGGGCCGCAGCAAACCAGATAGCAGACTGATGACTCAGAAGAGAAGGAGCTGGGCAAAACATTTTGGAGGGCATTATTATGTGCCAATCATTTTCTCACGTTCGCTTCTACAGTGCACTTTTAGTACCTGGTCAATGTTAAAAAACGCAAACAAGCTCTCAATATAATTACAGTAAAAGTTGTTTTTACTTTCCCGTACTTAAGTTTTCCCGCCATCTGTGTTATTTTCTGTTGGTCTCATCACGTTGGTTTTACACTCTCAGTTAGTTGTTTTCCTGCCTTTAAAAATTTCGTTATGACAACATTTCCCAGAGTTTTCGCTTTTGAACTTCAACATCGATTTTGAAATTGATTTATGTGGAATCTACATCATGTTCCCCCTCACGCAGAACCTACAGGAGATGGTCAATACAAAACAGTACACTTTTAAAACTTAATTCAGTTTTTACATGCATGTGTTTAACTTCCATTCATGGCACAAAAATTCATTTTTTCAACCTGAGCAAGAACGAAAAACTCATATGCCTCCAGGGAAAACTCTACAATGTTTCTCTAAAATGTATTCGTACGTGTTGATAATAAACTGATGGTTCATCTTCTTCCTGCTACTGCTACGTCATTTATGAAATATTGATTTTGGTGAGTTGATTGTTTTGGAAAAATATGATGTGCAGGCTTCAGTTGTTTCAGCGAATGTAGAAAGACTTTTTAACTGACGTTCTGCCACATTTGAGAAAGTCTCTATATCGACTGTCATACACTGCAATAACTTTATGATGGTTATACAACAATTTTCGTACATCTTCAGAGAATAAATTTTCTTAAAGAAAAAAGTAGCGATTGCAAATTACACTAGCCATTAAAATTGCTACACCGCGAGTGCTACAGACGCGAAATTTAACCGACAGGAAGAAGATGCTGTGACATGCAAATGATTAGCTTTTCAGAGCATTCACACAAGGTTGGTGCCAGTGGCGACACCTACAACGTGCTGACATGAGGAAAGTTTCCAACCGATTTCTCATACACAAACAGCAGTTGACCAGCGTTGCCTGGTGAAACGTTGTTGTGATGTCTCGTGTAAGGAGGAGAAATGCGTACCATCTCGTTTCCGACTTTGATAAAGGTCGGATTAGCCTGTCGCGATTGCGGTTTATCGTATCGCGACTTTACTGCTCGCGTTGGTCTAGATCCAATGACTGTTAGCAGAATATGGAATCGGTGGGTTCAGGAGGGTAATACGGAACGCCGTGCTGGATCCCAACGGCCTCGTTATCACTAGCAGTCGAGATGACAGGCATCTTATCCGCGTGGCTGTAACGGATCGTGCAGCCATGTCTCGATTCCTGAGTCAACAGATGGGGACGTTTGCAAGACAACAACCATGTGCACGAACAGTTTTACGACGTTTGCTGCAGCATGGACTATCAGCTATCAGCTCGGAGACCATGGCTGCGGTTACCCTTGACGCTGCATCACAGACAGGAGCGCCTGCGATGGTGAATTCAACGACGAACATGGGTGCACGAATGGCAAAACGTCATTTTTCGGATGTACCGAGGTATCGTTTACAGCAACATGATGTTCACATCCGTGTTTGGCGACATCGCGGTGAACCCACACTGGAAGCGAGTATTCGTCATCGCCATACTGGCGTATCACCCGGCGTGATGGTATGGGGTGCCACTGGTTACACGTCTCGGTCACCTCACGTTCGCATTGACGGCACTTTGAACAGTGGACGTTACGTTTCAGATGTGTTACGACCCGTGGCTCTACCCTTCATTCGATCCCTGCGAAACTCTACATTTCAGCAGGATAATGCACGGCCGCATGTTGCAGGTCCTGTACTGGCCTTTGTGGATACAGAAAATGTTCGACTGTTGCCCTGGCCAGCACATTCTCCAGATCTGTCACCAACTGAAAACGTCTGGTCGATGGTGGCGGAGCAACTGGCTCGTCACAATATGCCAGTCACTACTCTTGATGAACTATGGTATCGTGTTCAAGCTGCATGGGCAGCTGTACCTGTACACGCCATGCAAGCTCTGTTCGACTCAATGCCCAGGCGTATCAAGGCCGTTATTACGGCCAGAGGTGGTTGTTCTGGGTACTGATTTCTCAGGATGTATGCACCCATATAGTGTGAAAATGTAATCACATGTCAGTTCTAGTACAATATATTTGTCCAATGAATACCCGTTTATCATCTGCATTTGTTCTTGGTGTAGCAATTTTAATGGGCAGTGATGTAACAAACCTTTTTGTATTTACGTTACAGCCTGCTACAAAATTTTTCATTACTGTAGTTCATTTTATAACTCTTCTAGGCATTTGTACATCATTTTTAAGTAACTTCATGGATATTTTCACGCCATTTGATAATTTTCCAGATATTTTAGGTCAAAAAATCCAGGGCCTGTGGTTACAGTTCCTTTTTCATATTTGCAAACTAAACTCTAACTAAGGGCGGTTGTCCCTACAGGCATCCCCTAGCGTGTGCCGCTGTTAAAAAGGACTGCTGTCGTCGATGTTATCACTTAGCAATATTATGCTGCTTACTTTCGACGACTTCTGGAATTTTCGAAGCTGAGCGCGTCTCTTCCCTGGGGAGATCATTCTCTTGTTGTGTAACGTCAACAATGCACCAGCGCTCCTGCTGACGCGTCGAGTTAGTGTGCGCAAACGTCGTTTGTTGGGTTTCAGGACGGAGCGGTCGCGTGCAGCCGCGTTCCGGATAGATAAAATGGAGAAGTGTAATTAAGAGTTGAAAGTATTACATGGATTCGAATGATTGAAGTGTCTGAGTAATTCAGTCGTTCCTCGGAAAGCCACGTGGAATTAGTTATGAGATTTAAGGCTGAAGTAGCATCGTGTTCCAATTTTGAAATGAACAGTTTTAATATTTTAATCAGTAACTTTTATGGAGGAAGATGTTGAGGGTAGAATGTAAATGAAAAAGCTTCCATGATTAGTGATTACCTGTTAAATTAACGCAGCAACGGTTACGTCTATATGTATGTGAAACGATAATGACTGGATGAGATTAGGTATTGTTAGAGAAGTGTGCTAAGGGGCTCCGGAACGCCCTATACTTGCAATGTTAAAATAACGCTTAGAAATTACATCTTTCCTCACAAAGTATTTGAGGTAGGAAGTTGAACTTTTTACAGATTATTTATTGGAATATGGGCTACAACTTAACACACGGATTTTGCAAAATTTTTGTTCAGTTATTAAAGATGATTTTTTTTCAATTGTAATGAAAATTCACAACATTTTTTTGCAATTTTTTATTTATATATTCAAAAATATACAGTTTTTTGGAAAAAGGCT
This sequence comes from Schistocerca serialis cubense, assembly GCF_023864345.2. NCBI lineage: Eukaryota > Metazoa > Arthropoda > Insecta > Orthoptera > Acrididae > Schistocerca > Schistocerca serialis. The sequence goes on from NC_064642.1 coordinate 21,867,931, forward strand.
GTGTTAAATTACGCAGAAGGTACTGTGTAACATTTACTGAAAGTTTGAAACAAATATGTTTGGAAGATCCTTAGAAAACATGTAATTAGTATGAGAAAATAAAAGTTTTGGGAATCGAGCGACAAAGATTGGATTAACTTTTTAGTGCATTCCAGGTCCATAGGATGGATTATCTTCATCCTCTGCAAACTCCTCCTCCAGCTTCCTCTTGTTCCTCCTCCTGTTTACTCTTGCTCGTATTTCTAGACTCTTTACAGCCCTGTCTGCAGCCCGAAGGCGTTCCTTGTCTAAAGCAAGCATCGCTCGTTGTTGTGTTCGTAGATTTTGCTACCATTTTCTTCAGTTGCAGTTACTACAACACTGTTCCAAAAGGTGGTCATGTATGAACACTTATCACATTTCAGTTGTATTTCACTAGCAAGTCCTACGTGCTTTATTATGGAGAGTTCCAGACCAACTTCACTACAATGAATACATCTTACACAGTTTGAAAAAATTCCTTTGAGAACCGACATATCAAATATTTCATTCACATCCCATTCGCCCATAAAACATACATAGTTTTCACTCATTGAACCAAGCTTCTTCTGTGAAGTATTTTCTTTCCCACTTTGACTGCTATGGGCAGGTGTACTTGAGAGGTTAGGTTCACTCACTTGGTTATCGTCTTTATTGTTTACAGTAATAACACATACCTTTGGCTTTCCAACATTTCTCCTTTTCTTAAAAGCCTTCAGAGGATTTCTAATAACTTTATTTTTACTCATTATTATACTTCAACAAAACAGAGACTCAAGAAACAGAATTTATTACGAATATTTTCGAGATAACTACAGAGTAAATAAACATGAAACAATCGACAATCACACCAGCGATATATATTGAACCATCACAGGTTAGCCACAACACATACTTTATCTCACATCACTAAAATGTACCTGATGAACACGGACGTTAATAATAACACCATTTGACAGCAGTTTAACAGCGCCACAGTGGGTCACGCCCATGTAGAACACATTTCAAATAAATTTAAAAATAGTTGTAGTCTTCGGAATTGAATAAATTATATATCTATTAAAAGGTAATACTCTGCAGATTCAGAAAACGCAAAAAAGTAAAAATTGAACTTTTCATGATTTTGAGCCTTTCCGGAGCCCCTTAACGTGCTAAAGGGCCAATAAAACAAAGTAATTTGACTTTTACTGTTGTTACTTTAAGGTGGTATTTTCCAGTTTTAAAATGGACAATTTTAATATTTTAAAAGTGTAACAGACACGTGTCCATATTAGGTACATGGTCACGTTCATTTCGTAACGAAGGGTGTTCTCCATGCAAAACTCCCACACTAGAGTCCGATAACTGCAAAGTATTAAAAACAGCCGACAGCAGGAGCTTTGTATCAGTCGCCCTGTCAGGGCAGTAATTGTACACGTGTCATATGTGTTTGAGGAACTTTCGTCAGGCGTTAGGGTGCTTCGCCGGACTCTCATCTCAATGCTTGCTGCTGAGCATATCTGAGACCTCAAATGAAACAGTTGCCACAGTTCCTTACGTCCACCATTGGGACGAAAGGGAATGCTACGTACTGCTAGACAGGATTTTATCACTCAGCTATTCACGGATACACATAAATGTTTTGCTAGGTGGGGTTAATAGCAACGACAGATTTTCCTTTGCTAATGCTGTTGTTTACAGAAGTGTATGGTGGCAGTATGTTTATAAAGCAAGGTAATGCGGGACGATTTAGAAATTATTCGTATATGGTTAACCAAGAGGTGTCTCCCTTTATATAAGAGTCTTCATTTTACCGTTAGGTCTTCAACCACCAAGCTGGTTGGCAGTACCTCGCCAGGCTTTTCTTGTCTTCGGCTTTCCTCTTGAGAGCGACATAGGTAGTGCAGCTAGTATCGCACGAAGAGGCAGGAGATTAGTGTTTAACTTTCCGTCAACAACGATTTCATTAGAGATGGAGCACAAGGTCGGATTAGGGAAGGGTGGAGATGGAAGTCGGCCGTGTCCTTTCGAAGAAACCATCCCGCCATATACATTAAGCGATTTAGGGAAATAACGGGAAACGTAAATGAGGATGGCCGGATGCAGGTTTGAACCGTCGTCCTCCCGAATGCGAGTCCTGTGTGCTAACTACCTGCGCTACGCCGCCTCTACTGTCCCTTGAATGACGCCTCTAATGACACCATGAAGTCTCAGAAAATAGCCACTCCATTTGTCCCTTCTGTGCTGGATAAGCTTCAAGAAACACTGCTCCTACACCTCCAACTTGTGGGGCGCTCTTTATTTAGAGTCTAGTATTCTCAGGAAATCTTATGCACTCCGTGGCAGCACATCCCGAAGGCTATTATTTTGTTTTTTCCCTCTTCTCCGAAGGTTCATGTTTTATTTTCGTGCGGCAGCATGCTCCAAACAACATTCTTTAGGAGCTCCTTCCTGGAATATTTGCTCATGCAGCTGAATGTGAAGAGATTTGTGAATTTATTAAAAGCAGTGTTTGCTTGGTTGATCTGTCTTTCAGTATCCTTCCTTGATCTTCCATGTGGTGTAATTTTACTCCCTTGGTATTATTAAGTGAGAACTAAGATTTTTAAAAAACCATTCAACAGCCAAGCTAGCATATTTTTTTAGCTAAGACAACCGGTTCCAACAGACTTCAGTTGTCTTACGTAAACAAATATTTTGTGCGATCTGGCCTGTTTAATGGTTTTCAACAATTAAACAGATCGCCCTTAAGTTCTTGCAAAATGAGAAAACTGAACAAAGATCTTTGTTTTAGCTTTATTAACATTCATGTTGTACAAAGAGCTGAACATAGTTTCCAGCTGGGTCTGCATCGATTGCAATAATTGTTTTGCATCTTCACTTAACACTGCAGTATCATCACAAAATCTCAACATGCCTATTTTAAAATCGTGGGTTTTAATCCATTTTGTGTCGTCGTTTCCACTGCAGAGTCTTCTATCAGGGGAAGCAAGGAGAGGATGTTGTTTGGTGGCTGGTGTCCTCTTTCTATAACACAACTGCACACAGGATTCTTTATTTACCAGAACGGAAAGCTTACTTATCTTCAAGCTAGGCCATGTGTTGTGGTACAGGCTCTTCCATAATAGTCCACGTTAGCCGCACTGTTGCTGAAGTACGCATACTGCTATGCACACACTACTCTGGTCGCTAGGTACTGTGACTCTGACTGCGACTGTAACTGCCTCTGTCACTGACTGGCCTCTCCGGTCCACGGCGGCGATCTGAATACTGCCGGTCGGTTGCTTGCGAATCTGAATTTGGCCTCTCTCCTGATAGGCGTGCTCAATTCAGCGCCTATTATCGATTTTCTTGCAACCTCATTGGTGACTCGTGTGCTGGTGACAGCTTACGCCAGCACAATTTCCCCAAAATCTCTTAGCTTTTCTGCATTTGTTACCTCCGAATGTATCCAGTGAACAAGACAGCAGAGAGTGCACCGCCTGTCGTACACGCTGTTGAACAGTAAGTTATTCTTCATCTTCTCTACACATTATTACAGCCATCTCTTGTCTATATAGTCTCTGCAATAGTCTTCTGCCCTTGTCATTATTGCCACTCCCTCTTAGCATCTCAAAAATCTGTCGCCAGGCTATCCTCGTAAGTGCTTTTTTTAAGCTCATGAAGGCAATATATGTATCTTGAGCCTTGTTCGGTAGTAAATAGGAGCTATTACTGATAACAGGAAGAAAGATGCCTACAGTATACGATATAACATACGATTACAAGATTAGTGGTGAACTTCTGGGAGGGTTCTGGTAGAGTCTGTAAAGGAAACCGCGTACAGAACGCTAGTACAGCCTGTTTTAAACTACTTCTTCAGTGTGTCGAAGAGATACAAAGTAGAAATGACTGTGCCGCTAAAGCGGAGTTATTGAACGCAGCTTTCCGAAATTCCTTCACAAGGGAAGACGAATGGGATATTCCAGAATTTGAAACACGAACAGCTGCTAGCATGAGTTTCTTAGAAGAAGATACCTTAGGGGTTGCGAAGCAACTCAAATCGCTTGATACGGGCAAGTCTTTAGGTCCATATTGTATACAGATTAGGTTCCTTTCAGATTACGCTGATACAATAGCTCACTACTTAGCAATCATATACAACCGCTAGCTCACCGATAGATCTGTACTTACAGATTGGAAAATTGCGCAGGTCGCACCAGTGTTTAAGAATGGTAGTAGGAGTAATCCATCGAACTACAGACCTATATCATTGACGTCGGTTTGCAGTAGGGTTTTGGAGCATATACTGTATTCAAACATTATGAATCACCTCGAAGGGAACGATCTATTGATACGTAATCGGCATGGTTTCAGAAAACATCGTTCTTGTGCAACGCAGCTAGCTCTTTATTTGCAAGAAGTAATGGCCGCTATCGACAGGGGATCTCAAGTTGATTCCGTATTTCTAGATTTCCGGAAAGCTTTTGACACCGTTCCTCACAAGCGACTTCTAATCAAGCTGCGGGCCTATGGGGTATCGTCTCAGTTGTGCGACTGGATTCGTGATTTCCTGTCAGGAAGGTCGCAGTTCGTAGTAATAGACGGCAAATCATCGAGCAAAACTGAAGTGATATCAGGTGTTCCCCAGGGAAGCGTCCTGGGACCTCTGCTGTTCCTGATCTATATAAATGACCTGGGTGACAATCTGAGCAGTTCTCTTAGGTTGTTCGCAGGTGATGCTCTAATTTACCGTCTAGTAAGGTCATCCGAAGACCAGTATCAGTTGCAAAGCGATTTAGAAAAGATTGCTGTATGGTGTGGAAGGTGGCAGTTGACGCTAAATAACGAAAAGTGTGAGGTGATCCACATGAGTTCCAAAAGAAATCCGTTGGAATTCGATTACTCGATAAATAGTACAATTCTCAAGGCTGTCAATCCAACTAAGTACCTGGGTGTTAAAATTACGAACAACTTCAGTTGGAAAGACCACATAAATAATATTGTGGGGAAGGCGAGCCAAAGGTTGCGTTTCATTGGCAGGACACTTAGAAGATGCAACAAGTCCACTAAAGAGACAGCTTACACTACACTCGTTCGTCCTCTGTTAGAATATTGCTGCGCGGTGTGGGATCCTTACCAGGTGGGATTGACGGAGGACACCGAAAGGGTGCAAAAAAGGGCAGCTCGTTTTGTATTATCGTGTAATAGGGGAGAGAGTGTGGCAGATATGATACGCGAGTTGGGATGGAAGCCATTAAAGCAAAGACGTTTTTCGTCGCGGCGAGATCTATTTACGAAATTTCAGTCACCAACTTTCTCTTCCGAATGCGAAAATATTTTGTTGAACCCAACCTACATAGGTAGGAATGATCATCAAAATAAAAAAAAGAGAAATAAGAGCTCGAACAGAAAGGTTTAGGTGTTCGTTCTTCCCGCGCGCTGTTCGGGAGTGGAATGGTGGGGAGATAGTATGATTGTGGTTCGATGAACCCTTTGCCAATCACTTAAATGTCAATTGCAGAGCAATCACGTAGATGTAGATGTACATGGGTCTCAAAAGAACTCGTAACCGATCAGTATATCCCATACGAAAGTGCTAGATTGATAATCAGAGCCCTTATATGGGAATCTTTTGAAGCAAAAAAATCGACGTGGTTCTAGCGAAAAAACTATTCGGTAAATGAACAAATCAGCACGTAGAAACACTACTGACTCCCTCGCAAACTGCCCAGTAAACTTTTCCACTAGAGACCAGCAACCAAAATAAAGTAAGGCTGTTCGAATTGCACGTCTTTAGATAAGTGTGAAATCAAAATCTTCCGCTGAATAACTTTCAATAGCTTGTTGCTCAATACATTGCGGGACACTGTACTGCAAGATCCTATCAGAATACTATACACACCACAAACTACTCCAGGTTGCTGTGAAAAGTATCCGACATCCATGCATGATCCTAGTCGAAAACATGGCCGATGCACCTCGCTGCTCGAATAGTGAACCGCCTGCCTCAGAAGTGCCTTAGCTCTCACCACGATCTTGTACGACTGTCATCAGGCGTCAGACCACTTCTATAGTCGAAGGGGAAGAGCAGCCGATGCTGGAAATTCTGGTTCCGCTCCAGATGTACCGTTGCCCCTATTCTTCGTGCACCACGAAACTGGTGGGTTTGTAGTCTTTGTAAAGAGCTCCCAGGGACCAAATCCATTGTACGGATACGAATGCGTATTGTCTGGATCGATATCGTCCTCCCGGCAGTCTGCAGAAAGCAGCGCGCTCTCCTGTTGCATTCCTCTCAGCATACTTTGCAGGTGGCCTAGCGTTACCAGATACTGTACACAAACCACAACGTCCAGCTGATATTGCATGTTTACTTTTGGCGCCGTTACACAAGTACCTGTTAGAAGCAATTTTCTGAGATCCGAAGAGAATTGAAATAGAGTTTGAAATATTAAAAAGTAAAACACAAACTATTCTCTTTCTGATGGTGGTACGAGACATTTTTTTGAGCAGAATAATCGCGCTCCAGTTGGAAGCTTCTGTTGAGTTTTTCCCCTGTTTGCCAATTAAATTTGGGTTTTTAAACTCCACCTTAACATAAAGCACGATGTGTTTCTTTTAACCTAGAATGTATTTCTTTTTGCCTAGACATGTATCGACCACTATTTGCGAGTGTGGCGGCACGAGCATTTGCTCAAATCTCTTATTGTGTAAAATACATGTGAATTCAGGTAAGAGTGAAATACATTGAAATGTGCGAAGAATGATGTATACAACAGCAATAGAAGAGAAAACTCATCAGAGATGCACAACTGGACAGAAACTGTGACATGCTGTCGAAACGATAAAAAGGCGTAAATACAGTCGACCTATAAATATCAGTTTCCAGAAATAACGTAATTGCAGAAATAAATCGAGACCCACATGAGATGGCACATAATCGTCGAAACATGTCTGGGTAAACAGAAAGAGAAATACGTTATGTTTTGCTTACGACAGAGTTTAAAAACGCAAACTTTTTTGTGCAGGGATGAAGAGATTAAGACGCCTCGGTAGGTACGACATTTGTCATTGATCCCTCACTCCTTACGCGAGTGGGACAGTACATGAAGTCATTAACTCTGCAAAAAAGCAGACTACGTGGCGTACTGTATAGCAGCTTTTGGGGAAGGTACGTTGCTGTAGAACTCGAAACGCATTGATGCCCGGAGTGCTGGTAGAGCGATATGTTCACCAATCGTTCCAATGCTCTCTCTGTAGTTGCTTGAGAATTTGGACTTTGCAGAGTTGTTATGTTAGAAGAGAAGGTTGCGTAACTCAAGTCCTGCTGAACTAATATTGGGCGTTGTACCGTTAATAATCAGCAGAATCAAATTATAGATGTAGCATTACATAAACAGTTGATTTCTGCCGCTGGTGGTGGGTGCAATGACCGACAAGATGCTGGCGAAATACTGATAAAACTTATTGATTTTGCCGTTAACCACGCCAGAATGGACTGCTATAACTTTCTCATTAAATGTGCGAAATGGGCTTCTAGACTGAAGCCTTTTATTCTGGAGATAACTATACGAGACTAAAAATTCATCACTCCAAGCAGACACGATGTTAATGACATGCGATATCGTCTCTGGCCTTGATAATGGTCACTACATAGAAGGTTGGGACAGTGCGATCGGCAGCGATCGGGTGCTTCCGCGTGACGTCACTGTCGAGAAGCGTCAGCAGGGCGAGGCGTACACTCACGTTCGCTTAAAATAATTTACGAAATCTGAAGGGCAATATAATGAGTTAAGGGTCCGACGTAAGCTTACCTATACAGGGACTGAATTTTACCGCTTACTACGATTATAAAACTCATGTCTTTCTGGTAACGACAAAAGTAAAACTTTTAGACTTGTGGCTCCTCCTGAATTTATATTCCATTATTCAATATTTTCTATTAGATACTTCACAGCCTGTCATCTTTCAGTCGGTTTTTACAAATTTCACAATTTTCAATAGCGCTAGAAATACAAGAATCACAAGAAGTTTCAGTTTACTGAGGGAGCTGGTGCAGTGGTCAGCACACTGCAATCGCATTCAGGAGGATCATCGTGATTTAGATTTTCCGTTATTTCCATAAATCGCTTCAGGGAAATGCCGGGATCGTTCCATTGAAAAGGCACGGCCGGCTTCCTTCCCCATCCTTCCCTAATCTGTTAGGACCGATGACCTCGCTGTTTGGTCCTCTCCCCCAAATCAACCAATCAATCAAACTTTCAGTTTAGTAAAAACATTTCGTACTTCACAATCGGTAATAGTCTTTAACACCTCTTTCACACAGATATTAAATAGCAAGGAAACGCTGTACGTACAGTTACTGAACATATTATTACCCATGATGATACAGACGGAAGAGGATTAGTCACCTCACTTTCAACAATTTTAAGAAGAATTTAAATACCTTAATCCGATTCGGAGTGAACTGCAAAAGTCTTCCATCTGCATACTGCGTTCTGCTGATGCTCTTTAAGCCTCTGCGCCTTTGCTGAAGTGTTGAAAGTGCCTTATCCGGGTGAAGGTTCTAGTTTTACGTACATTGTGATGACCTCTTGAGAAATAGTTGAAACTTCCCAATTAAAGTTCTTGCTAGATTTGTAATGACATTGCCGTCTTTACACATAGTGCTGGCATGAAAACGTAAAAACAGCACCTCTAACTACGCATCTGAAGGGGCGGTTAAGCCACCACAAGACAGTTTGTCAATCCACCCAGAACTCGTAGGGTCTTTTTACACTTCTCTTACCTCACCACTAGGGTGGTCAAGTGATTTGTCAAAGGAGACGCATCTAGAAGCAATATATCCACCGATGTAGCGGAGATCTTCTAGGGAATACTCTCAATGACCGGTCGTAGCATATGCGACTATCCACACTCATTTAAACAACGGTTAACACACACACAGCTTCTCTGCTTCACGCAAGCTTATTGCTTGCTTACTCATCAAGTGCAGCACGTCAGTCAAAGTTTCAGGAACGCAGGGAAAAGAACTACATTTCAACGTAAAAAATCGTGGCAATGGTGCACCCACAATGTTTCATTGTATTGAACCAGGGACCTAGAAACGACGGAGAGGCTTCGTCCCCGCCGTATCCCTCAGTGGTTCACAACCCCACAACAGGCTACAGCAATCCACTCCTTACACCACCGCCGCCCTACACCGAACTCAGGGTTATTGTGCGGTTCAGACCGCAGTGAAGCGTTGTCAGCAAAAATGGCGAAAAGTTCTCCACCTCTTTACTTCCACTCTATTAAATATTCAAACAGGCGTGCACATCTTTTTAAAAACACGTTTTCTTTTAAAACTGACTGCGAGAAGTAATGTGCTGTGCGTTACTCTGTTGTAAAATGGCCGGTTTTGTGTCCTCTGTTGCAGGAAAGTGGAGCATTTAAAGCATTAGACAGATTCTTTTTCCCATATATATTCGTTCTTATCATACGTATGATTTACATAAATTGTATACACAACAATGTGCTATTTTGTTTCCTTCCTCACAGATGGTTTTCAAAGAAAACAGAAAGTTGTATTTTGGCCTATTGGCTTATTATTGGAATACTGTTATACAATCTGCGTTTGCATTAACAATAAATAAGACTCAAACTCAGAGGGAGGGAGGAGGGAGGGGGGAAGGATATGTACAGAGAGATGGGAGGAAACATACATAGAGAGCGGAATGGAAGAAATGGACACATAGGGAGGGCAGGAGGAGACGGAGAGAGAGGGGTGAGGAGAAGGTAGTGAGAGAAAGGAGGAGGGGATAGACAGAGAGATAGGGAAGAAGGAGGAGGAGATGGACAGGGGAGGAGGAGATTATGACGTATATCCAGTTCTTATTTTACATCCTGTTTTTTTCTTTCTTTCGTGTAGCCACCTCGTTATGTTAGTTTCAATTTCTGTTGTCACTGAGCAGCGCCTATTGATATAGCCCTCACGTGTTATCTTTGCTGCACTGCTATTGCTTCCCAGTTGTCATCTGTCGTGGAGTCAGCTGGAACGTGCCAGGAGGGCAGTTCAGACCTGCCAGTCGTGAAGTTGGCACTTGTCCAGTGAGGCCTGGATGTCCATGGCTCGTCCGACCGTTGCCGCCACACATCAGCCGGGGTCGGATCGTCGGTCGGCCGATGCACTGGACGACGTGAATTGGCTCGCCCATCGCTTATGGGTTGGCTGTGTGTGAATCGACTCCAAATTTGTCTTCGTGATTGCAAAGCCACTGCTGTCGTTCAAGTCTTCGTGCAAGTGTTTCTCAAACTGTGTGTGCAGTTGGTGTCATTTCCAGTGACAACTTGTTTTAAATGTTTTCGGCATACTGGCAGTGAGTCGGTCAGTTGGAGCGGATGAGCAAGCAAGTCTCCGCGCGGCGCAGTCGGCCGGGCTCGCTGGCGGTCTCTACGCGGTGTCGCAGCGTGTGGCGGCTGTTCCGAGTGCTACGAGGTTCGTGGCTCACCGATCCAGGACATGAAAGTTGAGTGGTGATTTTATTTCCGAAGCTCTTGGTTGGTGGTTCGTTGGCGGTATTCCTGGGAGCAACAGCGAGTGTTCGACTTGGTGAAGATTTATCCGTCGTGTGGTGGAATTAACTATATTTGACGGTTTGAAATTAAAGTACATCAGAGGAATTTTCTGCCTTGTAGCCGTTAGTGTCCTGGTTACCTGCTCTGGTCGCTGACGTAAATTCAGGCAGTGTCCTTGCCTCAGCTGTTGTCACTGTCCAACATGGTGTGTACTTTTTGACAGCTTAATGTATTTTTGGTTGTGGGCGGCTATGTCTGTAATGTTTTGGCTTTGGAATTCTCGTATACTGGTCGTCTTGTCAGTGGGTCCTGACTGTCTCTTGGTTTTGCTGTCGGCGGATCGAGTATAGTTGGGCCGACTTCTTGTCTCACCTAAGCGAACGTTAAGATTTCAAGGGCAGACCGAGCTCCCTGGAAACTTCTGAGCGCCGTCACCTATACAGCCTTTCTTATTGGCGTTTAATTGTGTATTTTTAATGGCTCATAGCCGATGGTTTGAATTTGTATGCTTGTAATTGTGTTTTTAAAATCAAAGGCATTCTGCCTGTTGAAAATTTATTGTGTTGTTTTTTAAAAGCATCGGCCTTCAGCCGCTTTAAGTTTTAAGGATCTTACTTGTCAAGTATTACCTTTTGGAAGATAAAGCTGTGGGCTTTCTGCCCGTTGAAAATTTATTGTAGCTGTGTTGTTCTTAAAACGATGGGCCTTCAGCCGCTTTAAAAGTTTTGGATTCTTACTTATCAAGTCTTACATCACTTGGGCTTAAATACGATTTAAGGTTAAAAGCTTTGGCCCTTCTGCCTTGGAAAATTTATTACAGTTTTTTTTTTTTTTTTTTTTTTTTTTAAACAAAGGGCTTCAGCCGTTTTGAAGTAAGGTTACTTATTGGTCATAAAGCTTGGGCCTTCTGCCTGTTGAAAAGTTATTGTAGTTCCATTGTTTTAAATTTATAGGCCTTTAGCCGCTTTTAAAACTTAATCTATCTGATTAATCAAGTCTTACATCGCTTGGTCTTAAATACTATTTATGGCTAAAGCCTAGAGCTTTCTGTCTCAAAAGAAAAAAAAAATAGCAGTTGTATTTAATTCATGGACCTACAGCCGTTTTAGAATTAAAGACGTTTTCTGTCGATAGTCAAGCTTAGAAGTTGCGCTGTAATGTTTGGACAACTAATATAAAGTGTTATGATTGGAGTGTAACTGACAGCCGTTCATTCTGGCCCCCTTTCACAATTCCTACTACTCGTCCTGTCCTGCGGGTTTGGCAGGGCGTCTCAGTGCTCTTTCTTTTCCTTTTAACCGCACTGAGCCACAGTAACGCCCTGCCGGGTACAGCTAGTTCATAATACAGGGTGACTCAAAAAGAATACCACAACTTTAGGAATTTAAAACTCTGCAACGACAAAAGGCAGAGCTAAGCACTATCCGTCGGCAAATTAAGGGAGCTATAAAGTTTCATTTAGTTGTACATTTGTTCGCTTGAGGCGCTGTTGACTAGGCGTCAGCGTCAGTTGATGCTAAGATGGCGACCGCTCAACAGAAAGCTTTTTGTGTTATTGAGTACGGCAGAAGTGAATCGACGACGGTTGTTCAGCGTACATTTCGAACGAAGTATGGTGTTAAACCTCCTGATGGGTGGTGTATTAAACGTTGGTATAAACAGTTTACAGAGAATGGGTGTTTGTGCAAAGAGAAAAGTTCTGGACGGCCGAGAACGAGTGATGAAAATGTAGCACGCATCCAGCAAGCATTTGTTCGCAGCCCAGGAAAATCGACTCGCAGAGCTAGCAGAGAGCTGCAAATTCCACAATCAACTGTATGGAGAGTCCTACGAAAATGGTTAGTTATGAAACCTTATCGTCTGAAATTGGTTCAAGCACTGTCTGCAGCTGATAAGATTAAAAGAATCGATTTCTGTGATTTTATCCTTGCTCAAATGGAAACAGATGAATCTTTCGTTTCAAAGATTGTGTTTAGTGATGAAGCAACTTTCCACACTAACGGGAAAGTCAACCGTCACAATATGGGGCACTGAGAATCCGCGGGAAACAACTCAGTATGAACGTGACTCGCCTAAGGTGAACGTTTTCTGTGCCATTTCAGTCAATAAAGTTTTTGGTCCCTTTTTCTTCGAAGGTGCTACTGTAACTGGACTACAGTATCTGGAGATGTCAGAGAATTGGCTGTTCCCTCAGCTCGAACAAGAAGCACAACAATTCATATTTCAGCAGGATGGAGCGCCACCACATTGGCACTTATCTGTCTGTAACTACCTGAACGTCAACTACCCGAGGCGATGGATCGGCCGCCAGGCAGCCCGTGACAGAGCACTTCATCACTGGGCTCGAAGAAGCCCTGATCTTACCCCCTGCGATTTTTTCTTATGGGGGTATGTTAAGGATATGGTGTTTTGGCCACCTCTCCCAGCCACCATTGATGATTTGAAACGAGAAATAACGGCAGCTATCCAAACTGTTACGCCTGATATGCTACAGAGTGTGGAACGAGTTGGAGTGTCGGGTTGATATTGCTTGAGTGTCTGGAGGGGGCCATATTGAATATCTCTGAACTTGTTTTTGAGTGAAAAAAAACCTTTTTAAATACTCTTTGTAATGATGTATAACAGAAGGTTATATTATGTTTCTTTCATTAAATACACATTTTTAAAGTTGTGGTATTCTTTTTGAATCACCCTGTAATATACCGTAAGGCTGTAAGACTGTGGGTATCACCACTACGTTTCACTCGTTGTTCTCGGCAGTCCCAAATATTTTGCGCACTATTAAGATCAGCGAACAGAGCTGTTGTCGTCTTGGAAGACGTCAAAGAAAGGATATCATTGTCACCAAGAACGTTAAAATAAACACGTTCATGGCAATCTCAGTGAGTGAGCACAAATAGTGGTACGAAAAACACCCCATAAACGTCACAGCTTCACCTCTGGTGAGAACTACACCCTCAACACATTGCGATATAAATGCCTCATTTGTTTGTCGATACACTCTACACCCTGAATCACGTGAAAGAAGGCAAAACTGTGACTCTACGGTTCAAAGAGGACGTCCCAAGTCGGCTTCAGTCCAGTTTGTGTTGTATGGCTAACTGTCGATGTACAACTTTATGTGCCACTGTTAGCAATGACCTTTCACGAAGTACCCGGCTCCAAATCAGTGTACGCAGTTCGTTTCGCAATGTTGACCGAGAAAGCGGTTGCCGTGGACCAGCGTTCACTGACAGCAACCATTCCCGCCGTTGAGAAGACATGAAATTCCTCGCGTAGTACCAAAGATTACCTGCGGAAACAGGAGCAGCAACAGCACACACTCGTTATGGTTTGTGGAGGTTTTATAGCGCCATGGCCAGACTTGCTTTTAATCAAGCTAAGAAAAAGTTCAGCGGATTGTTTTTCACTGAAACAAAGTCTCACATTTGTGCCGCGCCTGTCGCTGCAATTGGAAGATGGGGTATTTCGAATCAAGGCATGCAGCTGTTTGCAGAAAGCGTAAGGGGCCCACAAACACACAAAACACAATCCACGTGACAAATTAGATTTTAGGTTTGAGTCAAGTTACAGACAGACAGTACTGAAAGAGGTTAAACCAGCACAGGACCAATGCACATATAACAGTTTCCAGAAAAACAAAGTTAATTTGTTTCATCAGAACGTTAGAGGGTTGAAAAACAAAATAGACGAGCTCCTTTTATGCCTTGAAGACGCAGAAAATTTTGTAGTGATAGATAGTCGATATCTCTCTGAATACCATGTAACAATGACAGAAAAGTTAAATGTAGGTGATTATAGACTTGCTTCTTTTTCATGTAGAGTTAACATGAAAAAGGTGAACTTGTAACGTATGTAAATGTTGCATACAAAGTCAAAAGTATTAAAGCACAAAGTTTCTTTGTTGGTCAGACCCGATAACCATGTGCTTGTAACTTGGTACTACTTCTCTGATGATATCAATTTACAAATCGCCTCTAGGAAACTTTCAGCTATTTATGAGAAATCTAGAAGCATTATCGAGCTACCTGTCAGATAAGATGAAGCAGATGCTAGTTTGTGGAGATTTCAATGCAGCTTACTTACAGTAAAAATCAACTAGAATCATTAGTTTGTTCTTTCAGTCTCATTTCACTAGTCAGTTTTCCCACTCGTCTGTCGCAAGATCGTAGGACAATGACTGACAACATTTTTTATAGATACTACTCAGGCTGAAACAATTAATGTGTACTCAACTGTTACTGAAATACCTGATCATGATGCACAGTTAACGCAAATAAACAATAGGGCACCTTACATCTCTGAAGCAGGTTTATACAAAGCAGTGAAGACAGGATACGATATATTAAGAGTTAATTAAAGGTGGTGGTATAGAATGGAGCATATATAGAAAGAGATGCTAATGTAAGACTTAGTTTACTCTGTAGTAAATATGTGTCAGTATTTGAAAGGGAATCAAAATCTGACGCAAGAGGAAGAGGGGGATTTATGTACAGGCCAGAATAAGTTAAGATCTGACATTACTTCCACACTACAGTAAATATTGTATTATTTTAAGGACAGTCAGTAAAGTTTCAAGACGTACGTACATCTTGACATAAATTAATAATGTGAATGGTAAATTAAAACTCTATGGGACACTGTCAAATGGAAGACAGGTCAGCCTATCAGTGTACAAGATATCATAAAAATCACAGTTTTGTGATTGATAATTCACAAGTTGCAAGTCCATTCAGCTATCACTTTATAAATGTAGCAACAAAAATAGGATTGAATGGTTCGGTCAAAGAAACATTAAAAATGTCACTCCACAAAACTTCAAGCAACAAGAAGTAACGCCAACATTCCTCATGTAAATTAACAAAGTTATAAAAATTCCACAAAACCAAAGTTCTTCTGGTGTTGATGCATTTCAGAAAGAATTCTAAAAAGCTGTTCTTGCTTAACATGTGATGTCCTCAGTGATATATACATATAATGCATCACTGGCACGAGGAATTTTTACAAACTGATTAAAATATGCAATAGTTAAACTTCTTCATAAGAAAGGCGATAAGAAAGGTTTAAACAATTTTTGTTCAATTTCCTTACCAACATCTTTTACCAAAATATTCGGAAAATAATGTAATCCAGAGTAAACTCGCATTCAAGTAGAAAGAATTTGCTTAGCGTAGCACAGTTTGGATTCCAGAAATATTTCCCTATTGAGAATGCCATTTATACGTCCACTCATCAAATACACACATCAGAAGAAGTTTTGCATCAGCTCGGTTCACGAGAATTCCGAAACGTGTACAGAAAAGTGGAATAGAAATCAACATAAACATCATTTCCGCCCTTTTTATTGCTCATGAAAACCACAAATTGTATGTTGTACCACCATACAGCAAGACCTTCAGAGGTGGTGGTCCTAATTGCTGTACACGCCGGTACGGAAAGCTGGCTGAAGCCAGAGATAAATTCCGCCGAAATTTTTACAAAGGCACAGACTGTGCTTAGAAAGCATAGATTGCATGCAACCGATGGTGGCGTTTTTGTCGCTGTCCTGTAGTGAAATAGAAGTGGATAGTTCCTGTGAATTATTATGGGTGGAGGTTACGCTCAACAACCGAGCTAGGTTAATAATTGGCTCCTTTTACCGACCTGCCGACCCAGCAGCATTAGTGGCAGAACAACTGGGAGAAAATCTCGAATACATTTCACATAAATTTCCTCAGCATGTTATAGTCTTAGGTGGAGATTTCAATTTACCAGATATAGACTGGGACACTCAGATGTTTACGACGTTTGGTAGGTACCGAGCATCGAGTGACAATATACTGAGAGCACTATCCGCAAATTACCTCGAGCAGATAAACAGAGAACCGACTCGTGGAGATAACATATTGGACCTAATGATAACAAACAGACCCGAACTTTTCAACTCTGTAAGCGCAGAACAGGGAATCAGTGATCATAAAGCCGTTGCAGCATCCCTAAATGGGGAAGTAAACAGGAATATAAAAAAAGGGAGGAAGGTTTATCTGTTTAGCAAGAGTAATAGAAGGCAGATTTCAGACTACCTAACAGATCAAAACGAAAATTTCTGTTCCGACACTGACAATGTTGAGTGTTTAAGGAAAAAGTTAAAGGCAATCGTAAAATGCGTTTTAGACAGGTACGTGCCGAGTAAAACTGTGAGGGACGGGAAAAACCCACCGTGATTCAACAACAAACTTAGGAAACTACTGCGAAAGCAAAGAGAGCTTCACTGCAAATTTAAACACAGCCAAAACCTCTCAGACAAACAGAAGCTAAACGATGTCAAAGTTAGCGTAAGGAGGGCTATGTGTGAAGCGTTCAGCGAATTCGAAAGTAAAATTCTACACTCCTGGAAATTGAAATAAGAACACCGTGAATTCATTGTCCCAGGAAGGGGAAACTTTATTGACACATTCCTGGGGTCAGATACATCACATGATCACACTGACAGAACCACAGGCACATAGACACAGGCAACAGAGCATGCACAATGTCGGCACTAGTACAGTGTATTTCCACCTTTCGCAGCAATGCAGGCTGCTATTCTCCCATGGAGACGATCGTAGAGATGCTGGATGTAGTCCTGTGGAACGGCTTGCCATGCCATTTCCACCTGGCGCCTCAGTTGGACCAGCGTTCGTGCTGGACGTGCAGACCGCGTGAGACGACGCTTCATCCAGTCCCAAACATGCTCAATGGGGGACAGATCCGGAGATCTTGCTGGCCAGGGTAGTTGACTTACACCTTCACAGCACGTTGGGTGGCACGGGATACATGCGGACGTGCATTGTCCTGTTGGAACAGCAAGTTCCCTTGCCGGTCTAGGAATGGTAGAACGATGGGTTCGATGACGGTTTGGATGTACCGTGCACTATTCAGTGTCCCCTCGACGATCACCAGTGGTGTACGGCCAGTGTAGGAGATCGCTCCACACACCATGAAGCCGGGTGTTGGCCCTGTGTGCCTCGGTCGTATGCAGTCCTGATTGTGGCGCTCACCTGCACGGCGCCAAACACGCATACGACCATCATTGGCACCAAGGCAGAAGCGACTCTCATCGCTGAAGACGACACGTCTCCATTCGTCCCTCCATTCACGCCTGTCGCGACACCACTGGAGGCGGGCTGCACGATGTTGGGGCGTGAGCGGAAGACGGCCTAACGGCGTGTGGGACCGTAGCCCAGCTTCATGGAGACGGTTGCGAATGGTCCTCGCCGATACCCCAGGAGCAACAGTGTCCCTAATTTGCTGGGAAGTGGCGGTGCGGTCCCCTACGGCACTGCGTAGGATCCTACGGTCTTGGCGTGCATCCGTGCGTCGCTGCGGTCCGGTCCCAGGTCGACGGGCACGTGCACCTTCCGCCGACCACTGGCGACAACATCGATGTACTGTGGAGACCTCACGCCCCACGTGTTGATCAGTTCGGCGGTACGTCCACCCGGCCTCCCGCATGCCCACTATACGCCCTCGCTCAAAGTCCGTCAACTGCACATACGGTTCACGTCCACGCTGTCGCGGCATGCTACCAGTGTTAAAGACTGCGATGGAGCTCCGTATGCCACGGCAAACTGGCTGACACTGACGGCGGCGGTGCACAAATGCTGCGCAGCTAGCGCCATTCGACGGCCAACACCGCGGTTCCTGGTGTGTCTGCTGTGCCATGCGTGTGATCATTGCTTGTACAGCTCTCTCGCAGTGTCCGGAGCAAGTATGGTGGGTCTGACACACCGGTGTCAATGTGTTCTTTTTTTCATTTCCAGGAGTGTATGTACCGACTTGACAGAAAATCCTAGGAAGTTCTGGTCTTACGTTAAATCAGTAAGTGGATCTAAACAGCATGTCCAGACACTCTGGAATGATAATGGCATTGAAACAAAGGATGACACGCTTAAAGCTAAAATACTAAACACCTTTTTCCAAAGCTGTTTCACAGAGGAAGACCGCACTGCAGTTCCTTCTCTAAATCCTCGCACGAACGACATCGAAATAAGTGTCCAAGGAATAGAAAAGCAACTGAAATCACTCAACAGAGGAAAGTCCACTGGATCTGACGGGATACTAATTCGATTCTACACAGAGTACGCGAAATAACTTGCCCCCCTTCTAACAGCCGTGTACCGCAAGTCTCTAGAGGAACGGAAGGTTCCAAATGATTGGAAAAGAGCACAGGTAGTTCCAGTTTTCAAGAAGGGTCGTCGAGCAGATGCGCAAAACTATAGGCTTATATCTCTTACATCGATCTGTTGTAGAATTTTAGAACATGTTTTTTGCTCGCGTATCATATCATTTCTCGAAACCCAGAATCTACTCTGTAGGAATCAACAGGGATTCCGGAAACAGCGATCGTGTGAGACCCAACTCGCTTTATTTGTTCACGAGACCCAGAAAATATTAGATACAGGCTCCCAGGCAGATGCCATTTTCCTTGACAACCGGAAGGCGTTCGATACAGTTCCGCACTGTCGCCTGGTAAACAAAGTAAGAGCCTGCGGAATATCAGACCGGCTGTGTGGCTGGATTGAAGAGTTTTTAGCAAACAGAACACAGTATGTTGTTCTCAATGGAGAGACGTCTACAGACATTAAAGTAACCTCTGGCGTGCCACAAGGGAGTGTTATGGGACCATTGCTTTTCACAATATATATATATGACCTATTAGATAGTGTCGGAAGTTCCATGCGGCTTTCACGGATGATGCTGTAGTATACAGAGAAGTTGCAGCATTAGAAAATTGCAGGGGAATGCAGGAAGATCTGCAGCGGATAGGCACTTGGTGCAGGGAGTGGCAACTTACCCTTAACATAGACAAATGTAATGTATTGTGAATACATAGAAAGAAGGATTCTTTATTGTATGATTATATGATAGCAGAACAGACACTGGTAGCAGTTACTTCTGTAAAATATCTGGGAGTATGCGTACAGAACGATTTGAAGTGAAATGATGATATAAATTTAATTGTTGGTAAGGCGGGTACCAGGTTGAGATTAATTGGGAGAGTGCTTAGATAATGTAGTCCATCAACAAAGGAGGTGGCTTACAAAACACTCGTTCGACCTATACTTGAGTATTGTTCATCAGCGTGGGATTCGTACCAGGTCGGGCTGACAGTGGAGATAGCGAAGATCCAAAGAAGGGCGGCGCGCTTCGTCACAGGGTTATTTGGTAACCGTGATAGCGTTACGGAGATGTTTAGCAATCTCAAGTGGCAGACTCTACAAGAGAGGCGCTCTGCATCGCGGTGTAGCTTGCTGTCCAGGTTTCGAGAGGGTGCGTTTCTGGAAGAGGTATCGAATATATTGCTTCACCGTCCTTATACCTCCCGAGGAGATCACGAATGTAAAATTAGAGAGATCCGAGGCGCATGGAGGCTTTCCGTCAATTGTTCTTTCCGCGAACCACACGCGACTGGAACAGGAAAGGAAGGTAATGACAGTGGCACGTAAAGTGTCCTCCGCCACACACCGTTTGGTTCCTTGCGGAGTAAAAATGTAGATATAGATGTAGACCTCTAATACCTAGTAGCAAACATCGGTACCTCTAATACGCAGTAGCACGTCCTCTTGCATTGATGCGTGCCTGTATTCGTCCTGGCATACTATCCACGAGTTCATCAAGGCACTGTTGGTCCAGATTGTCCCACTTCTCAACGTCTGTTCGGCGTAGATTCCTCAGAGCGGTTGGGGGGGGGGGGGGTCATGTCGTCCATAAACAGTCTTCTTCAATTAATCCACGCCATGTTTGATAGGGTTAATGTCAGGAGAACATGCTGGCCACTCTAGTCGAGCGATATCGTTATCCTGAACGTTCACAAGATGTGCACGACGGGGGCGCGAACTGTCGCCCGTGAAGACGATTGCCTGCCCAATACGCTGCCGATAAGGCTGCACTATCGGTCGCAGGATCACATTCACGTGTCACACAGTCGTTACGGCGCCTTCCATGACCACCACCGGTGTCGTTGGCCCTGCGTAATGCCACCCCAAAAAAGCAGGGAAACTTCACCTTGCTGCACTCGCTGAACAGTGTCTCTAAGGCGTTCAGCCTGACCGGGTTGCCTCCAAACACGTCTCTGACGATTGTCTGAAGGCATATGCGACACTCATCGATGAAGAAGACAACCTGATGCCAATCGTGAGCGGACCATTCGACATGTTGTTGGGCCCATCTGTAGCGCGCTGCACGGTGTCGTGGTTGCAAGATGGACCTCGACATGGACGTCGGGAGTAAAGTTGGGCCTCATGCAGCCTCTTGCGCACAGTTTGAGTCATAACACGACGTCCTGTGTCTGCACAAAAAGCATTATTCAACATGGTGGTGTTGCTGTCAGGGTTCCTCCGACCCATAATCCCTAGGTAGCGGTCATCCAATGCAGTAGTAGCCCTTGGGCGGACTGAATGAGGCTTGTCATCGATAGTTCCTGTCTCTCTGCATCTCCTCCATGTCCGAACAACATCGCTTTGGTTCACTCCGAGACGCCTGGACATGTCCCATGTTGAGAGCCCTCCCTGGGACAAAGTAACAATGCGGACTGGGTCGAACCGCGGCATGGTTGAACTACAGACAACATGAGCTGTGTACCTCCTTCCTGGTGGAATGGCTGGAACAGATAGGCTGTCGAACCTCCTCCGTCTAATATGCGCTGCTCATGCGTGATTGTTTACATCTCTAGGCGGGTTTAGTGACATTTCTGAACAGTCAAACGTACTGTGTCTGTGATACAGTATTCACAGTCAACGTCTATCTTCAGGAGTTCTGGGATCCGGGGTGTTGCAGAATTTTTTTGATGTGTGTAGTACAAAACTTAAATAATGAAATTTCAGCAGCTGGTATGTTTTTATGATCTTTACAAAGCATTTAATTGTGTAGATCATGTTACCCTCTTAGAAAAGGTTATGTTTTATGATGGTTTTACTCACAACTGGTTTGGGTCATACTTAACGAACAGAATAAAAAAAGTTGTGCTGAAAAATTCAAACAATGTTGGAAGGATAGAAAATTTTACTCGTTGGAGGATAAGTCACGAAGAGCGTTCCGCAAGGTTGAATTTTGGGTTCACTCCTATTCCATATGCATGGGAATGACCCTCCAGCTAACATTCAACAAACAGATTTGATAGTTTTTGCAGACTATTCTAGTGTTATAATAAATCACATTGGAGAGAAAGTAACAGACGAGATAGTTAACTATGTTTTCCAAAGAATTATTGAGTGGATCAAAATAAAGTCGCTGAATGCGTATAACTTGGCGCCAGCTTTGTTAGATACAGATGTTCTTCCTATTTTTGACACGAAAATTTGTGCCGGACCGTGACTCGAATCCAGATTTCGCGCTTATCACGAGAGGCCGCCGTCCTAATAGGCTATCCGAGCACGACTCACTGCCGGACCGAAACTTGTGTATTAAGCTACATTCAGTGATGAAAGAAAGAGACAATGGTATAGGTATGTAGAAGTATGTCATATGGTAGTTTTGGTGGGTGCGGCAGGCGTGCACGGGTAGCTCAAAGGCTGAGGCGACTGCTCTTGATAATCGAAGAAGCCACGTTCGTGCCCCCGTTCGGCACAGACTTTCACATGTCACCAACAGGTTAACTACTGTGCCTCCTGTTTGTAATTTATTTTTAATCAGTAGCTAGATAAACCCCATTATGTAAACTGTTAATGTTTTTTGTAAGAATCAACTCATTTACGAGGACCACTCTTAGTCATACCGTTCGGTCCATACTGTAACAGCCGGCCGGAGTCGACGAGCGGTTCTTGGGACTACAGTCTTCAAAAAATCTGAAAAATCGAATGCAATGGTGAGGCATAAAATAGATCTTCGTACATCCAAAGTTGAAATGGAGGACAGTGGGACCTCAGCTGGTATATATTTATATTAAAAGTGAAGAAATTCCTCCAGCTGTATTTAAGGTGTCGATTTTGTATTGGCATCTAGTTTCAACGTTGTAACAACGTCATCTTCAGACCCATACACTTGTTGATGTCAACTGCGTGCGGCTGATACTAGAAGTCAGTGTTGAGATACGGACGTGCTCCGTGTGGAAGGTGGTTAGTAAGTTAGTAGAAGTTCGACCTTGCCGTGGTGGGTGGGCTTTCCTAACTAACAGCGCTGCCTGTGAAGTGATGCACAATGCACAGTACGGCTGGTTTCATATGCAAGCCACACCATAGCCGTCGTATTGTGATTTATCTGTCACTTATAGATGAACCCATTTACGTTACGACGGTTACAGTGCCGTCTAGTGGGAAAAATTTTTTTCCCTGTAGTTTCCATCTTCTTCGGTGATATTCCTGTCAAATTTGACGCCATTCTGTGCAGCGTCTTTTTTTAGCATCTTGAAATTGGAACTTTAATTATAATCATCCTATATATGTATACAAACGTGTAAACTGCATGGATTTTGCAGTTCGCCGGTATTGCACCACTTATACTGCTGTGTTAAAGAGGAACATCCACTAAAAACAGTAAAAATTCTGGGGCACAATTACGGGATCTGCGTGATGTGGGCAACAATGCAATGTAGACCCTGAATACATTAGGAGCCTTCAAACTACCTAGCGACGGACTATTATTTTTATTCACAGCTATTGCCGCACGCCAATAACCCCTATTTCGCCCTTCGTCAACGTTGCCTTAGTTCGATGGTCATTCAGTGCTCCAGCGTTCAGCTGTGGTGACCTAATGCTTTGTTTACAGAGTCACAATGAGTGTGTACCTGGACAGCTGGCTGCTGGAGCTGGCGCTCGCTTTGTCAACGCTGTTGCTGGCCGCCTACCTGAGCTTCCAGTGGAGATACCAGTACTGGAAGAAGAAGGGCGTCCCTTATCTGGAGCCGAGTTTCCCATTCGGTAATCTGGGGCACAGCCTTCTGGGCCAGAAGTTCTTTGGGGATGTTCTCCGTGAGCTGTACGGGAAGGCAAAAGGTGATTGTCCCTTTATCGCTACGTTATTCAAGTGGGTTATGTTTTATTACTACTACTATTTTTATTATTCGAATCCTGCCTCGGGCATGGATGTGTGTGATGTCCTTAGGTTAGTTAGGTTTAAGTAGTTCTAAGTTCTAGGGCACTGATGACGTCAGAAGTTAAGTCCCATAGTGCTCAGAACCATTTGAACCATACCTTGACAAAATCATTTCCGTATCTCTCTTCACCGGGAGCGATCTGTCTTTCGGTCAGCCCAACCAGTGCAGATCAGTATTGCAGTGAAAAGAGTTGTTAGCTCAGTTACCGCTATGTCAGCGGCGTGAAGCTTCACATGATCGCCTGGCATCAATATTACACCAGAGTAACCAATGCGTTCTTTTATTTTATTTTTATTCATTTATTTCCTTAACATGATATGATTATGGACATCAGACCATCTGTTACATCAGACAATGGTTTCGTACACACAGTACCTTTCTTACATCGCAGTTACTTTAATATGACAAATAGTGTTGAAATTATTTGAGTGTCTACAGTGACAACATGAGTAAATAATACTGACGATGAACTAATAAAGTTAGTATTGGTAGTAGTTGTACTACAGTGATGATA
This sequence comes from Schistocerca serialis cubense, assembly GCF_023864345.2. NCBI lineage: Eukaryota > Metazoa > Arthropoda > Insecta > Orthoptera > Acrididae > Schistocerca > Schistocerca serialis. Next base: position 21,892,029 of record NC_064642.1, read on the forward strand.
TTCATAGTAACGCTGGGACATGAGGAACATCTGGTTGGAAAGAAGGATGTACAACGATAACCAGTGATTACAGGGATAGTGGTAATCATTGTTGTTGGTTCAGTTGTAAGTAGGCTGTTCAGGTTTTTATGATGGTAATGCCACATAGTGCTGTGTACGAAAATCGCTGACTGCGCTGTTGGAATATTCTCTATTGTGGTGTTGGGCAGTTGGCTGTGAACAGCGAGTAGCGTTGGGCAGTCGGATGTGAACAGCGCGTAGCGTTGTGCAGTTGGAGGTGAGCCGCCAGCAGTGGTGGATGTGGGGAGAGAGATGGCAGAATTTTGAGAGCGGACGATCTGGAGGTGTGTCCGTCAGAAAAATGAAATTTGTAAGACTGGATGTCATGAACTGATATATATATATATATAGTTCGAGTAACGATCATTTTTGTGAAGTAAGTGATTAATGAAACGTATAGGTTATTGTTAGTCAGGGACATTCTTTTGTAGGGATTATTGAAAGTCAGATTGCGTTGCGCAAAAAATATTGTGTGCCAGTTTAGTGATTACAAGAATAAGTAAAGAGAGAATTGTCTGAGTACGTTCAGTTTTGCTCAGCTGTTTGAAAATCAAATAACGTAGAAGTTTACCAGCATAGTCATTCATAATTTTTCTAAGGGCACGTTTCACAGTGCACATGTCATAATCTGTCTTCTGGAGATGTTATTCAGTTCTCTAATACAACACGGGAGAATATTCCAGAGTCGGGCTCCTGGTACTGAGAAAAACCTCAAGGAAATGGATGAACGATGTAATGGGACAGAAATTATCTTACTTTGATGGGAATGGGTGTGTCTGCCATGTTGTTCAGGCAAGAACGTTAAGGTCGAGGAGAGATGTGGGGACAGTGTACGTTGTTGATAAGACGGCAGAGAAGACAGAGGGTAGGGAAATCTCTGTGCTTGGCTGCACGCAGGCAGGATAGCTCTGCATATGATGGTGAAATGTGAGCAAGGAGTTTAATATCACAGATATAGCGAGCACAGGCATTTACAACCAGTTCTAGGTGTCGTAAGCTTTCCTGAGAACGGCCTTGCAGAATATGTGTGAAATCTTATGGGACTTAACTGCTAAGGTCATCATTAACTAAGCTTACACACTACTTAACCTAAATTATCCTAGCGACAAACACACACACCCATGCCCGAGGGAGGACTCGAACCTCCGCCGGGACCAGCTGCATAGTCCATGACTGCAGCGCCTTAGCCCCTCGGCTAATCCCGCCTTGCAGGATAACATCGCTGCACTCAGTAGCTGGAAGTATATGTGTTTGTACAAGTTTCTTTTTCAGGTCAAGAGAAAAGAGTTTTTCATGCTTTTGTAGGACAGGGAAAGATGCTGATGCCTTCTTGCACATTTCAGTTATGTGCTCTCAGTCCAGTTTAGACAATCATCTACGAGTATTATCTCCTAGACTCTTCGCTGCGGGAGAGCAGTTGATATTCGCTTCATTTAGGGTTAAAGATGGTATGGAGTCCCTAAATATCGGACCAATGAGCCTAGAATGGCCAACCAGTACAGCCTGTGTTTTGGATGGGCTATGCTTTAACACTGTATCCTCCGGCCATTTTGATAGTGCACACAGATTCTCCATAGCTATCTTCAGGTTTATTGGTTCTGCACTTAGATACAACTGGAGGTCATCAGCATACATGTGGTATTTGTGGTTTTTGCAACACGACGTAACTGATAACACATCATTGAGATACAATGAAAAGGGTATAGCATCTAATACCGAACCCTGAGGAATACCTGATAGTATCTGCCTCCACTGTGACCTTGTAGTGCCAGAAATGACGCATTGCTGGCCGGACGTCAGTTATGAGAGAAAAAACTTGGCGAGAAATTTGTACTTTAAGTTTGTCAAGCAAAATGTCGAAGTGATAATGTGAAAGGCCTTGCTGAAGTTTAAGAAGCATATCATAATCGTGTCTTGTGTAGCCATGGCAACGTTCAGCTCATTTGTTACCTTTATTAAGACATACGCTGTGCTGCTGTGTTCACGGAAATCTTATTGGTATTCGTCTAGTAGGTTGTTTGTGGTTCGGTAGTTTGTTAGCTGGTCGTAGGCGTTATATACGGATACCTTAGTCAGTACAGGAAGAATGTAAATAGTTCGGTAATCAGAGGGCCCTTTGATACCGTCGTTCTTTGAAAGTGGCTTAGATAGTCCTTGATTCCAGGTGTCAAGGAAAACACTTGTTAAGGATTGGCTGGAGATACCTGTTATAGTGGGTAATAGTAGGGCAATAATAAGCTTCACCATTTTGACTGTGATACCATCGTGTCCAGTAGGTGCTAATCTGAAACGCATTATGGCTTTTTTGACGGTATAGCAATTAACGTGCTTTATATAAATTTTTTCGTGGTTGCAGTCCTTTACTCCCATTTAGTAATCAGTGAGTCTGATTCGTTTGTAGTCAGTTGTGGTTGTAGGTAGTGTGGAAGTACTGGTTCATTTCTTGAGTTGGGAAAAAGTGATGATCTGCGACTTTTACTTTGTCTGCACCAAGATCACGCAGGGTTTTCCATGGGTCAGCTAAGTGGGTGAGTAATAATTCATCTAAGGAGCTTATTTGATATCTTGGTAAATTCAGAGGGCTTCATTGCCTCATGATTGAGATAGCCTTATTGATTAATTGAGATTAGTGTCAAGCAGGATTCCGTCGATGTTGTTGAGCTGTACAAGGGAGAAGCACTCGGCACGGAAAGCTCATGGACACTGATTCCAAGACGGACGCCACGCAACTTCAGTAGGACGTTCTTTCGTGTTCAGTGTGTCGCAGTTACCCTTGGAATTTTTTCTGTCCTGTGTCACATCTAGATAACTTCGCTGTCTGCATCAATAATCATTAGAGAAATTATATGAAACTCGTTTGCCCGCTATCGGCATATAAATACGATATTGCAGTGCAGTGCTATTCTGATTACGATGAGGAGTAAATGGGGACTTGTACTGCTGAAGGTAACAATAGTGTTGTCACAGTACCGTGATCCTGCTATGTAACAGCCGTTCTAGTTTTGTAGGTCTAAAGTAGCAACTCATTATACCTTCTATGTCCGCCCCGATAGCTGAGTGGTCAGCGTGACGGATTGCCGTCCTACGGGCCTGGGTTCGATTTCTGGCTGGGTAGGAGATTTTCTCCGCTCAGGGGCTGGGTGTTATGTTGTCTTCATCATCATTTCACCCCCAGGTCGCCCAATGTGGCGTCGAAAGTAATAAGACGTGCACCAAGGCGGCCGGATCTGCCCCATAAACGGCCTCAAAGCCAATGACGACAAACGCTCATTTCCATTTCCATACCTTCTATTAGTACAATCACAGATGTTTTGGGAATTACTGCTGCCTTTTCTTCCTCTGAAAGTGAAAATATCCCATCTTCACACTCGATACATATATTACGAAAAGTAACAATAAACTTCCCCCAATGGTAAAAATCTGTATTGTTTGTTCAGGCAATGGAACCTCAAATGGTTCAAATGGCTCTGAGCACTATGGGACTTAACTTCTGAGGTCATCAGTCCCCTAGAACTTAGAACTACTTAAACCTAACTAACCTAAGGACATCACACACATCCATGGCCGAAGCAGAATTCGAATCTGCGACCGTAGCGGTCGCGCGGTTCCAGACTGCAGCGCCTAGAACCGTTCGGCCACTTCGGCCGGCTATTGACGATAAATCACACCTATTTTTAATTCCGAACATGAACCATAATGAACACTTAGGGGGTTCAATGATATCAGACAATTACATAGAAATAAAATAAAGCAAAGGGTGAATTCAGGATCAAATTACTGAAAGTATAAGCTCTACTGAATCAATAAATTTATTATCAACTTCAGACCAATGCTGAATAAAAACGCAAATGAACCATTTACAAATTACCCTCCTAGCTGGGATTGGCAGTGAACTGTGTCAAAATCGGTACAAAACGCGATCTCTTATAAACTGGCTGGCCGACTGACATCGACACAAAACGAAAAACAAGAAGAATCACGACACCCCAAAGTATCTTGTGACCTCAGTGGAAACAGCAATTGCACGTGATCCAGCTGTTTAACGCTACTCCTAATGCAGGCCGAAGCGGGAGCCATCTCACCGTAATACTTGCTGCTGTGGGTGCCGTCTCCGGCGGGCGGCGGCGCGGCCGTCGAATCCGGGTGCGGCGCCTCGGGAATTACACTCCTACAGTACTTGGACAACAGACTGCTGTCCGTAAACTTCTCAAATTGCGACAATCTTCCCGTGAGCAAAGAGCTGACAAGTGTCACGTCCTCTCAGAACGAAAGCCCAAGACGGAAGACCTCGTCAAAGAGTCGAGCAAGTTCGCTCTTCGCCTCTGTTTACCCCACCAAAACCTTACTGAGCGAATCACATCCCTAGAAACGCTCAAAATACCCCGTTTCCCAGTGCCGACCAATGTACGGCATGGGAATCGAACTATTTTCCACAGTTCTTCACCGCGCGGGATTAGCCGAGCGGTCTTTGGCGCTGCAGTCGTTGACTGTGCGGCTGGTCCCGGCGGAGATTCGAGTCCTCCCTCGGGCATGGGTGTGTGTGTTTGTCCTTAGCATAATTTAGGTTAAGTAGTGTGTAAGTTTAGGGACTGATGACCTTAGCAGTTAAGTTCCATAGGATTTCACACACATTTGAACACACAGTTCTTCCCTTTCTACCAAATTTCACAACTCCGTCCAAGCTATCTGGGAAGATCAAAGGCTGCGGGCAACAACAATTTTTCCGGAATTTTTATTCATAAGGGACTCCTGGCCTGCCCCACTCCAGTTACTCGAGGGTGTAAAATTAGTGGAACGTAGGCGAGAGCACGCCCAGCAAGCCACTGCTCTGTTTTGTAAACACTTGAGGTTACACACCTGCAGACGCACTGGCAGACTGCTGGCCGGGCGCTCTCCCCGGTACCTCGCATATAATGCATTGACGTAAAATCTGGTAATTACAGAATCGCGTAATTCTCCCTGTATTAGATATACAGCGTGCCGGTGCGTTTCCACAGACATTTCATACACCGTAATCGAGAGTATTCCTCCAACAAACAACTACTTATCTACTAAGCGATTGCACCGCTGTCAGTCATTTTTATTGACCTAAAGTTCTCGCAAAAGCGATTGCGCCCCCGTCAGTCGTTTTTATTGACCTAAAGTGCTCGCAAAGTGATTATGGTCACGTTAAATGGACTCATGTAAGGGTCAAGACCGTTGCCACCTCACAAATTACAGCTATTCGGAGTAGTATGTTTTTACTTTGGTTAGTAACTGCATGTGGCAAGAGCAAGCCATTAGTGCTTATTTCCGCCTGGACAGCAGGTCAGGTGTTAAAGTGTGAATGAGTAGACGCAAAACTGTTAGTAATTTATACTGGAAGGCATACTCCAATTAGGGGTGCAAGTATGACTGTGCAGAAAACATCCGGTAGTAAATTATATGACGCATTTGTGGAAGACAGATGCAAACAAAAAAACAACTAAAAGAATGAAATGTCCACATGTTGAGGTACCAGTGACAAAAATATCTGCACTTATTCCCCAAACATCCTGTACATTGCATATTACCAGTTAGTAATATCTGAGCCGGCCGGGGTGGCCGAGCGCTTCTAGGCGCTTCAGTCTGGAACCACGCGACCGCTACGGTAGCAGGTTCGAATCCTGCCTCGGGCATGGATGTGTGTGATGTCCTTAGCTTAGTTAGCTTTAAGTAGTTCTAAGTTCTAGGGGACTGATGACCTCAGATGTTAAGTGCCATAGTGCTTAGAGCCATTTGACCGTATCTGATTTGGGTCTCATACAATCAAACGATTTTCCATTTTGGAAAATCGTTTAATTGTATGTATGGCTGTTTAGTATGTAGCGTCCTCTGTAGAAGATGGCTCTGAGCACCATGGGACTCAACTGCTGTGGTCATAAGTCCCCTAGAACTTAGAACTACTTAAACCAAAGTAACCTAAGGACATCACACACATCCATGCCCGAGGCAGGATTCGAACCTGCGACCGTAGCGGTCGTGCGGTTCCAGACTGTAGCGCCTTAAACCGCTCGGCCACTCCGGCCGGCCCTGTAGAAGATCTCCTTAGTATATTTTGCAGCACTACAAACTGGAATTAACATGCGTTTTATTTGATCTTACATTTTTCGAAACATTGCTCTGTCTCGCATGAAAGACTGTATTCGATACTAAACCTAAGTTGCTGATTATGCTCTGAGATGTTTTTCCTCTCGCATTGTAATCTCTTAACTGGTCTCACTTAATGTGTTTCGCAGGTGTTGGGTTTTGGATGCTTGGAAAAAAACTTTGACGCTTAGAATGAAACTAATCATGGAACATACATTATCTGATCAGAAGTATTTGTAGACGTGTTAATGGACATTAGGAGGGCTGGTTGGAAAGGACTTATCATTTGCTGTCCCCTGCCCCCTCTCACCCTTTCCCCTCGTACAGTTTCACCCTTGTCAGTTTTCGCTACTGGCTGGTAAGCAGTGTACACAGATCACTCAGTTGGACGCCCTTGACCCCAATCTCTGCTTGGCGCCGGAAGCGGCCGCTTCTGTGATACCACGTCCCGTGTAGAGATCTTACAGTCGTGCTACCTGCCAGCTTGAAGACACAGGCAGCGGCTTGTGTCGCTAAAGCCTTAAGCCAGTCCTGGACATTAAAGTAGAGTGAGTTTATTCTTACAGTTTATGATGGGTTCAACTATGCTGGGGACACTTTGAAAGAGTCTGAATGTGAAACTGAACGTGAATACTTTCCATTGGATTGGCACAACGTGATCCACGACTGCAAGTCCCTTATTTCGAGTGCAGTGGCCTCGCTCTTTGCACTACACAAGCGCTGCTTAGCACTGACCACACTGATGTCTGGCATCTGAGGAATCGCTCGACCACCGTAACTCCCATCGACAGCCACTGCGCTGGCTGGACTGCTGGTGGCACTCTGCGTGCTGACGTAAACTACCGCCAGCACATCGGTCAGCAAAGACCAAGTGCGAAGGTCGATAAGTAGCAGCAGGATCGAGTGCGGCTATCACGAGAGAGGCGAGAGACATGCCGACAAGCAACACGCCGCCAACGCCCTCTCGACACCAGGTATTTAGGCCGCCGCCGCTGACCGCAGGGCCACACTCACCGTCTCACTCTTCCAGTTTGGCGTCTGTCATTCACTCGCAGAGCGGCACAGTTCGCCGCAGTCTATGGCAGTACGTAGCGTCCAAATTCGTGACTACAGCGAGACTAAAGTTTGTAATAACAAGATTACCGATCTTACCTGCAAGAGGACTATTACTGAGGAGCTTGTACTACAACACGTGGGCTCTATTCACATTAAGCCCCAGTTCGTGTGAATAAAGAACTGTACTAATCTACGTGTGCATTTGTGTTGCAGAAAGAGGATACCGGCCACCCATACCAACATCCTCTCTCTTGCTTCCTTGTGGTACAAGACTCTACAGTGGCGAGCAGAGGATAATACAGCGGCGACGAGGATACCACACTCTCAAACTCACGAGTGATTCCTTCTGTTGATTTCCCGCGATTTCTTACAGGCACCCTCCGCAATGCTCAACGATTCCTGCCCATCAGTACCTGAGGCCCGCGTGGTCTCGGTTTAGCTGCGGTTGGTCCTCGGCCTTTCCATTTCACAGTCACGTCACCAACAGTCGACTTGGGCATTAAAAGGCTTGTAATTCCCCTGATGTGTTTGTTACTGGGCCGTAAGAATAAAGTGAAGCAAATGCTTTTCCTTCGAATTTCGAAGGTAAAGCTTCGGAATTCATGAATAAAATGTGAAGCAAGAGCTTTTGCTTGTAGGAACTAAAAGAACAGTGAAAGATTTTGCTTTCCTCTTGAGCTCTTGCTTCGGTATTAGATGAACTGTAAGAATTAAGAATAAAGAGAAGCTCTGACTTCATTCTGGAAGTAGTTGCTTGTAAAACTTGAAGGCTGGTCAGTAACAGGCTCACGTTTGCAGAGTGCAGATATGGCTCAAACAGCAGCACGTTTACGCCGCGAAAAATGCTACAGACCACGTCGATGTCCACCTGCAGAGCATTATAAAACTCTTTATCGTTTCAATAAAGAAAATGTTAAGTGGTTTGCAAAGCATTTTGAGACAGAGGTAGGGGAAAGAAGAGGTGGAGCACTATCGTCGGAACAGAAGATGAAGACTTTCCTTCGGTGTGTAGCTGATCTAGGATTCCAGTCTGGAATAGCAGAAGAAATGGGAATTCATAAACCTACAGTGAGTAGTGTTTCTAAAAAGATAATGGAAAAAGCTGATTTGTGGATCAAGTTTCCGTCATCAACACTTGATATTACTCTGGCTAAAAATGAGTGGCTACTAAAATGTAAATTTCCAAGTGCTGTTGGTGTAATTGACTGTGCACGTGTACGAATTCCAAAACCTGTGTAATTTGGCGACGAATATATCAACAGAAAGGGTTTTGCGAGTTCACTAGTACTGAGGCTAGCTGACTCGGGTCAGTACATGACAATCGAATATGGAGAAATTCAAATGTTTGGAAAGTGCTGAGTGAATGAAAGAACACTGTTCTTTTGGGTGAGGCCTAGATCCCTGGCTGATGACGCCATTTCGTAATCCAACTGAGGACAGTCACAAGTCATTCAATAACCTTTTAAAAACAGAAAGAGTTGTGATGGAGGGTTGCTTTTGTAGCTGACGAGGCGGCTTCCTGTTTTGTAGTGTATGTGTAGAGTTGCCTTACCAATTGTTCCAACAATAATAGCTTGTTGCTTTATACTGCACAACGTTGCGAAACATCTAAAAGATGAAGATTTTTGAAGACACGGCACAGGATTTACATGAAGATGGTGATAATGAGGAGGAAGAGAGCCTTTAACTGAAGCGGATATTCTTAGGAGAGGACGTCAAAGAAGACAAGAAACTGCAGGTCTAATACAAAATGCAGGATTTTGAATTTTTTATTTATGAAAAGATACAAAACTACTGATCGTCTACAAGAAAAGGAATAACACAGTCTACATAACGGTATATACATTACAACTATTTTCATTTTCCTCCTGTTGCAAATTTTTTACATTATTATTCTTTATATTAAGAAAGTTCATTAACATAGCTTCTTTTCCCATTTGCAGTCGAATGAGCTTCAGTTGCTCCAGCAGAACCAGCCTGTGTAATTCTGTGGTACTGAGCTTCTTCGTCTCGTCTGTTTCTGGCAATGCTCCTTTCTTCAAGGGTGGTGGCCTGACATATGGACTTGCTATAGACGAAGAGGATGGTGGGCCAGCAAGAGGTGTAACATGTGTTCCTAGAAACACGTATGTATGCCAGAGATGTATACAACGGTAGAGCTCAACGCGTGTTTGCGTTTTTATGAAGATTTATTTTACAAAGATAAGAGCGGAAATTTTCCTACGCAAAGGATTTCGAAATGTTGGCGGCCCAAGTTAACTCTAGCCATGGCACTTAATGAGACTGAATAGCAAATATGGCTCTTACATATCATATTTCTGCTAACATCACTAATAATAGTAACAGTAGTGGTAATACTTACGATACAGTAATAAGAACATTTCGCTACTCTCGCGAAAAACAAATTTCCGCTAGTATCTTTATAATTACCAGTAGTTAATTTTGTTTGACTTGACAAAAACTAGAACTGAATCTTACCAGATGACTTCGAGCGCTCTACTGGCTCTACTGGCGATAGCGTAGATATGGACGGTGCCAATCCTAGTGTAACTGCCCCTGAAAGTTAACGAATTGAGAAAAAAAAACTCATTTTAACATTTACAGACTGTGTGTAATTTTTTTAACCGAATGAAAATAAATAAATATTAACATCACACGAGCTTATAATTTATCTTACCTGGTATCTGGTTCATTGTAGGATTCCCATCTCCTTGTAGCAAGCTGTAAAACTTTTCGGCCGCATGTAGTAAGCGTTGCTTCACGCAGTGGAGAATGGAAAAACAAAGACAGCCGGCGATCGCGGCATTGCGAAGTAGGCGCGGCACAGATAGCCTTACTGACAGTTCCAGCCTACCAATCGGCTGACGCAAGGACGAACGCAGACCGAGCGCCGAGCGAAGCCTGGAGGACAAGGGAACCTCCCCATCGCACCCCTTGATAGGCCTTGAAAAACTGAACACAGATCAATTGGGAAAACAGGAAGAAGTTGTGTGGAACTGTGAAAAAATAAGCAAAATATACAAACTGAGTAGTTCAAGGCAAGATAGGCAACATTAAGGGCGTTCGGAACGCAGGAGCGCCGTGGTCTCGTGGTAATGTGAGCAGCTGTGGAACGCAAGGCCCTTGGTTCAAATCTTCCATCGAGTGGTGCAGGCATTGTCACAAAGCAAGAAACTTGCTCGACATATCAGGACGATTCAAAACTTTTGTTGTTGTGGATGTATTTGATATTAGCCGGCACGGTAGCTCAGCGTGTTCGGTCAGGGGGTTAGCTGCCCTCTGTAATAAAAAAAAACTGAGTCAATCGGCCAACCACGAACATAAAAGGATGTCTTACGACGTCCGCCCCGAGTAAATGCAACGAACAGAAGCGAACAAAATGAGATTAAAAAAAAAAGTGAAAAATTCAATTTTTTATTTTCAGTTTATGTGACAAACTCTTATGTTTTCATCACTTTTTTGGGAGTGATTATAACATCCACAAGAAAACCTAAATCGGGCAAGGTAGAAGAATCTTTTTACCCATTCGCCAAGTGTACAAGTTACGTGGGTCGACAACATATTCCTGTCATGTGACGCACATGCCGTCACCAGTGTCGTATAGAATATATCAGATGTGTTTTCCTGTGGAGGAATCGGTTGACCTATGACCTTGCGATCAAATGTTTTCGGTTCCCATTGGAGAGGCACGTCCTTTCGTCTACTAATCTCACGGTTTTGCGATGCGGTCGCAAAACACAGACACTAGACTTATTACAGTGAACAGAGATGTCAATGAACGAACGGACAGATAATAACTATGCAAAAATAAAGAAAGTAAAATTTTCAGTCGAGGCGCTCCTAAGCTCACATTCTCCATTATGTTGCTTATGTGACCCATGGACTACTCGCCGGCCGAAGTGGCCGTGCGGTTAAAGGCGCTGCAGTCTGGAACCGCAAGACCGCTACGGTCGCAGGTTCGAATCCTGCCTCGGGCATGGATGTTTGTGATGTCCTTAGGTTAGTTAGGTTTAACTAGTTCTAAGTTCTAGGGGACTAATAACCTCAGCAGTTGAGTCCCATAGTGCTCAGAGCCATTTGAACTACACTCCTGGAAATTGAAATAAGAACACCGTGAATTCATTGTCCCAGGAAGGGGAAACTTTATTGACACATTCCTGGGGTCAGATACATCACATGATCACACTGACAGAACCGCAGGCACATAGACACAGGCAACAGAGCATGCACAATGTCGGCACTAGTACAGTGTATATCCACCTTTCGCAGCAATGCAGGCTGCTATTCTCCCATGGAGACGATCGTAGAGATGCTGGATGTAGTCCTGTGGAACGGCTTGCCATGCCATTTCCACCTGGCGCCTCAGTTGGACCAGCGTTCGTGCTGGACGTGCAGACCGCGTGAGACGACGCTTCATCCAGTCCGAACATGCTCAATGGGGGACAGATCCGGAGATCTTGCTGGCCAGGGTAGTTGACTTACACTTTCTAGAGCACGTTGGGTGGCACGGGATACATGCGGACGTGCATTGTCCTGTTGGAACAGCAAGTTCCCTTGCCGGTCTAGGAATGGTAGAACGATGGGTTCGATGACGGTTTGGATGTACCGTGCACTATTCAGTGTCCCCTCGACGATCACCAGTGATGTACGGCCAGTGTAGGAGATCGCTCCCCACACCATGATGCCGGGTGTTGGCCCTGTGTGCCTCGGTCGTATGCAGTCCTGATTGTGGCGCTCACCTGCACGGCGCCAAACACGCATACGACCATCATTGGCACCAAGGCAGAAGCGACTCTCATCGCTGAAGACGACACGTCTCCATTCGTCCCTCCATTCACGCCTGTCGCGACACCACTGGAGGCGGGCTGCACGATGTTGGGGCGTGAGCGGAAGACGGCCTAACGGTGTGCGGGACCGTAGCCCAGCTTCATGGAGACGGTTGCGAATGGTCCTCGCCGATACCCCAGGAGCAACAGTGTCCCTAATTTGCTGGGAAGTGGCGGTGCGGTCCCCTACGGCACTGCGTAGGATCCTACGGTCTTGGCGTGCATCCGTGCGTCGCTGCGGTCCGGTCCCAGGTCGACGGGCACGTGCACCTTCCGCCGACCACTGGCGACAACATCGATGTACTGTGGAGACCTCACGCCCCACGTGTTGAGCAATTCGGTGGTACGTCCATCCGGCCTCCCGCATGCCCACTATACGCCCTCGCTCAAAGTCAGTCAACTGCACATACGGTTCACGTCCACGCTGTCGCGGCATGCTACCAGTGTTAAAGACTGCGATGGAGCTCCGTATGCCACGGCAAACTGGCTGACACTGACGGCGGCGGTGCACAAATGCTGCGCAGCTAGCGCCATTCGACGGCCAACACCGCGGTTCCTGGTGTGTCCGCTGTGCCGTGCGTGTGATCATTGTTTGTACAGCCCTCCCGCAGTGTCCGGAGCAAGTATGGTGGGTCTGACACACCGGTGTCAATGTGTTCTTTTTTCCATTTCCAGGAGTGTAATTTTGACTACTCAGTTTGTATATTTTGCTTATTTTTTCACAGTTCCACACAACTTCTTCCTGTTTTCTCAATTGATCTGTGTTCAGTTTATCAAGGCCTATCCACCGTGCCAACTTATAACTAAATCTGAGTGGGGTGCGATGGGGAGGTTCCCTTGTGAGTAAGGGAAGTGAGGCCAGCACGCTAAGTTACGCTGCAATATACTGTGGGAGTAATAACAAGAAGCTGCCACCGAGGGTAGAAAACGTCCTCCTGCCGGATGTAAATAGTGGAGCGCAGGCAGCAACGGACAGAAGTCATTAGGAAGTAGTTCGGATCTGAGGACGGACGTGGTCCATCTCCGAATGTTCAATCTTCGTAGGTGACGATTCCGGAAGTCTGTTCCAGCTCGCAGGAGTCATCCGTTCGCCGCCAGATGTCAACTTCAGCTCTGGGGGTCGGCCCGAGTTCGGTCGGCACCACGGCTGACTAACTACAGCGCGAACTTCCAGCAGGACCGGCCGCAGCGCGGTCTCGGGCACAGGCGCCGCCGGGGTATGACGCCCGGACTCCGCGGCAACCCTGCCCCACGGCGCGTGGTCCGTGCGTGACGGCAGCTGGCGGACATCACGACTGACGGCTTCCCAGCCGCCAGTGCAGCAGGCGGCGCCAGCTGACCCCACGGCGACGCGGCTCCGTGGGCGTGCCCGTACTGGGCTGCCGAGCGGCGACGAGTTCATCTCAACCACAGGGCATCCTGGCTTCAGCGGAGTACTGGTGGCGCGAGTTGCGCGCATTGTCGGAGAATCTACACAGCAGTAGCCAGGCGGAAGGATCTGCAGGGCTGGGCAGCGACGACGAGGGAGAAATTGTAAAGAAAGTCGTCTCAGTCTTTGGCGCAGCCACTGTGTCTGCTGCTAACGAGTGCTGCGGAAGTCGTAACAAGTACCAAACGGCCATAACGAGTACTGCAGAAGTAGTAACTAGTGGCCATCTGACATAACAAATCGGTTTATTTCCCTTTTTGAGCTTATCCGTTTTCCTTTTTAGTCTCTTTTTCATGTTACTAACTTCGTTTAGCAATTGTTTCCTGTCAATTTTAATGCTGATATTACGAGGGCAGTTCAATAAGTAATGCAACACATTTTTTTTCTGAAACAGGGGTTGTTTTATTCAGCATTGAAATACACCAGGTTATTCCCCAATCTTTTAGCTACACAACACTATTTTTTAACGTAATCTCCATTCAATGCTACGGCCTTACGCCACCTTGAAATGAGGGCCTGTATGCCTGCACGGTACCATTCCACTGGTCGATGTCGGAGCCAACGTCTTACTGCATCAATAACTTCTTCATCATCCGCGTAGTGCCTCCCACGGATTGCGTCCTTCATTGGGCCAAACATATGGAAATCCGACGGTGCGAGATCGGGGCTGTAGGGTGCATGAGGAAGAACAGTCCACTGAAGTTTTGTGAGCTCCTCTCGGGTGCGAAGACTTGTGTGAGGTCTTGCGTTGTCACGAAGAAGCAGAAGTTCGTTCAGACTTTTGTGCCTACGAACACGCTGAAGTCGTTTCTTCAATTTCTGAAGAGTAGCACAATACACTTCAGAGTTGACCGTTTGACCATGGGGAAGGACATCGAACAGAATAACCCCTTCAGCGTCCCAGAAGACTGTAACCATGACTTTACCGGCTGAGGGTATGGCTTTAAACTTTTTCTTGGTAGGGGAGTGGGTGCGGCGCCACTCCATTGATTGCCGTTCTGTTTCAGGTTCGAAGTGATGAACCCATGTTTCATCGCCTGTAACAATCTTTGACAAGAAATTGTCACCTTCAGCCACATGACGAGCAAGCAATTCCGCACAGATGGTTCTCCTTTGCTCTTTATGGTGTTTGGTTAGACAACGAGGGACCCAGCGGGAACAAACCTTTGAATATCCCAACTGGTGAACAATTGTGACAGCACTACCAACAGAGATGTCAAGTTGAGCACTGAGTTGTTTGATGGTGATCCGTTGATCATCTCGAACGAGTGTGTTCGCACGCTCCGCCATTGCAGGAGTCACAGCTGTGCACGGCCGGCCCGCACGCGGGAGATCAGACAGTCTTGCTTGACCTTGCGGCGATGATGACACACGCTTTGCCCAACGACTCACCGTGCTTTTGTCCTCTGCCAGATCACCGTAGACATTCTGCAAGCGCCTATGAATATCTGAGATGCCCTGGTTTTCCGCCAAAAGAAACTCGATCACTGCCAGTTGTTTGCAACGCACATCCGTTACAGACGCCATTTTAACAGCTCCGTACAGCGCTGCCACCTGTCGGAAGTCAATGAAACTATACGAGACGAAGCGGGAATGTTTGAAAATATTCCACAAGAAATTTCCGGTTTTTCAACCAAAATTGGCCGAGAAAAAAAATGTGTTGCATTACTTATTGAACTGCCCTCGTAGTTTCAAATGAATGTATAGCATTTAGGATTGCTTCTTCTTTCTTTCTTTTTGCTTCTGGAAGTTGTGACTTCTCTAATAACTCAGGATGATTTTCTAAAGCCGTGACTAAAAACGACATCGGACTTTCTGCACAAACCGAGCTTTCGTCTGAATCGGACGAGGAGACCTTCAGTCGATAAGTGACAGTACTCACTGAAAATAACTGAAGCGAAATGCAGTCGCACGGCAAAGGAAACAGTGATGACGCCTGGTCTTGCTCAACAATGGTTCGCTGACAATGCGTAGCAAGCAGGCGGCTAGGAGCTTTTGCTACTGTGTTAGAAGTAAAAGGTAGAGAGGAAAAGCAAAAGGTTATTCTTACAATCAGAAGCTAATGCTTCTGCTTTTACCTTTTGCTTCCAAGTGAATGCTCTTACTTCTACCTTTTGCTCCAAGCTTGTTCTTCAGTTATATTCAAATGGCCCACTGAGTTGGCATCCAGCGACTAGTCCACATCAGAAGTTACTCAGCTATCCAGGGCTACTCATTTTGCTCCTACTGTTTCTCTACTGACTCTCGATCGGATAGTGTACGTGGATGAAAAGAATCTCGAGTGCAAGTAGTGAGACAAAGGAGTCCGTTTGCGGTGGAATATGGAAATGTGCTATTATTTGGCGCGAGCTGCGTGAGTTAATAGACGGATGGCATATACCAATGAAACGCCCTGCTGAGAGACCAAACACACACACAAACACGTACACACGCACAAACACACACGCGCACATACACAGGAACACCGCTCGCCACGACGCAGGCAGTTAAAGGGGCGCTGCCGGCACGTGCCCTCCCGGTATCGGCACATTTAAGACGCGATTCCGCCGGCGTAGCCAACTTGACGACGCCTCCTCTCATTTAAAACCCGTACGCGAGAGACCGCTCCTCGTGCGGGCGGGCGAAGAGAGAGGAAAGTGGCGCCGGCGGCGGGGGGCGGGGGCGAAGCGGAGCTGCGGAGGACTGACTCGAGGACGCGGCCGCTAAAAAAGGAACGCGAAGGGAAGAGTAGGGAAGGGGCGGAAAAAGGAGCGCGAGGAAGGCGCGGCGCGCGGCCGCGTGCGGCGCGGGGCGGCGCCGGGGAGCGGCGCGCTGCCATTGGCCGCTGGGCGGGCCGCGGCGCTCCGGCCACGCCCCCGCGGCGCGCACGGATACAGCGGCGGCGGCGGCGGCCCGCGGGCGCGCGGCGCGCCGTAATGCGATGCACGGTGGCGCGTGACGTGGCGAGGCGACGGCGGGCGTCTCGCAGCTGCTGCTGGTGGTCGGGCGCCGGGCTCTGCGCGCCAGCTGGGGCCGCCGCTGGCCGGGCCGGCACTCGCCGCCGCCGCCGCCGCCGGACAACAGGTAAACAGCTGAATATTCATGCCGCTGGCCCCGGCTCTGCTGCCCGCCCCCCACCCCCGCACCCCCGCGGCTGCTGCCGCCGGCCGACAACAATCGGCACCGCAACACGGCCGCTACAGCCTCATCTCGACCCTGTCGCCTTTCCTATGCATTGTTGCCCGCGTCCCGCGCTGCGCATATCGTTAGCGAGAGAACAAGCCAGTGCTTCTCGACTTCAGTGACACTGTCCGCTGTCTCTGTTCACTCCTCTACAACGCACGACGGGTGAATGCGTGAACGACCTACCGTAATGCTATTAAAATTGGCATCTGACGCTTAACTTGTTCATATCTGCCACATTACTGGCTGAGAGCATCACTGAACACATCACGTTTCTCTACAAAGTTGTGGCTATACCGGTTTCGACTGAGTGTCTAATCACGCCTTTTCCTAACCTGTTTGCTTTGGCGCACGCCAAAGTACTTTCCAAAATTTCGCAACAACCATACAAGTGTTATTACTATTATTTTACTACATGCAAAAAAGCTAACACGTGCAGTAGATACTATACTTTTTTTATTATAGAACGACAGTGAGAAACAAATTCTACAAATTTATTATGCCAAGAAACGAATTGAGGATAATTTCTTTTGTGTTCCAGATATTTTATCTACGGGAGATTAGAAGACACAGAAAATATCGCGACAGACCTCAATTGTAATCGCGACACACCAATGCGTCGCGACACAGATGTGGAGAAATCTTGGCTAAGTCGTTACCAATAGACAGTAGATATGACTCGCCAATAGCTACGACGAAGCATGCCGAGAGAGAACGTCTGATAAAAGATGTGGTGTTTTACACCGTCAGGTGCAGTTCAAAGTATTTATTGGCCAGAGCAGTATTCTGACATAACGGCCATCATGGGTGCTATTTGATACGGAAGATAAACAACATTGCCATACATACCTACTATATGTCGAAAGACAACACTTTGTAGACGCCAAAGTACAAGCATAAGATTCAGGTACATACTGTGGACATCTACATTTCATGATGTCTCTTAAGTGTAATGCACAGTTAAGGCAGTTTCTTTTACGACGAGGTAATAGGCTCTGTCCTGCTCATGTAGGGATGCTGATGTACAGGATGATAAGTTTTTAAATATCGGCGAAATTCTGTGTTTTCCAGATGCACATCATTTTTAACCGTATAAATATTTTACTCTTGACACAAATGCCATTTGATGTAGACGTGTCCAGTATGTAAACAATCGTACGTTCCTCCACTACTGTCTACAAAGTGTTATCGTGTTCCCGACACAGGTGTACGTGTCTTGTTTATCCTGTCTATCGGATGGTCGTGGTGAGGGCTGTATGCCCGAATACTGTTCTGGCAAATAAATACTTTTGAAATGCAGCTCATCGTGTACGACAAGATGACTTATACGAAACAGATACAAACCGAGTACTAGCTAGCACACAAAATGTCGCCAGTGTTTCAACGAGGCATGCGTCTAACAACATCCTCGACGAAATGTTGTCTTTTAGCATGTTTTCACGCAGCCGTCGCCCGAGCAAGATTGATGAGCTGTTGGTCATGACCAGATAGGCGTAGTCACAAAACAATTTTTTGAACACTGATGAAGTAAACTTTACGCCGACGTTCGAGGTCCAGAATCTTCGATGTTGTCGCGACATGTAGGCCTGTTGCCTGCACGCTGCAGCCACAGCGCTCCTCTGTCAGCGGCGATGGAGGAGGGCATTTAAGTCCTCCTGCCGTAACCTCGCGAAATATGTGAAATTATTGTGTTAAACACGCGCCTAGCGTCTCTAAGCAAGTCATAAATCTGTTCTTCACTGTGATTAATGCCCGAGTTGTGGAACACTTTCTAAACGAGCGAAATTTTTCTCATTCGGGAAACAGATTCAAATTTATCTCGTCATTTCTGGAAAACCATCGACCTCACTGAAGCCGTGTTTTCGTTCATCACGGAATCATCTCACTCGGTAATGGGTCTTTTCAAAGTTACGTTGTCGATACGCTACCTTCGGAAAATGGTGTTTTTATCGCAATGTCGTCAATATTTAACTCGAAACCGATAGTAAGGTCTCTACTAGCGATAAAACAAAAAAAGTCAGAGTCTCATGCAGTGGAGACGACAGAAGCGTTTCCTACACGTAAGTCGAAAATATGTTGTTACTCTTTATTGGAACTGGACTTCCTTTCTTTTTTTTCTCGTTCTTTTACAGAGGCGAAATTTTCACGACTGGAAAAGTCTGATATTTGAGATCTGACAAGCATAGTACTTTGCGCTGTGTTAAGTGACAGTGCGTTGGTAGCCGTCAACTCCAGTAACCTGCTGCTACCCGCGGCGCGAGGTTTCCAGTCCGCTAGCTGTCAAGCGACGACGTTGCAGCTGGATCGTATTACTCGCGCGTAAACTGTCCGTAAGTTACACGGAATTTTAGAAAGCGTATGGATGCCCATTCTTCAGTTTGTACACAGGAGGTAAGGACTACCACCCAGCAACGGTCGGCCGCTGGCCGTTTTTACACAGCTACTAATTTCCTGATTTGTCCATTAACTTCGGAAGAGTACAACAGCATCAAAACCAAGTGTCTTGGAAACTGCAACGGATCGTAGAAAATATCTCGCTGTCTTTAACACAGGATACTTTTCAATTTCTTGCCCACGTCAATGGTCGTACACGGTCAGCAGACCTGTCTGTGTTCATAGCCGTAGTTCCGAGTGAAGTACTGATCATGGCGGACGCACACTTCGATTTCATACGATGTTAATTTTGATATCAAAGTCCTGAAAATTCGTTGCCGTTATTAAATAAACTGTATGGCACATGTACTACTCAAGTCCACAGGCTTTTCAAATGCTGCATTCGTAGCTTCCTGAAATGTATGCTAAAGCCATGTTCTAAGCGACGAAGTAAGCAAATTATTATTAATACTATAAACAATTTTATACTTTTATTGTAACTGTTATAATAACTTGTCCATTAAATTTCGGGCATGCAGCCGTGGAAATAAAATTTCTTCCACTGATATGTCGGCCGCGTATCGTCCGCCCATCCTCAGAATGAGTCGCAAGTTATAATAACCGTACGAATAATTGTAAATTATAATAACTGTGGCTCGTTAAAAGTTTGGGTGACGGCGACTTAGTTCTGCGAGGAGTAGGGGCGGGGGGGGGGGGGAGGGGGAGGCGGACCTTCAGTTGACTGCGGGCTAGTTTGTCAATTACGTACTACTTTCTTTTGATTTCCTTTTAAAATTTTAGGCCTCTAGCTAGTCAAGCCCCCAAGACGACCACCTCCACATTGTCATCCACTGATCCATAAGCATACACATCACACATTGTATGAGGTGAATCCGTACTGCACCGAATTTCAAAACTCGTTCAACGATATTTTCAGAGAATTTTGATATCATGAACCCGTGATTCCTGCTGACTGACTCCAGAGTAAAAATGTAATTGTGATTTATTTGGCTAGTTACTGCAATTAACTTCGTTTCCGTGAAAATTTCTTCACAACCATGGAAACGCCAATAACACACAATCTGCATAACATAAAAATATCCAACTTCACGCAGGCGCCCGTAACAGACGTGGCGTGCTTTTCTTCGCTGGAGGAACAGCTCACAATAGCTTCCGTTCGTCTGTTGCATTCTGTTATCCCAGGCACGAGGTGCGCATCTGACAACCCTTCGTCAGTAAATCTACTCATACTGCTGTGTACAAGTAACGCTATAGGAAGAAACTGGACAAGAAGTTAAAACTCCGAGAAAGCAAAGCCGTTCCAGCTGACTAGCTTCTCTGGCTGACTTTTATAAAGCACTTATTCAAGGAATATTTTTGGAGCGTTATGAGCAGAAGAAGGAAATTCCAACGTTGAGAAAGCTACTTATATTTTCAAGAAACGAGGTAATTTTGAAGGAGGTGCGAAACATTACGGTAAAATTTTGAAAGAGATCGAATTTCTTTTCAAAACATGTAAAAATAAGAGAATCATGCTAACGGAAGCAAAGCGTGGGGAGTATCTGAGAGCAGCCAGAAATAATGAAAAAAGGGCTGAGATGAACCAATAGTATACATGGACGAAATGTGGGCGCGTGCGCATTATTCCATTTATACCATGAAAAACTGGTGGCAGCACGAAGAAGTTCAGGGTGTAATGAGAAATAGCAGTGCAGGCCAAAGAGTTATTGTTGTCCATGGTGGGGGACTGTAGGAGCAGAGTTAATTTATGATTCGCAACGTAAGTCCCGAGATTACCACCACGATATGAACGGGGATAATTATCACGATAGTTTAAAAGAGAAACTGGTTCCTAATATCCCAACTGGTAGTACCGTTGTTCTTAATAATGCTTCTTATTACCTGTTCAGAGACATAAAGCGCCCTACAACACGCGAAAAGCAGGTAATTGAAAGGCTCATTCGGAACAAAATCGGTTTGGAACCGAGCTTAAGAAGGGAATTGTGTGTTATAATAAGCTAAAGCCTTTTGTTAAAGCAGATGCAATTTTAAAGCGTAAGAGGTATAGTATTCTGAGGCTGCCACTACAACACTGGGATTCGAACCGTATAGAGTAATGTGAAACACAATGAAACAAAAAATTGGAGGAAAAACATTTTTTGTACATTGATTTAACTATCTACCCTAAAATAAATAACCAAAGAGTCTTTATCTAAGTGTACTCAACAGGACTGGTTAAAAGCTTGCGAACGTGTGAAAGGAATTGGAATGCACATTGACGCAGAGATGGGTTAATGGAAGAAGCAATAAAGGCTATAATAACCAATGTTGGAGTGAAGATGAATATGCATCACATGACGGCGACGGTGATATGGAAACTGACACGGTCGATGAAACTGGAACAGATTCCAAGGAAAGAGGTACTCCAGATACAGAACAAGGTGTCTACACCCTTGTGTAATTAACAAGTTTACTGCAGTTCTCATTCCATAAGTGTTATTATACCGCCCTTTCTTCCTTCCGCAATCCCGATTACTAGCTGACCGACGATAGACCTACGGAAGCGGCCTCACGGGCAGGTGCGATGATATTGTAGTCGGCAAATACCTACCTGCAGCAGTTACCAATGACGGCTGCTCACCAATAGTAGGACGAAGATATTTACCCAGTAACTCTACTCCTGCTGAAAAGTGAGGGAAATTAGCCTTTTATAAGTCAACAGGATACTATCTCTGGATAGTGTTCATCCATCCAGAGACGGCAGTGGATTCCTGAAGAAGACCCAAACGGCGGACAAAATGTCGAGCACCGAAGAAGTTTGGAGACCAATATGACGGCTCAGAAGATTTGGTCAACAACGACAAAAGCTACTGAAGCCTGCAGAATTATACAATTTCCTAAGAGGGGGGGGGGGGGGGAGGGGGGATGGAGAAAAATATGGAAACACCAGTAACACAACATATTATCACGCCTAACACGGGGTAGGAAAACCGTTGTCGTTCAAAACACCTTCTGGAATGAGATTTTCACTCTGCAGTGGAGTGTGCGCTGATATGAAACTTCCTGGAAGATTAAAACTCTGTGCCAGACCGAGTCTCGAGCTCGGGACCTTTGACTTTCACGGGCGAGTGATCTACCATCTGAGCTACCCAAGCACGACTCACGCCCCGTCCTCATAGCTTTAATTCCGCCAGTACCTCGTCTCCTAGCTTCCAAACTTCGCAGGAGACCTTCTATAAAGTTTGGAAGGTAGGAGACGAGGTACTGGCGGAAGTGAAGCTGTGAGGACGGGGTGTGAGTCGTGCTTGGGTAGCTCGGATGTTACAGCACTCGCCCGCGAAAGTCAAAGGTCCCGAGTTCGAGTCTCGGTCCTGCACACAGTTTTAATCTGCCAGGAAATCTCAAAACACCTAGTTGTGTCGGAATGGACAATTACAGGTCCTGCATGGTTTTCAAGAGAGTCTTCTACCATTCTTCCTGCAAAAAAATGGCTAGTTCAGGTAACGGAGATGCATAGCCATTACACGCCCTTCTCTCCAAAGTAGACCACAAAGGCTAAATAATATTGTAGGGATATTGAGAAATTATTTTGTGACATCAAAATTACCAATCAGGTCGCCCCACGCTGGGCGCCAAAAATGTAATGAACTGCGAATCCTTTACATCTACATCTACATTTATACTCCGCAAGCCAACCAACGGTGTGTGGCGGAGGGCACTTTACATGCCACTGTCATTGCCTCCCTTTTCTGCTCCAGTCGCGGGAAGAACGACTGCCGGAAAGCCTCCGTGCGCGCTCGAATCTATCTAATTTTACGTTTGTGATCTCCTCGGGAGGTATAAGTAGGGGGAAGCAATATATTCGATACCTCATCCAGAAACGAACCCTCTCAAAACCTGAACAGCAAGCTACACCACGATGCAGAGCGCCTCTCTTGCAGAGACTGCCACTTGAGTTTGCTAAACATCTGCGTAACGCTATTACGGTTACCAAATAACCCTGTGACGAAACGTGCCGCTCTTCTTTGGATCTTCTCTATCTCCTCCGTCAACCCGACCCGGTACGGATCCCACACTGATGAGCAATACTCAAGTATAGGTCGAACGAGTGTTTAGTAAGACACCTCCTTTGTTGATATACTACATTTTCTAAGGACTCTCCCAATGAATCTCAACCTGGCACCGCCTTACCAACAATTAATTTTATGTGATCATTGTACTTCAAATCGTTCCTTACGCATATTCCCAGATATTTTACAGAAGTAACTGCTACCAGTGTTTGTTCCGCTATCATATAATCATACAATAAAGGATCCTTCTTTCTATCCATTCGCAATACATTACATTTGTCTATGTTAAGGGTCAGTTGCCACTCCCTGCACCAAGTGCCTATCCGCTGCAGATCTTCCTGCATTTCGCTACAATTTTCTAACGCTGCAACTTCTCTGTATACTACAGTATCATCCGCGAAAAGCCGCATGGATCTTCCGACACTATCTACTAGGTCATTTATATATCTTGTGAAAGCAATGGTCCCACAACAGTCCCCTGTGGCACGCCAGAGGTTACTTTAAAGTCTGTAGACGTCTCTCCACTGAGAACAACATGCTGTGTTCTGTTTGCTAAGAACTCTTCAATCCAGCCACACAGCTGGTCTGATATTCCGTAGGTTCTTACTTTGTTTACCAGGCGACAGTGCGGAACTGTATCGAACGCCTTCCGGAAGTCAAGGAAAATGGCATCTACCTGGGAGCCTGTGTCTAATATTTTCTGGGTCTCATGAACAAATTAAGCGAGTTGGGCCTCACATGATCGTTGTTTCCGGAATCCATGTTGATTCCTACACAGCAGATTCTGGGTTTCCAGAAATCACTTGATACGCGAGAAAAAAACATGTTCTAAAATTCTACAACAGATCGATGTCAGAGATGTATGCCTATAGTTTTGCGCATCTGCTCGACGACCCTTCTTGAAGACTGGGACTACCTGTGCTCTTTTCCAATAATTTGGAACCTTCCGTTCCTCTAGAGACTTGCGGTACATGGCTGTTAGAAGAGGGGGTAAGTTCTTTCGCTTACTCTGTGTAGAATCGAATTGGCATCCCGTCAGGTCCAGTGGACTTTCCTCTATAGAGTGATTCCAGTTGCTTTTCTATTCCTTGGACATGTGAAATGACGAGAAGATGACTGATGAAATTGCCCCACTTTAGGAACCATCAATTAACTGATATCAATAATTAAATGAAATATAACACAAAGGGTACAAAACCAAGGTGTTCATGTATGAATGTAAAAGATCGCTTTTTTTTTTTCTTTCGAATAACCCATTTGGAGGGTACGATGAATCAACATTGGCTACTCTTCATTGCATTAAATTTCTTCAGTTTACAAATTTCCTTCATCCTTTTAGTGTGTTGTTCCCTTTCTTCTTGAGTCCACTTTCGTCTAGTTATTTTCTTTCTCTCCTGAAATTCTGCCTTTTGAACTGCCTTTCTGAAATGTGTTCTGTTTTCTATTGTGTCTATTGTAACTCCAGCATTTTCAATGTCCTTTTCAGTCCCTACGAACCATGCTGGCTTGGATTTGTAGCTATTGAGTAATGTGAATATCCGCTCGGTTAGTCTGTTGTTATCCATTCTCAATATATGTCCAAAAAACTGTAGTCTCCTCTTCCTCATTACATCAGTTAGTTTCTCCGTTTTCAGATATAGCTCTCTGTTTGGTCTTAACCTGTATTTAGCATTATCGTTTCTTTTAGCTCCCAGTATTTTCCTTAAAATTCTTCTTTCGACCTTCTCTAGTTTCTCAAGATCTCCATTTCTTGTTAGTTTAAGTGTCTCTGCCGCATAGAGAGCTTCAGGTCTGGCCACTGTTTGGTAGTGTCTTAATTTCGTGTTCCAGGACAAGAACGCTTATATGATGAAAATATGTAAGAAATGTATTTATTTTCGTGCTGTTTACATAAACCAAAACGAAATTATAAATCTCAGGACCGATTTAACTGGCCGTGGACACGACTCAGTTATCAAGGGGGAGGAGGAGGGGACGAATCGTTTCACCATTATTCTCTATAGTTCGTCGTGTACTGTCGTCGGTGGCAGGCGCTGCGTCGGTTCGGCGCGCCGCCTCGGAGCCGCGCGAAGCGAGTCGGCTGCCCTAATCAGCAGTCGTGGCTTTGCGGCGGGGCCCGGCTACGAACTCCGCGTTGTCTCCCCGCTGTCGGCTGCGTGTTACCACTGTGTCGTAAGGCTGATGTTGGCGGCAGCGGAAGAGCGCCCACGTCGTCTCGCTTCGTCAGTGTCTTCACGACTCCCTCTCGCTACTCGTACTTCTCACAGCTCGTCTCCGAAACATTCTTCCTTTCGGCGTTGTCATTACTTTACTTTACTTTACGTGTGGCAAGGACCTTATCGACCATACGCCTGTTCTATGAGCCTCTTCCACTTTTGCCTCATTGTGTTCTCCCGAATGTTATCCCGCCATCTGATTCTGGGTCTCCCTCTTCTTCTCGTTCCTTCTATTGTTCTGCTGAATGCCATTCTAGGTAGTCTATTCTCTGTCATTCTTGCTATATGGCCTGCCCAGTTCAACCTTCTCCTCTTGAGCACTTCGACGATGTTACGGTGTTTGTACAGCCCTATTAATTCTTCATTTCTTCTTATTCTCCATTCCATGTTATTTTCGTCATATACAGGTCCAAAAATTTTCCTTAGTACTTTTTTTTCGAATACTAACAGTTTTTCTTCATCTTTCTTTCTCAAAATTAATGTTTCACATCCATATAAATTCACAGGTATAATGGTCGATTGATATAAGCGGATTTTGAAGTAACTGCTAAATGATCATTTTCTTAGAATTTTGATGAAACTAAAAAGTGTTGTCATTGGTGGACGAAATTTTCAATGCAGCCCAATGACAGATCGCCGTTTCATCGCCACGCCTCTCCATGTGGGGTGGAAATTTCCTGTCTGGCGTGGACTGGCCTGTGCCTCCTGAATTGGCATCTTTTTTTCACGATTTCACATGCGTAAGATGTTTTCCTGAATTCCGGGGCTGTTGGGAGAGCAGCTGCACAGCACTTCTTTATAACCGCTCTCTCTGCGTTGGCTCTGGACAGACTCATGTTTGGTGCTGCATCTCAAAATCTGCCGGCACCAGTGATCGAATATTCTCACTGTTGAGAAAAACATCTCCTTAAGAATGCTGGCTTCTTTCACGCGCCTCCCTGCACCAATTCCCAGCGCTTTTTGTATGTGCGCCCGTAGGGTGTGGGGATCGTCGGCAAACACTGCTTTCTAAGGCAGGTAGAATGACTGCCGCTAGGCCATAAGAACTCAGATGCTTTAGCGCCTAAATTCTTGGCGTTCCATCCTAATGGCTGCAGGTGTCCATCAGTTCTCGGCACACTTCTCGTTGTCAGACAGGTCCTTCGCAACGCGCCCCTCCTTTAGCGAGGCGATGACGTGATCCCGGCTTCCCGCTCAGTGCTTGCAGAATGACTGCAGTGTCCTGTCTTCAGGGGCTCGCCCCAGGGGTGTCTGGCTCCCTCCTCCTCCGCGGCCGCTCGCGCCGAGTTGGTGAAAGTGGCCTCGGTCGGACGTATCACAATATTCAGATCTAATGACTGTATTGCCCCAGGAGATGCAACAGTTCATCCACGTGGTCACAAAGCCGGTCGTGGACTATGCGACTTTTCTGTAAAGGGGCCGTGTCATCCTGGAACAAAGCGCCACCACTAGGGAACAAACATTGTACCCTACTATGGACCTGATGAGCCGAAATGGTCACGTAATCTCTGGCAGTAAAGCCTCCTCGCAGAGTAGCTATGGGCCCATAGAAAACCACGGCATGGCTGTTCAAACCATAATCGAAGCCCCCCTCCCCCAATGTTTCACTCTTGGCACGTAACTGTTCCAGAAGTTGACAATAGTGTACAACAAGAGTCGCCCAACCAAATTACTTTCTTCCATGGCTGCAGAGTTCACGTTTTATAGCTTCAGAACCACTTTTTCCTGCTTCAGGCATTCGCATCATTGATGACTGGTTTTGGCGTTGCCGTTCGCCCTGCGAATACCGGCTTATGGAGCTCCCATCTTGTTGCTTCCGTGCTGACAGTGTTCGTGCGGTATTCAGTTCTGCAGTGATCTTTACAGCTGTCCTCCTTTTACGTTTTGCCACAATTCTCTTCCACGTCCGTATGCCACGATCGCTCAATACACACTCTCGTCCGCTTCGGGATTTATCGAATGATGTTTTTCCGCTTTCCCTGTATGCAGCATAAATCGTAGGTTCGCCGGTGCATCCTGCTACGCCGAACACCTCGGCTGACTTGTTTACGGAAGCAGCCACTATAGGAGCACCAGCAGATTGCCCTCGTTCGAATTCACTGAGCTCCAACACAATGCACTCACAGTTACAGAGAACACTCTTCTGACCACGAACGACACTTTCAGCCTATTGAGGACACTGCACAGCTGCCGTTCGTGTCAAATACACCGACGCAACTCATAGGCTTGGCTAGCACTTACACTACTAGCGATTAAAATTTCTACACCAACAAGGAATGGAGATGATAAACGGGTATTCATTGGACAAATATATTATCCTAAAACTCACATGTGATTACATTTTCGCGCAGTTTGGGTGCATAGATCCTGAGAAATCAGTACCCAGAACAACCACCTCTGGCCGTAATAACGGCCTTGATACGTCTGGGCATTGAGTCAAACAGAATTTGGATGGCGTGTACAGGTACAGCTGCCCATGCAGCTTCATCAAGAGTAGTGACTGGCGTATTGTGACGAGCCAGTTGCTCGGCCAGTTGGTGAGAGATCTGGAGAATGTGCTGGCCAGGGCAGCAGTCGAACATTTTCTGTATCCAGAAAGGCCAGTACAGGACCTGCAACATGCGGTCGTGCATTATCCTGCTGAAATGTACGGTTTCGCAGGGATCGAATGAAGGGTAGAGCCACGGGTCGTAACACATCTGAAATGTAACGTCCACTGTTCAATGTGCCGTCAATGCGAACAAGAGGTGACCGAGACGTGTAACCAATGGCACCCCATACCATCACGCCGTGTCATACACCAGTATGGCGATGACGAATACACGCTTCCAATGTGCGTTCACCGCGATGTCGCCAAACACGAATGCGACCATCATGATGCTGTAAACAGAACCTGGATTCAGCCGAAAAAAATGACGTTTTGCCATTCGTGCACCCAGGTTCGTCGTTGAACACACCATCGCAGGCGCTCCTGTCTGTGATGCAGCGTCAAGTGTAGCCGCAGCCATGGTCTCCGAGCTGATAGTCCGTGCTGCTGCAAACGTCGTCGAATTGTTCGTGCAGATGATTGTTGTCTTGCAAACGTCCCCATCTGTTGACTCAGGGATCGAGACGTGGCTGCACGATCCGTTACAGCCATGCGGATAAGATGCCTGTCATCTCGACTGCTAGTGATACGAGGCCGTTGGGATCCAGCACGGCGTTCCGTATTACCCTCCTGAACCCACCGATTCCATATTCTCCTAACAGTAATTGGACCTCGACCATCGCGAGCAGCAATGTCGCGATACGATAAACCGCAATCGCGATAGGCTACAATCCGACCTTTATCAAAGTCGGAAACGTGATGGTACGCATTTCTCCTCCTTACACGAGGCATCACAACAACGTTTCACCAGGCAACGCCGGTCAACTACTGTCGGAAACTTTCCTCATGTCAGCACGTTGTAGGTTTCGCCATCGGCGCCAACCTTGTATGAATGCTCTGAAAAGCTAATCATTTGCGTATTACAGCATCTTCTTCCTGTCGGTTAAATTTCGCGTCTGTAGCACGTCATCTTCGTGGTGTAGCAATTGTAAGGGGCTCCGGAAAGGCTCAAAATCATGAAAAGTTCAATTTTTACTTTTTTGCGTTTTCTGAATCTGCAGACTATTACCCTTTAATAGATATATAATTTATTCAATTCCGAAGACTACAACTATTTTTTTGAAATGTGTTCTACATGGGCGTGACCGACTGTGGCGGTGTTAAACTACTGTCAAATGGGGTTATTATTAACGTCCGTGTTCATCAGGTACATTTTAGTGATGTGAGATAAAGTATGTGTTGTGGCTAACCTGTGATGGTTCAATATATATCGCTGGTGGGATTGTCGATTGTTTCATGTTTATTTACTCTGTCGTTATCTCGAAAATATTCGTAATTAATTCTGTTTCTTGAGTCTCTGTTTTGTTGAAGTATAATAATGAGAAGTATAATAATGAGTAAAAGTAAAGTTATTAGAAATCCTCTGAAGGCTTTTAAGAAAAGGAGAAATGTTGGAAAGCCAAAGGTATGTGTTATTACTGTAAACAATAAAGACGATAACCAAGTGAGTGAACCTAACCTCTCAAGTACACCTGCCCATAGCAGTCAAAGTGGGAAAGAAAATACTTCACAGAAGAAGCTTGGTTCAATGAGTGAAAACTATGAATGTTTTATGGGCGAATCGGATGTGAATGAAATATTTGATATGTCGGTTCTCAAAGGAATTTTTTCAAACTGTGTAAGATGTATTCATTGTAGTGAAGTTGGTCTGAAACTCTCCATAATAAAGCACGTAGGACTTGCTAGTGAAATACAACTGAAATGTGATAAGTGTTCATACATGACCACCTTTTGGAACAGTGTTGCAGTAACTGCAACTGAAGAAAATGGTAGCAAAATCTACGAACACAACAACGAGCGATGCTTGCTTTAGACAAGGAACGCCTTCGGGCTGCAGACAGGGCTGTAAAGAGTCTAGAAATACAAGCAAGAGTAAACAGGAGGGGGAACAAGAGGAAGCTGGAGGAGGAGTTTGCAGAGGATGAAGATAATCCATCCTATGGACCTGGAATGCACTAAAAAGTTAATCCAATCTTTGTCGCTCGATTCCCAAAACTTTTATTTTCTCATACTAATTACATGTTTTCTAAGGACCTTCCAAACATATTTGTTTCAAACTTTCAGTAAATGTTACACAGTACCTTCTGCATAATTTAACACAGCCTTTTTCCAAAAAACTGTATATTTTTGAATATATAAATAAAAAATTGCAAAAAAATGCTGTGAATTTTCATTACAATTGAAAAAGAATCATCTTTAATAACTGAACTAAAATTTTGTAAAATCCCTGTGTTAAGTTGTAGCCCATATTCCAATAAATAATCTGTAAAAAGTTCAACTTCCTACCTCAAATACTTTGTGAGGAAAGATGTAATTTATAAGCGTTATTTTAACATTGCAAGTATGGGGCGTTCCGAAGCCCCTTAATGGCCAGTAGTGTACGTCCAACCACGCATTACTCGCGGCGTTCCCATGTTTTGGTCCAAGCCCCGTATGCCATGTGCTCTATCTCTGGAGACAGAAAGCTATTCTCTAAGCATACCGTTCGCAGAATATCACCGGTGGGAGCGAGAACCCCGCCACCCGCTGCTGACGTAAAGTGACGACCACCCTTCCCGGAAAACTGGCGCCATTAGCGCTGGCGCTGCGGCTCAGAACTACCGGTTGCGCGTGCCGCCGCCGACACAGCTGGGTCGCCGCGCCGCCTGCGTCGCAACGCGCCGCGCCGCGACGCGCAGCCGTGTCTCGCCGCTGCTCGGCCGACGTCTCTAATGAGGAAAGCATCGCTTGTTTACAGGCTCATGTTTAATTCAGCAGAAACAGCGAGGCGCGCCGCGGCGAAGCGGGACCCAAGAAGTGCGCCCGAAAACGCTGCAACTTGGCGGCCCCGCTGCGCATTTACATCCGCCGATTAAACTCGCGTTTTTTATTCATCCTCGACCTCGATAAGCAAATAAATAGCAACTTGCGAAATGGTCAGGCGGCTGTGCATTTTTTTCGCTACGAAAGAACAGTGGGAGAGGTGGCGCAGTCGTTAGAGGTGCGGCCGTACTGCCTGCAAAACTACAGGAGTTAATCATTTTACTTACTTTCCGCCCCGCAGCTGCAGTGCAATAATTAAATGTTAAAACTACTATTTCTGACGGACAGTAAGCTTTTATGAATGTTAAAATCTATTTTCACATTAGTACATTTTGCAGCCGTGATCTCGGGCTGGCGTCTTTGACTAATAATCGAAACGTCCTGGGACCAGGGTTTTGAACCTAGCTGCTGCTTAAATTCTGAATATAAATCGTCAACCATAGCGACCGATCACCTGTGGCGCAAGAAGTCACTCTCGTTTTGCGAACGGCCTTGTCAAAGAGGGCGGAGGAGCGGACCGAGGTTGAGGGCACTGTTTTGTAAACAGTTAGTTAGTTGGTAATAACAATGAATTTTTATGATATAACATGTAACAACCCACATGTACGACATGCTATATAACAACAGGCGGCAGGTCTTTAGTTGCCGGCCGGTCCGCCCGAGCAGTTGTAGGCGCTTCAGTCTGGAACCGCGCGACCGCTACTGTCGCAGGTTCGAATCCTGCCTCGGGCATGGATGTGTGTGATGTCCTTAGGTTAGTTAGGTTTAAGTAGTTCTAAGTTCTAGGGGACTGATGACCTCAGATGTTAAGTCCCATAGTGCTGAGAGCCATTTGAATCATTTTTGTCTTTAGTTGAGAAATAAATAAATAAATAAGAAGAAAAAAAAGTCTCCAGAATGAGGACGGGTCGTCAGTCGTGCTTGGGTAGCTCAGACGGTAGAGCACTTGCCCGCGAAAGGCAAAGGTCTCGAGTTCGAGTCTCGGTCCAGCACACAGTTTTAATCTGCCAGTTGTTAGTTTTTCAAAAAAATGTCTGTTGCCTTTATGATGGGACAACTACCCCTAAAAGGCGTTTGAGTAAACAATGGACAACGGCATGAGAATACAGAAACCACAGCATTAAAGACACAGAAGGTATAGCCATAGAACACGTGGCCTGTAGCTGACAGAGTGTCATAACGATGTCTCCAATGGCATAAGATTCCGGGTTCGTCCCGTCATTCGGATCTCCGGAGTGACTGCCAAGCGGGAGATGACAATGAGAAACAGACGCAGTAGCGAAAGAAAGGGTAACATTCCACCATTTGGAGCACGGAATGTCAGAAGCGTGAACGAAATACGAAAGCTAGAAACTATGAAAAGGGACATGCTAATCTCAGTCTGGATCAATGTGTGAACCATACAATTACCACCATGATACCTTTGCAAAAGATCTTGGCGAGAAACAGAGAATATACTGGTTCCACCCAAAATCGCTAAGAGGCCTCCATCCAGTCACTCTGGGATGGCACTAGAAGATAGAAAAAGGAAAGCCGAAGTTTCAGTTTTCGCGTTTAAGAAATCGTTCACGCAGGAGAATCATACAAACGTATCGTCGTTTGACCATCGCACAGACCGCGGTATGTAGGACATAGTAATAGCCATTCCTGGTTGAGAGAAACAAAATAACCGCCAGGTCCGGATGGAACCCCAATTCGGTTTTACAAAGAGCTACGGCATTAGCCACATACTTGACTTGCATTTAGCGCGAATCTCTCGCTCAGCGCAAAGTCCCAAGCGACTGAAAAAAAAAAAAAAACGGTAATCAGTCTTGTATGCAAGAAAGGAAAAAGAACGGACCAGCAAAATTACACACCAATGTCCTCGACACGGGTTTGCTGCAAAATTTTTGAACTTACTCTCAGTTTAGATACACTCAATTTCCTTGAGACGGAAAAACTTCTGTGCACGGCTCGGCATGGTCTCAGAAAGCATCGCCCGCGCGAAACGCAACTTGCGCCTTTATAACGTGGCATACTGCGAACTGTGCATGAAGAGCAACAGGCAGATTCCATATTCCTAGATTTACGAAAAGCAGTTGACACCGTGCCCCACTGAAGATTGTTAACGAAGATACGAGCATGCGGATTAGGTTCCCAGATATGTGAGTGGCTCGAAGACTACTTGAGCAGTAGAAGCCAATATGTTGTCTTTGTGGTAACAGTTCATCAGAGATAACGGTGTCGTCAGGAGTCCTCCAGGGAAGTGTGACAGGATCGCTGTTTTTCTCTACATACATAAATGAGATGGCGGACAGAGAGCGCAACAACCTGCGATTGTTTACTTATGACGCTGTGGTGTACGGGAAGGGGTCTAAGTTTAGTAACTGCACGAGGTGTCTCAGATAATATTTCTAGTTGGCGTGGTGAAAGGCAGCTAGCTCTAAATGTAGACAAATGTAACTTAAAGTAGATGAGCAGGAAAAACAGGCCCGTATGTCCGAAAACCGCATTAACAGTGTGCTGCTAGATAGTCACGTCGATTAAATACCTAGGAAATTGGAAATTGAGGTAAGGTCTCACGGGACCAAACTGCTGAGGTCATCGGTCCCTAAGCTTGCACACTATTTAATCTAACTTAAACTAACTTACGCTAAGGACAACACACTCAACCATGCCCCGTTTTCAAGAAGGTACGTCGAACAGTTGTGCAGAACTATGGACCTATATCTCTAATGTCGATCAGTTGTAGATTTTTGGAACACGTCTTACGTTCGAGTATAACAGAACGCAGCATGTCATTTTCAATGGAGAGAAGTCTTCCGGAGTAAGAGTGATTTCAGGTGTGCCGCAGGGGAGTGTCGTAGGACCGTTCCTATTCACAGTATATATAAATTACGTTGTGGATGACATCAGAAGTTCACTGAGGCTTTTTGCGGATGATGCTGTGGTATATCGAGAGGTTGTAACAATGGAAAATTGTACTGAAATGCAGGAGGATCTGCAACAAATTGACGCACGGTGAAGGGAATGGCAATTGAATCTCAATGTAGACAAGTGTAATGTGCTGCGAATCCATAAAAAGAAACATCCTTTAACATTTAGCTACAATATAGCAGGTTAGCAACTGGAAGCAGTCAATTTCATAAATTATCTTGGAGTAGGCATTACATGTGATTTAAAATGGAATAACCATATACAATTAATCGTCGATAAAGCAGATGCCAGACTGAGATTGATTGGAAGAATCCTAAGGAAATGCAGTCCGAAAACAAAGGAAGTAGGTTACAGTACACTTGTTCATCCACTGCTTGAATCCTGCTCACCGGTGTGCGATCCGTACCAGATAGGGTTGATAGAAGAGATAGAGAAGATCCAGCAGAGAGCAGCGCGCTTCGTTACAGGTTCATTTAGTAATCGTGAAAGCGTTACAGAGATGATAGATAAACTCCAGTGGAAGAGTCTGCGAGAGAGACGCTCAGTAGCTCGGTACGGGCTTTTGTTAAAGTTTCGAGAACATACCTTCACCGACGAGTCAAGCAGTATATTGCTCCCTCCTACGTATATCTCACGAAGAGACCATGAGGATAATTTCAGAGAGATTAGAGTCCACACAGAGGCATACCGACAATTTTTCTTTCCACGAGCAATACGAGACTGGAATAGAAGGAAGAACCGATAGAGGTACTCAAGGTACCCTCCGCCACACACCGTCAGGTGGCTAGCTGAGTATGGATGTGGATGTAGATGTAGATGACCGATGGAGGTAAATATGTAGACGTATAGCTGCAAAGCGATAGGATATGGGACGAACATATAAGGATTGTAATAGCGAAGGCGAATGGCTGAATCCGGGTTACTGGAAAAATTTTAAGAAAGCGTGGTTCATATGTAAAGGAGACCGTATACAGGACACTAATACGAGTGTTCGGGATCCACAACAGGTCGGATTAATGGCAGAGTTGGAATCAATTCAGGCGCGGGCTGCTAGATTTGTTATTAGTAGGTTCGAACAAAACGCAAGTATTACGGAGGAAAAGTAACGCTCTTTTCGAGGAATACTATTGGAAAAATTTAGAAAACCGGCGTTTGATGCTGAGTGCAGAAATATTGTAGGTATCTATCGGAGAATGAATAATGTACATGAGGCAGCTCACTATCGAAAAACACCAGTGTGAAATGGTGCGACAATCGATGCTGCTTCTTCATGATAACGAACTTCCGCATATCGCACCCGCCGTGTAATCCTAATCTCTGCCCATGCTATTGTCTCGCCTTCGGTTCCTTAACAAAGGCCTTCAAGGGCAGGCAGTTACGCATTTCTTTCAGCAGCAGGAGAAGAATGTGCACCTGCAGGACTGTACGGCCTCCAAACGGAAACTTTTTGATCGCCCGTTATACAAAACAATGGAAAAGAAAGTGGAGGATCTGTTAGGTAACGATCTGCTTGGCGGGCCAGTTCTGTCCTTGCGCTTGATAAGGTAAGCAAGACTGAAGAAGTATCAAGACACGTTCTTAGCATTTGTCGTCCTGGAGAGAGCGATCGTCAGTGTAAAATGGTGCAAGATGTTCGACGTTATGAGAAAAATAGGAGTAAACTGTAATGGAAAACGGGTGACATACAGCATGCACAAGAACCAAGAGGGCACAATAAGACTGGAAGACCAAAATGGAGTACTCGGATTAGAAAGGATGTAAGACAAGGATATAGTCTTCCGCCCTACCTTTCAATCTGTTAATCGAAAAAGCAATGGGGGAAGTGAAAGAAAGGTTCAATAGCTACATTAATATACAGGCTGAAAGAATGTCAATGATACTATTAGCTGATGACATTGCTATCCCCAGTGAAAGTGACGAAGAATTACAGGATATGTGGAATGGAATGAAGAGTCTAAAGATTGTAGAATACGGATTGACAGTAAATCAAAGTAAGACGAAGAAATTAGAAGTATCAGAAATGAGAGCAGCGAGAAATGTAACCTCAAAATTGGGGATCGCGAAGTAAATGAAGTTAAGGAATTCTGCTACCTAGGCAGCAGGATAACCCATGATGGACGAAGCAAGGAGGACATAAAAATCAGACTATTACTGGAAAAAAAGGGCCAACCGAAGACTACCAGTATCAAACATAGGTCAATATTTGAGGAAGAAATTTCTGAGAATGTACGTTTGGAGCACAGCACGGTACGTTAGTGAGACGTGGACTGTTCGAAAACCGGAACAGAAAAGAACAGAAGCCTCCGAGTTGTGGTGCTGCAGGAGGATATTGAAAATTAGCTGGACTGAAAAGGTATGGAATGAGGAGGTTCCCCGCAGAATCGGCGAGGAAAGGATCGTATGGGACATCTGTTAGAACATCAGGAAATCACTTCCATGGTACTACCGTGGTACTAGAGGGAGCTGCAGAGTATAAAAACTGTAGAGGAAGACAAAGATTGTGGTACATCGAGCAAATAATTGAGGGTGTAGGTTGCAATTGCTGCTATGAGATGAAAGTGTTGGCACAGGAGAGGAGTTCGTAATAGTCTCTGAATCAATTTCGGATGTAACCCGGGACGTCAGTACAGATTGTGTTATTCGAGAACTGTACGTTGACATCCCACGACGTTTGCTCACGTAATGTCAAATTCTGGATAAATGTATTTATATTGTCGTGAAGCAGCTCACGTCAAGCAAGGCGCTATGCCGTGTTACCGCTTTCAGCCAGCAGACTAAATGACAGAATTAAGACGCTGTATTCTAATTACGCCAAATCTGGGTCCGTTATCCGGTTACCCTGATTCAGGTCTTCAACGATTTTCTTGAATCATTTCTGACGAACACTGGGCAATGTTCTCGCACGAGAACGTCGGCGATTCTATCCCTGGTATCTCGCACAACCGACCTGTTCCCACGTATTTGTGTAGCTGTCGGCGAGACTCTAAAATCTATAGTTATACATTTTTGTGCAAGAGGGACATCTTGTAAACTGGATATGTGGCTCTCTCATCCGACTGGCGCGTTTTCGGCAAAATTCTGCCTCTTTAGTATTAATTACATCTCAAAGTTATTTGCGCGGCTGCGCACAAAACAAACATCGATGATTCCAAACCGAGCTATAAGTTTTCAATTCCAATCGGCAGTTCGGGAGGAACGACGATAAAGAGACAGAACTAAACATTTTCTGTATTCCACACGTATTCTCGGCGTATTTGTATGAATTTTAATTGTCATTCTGGATTTTTTTGTGTTCCTTGCAGAAAATGGGTCAAATGGCTCTGAGCACTATGGGACTTAACATCTATGGTCATCAGTCCCCTAGAACTTAGAACTACTTAAACGTAACTAACCTAAGGACGTCACACAACACCCAGTCATCACGAGGCAGAGAAAATCCCTGACCCCGCCGGGAATCGAACCCGGGAACCCGGGCGAGGGAAGCGAGAACGCTACCGCACGACCACGAGCTGCAGACCCTTGCAGAAAGCGTGAAGCTTTATGTTTGAGATGTTCTCAATATTTTCTAATTTACGTGCTCTATTCTTTTTTATTTTGTCCTCAAAGATGAACAACATGTTAAATTCAGGAAACATATTTATTTTGTTTTAGTTACTTTTCTTTATGCTACGATCTTCATTGTGCAAACACCTAAATTTTGTGTAAGACTGTGGGGCTGGTTTAGTAGAGGAGATTGAAGAAATCCAAAAAAACAGCGGCGTGTTTCATTACAGTATCTTTTAACAAACACGAGAGTGTTACGGAGACTCCCCTCAACCCCAGGGCAGAGAGTATTAGAGGTGAGTTGTACATCACAGTGAGGTTTACTGTTGTTAATTGTGAGATAGTACGTTCCAAACACAATCAGGCAAAATACTGTGTTATACCCGCCAAATGACCAGAGTGGAAAAATCAGAGAAATTCGATATCAAACGGTTGTTTACCTATAGCGTTTGCTTTGGCGCTCTGTTCGGGAATGGGGAAATGAATGTTGCAGAGGTATCCTCCACCAAACTGTGCAAAGCGACTTGGGGTGTGCACACGTCACTATAATTAGGAAACGTACTTCCTGCTCATTACCTTCTTGTTTAATTGTTACCGAGCGAGGTAGAGCAGCTGTTAGCAGACTGGACTCGCATTCGGGAGGACGACGGTTCAAATGTGGCCATTCTGATTTAGGTTTTCCGTGATTTCCCTCAATCGCTTTCGGCAAATGCCGGGATGGTTCTCTTGAAAGAGCGCCGCCAGTTTCCTTTCCCATCATTCCCTAATCCGAGCTTGTGATTTGTCTCTAATGATCTCGGTTTCGCTGGGACGCTTAACACTAATTTGCTCCTCCTCCTCCTGTTTTATTGTTCCACTACATATTTAGTAAATTTTACTGAGGCATTCCAGAAAGTTTTACGATGGAATTTTAGTGATTCTGATATCGAGTACCATTACTATGAGGTATTTAAAAAAAATTGAAAGCGGATATTCGTCAAATACGATGAATCACTGGCTACCGAGTCATATGGCACGAAAATTAAGATAATGGCTCCGTATTTTGGAGGATCTGGTTTCAAGTCCCGGTACAGCCATCCTACGTTGTCCGTGGTTTCTCTGGATTACTGTAGGTGAAATACGTATTTGCTCGAACTGCAATGCCATCGTGGATCTTTAAAATTTCAAGCAAGATTTTCCTCTTTAATGGGCACTTTGTGTGCTATCTGAGAAACCGTCGCGTATTTTCCTTCTTCCTTTCCGAAAAATATGTGTTTTGAGATGTCGTAGACGATATTATAGCTATAGCTTTTACAGTTTTGTATATGCCTAAAATGGAAACGGTGGGAAGAAGCATACGAAGCTATGGGTTTGCCAATATTATTAAAGTGTGATGTGTCTTGCATTATTGTCCGTTTCCGGAAAATACGGCTGTTTTAAGTGGACTAATGGCGAATGACACTAATTTTATTTTTCAGGCACTGACGTCAATCTTGACAGGAGCAGCCACCAATCACACTGACGTATTATCTCATATGTTACCAAAAGGAGTTCTAACATGTACATGTGAGATAATTATAATAAGTGTCCTTAAAAAATTTACGATGTTACGTGTAAACAAAGAATGTGCACGGGAAATCTTAGATAACTTTGGATTGTTTATGAAATCAGAACGGCTACACGTAGAATGTTTTGTCTAGATCGCAAATAAGTGACAGGATTATCTATGTGCGGTATGGTAAACTTTCGCGAAATATGTTGTATTTTTTGTTTCATTACGTTGTCGATGTGATGATGGAGATGCCAACAAACGTCATAAGGAAAACTGTTTAAAAAATTCCTGTGTAGGCAGAAAATGCTTCGTGCAAGTGCTAAGATTGATCGATGACCTCCTCACCTGTTTTATATTGTATATTGTGAACTCATAACACGCAAAGACATTCTCGTCTTATTAAATCACTATAGCGTAAGCTTATTACGGAAGTTTAAAGGAATCGACACTCTACAGGTACATTTCTGTAGTCCAAGTGCACATTGAATTCCGTTCACCCCAATACCGCATCACGCCCTAAAGGAGACAGAACAAATGGCACAGGCCCTTGATAACGTGGAGGACCGTGTTGTAACTAGTAGTCAACTTCTGAAGGGCAACGACGCTACAACAATTCATCCCTAGCTGGCGAAGGTGCTCGGCAAAAATGTATCGTGACGCGCTTTCGTTGTGTTCAAACAAGTCTGAATGAAAAATAACGAAGTCTGTGAAGAACCGGGAAGTGCGAGAGAAGTAGTGATAATGGTGCTCGAAGGCGGGCGAGTCACAGTACAGACGACAGTGGAAAAGGGAAAATCAGTTGTGGATCAGTTTTCAATAACTGGCACGACATTTTAAACATGTTGGTGGTGACCGTTTACTAGTTTCCGTGACCGCTCACATCCATTTAAAAAGCGCGCTTGTAACAGAGCCAGTAGCGAAATGTTGGTGCTGGGTCAGGCCGAATCTCTCTGAGGAGTGCTGGGTCTATCAGTACGATCCAGAGGCAACGGAGCAAAGCAAGAATTGGAAACACATCGATTCATCACTGCCACAAAAGGCGAAGACCGAGCCATTAATGGGCTACGTGGTACTGAGTGTTTTATGGGCTCCCATAATGTGGTGCTAAGAGATTACACTCGCAAGGGGAAACCGCCACAGGAGCATAATACCCAAATGTCCGTGATGACATAAAGAGAGGGCGTGAAGAAGAAATGTGTCGGGAAGCTGCCTGACGGATTCTGTTTGCTCCACAACGCCACGCCCATGTCGTGGGCCAAAGGCGGGCAGCCCCCTCTCCCCCGCCTCTTTCTCCCAACTCTCAGACAATGGAAAAAGTATGTAGTGTAGTCACGTGTTTCTCTTCCAAGAAGCTGATTTAAAAGTCGGCATCACTTAGGTTTTTAACTGTGCACTAACTGGAACGTTTTGATGACCACTTACAAGTCGTCATTCGGCTTCTAAAATATTAAAAATACTCCATACGTCCGGGTCCAGTCCTCCCTCCGTCCAAACTATCGTATGGGCGTCCTTGAACGCCAACTCGTCCTGAACAGAACACAATTACGCATGCCGTTTGGTTGGTTGGTTGGTTTGGGGAAGGAGACCAGACAGCGTGGTCATTGGTCTCATCAGATTAGGGAAGGATGGGAAAGGAAGTCGGCCGTGCCCTTTCAGAGGAACCATCCCGGCATTTGCCTGGAGTGATTTAGGGAAATCACGGAAAACCTAAATCAGGATGGCCGGACGCGGGTTTGAACCGTCGTCCTTCCGAAAGCGAGTCCAGTGTCATGCCGTTTGTCTGAGTTGTCCAATTTTGCGTCATCCTCCGTATTCTCCTGAAATGCGATCCATATGGAGACGGGATTTCTATCCAGTATTAGTTGAGTGAAAGCTGCTAAATCTTGGGAATAAGCTCATTTGATAACAAGAAACGACGGTAAAGAATATATATGTTGAGAGATCAATGTAAAAATACCAAGGCTGATGAAGAGGGGTCGACAAGAGGTTAACGAACGCACACCACCGCCCGTTTCTGAGCCAAAAATATCCTTTGAGAATGGGAAGAGTTATCCCAAAATATAATACCATATGTCATAACCGAATGAAGATAAGGAAAGCTGACTAATTTTCGTGTCAACTCTCACGTACTTCTTATACCGTTCGAATAGTAAAAATGGCTGCATTGAGTCTTTGAACAAGATCCTGAACGTGGACTATTTATCTGCACACGTACAAGTTCGAACTGTTCAGTCTTACTAATCATATGCCCATTGTGTGGAATTTAAAAGTCGGGTTCTGTTGAACTAAAAACTGAGTCCTACTGTAATTTAGCGTTAGTTTATTTTCTACAAGCCATGAACTTATGTCATGAAGTGCACTATTTGAAACAGAACCAATGTTGCACACAATATCCTTTACTACCAAGCTAGTGTCATCAGCAAACATAAATATTTTAGAATAGAGTGCATATCATTTATATAAATAAGGAAAAGGAGCGGCCCTAGTACAGATCCTATGTATTATGACGAGGAAATTACGTGGGAGGTCCAACATGTCCTGAGCAGCCAAAATGCAGAACTCTTAGAACCAAGGTCTCCGTTGGGAGAAATTGTGACCGCTTTGTTTTCTTGGAGGTGATAGTTAAAACTTCTTTAATACGCCTCGTAAATGTTTCTATAATAATCATGCATCGGTGAGGTAAACGAGGAATTTGCTATAAACGGAGCTGTCCAAAGGTATTAGTTATGTATAGAACGGAGTCTGGAGGACTACGCTTTTCACTGCTCGTTGAGAAGTAAATTTCAAGCTCCAGCTGCGAGCACGCACTCGGCAGCGCGCGGCACTGTGCAGACTGCACGCGCCCGCCCGCCGCCCAGCGCCAGGGCGACGCGGCGACGCTCCCTGCGGTCGCATCGATCCCCCGCGCTGTCTCCCCAGGCCGGCGCTCCTTACGTCGCGACGCCGCGCGCCGCGACGCGGACGAGTCGGGGGCCGCAACGCAGCACAGCGGACATGGCGCCCGGGCTGCTACTCGCTGGCCACGCTGCCAACACCAGCAATGCCCTCACATTCTGCGTCCACTCAGACTCATTCTTCTCCCTCCTCCTCCTCCCTCCCCCCCCCCCCCCACTCAGTGGCAGGAATGTAATCATTTACCGTTCAACGCTACATTCAATCGACTAGTAATTTTCCAGAACAATTGTTGTCGCTAAGTTTTCTGATGGAACAAATGATGAAAATTTTACTTTTTTCCCTGTCGTTGATTAAGGCAAATATCTTTGAGTATTTGTAATAGTCGCCAAGAAAATACCAGTTAAATAGGCGAGTTCAGTAAAGACGCATTAATAGTAATCCATATTTTTTATATTTTCACAAATCAACAGTTCGACCCGCCTAGTACTATAACACCCCAGTGCTTCCCCGGATTTGCGAAATTACCGTGAATTATGAATTTTGACCCGCGTCGGGATAAGGCATCCGAATCCGAAGTAAATAATGGTTATTCTGCGGGAAACAGGAGACGTTATAACTTGATCGTTGTTGAATGAGTAATTTCATTCAATAACGATCGGTAAATGAAATAATGGAAATAATTTGGAAATAAATTTTACCAGTGGAAATTTTGCCGAGAGAAACGATTAAGTCGTAAAAGTAATTAAAAAATCGGTCGCCAGCTCAACTGATGAGCGACAGTACTGTTAAGTACGCGAATAATTGAGTCAAAAATAAAGTTTACCTGTTTGTAGCGCAGCAGCTGGAACGGGGACTTTTACGTAAGTGCTGTGTCAGCCTCAGTCAAGACCACCTACAATAAATCAGACCTTAAGGCAGATATCGATAGTTGACAATATGGCGGCAATCAAGGGGGAAACAAACCAGCGTGCTTGTGTTTCCATAACGCGTGTGTGTAACATTGTATACGTGACGTTCAAGAGAAGCGAAAGCATTTATTACTAGCTGTTATTTATGCTATATGCCGTGAATGTGGTCAAAAGTGCTACGCTAGTATTTATTTTCTATATTCTGTAGTAAGTTCGGCATAATTTAAAGTGTAAACTGTTCTTGCGATGGGTCGTAGCTGTTGTGTACCAGGATGTAAATCCAATTACGGCAAAACATACGATACCTCAACATTTAAGTTTCCCAAGTAAACAGCATTGAGGAACAAATGGATTAAACTAATTCATAGAGATAATTTTGAAGTGAACGATAAAGCTGTGGTGTGCATTAAGCATTTTGAACCTAAGTTTGTGGTTAGGGAAGACATTTTTCCTGTGGAAAAATAGTGAACCAATACGTGTGCCACGAAAAATACCAAAACTAACAAATGATGCAATTCCAACCATCTTTCCTAATCAACCCTCTTATCACACAGTACCAGTTCCTAAGCAAAGGAAGAATCCTGAAGATCGTGTTCAACAGCTACTGGAACGTGATGAATGTAGTTTCAGTAAGTGGTGCGAAAATGACAATATACCTAACTTTCAGCATTTTAAAAGCGAAGTGCAGAAAACGAATGTTTGTCCATTTACAATTTTAGTAAAGGATGACTACGTATCCTTCATTAAATTAAAGGATGATTCAGTCAGTGATGTGCCATTAGTTTCAGTGTGCTTCAAGATATCAAGTTCCTTGGAAGTAAAAGTGTTTCACAAAAATGTGTGTTTGCCTACGGAAACCTTGAAATGGATACTACAGTCTGGGGAGGAAGAGAACTTGAAATGTGACAAGTGGACGAAATTTGATAATCTAGTGAGTCACCTAAATGGTTTCACAGATAACTCTACTGGCACCATTGACAAGATTATAATTTTAGTCAATGTTCTCAAACAAGCACTAAAAGCTGGTTGTGATTTTGACGCTGAAATAGCAC
Organism: Schistocerca serialis cubense; assembly: GCF_023864345.2. NCBI lineage: Eukaryota > Metazoa > Arthropoda > Insecta > Orthoptera > Acrididae > Schistocerca > Schistocerca serialis. The sequence goes on from NC_064642.1 coordinate 21,935,623, forward strand.
CTAAAATAGAATTTGTTTTGGAGCAATTACAACTCGCAATAACAAAGCAAAGTAGATATTCTTCTGAGCTTTTGATATGGGCAGCAACCATTTGCTTTTCATTTCCTGATGCCTACCATCACTTGAGAAAAACAAATGTATTAACATTACCTCATCCTGTCTATTTAAGGCAGTTTCTACGCAAAATGGGTCCAAATAAACCTTGTAATGGTCCATCACAGGTAGCTTTTTTGAGGGAAAAAATAAATTTCTTCAGGGAAGTGACAAGGTAATTTCAGTGATGCTAGATGAAGTTTATGTTAATTCAAAATTCTCTTATAAGGCAGGAAAGATACTTGGTGTTGCTGAGAATACTTCATATACTACAACAGCAGGTACAATGCAGGTTTTCATGGCATCATCTTTACATTCTGATTATAAAGAAGTGATAGCTCTCTTTCCTGTAAAAATGTTAATTCTGATACTCTGCTGAAAATGACAATTGATGTATTAAAGTTAATGCATGAGCTTCAGTATGATGTTATATGCCTGGTAACAGATAACCATAGTACTAATAGAAAAATGTATCAGCTTATGTGTGGTGGCACTTTACAGCCGTGTATTACAAATCCAGTTGCTCCATCCAAATTTCTCTTTCTTCTGTTTGACAATGTGTACTTGCTTAAGTGTATCAGAAATAACTGGTTGAATGCAAAAAATGAATCCTTCATAATGCCAAATATTTTGGATACATTTGCTTTCATCAATACCTTTCTACACAGTGATGAAGGGAATGCTGCATGTGAATATACAGTCAGTGAAGCAAAGTTTTCAGATTTGAGGAACCTGTTTCATTCTGAGGAAAATAAACTGTTGAAACTTGCCCCAAAGCTAGTGAGAAAGGCAGTATATCTAACTTCTATTGAGAGACAGAATGTTACCCTTGCTCTCAGTGTTTTTGATTCTAAAAATGTGGCAGCACTAGAAATTTTGAAAAGTCAGGGGATTGAGATTTCTGATGGCACTATTCAGTTTTTGAAATTAGTCATTAAATGGTGGACAGTTTCTAATGTACAGCATCCCATGAAAGGCAAATACACATCAGATGATAATTCTATCCCAATCACTGGACGTACTGACTCCAAACTTGTGTTTCTTGAAAATTTGAAAACATTTCTTGATATCTGGCATGCATTGCCTACTCATGGAAAATTAACCAATGAAACATACACTGCTTTCTCTCACACACCTGCAACAACAGTTCAGTTATGCAGATAAATTTTTAACACTTACAACTGGTCCTATATTCTTACGGCAAAATTACAAACTGATGCTTTGGAAGCAAGATTTGGAGCTTATAGAAGGCTAAGTGGCTGCACATATAATGTTTCAGTAGAGCAAATCATGGAATCTGAGAGGAAACTGAAAGTAATAAGTCTACTAAAGCTCAAATCTACTAAACATGGTGAATTTACATTAAATGATTTTGCAGCGAAAGTAAATTACAGCATAAAAAACCAAAAGTATGAAAATTTCGATAAATTAGAACCTGCTCTAGAGGAACTAGCAAACATTCCCATGATGGATGAAGACTTGAAAGTATTGGTTTGTATGGCTAGCTACACCAGCAAAACAGTGCTTGAGAAGCTGCAAAAAGGTGGAAAATGTTCAGGCTGTGAAGAAATGTTGCAGACACAGGATGAAATTTTGTTGCAGTGTGAAACCAAAGAACTCCTTTCCTATTTCAACCAACTGAATCGTGGGGGATTGAAGTGTCCTTCTTCTATAATGATTTCCTTGTGTTGTAATATATATAAACTTTTTCAAGTTCTGATTAGCAGCACATATGAACCAGAATTCCTAAAACTTGAAAATCAGAGAGACGCAGTACTTGCCTTAGGAACTGAATTGTGTGAAAATGCCGTTAGTAACCTCAGTGATGTGTGCAAATGTGGCATTCCTTTAAACACAATAATCAAGGAAAGTATTAAAGTGCTTTCAAATATTTTTATTAATAATTACACAAAACTGTTGAATGAAAAGTGTGTTTCAAAGGAAATTGCTCGAACAATAGTCAAACAAAAAAGAGGAACTCATGAAGACACTGCAGCAAAAATAACAAAACGCAAAGTGGCCAAGCTGAGCAGCAAATAAATCCAACAGGTACTCAAAATCAAACACTTCTAACATATTACGTAATGACAGTGACTAGAATTAACTGCATATTGTTTAATACAATTTTGTGCTTTAGTTACACGCTTCATTTATTATTGCTATGTAGCTTCTATTGTGCAAATTATTATTAGTGTCCAAATATGCCATTTACATGTGTTTTGTAGTAGTTTTTTGGATTTGATTTTGAGTTGCATCTCATAATTTTACTTCGTCATAGTTCTTATTACGTAATTTGTGGCTTTAGTAACAGATTTTTATTTAAGTTTGAAGATAGAAAAATACATAACAATACATTTCTTACGCAATTTAGAATCTACTTTCCATTTATGAAGTTTGTAAATTATTCGTATTAGGGTAGCGCTGAAATACTTGGACTAAGACGGCGGCCATCTTGGTTTCTGTGTTGTGGTCTGATGTACTGTAGGTGGTCTTGGCTCAGTAGTCATATAAAACAGTGTCATAACAATCTAACTACACTTATTTTGTTCATAGTTTGTCAGCTAAGTGCAGTGCAATGCTGACAACACAGATAATTATCTATCGAGATTTTGAATAATGGACTGTCATCCTGTCTTTAAAATTAGGTACTTTGCACAGTTTAATCTACTGATAATGTAATATATTGCCAATAATTGATTAACTATGTTTTGACTGATAATAATTCATTAATTGGGGGATTGTCAGGTGGAATAAGCTTTATAGTTTCATGAAATATCCTTGAATTAACTTCAGCTGAATATGCATTGAAATAAATCTTAATAATCAACTTTATTACTTCAGTCTATTATTAAGTTACTACGGTTGGCGTAAGCTTATTAAGTGCAACAATTAACTACGATAACCAGTCTGAAATTTACTCTTCACGGTCTACTCAAATAATTTGATAATTACCATATTTTCTCTTGATAATGGCGTGACACATTCGGTTCAATAAGGTAAGGATTGGAAGGAAGCTACTTGGTGTTATTGTCGGGTGGAATGTAACTGCAACACTTCGATTATAAAGTGCTTGTTATTAATTGCTCAACTTCAAAGAAAAGCACAGTCACTGGCAAGCCTTTTACAATTTTATCCTACGAAAATTACGTAGATCTTAGTTCCCTCGTTGTCGGTGGATCGACGGAAGTCCACGGCAGCGACACAATGTGGCATCGGGCTTTTACTGTTGCGACTTGGGCCCACAGTGCGCTTCACATTTAAGTCCTCGTTTCTTCAGCACTATGCCCATTAATCCATAATAACTTGCCCGGCCATGCTCCCAGATATGCCGACCATTACTTTCCCGTCATACTTAGATCCACACACTAACCGTTAGATGTAACACAGCTAGGACTAGCAGCACTCGACTCTACGTCTTACTCCGAGCACGGCGTCACTGCTACCACTGCCCGCTGGCGCGCTCCCGCGCCCAGCGGCACGACAAAACAATCTCTCTGACTTCAACGTTAACTAAATGTGCGCTGACTTGCCAGTGTTAAATATTACATAATTTAAACATAGTATTTACAATATATATTTACACTAGACAATACATCGTATACAAACAATTTCATGTGTTAAGTAAGCGAAAAAATTCATAGCAAGGACTGCGTTGTAGCGTCACACTACCGACGACATAACTTACTTAGGAGGAATAAGTCAAGCAATGTTCCAATAAAAATGCGTTATGTTTGGCGACCGTGACAGGACTCGAACCTGCAACGTTTTTCCCTGAGAAGAAGAAACTTGATGTATTAATTTTCAGCAGCAAATTACTCTCCTGAAGATTTGGCGTTAAAAGAGCTGTCGTTAAAACCAATTACTGCGTCAGCAAAAGCGTAACTTTGTTTCCAAAATGTACAGCCAGAATCTGCTGCACACAGCTGTGTATCACCAAACAGTCACGTTACAGGTTGGGACGCAATCAAATTAATGTACACTGTAGAGTGATAAGGTTGCGGATCTCGAAAGGAAGGGCCCCGATGAAATGCAGCTCATTACAAACGTTGCATGCCATATCCATACAAGTCTCAGTTTCTTACAGTCACATCGAAATTTTTGTTTAATTGTGAAACTAAAGGCATAACGTTTCTTTTTTACTTCTAGCAGATAGTGGTTTGAAGAAACTACGTGTAGTTACGAATTGACACTGACGTACTCCCCAGTTTTGTCTCATCAAGGGAACAACGCCCCGACGTCTGGTGATATTTTATACGGATGTTGATGATGTTGTTGTTGTTGTGGTCTTCAGTCCTGAGACTGGTTTGATGCAGCTCTCCATGCTACTCTATCCTGTGCAAGCTTTTTCATCTCCCAGTACCTACTGCAACCTACATCCTTCTGAATCTGCTTAGTGTATTCATCTCTTGGTCTCCCTCTACGATTTTTACCCTCCACGCTGCCCTCCAATACTAAATTGGTGATCCTTTGATGCCTCAGAACATGTCCTACCAACCGATCCCTTCTTCTGGTCAAGTTGTGCCACAAACTTCTCTTCTCCCCAATCCTATTCAATACTTCCTCATTAGTTATGTGATCTACCCATCTAATCTTTAGCATTCTTCTGTAGCACCACATTTCGAAAGCTTCTATTCTCTTCTTGTCCAAACTATTTATCGTCCATGTTTCACTTCCATACATGGCTACACTCCATACGAATACTTTCAGAAATGACTTCCTGACACTTAAATCTATACTCGATGTTAACAAATTTCTCTTCTTCAGAAACGCTTTCCTTGCCATTGCCAGCCTAAATTTTGTATCCTCTCTACTTCGACCATCATCAGTTATTTTGCTCCCCAAATAGAAAAACTCCTTTACTACTTTAAGTGCCTCATTTCCTAATCTAATTCCCTCAGCATCACCTGACTTAATTAGACTACATTCCATTATCCTTGTTTTGCTTTTGTTGATGTTCATCTTATATCCTCCTTTCAAGACACTGTCCATTCCATTCAACTGCTCTTCCAAGTCCTTTGCTGTCTCTGACAGAATTACAATGTCATCAGCGAACCTCAAAGTTTTTATTTCTTCTCCATGAATTTTAATACCTACTCCGAATTTTTCTTTTGTTTCCTTTACTGCTTGCTCAACATATAGATTGAACAACGTCGGGGAGAGGCTACAACCCTGTCTTACTCCCTTCCCAACCACTGCTTCCCTTTCATGCCCCTCGACTCTTATAACTGCCATCTGGTTTCTGTACAAATTGTAAAGAGCCTTTCGCTCCCTGTATTTTACCCCTGCCACCTTTAGAATTTGAAAGAGAGTATTCCAGTCAACATTGTCAAAAGCTTTCACTAAGTCTACAAATGCTAGAAACGTAGGTTTGCCTTTCCTTAATCTTTCTTCTAAGATAAGTCGTAAGGTCAGTATTGCCTCACGTGTTCCAGTGTTTCTACGGAAACCAAACTGATCTTCCCCGAGGTTGGCTTCTACTAGTTTTTCCATTCGTCTGTAAAGAATTCGTGTTAGTATTTTGCAGCTGTGACTTATTAAGCTGATAGTTCGGTAATTTTCACATCTGTCAACACCTGCTTTCTTTGGGATTGGAATTATTATATTCTTCTTGAAGTCTGAGGGTATTTCGCCTGTTTCATACATCTTGCTCACCAGATGGTAGAGTTTTGTCAGGACTGGCTCTCCCACGGCCGTCAGTAGTTCCAATGGAATATTGTCTACTCCGGGGGCCTTGTTTCGACTCAGGTCTTTCAGTGCTCTGTCAAACTCTTCACGCAGTATCATATCTCCCATTTCATCTTCATCTACATCCTCTTCCATTTCCATAATATTGTCCTCAAGTACATCGCCCTTGTATAGACCTTCTATATACTCCTTCCACCTTTCTGCTTTCCCTTCTTTGCTTAGAACTGGGTTTCCATCTGAGCATTTGATATTCATACAAGTCGTTCTCTTATCTCCTAAGGTCTCTTTAATTTTCCTGTAGGCGGTATGTATCTTATCCCTAGTGAGATAGGCCTCTACATCCTTACATTTGTCCTCTAGCCATCCCTGCTTAGTCATTTTGCACTTCCTGTCGATCTCATTTTTGAGACCTTTGTATTCCTTTTTGCCTGTTTCACTTACTGCATTTTTATATTTTCTCCTTTCATCAATTAAATTCAATATTTCTTCTGTTACCCAAGGATTTCTACTAGCCCTCGTCTTTTTACCTACTTGATCCTCTGCTGCTGTCACTACTTCATCCCTCAAAGCTACCCATTCTTCTTCTACTGTATTTAATTCCCCCATTCCTGTCAATTGCTCCCTTATGCTCTCCCTGAATCTCTGTACAACCTCTGGTTCTTTTAGTTTATCCAGGTCCCATCTCCTTAAATTCCCACCTTTTTGCAGTTTCTTCAGTTTTAATCTACAGGTCATAACCAATAGATTGTGGTCAGAGTCCACATCTGCCCCTGGAAATGTCTTACAATTTAAAACCTGGTTCCTAAATCTCTGTCTTACCATTATATAATCTATCTGATACCTTTTAGTATCTCCAGGGTTCTTCCATGTATACAACCTTCTTTCATGATTCTTAAACCAAGTGTTAGCTATGATTATGTTGTGCTCTGTGCAAAATTCTACCAGGCGGCTTCCTCTTTCATTTCTGTCCCCCAATCCATATTCACCTACTATGTTTCCTTCTCTCCCTTTTCCTACACTCGAATTCCAGTCACCCATGACTATTAAATTTTCGTCTCCCTTCACAATCTGAATAATTTCTTTTATTTCATCATACATTTCTTCAATTTCTTCGTCATCTGCAGAGCTAGTTGGCATATAAACTTGTACTACTGTAGTAGGTGTGGGCTTCGTATCTATCTTGGCCACAATAATGCGTTCACTATGCTGTTTGTAGTAGCTTACCCGCATTCCTATTTTCCTATTCATTATTAAACCTACTCCTGCATTACCCCTATTTGATTTTGTGTTTATAACCCTGTAGTCACCTGACCAGAAGTCTTGTTCCTCCTGCCACCGAACTTCACTAATTCCCACTATATCTAACTTCAACCTATCCATTTCCCTTTTTAAATTTTCTAACCTACCTGCCCGATTAAGGGATCTGACATTCCACGCTCCGATCCGTAGAACGCCAGTTTTCTGATGATATCATAATTAAAAATTGAAAAGACGGAGAATCGGTTAATACTATCTGCCTAGCCTCCGAATTTTTTATGTGAAAAGTCTTAAAGCTTTTTAAATAAAAACAAACATTATAAACACTGCACTTCTTTACTCTTCATCTTTATATATTAATGTCTCAACGCAGTCAACCTGGCGAGGAACACATTTCTTCCAACGAGAAACACTTTGTTGATATCGTTACTGCAGAATGCTTAACTTGTCGATGGAGCCACAAGCTCAACTCTGCCTACACCGCTTCACCACTATCAAAGTAAAGCTCTCGAAGGAGTTTTTTTAAGCTTTGGCAACAGATTAAAATCGAATTGGACCAAGTCGGGATTGTATGGAGGATCATGGATGACAGTGAACCGAAGACGTCGGAGAGCTGCGGTTACGGCAGCGCTGTTTCGTGTTCTGGAACTGTCATGCTGAAGGAGAAAGTGCCGTACGTGTGAACGAATTCCGAGAATTGGAAACTCGACTACGGCACAATGTTTCTCACGCACGGACGTAGTTACATTACATACCGCCATATCACACACTACAATTTGGAGCCCTGTAGCGGCAGAGGCCTCCGAATATCTAGACGCGAAAAATGAAGATTTGGACTGTTAAAAGCGTTTGTCTTATTTAAAAAAAATTGTAAGGGTTTTCACATCCTGGTATAGCATTCTGTGTTCTGATCGTGTCAAGAACTAACGAAGCATCTGCTTACCTTATTAGGAGCCAATAAATAGATCTTGATATAGTGAAGTTTGTCATAAGAATGCAATAAAATACGTTAAGGCAGTGACGATTATCAAGACATTCAGGTTGAAGAAGTATCCACGTGAAAAACTTCTTTAAACGCCTTTAACAGTCTGTGACAATCATATGACGGGTGGGATAGGAGGGGATATGAAAAAAAAGAGAAAAGAAAACGAACTGATGTGAAGTTGTTGTGGGCATAGTATTTCTAGTACCGTGTTCTGCCACTAGGAATGTTTACAGCTACCATCCCCGAGTCTGTAAACGAAGCGTCGTAGCTAATGAAGTTTCACTTTTTAGTAACTCTTGCATTGCGTGCTCGTCTCTCTGTAATGGCTGAGATTCTTGAATAGTGTGAGGCTGTAAAGTTTTGCCTGCTGCTAGGAAAAACTGTCACAGAAAATCTTTAAACGTTAAAAACACCCAACAAGGATGATGTAATGGAGAAAACTCAAGCGATATATAGTGGTTTCCCTGTTTCAAGTGAAATGTTATTCGTTGACAAATCTCGCTCTGGTCGTCGTTCCACAGCCTGAACCGATGAAAATGTTGAAAAAAATTATTGAAATGAGCTTGGAAGGTCGACAACGGACCCTTGCAGAAATTGTGGAGCTGTCCGGACTGACTTGGAGTTTAGTTTAGCGAGTTTTAGCTGACGATTTGAGAATTAAAAAGGTGGCTGTCCAATTTGTGTCTCAACCATTGACTGCTGAAGAACATCAACATCGCATCGAGGCATGCTGTAGCTTGAAACAAGAGTTCGGAAGAGTTCGAAACTTTTTTTCAACGTCCCTACGGGTGATGTATCGTGATGCTACGTTTACGATCCGGAAACGAAGCAATAAGCAGGCCAGTGGAACATTTCATGTCCTGTTCACCTCGCCCCAAGAAAGTTCTTCAAACGAAGTCAAACGTCAAAGCAACGCTGATTTATTTTTTCATTGTGACAGGAGTTCTCCACACACAGTTTATTCCACGGGGTCAGCCAGTTACCCGGGCTTTCTACCGGGATGTTTTGAAAATGTTGCACCATTTCCGGGGGAAGTGGTTTGATTTGTCGAAATCGGGCGACTGGGTTTTGCACAACATTATGTGTTCTTGTGTTTGATGAAAATTGATACGACCCCATATTCAACCGACTTTTGCCCTTGTGATTTTTTTATACTCCAGAATGAGGAAAAGACATAAAAGAAAAGCTTTTGCCGACGATCCTGAAGTGAAAAAAAAGAAAAAAAACGGACGCAGTCAATGAAAAAGAGTGATTTCATGTAAAACATGGTAAGTGACGGGCTTTACTCGTATTACTTTATAGTTCCACGATAATGCCAGAAGTAGCAGCTCTGTCTCTAACGTCAGATTCTCACTAATGATAGAATTGTCAGAATGACAGTGATAAGTACCAAAAACATGGCTGCCAGTAGTAGTAATGTGTGCACGAAGTGCTTCATGAAATTAGTTCTGTATGGCACTGAATAACAGAGGTTGTTATACTTTATTATTCCAAAAATTCTTAATTCAGAATTTAGTATAAAAACCTAAAACAAGTCACACCTCTTGAATTAGTATTTTTGAGAGGTTTCACAGTAATGTTGCATTAGTTCGTCTAGCAAGCAAACAGCTAATGCAACAAACAGCAAATGCTAACTAATCTTAAGTGCATTCAGTTTGCATGTAAAAAATGTTAAATGACCACTGACGGATTTTGAAGAACAAAGTTTTAAGTGGAATTAAAAATTTTGGAAATACGTCGCTAGAGAAAATACACTACTGGCCATTAAAATTGCTACACCAAGAAGAAATGCAGATGATAAACGGGTATTTATTGGACAAATATATTATGTTAGAACTGACATGTGATTACATTTTCACACAATATGGGTGCATATCCTGAGAAATCAGTACCCAGAACAACCACCTCTGGCCGTAATAACGGCCTTGATACGACTGGGCATTGAGTCAAACAGAGCTTGGATGGCGTGTACAGGTACAGCTGCCCATGCAGCTTCAACACGGTACCACAGTTCATCAAGAGTAGTGACTGGCGTATTGTAACGAGCCAGTTGCTCGGCCACCATTGACCAGACGTTTTCAATTGGTGAGAAATCTGGAGGATGTGCTGGCCAGGGCAGTAGTCGAACATTTTCTGTATCCTAAAATGCCCGTACATGACCTGCAACATGCGGTCGTGCATTATCCTGCTGAAATGTAGGGTTTCGCAGCGATCGAATGAATGGTAGAGCCACGGGTCGTAACACATCTGAAATGTAACGTTCACTGTTCAAAGTGCCGTCACTGCGAACAAGAGGTGACGGAGACGTGTAACCAATGGCACCCGATACCATCACGCCGGGTGATACGCCAGTATGGCGATGACGAATACACGCTTCCAATGTGCTTTCACCGCGATGTCGCCAAACACGGATGCGACCATCATGATGCTGTAAACAGAACCCGGATTCGTCCGAAAAAATGACGTTTTGCCATTCGTGCACCCAGGTTCGTCGTTGAGTACACTATCGCAGGCGCTCCTGTCTGCGATGCAGCGTCAAGTGTAGCCGCAGCCATGGTCTCCGAGCCGATAGTCCATGCTGGTGCAAACGTCGTCGAACTGTTCATGCAGCTGGTTGTTGTCTTGCAAACGTCCCCATCTGTTGACTCAGGGATCGAGACGTGGCTGCACGATCCGTTACACCCATGCGGATAAGATGCCTGTCATCTCGACTCTAGTGATACGAGGCCGTTGGGATCCAGCACGGCGTTCCGTATTACCCTCCTGAACCCACCGATTCCATATTTCGCTAACAGTCATTGGATCTCGACCAACGCGAGCAGCAATGTCGCGATACGATAAACCACAATCGCTGCAGGCTAGAATCCGACCTTTGTCAACGTCGGAAACGTGATGGTAGGCATTTCTCCTCCTTACACGAGGCATCACAACAGCGTTTCACCAGGCAACGCCGGTCAACTGCTCCTTGTGTATGAGAAATCAGTTGGAAACTTTCCTCATGTCAGCACGTTGTAGGTGTCGCCACCGGCGCGAACCTTGTGTGAATGCTCTGAAAAACTAATCATTTGCATATCACAGCATCTTCTTCCTGTCGGTTAAATTTCGCGTCTGTAGCCCGTCATCTTCGTGGTGTAGCAATTTTTAATGGGCAGTAGTGTATATCTGAAAACTTATATGAATAAAAAACCATATTGCATGCACTTGAAGTATCGTATATATGAGATTTTATTGAAACTTTACTTCGCAACTTCTTCCTCACCATTCATTACAGTTGAGGTCTTCAACTTTAATCATGTTACAATTACTACGAGGGTTGGAACTTTAATGGTGACTCGTACAAAACATATACGTGTTTCTAAGCTTTACTGACCTTCAAAGTAGCCACGAGAATTGTGTATAACCCGTTGCCAGCGATGTGGAAGTCGTAGGTTACTCTTAGCAGTGCCAGTTGTGTTGACAGTTCGAGCGGCGCTGTCTGTTGCCCGACGAATTTGTAGCAGTTCTGAAGCGAATGCGTTGAAGCTTTTCGTTCAGTTCAGTAATCGTGTTGAACTTACGAGGCCTTAAGTCAGGGGAGTGCAGTAGGTGGTATAGCACTTAGCCGCCCCACCAGTGAATCAAATCAGTAACAGCTTGCACTGTACGTGCTAACCACTGATATTGTGATATTGCAATGTTATTCAAAAACATGATTCGAATGGCTCTGAGCACTATGGGACTTAACTTCGGAGGTCATCAGTCACCTAGAACTTAGAACTACTTAAACCTAACTAACCTAAGGACATCACACACATCCATGCCCCAGGCAGGATTCGACCCTGCGACCGTAGCGGTCGCGCGGTTCCAGACTGTAGCGCCTACAGCCGCTCGGCCACACTGGCCGACCTATATTATTCACTTAAGTATGTTACGTAGAGAAATATATTCCAAAAATTTCATAATTTTACGTTAGTTGTGATTTTTTCGTTTATATATACAGGGTGTTACAAAAAGTTACGGCCAAACTTTCAGGAAACATTCCTCACACTCAAATAAAGAAAAGATGTAATGTGGACATGTGTCCGGAAACGCTTAATTTCCATGTTAGAGCTCATTTTAGTTTCGTCAGTATGTACTGTGCTTTCTCGATTCACCGCCAGTTGGCCCAATTGAAGGAAGGTAATGTTGACTTCACGGCATCAACACATATTTTCTGTGAACGTTTGGGCAGGCATTGTTGGTGATGTCTTGATTGGGCCCCATGTTCTTCCACCTACGCTCAATGGAGCACGTTATCATGACTTCATACGGGATACTCTACCTGTGCTGCTAGAAAATGTGCCTTTACAAGTACGACACAACATGTGGTTCATGCACGATGGTGCTCCTGCCCATTTCCGTCGAAATGTTCGCACTCTTCTCAACAACAGATTCGGTGACCGATGGATTGGTAGAGGCGGACCAATTCCATGGCCTCCACGCTCTCCTGACCTCAACCCTCTTGACTTTCATTTATGGGGGCATTTGAAAGCTCTTGTCTACGCAACCCCGGTACCAAATGTAGAGACTCTTCGTGCTCGCATTGTGGACGGCTGTGATACAATACGCCATTCTCCAGTGCTCCATCAGCGCATCAGGGATTCCATTCGACGGACGGTGGATGCATACATCCTCGCTAACGGAGGACATTTTGAACATTTCCTGTAACAAAGTGAAGTCACGCTGGTACGTTCTGTTGCTGTGTGTTTCCATTCCATGATTAATGTGATCTGAAGAGAAGTAATGAAATGAGCTCTAACATGGAAAATAAGCGTTTCCGGACACATGTGCACATAACATATTTTCTTTCTTTGTGTGTGAGGAATGTTTCCTGGAAGTTTGGCAGTACCTTTTTGTAACACCCTGTATATACAAGGTGTTTCAAAAATGACCGGTATATTTGAAACGGCAAAAAAAACTAAACGAGCAGCGATAGAAATACACCGTTTGTTGCAATATGCTTGGGACAACAGTACATTTTCAGGCGGACAAACTTTCGAAATTACAGTAGTTACAATTTTCAACAACAGATGGCGCTGCAAGTGATGTGAAAAATATAGAAGACAACGCAGTCTGTGGGTGCGCCATTCTGTACGTCGTCTTTCTGCTGTAAGCGTGTGCTGTTCACAACGTGCAAGTGTGCTGTAGACAACATGGTTTATTCCTTAGAACAGAGGATTTTTCTGGTGTTGGAATTCCACCGCCTAGAACACAGTGTTGTTGCAACAAGACGAAGCTTTCAGCGGAGGTTTAATGTAACCAAAGGACAGAAAAGCGATACAATAAAGGATCTGTTTGAAAAATTTCAACGGACTGGGAACGTGACGGATGAACGTGCTGGAAAGGTAGGGCGATCGCGTACGGCAACCACAGAGGGCAACGCGCAGCTAGTGCAGCAGGTGATCCAACAGCGGCCTCGGGTTTCCGTTCGCCGTGTTGCAGCTGCGGTCCAAATGACGCCAACGTCCACGTATCGTCTCATGCGCCAGAATTTACACCTCTATCCATACAAAATTCAAACGCGGCAACCCCTCAGCGCCGCTACCATTGCTGCACGAGAGACATTCGCTAACGATATAGTGCACAGGATTGATGACGGCGATACGCATGTGGGCAGCATTTGGTTTACTGACGAAGCTTATTTTTACCTAGACGGCTTCGTCAATAAACAGAACTGGCGCATATGGGGAACCGAAAAGCCCCATGTTGCAGTCCCATCGTCCCTGCATCCTCAAAAAGTACTGGTCTGGGCCGCCATTTCTTCCAAAGGAATCATTGGCCCATTTTTCAGATCTGAAACGATTACTGCATCACGCTATCTGGACATTCTTCGTGAATTTGTGACGGTACAAACTGCCTTAGACGACACTGCGAACACCTCGTGGTTTATGCAAGATGGTGCCCGGCCACATCGCACGGCCGACGTCTTTAATGCCCTGAATGAATATTTCGATGATCGTGTGATTGCTTTGGGCTATCCGAAACATACAGGAGGCGGCGTGGATTGGCCTCCCTATTCGCCAGACGTGAACCCCTGTGACTTCTTTCTGTGGGGACACTTGAAAGATCAGGTGTACCGCCAGAATCCAGAAACAATTGAACAGCTGAAGCATGTGAAGCCATTCCGCCAGACACGTTGTCAAAGGTTTCGGGTAATTTCATTCAGAGACTACGCCATATTATTGCTACGCATGGTGGATATGTGGAAAATATCGTACTATAGAGTTTCCGTGACCGCAGCGCCATCTGTTGTTGAAAATTGTAACTACTGTTATTTCGAAAGTTTGTCTGCCTGAAAATGTACTGTTGTCCCAAGCATATTGCAACAAACGGTGTATTTCTATCGCTGCTCGTTTAGTTTTTATTGCCGTTTCAAATATACCGGTCATTTTTGAAACACCCTGTATATATATATGAATGTAGAAAATGAGAGACTGGTAGCGTGGGTTAAAACAAGCATATTTCACATAGCAGCCCACATCCGGCATCCCTTAGCGTATGATGGTAGGCGTCAGTGAACGGCGTCGCGCAGCCGAGAGGATACGCACACAACGTACCATGCGGGCCGCCACGGTAGCAGGTCTGCAGGGAAACGTTTTCAAAGTATTTGTGGCATCAAGATAAGTGAGAAGCCGTTGTGAAGTTTTGTAACCTTTATTCGAAAACAGCTACTAAAAGTGCTCCAAATTAAGCCCTCTTGCTTGAATGCGCACCGTGCAACGGCGCTGGAATGACTGTCGAACTCTTTCAAACACCACTAGCAAAGTGGAAGCTGCATCGGAGGCTGCCGTAATGCGCGCTATCGGCTCTACGCCAGTCTCAATGGGTGTTTCATGGACGACAGGTCTCAGGTGGCCCCAGACGAAGAACTCAGTGGGCGACAAGTCGGGGCGGCGCGCAGGCCATGCACCAGCCCACCGCGCCCTATCCAGTTCTCGCCAAAGTTTTCATCCAAATGCATTCGCACGTGCGAAGGTGCACCATCGTGCTGTCGCACGCTGACTGGAACATGTTCCGACAACTCTGACAGAATTTCTCGTAAAAAGGTTAAGTACCCTTGTGCGTTCAGTCGCCGAGGGAACATGTATATACCGACCAGATTAGGCCCGAATGTTGATAGCGAAACGATTTTGGTGACGACGACCAAACGTGGCGTGCAGATTTACCCGTGCCCGCACGTGTTGGTTAAGGCTGTTCCATATACCCTCTCGAGTAAACGTGCTCCATCCATAACAAGTACACGGTTCGGTAAGTCCGATTAAATGCCACACCTTTGCACAAATCACTGGCAGAATCCACTTCGACGTGGAAAACTCTTCTGGTTTAAGGGTGTGAACCTTCTGAAGGCAGTAGGGGTGCAAATCATCTCGGTGACACAATCGCCAAATTGTGGAATGGGTTACACCCATTTTCCGTGCAACATGCGGCGAGGTTGCTGAGGCGTGTTTTCCAGCAGTGCTAACGCCTCCTCTTCAAGCCATGGTGTAAGCACTGTGCGTTGACGACGGCGTCCATCAGACCTTCGCATCTGTAAAACAAAATGAATACTCCGGGTTTCGAAGTAGACCTTAAACGGTTTAAATGGATCTGAGCATTATTGGACAACTTCTAAGGTCATCAGTCCCCTATATCTTAGAACTACGTAAACCTAACTAACCTAAGGACATCAAACACATCCATGCCCGAGGCGGGATTCGAACCTGCGACCGTAGCAGTCTCGCGGTTCCGGACTGTAGCGCCTAGAACCGGCAGAGCTTAAATGCACATTGGCCATTACGAAAACGTGCCAGTGGAAAACGTATCTCAAATGAACCTGTCTCTCGTAGGGGCCTGTGGATGGCAGTAAATGTGCGTGAATCTCGCACTCGACGATTCGTAAACAGCCGACCGTACAAACGTTGGGCCGTTTGAACGTTTCCACCCGCCGTCCCGTAAGCACAGTGAATGTCTGTGATTTCCTCCCAGAAATAGCGCTCAATTTCCTGTCTTCTCTAAACAGTAACAAACACAAGAGTGTCCCCGTTTGATGACAAACTGACGCAGGACGACCCAGTGTGCACGAGTACTGTCCTCTATGTGACACCCATAAAACAGGCATCTGCACGGCCACAAGCAACTAGTTCCGTTCCAGTAAGAGGCGGGAAACCCGTAGTGTTCTACACCTACTCTGCAAATCACATTTAACTGCCTAGAAGACGGTTCATCGAACCACCTTCACAATTCTCTATTATTCCAATCTCGTATAGCGCGCGGAAAGACTGAACACCTATATCTTTCCGTACGAGCTCTGATTTCCCTCATTTTATGGTGGTGACCGTTCCTCACTATGTAGGTCAGTGTTAACAAAATATTTTAGCATTCGGAGGAGAAAGTTGGTGATTGGAATTTCGTGACATGATTCCGTCGGAACCAAAAACGCCTTTCTTTTAATGATGTCCAGCACAAATCCTGTATCATTTCTGTGACACTCTCTCCCATATTTCGTCATACTACAGAACGTGCTGCCTTTCTTCGAACTTTTTCGATGTACTCCGTCAGTTATATCTGGTAAGGATCCCACAGTGTGCAGCAGTATTCTAAAAGAGGACGGACAAGCGTGGAGTAGGCAGTCTCCTTAGTAGGTCTGTTACATTTTCTAAGTGTCCTGCCAATAAAACGCAGTCTTTGGCTAGCCTTCCCTACAACATTTTCTATGTGCTCCTTCCAATTTGTTTCTTATTGTAATACCTAGGTATTTAGTTGAATTTACGGCTTTTAGATTAAACTGATTTATCGTGTAAGCGAAGTTTAACGGATTCCTTTTAGCATTCATGTGGATGACCTCACACTTTTCGTTATTTAGGATCAACTGCCACTTTTCGCACCATTCAGATATCTTTTTCTAAATCGTTTTGCAATTTGTTTTGATCTTCTGATGACTTTATTAGTCAATAAACGACAGCGTCATCTGCAAACAACCGAAGACGGCTGCTCAGATTGTCTGAGAAATCGTTTATATAAGTAAGGAACAGAAAAGGGACTATAACACTACCTTGTGGAACGACAGAAATCACTTCTGTATTACTCGATGACTTTCCGTCAGTTACTACGAACTGTGACCTCTCTGGCAGGAAACCACAAATCCAGTCACATAATTGAGACGATATTCCATAACCACGCAATTTCACTACGAGCCACTTGTGTGGTAGAGTGTCAAAAGCCTTCCGCAAATCCAGAATACGGAATCGATCTGAAATCCCTTGTCAATAGCACTCAACTCTTCATGTGAATAAAGAGCTAGTTGTGTTTCACAGGAACGATGTTTCCTAAACCCATGTTGACTGTGTGTCAATAGACCGTTTTCTTCAAGGTATTTCATACTGTTCGAACACAATATATGTTCCAAAATCCTGATACATATCGACGTTAATGATATGGGCCTGTAATTTAGTGCATTACTCCTACTACCTTTCTTGAATATTGGTGTGACCTGTGCAACTTTCCAGTCTTTGGGTACGGATCTCTCGTCGAGTGAACGGTTGTATATGATTATTAAGTATGGAGCTAATGCATCAGCATACTCAGAGAGGAACTTAATAAGTATACAGTCTGGACCAGAAGACTTGTCCCGCCTGAAAGATCTGCAACTACACAAAAAATTTGCATCATCCCGATTCCCAGAACTCCTGAACATAGACTCTGGGTATTGTATCACAGACACAGTCCTTTTGACTGTTCACAGTCGTCAGTAAACCCGCCCAAAGGTGTAAACAACGATGCATGAGCACTGCCTATTAGACGTAGGGGTCCGACAGCCGATCAGTTCCAGCAATTCCACCAGGAAAGAGGTATACGGCTCGTGTTGTGTGTAGTTCAACCATGCCTAAAGAGTCAATGCCGCGGTTGGATCGCGTCCGCTTTGTTACTTTGTGCCAGGAAGGGCTCTCAACAAGGGAAAGTGTCCAGGTGTCTCGGAGAGAACCACAGCGATGTTGTTCGGAGGAGATGCAGAGAGACAGGAACTGTCGATGACATGCCTCTCTCAGGCCGCCCAAGGGCTACTACTGCAGTGGACGAGCGCTACCTACGGATTATGGTTCGGAGGAACCCTGACAGCAACGCCACCATGTTGAATAATGCTTTTCGTGCAGCCACAGGGCGCCGTGTTACGACACAAACTGTGCGCAGAAGGCTGCATGATGCACAACTTCACTCTCGACATCCATGGCGAGGTCCATCTTTGCAAACACGATACCATGCAGCACGGTACAGAGGGGCTCAACAACTTGCCGAATGGACCGCTCAGGATTGGCATCACGTTCTCTTCATCGACGAGTGTCGCATATGCCTTCAACCAGAGAATGGTCGGAGACGTTTCTGGAAGCAACCCGCTCAGGCTGAACGCCTTAGACACACTGTCCAGCGAGTGCCGCAAGGTGGAGGTTCCTTGCTGTTTTAGTCTCGTATTATGTGGAGCCGACGTACGCCGCCGGTTGTCATGGAAGGTGCCGTAACGGCTGTACGATACGTGAATGCCATCCCCCGACCGATAGTGCAACACTATCGGCAGCATATTGGCGAGGCATTCGTCTTCATGGACGACAATTCGCGCCCCCATAGTGCTCATCTTCGGAATGACTTCCTTCAGGATAGCGACATCGCTCGACTAGCGTGGCCAGCATGTTCTCCAGATATGAACTATACCGAACATGCCTGGGATGGATTGAAAATGGTCTTTATGGACGACGTGACGCACCAACCACTCTGTGGGATCTACGCCCAATCGCCATTGAGGAGTGGGACAATCTGGACCAACAGTGCCTTGATGAACTTGTGGATGGTATGGCATGACGAATACAGACATGCATCAATGCAAGAGAAAGTGCTACAGGGTATTAGAGGTAGCGGCGCGTGCAGCAATCAGGGCCACCACCTCTAAAGGTCTCACTGTGTGGTGGTACAACATGCAATGTGTTGTTTTCATGAGCAATAAAAAAGGCGGGAATGATGCTTATGTTGATCTCTGTTCCAATTTTCTGTACAGGTTTCGGAACTCTCGTAAGCGAGGTGATGCAAACCTTTTTTTAATGTATTTATTTAGACTACAGCGTTCGCACATGAAGATCATAAAACTTCAACCCGACCTCTCTTTTACCACGATGTAACAAATACACGGAAATCATCTTCCCGAAGACCTGCCTCCATGACGGCTTGGATGGCATGTTGTGTGCCAACTGTTTGGTGGCACTGTTGAACGACGCCTAGCGCCGCACGCTATGGGATGCGGACATGGATTGCAATGTGTTATGACCCACTCTACCTGCCCTATCGATTTCTACATTCATTACATGTACACCCCTATTTACAGGGTGATGAGACAATGTCTTTACTTTTCACTTAGTACATAACGTACTATATTATGCATGTTACATGTATTCAGCTGAAAAAGACGTACCACGTCTTTTACAAACGGCTTCAACACTTTACGTACAGATATTGTACAGTTCACAGAACAAGTTCGAATATCCCACCACGAAGGTCAATGCACTTTTGCGCTCTAGCGATAACATGTTTTGTTGCTTATTCAGTTTCCTGTGGTTGGTTCCTAATCATTTCTGCAGCGTCCATGACGCTACGAAGTAGTTCATCTTGTGTATTTACCTTCACTTTGTGCACCTCTGGTTTCATCCAACACCATAAACAGAAATCTAAAAGTGTAAGGTCAGGTGATCGTGGAGGCTAGTTAAAGCACCGCCACGCCAATCCAGCGTTTGGAGTAGGTGCGGTGGAGATGGTCCCTCACACGTAAGTTAACATGTGGAGGTTCACCGTCATGTTGAAAGTACATTCCATTTCGTTTGGCTAAAGGATCTTCTTCCAATAGTTCCACAAAGGAATTTTCCAAAAAATGCAGGTACCTCTCTCCAATTAATCGCTGATCTATAAAAAATGGACCTATCAAAAGGTTACCGATCACGCCCCACCAAACATTTATGGCAAAACGAACTTGGAAATTGTTGCACACCGAAGGGTGTGTATTTTCCCGTGACCATCGATGATTATTGGGTGTGTTGCTTATTCCACGTCGTGAAAACCGGGCTATGTCAGTGAATAATATGTTTGGAAGCAAATGACTATTCTCAATTACCTACTGACAGAATGAAAGTCACTGGGAATTTTCGCCAACGTGGATGTTTTGGACTCGCTGTATGTGAAATGGATACAGGTTTTCCGCGTGTAATGTTTCCCATAAACGTGTCTGTGAGGTATTCACACGCAGGGACATTCTTCGTATGCTCGTACCGGGCCTTCGCTCAACACTTGCGATAATTTCTTCCTGTTTTTGCAAAGTCTGTTGACGTGCACGCTCGGACGAAAAATGTCTACTTGGAAGAGAGCCTATTGCACGCAAAGTGATAAATAAACACTTTGGTAAACACCCTGTGATCAGGTAATTGTCGAGTCGGAAGCGCCTGTGGTATTCTTCTTTTGCAGCGGTAGCACTATCGTCGCAGAAGCCATAAACATCCACCATATCGTCTTATTCCTCATTACAGTAGACGTGTGGCATTGTTAGCAGCGCTTGTACGAATACCGTTAACAACATTCACTACACAGCTAACCGATCCGTCACCGGTACACTACACAACGCGACTAACACGGCACAACTCCGCAAACAACGGATGATTGTACTACGTACGTCCCATGACCATAATACGTGGTAGGTTGCATAGCGTGAACATGGCTTGTACCTGTGCATTGTTTGCAAGAAAATCACTTTACGGTCCAGTTTTATTGCGTACACGTTCACGCTGTGCATATAAATTTTGCAGAATTAAAGTTCCTTTCAATACCTATACCTATTTAACGAAGCATTTGCGGACCTATGTTCATATAACATTTATTGTTCAGAATTACTTATACTATCACTGTTTAAAATATTGACCTTTCCTCCCCAAACATCCTGTATACATCGTACATCCCTGCTACAAAAGACTGTATTCAGTAACTGGAAGGAAGCATAGGTCACACCTGTCTATGTGAAGGGGAGAAGAGAATCCCAAGTGTACCGTCCGGTACACCCGGCATGTATCTGCTGTATAAACTTGAAAGATATTTTAAAAATCACGACGTATCTCGAACAGAATGACCTCCTCCAGACTAACCAGCATGGATTCTGGAAATACCGGTCAAGTGAAACCGAACTTGCGCTATACTCGTTTCACATCCTCAAAGACATGGACCAACCGAGTTAGGTAAATGCGGTATTTCTTGACTTCTAAAAAGCAGCTTGTGAATGTTGGCTACTTCACTGTCCGTCTTCTTATTCACAACAACACATCATTGCACCATTACATTATGGCTGGTTTGACTGACACGGATTGCATGCTCGAAATCTCGGAACAGATTGAATAAAAAATGGCTTCAGGCCCAGTACTCATATAGGTTTGCAAAAAGGGCTACTAAAGTTTCGCATTGTTTAATACATAATTTCAACACTTTCCGATTAGAACTTTACGTCTCACATTAATTGAATATTGCAGAAAAACTGGGTTTCGTCTAAACTTTATGCTACAGGAAGAGTTGCGATTTCCTCGCCCATGAACCATGGACCTTGCCGTTGGTGGGCATGCTTGCGTGCCTCAGCTATACAGATAGCCTTACCGCGGGGGCAACCACAACGGAGAAGTATCTATTGAGAGGCCAGACTAACATGTGGTTCCTGAAGAGGGGCAGCAGCCTTTTCAGTAGTTGCAGGGACAACAGTCTGGATGACTGATCTGGCCTTGTAACATTAACCAAAACGGCCTTGCTGTGCTGGTACTGCCAACGGCTGAAAGCAAGAGGAAACTACAGCTGTAATTTTTCCCGAGACCACAACAACAACAACAAGAGTTTCGACTCAAATAAGCCTTCTTGATGACGAAACCACAAACGTAACTAACAAATATCATACACAAAAGTGTTCATTATCCGGAAACTAATTATTACTGGTGTTCCTATCATGTTTTGGAATTTAGCTACAGTATGGAAAGCCTCCAAAGCAGTTATTATTAAGAAATCAGCTGACAGGGGTATTTCAGATCCATATGCCTAATAAACACCGTAGTAAAGATTCAGGAGAAGCTACTGTGTAAACACACAGAGTTCTCAGGGGCACGAGCCAACTCGAATTCGTATTCAGAACCGGGAAATCTATAAATGATGCCATCAACCGCGTCCTCACATAGTTAATACTACAACACATAAATACGCCATGGCAATAATGATTGACAGGTAACCTCTCATGACCCGCAATATTTCGAACGTTAAGACGTCTGAAGATACCGCAATCACTGTGGAACAGTTTCCTAGACTAATGAAGGAACCGAGTAGTCAAATGGCAGATGGACAGCTGGAAAGTAATTAAAAGAATTACGAAATGCTGTCCTCAAAAACCGATCTCTAACCTCGTCTTCTGGGATACAACAATCGATCCCCTCGTATAATTTCTATATGGGGATGACCTATAAGCTATAGTCACTGCACGCAACAGAACTCAGCAACAGAGCTACACACAATTACACAGTGGTGTCACAACAACAAACTCAACATAACCGAAAGCAAAACAACACACGAATTACTCAAAGGGTTACTGAAAATGAATCCTTCAGATGAAATAGGGGGCAGAAACGTCAAACGAGCCCAAATTACACGCTATCTTGGTGTGCACATAAATGAGAAATTGAATTTCCACGAACGCATAAGAGTAATAACAAACAAAGCAGAAAAAATACTTCGTATGCTGGTGAGGCTGAATTCAGAACAGTACAGACTACCTCTACCAGTCGTACGGACATACCACTGTGCGCTCTTCGAGTCAGAACTCAGTTCGAAGTCCGTGAGTTCCGCGGAGCGCCCAATTCTGCTCTCTGACGATGTTTACTCAGTCGCTGTTATGCAGTACCTGGCACTAGGTGGCAGCACAATGCACCTAATGTGAAAAACGTATGGTTTTGGTTGTGTCCGGCTACTTTTGATCACATAGTGTATCTAGTTCTCTACAGGTCTTGTTTACCGGCTCTGAGCGTACTAACCGGTATTGAAGTATCCGATACACGGCCTTTTGAGTTACAAGCTGCAGCGCAGAGGGACTCTGGGCTGTGTGGCCAGGCTAGACACGGCGGGCAGGGAAGCGGTATTTCTGTCAGCGGCGGCGCATCCTCAGGGGCGAGGACAGAGCGGAGGGCGCAGGGCGAAGGACGAAGGGCGGGACAGAGCGAGGCTGCAGGCTGGGCGCTCCTCGCATTTGTCTGGCGGCCCGCCGCTCCACAGCCCATTAGTCGCGAGAGGGTCGCGTTCCCTTGAGGGACGCGGCGCCCGAAATATAAACACCGAGCATGCTTCAGCCGCGGCACCTGCGGGAAGCGCGGGGTAGGTTAGGGCAGGGCTGGGTCAACCTCTGCGTAATGCACGGGAAAGGTGAAAATCACCCAGCGTCTCACTCGGGTGCCACAAGTTCTTTGCGTGTTCTGTCGACACATGTTGAGCAATACCATAAGTCAGCTGTTATATTGGTCTACAGAACAGCTTTGTTTATAATGTGTTTAAAGTAAAAGTGTGGACTTTGCACGAGTGGTTAAACTGAAATATATTATCTGATCAAATGTACCCCAACAGATCTGTATAGTGCAGAATTGACCACTAGATGTCACGAGAAGCGGATCCGCTAGTGCAAAAGGAGGCGGAGAGCATCGTGTTGTCAGTGCAGAAGCAAATCACTAACTGCAGAATTGGTCGATCACGAAAACTCGGCGCATCCTGAGTTACAGGAGCATTTCAACCATTCTAAGGTTACCCAAGTCGACTGTTGATGATACTGTTAAATGGAAACGGGAAGGAACAACCGATTCTTAACTCAGACCAGGAAGGCCTCGTATAAGTGAGGTAGAAAGACCGTGCAGCATTGCGGAGGATAAGAAAAGCATAAAATCAGCGGAATGAATTACTTGTGAGTTCCAAGGTACTACCAACAGTGCAGCAATCACAGCAGTTGTGGGTAGAAAATTAAAAAGAGTGGGGCAGAATGCTTTAGCAGCTCCTCATACGGCACGCATTTTGTACAGTTATTGTTCAAATGTGTGTGAAATCTTATGGGACTTAACTGCTAAGGTCATCAGTCCCTAAGCTTACACACTACTTAACCTAAATTATTCTAAGGAGAAACACACACACCCATGCCCGAGGGAGGACTCGAACCTCCGCCGGGACCAGCCGCACAGTCCATGACCGCAGCGCCCTAGACCGCTCGGCTAATCCTGCGCGGCTGTACAGTTATTGCTTTGTGACGTTAGAGATGGTGTTAAGACTGACTCCATTGAACAGTGTATAGCGGGAAATGACTAATCTGGATTGGTGAATCACGCTATACACTCCCGCAGTCCGATGAAAGAATTTGGGTTTGGTGAATGTCTGCAGAACGTTGCCTGCCAGCATATGTAGTACCAGCAGTGAAGTACAGAAGACGTGCTGTTACGCTATGTCTGCATTTTTCCTGATTAGGGTGTGATTTTCTTATTGCGCATAAGGAAACACTCAGGACTTGAACAAACACACATCAAAAAATGTTTTGCATCACCCCAATGTGGATATTATAACACAGACACAGTCCCTTTGACTAATCAGAGATGTCACTAAACCCGCCCAAAGATGTAAACAACCATGCATGAGCAGCGCCTATTAGAAGGAAGGGTTCCGTCAGCCGATAAGTTCCAGGCATTCCACCAGGAAGGAGGTATACGACTCGTGTTGTGTGTAGTTCAACTATGCCTAGACGGTCAATAGCGCGCTTCAATTACGTCCGTGTTGTTACTTTGTGCCAGGAAGGGCTTTCAACAAGGGAAGTGTCCAGGCGTCTCGGAATGAACCAAAGAGATGTTCGGACATGGAGAACATATAGAGAGACAGGAACTGAAGATGACATGCCTCGCTCAGGCCGCCCAAGGGCTGCTACTGCAGTGGATTTCCGTTACTTATGGATTATGGCTCGCAGGAACACTGACAACAACGCCACCATGTTGAATAACACTTTTCGTGCAGCCGCAGGATGTCGTCTTACCACACAAAATGTGCGCAATAGGCTGCATGATGCGCCACTTCACTCCCGTCGTCCATGGCGAGGTCCATCTTTCCGACCACGACACCATGGCAGCGCGATACAGATGGACCCAACAATATACTGAATGGACCGCTTTGGATGGACACCGCGTTCTCTTCGCCGATGAGTGTCGCATATGCCTTCAACCATACAATCGTCAGGGACGTGTTTGGAGGCAACTTGGTCAGGCTGAACGCCTTAGACACACCGTCCAGCGAGTGCAGCAAGATAGAGGTTCCTTTCTGTTTTGGGGTGGCATTATGTCGGGCCGACGTACGTTGCTGGTGATCATCAAAGGCGCCGTACCGGCTGTACGATACGTGAATGCAATCCTCCGACCGCTAGTGCAACCATATCGGCAGCATATTGGCCAGGCATTCGTCTTCATACACGACAATTTGCGTCTCCATCGTGCACACCTTATGAATCACTTCCTTCAGGATAACGACACGCTCGACATGAACCCTATCGAAGATGCCTGGGATAGATTGAAAAGGATCTTTATGGACGACGTGACCCACCGTCCACTCTGTGGGATCTGTGCCGAGTCGCCATTGAGGAGTGGGACAATCTGGACCAACAGTGCCTTGATGAACTTGTGGATAGTATGCCACGACGAATACAGGCATGCATCAATGCAAGAGGATGTGCTACTGGGTAGTAGAGGTATCGATGTGTGCAGCAGTCTGGACCACCACCCCTGAAGGTCTCGCTGTATGGTTGTACAACAGGCAGTATGTGGTTTTCATGAGCAATAAAAAGGGCTAAAATGATGTTTATGTTGATCTCTATTCCAATTTTCTGTAAAGGCTTCAGAACTCTCGGAACCGAGGTGATGCAAAACTTTTTTTGATATGTCTATTTTACACCATTGCTTAATGTATACTGAAGAGGAACACTACAGAGACGATGATTGTATCAGCATGAGAGCGCACCTTCACATGAAGCAGCATCTGTCGGGCTGCGGGTCCTGGACAAGAACATTCTTTCAGGCCCGTCCACGGTCCCCACACGAATCCAGTGGAACGCCTTGGGAATGTGTTAGAACGTCTACGTCACTCCAGACCACAGCGTCAAACAATACTTTTTCTCGTTTCAGTTCTCGAATAAGGAAGAACTGCCATTCTTCGATAGCCATTCAGACACCTCACTGAAAGAGTCATCAGCAGAATGCAAGCCATTCCCAAGGCGAAAGGTGTCATAGCAATTATTAAAGTGTGCTACTAGGTTTACGGATACTATGATTAGGTAGTAAACTTCGCGAAAATTGTAACGTACGTTCTAAACTATAAATTTAGCTTAGTGTTATTTGTAAGTTTCCGGTTAATATGGTTGCCGGTAAGGTTCTCACTTCTACAGCTAGACTGCGTGCTCGCTCTCTCGCTAACTCATTGCCGAGCGAGTGCAGAGTCGAAGTGATGATAAGACAGCAAGAGAAGGTGCTTCTCGTTCTCCGTTCCAACAGGTGAGACTCCGTTATAGCTGTGCGGTGTGCACTGCATGCGCTTCAGCTTAATGGGCGTACCTGTGTCGCACTGCAGCACTGTCTGCCAATGTCATCTGAACCCACAGTGTGAGGTTTATTTTTTGTGCGTGTTTCTGTGCACTCCTTTGCGACTCACTTAACAGAAGTTCTGGGTTAGCTGCGGCGCTGCGCTGCGTAGAAACAGCTGTGAATGGCACCGACTTCAGGTATGTTTCCAAAAGTATGGGGCGAATCTGACTATCCTGTGGATGTGTTGCACGTCCAGAGGTGGGAATATTATTTATTTATGAGTGGTAAATGGAAACTTCGAGCCTAATCTTAATTGTGCACAGAACCTCAAGGTTGATGATGATGATAATGATATTTGGTTTGTGGGGTGCTGAGCTGCGTGGTCATCAGCGCCCATACAAAGTTCCAATTATTTCAAAGCACAATTTTTTACGCAGTCGAATCTAGCCACTGTCACGAATGATGATGATGATGATGATGAAATGATGAGGACAACACAAGCACCCAGTCCCAGGCAGAGAAAATCCGCAACCCAGTCAGGAATCGAACCCAGAACGCCAAGATCCAGAGGTAGCAATGCTAGCCACTAGACCATGGGCTGCGGACAAACCTTGAGGTTAAAAGTGCATACCTGTAAACGACATATACAAGTAAAACCGGATAGATCTTTTGAAAATTAAAACTTGATATTATTATACCCCCTATGAACCACGGACCTTGGCGTTGGTGGGGAGGCTTGCGTGCCTCAGCGATACAGATAGCCGTACCGTAGGTGCAACCACAACGGAGGGGTACCTGTTGAGAGGCCAGACAAACGTATGGTTCCTGAAGAGGGGCAGCAGCCTTTTCAGTAGTTGCAGGGGCAACTATCTGGATGATTGACTGATCTGGCCTTGTAACACTAACCAAAACAGCCTTTCTGTGCTGGTATTGTGAACGGCTGAAAGCAAGGGGAAACTACAGCCGTAATTTTTCCCGTGGGCATGCAGCCTTACTGTATGGTTAAATGATGATGGCGTCCTCTTGGGTAAAATATTCCGGAGGTAAAATAGTCCCCCATTCGAATCTCCAGGCGGGGACTACTCAGGAGGACATCGTTATCAGCAGAAAACTGGCGTTCTACGGTGCGTGGAATGTCAGATCCCTTAATCAGATAGATAGGTTAGAAAATTTAAAAATGGAAATGGATAGGTTAAAGTTAGACATAGTGGGAAATACTGAAGTTCGTTGGCAGGAGGAACAAGACTTCTGGTCAGCTGAATACAGGGTTATAAATACAAAATCAAATAGCGGTAATGCAGGAGTAGTTTTAATAATGAATAAAAAAGAAATAGGAGTGCGGGAAGCTACTACGAACAGCACAGTGAACGCATTATTGTGGCCAAGATAGACACGACATACACGCCTACCACAGTAGTACAAGTTTGTATACCAACTAGTTCCGCAGATGACGAAGAGACTGATGAAATGTATGATGAAATAAAAGAAATTATTCAGATTGTGAAGGGAGACGAAAATTTAATAGTTATTAGTGACCTGAATTCGATAGTAGGAAAAGGAAGAGAAGGAAACATAGTAGTTGAATATGGAATAGAGGTGAGAAATGAAAGAGGAAGCCACCTGATAGAATTTTGCACAGAGAATAACTTAATCATAGCTAGCACTTGGTTCAAGAATCATGAAAGAAGGTTGTATACATGGAAGAATCCTGGAGATACTGACAGGTTTCAAATAGATTATATAATGGTAAGATAGAGATTTAGAAACCAGGTTTTAAATTGTAAAACATTTCCAGGGGCAGATGGGGACTCTGACCACAATCTATTTGTTATGAACTCTAAAACTGAAGAAACTGCAAAAGGTGGGAATTTAAGGAGATGAGATCTGGATAGACTGAAAGAGCCAGAGATTGTAGGGAGTATCAGGGAGAGCATTAGGGAACGATTGACAAGAATGGGGGAAAGAAATACAGTAGAAGAAGAATGGGTAGCTTTGAGAGATGAAATAGTGAAGGCAGCAGAGGATCAAGCAGATAAAAAATACGAGGGCTAGTAGAAATCCTTGGGTAACAAAAGAGATACTGAATTTAATTGATGAAAGGAGAAAATATCAAAATGCAGTAAATGAAACAGCCAAAAAGGAGTAGAGGACAGGTGCCTATTATGAGATAGTTCCGTAATATGAGGCACCCCAACTATGCTCATGTTAGGGGTTGCACTCTGGTGGAGAGTTTCTTAAACACGTCTATTACGTGCCACACGACGACACAGCGACTAGGGCGCCACAGTTGAGCCGGACACAGTACGTAGAGGTTGATACAAAATTTCTTGTGTTTGGAGTATTTGCGACATCGGTGTTAAAACAATATTTCAGCTTAAAGGTGAGTGGACAGTACTGTACTCTTTTATTGTTGTTATTTGTGACAGTATTACCTATAATTATTGGCAATTAAGTTCATTTTCCAACGAAAGTTGTTAGCAAGTGTGTGATTCTTTGTGTAAGATGCCAAAATTCCTAATATGCGATAGTATGGGGATCAAAATACGCGACAGTGTCGCATATTACGATACCTATCGGATATTGGGTTGAACTCGTTCTCTCACGATTTGTTATATGTAATTTACGCAATACTATCATAGATAGATCACATAACTAATGAGGAGGTGTTGAATAGGATTGGGGAGAAGAGAAGTTTGTGGCACAACTTGACTAGAAGAAGGGATCGGTTGGTAGGACATGTTTTGAGGCATCAAGGGATCACCAATTTAGTACTGGAGGGCAGCGTAGAGGGTAAAAATCGTAGAGGGAGACCAAGAGATGAATACACCAAGCAGATTCAGAAGGATGTAGGTTGCAGTAGGTACTGGGAGATGAAGAAGCTTGCACAGGATAGAGTAGCATGGAGAGCTGCATCAAACCAGTCTCAGGACTGAAGACCACAACAACATCATGAGATTATCATTTATTGTAGTAAAATTTTGGCAACTGCGTTTATTTTAATTCGATTAAATTATCATTAACAGGAATTACTTTGACTAGTCTTATGATCAGAAATTGGAATGTTTTCTGGAACTCTCTTCCAAGGCAGTATTTTGCTCAGAAGTTGGTCAATATTACTCCAAATTCAAAGTACTCTGTTCACAGCACTTATAAAAAATTCATCGCCGTGCTGACGCGCTTCATGAAAGAGATGCCAAAAACGAAAATGAAACTAATAACGGTGATGGTCAAGCTGTCAGCCAGACACATATCAGACTTCTCCCACACATCGCGAAACCACCTGGAGATAGTCAAATAGCTCAAACACCGCCTTACTGCTCTGCTGCGTTACTAACTTGAACTCCTTATGTGAAGCAATTGCAAGAATGTAAACAGAAGAAATGAGAGGCTGAAGCTAAGAAAGCAGCCAGAAAGTTATTTGGGGAGAAGAGTGGAAAACCTTCAGATCGTAGACCTAAAGCAGAAGAATTGTCTGGTGACTTGGCATCAGATGTCAATCTTGATGGCAGTGGGGATTCAGACAGCAGTGATGACGATGGCGCAGAGTGTCTGTTCTGTACTGGGCGCTTTTCTGGAGACGAAAACGGGGAGAAATGAGCACAGTGCACGAAATGTTACAGCTGGGCTCATGAAGATTGCGGTGTCACAAAAGACAATTTTGTTTGCCCCGGATGTCGTAAATATAAATGGCTCTGAGCACTATGGGACAACTTCTGAGGTCATCAGTCCCCTAGAACTTAGAATTACTTAAACCTAACTAACCTAAGGACATCACATACATCCATGCCCGAGGCAGGATTCGAACCTGCGACCGTAGCGGTCGCGCGGATCCAGACTGTAGTGCCTAGAACCGCTCGGCTACCCCGGCCGGCTGTCGTAAATATAAACCTAAGTGTTGTGCAATTAGTGAAGGATAACAAAAATGAATGAACATGTAAAAATTGTTTATTCATATGTCATTATTCTGTAATAAAATAAGTAAATCAGAATATTATTACTGTCACATATTAGGAAACCTTGATCTCATTTCTACGAAATGCCTTGTTTGTGAAGATTTAATAACTACTCTGAAAGATTGTTTATTATTGCAAATACGATAATTGTATGATAAAATTAAATAATGCAAGATATTATTACCATCACAAAACATACAATTGCACTTACTTTTAGGTCCTTCACAAGGCTTTACAAAAGTGTGTCTCATATTAGGCACCTTTCCTCTACAAACGTCTCAAAAATGGGATCGACCGAAGTGCAACATGGCTAAGCGGGGATGCTAGAGGACAAATGTAAGAATGTAGAGGCATACGTCTCTAGGGGTATGGTTACATACTCCCTACAGGAAAATTAAAGAGACCTTTGGAGAAAAGAGAACCACTTGCATGAATATCAAGACCCAGTTCTAAGCAAAGAAGGGAAGGCAGAAAGGTGGGAGGAGTATATAGAGGGTCTATACAAGGGCGATGTTCTTGAGGACAATATTATGGAAATTGAAGAGGATGTAGATGAAGATGAAATGGGAGATATGACACTGCGTGAAGAGTTCGACAGTGCACTGAAAGACCTAAACCAAAACAAGGCCCTGGGAGTATACATTAGAACTACTGATAGCCTTGGGAGAGCCAGCCCTGACAAAACTCTACCATCTAGTGACAAGATGTATGAGACAGGCGAAATTTCCTCAGACTTCAGGAAGAATATAATAATTCCAACCCCAAAGAAAGCGGGTGTTGACAGGTGTGAAAATTACCGAACTATCAGTTTAATAAGCCACGGCTGCAAAATACTAACACGAACTCTTTACAGACGAATGGAAAAACTGGTAGAAAATAGATTAAGGAAAAGCAAACCTAAGTTTCTAGCACTTGTAGACTTAGAGAAAGCTTTTGACAATGTTGACTGGAATACTCTCTTTCAAATTCTGAAGGTGGCAGTGGTAAAATACAGGGAGCGAAAGGGTATTTACAATTTCTACAGAAACCAGATGGCAGTTACAAGAGTCGAGGGGCCTGAAAAGGGAGCAGTGGTAGGGAAGGGAGTGAGACAGGGCTGTAGCCTATCCCTGATGTTATTCAATCTGTATATGGAACAAACAGTAAAGGAAACAAAAGAGATATTCGGAGTAGTAAGAAAAATCCATGGAGAAGAAATAAAAACTTTGAGGTTCGCCGATGACATTGTAATTCTGTCAGAGACAGCAAAGGGCCTGGAAGAGCAGTTGAACGGAATGGACAGTGTCTTGAAAGGAGGATATAAGATGAACATCAACAAAAGCAAAACGAGGATAATGGAATGTAGTCGAATTAAATCAGGTGGTGCTGAGGGAATTAGATTAGGAAATGAGAGACTTAAAGTAGTAAAGGAGTTTTGCTATTTGAGGAGCAAAATAACTGATGACGGTCGAAATAGAGAGGATATAAAATGGAGACTGGCAATGGCAAGGAAAGCGTTTCTGAAGAAGAGAAATTTGTTAACATCGAGTATAGATTTAAGTGTCAGGAAGTCGTTTCTGAAAGTCTTTGTATGGAGTGTGACCATGTATGGATGTGAAACGTGGACGATAAATAGTTTGGACAAGAAGAGAATAGAAGCTTTCTAAATGTGGTGCTACAGAAGAATACTGAAGATTAGATGGGTAGATCACATTACTAATAAGGAGGTATGGAATAGAATTAGGGAGAAGAGGAGTTTGTGGCCAACTTGACAAGAAGAAAGGACCGGTTGGTAGGACATTTTCTGAGGCATCAAGGGATCACAAATTTAGCATTGGAGGGCATCGTGGAAGATAAAAATCGTAGAGGGAGACCAAGAGATGAATACACTAAGCAGATTCAGAAGGATGTAAGTTGCAGTAGGTACTGGGAGATGAAGAAGCTTGCACAGGATAGAGTAGCATGGAGAGCTGCATCAAATCGGTCTCTGGACTGAAGACCACAACAACAGCATGTAAGGTAAAATTCAGGACAAGTTTGTTTCTTGTTTCATATAGAGGATATAGCTTTGTGGAATTGGGTGAATCTTTACGGAACACTCTGCATTGTGCCAGCAAATGTGATGAGAAGTATCCGGACACCTGTTACTGGACATAAATATGAGGTGAGACGACCCTTCGCCATTGTAAAGGCTTCATCTCTGCTGAGCACTCCTCTGACGAAGTGTCTGACTGTCTGTGCAGGACTGGCAACCAATTCTTGCTCAAGAGCGAAAACCAGAGAAGGTAGTCATGTTGGACAATGGACTCTGGAGAGAAGGGTACATTCCAACTCATCCCAGAGGCGCTTCAATGGCTTCAGGTCGAGACTCTGACGGATGGCAGCCCTCTTTACGAATGTTAGTGTGCACAAAACCGTGGGCTTACAGATGCCGCTTTGTGACAGTGAGCATTCCAATGCTGATAGAAACAGTCATCGTCTCCGAGCTGTTCCTCTGCTATATGCTGTAAACAATGCCATAAGATGTCTTCCATGCTTCAGCACACAGCGTCTCCTTAAGCGCAATAAGGAAGCCACACCCAGACCAAGAAAAACACACTCACATACCGTAACATCACCTCGTGAGTACTTCAGTACCGACACTAAACACGATAGCAGGTAACGTTCTCCGGACATTGTCCAAATCAAACTCTTCAATCGGATTGCCAGAGGGTAAAGCGCAATTCTTCACTCCAGATCAGTAATTTCCAACCATTGACTTTGCAGTGGTCTCTCCCTTGATACCACCTCAGGCGTTACAGAGCAAGAATATATGGCTCGTGAGTGGCTATTCGACTTTTGCACCTCATTTTATGTAGTTGGGAGCCAGACTGCTGGTAGAACTTTGTCCATCTTCTGCTTTCGTGCGATTTTTTACACTCACCCTCCGCAGTGTTCGACGCTCTCCGTTCGTCAGTACAATGAGGTGTCTGGTCCTGGTTTAGCTGTCGTTGTTCCATCACGTTTCCACTTCAAGGTCGACTTGGGCAGCTTTAGAAGGGTTCAAATGCAAATATGGGTGATTTATTTGTTGCTCAGATGACATCCACGACTAGTGTACGTTCGAAGCACTGTGCTCTCTCGACCGAAGCGTCCTCCTGTTTCTGTTTCTGTACGGACAACACAACACTGCCCTCCTCCTTTTACTCTGTCAGGCCCACCTAGTGATCAGCTGCACATTACGTAGCGGTGTCCGGATACATTTCATAAAATTGTGTGATTGTTCCTTCTGTACTGTTTATCGCCAACGGAGTTCCATCGACGTTCTTACCACCTAGGGTCTTAGAACAAAAGCTGTTTATTCTATTGTCATTTTACCTACAATCTGTTTTTCTTACTTATCTTGGTTTTTAAATTGCAGACTTCGGTTGGAGTTCTAAGAATTGAGCTTCAACCAAGTTAACTTAATAATCGATTTCGTCTTGTTAAGACGCCGAAGTACATGCTGGCCATTAAGACAGTAACACCAGGGTGGATAGCAAATGACGATATTTTACTTATTGTGAGTATGCACTATATTACAAAGGGCCGTCACTAAGCATTCACAGAAGCACTACTATTTTTATTCCAACTGCCTAGGTACCCTCCTTTAATTTACATTCCATCACACCCTGAGGAGTTTTATCTAGTCACTACAAGAAGCACAGGTAGATTTATTTCCTAATTGCCCAAAACCTCGGTATGCAGTTGCAAATTCCCTTCTGAAACTTATAAACCGGCTACTCCTACATTCTACAGCTATTTTCCTTGCCACAATCCCCTCCCAACCAGCTTCTTAGCCTGACCTCATTATCAAGTGCCCAGAAAGAAATCCTGCAGTGAAATCGCAGAAACTCCATTATTAATCATCACAGCCGCTTAAAGACGGCAGCTCAGTCATCGTTGCAGACTTTCGTGGCCACATTTAAATGATAAGTGTGCGTAAAGAAATACTGAAATATGCGATTTATACGTATCTTAATCGTATCTTAATATACTTCGATCGCTATTAAAACTGTGGATCCATGAAGATGCCATGCTGAAAACGTCAAATTGGCATGAAGTGCACTATATGCTTGGAGATATGCAAATGATTAGCATTCCTACGACTGTCGTGCGTATGTGCACTGCGTCGGTTCAAGAGTGCCACATTCAACGTCTCACAATGCCTCATCGATCCCACATGGCTATTGCCCGAGAGGACAGGTGTAATGTGGACGTACAGGATCGAAGTGCCTAGACACTTACCTCGAGTCACCGAGACAA
Source organism: Schistocerca serialis cubense (assembly GCF_023864345.2). Taxonomy (NCBI): domain Eukaryota; kingdom Metazoa; phylum Arthropoda; class Insecta; order Orthoptera; family Acrididae; genus Schistocerca; species Schistocerca serialis. The sequence goes on from NC_064642.1 coordinate 21,970,488, forward strand.
GTATCCACACAAACGTGCGAACACTTCTAGAGCCCCACAGGCTGCCAGCAGGGTGAAAACTGTTGCGACTTCCCTTGCTACGACAAGTGACACAGGTGACACAGGTGCTTACAACGGTGCGCCAGACGATATCAGGAATACAGAAATGTAAATCACTTTGAAATGAAATAAGTAGGAATTGCGGGGAACCTAAGGCGAAATGGCTATATGAAAAACAGTGAAGAAATAGAAAAAGAAATGATTGTCGGAAGGACTGAGTCAGCATATAGAAATGTCAAAACAACCTTCCTCGAAATTAGAAACAAGGGCAGTAGCTTTTAGAGTGCTATAGGAATTCCACTGCTAAACGCAGAGGAGATAGCACGCAGGTGGAAACAGTACATTAAGGGTCTGTATAAGGGGGAGAACTTACCTGATCAAGTGGTAGAACAAGAAACAGGAGTCGATACAAAAGAGAGAGAGGATCCACTATTAGAATCAGAATTTGAAAGTGCTTTGGAAAACTTAAAAACAAAGAAGGCCGAGCGAATAGACAACACTCCACCGGAATTTCTTAAGTCATTGGGGAAGTGGCAACAACACGATGATTCACGCTGGTTCGTAGAGCGTACGAGAATTGCAGTATACCATCAGACTTTAGGAGACATATCGTCCACTGATTTCCCAACACCACAATAGCCGGTAAGTGCGAGAATTATCGCACGATCAGCTTAACAGCTCATGCATCCAAGTTGTTCACAAGAATAATATACAGAGGATTGGAAAAGAAAATTGAGGATCTGTTGGATGGCGATCAATTTGGCTTTAGCGAAGGTAAAACAACGTTCATGGGATTCGTCTTCCCCAAAACAGCGTTCAACAGGGTAAAATGGTGCAATATATTTGGAATCCTGAGGGAAATTGGGAACAAGAAGGGTGGAAGACGAAGAACGAAGAGCACGGATTAAAAAGAGAGTAAGACGGGGGTGTAGTTTTTCGCCCCTGCTGTTCAGTCTATACGTCGAAGAAGCAACGATGGAACAAAGGTTCACGTGTGGGATTAAAATTCAAGGTGACAGGATATCAGTGTTAAAATTCGCGGTTGCCGTTTGTATCCTCAGTGAAAGTGAGAAAGAAGTAGAAGACCTATTGAAGAGAATGAACTGTATAATGCGTACAGTATACGGACCGAGAGTAAATCGAAGAAAGACGAAGAAAATGAGAAGCAGCAGAAATGAGAACAGTGAGAAACCTGAAATCATAGTGTTCATGTCGTTGGTGAAGAATTTCTGATACTTAAGTAGTATAATAAGCCATGATGGTCAGAGCAAGGAGAACACAAAAAGAAGAATAGTATTAGCAAAAAGGGCGTTGCTAGCCAAGGGGAGTATGCTAGTATGACATCCTAACTTGAAGAAGAAATTTCTGAGAAGGGTACGTTTGGAGCAGACAACTGTATGGCTGTGACACATGGGCTGTGGGAAATCCGGAACAGAACAGCATTTGAGATGTGGTGCTACAAAAGAATGTTGAAAATTAGGTGGACTGATAAGGTAAGGAATGAGGAGGTTCTCCACAGAATCGACGAGGAAAGGAATTTATGGAAAACACTGACAAAAAGATGAGACTGAATGGTAAGACATCTGTTAAGACGTGAGGGAATAACTTTCGTGGTCTTAGAAGGAGCCGCAGAGGGACGTAGGCTGTCAGAGCTACTCTGAGATGAAAAGTGAAAAGGTTCGCACATCACTGATAACCCCTACCCCCACCCCCATCCCTGAAAAAAGTGTACGCATCCGTATGTAGAAGCTCCCAGGAGAACGAAATTTTCGCATTGAACCCGTAATGATAGCAACCCAGCGCCTGCCGTGATGGTACAGAAGATCACCTTACCTCTAGTTCTCATAGGCAGTAATTAGACAGCAGGCGTTTGTGTTAGACATAATGTTTCGACAAGATAACAAAATCATGGATTCTCCCCGTGATCTGCTGATCTACCTTTACATAGTGAGTGTTCAATAACGGCTTGAATATGAGGATATCCGAGAAACACACAAGACACGGAGATGTACTGGAGACAACTCCAACCTCGCCGACACGTCACAGAACGCAAATACAACTAACAGACCATAACACTGATGTACATAAAAACAGTCACATTTTTACCCTCAGGGATCCAAAATTCAAGCACACCCGTAGCAGACGACAGCGGCCTAGGAACGATAAACAACGACAAGATGACCAGTTGTGACCGTACAAGCTGCGGGGGAAGATTAGAGCAGCAGTTCCCCACCGCAGAGCAAGTGGCTGGCGGTTGCTATGGGGCCCGGCCGTGGCGAGCGACTAGCGTTTACGCGGCCACGGGAAAACCCGAGCGGGAGCTAGGCAGGGGAGCGTATGGCCGTGTTTGTGTGCTTGGAGAAATTTATAGGCCAGAGACAAATTGATAAACACAAAACTAAGAGTGACACGGAGATTCGAGTTGGCACTCATGGACAGACGCATATGTAAAGCTAAATTATGTAGACGCACCACAAAAATATGCAACAGTTTAAAAGTTATTGCCGTCTTATAAACTGTAAATTTATGAACAAATGCTAATATTTCTGCAATGCTTTAGCCTATTAATATAAACGATGTGTCTACGGATGCGGCTAATAGAGCTGCATCGAGCAAAATCGTAACCAATTTAGCAGCATACGTACCGTTTTTTGAATGAGAGGTCGGAATATAGGATTCGACTGAGAGAAACTGCATGTTTGGTAATAAACAAATTTAAAGAGACGAAACTAGGGGCAGCATTCTAACATTTAAAGAGGTAGATGTGTAATCAAGTATGTATTTTTATTTGTTTATTTATTTTTAGTATAAAAAATCCTGGAAAAGCAAAATCACCCCACAATAACATTATGTGTGGAAAACGGTGGTAGATACAAAAAAAGTGGACTTTAAATTGTTATTGCCCAGAAAATTTCCATATATTTCAATGTATCACATGTGTTTTTGTGTTTAGTTTTAGAATATTCGTAGTTTGTGTCAAACATTGTTTTGAGTTAGGCAGTCGTTTCGAGGGTGCATAGGACGGCCATCTTTGCGGACAGTTGAGTTGAAGCGTTGCTAAGAGCCGGACGTGCCGTGCATCTGGGGGTAGCAGTGGGTTGGTAGCCACGTTCGGGGACAAGTATGTATGTAGCGACGTTCAAAAACGATCAAGTTGACCGCAACGTAGTGGATTAGGACAGCAGACAGCAGTGTATTTTGTGAATGGTGAACAGACTGTCGAGTGCCCTAATGGCGACATATAAATTTTATAGTGAAGTGTTGTAGCATCAGTTATTAACGGCCGCCCTTATGTAAAAGCCCCTCAGACTGCATTTTAAGTGTTTAGTGAATATACTGAAGACTTTCGTGGAAAAATAGAAATATACTACTTGTTCGAATTATAAATCAACGTGAGTGACTCAATATTTTTAAATTCCATCCCAAAACCTGCCTGCATTGTTTTTTTATATTTTATTTCAGCCTCTATTCTACTTCGCAACTATTGTTATGCGTAAATCACTGCAATCCGCCCCGCACCTGGTTGTAAATTGTGCTCAGAATATTTCACAAAACTAACATTCCCTATGCTAACCTCACACCTGTCTTCTTTACGACAGGTGTGAGCTGGCATCCTATGACGAAAAACGTAGCCAAATATTGAGACCAGCCACATCTCTGGGCCGCTCAATGAAGCTGAGTGTTGAATATATATATATATATATATATATATATATATATATATATATATATATATATATATATATATATATATATTCATGGCATAGCACGTGGGGAGTCGAGCTAACCATTCAATCTACAATGAGTAGTGCCTAGCACTGTCGTATAGTGCATATTAACCCAAGCGTGTGAGGAGGAATTGTGTCACGGTACATATGCAGAAGTAATTTCGACAAAGCAAATAATTCCTGTAGGACAAACAAACTCAGAGTAATGCAGTGATAAAAAACACGATTGTGAATAAAATAAACACTCTGGTGATACCTAGAAGATGCAAGATGTAAACCAGAATGAAGTAAAGTGGCACAATATACAAGAACCAAAAAACAATATGGAATTCCAATTGGAATGTGAAAATTTGTAAAATAACCTCAAATTAAGTGGATCGGAACATGGAAACATATTTCAGACCACACAGGGCCTTCTGATGCCTCAGCCCCACCCAAATGGAGACTCAATCTGTTTCACAACAACAGAGCAGACGAATCGAATGGTAATGCGTACAGAGAAGCTGCCAACAGACTCATCTGAACTTCGCAACCTGCTTCTTCAGGGATGCAAGCGGAAACCGGAGGACCTAGATACAGAGAGACCTTACAGAGACACGTTAAGGGCCCATGGTAGAGTGTTCTTTGACCCACGACAAACAGATTCAAACTGCTTCGTCTACACAAACCTATCGTGACGGTCTACAGCTATATACAATGTGGACTACCTTAGTGCCTGCGGAACTACCCTGACTCATAGACGAATTCAAACCAGAAGATCTACGTCAGGAATGGAAATTAACATGCTTTCGTTCACATCTCATGACAATCACTGGAGATCGCAAAGCGATAATCGCAACTGTTGTTCTTAACAGGAACCTAAGTATTACTAAGATAACTGTCATTTAGTAGCGACTGAGATAAACAGTGACATACAAACTGGGTGATAGCATCACTAAACGCGCAGCATTCATTCACACACAATGGACCCTGGTACAGAAGTGCTAGGGAATGCGGGACGTTTTGTCAGATGTACAAAGCTATTGATATCTGCAGCCATTACAGCCAGGTCAACACTTCCGAATTCAGATAGAAACTACGACCGAGGACAAGCTGTTAATGAAGTAATGCAAGAGAACGGTCTGTTCGCATTAAACAGGGAAGACCAACCATACACTCACATGGCACACGCTGGTGGGATGATCAACAGTGACATAATCTTATCCAATGCCAAAAGTATAAACGTGGACATTACCTTGTCAGCATACGACACGCCACTACTACTAACCACAACATAATGATTACAACAGTCTTCATTTTAATACGATTTGTTGGAAGTAGGTGTTATTCAATGAAATTTTTATGCTGATTCTAGAAACAACTTCCAATTTTGTCTATCACGTCAAGTTTTTACAAAAATTAAGAAGTAATATTATGAACATTTTAACTTTTGAGCCCACAAATATATACAAACACAATTTCACGCAAGGCGAGTTTTTACTCAAAACACATTCAAAAACAAAATACATTTAAAAAATATTCTACTGAACTCCCCTAATTTATTTCGTGACTACCTTGCTTAAACCACGAAGTTAACAGTGTTCCATTAATTTTTAAACTTGCTCTTCTGTGACTTCCTTTCAGCCCCTCTTCAAAATCCAGCGGTAGTTTGCCACTATAGTTGCACTCTTGTTCCTCTGCTACCTCTCACCATCTCCTTAATATCTTGGTAAAAACGTTCACCCTGCTCTTCACTGTAATGTCCAAAATTTCGCGGGAAGTAGTTGATTTGTGAATGTAGAAAGTGGACTTTCACACTCCTATTACAACCCATCTTGTAATTCTGCAACATTTTTTCAACAATGGCCTTATAGTTAGGATCTTTGCTATTCCCTAGAAACTTCCCATGCGTCTTTTTCTCTCTTCTTCATTGTCTTATCAAAATCTTCATCCTTCATCAGTATCTTTATTTGAGGACCAACAAAAATTCCAGCTTTCAATGTGACTTTTGTGGTGAAGGGAAATTGCTCGGAATGAAGTTTTTGTGCAATTTTGTTATATCATGACATGGTAGGAGACCGTGGCTGTTATTTGAAGATAAATGTTGATGGTGTTAGGACAGCAACCAGCCAGAAATTTACTTTCAGTTCCTTTATTCAAAGGGTACCGTTACCGGTTTCGAATCGTTATGATTCATCTTCAGACGGTTTACATGCTTTCCTTTCAACATGTGGTTCTTTGTTTTACGGATTAATTGCGCTAAAATATAATTAACACATAATTATAAGCACACCACACACAGATGGTTGCGTTACGGATTTTCATTATATGTGACTTACGTGAAATGTCGGTTTGGGGTGTTTGTTTTCATAACATTCGTTCAACAGATGTGAATACATTCTCACTGCATTCTGTTGCACACTTAAATTTTTCTCTCTGAACACTTTAGATTTGTCACTGAAAAGATTTCTACCGCGCACCACATGTTTTGATAAATACAAAGTGCTTACAAACATATGAGTATCAAAGATGCTATGATACATCGTAACATTTGAAGATGTCCTATGTTTGGAAAAAGATCATATATTCACTTATGCAACTAAAACACCTTTTACACTACTACAGAGAGACATTAATTTTGTGAGTTTTTTAGCGGATACTGTTGCATTAATTATAATTTTTAGTTCCAGGCACAAAATTTCTCCGCTCTGGCCAAACTCTCACACTACAATGTCTCTACCCTGCCCGAATGTCCCATTCCGGCAAAATGGAAGGCACTTTTCTGAACCCAGCTTGTTGTCCTAATAGGATTCCGATAACTTTGAAGTCACCGCAGGTAAGCCATTTGTGTTTCTCATACTTGTTAAGCGTATCTTCATGTTCTCATACGTCTGTTTCATTTGAACTGAATGGCCACGTGAATAGACTCATGCAGTAACACGCCTTTCAGGCTCCTCGCTGATGAATATAGAAAAAGTCTTCTCTGAGTGCGATCATGTTCATTGTCACAGAAGCGCATTAACTCGATTACGTTACTGCAATAATCGAGCGACATGTTCTGTAAGATTAAATGGACTATTTCTTTATGTCTGTGCCATGAGTATTGTGTTCCTGGTTCCAAAAGATCCGTGCTTTTAACTGAGAGCCAATTGCTTTCGCAGATTCCTTAGCCAAATTTAAATCTCGTACAAGATCATTAAGTTCACTTTAAAAGAACAGATGTGGAGTAAAGTCGCATTCAGGCTGGTAGACAACACTATCATCTTCGGTAACTGCATCAACATCATCCTCGTCCTCCTCTTCTGCCACATTCGTGAAAACAGCTGAAGAAAGAGGAGCAAACATATCTTCTCCATGTGTAACTCGTCTAATGGCTTCATCAATACTTGAATACGTAATTCGTTTCTTGTTTTTCTAATTATACCTGAAGATAAACTAAACAGAGGGAACAGTCATTAAGGTGATTTTTAGACTCCTTCTGTAATCGCCCTCTTACTAATCGGCCTATCCTGCTTGCGATATAAAATATGACTGTGGATCGCGTGTATGCCTAATGGATTTTTTTTCTAATTGTATAAGGCTATCTTTCCCGAAGAAGTGATACCGATAAGTAGGAGGAATGTGTACAACCGACCCTTCTGATGGAAAGTCTACTAAAAATAAAAAGTAATTAAACCGATCAGAACTATAATTTGGAAAATGATAGTTATTTTGTGCATTCACTCACGAACAACACTGGACAGAAAGGGGTACCGCTTATCATGAATCCAAAAGTTACACTAATCAACGAAAAGGAAATAATTAACGGTCGCCATCCCACTAGGGCGATTTACATCCAAAATCCTGTAGAAGATGATGGGAAAGAAAAACATGTATTATTAAACACTGACGTGGGAACTGAAGGTTGTCACTGTTTTTGACACTAATTTTAAGTGAGTATGTAAAGATAAAGAAAACTGAGAAGTCACTCTTACGTTATGTTTGGCATTAAATTTTGACAAAAGGCAATCGAGTAATGATTTGAAAATATGCAATTAAACTGTATATTAGTACTGAACTTCGTTACGTGAACAATGACTTTCAGTGACCTCAGCTCAACGTCATCAAAGAAATTTAGAAAAAAAAGCAAGCACTTTTTACTTTGCCGTTACTTATTTTGCAAATTGGATTTCATATTATTGTCTGAACAACTGTGCCTTCTTTACTGACTTGAACAGAATTAAATACTAGAATACGTGCCAAACCAAACAGCCATGTGCTCCAAGCTATATATAAAATAAATAAAACTTCCGCACTCTTAACTTGTGCATTTCTTTAGATTTGGATTTTTTCCAGTGGTTGATTCTCAGACGTGAAAAAAGAAATTGCTTTACTTGAGTCATATACTGAAGACTCTGTTGTACAACAGTTAATAGAAAATAGACTGAGGCTAAAATTCTTAAAAGAGAAATTACTCATTAATAAACTGGCTGTAACTATTCAATTTGTTTCTTATGACACTCAGTTAGCATGTTAGGAAAAAAAGGAACAAGAATCCTGCTTGGTAACAATGTCTGGGGCAATGAGGACACAATCGCCCTGAGTTTAACTGATTATTATTCAAACAAATCTTAGCAATCAGATCACATTCATTTGTGCTGCTCGGTTAGCCATTAATACTTTCTACCAATGAACAGTCTTACTTCAGTGCTGTGCATACGGCGAAACTCTGAGCCGACGACGAAACTGTGTTGTTGGAAATGCTGCTGTTGTTGAAGACGGCAGCATATTGTGAGGAACGGGCACTCGAAATTAACACAGCCTCTTCCGCCCGTCCACTGTCCGTACTCCTGCTCTAGACATGTGGCCGGCGCGCGTACATGATGCCGCCGAAAATGGTACTCTCTACTGCGAGAGCGTTAACACCACACTTCCGCACACTACAAGCGCTGGAACCCGTCTCTCCCTCTCTACGCGCGCTCTGCGCAACAACTCCCTACCCAAAGATTTTACAACGCACAAGCACTGCTATTATCGTTGGTAGTCGATGCAAATAACAATCCCTTTGGCTTTTCTCCCAGCGCTTATAAGTTCCACAGTAAAACACAGATAAATACAATGAAATGTCAACAGACTTCTACCTAGAAGTACACATACAGTGAAGCAATGTCCTTACTTATTAAAAGAAAGCACTTAAATTACAAATATTTACATAAAATTCAGAAAAAAAATTATATATCGGTAGCAGGTGCCATGCATCCTTCATTTTCGGTGTTACACCTCCACACCACTTGAATCGCAAATGGCATAATTGTTTTCTTTCCTATTGTCCACATATGACACCAGCTTCATTACACGCCACACTTCCTTAATAGCCTAACCTCAAGCCCTGTCACGGGAAAAGCCACGTATAACACTTAACTACAGTTACATAAAGTAATGTCACCGTCTGAAAGGATTTTGGAATTTTGACTTCGTGTTTGTCTAATGAATGAAGGTATCGGACAGTAATTTTGAATACATTGCAAATAATATAAAAAAACTAAACAGGCTTTAAACTTTAGGATTTCATGAAAGTAAAAAAGTTCATACGAATGGAACAATAAACGGTCGCCCGCCCGATTAGGCACATTAATTTGGAAATATATGCTTAAGAAAATTGAATATTAGTTGTTGAAGTGATTTTCATTAAGTTGCCTTTGAATTGTTGTTGTGGTCTTCAGTCCTGAGACTGGTTTGATGCAGCTCTCCATGCTACTCTATCCTGTGCAAGCTTCTTCATCTCCCAGTACTTACTGCAACCTACATCCTTCTGATTCTGCTTAGTGTATTCATCTCTCGGCCTTCCTACATGATTTTTACCCTCCACACTGCCCTCCAATACTAAATTGGTGATCCCTTGATGCCTCAGAACATGTCCTACACAACCGATCCCTTCTTCTAGTCAACTTGTGCCACAAACTCCTCTTCTCCCCAATTCTATTCAATACCTCCTCATTAGTTATGTGATCTAATCTTCAGCATTCTTCTGTAGCACCACATTTCGGAAGCTTCTATTCTCTTCTTGTCCAAACTGTTTATCGTCCACGTTTCACTTCCATACATGGCTACACTCCGTACAAATACTCTCAGAAACAACTTCCTCACACTTTATACTCGATGTTAACAAATTTCTCTTCTTCAGAAACGCTTTCCTTGCCATTGCCAGTCTACATTTTATATCCTCTCTACTTTGACCATCATCAGTTATTTTGCTCCCCAAATAGAAAAACTCCTTTACTACTTTAAGTGTCTCATTTTCTAATCTAGTTCCCTCAGCATCATCCGACTTAATTCGACTACATTCCATTTTCCTCGTTTTGCTTTTGTTGATGTTCATCTTATATCCTCCTTTCAAGACACTATCCATTCCGTTCAACTGCTCTTCCAAGTCCTTTGCTGTCTCTGACAGAATTACAATGTCATCGGCGAACCTTAAAGCTTTTATTTCTTCTCCATTGATTTTAATACATACTCCGAATTTTTCTTTTGTTTCCTTCACTGCTTGCTCAATATATAGATTGAATAACATCGGGGAGAGGCTACAACCCTGTCTCACTCCCTTCCCAACCACTGCTTCCCTTTCATGTCCCACGACTCTTATAACTGCCATCTGGTTTCTGTACAAATTGTAAATAGCCTTTCGCTCCCTGTATTTTACCCCTGCCACATTCGGAATTTGAAAGAGAGTATTCCAGTCAACATTGTCAAAAGCTTTCTCTAAGTCTACAAATGCTAGAAACGTAGGTTTGCCTTTCCTTAATCTTTCTTCTAAGGTAACTCGTAGAGTCAGTATTGCCTCACGTGTTGCAGTGTTTCTACGGAATCCAAACTGATCCTCCCCGAGGTCGGCTTCTACCACTTTTTCCATTCGTCTGTAAAGAATTCGTGTTAGTATTTTGCAGCTGTGACTTATTAAACTGATAGTTCGGTAATTTTCACATCTGTCAACACCTGTATTCCTTGGGATTGGAACTGTTATACTGTTCTTGAAGTCTGAGGGTATTTCGCCTGTGTCCGCAGCTCGTGGTCGTGCGGTAGCGTTCTCGCTTCCCACGCCAGGGTTCCCGGGTTCGATTCCCGACGGGGTCAGGGATTTTCTCTGCCTCGCGATGACTGGGTGTTGTGTGCTGCCCTTAAGTTAGTTAGATTTAAGTAGTTCTAAGTTCTAGGGGACTGATGACCATAGATGTTAAGTCCCATAGTGCTCAGAGCCATTTCTCCATTTCGCCTGTCTCATACATCTTGCTCACCAGATGGTAGAGTTTTATCAGGACAAACTCTCCCAAGGCCGTCAGTAGTTCTAATGGAATGTTGTCTACTCCCGGGGCCTTCTTTTGACTCAGGTCTTTCAGTGCTCTGTCAAACTCTTCACGCAGTATCGTATCTCCCATTTCATCTTCATCTACATCCTCGTCCATTTCCATAATATTGTCCTCAAGAATATCGCCCTTGTATAGACTCTCTATATACTCCTTCCACCTTTCTGCTTTCCCTTCTTTGCTTAGAACTGGGTTTTCATCTGAGCTCTTGATATTCATACAAGTGGCTGTCTTTTCTCCAAAGGTCCCCTTAATTTTCCTGTAGGCAGTATCTATCTTACCTCTAGTGAGATAAGGCTCTGCAGCCTTACATTTGTCCTCTAGCCATTCCTGCTTAGCCGTTTTGCGCTTCCTTTGAATAGCACACAGGATACAAACGGACACAGAGCAATCTAAGCTGTGGCAGTAATTACCAATAACGCACAAACTAGTAATGATAGAAAGCAAAATTGTACCCAACTCATAATAATAACAGCTACAATCACGATCACTACGCGACTTAGTACTAAGATGTTACTGCGGGAACCACCGAACTAAAGTTGGACATGGAGGGACTTCTAACTTAACTGACATGTAATAAACACTAATAAAAAAAAAGGTAAGTTACAATTACACTGTTGATACTCCCATTTAAAGAAATATATCAGATATCCTCAGTAACAATAATATTCCAATTATCTTTCTAATATGAGAAGAATATGGTGGGGGCCCATAAACTGATATTCTATCACCAATCAGATTCTATCCTTATTTCAGTAGCAAAATTCAATTCAGCTAAATTTAATGCTTAGCTTCACTTGGAATCGTTTATGATTTTTACTCTTTTCAAGGCAAATTATTCAGCACTGATGCTCAGTTAACTTCAAAAATTCTTTATGATAGTAATCAAAGCTAAATTAAGTTTCAAATGAATATAACGTATTTGCCCTTTTTCATCAGCGGTGAAGCTGATGTTTTAGACTGTAACATTTACACAGTCTGGCACTGAATTTTTGCATAACAATACTTTGCAATAAACTGAGATCACTTTAGTAACATTCTAACTTCAACTCTTGCTAATCCTTGCACATTTAACAAACATAAATAAATCACTAGTTCATTTGAAACAGGATACTCGGTTTTCTGAATATTTAGGGGGGGGTGGGATCCTGCATAGGTTCGTGATCAAGATAAAAGTTGGGGTTCTAAACACAGATTTATAGCACTTGGATTATTATTAAAATCACTCACAAAAATCAACTGCTCCATGCTCTGATACGTACTGTATCTGTATGCATGAAGTTGATGGAGGAGTGGCGAAGTTGTGTTGGCAAGCAAACGTGGCGACTAACTGTACTCACGGCTCTCGACTATCCCGGCCCACACATTCCAGCTACACATATGTTGATGATCTGCTGTCACAATACCATGGTTGTTCTGAATACTATGCCACAGATGACTGTTATGAAAGTTGAAGATACCACTCGGTGTGTAGGTGGCCTCATCCGTGACGAGGATGGATGACACAAACAAGGAATCGTAGCTGTCTGGTGAAGAAACCCGGGACAAAACTGCTCCCGATGTAGAAGTCTGTCGCTAGTAAGCCCTGCATACGCTGTAAGTGATAAGGGTGGTAACAGTTGTCCTAGAGAATGTTCCACACGGTCGTCTGGCTTACCCTGTACTGGTACTGACAAGACGGTCGCCTTCCATACTTTTAATCACCTTTTCCTCCACGTGTGGTGTCCGGACATATCGGTTACGTCCTGCATGATTTCCTGCTTCCTGAAACGACCCTGTCTCAGACAAACGGCAAAACAATATTCCGAACACCAAGTCGGAAAAATCTTGATTCGAATACGGAACCATTATGTACAACGCTGTATCACATGCACTAGAAGGTGAGCCAGCAAGAGAAATGAATCGGACATAACATTGCTACTACTATGGCAGGAGAGGGCGCTAGGGCATAACGGCTGACGAACAGTACCGCCCTCTAGGAGGGAACCATGCATACTGTAACTGCGGCTGCAAGGTGCAGCACGTATTAAACCGCAGTCTCTGTAACAGAGTGTGGTCTCTAGGATGAAAATCATGCATTTCCGGACATACGAGGGCAGTTCAATAAGTAATGCAACACATTTTTTTTCTCGGCGAATTTTGTTTGAAAAAACCGGAAATTTCTTGTGGAATATTTTCAAACATTCCCGCTTCGTCTCGTATAGTTTCATTGACTTCCGACAGGTGGCAGCGCTGTACAGAGCTGTTAAAATGGCGTCTGTAACGGATGTGCGTTGCAAACAACGGGCAGTGATCGAGTTTCTTTTGGCGGAAAACCAGGGCATCTCAGATATTCATAGGCGCTTGCAGAATGTCTACGGTGATCTGGCAGTGGACAAAAGCACGGTGAGTCTTTGGGCAAAGCGTGTGTCATCATCGCCGCAAGGTCAAGCAAGACTGTCTGATCTCCCGCGTGCGGGCCGGCCGTGTACAGCTGTGACTCCTGCAATGGCGGAGCGTGCGAACACACTCGTTCGAGATGATCGACGGATTACCATCAAACAACTCACTGCTCAACTTGACATCTCTGTTGGTAGTGCTGTCACAATTGTTCACCAGTTGGGATATTCAAAGGTTTGTTCCCGCTGGGTCCCTCGTTGTCTAACCGAACACCATAAAGAGCAAAGGAGAACCATCTGTGCGGAATTGCTTGCTCGTCATGTGGCTGAGGGTGACAATTTCTTGTCAAAGATTGTTACAGGCGATGAAACATGGGTTCATCACTTCGAACCTGAAACAAAACGGCAATCAATGGAGTGGCGCCACACCCACTCCCCTACCAAGAAAAAGTTTAAAGCCATACCCTCAGCCGGTAAAGTCATGGTTACAGTCTCCTGGGACGCTGAAGGGGTTATTCTGTTCGATGTCCTTCCCCATGGTCAAACGATCAACTCTGAAGTGTATTGTGCTACTCTTCAGAAATTGAAGAAACGACTTCAGCGTGTTCGTAGGCACAAAAATCTGAACGAACTTCTCCTTCTTCATGACAACGCAAGACCTCACACAAGTCTTCGCACCCGAGAGGAGCTCACAAAACTTCAGTGGACTGTTCTTCCTCATGCACCCTACAGCCCCGATCTCGCACCGTCGGATTTCCATATGTTTGGCCCAATGAAGGACGCAATCCGTGGGAGGCACTACGCGGATGATGAAGAAATTATTGATGCAGTACGACGTTGGCTCCGACATCGACCAGTGTAATGGTACCGTCCAGGCATATAGGCCCTCATTTCAAGGTGGCGTAAGGCCGTAGCATTGAATGGAGATTACGTTGGAAAATAGTGTTGTGTAGCTAAAAGATTGGGGAATAACCTGGTGTATTTCAATGCTGAATAAAACAACCCCTGTTTCAGAAAAAAAATATGTTGCATTACTTATTGAACTGCCCTCGTATGTTCATTAGATTTCTTTTGCTGTGCGTCCTCTAATCAGACAATCTCTAGAGTTTGTACACGGTGGAAAAAGTCACCCTGTATACACCTACGTGTGTGTTTATTTGAGGTTCTGGTTTTCCACATCGGATTTGTGTTTTGATGTTGTGTGCAGTGCGAAACACTAATCATACTGTGGTTTTCTTTAATATTTCATTTAACTTGTCAAATATGTCTTCCATATATGCCTGTGGTACATAGGTGAATTTTTTCGTAGTATTTGTTTCTCTTGTCAGTATTATGCCATTATGTATCGTGTTGAGTACTGGCTTTATGTGTTTTTCATATAGTCATTAGTCGTACATAGGTTCTTTACACAGTGGAAAAAAACACCTTTCACGCACGCACACACACACACACACACACACACACACACACACACACACACACACACACATATATATATATATATATATATATATATATATATATATATATATATATATATATTAGAAACAGCCGACCAGTTGCAATGGATAAAGAAATTCTTTACCTAGGTTTAGACAAATATAAATTTGTCTTCTTCAGAAGGTAGTCTAAGGACAATGAACATCATAGCTTACATTAGAAAAGTATGAAACTTATAAGACAAGAATAAATTTTAACACAAATTAGAGAACTCTTGCAGTAACAATGACACAGGCAGCAAGGAGGAAGTGGACAGAGAGAGGGGCCATGAGGAGCAAGAGAGAGAGGGGAAGATGGACATGGAGGAGGAGGTGATGGACAGAGGAGGAGAGAGAAGAGCAGGAGGAGGAGGAGGAGGAGGAGAAAGAGGAGGAGGTTAGGATACATATTCAATTCCCATACATATTACGAACGTGTGCTTTCTCTTTTATTTCTTTTACATTTAAGCAGATAGAGCCACAGCAACGCATGTAATGATTAGCTAGTTTTTAATAAAGGTCAGGGAAATCAGTGTTCTGATCACAGGAGCATAAGCTTACGGAACTTTTGCTACAGATTGTATGCTGATATCTTGTATAAAAGCTGGAAGTTACAGAAATATTTACATCGAAGATCAACATGGATTTAGCGATGAAAGATTTTCATTACTGTTATCCAGATTACCTGAAAAGGAAGTGAGGTCAACTGGCTGATACACTTTATTGACAGCGACATAGCTTTTCACAGGCTTAAAGAGAGATTTACTGTGGTATGTGTAACAACTTGAAGCATGCCAGCACACCTTATTCATAGAATAAATAACTGCACGGAAGAAATGCGTCTGGGTGAGATAATTACGGTTGCAGGATGCAAGGTGTGGAGTATGGTGGTGATGACATGTTGGTGCTCTGTGTGCTAACGAAATAGGATTAGCAAGACATACAGCGGCTGTGGTGAGGACAATGGACGCAGCACACAACCCTGGAACATGCTAACTCAGTCACCTCAGGGGATTCTTGAGACGATTATCTCTGTCACAGCTATTCACGTACCAGCGATGGCGTGCAGGGTAGTGGGCGTCAGGTGTAGCTTGTACAGTGGAATCGATCGCCAACATGTAGATTTGTTGTTACTAGGTCACTCTTATAAGCACCAAAGGAATGTGCCTGAGTAAAGCGTAGCAGCTCTGTATGGAATGTTGATACGTAGTGCAGAGTTACACCATTCCTCTCCACTGGAGGTAGGGCACGGGCTCTCAGATGCAAGTCAGGGGCAGCAGCCTTTAATTCAGCTCCCAGATACAGCCACCGTCTGATGTGTGCCAAACACCATCAGTTCGGCCCTCAGGAGGCCACAGGTAGAGGTCGCAAGACTTAATCTGAGAGGATGAGACGTTAGTTGCACACCAGACAGGCAGCAATCTCGAAGGTAGTAGTCGTATAGCGAATGTAAGGCAATATGTCACAGAGTCTGCATCATAGCTGGCTGACTGTAACTGAATTTAACATGGGCTTGGAAAACTGAGTATTTATTACTGTTCATCTTGAAACGTCCCCTTTAAACAATTATACACGACTTTGCTTAAACTGACACACAATATTTTGTTAGCGCAACGCAATCTGACTTTCAAAATTCCCTACAAAAGAATGGCCCTGACTAACATTAAACTATACCCTTCACAAATCACTTACCTCACAAAAATCTTCGCTGCTCAAGCTACTGCAATACAGCGAGCGCCACTACTGCCAGCTAAATAAAAGATTCAGACTATGGAAGGCACTAACTACTGATAGGGATAGTTAGCAAATGAAAGATATTAATAGAGAACAAACAATGTATTTACCTTGATATCATCATATATAAATATAGCAGTTCATGACAAATTTCAAAACTCCGCCATCTCTCTCCCCACATCCACCACTGCTGGCGGCTCACCTCCAACTGCGCAACGCTACGCGCTGTTCACAGCCAGCTGCCTCTGCCCAACACTACAATGGCGAGTATTACAACAATGCAAAGCAGCCACAGACTGCACACAGCACAGCCAGTGATTTTCATACAGAGAGCGCTACTTGGCGGCGGCGTTACCAATATAAGAACCTAAACAGCCTACTTACATAAAGAAAACACGAACAGCCTACTTACAATCTGAGACAGAGACATTATTTCTTGGTGAGGATGATCGTATTTGTCCTTTCCTGACCTCAATACCATTCTTCACCGCACCTCAGCATCAGAACGGTGGATTTCAGTGGCTCACTTTTGTTGTTTTCTACCACATCAGCGGTCTGACAGGTGACCTTATGGAACTTTTACTGATTCTTGCGGCACCCGGTTGTGCTGTGAGAATGGTGTTGTGATCCATTCTCCGTGAGGTCATGACGCTCAAAATAGGTGAAGCCATAGCTTCTGGGGTGAGACATATTGATTGCAGTACGGTGAGCAGCTTGAGACGTACTGTTTGTAGTCTGTTAAATACATGTTCTTCCACATATTTAGAAAATGCAATGATGGCGTGCAAGTATACCATACATTTCTTGCGTTTTAATCCACGAAGTCTCCCATTCCCACACATTGATTTGAGATTTGGCTCAGAGATGCCTACCACCTTCTGACGTAAAGGTCTAAAACTTTGGCACCCTCCGACGCTTCAAACAGCAAAGTGTCGTTACATACTGCAAAAAAGGCCAGAGCTCAGAAGTTCATCTGACACTGGCACCAAATTTCACCATAGTTCTGCCTAACGCCACTGTGGATGTGCCACATGATAGGAAAGTAGTCACAGCCTCTGTTACCCATATTTCATCCCTTCTTTTGACACCTCTGCGACGGAAGACAGAACTGCGACACGAAGCGTTGAAGTCATACCATTTTGTTATGAGTGGCCAAGGAAAACATTACATAAACACCGCCACTCAGAATCGAAACGAAACACATGATGCATCTGCAGTGACATTGGGCAGAAGTGTGGTAAAATTTGGTATCAGTGTGATATCATTACCCAAAATTACACATCACACAGACATATAAGATTTGCCTTTTTTTGCATATGTCGAAACGCTGACGTTGGAAAAGTAGCCAAGCCCGATGATGATGTCGTATGGCTCCATTCTTTTGCACTGTTACAGAGAAGGGTTGTACGCACATTTGAGCCAAATTTCAAACTCAGGTGGTGGAATGGAACAAAATTACAGTGTTTTGATAAAAATGGTCATCTAATTCTGTTGTGCAGTGTACTTCTAGCTGCTGATATTCGCTTCTTAGATTTATTATTCAAAAATATCTGAATTGGCTTAGGTTGTCCAATGTCTCAGGGATTTGGGGGTAGGATGCGTATCGATAATGGATTTTGCGTTCAAGTGTCGGTAATCTCTGCAGAACCTGCACGTCCTAGTATCATCTGATGACTTTTCGGAATGATGACGATGTTTGCAAACCATGAACTATCATTATGGTCTATTCTTTCTTCTGCCCATTATTGATCAATGAATTCCTCCATCAGAGGACATAACTTCCTGCAAACTGGAACATTGATACTCATAGATAATTTGTGTTACGTAACAGATGTCGCTAGTAATGGGACGTTTGTGTTCCACAAATCTAGAAACCATACCAAAAAGGCTTCCACCGCTTGTCGGTCACTTCCTTGCAAGTGATTCACTCTTTTACGTAATGTAGAGCCATTAGCGGTTTGCTTGTGTCTCTGGTCATCACATGACCTATCACTGTCCTCTTCATCCATAACATCTGAAGTGGCAACCACTAAACCCTTTGGGAGACTGACCTTGTCCATGACAGAATTATTCAGGTTAACAGGCACCATCAACTCCCCATTTTTATTGATAACGCACGCCACACTTCAGAGCACAAAACAGTGTATTTTATCCAACTCTTCGTTACTTTTCAATGTTTCCACGACATACAATACTTCTTGTGGCAATCGGTATCTACAGGAACACAAAAATGCTTACTACAATTGAATGTACCTTATCATACTAACCACACGAGTACACAGTTCTGTTGGAAACACCTTTATGACTGCTGTACCTTGCGACCGCTTGCAGCCGTTGTTGCCCTTTGAAACGAAGTTTCACTGAGTTCACTTGTTTACTGCAAAAGATCGAGTTTAGCATGATGTTTATCAAGGAATTCTAGTCCAAAAATTGTAGAATAACTTTCACCAAAATATGGTAACACTTCCATGTAGTAACAAAAACTCTTGGCTTCAATGTTGAAGTCGAGCACTGGCTTCCCTAATGACTTCCCGGCATTGTAACCTATCCCGTGTAACATCTACATCTACATCCATACTCCGAAAACCGCCTGACGATGTGTGGCGGAGGGTACCTTGAGTACCTATATCGGCTCTCCCTTCTATTCCAGTCACGTATTGTTTGCGGAAAGAAAGATTGTCGGTATGCCTCCGTGTGGGCACTAATCTCTCTGATTTTATCCTCATCGTCTCTTCGCGAGATATGCGTAGGAGGGAACAAATTACCGCTTGACGCCTCGGTGGAGGTATGTTCTCGAAACTTCAACAAAAGCCCGTACCGATCTACTGAGCGTCTCTCTTGCAGTCTTCCACTGGAGTTTATCTATCATTTCCATAACGCTTTCGCGATTACTAAATGATGCTGTAGCGAAGAACGCTGTTCTCCGTTGGATCCTCTCTATCTCTTCTATCAACCCTATCTGGTACGAATCCCACACCGGTGAGCAGTATTCAAGCAGTCGGCGAACAAGTGTACTGTATCCAGAATGAGATTTTCACTCTGCAGCGGAGTGTGCGCTGATATGAAACTTCCTGGCAGATTTAAACTGTGTGCCCGACCGAGACTCGAACTCGCGACCTTTGCCTTTCGCGGGCAAGCGCTCTACCATCTGAGCTACCAAAGCACGACTCACGCCCGCTCTCACAGCTTTACTTCTGCCAGTATCGCGTCTCCTACATTCCAAACTTTACAGAAGCTCTCCTGCGAACCTTGCAGAACTAGCACTCCTGAAAGAAAGGATACTGCGGAGGCATGGCTTAGCCACAGCCTGGGGGATGTTTCCAGAATGAGATTTTCACTCTGCAGCGGAGTGTGCGCTGATATGAAACTTCCTGGCAAATTAAAACTGTGTGCCCGACCGAGACTCGAACTCGCGACCTTTGCCTTTCGCGGGCAAGCGCTCTACCATCTGAGCTACCAGGAAGTTTCAAGTGTACTGTAACCTACTTCCTTTGTTCCGGACTGTATTTCCTTATGATTCTTCCAATGAATATCAGTCTGGCGTCTGCTTTACCGACGATTAATTTTACACTCCTGGAAATGGAAAAAAGAACACATTGACACCGGTGTGTCAGACCCACCATACTTGCTCCGGACACTGCGAGAGGGCTGTACAAGCAATGATCACACGCACGGCACAGCGGACACACCAGGAACCGCGGTGTTGGCCGTCGAATGGCGCTAGCTGCGCAGCATTTGTGCACCGCTTCCGTCAGTGTCAGCCAGTTTGCCGTGGCATACGGAGCTCCATCGCAGTCTTTAACACTGGTAGCATGCCGCGACAGCGTGGACGTGAACCGTATGTGCAGTTGACGGACTTTGAGCGAGGGCGTATAGTGGGCATGCGGGAGGCCGGGTGGACGTACCGCCGAATTACTCAACACGTGGGGCGTGAGGTCTCCACAGTACATCGATGTTGTCGCCAGTGGTCGGCGGAAGGTGCACGTGCCCGTCGACCTGGGACCGGACCGCAGCGACGCACGGATGCACGCCAAGACCGTAGGATCCTACGCAGTGCCGTAGGGGACCGCACCGCCACTTCCCAGCAAATTAGGGACACTGTTGCTCCTGGGGTATCGGCGAGGACCATTCGCAACCGTCTCCATGAAGCTGGGCTACGGTCCCGCACACCGTTAGGCCGTCTTCCGCTCACGCCCCAACATCGTGCAGCCCGCCTCCAATGGTGTCGCGACAGGCGTGAATGGAGGGACGAATGGAGACGTGTCGTCTTCAGCGATGAGAGTCGCTTCTGCCTTGGTGCCAATGATGGTCGTATGCGTGTTTGGCGCCGTGCAGGTGAGCGCCACAATCAGGACTGCATACGACCGAGGCACACAGGGCCAACACCCGGCATCATGGTGTGGGGAGCGATCTCCTACACTGGCCGTACACCACTGGTGATCGTCGAGGGGACACTGAATAGTGCACGGTACATCCAAACCGTCATCGAACCCATCGTTCTACCATTCCTAGACCGGCAAGGGAACTTGCTGTTCCAACAGGACAATGCACGTCCGCATGTATCCCGTGCCACCCAACGTGCTCTAGAAGGTGTAAGTCAACTACCCTGGCCAGCAAGATCTCCGGATCTGTCCCCCATTGAGCATGTTTGGGACTGGATGAAGCGTCGTCTCACGCGGTCTGCACGTCCAGCACGAACGCTGGTCCAACTGAGGCGCCAGGTGGAAATGGCATGGCAAGCCGTTCCACAGGACTACATCCAGCATCTCTACGATCGTCTCCATGGGAGAATAGCAGCCTGCATTGCTGCGAAAGGTGGATATACACTGTACTAGTGCC
Source organism: Schistocerca serialis cubense (assembly GCF_023864345.2). NCBI lineage: Eukaryota > Metazoa > Arthropoda > Insecta > Orthoptera > Acrididae > Schistocerca > Schistocerca serialis. The sequence goes on from NC_064642.1 coordinate 21,992,003, forward strand.
GACATTGTGCATGCTCTGTTGCCTGTGTCTATGTGCCTGTGGTTCTGTCAGTGTGATCATGTGATGCATCTGACCCCAGGAATGTGTCAATAAAGTTTCCCCTTCCTGGGACAATGAATTCACGGTGTTCTTATTTCAATTTCCAGGAGTGTATATGGTCATTCCATCTTAAATCACTCCTAATGCCTACTCCCAGATAATTTATGGAATTAACTGCTTCCAGTTGCTGACCTGCTATATTGTAGCTAAATGATAAAAGGTCTTTCTTTCTATGTATTCGCATCACATTACACTTGCCTACATTGAGATTCAATTGCAATTCCCTGCACCATGCGTCAATTCGTTGCAGATCCTCCAGCATTTCAGTACAATTTTCCATTGTTACAACCTCTCGATATACTACAGCATCATCCGCAAAAAGCCTCAGTGAACATCCGATGTTATCCACAAGGTCATTTATATAGATTGTGAATAGCAACGCTCCTACGACACTCCCCTGTGGCACACCTGAAATCACTCTTACTTCGGAAGACTTCTCTCCATTGAGAATGACATGCTGCTTTCTGTTATCTAGGAACTCTTAAATCCAATCACACAATAGGTCTGATAGTCCATATGCTCTTACTTTGTTCATTAAACAACTGTGGGGAACTGTATCAAACGCCTTGCAGAAGTCAAGAAACACAGCACCTACCTCTGAACCCGGCCCAGCTGATTCAGAACAGTTCTGTGTTACATCACCAAACCATATACACATGTCATACGATCTTCTGCCACGTCAGCAGACTGATGGGCGTTCTTGTGGAACCTTTACACGTTCTTGCGGCATCATGCTGTGATGTCAGAGTGGTGTCGTGATTTCGCTCAGGAGGTTAGTGATGTTCAATTAACGTTTCAGATTTGTCATTCGAGCGAGATGAAATGGTAGCTTCTGGGACGTGCTATATTGTTTGCAGTATTGGTTCTCCGCCTGTTTGTCGTTCGGCACACTGGTCTGGCTTGAGTTGGCTTAGCGCTGGCTGGAGAAAACTTGAAGAAAATTTTTTCCACAGAACAAATCGAACCAGTCAACATAGTGTTAACATGAAGTCGTCAGACAACGGAACCCATGGTCCTCTGTGTTGCTTTATAAACAAAGTCATCACAAGGTGGCAAATAGATTTGAAGAAACCTTTTACAACACATGAAAATAACGATTAGAAGGTTTTACACGCAGGTGAGCAGTTAATCATAAGTAATTCAGGCATGTGTAGTTTATTTCATGTTATCAGAGCATATAGTATGAAGAAAACTATAGCGAAAACTAAGACAATCGCCTACTTCCGTGAAAACACGTTTAGAACAAAAGTTATTACAGGCAACGAAGTCACTAAACAAGTTTAAGTTTACATCTTTAGTCTTTCACATAACATATCACGTATCACGAACAATAGATTTTGTCGAGGAAGTGTGGGTGGCACGCCTCAGTGATACAGATAGCAGGGCTGTAGATGCAACCACAATGGAGACGTAACTGTAGAGGGATTAGACAAAAAGTATGTTGTTCCTAAAGAGGGGCAGCAGTCTTTTAAATAGTTGCAGGGGTGACAGTCTGGAAGTTTGAGTGATGTGGCCTTGTAATATTAGCAAACATGGCCTTCCCATACTAGTTCTGCAAACGGCTGAAATGTAGGGGAAATTACACCCGTTATGGTTTCCGAGGACGGGTCTAGTATATGAGTTAATGATGATTGCATCGTCTTCAGTAAAACAGTACAGAGGTAGAACAGCCCCCCTCCACCCCCCACCCCCCCATGGGCAAACACATTATCAACAGGAGAAACAAGAATGGCGATCTTCGAACTGGAGTGTGGAATGTTGGATCCCTTTATTGGATAGATAGGTTAGAGATAAATGAATGTGTTGAATTAGACATAATGGAATTAGTGTAGTGTGATGGCAGGAAGAATGGAACTCCTGATCAGGCCAGTTCAGGGTTATAAATACAAAATTAAATACGAGTAATGCAGTAGTACATGTAATTAGCAAAAAATAGGAATTCACGTGAACTATTATGAACAGCTTAGCGAACACCTATAAAAGAAGATATTTAAACATATAAGGGAGATGAAACTGCATTTGTGATTCAATAGTAGGAAAACGACAACAAAGAAAATTAGTCAGACATAGGAGAACATGCATGTGGAGAATGAAATGAATAGGGACAAGAATTTTGCACTGAAAACAATTGAAACATTGAATACATGAATCATGAAAGAGAATTATATATTTCGAAGAGATCTGGAGACATCAGAAGATTTCACATAGATTACATAGTTCTAAGATAACGAATTCGAAACTAGATTTTAAACCGCAAAACATTTCCTGCGGCAAATGTGAACCGTAATTTATTAATTATGAACTGCAAGTTAAAACTGAAAATATTGCAGAGACATAGGACATTGAAGGAATGGGGCCTGGATAAAGTGCATGAACCAGAGGTAGTTGATAGTTTCAAAGGCAAAATTAAAGAGAACTGGAATGATTACTGACAAATGAGGTGGCAAGGCTGAGCTAAGCAAGTAAGGGTAGATAGGAATTTGGAAGCATACAGAGGGTTATGAAATGAAATCAGATTTGTAGACAATATTACAGAAAAAGAAGTGCAAGTGTAATATGCTGAGATGGGAGATATGACGCAGAATGAAGAATTTAATGGAGCTCTGAAAGGCTTAAGTCAAAACAATGCTCCAAATACAGAACATTCGCTCAGAATTATTGATATCCTTGGAGAACATAACAAGTCAAAAGCATTCCATCAGATATGCAAGGTAAAAGAGATAGGCGAAGTACCCCTAAACTTCAAGAAGAAGGTCATAATTTCATTTCGAAAAAATAAAAGTGCTGATAGGTTTGAATATAACAGAACCATCAGTTTAATGGGCCTTGGTAGGAAAATACTGACTCGAATTATTTAGAGAAGAAAAAAATGTTAGAAACCCAATTCGGGGAAATAGTTTGGGTTTGGAACAAATGTAGGAACATGGGAGGCAATACTGATCCTATGAACGCAATACTGACCCTGCGCCTTATCTTAATAGGTTCAAGAAGGCAGACCTACGTATATAGCATAGATACGCTTAGAAAAGGTTTTTGTAAATTCTGTATGGAATACAATCTTTAGAATTCTGAAGGTAGTAGGGATAAAACACAGTGACCAATGGGCTATACACAGCAAGAAGAAATTCGGAAATTAAGTTAAGGTTCATGAGAAGATATAAAATTTAAGATTTTTCGTTAGCATTTTAATTCCCATAGAGATAAAGGACCTCGACGAGGAGTTGAACGGAATGGATAATGTTCAAAGATTAATATCACCGGTAACAGAAAAAGGGGTGATGCAATGGTATTGAATAACATGAAGTGATTCTGAGCAAATTAAATTACGAAATGACACTAAAAATAGTAGAGGAATTTTTGGTATTTGAGAGGTAAAATAAGTGCCGATGGCCAAAGTAGAGATGATATTAATTCAGGCTGACAATAGCAAGGAAAAAAGGAATATAAATTTTAATGTTTAGAAATCTTTTTTTAGGGGTTTTGTGTGGTTTAACGTCATATGAAAGTGGAACTTGGGCGATAAACAGTTGAGACAAGAAGAGAATAGAAGCTTTTGAATGCGATGCTAACGAAGAATGCTGAAGATTAAATTGAAAAAAGTACTGAAAGTAACAGGGGAAAAAGAAATTCATGACACAACTTGAATAAAAGAAGGGCTCATATGATGGTACACATCGGTTTGCATCAAGGGCTTGTCAGTTTGGCAGTACAGGGTGTGAAGTTAAACATATGTAGGCGAGCGATTTGGCCGCCTAGAGTTGGTATGACAGGAGGCGAATCTGCTCGTGCGGCTGAGGTCTACTGGCTGTGCCGCTCCAGGCCTGTTGGCGCACCAGCTAGGTGCAGAGGGCAGCTGGGTGGCCACGTGTGGTAGAATCCCAAAGTTGTGACATTACACAACAGAAGAATGCCGAATGCGGAATGACCAGCAATGGTGAGCTTTGAGACACACTCAAAGACGACTTCTTACAGTTCTTCGCGAATCTATAATAATTTACTGTCAAATATTAAAGCAAATCTAAATACATCTGCGATCTCAGAAAAATGAATTGCATTCAATGGAAAAACAATATTTTCGGTATGTTTGAAACTACCGAAATAATTTTTTACAATGGCTAAACATTTTCGCAATGAACCTTCATGCACTTTCAACAAACAACATCTCAGATGATAGCATTGCACGATAACTGTCATCTCCGAAAGCTACGTGTCTGTATCTGTTTTATTTATTGAGCTATTACATTTTTTATAACTTTTCTTTCTGCAAGTGTTTGTCAGAATATTGCATACTGCACAATTACACAGCAAATGAATGCAACATGAATATCTCAAATTTTGTCGTACTTGTGTATTTATTTAAAGAACAGTTTATTATTTTGCCAGTAAGTCTATTTAACTATCAGTTACACTTTATAGTGCAAAATCATAGTAGTATAAGAAGGGGTCATGCGCATGTTTTAGCTGGCACCACATGTTAAAACAGTGCCAAAAGACTCTTCTGATTGTTTAAACAATATTTAATGACACACTGTTGCCAGGTTGCCATTTATCATGAGCGCACTTGAGCAAGAATGCTGACTTATTTATTTAAGGAAAACTTTTATCTATAATTATTTTGAGTGGTGTGAGTGTGACCAAATGTTTATAACATTTCTTTATTTAAAAATTGTTTTAATATATTAATTTAGTCTGGGAAGTGATGAAATGAGTCAAATCATGTCTGCAGCATTTAAGAATGACGTATTTTTGGTGCGGATGGCCTTCAGCCAATGGAAAATCGGACGGGAGTAGAATACTACAGGAGTGAAGTGCGGACTGGCACTTTTGCGAGTGAAGAGCTCAAGTGAGAGATTCTAGGCACTTCGTCGAGTGCTGGAAGAAGGAAGACCTGTCTATGGTAACATGCGTGGTTCAGTCATATAGGTGATCGATTTTGGGTGGTGAACGTCTGCTACAACATTCCAACTTCTGAAGGGACTTTTTATTTCGAGAATGTGCTCCAGTGTAGTAGCTTGTATTATGGAACTCAGAGTAGACAGAGTATGAGTTACTATTCTGTGTATTGTGTGGGTCAGTTTCTGAACCATCACATTGAACGCTTCACCATTTTCAGACGATGAATATTTCGTGTATTCTGATCACGAAATGGACTTATTTTTCTTGTATCTTTGATAAACTTTTAGTTTGAGGATTTTGCTACCAATCTCGTATTGCTCTCAAAGTAACTTTACTGTGTTCGATGAGGGTGTTTTTTCTATATGTATTTTAGCTGAATATTGTAGGACCGCTTCCCGCTTATTTGACATGTCCTTTCTTGAATAAACACTATTCAACATAATTCACTGTCATCTACATCAATTACAGACGTTGTTATAGAACCCTTACGATTACATTATTCATTTAACTCTTATTTTTTTATTTCTGTGTATTTAATTAACTCACAATTCTGGCAATGCATAGACTATTTGACTGCAGGATTATAGCTACAGGATATTATTGGCAGTGAATTAGGCGCAGGGCATGAAAGCGTACGTGCACGGTTTGACCCTTGATTACATTGAGCTATTCTTTTTAAACAGAGCTCTGCATAGCTCAACTACCTAAGGTACGAGCAATATCAGGCAAAATCGCAACTGGTGTGGTCACACGGACTTTTGTTTAGAAGAGCAGCTACTCAGCAGTAACCGTTAGGTACCACTGCAGACGAAATGTGGAAGTAAACATTGTAGAGGAAGACTGAGGCTTGGAAATTTGGAAATTTGTGGTAAGTTCCTATGAGACCAAACTACTGAGGTCATCGGTCCCTAGGCTTACACACTACTTAATCTAACGTAAATTAACTTACGCTTAAGGACAACACGCACACGCATGCCCGAGAGAGGTAAATATGTAGACGTAACGTCCACGGGGGCAAAACGTGGACTGTGCCCCGTATGCTAACGTTCAGTGGATAGGAGACGTTCATAAACGTGCAAAAGATGCTTTTATTTTATCTGTAAACAACATTCAGAGATTCTTTTTTTTAAACGTAAGGAGTTGCTTTGTTTTGAATGTTAGGATCCATAAGATCAAGCATTAAGACAAGATCTGTAAGTGCTTATATACAGATTTTGCTTTGTTTCAGTCAGAATACTTGGGGTCATATTGACCCCAGCGGTACTCAGTGTAACAAAAAACTTCTGGTTATAGGTGGGTTAAACAGTTCAGCTATTTGTGCACACTTTCTGAATCAAGCCAAATTTCGAATTAATTTCAGATGTCTTCAATCATCATTAAAATATGTTCATCCAGACATGCAAATAAATAATCAATGCATGTATATTCGCGGTACAGACGAAGTGTCAATGTAGGTCAAAGTTTGTTTCTTAGACTGCAATACAATTTATAATGTCGTAGAATATAGCAGGGCAGTCATAACGTTTTAATTTTCACCTGGAAACATCAAACTGCAACCATAGAACATGAGAAAGCGTCTGTCCTCTACATATTCACTCTTTAATTCGACACATTTTGTTCCCCATGGATGGATGATTTGGCAGAGACCTTGGCTATGGAAAAATGTGTCATTCAGGAAATACCTGCACACAATGGTTTATTCAGCTAAAGAAAGAGGAAGCAGTTGCTAGGTGCGAAGTGTTACAGGACGATTTTTTCCAGAACTGTCACATGACGTATAAATTAGAATATAAAGACGCATTACATCGGAATAACTACCTGACACCGACAAACATAATCCGTAACACCAGTAATGATAGTCGGCAGCCATGGAATTTAGATTTTTTATTGGAATTCGAGTGCTTTATGTAAGAAAGATGGCACTGGAAGCGGATTAGGATGACGTGACAGTGTTCAGGCGAGCAGGGGAGTCACTTAGGCGCGCAGAGACACCACCCTCGAAGCAATTCTTAGAATGATGTACCGGCACTGGCGCAGGTCAATGCCATACAGCCCACCAAATTCTCTTCTATAGTGCTTGGGTGCTGGATGCACAGCAAAGAACACAGATTCGATCTCCTGTGGCATAAGGCCCCTGCAGAGACCGTTTTATGGTGCAGAAGTGGGAAGAGAAGGAACGCTGATTTAGCAAACTCCAGGAAGGCAGTAGTGAACACAAAACGTAGAAATCTCTATTTCAGTCGAACACACCGAATGCTATAGATAGCATCTAGGGCAAGCATTGAAAATCCGCAGATTGGGGCACTTATGAAAACATGAGATGCTGCTGAATATTGACTTCAAAAAATGTAAATGTTGAAACGTCTCTGTGAAATCGTTTCATAAGACGCTTGTCGAATTCGGTTCAACTTATTGACTTTACTACCTGATTTTAGCTCAATTCATGAACTCTTTTCCAGAAAGACTGAGCACTCAAATAAGGCCTATTGAATATTATATGTGTGTTTTAATGTGGAGTTTCGGTTTTGTTTCGTGAAATATAAATTCTGTGGTGTTGATCTTACCCACTTACTCCGATTTCCAATCCTGAATTAATCATGTTGCTTCATGCAGGACATGGAGTGCTATTCATCTAGCTACTTAAAGAAATTTGCATGCTTGTGATTAAATTATTAAAGTAATTAAACTAATAATTTTCCAGCTTCGTTATTTTTCTAAATGGCTAAGAAGGGCTTGGGCTGGTGGCGACCCTGAATTTCTGAATTTTTATCGTTATTTGTGTGAGAGAAGCAGCGAGAAATGCGAGATAACGTATATGGCTCGATGAGAAACGTCGTAAAGATAGTAATAGAATGTTTACACAACATAAGAATTGCAACAATTGGCTAATGTAAGTAAGTGGAAGCTTAGAGGCAGATGCTGGTTTGCGCCAATGATGACCCACCCCACTGGCCACAGAAAGACATAAAGAGAGCGAGATGCCTTTTTTCGGCAGTGAATGGTAGGGTGTGCGTTACTGATAAAGTACCTGAAGTAAGGGTTGAGGAAGCTAAGGATCCAGCACGACGTTCCATATTACCCTCCTGAACCCATCGATTCCATATTCTGCTAACAGTCATTGGTTCTCGACCAACGCGAGCAGCAATGTCGCGATACGAGAAACCGCAATCCCGATAGGCTACAATCCGACACGAGGAATTACAACAACGTTTCACCAGGCAACTCCGGTCAACTGCTGTTTGTGTACGAGAAATCGGTTGGAAACTTTCCTCATGAAACTTCCTGGCAGATTAAAACTGTGTGCGGGACCAAGACTCGAACTCGTGGCCTTTGCCTTTCGCGGGCAAGTGCTCTACCAACTGAGTTACCCAAGCACGACTCACTCCCCGTCCTCACAGCTTTACTTCTGCCAGTACCTCGCCTCCTACCTTCCAAACGTTACAGAAGCTCTCCTGCGAACCTTGCAGAACTAGCTCTCCTGAAAGAAAGGATATAGCGGAGACATGGCTTAGCCACAGCCTGGGGGAGTTCGAGTCTCGGTCCGGCACACAGTTTTAACCTGCCAGGAAGTTTCATATCAGCGCACACTCTGCTGCAGAGTGAAAATCTCATTCTGGGAACTTTCCTCATCTCAGCACGTTGTAGGTGTCGCCACCGGCGCCAACATTGTATGAATGGTCTGAAACGCTAATCATTTGCATGTTACAGCATCTTCTTCCTGTCGGTTAAATTTCGCGTCTGTAGCACGTCATCTTCGTGGTGTAGCAATTTTAATGGCCAGTAGTGTACTTCCAGCATAAGAAGCTAGAAAGACAAAATACCACAACAGAGTGAGCCTCACATGCGTCTTCCACTCTCTATCAAACCTAACATGAAACAATTGATCAAAAATAAAAAATAAACAAATTCATGCCTCCCATTAAACAGAAATAATTTTATTAATTTGCAGTGTAATCAATGTCGTTTCGTATATTGTATTATAGTGTGTTGTTTTGTATATTTTTGTAATAGTATGTAATATGCCGATTTTGGTGATGTGTGTGTGTGCGTGTGTGTGTGTGTGTGTGTGTGTGTGTGTATGTGTGTATAGGGGAGGGAGGCACTGAAACTCGTAGAGGGAGATTAAGACTCTGGTGCAGTAAGCGGAGTGAAATAAATATAGGTAGCAGAAGTTATGCAGAGACGAAAAGCGTAGCGAAGTATAAATCATTATGGAGAGCTGCATGAAACTAGTGTTCCAACTGAATACCACAACAACAAGAGAATCCTCGTGACATAGCAGTTTCTTGCTTTAGTGTATTTGATGCGAGAAGATACCATGTACATACGGGTGCACCTGTTCGTCAAACAAACAAACAAGTAACACACACTGGGCGGGGCAGATAGGTGGGAGGCGGGCAGACAAATATAGCGGCTGTGGAGAGGGGAAGCGGGTGGGAGAGAGGGGGGAGGGAGAGTGGAGAGACATTACAGGCTAGTGTCCCCGTTGTGACGGTGATTGGGTCGGCTTTGGAGAGTGATTGAATTAAAGGTAATTGAAAACTCTCTGTCAACAAGCTGCGCGAGTCCGAGTGTGTACATGAGCGCAACAGAGCTCTGTTCGCTACCGAGGTGTACAAAGTCTCGACACAGTACGAGGAGAAATGTTCTGGGACAGATCCGCAGCTGTTGAAGCTATGCAACTCGTAACGCAATGAAAAGCTTTACGCAGCTGCTTTAAACTTCTATGAAGCTGCAATACCGATGATAAAATTCCATTCCCAGCGAAAGAATAACCACTCGCAATGCGACGCCAACTTCCATCCGCCCACTTCTGATGACTCCTAGGTGCTACACAAAACTGTTCATTGTGACAGAACCATGTTGAGCTGCGACGGTACGATATGACACTGCTTGGCAAAATAAGAGAAGCATTCAGAAGGAGGGCTCTAAATGAAACTTTACACGCTGAGAAGGTCGTTGTTGTTGTTGTGGTCTTCTGTCCTGAGACTGGTTTGATGCAGCTCTCCATGCTACTCTATCCTGTGCAAGCTTCTTCATCTCCCAGTACCTACTGCAACCTACATCCTTCTGTATCTGTTTAGTGTATTCATCTCTTGGTCTCCCTCTACGATTTTTACCCTCCACACTGCCCTCCAATACTAGATTGGTGATCCCTTGATGCCTCAGAACATGTCCTACCAACCGATCCCTTCTTCTAGTCAAGTCGTGCCACAAACTTCTCTTCTCCCCAATCCTATTCAATACCTCCTCATTAGCTGTGTGATCTAACCATCTAATCTTCAGCATTCTTCTGTAGCACCACATTTCTAAAGCTTCTATTCTCTTCTTGTTCAAACTAGTTATCGTCGATGTTTCACTTCCATACATGGCTACACTCCGCACAAATACTTCCAGAAACGACTTCCTGACAGTTAAATCTATACTCGATGTTAACAAATTACTCTGCTTCAGAAACGCTTTCATTGCCATTGCCAGTCTACATTTTATATCCTCTCTACTTCGGCCATCATCAGGTATGTGAGAAGGAATGTGAGGCTATTTCAGTGGCTGCAATATTGAGGCAAATCTACAAAGAACTTGTCAGTATGATCTCACTATCAGTACGACATTGGACTCGCGTCTGACGTGGCTGCATGCACTAATTCGGTTGGGAAGTGTGTCACAAAGCCGTTGCATTCTGTCCTGACTCAAAATGACCCAAAACGCAACAGTTGTATCTTGTCCTTCATATCCTGGATATTGGCGCTGGAATGGAGTTGACGTCCTCGCTGGACCCACGCGTGCTGCAGCTGGGACGATTTTGCTGTCACAGGAGTACCTCAGTATCACATAGGCAGTTCAACCTGTTGACAAACGTCACCGCGACACTGTCGCATGAGAGGTAGCGTCGGGACGCAGGATATCTGTGGCGTACTGTTGTGCAGCGTGCGTTTCCTCAACCGGCACCGGCAGTGACCTAAGGTCACACCTGACGTCTCACCACACCATGACGTCAGGACTAACAATGGTGCGGCCTCGCCGAAACACTGAAAGCGTGAGATCTCTGGCCAGGACGCCGCCATGCACGCCGACGGTGGTCACCCACAGTAGTGCTGAACCGCGATTCACCCATGAACACAGCGCGACCCTATTCGTCAGCAGTTCACGCTTCCTGGTGATGCCATCACTTCTGAACCGCGATCCATCCATGAACACAGTGCGACGCTATTCATCAGCAGTTCATGCTTCCTGGTGATGCCATCACTGCTGAACCGCAATTCATCCATGAACACAGTGCGACGCTATTCATCAGCAGTTCATGCTTCCTGGTGATTCCACCACTTCAGACGCTGCCATTTGCGTCGTGGTGTTAACAGAAGCCCACCTGTGGTACAGTAATTCCCTAGTCCACCCGCTTCTAGTCTCCGACCAATGGTAGCAGACGACGATGTGAAGGATATGCCTGGAGCACAATACGGCTATCCTCATCTTTGCTGGTCAAGCGTGGTCAACTGGAACCTTGGCGACGAGTATGGGTATTGGAGTATGTTCCCGTGTGGTCCAACTTCAGGTCACTGTCACATTCGAATGCCCCAGAATTCTACATATTGCACAATTCGACCAGCCAACCCAAAGGAGACCCATACGAGGCCCCTTCCAAACTCTGTAAGATCCTGATAACGGTGTCTCAAAAGGGTACAGCACATATCATCCACAATCATCACTCAACATCTGACGCTATTCACGACCATTATATATCCTAGCAGGCCTGCTAACAATACTAATGATCCCTGGTGGCCATTCTGTCTGACGCAGAGAATTGCAACTCTGATAATTTACGTAAGCAACGATGGTGTGTACGTGTATGAAGTTACACTGACATTCTAACATGTCTTCTTGGGGCTCCACTTTCTTTTGTGAGGCCATGTCTATTGTGCCGTCGCACTTGCAACACGGATTGTTTTCGCGCATCTCCTAGACCAAAGGTCAGGGCATGGACGACGGGAGTTGCACTGCGAATCGTGACTGTTACGCTGTGAAACAATTCTATGAAATAAACAGCAACGTCGTTCGGATACAAAATGCTGTTATAAAAATTATGCTCTTAACATCTCGCTGTAGTGAGATGACAGTAAATTCCATTCTCGGATACTGTGAAGCCATAGCTTTAGACGGATTTTTTTCGTAATTTTACTGGCACTGTCTCTTAAAACTCTCTATTGTTTTGCAAGCAATTTTCCCAATATTCAAGCCTACCACCAGTTTTACCTACGACTTATCCTATGTGATCTTTCCATTTCCTACACGTACAAATCGTTACACTCAGCTGTTTGAATGGGATGAGGAGCTGAGTTGTTGTTTCTAGTTCCAGCTGCTTGATCTTGTACTTTATTTCATGAAGTGCACAATTTACATTTCTGAACATTTAAAGCAAGTTTCCAATCTTCGCACCCCTTAATTCTTTGACTGAATACCTGTGCAGTTTTTTTTTTTCACCTCTCTTTTCGTTATAGATTGCTGCATCATCTGTGAAGAGTCTGAGATTAGTGTTACTATTGTCTGCAAGGTATTTAACACACAAGATGGACACCAAGGATCCAAAGACATTTCCTGGGTCAACAGCTGAAGATATATCTCCACCCGAGTTAACATGCTGCGTTCTCCCTACATGGACACAAATTTCTATTGATCCGTCGTATGTTCGCACTTTCATCAATGAGCGCCAGTGTGATATTGAGTCAATTACTTTCCGGAATTCAAGAAATACGGGGATCTACCTGACTGCGTTGATCCTTAGCTTTCAGGATGTCTTGGGAAATAAAACACTACATAGGTTTCTCCTGACTCATAATCTTCGTTGACATGGAGAAGGTAATTCTGAACGACACACTTAATTGCGTTTAAACTCAGAATATGTTGCAGGATTGTACAATAGATAAGTGTCAAACATATACTATGTGACCTCTCAGGATCAGTTCTGAACTTTTCTTGTAGACAGATTTCAAATGGTTCAACATCTGAGGTCATCAGTCCCCTAGACTTAGAACTACTTAAACCTAACTAACCTAAGCCGCTCGGCAGTCGCGGCCGGCTAGACAGATTTGTCTCGTGTTCTATTCAAACTACTGGGAACAGTTTCTTTGCTCGAGGGATCTGGGGTGCGTTATGGTGAAAAAAAAAAGGGATCATTCGGCCGATAAATTCTGTATTGAATGTGATAGGCTTTCAATCGGACACTAAGGACTTGCTCAACTTTAGCGACTGCAACTGTTTCTGTATGACACTGACACTCATATGTTTCTACAGATACGTTTTGAAGCGATGCTAGAATTCAAGTGGGAAATGCATCTGGAATTTCTCCTTATTGGTACGACTGAACATTAAAATAAATTTAATAATTATAGTTCAGTAATCATGCTGAAATTTTCAAGTACAGAGCTCTATAAGGTAAACGCAGATGCATCGTTGTTCTTCCCTCTCGTAATTAGAATGTAATTGGACTGTAACATTCTAAATAAACTGTATAATACTCAGCCTTTTTCGCGTGTGACCAGTTTTGCAGTTATGCACTTTATTTATACTTCGAGAGTAAGATAGCGGTACTAGTACGAAGACAGGTAGATATCGGACAACACGTCACTTCCGGTGAGAAACCATCACAAAACACACTGGCATGCATCGGGAACAGTGGCAGGGTATCGGTAGCCCGCATTCGAGTAATCAGTATGCGCTTATGATTTGATAATGCCATAACTGGTCCGCAGTAGCATAGCACTGCCGGTACTGGTGCAGATCACAACCTTATCACATCTGGCCTCGGGTTAACCACTTGGGTGACTTATATTCAAGATCACCTCACTCCCTCTCCTCTGCGGAACCACCAGAAACTGATCAAGGTGACCCAGTGGACCTCCCCCCCCCCCCCCCCCCCATATCCCGCGCACAAGCATTAGGCAAGTTGTACTCAAGATCATGAAATGACTCGGTAGTGGTCATATGACCCGAAAATGATGGGAAACGTCTCTCAGGCAATGGGCGCACAATAAAATGGTAGAAAACCCCTCCTCTACCCATGGACCTCCGCGCTCGCTGGTGATACACAGCGTGCGTGTTCGGCCACCGCGGCGCTCGGCGTCAGAGCAAGAAAGCTATAACGATTGATTGTTATTATTATCGTATGCTTCAATTACAGTAATACACATTTAGCAAACAAAGAAATATATATAAAAATGAACATGTGAAATTAAATATAGTACACAAGTTTTAAAACGGCTCAGACTACACCCGGATGTTGATGGATTCGATCCAGCGGAGTGCCTCGTGGGATGCTTGATAGAGCTTCTCAATGCCATCAGGGAAGCGTCTGATTGGACATCCATTCACAATGTTCCTCATTGTTTGGGTGTCACCACAGTCACACACAGTGTCACTTGAAAAGCTCCACTTGTGCATGTTGTATTTGCACCTACCCTCTTCGGTCTGATATCTGCTTAACTGCACCCACACCTCCCTTGGTTGGTGAAAGCCTGGAACTGGAACTCTCGGACTGTCTACAAGTTCGTGGTTTCTGGTTCTTGTAGCTTGCCACTCAACTTTCCACTCTGCGTTCTGGTCGAATCCTGTGTATAGCATTTGGACTCCCATTTCATATGCTGGTCTTCTAGATTTGAGGCGTCTCCTGGGCAGTGACAGCAAACCGTCACGAAGAGGGTTCGAGTTGTTTTCAGAAACTTGCTGACAGAGGTTGTAAAGAGCAGCCTTTCGCCGGAGGTCTGGTGGACAGATGTTTGAAAGCACTGGTAGCCAGCAACTAGGTGTAGACCGGACTGTACCACTAATTACTCTCATAACTAAGTTCAGTTGGACGTCTACTTTCGCTACGTGGGTGCTTCGGAGCCAAACTGGTGCACAGTATTCTGCTGCATAGTATACCAATGCAAGGGATGCTCCTCGGAGAACTGACGTGGTTGCTCGCCATGTACTGCCTGCCAGCTTTCTCACAAGGTTCACTCGTATTTGTATCTTCTTGGCCAAGTTGGAAAGTGTTTTTTGTATAAAGTTCTGTCCAGAGTGACTCCCAGGTATTTTGAGCTTTCGTTGTATCTGACTGTGCCAAGAGGGCCGAACTGTCGACTGATCTTTGCTGATGAAAGGCGATTAGAGAGGTGGAACAGGCTTGCCTCGGTTTTAGAAACATTTGGTCTCAGTTGCCATGTCTCAAAATATTCATAAAGTTTAGTAAGGCTGTTGATGATGGGTATATAAGAGTCCAAAACCGGTCGTGTTTTAAATAAAAAGAACCTTACAAAGGAAGCGGTATCTTGAGCCTCTACTATAGTGCTCCGTTGCGGATGTTCCTCCGACAGGATTATTTGTAGGCTTTTAATTTTTATTAAAAATTCCCAGAAATGTACCTAGGACTTCTTTATTTCCATTACACAACATTTAGAAGTTCTGATTGCACCAGATATGGAGTTCGCACAATGCTGAATTCGACATTTTACAGACTGTGTTAAGTTCTGCAATGGTAACCATTTGTGTATTGCCATGTTGATATTGTTGTGGTCTTCAGTCCTGAGACTGGTTTGATGCAGCTTTCCATGCTACTCTATCCTGTGCAAGCTTCTTCATCTCCCAGTACCTACTGTAATCTACATCCTATTCATCTCTTGGTCTCCCTCTACGATTTTTACCCTCCACGCTGCCCTCCAATACTAAATTGGTGATCCCTTGATGCCTCAGAACATGTCCTACCAACCGATCCCGTCTTCTGGTCAAGTTGTGCCACAAACTTCTCTTCTCCCCAATCCTATTCAATACTTCCTCATTAGTTATGTGATCTACCCATCTAATCTTCAGCATTCTTCTGTAGCACCACATTTCGAATGCTTCTATTCCCTTCTTGTCCAAACTATTTATCGTCCATGTTTCACTTCCATACATGGCTACACTCCATACAAATACTTTCAGAAATGACTTCCTGACACTTAAATCTATACTCGATGTTAACAAATTTCTCTTCTTCAGAAACGCTTTCCTTGCCATTGCCAGTCTACAGCGTATTGCCATATAGGTCACATAATATGTGGTTTAAATCCCATGCAGGTTACATGCATCTTTCATAATACTCCAAGATAATTGCGACTACACAAAGCATATAATTTACCTGATTCAGACTGAGTTGTGGAACAATACTGTTTCTCCTATGTTACGGTAAATGACAACATGGTAGCAACAGGGGCGATGGAAGCAAAGAGAAGAGCACAGAAACTTGAGTTTCGGATTCACAATGAGAGTGCTGTTGCGTTAAGAGCAACTACTACAGTCCTAGAACTACTAATGGAGCATCTAATGTTGGTTTACAACCCTAGAGTCATTTCTTGAGATAGGCGCAACTCACTCAGACAGAGAGAGAATCTGTCGTAGAGTGGCTGAAACAGTAACCTCGACATTCGCCGCAAGTGGTTTCTGGTAGCTACGGTAAACCTAATTTGAAGTTCTGCTCAGGTAGTGGACCGCAGTTGCTCGTGAATAAATGTGTTAGTGTTGTGGAATAGCGCCCCGCAGATCGATGGTCGGACCCCCTTTCAAGGAGACTGGTCCCGCGGCAACACACTCGCGCAGTGGTATCTGCTGCCGTGGTGCGGTTATCGGTAGACCAGAGCGCCCAGTGGCGTACCTATCGGCGGTCGGCGGGCATGACTAACGATCCCACTCTCCATCGTAATTAAAGGGACGCGCATTCATTGCAACTCGCGCGCTGCCCTCGTATTTCTGCCACTCGGCGGAAGATGGACATCGCGCTGCTCGATAAACGAGCGCCTGAAACGCAAAAAACGTTTTAATAATGACCACAATCAATATTTCACAGCGTTTCGGCGCACACTTGAAATCATTAGTCAATCGGTTTAGCCCGCGCTCTCGATTAAATGAGGAATTTTAACAGGCTGTGGTCGCCAAGCCGCAGTGTAGCAGCTGTTTCACTACGAAGAGTCTGGCGGTATCAGCTTCGGCAGTTGTTCAGGAATCTCTTGACCAACATTTTTATTATCTCTTCAAGTTATTGACATTAAGTGCTCGTATCTGCTTTATTTCAGTACGGAATTCTTACAGCAAATGAACAATAATGTTGTTATTATGCCAAATTAGGTGACGCAATGGGAAAGGGAAAATCTCACTTTACATTTATTTAAGTAGATTGTGCTGGAATTCCGATGGACTTTGCGAAATGAATTTCCAGTGGGATACTAGAATTTTACAACTATACTGATATTCATTCTAAATAGGGCAAGGATTTTCAGTCGCTCAGTTTATTACACGTACAAAGTACATCAAGTATCTACTTCGTAAGTAATAGCTATTTTCGTATCAGTTGCAGTGATTGTAAATATTATAACGATACGTAATCATTCACAGCGATTTTACTAGATATAACAAGGAAAATGTTTCCCTGTTATGTGAGTCATCGATAGGACAAAGTCTTATCGAACGAAATAAATCAGCGGCATAGAATGGTATACAGAAATTAAGGGCTACCTGTTACACCAGCAACTGATATAACTTTGTTTGAACCGCAGAGAAACGAGATAAATGCAGATATAAAGCGGATACACAAACACATGTGGGCGAGCACGCACACGAAAACACACACATACATACACACACAGACACACAGACACACACACACACACACACACACACACACACACACACACACGCAACGCAGTTCACTTTTGCTTTTTTTTTTTTTTTTTTTGAGTCATCAGTCTTCTGACTGGTTTGATACGGCCCACACGAACAATTACTGAATATACATTATGTATCTTTAACGCAGTGCTTTCCATTACCTTTGCATCTTCATGCATTCGATGACTACTGATTGTTCCACCTTTTAGGAGCAGTTTCCCATCCGAGGGCAAGAGAGTGCCCTGATCCTCTGTCCGCTCCTCCGTACTCTTTGACAAGGTCGTTGACAGAAAGACGGTGATTTCCGATGTCGGAAGTCTTCTATTGTCATTGCTGGTTATGTTTATTCGAAATTTAAACAATGGCTAGGTTCGAAACCAGGACCCAAGACGTTTTGATTTGTAGGCAAAGACGCTACGTCTCCTTTTTCCTTCGTTTTGTTCGTTGTTTTTCTCGTCATTTGTTCTGTGCGGACATCACATGACATCCCTTCAGGTACATTGTTGAGTATTTACCCAGTGATTTTACTGCAGAGGACGCTGAGTCCTTTAGGCCACGTGGTACCTTCACACAATCAACATTCAAGGTATGGTGTAAGACTAGTCTCCATCGCTATGAAATATATCGTAAGAATGAGATAAAAGAGATTAAGAGATTAGGGATTGTAGGAAGGCATACACACATTCCGTCCAGATATTCGCAGATTGAAGAAGAAAGCAGATGGCCAATAATAATATGAAGTGCACTTTGAAATGGCTTGTAGTGTGCGTACATCGTATTTTCCCACAGAACTGTTTAGAATTTGAGAGACAAGGAGAAGTAAGCTAAAGACGAGTAGTGAAGAAGAGAGAGTTAGAAAACATTAGGTAACGTGAATACGTGCTTCAAATCGTAAATCCTGTTTTACCTGGGGTTACTTTGGGTGTTACGGGACAGTGAACTGTATCGAACAAGAGTAGTTTCTGTTATATTGCTAGAGGAGGCCGAAATGCACGCTATAAGCTCACGCAGGATGGCGTGAGGTCTGAAACAGGATACTTAATGAATGCTATAAAGAAAAGTACGTAGCTTCTGGAATACTTAACTTTAATCCATCATTTGTATACATCGTTCTTGATGAGACAAGTTAGACTCTTTAGATACATGCAATATAATGCTAATGGCGCCTTGCTAGGTCGTAGCCATTGACTTAGCTGAAGGCTGTGCTATCTATATTCTCGGCAAATGAGAGAGTCTCCGTCCGTGTACATCTACATCTACATCTACATCTATACTCCGCGAGCCACCTTACGGTGTGTGGCGGAGGGTACTTATTGTACCACTATCTGATCCCCCCTTCCCTGTTCCATTCACGAATTGTGCGTGGGAAGAACGACTGCTTGTAAGTCTCCGTATTTGCTCTAATTTCTCGGATCTTTTCGTTGTGATCATTACGCGAGATATATGTGGGCGGTAGTAATATGTTGCCCATCTCTTCCCGGAATGTGCTCTCTCGTAATTTCGATAATAAACCTCTCCGTATTGCGTAACGCCTTTCTTGAAGTGTCCGCCACTGGAGCTTGTTCAGCATCTCCGTAACGCTCTCGCGCTGACTAAATGTCCCCATGACGAATCGCGCTGCTTTTCGCTGGATCATGTCTATCTCTTCTATTAATCCAACCTGGTAAGGGTCCCATACTGATGAGCAATACTCAAGAATCGGACGAACAAGCGTTTTGTAAGCTACTTCTTTCGTCGATGAGTCACATTTTCTTAGAATTCTTCCTATGAATCTCAACCTGGCGCCTGCTTTTCCCACTATTTGTTTTATGTGATCATTCCACTTCAGATCGCTCCGGATAGTAACTCCTAAGTATTTTACGGTCGTTACCGCTTCCAATGATTTACCACCTATGGCATAATCGTACTGGAATGGATTTCTGCCCCTATGTATGCGCATTATATTACGTTTATCTACGTTTAGGGAAAGCTGCCAGCTGTCGCACCATGCATTAATCCTCTGCAGGTCCTCCTGGAGTACGTACGAGTCTTCTGATGTTGCTACTTTCTTGTAGACAACCGTGTCATCTGCAAATAGCCTCACGGAGCTACCGATGTTGTCAACTAAGTCATTTATGTATATTGTAAACAATAAAGGTCCTATCACGCTTCCCTGCGGTACTCCCGAAATTACCTCTACATCTGCAGATTTTGAACCGTTAAGAATGACATGTTGTGTTCTTTCTTCTAGGAAATCCTGAATCCAATCACAAACGTGGTCCGATATTCCATAAGCTCGTATTTTTTTCACTAAACGTAAGTGCGGAACCGTATCAAATGCCTTCCTGAAGTCCAGGAATACGGCATCAATCTGCTCGCCAGTGTCTACGGCACTGTGAATTTCTTGGGCAAATAGGGCGAGCTGAGTTTCACATGATCTCTGTTTGCGGAATCCATGTTGGTTATGATGAAGGAGATTTGTATTATCTAAGAACGTCATAATACGAGAACACAAAACATGTTCCATTATTCTACAACAGATTGACGTAAGCGAAATAGGCCTATAATTATTCGCATCTGATTTATGACCCTTCTTGAAAATGGGAACGACCTGCGCTTTCTTCCAGTCGCTAGGTACTTTACGTTCTTCCAGCGATCTACGATAAATTGCTGATAGAAAGGGGGCAAGTTCTTTTGCATAATCGCTGTAGAATCTTAAGGGTATCTCGTCTGGTCCGGATGCTTTTCCGCTACTAAGTGATAGCAGTTGTTTTTCAATTCCGATATCGTTTATTTCAATATTTTCCATTTTGGCGTCCGTGCGACGGCTGAAGTCAGGGACCGTGTTACGATTTTCCGCAGTGAAACAGTTTCGGAACACTGAATTCAGTATTTCTGCCTTTCTTCGGTCGTCCTCTGTTTCGGTGCCATCGTGGTCAACGAGTGACTGAATAGGGGATTTAGATCCGCTTACCGATTTTACATATGACCAAAACTTTTTAGGGTTCTTGTTTAGATTGTTTGCCAATGTTTTATGTTCGAATTCGTTGAATGCTTCTCTCATTGCTCTCTTTACGCTCTTTTTCGCTTCGTTCAGCTTTTCCTTATCAGCTATGATTCGACTACTCTTAAACCTATGATGAAGCTTTCTTTGTTTCCGTAGTACCTTTCGTACATGATTGTTATACCACGGTGGATCTTTCCCCTCGCTTTGGACCTTAGTCGGTACGAACTTATCTAAGGCGTACTGGACGATGTTTCTGAATTTTTTCCATTTTTGTTCCACATCCTCTTCCTCAGAAATGAACGTTTGATGGTGGTCACTCAGATATTCTGCGATTTGTGCCCTATCACTCTTGTTAAGCAAATATATTTTCCTTCCTTTCTTGGCATTTCTTATTACACTTGTAGTCATTGATGCAACCACTGACTTATGATCACTGATACCCTCTTCTACATTCACGGAGTCGAAAAGTTCCGGTCTATTTGTTGCTTTGAGGTCTAAAACGTTAGATTCACGAGTTGGTTCTCTAACTATCTGCTCGAAGTAATTCTCGGACAAGGCAGTCAGGATAATGTCACAAGAGTCTCTGTCCCTGGCTCCAGTTCTGATTGTGTGACTATCCCATTCTATACCTGGTAGATTGAAGTCTCCCCCTATTACAATAGTATGATCACGAAACTTCTTCACGACGTTCTGCAGGTTCTCTCTGAGGCGCTCAACTACTACGGTTGCTGATGCAGGTGGTCTATAGAAGCATCCGACTATCATATCTGACCCACCTTTGATACTTAACTTAACCCAGATTATTTCACATTCGCATTCGCTAATAACTTCACTGGATATTATTGAATTCTTTACTGCTATAAATACTCCTCCACCATTGGCGTTTATCCTATCCTTGCGGTATATATTCCATTCTGTGTCTAGGATTTCGTTACTGTTCACTTCCGGTTTTAACCAACTTTCCGTTCCTAATACTATATGCGCACTATTTCCTTCAATAAGAGATACTAATTCAGGAACCTTGCCCTGGATACTCCTGCAGTTTACCAATATTACGTTAACTTTTCCTGTTTTTGGTCTCTGAGGACGGACGTTCTTTATCAACGATGATAATGTCCTCTCTGGTAAGCCGTCAGGTATTTTATCGTTTCGCCCAAGGGGGGGGTGGGGGTCCCTCTAACCTAAAAAACCCCCGTGTGCACGCCACACGTACTCTGCTACCCTAGTAGCTGCTTCCGGTGTGTAGTGCACGCCTGACCTGTCTAGGGGGGCCCTACAGTTCTCCACCCAATAACGGAGGTCGATGAATTTGCAACCATTATAGTCGCAGAGTCGTCTGAGCCTCTGGTTTAGACCCTCCACACGGCTCCAAACCAGAGGACCGCGATCGACTCTGGGCACTATGCTGCAGATATTACGCTCAGCTTGCACTCCGCGTGCGATGCTGGTTGTCTTCACCAAATCAGCCAGCCGCCGGAAGGAACCAAGGATGGCCTCAGAACCCAAGCGGCAGGCGTCATTCGTTCCGACATGTGCTACTATCTGCAGCCGGTCACACCCAGTGCGTTCAATAGCTGCCGGAAGGGCCGCCTCCACATTACGGACGAGACCCCCCGGCAAGCACACCGAGTGCACACTGGCATTCTTCCCCGACCTACCCGCTATTTTCCTGAGGGGCTCCATAACCCGCCTAACGTTGGAGCTCCCTATAACTAATAGGCCCGCCCTCTGTGACTGTCGGGACCTTGCCGGAGAATCGGCCACTGGCCTAACAGGCGAGGCATCCTGTGGTGGCTCGGAAACGATGTCATCACCACTAGGAAGCACCCCGTACCTGTTGGAAAGGGGTAAGGCAGCTGCCAGGCGGCCAGATCCCACCTTCGCCTTTCGGCCAGGCACGCGCGAGCCCACCACTGTCCGCCATTCACCCTGGAGTGATGGCTGACCGGTAAGATGCTCACTGCCGGAAGACGCAGCGACATCAGGGGTTCCATGTGATTCCAAGGCCACCGAAGTAGGCATAGGTCTCACCACAGTTGCCCCAACGCCACTACGAGCCGACGCCTGCGCCTCGAGCTTGATGAGCCTAACAGACAAAGCCTCCACCTGCCCCCGAAGAGTGGCCAATTCTCCTTGCGTCCGCTCACAACAACCACAGTCCCTGCACATGACTATGTTTACCCTACTCTATACGGTGACAAATTCCCAAGATAATCTTCTGATGAGCTACTCTGATAATCAAGAAACACTCACTGAAATACGAGACGCGAAAACTACGCTAGGTTTTCCCAGAAAAACTATTTAAAAGCTAAGCGCAGCAAATAAGTACAAAAACGCTTTATACAAACAGTACTCGCTGCTGCTGGTGCTCTCGCTCTGGCTGTCACAAGACAACTGCTGATTCAAGTGACTAGTGGCTAACGGCCGCGAAACAAACAAAAGACGGTTTTAGGGCGCTTTCTGTTCTAAACGATCAAGAAAACACTAAGAAATCTAACACGAAAACTACGTAAAGTTTTATCAAGAACTGTTAGTTACTATGCAGAGCAGATAAACACAAATAGAATCCCTTCCTTAGTGGAAGGTCGTAAACAAAATGCAAAATAAACGCTTTATACAAACAGTACTCGCTGCTGCTGGTGCTCTCGCTCTGGCTATCACAAGACAACTCGCTAGCAAAGTCGTCCGTACAACTGGGCGAGTGCTAGTAAGTATCTCGAGACCTGCCGTGTGGTGGCGCTCGGTCTGCGATCACTGACAGTGGCGACACGCGGGTCCGACATGTACTAATGGACCGCGGCCGATTTAAAGCTACCACCTAGAAAGTGTGGTGTCTGGCGGTGACACCACAGTTTCGAGACTCTAACTCAGTGGAAGCAATTGAATTGTGAGGCATGGAGCATAGGGAACACTCCCGCTGCATTGATTGGAAACAACACGCGTTTCAGAGTGACTTCAAGTTTTCTGTTTCTAATTAGACTTACGGTGACTGAGCTTAACTTTGGATATCGTTTCGTGTGATTAGCATTAGGATTTTGTTGTATCTTTAGATACAACTTGTTACTCTTTATATTACACACTCTGAGAATATTTGTCCCAACTAATAAACATAGGAATGTTGAACTATCACAGAAGTAGGTTCAGGTTTTATCAGCTAAAGGAATTTCGGTTCCCAGCATACTGGATTAATAATGGGACAGCAACTTGTGTTAACCAGTTTTGATATAGCAACAGCCAGATTTGCAAAATACAATTTTTTATTTAATTTGACTATTTTTAGGTTACCTGGACCCATTTTATATCATCCTGTGGGGCGAAAAGTTAAAATTATAATTTATCCATTAATATGTTGCAAAAAGTGAGAGCATATTACAGGATACGGAGCATATCATACTGGGATATACCCTGTTTTCGAAAAAAATTATAAGAGCATAAATGCAATAGCTGATTTTCACTGTATTGTATTAATTTTTTATTTTTGATACTTGTAAATCTTAATACAGACATTCTCTGCTTCCTACGTCCTCCCCCTTACCCCCGCACCTACCTAGCCTGCCCCCTTCCACCCCTCCCTCGTTCTTCCCGGGACTAGTTTCACATCTTCCCTCTCTCCGCGATGGTCGTTGCTTTGGCTTTAACCCTTCATTTACCACATTATGTATCCGAAATTACTACTTTATTGTTGGATTAAATAAGTGCACCATGACAGTATGGGAACTGACTTATTTAAGTAAACAAATAACAAAACGTGTTTTGCATCAAGGTGGACTCATAATTCTCATATTGTTGTTTTTCTATGCAAACATGGACCAAATGGAAGAGTTCCAGGATAAAATTATTAAATGCAGCCCATTGCCAAGTGCAATTATTGTCCCCATGAAGTGTCGTTAAAAAGGTCTTTACGAGTATACATTCTGTTAGATTTACTTCTGGTTAAGTATTTTACGAGATTGAAGTAATTACAAAGGTGATAATATTTTCTTCAGTTTCATGCTATTAGGTTGTTTTCCACACTGTTTAATGTTTCATACTGAAAAATATTGTATGCTTCTACAGCATACGACTTTTGTTTGTATACGCCGTATGTGGCGTTGCTTTCTTTTACTGTTCATTGCTTACAAATGTCCTGTTGTTCTGGAAAAATTGTGAAGAGCTTTTAAATGTCCTGCAGGTGTTGAAAAATTTCAAAGAGCTTAAGTGTGGTAATTGACTTTTACTGTATTAATTTTTTGATCCCTTGTGATTGGAAGTTGTAAAGAAATTTCCTGCATAATGACAGAGCATCCCTTACCTGAGGGTTCCTTGTGGCAGCGCAGGAAGTAGACTGTCAGCTGTATGTTTGTCCTGCCACTGTTCAATGACAAACTTGGCTTTGATATAAGTGTATGTACAACCTCAACGTGGTTTGCACGTTATTACGGATAACAGTGTTTTGTCTGTGTGATTTGTATATGCTGGTACGATGTGCTCGGTAGTTTATTGGAAAATTGTAATTTTAGCTTTTAGTCCTACAGGATGATTTGAAGATGATTCAGGCAGCAAGAAACTAGTCATCAATTAAATAAAAGAACTGAATTGTACAAATTTGGCTCTTCCTATATGAAAAAAGGAATTTTGGGTTGTAATGGACAAGAGTAGCCATAAAAAATAAACTTTTACGTTTCTTTTCTTTAACGCGCAAATATGGAGAAGTCACGACATAAATGGAATGAAAAACATTGAGAAACTCTTGGAAAAAGTCAAAGTTCTTGAGATGACAAATAGGGAAAGAAATGAGAAATATCCAGTGCCAAGAAGAACATTAGGCGTCAGACTCACACTTTACGGGAAAATAAAGAGCTGGCCATTAAACCTCTGTTAGGACATTTCTCCAGAGAGCATACAGTTTTGAACGGGAAACAATCCTATACGATCAACGAAAGCTTAGAAGAAAATTGAATCCAATGCCACCTTTGAAAATTGTGCCCCTATAAACTGTATTTGCTATACAGCTGATAAATGTTTCATTAAAATTTAAACCTGTATTTCGATTTAGGCCTATTCTGTTTGAAACTTCTACTTAATAACTTTATTTTGAATTTTTGCTTATTTGAGTTATCTTTCCCCCGACGTGGAAACTTAGATGTAAAGTGGATAACTCGTAATTATAACGATTTACGGTCCAGTCAAAACAAAAGTTAAAGTTTTGTGTCTGGTATGGCCCCGGAAATATTTCAACGACCAAAATCCGAAGAGCGGAAAAATGTGAAAGAGTCTACCAACACTGACATTCTACTAGCGAACCCGGCATTGATTCGGAATTGCTAATTTTGTACGGTAACAGGATATATGTCCCGTTCTCTACGTGTCCACCTAGTCCTTCCCCTTTCTTTGCCAGTCTCCTTTTGTCCTCCCCCCCTCTCTGCCCATCAACTCCTCCCCGCCTTTCTGTCGACCTCCTCCTCCGCCTTCTTCCCCTCCAGCTCGTTCTTCCCCCTTTCTATGCTCATTTCCTCCCACCGCCTCTGTCCATTTCATCTCCCTCGGCCCTGACTGGTCTTGAGTCTTGTTCAATGTCATTGCAAATTCAGATTCGACATTCGTATTCTAATCATAAGCCAATAAGCCACAAATACAACTTTGATTTTTTGGGAAACAGGCTGCGAGTAAGGAAAAACGGCACATTGTTGTGCATACAATTCTCATTTAAAAATATATAAAGAGAGAAAATATATATGGGATAAGCCTGATTACGAGATTTAAAAAAAAAAGAAAATCGATAATTTTCGAGCAGAGTATGGCGCACACTTTTCCGTCTCGGAGTCGGTTGTAGCAGGAAACCTATGCATTGTTACTTAAAAAAAAAATGTGGTCTCTGTCCGTCAAAATTTTTATGAGAGTATGGTGTAAAAATGTGGAGAAAATCGGTCAAGAACTTTTCGACATTTTTTCTAACAATATTAATCTATCATATAATACAGGGCTATTACAAATGATTGGAGCGATTTCATAAATTCACTGTAGCTCCATTCATTGACATATGGTCACGACACACTACAGATACGTAGAAAAACTCATAAAGTTTTGTTCGGCTCAAGCCGCACTTCAGGTTTCTGCCGCCAGAGCGCTCGAGAGCGCAGTGAGACAAAATGGCGACAGGAGCCGAGAAAGCGTATGTCGTGCTTGAAATGCACTCACGTCAGTTAGTCATAACAGTGCAACGACACTTCAGGACGAAGTTCAACAAAGATCCACCAACTGCTAACTCCATTCGGCGATGGTATGCACAGTTTAAAGCTTCTGGATGCCTCTGTAAGGGGAAATCAACGGGTCGGCCTGCAGTGAGCGAAGAAACGGTTGAACGCGCGCGGGCAAGTTTCACGCGTAGCCCGCGGAAGTCGACGAATAAAGCAAGCAGGGAGCTAAACGTACCACAGCCGACGGTTTGGAAAATCTTACGGAAAAGGCTAAAGCAGAAGCCTTACCGTTTACAATTGCTACAAGCCCTGACACCCGATGACAAAGTCAAACGCTTTGAATTTTCGGCGCGGTTGCAACAGCTCATGGAAGAGGATGCGTTCAGTGCGAAACTTGTTTTCAGTGATGAAGCAACATTTTTTCTTAATGGTGAAGTGAACAGACACAATGTGCGAATCTGGGCGGTAGAGAATCCTCACGCATTCGTGCAGCAAATTCGCAATTCACCAAAAGTTAACGTGTTTTGTGCAATCTCATGGTTTAAAGTTTACGGCCCCTTTTTCTTCTGCGAAAAAAACGTTACAGGACACGTGTATCTGGACATGCTGGAAAATTGGCTCATGCCACAACTGCAGACCGACAGCGCCGACTTCATCTTTCAACAGGATGGTGCTCCACCGCACTTCCATCATGATGTTCGGCATTTCTTAAACAGGAGATTGGAAAACCGATGGATCGGTCGTGGTGGAGATCATGATCAGCAATTCATGTCATGGCCTCCACGCTCTCCCGACTTAACCCCATGCGATTTCTTTCGGTGAGGTTATGTGAAAGATTCAGTGTTTAAACCTCCTCTACCAAGAAACGTGCCAGAACTGCGAGCTCGCATCAACGATGCTTTCGAACTCATTGATGGGGACATGCTGCGCCGAGTGTGGGAGGAACTTGATTATCGGCTTGATGTCTGCCGAATCACTAAAGGGGCACATATCGAACATTTGAGAATGCCTAAAAAAACTTTTTGATTTTTTGTATGTGTGTGCAAAGTATTGTGAAAATATCTCAAATAATAAAGTTATTGTAGAGCTGTGAAATCGCTTCAATCATTTGTAATAACCCTGTACATATGTTCTACCTAACAAACCTGGCACTGCACGGGTATTAATTTTGCCAATTTCCTATTAGAAACGAAAACAAAGGAACTGTGTTTCTAGTGTAATATCGAAAACAGTTAATTTCCATGTATTGGTGAAAACATATTTGAAATTATGGAACAGTCATAGACAGAAATGTGCATAATGTAAAAATGCATACTGACAGAAACCAAATGGAGAAACATAGTAAGCAGTATACAAATTTTCTGGAATGTTTATTTAGCTCAGAACTTGACTGTAAACAATATTTCTAGTTACACATCTAGGCATCTGGGTGCAGTTACTTCGTGTGTGTACAACGTGATTTTGTAAAATCTCTATGGCAACGCCTCTTCATAGCTTAGTGAAGGCTATTGCTTTCGTTGGCGCTTCGCAGTTGAAAGCTATCAAAAGCGCTGCCATGTGTCCGGGATTTCTTTGAGACGACTGTAGGACTGCCTTATTAGTAAGGAATAAAGTGTTAAAAGTTCGTGCATTTTTTCACGCATCTCAGTGTTTATGACGTAATATCTCTTGAACGAAGTGTGGTACCACGACAGTATTTTGTAGGCGTGTTTAGCGGCGTATGTGGATACTGTCTGCGACATCCAATGCGAGTAGAGTCAGCACACAGGAGTTATAAATGTAAAGGTCAAGTGTGATTCACGCACCTAATTCTTTATGACGTGATATCCCTTGAACTATGATTGGTAGGTGGTCCTTACCCCAGAGCGACTGTTGCTTTATAGTAAGGGATATGTGTACCAAGTCTGACTGAAATCCTTCTAGTAGTTTAGGAGGAGATGTGGAACACACACACACAAACATCGTTTTCATAATATTTGTGGATCTACATATTATATATGTTAAAAATATGTAAGCTATGTCCGTCCGAACGTTTATCAGAGTAATATGCACACATCAGAAATAAATAGGTCAAGAGGTTTTCAATAATTTTGGTAGCAACGATAAACAACGACTTGTCATTGTATAGCAGTACAAGCTTAGCATCCTCTGCTTTGCGAGCGTGGACTATGTGATCTGCACAGATTTCTTTTCCTCAATCGAATGTTTATGTTATTCACAGATTTCAGCAGTTTCTAAACTTCTCGTGCTAACAAAGGCCATTGAAACATGGCCTTTTCTGAATGTACTTCTGACCAAAAAGCGATTCTGGTAGCTGGAGCCACGCTTTTTGCGTTCTTGCGGTGATATTTCCATATAAACTTTCATCCCGTAGCAAATATTTCTTTATATCCAACCCAGATGTGCAATACCAATTTTCATAGACTTAGCTTGAAAATTTTTTTAACGTAGCGAAATATTTTCTCAAAAACTTTCATCTCAAATTTCAGCCCGTTAGGGGTTGGATTTCCAAAAATAATGAAAGACGTATTTTTTATTTCTAACGGAGAAGCAAAATACAAATTTTAAAAGATTTAGCTTTGAAAATGTTTCTATACTGAAATAATTTCATAAAACATTTCATCCCCTACTTCACTCCCTTATGGGATTGCGTTTCCAAAGACGATAAAACACGTATTTTTTTATTTGTAACGGAGACGTCAGATGCCAATTGTCATAAATGTAGCTTTAAAAATGTTTTACCAGTTTGTCGATAGTGGTTTATTTTTAAAAAATCTTTCACCCACTGTTTTACCCCTTTGTTGTTGAAACAAAAATAATGAAAAACGTATTTTTTATTTTTTTAAACCATTTTTTTTCTTACTAAGAAGTCAAACACCAAGTTTCAGATACGTAGCCTGAATAATAGTTTAGTAGTGCTTTAATAATGATTTAATTTTTCAAAAATTTCACCCATTATTTCATTCCCATAGTGGTTAAACTTCCAAAAATGCTGAAACACACTTTTCTTTATTTATGGCCCAGAAACACAGTACCAATTTTCGTAATTATAGCTTCAGACTTTGGATTAACAGCGACATATTTCCAAAAAGCTTTTTTATCATCTATTTAACCCCCTGAAGGGTGGAATTTCGAAAAGTTCACTCTTTAACGATGCCTGCAGTATGAGCTCCACACCTTCTCCAAATCCGAAGTTTCTGTCCTTAGAAGTTAGGTCTGGGAGATGAACATTCAGTCAGTCAGTCAGAACATTGCCTTTTTTACATAAAGACATATTAAGTTACGTATCATCCTACTGTACAGTATGAACACTGCCCCAATAAAACCCTTAGCAAGAAATATGTAGCTACGAAAAAGTTTATTTGTCAGTTACTATTCCAACTTCTCCTATAATTGTATAGTCATCGAACTAATTGGTAGTACTTGTCGTTGCTCTCGTACAGTGTGGTACCGCACTGGAAATGTGGCGCGGCAGACACGTAGTGTGACAGCTGTTACCATCTGTAACTGCTGCTGTTTCGTAGCCCTTTGCTATTGCCACAGCACGCTGAGATTTCCCTCACACGGGTCGGAACGTCACAGAGCTGTTAAGGGCGGTCGTCCGGAAATACCCCGGCCGCTAGTCCTGCGCCGCTGGTCCTGCGTTCGCATCCCGGCGGCAGCCTGGCTCGAGCCCCTCGCAGCATCGGCCCGCTACACGCTGCGCAGCGCCGCTGCCGCTGGCGAATGGTATTTCCATTTTCCAATAAACGGCGAGCCTGGCGTTTGATATGAGGCGCGGCAGCATCCGCGCGGGCCGAAAAATCCTGAGCAGCGATGGCGGCGCATCACATCAAAGGCCGCTGGAATCCGGCGCTTCAAACGGCTAGCCGCGGCCCCGTTCGGCGCTTCGCCAGCGCAGCACAGCCCAGGCCAGCAACCAGCCATCCCAGCGCATCCCAGGCGCCGCCTGTTAGGTAGGGGCGGTCCGCCAAATTAACTTTTTCTGCCTTCCCGCCGGCCTCTGTCGTCCGCACATCAGAGCAGCGAAGCCAGCCGCCGCGGCGCGGGCGGTCTAACTGCCAGGCGCAGCAGCGCCCGCTACCCACACCGAAACGCAGCTAGCGGCCTCTTCCGTTGCTGACTCTGCAAGCGTAGGCGCCCACGAGAACACTGCATGTGCCATAAGCCGATTTTCAGGGAAACTTCGCTCAGTGGAAGAGGTGTCAAAATAAGCGATCACGTGTCTCGCCGTACCAACAGATACACGACCGTTTCTGAAGAAACGAAGGTCAAAGTTCTCGAGGTATTTCCCTTACACTTTACGTGCCTTTCGCCACTCGACATCTTCATTGAAATGGTCGTACAGGGGCGCCGCATCTTTCTAATTTTGTCCATCATGTCTAAGTGGCTCGTGTTCGTGCCATTTCTTATTTTACGAGGTGCATTCAAGTTCTAAGGCCTCCTATTTTTTTTCTCCGGACTAGAAAGAGATAGAAACATGCGCATTGTTTTAAAATGAGGCAGCGTTCATTGTCAATACGTCCCAGAGATGACAGCACCGTACGGCAGATGGAATTTTACCGCCAGCGGCGAGAATGAGAACTGTTTTAAATACTTAAAATGGCGACGTTTTCCTTACTTGAACAGCGTGCAATCATTCGGTTTCTGAATTTGCATGGTGTGAAACCAATTGAAATTCATCGACAGTTGAAGGAGACATGTGGTGATGGAGTTATGGATGTGTCGAAAGTGCGTTCGTGGGTGCGACAGTTTAATGAAGGCAGAACATCGTGTGACAACAAACTGAAACAACCTCGGGCTCGCACAAGCCGGTCTGACGACATGATCGAGAAAGTGGAGAGAATTGTTTTGGGGGATCGCCGAATGACTGTTGAACAGATCGCCTCCAGAGTTGGCATTTCTGTGGGTTCTGTGCACACAATCCTGCATGACGACCTGAAAATGCGATAAGTGTCATCCAGGTGGGTGCCACAAATGCTGACGGACGACCACATGGCTGCCCTTGTGGCATGTTGCCAAGCAATGTTGACGCACAACGACAGCATGAATGGGACTTTCTTTTCGTCGGTTGTGACAATGGATGAGACGTGGATGCCACTTTTCAATCCATAAACAAAGCGCCAGTCGGCTCAATGGAAGCAGACAGATTCACCGCCACCAAAAAAATTTCGGGTAACCGCCACTGCTGACAAAATGATGGTGTCCATGTTCTGGGACAGCGAGGGCGTAATCCTTACCCATTGCGTTCCAAAGGGCACTACGGTAACAGGTGCATCCTACGAAAATGTTTTGAAGAACAAATTCCTTCCTGCACTGCAACAAAAACGTCCAGGAAGGGCTGCGCGTGTGCTGTTTCACCAAGACAACGCACCCACACATCGAACTAACGTTACGCAACAGTTTCTTCGTGATAACAACTTTGAAGTGATTCCTCATGCTCCCTGCTCACCTGACCTGGCTCCTAGTGACTTTTGGCTTTTTCCAACAATGAAAGACACTCTCCGTGGCTGCACATTCACCAGCCGTGCTGCTTTTGCCTCAGCGATTTTCCAGTGGTCAAAACAGACTCCTAAAGAAGCCTTCCCCGCTGCCATGGAATCATGGCGTCAGCGTTGTGAAACATGTGTACGTCTGCAGGGCGATTACGTCGAGAAGTAAGGACAGTTTCATCGATTTCGGGTGAGTAATTAATTAGAAAAAAAATCGGAGGCCTTAGAACTTGAATGCACCTCGTACATCTTGTCTGTGCCGTACTGCCACCTCGCAGTCTTAATTTTCAATTGCTGGTGTCACTGAGTTGCTCCCTTGCCTGCCAGTGAGTGGCAGCAGAAGCGCTTATCGATATAAGCTCCACCGTATTATCTTTGCTGGATTGTTATTACTTCCCGGTCGTCGTGTGTCGAGCAGTTAATTGGAACGTACCAGCAGTTAGTTCGGATCTGCCAGTGAGTTGGGAGGCGCTAGCAGTGCAGTTCGGACCAGGCAGTGTTTCACTAACGATGCGGCAGAAGTTCAGTCGGGGCTCGGCTGCAGCGAGGTCCGGACAGCCATGACTCGCCCGGCGGTTGCCGATACATGTCACCAGAGTGTGGAACACCTTGGCTGGTCATCGGTCGGTCGTCTTGTCGGACAATGTGTATGTGCATAAAAAGTTCTCGGTTTACTTGCCACATCAAATTTGGATAAAATCCCAAGCTTTCGATGACTACCTCCGTCATCTTCGTCAGGGATAAAACTGACTGTCGTGGACCGGTGAGGCTTCCGCTTTTATAGGCAGTGGACGGCTTCTCATTGGCTGGATGACGTCACGGTGAAAACGGCGTGTATGGAGGTGGCGGCCTCTATGTCCATAGATTTTGTTTGCGCGCGTTATCCAGTGTTGCTTGCAGCACCATCCATCGCAACAGGCGGAGAATTGCGAGGAATGTAAGAAATCTCCTTTTTTTATTGATTTTCAATTCCCCCCAAAGGGGGCGGGCTGGCAGCAGCCTAGTACGCTGCTCTACAGCCTACAGACTTTTTTAAAAACGGAAGAAGAAAAGAAACATAAAACAGGCTATAAAAATGGGACCTAAAGTGTAAATAGGCGGAAAAATGCGGTAAGTTAAAACAGAAAGCAAAAGGAGTTGGCAATGTTAATAAAAGACACAGGAATCAGAGAAGTAACATAGTACACACACAATTAAAAAACATGGCGACAGTCTGGTTTCTGTTCGCAAGAGATAAAAAATCACACCCAGCGACAGTATGATGACCATTTGCAATACTTCCCAATAGACACAACACGGAACACTCACTGTAAAACACTCACTGTAAGACACTGCACGAAAATGGCGGCACAAAGATGACACTCCCAAGCCAAAGGCAGATGGGGGGGGGGGGGGGGAGCTGGAGGAGGGGGAAAAACAAGGAGGGAGGAAGGAAAAAACGAAAACGAAGGGAACCAAGGAGGAAGAGGACTCATAAGGGGGGAGAGGGGCAGGGCAGACGCGAGAGGGAATGAGAAGAGACAGAGGAGGGAAATGCAAAAGGACTCAGTGGAGAGAAGGGGGCAGAGAGAGGGGAGGTGGGGAAAAAAGAGGATGGAAGGGGGGGGAGAGGGAGCCGGGGAAAAGGACAGAGGAAAGGAGGGGGAGTGAGGATCAGAGTTGATAGGAGGGACAAATGGAGGGAGAGAGGGCATCATCCGGGAGGGGGAGTTGACGGAAGCCACCTTGGGAAAGGAGATGAAGGGTGTAGAGATGGAGGGTAGGGGGGACACAACAGTGAAGACGTGGCAGGGGGCGGGGATGGGAGAGGAGAGGAGCAACCAGGGGGTGAGGGGGTTCAAGGTGGCGGGAGGTGTAGAGGATGCGGATATGTTCCAGGAATAGGAGCAGATGGAGGAAAGGAATGAGATCATAGAGGATCTGCGTGGGGCACATATACGGAAGGCGAGGCGGAGTGCATGACGCTCAAGGATCTGGAGGGACTTATAGAATTTGGGGGGGGGGCAGACATCCAGGCAGGACTGACATAACACAGGATGGGACGGATTAAGGATTTGTAGGTGTGCAGGATGGTAGAGGGGTGCAACCCCCACGTCCGGCCAGAGAGGAGTTTGAGGAGTCGGAGGCGGTTGTGGGCTTTGGACTGGATAGAGCGGAGATGAGGGATCCAGGAGAGGTGACGGTCAATGGTGAGGCCAAGGTAGGTGAGGGTGGGGGTGAGGCGGACAGGACGGGCGCAGACAGTAAGGGAGAAATCCAGGAGCCGGAAGGAGCGAGTGGTACGACCTACGATGATTGCCTGGGTCTTGGAAGGAAGGATTGATTTTCAAGAGCCATGCAGCAAAAAGGTCAAGGTGATTCTGGAGAAGGCGTTGGGACCGTTGGAGGGTAGGAGTGAGGGCGAGGAATCCGGTGTCATCAGCATATTGCAAGAGGTGTACTGGAGGGGGGAGATGTCTCCCTCTGCGCTCTTTCTTTATTAACTGCGCGCTTCCATGCATTGCTGAGTGCATATCCGGGTATGTTGGCCGGCGATCGCTTATGGGTTGCCCGCTTGTGCCGACTCGTGATTCGTCCTTGTTATTGCACAGTCGCTGCCGTTGGTATTGTCTAGTCCTTCGTGCAAGTGTTCGCGAAAGTGTGTGTAGCTTATGATGTCGACTGCTCTGTTATTTTAGTACTGTCTCCGTGCTGATGTGCGGCAGTCGGTCAGTTGCTGTGTATGAGCCAGGAAATCTCCGCGCGGCGCAGTGAGCCGGGCCTGCTAGCGATCTCTACACAGTTTCGCAGTGTGTGGGAGCTGTTCCGATTGCTACGAGGTTCATGACTCAACGATCCAGGCCATCAAAGTTGAGTGGTGATTTAATTACCGAAGCCAGTCTGTTCACATTGAGCCAATATTTTTCATGGTTGGCTGTTGGGGGTATTCCCGTGAGCAACAGCGAGTGTTAGAGTTGGCGAAAGTTTGGCCACCATCTGGTGGAGTTTTATTGTATTTTGGTTATTTGAAGTCCAAGTGCACCAGCGAAATTTTCTGCCTTGTGGCCGTTAGCTTTCTGGTTACCTGCCCTGGCCGCTGACGTAAAATTCAGGCAGTGTCCTTTCCTGGCCGTGTTGTCGCTGCCAACACTTATGTGAAATTTTGACAGCTTATGCATACTTGGTTGTGGGCGGCTACGCCTTTTACGTTTTGTCAATGGAGTTCCTTGTATACTGGTCAGGTGGAAAGCAAGTCGTCTTACGGTGGGTCCGTTGACTGTCTCTTGGTTGGGTTGCCGGCGGATCGGATATAGTTGGACCGACTACCTGCCTCCCCTAAGCGAGCGTTAATATTTCAATTGCAGACCGACCCCCGGAAACTTCTGAGTGCCGCTGGCTGTACTGCCTTTTCTTATTGGTGTTTGATTGTGTATTTTAATGGCTCATAGCTGATGGTTTGAATTTGAATGCTTTTAGTTGAAGTTTAAATAATAGGTCTTCAGCCATTTTAAAATTGAAAGTTCCTTACTTGTCTTGGGGTACACATAGATGAAAAATTGAATTTCCACGAACACATAAGGCTGACAACAGACAAAGCAGAAAAAATACTCCACAAAATGGTGAGGCTAAATTCAAAACAGTACAGACTACCTCTACCAGTCATACGTACATACCACTGTGCGCTCTTTGAATCAGTACTCAGCTTTGCAGCTAGCACGTGGGCACATAGACTGAACGTGGTCACCAACAAAGCATCCGTCAGACGAGGGCAGAGAAGTGTCCTACTTAGGCTATCTGGAGCCTTCGGTACCACCTCAGCGGATGCACTGTGTGTGGTGCTCGGAATATGCCCCATAAATATCACGATCAAATACAGAGCTGCGAGGTAATGGTTAAAGGTGGGGAGACTAGATAAGGTACATAAAATAACCGATGTGCCCATAGAGACGATACGTCACCTTAAAAGTTGGCGTTTTGATACATGGCAAGGTGAGTGGGATGTAAGTGATAAGGGACGTAGGCTGCACGACTTCCTCCCTGACATAAGGGAGCGGTTGAGAATGAGACATATCGATCCCAGCCGCGGTATGGTACATTTCTTAACCGGGCACGGACCTTATCCCACGCACTTAAACCGCGTGAGTCTGAGGCAGACACCTACACGCACATGCGGGGAAGAAGGCTCCCCAGAACACACTGTCTTTTTCTGCGGGCAATACACGAACAATAGACATACACTACACTTAGATTACACAGATACAGACATAGATATATACACAGAAATAAGAGACGAAGAACAATGGACACAATTAAACGCACTGACAAACAGTATTTCAAAAACAACACATGAAGAGTATATGCGGACACGGCATAACAGACATGCCTATGTGCATCGTAACAGAAATCTCCAGAGGATGGACAGCGATACCCACAGTGACAGCGAAAATAGTGAAAATGAGGAGGAACAGGAAGAGGAAGCTGAGATGTGACAGTAAATAAGCAAATTGCTGGCAATCTAGCCAAGAAAACACCAAATGCTGCACAAGGATGCGCACCTAATTTAGTTAATACTTAGGATTAGTAACAAATAGGATAAGAAACATTATTTCTCTACTAATAACCATTTGTGTGTGTGTGTGACTGGCGGTCAACGGCTCGATGAAACCATTCCGAGGTATTCACCGTCAATCACACTCGGTGATGGTACTAACATATCTCTCATCTATCCTATCTTCTTTTTATATTCTTCTTAAAAACAACAAAATTTTATTTATATTTCAACCTCAAATATTTGTTATTTTGAATTATTCTTTGTAAATGTTGTAGATAAAACAAAGGGAAAGAAAACTGTAAAAAGATGAAAAACGAAAATTGTAAGATGTACGACCTGTTTTAAACATCAGGTTACAGGTCTATAATTTGGCAATAAACAAATAAAATAAATAAATAAATAAAAATATTTGGCTCGTTTTAACCGATTATTGCATATTTTAACTAAAAACAAGCGACGATGCATATTTTCGATCTATGTTTAAAATACTTTAAAAATTTGCCGGCCGGAGTGGCCGTGCGGTTCTAGGCGCTACAGTCTGGAACCGAGCGACCGCTACGGTCGCAGGTTCGAATCCTGCCTTGGGCATGGATGTGTGTGATGTCCTTAGGTTAGTTCGGTTTAAGTAGTTGTAAGCTCTAGGGAACTGATGACCACAGCAGTTAAGTCCCATAGTGCTCAGAGCCATTTTTTAAAAGTTTAGACGGGCTGTCTCCAGCTCGATCTAGTTTTGATGTCTCACAGACTGACCGCGACCTAGAACTGCGTGCAGTCGCTAGCCGAGGGGCCTCTGCCTAGCGAAATCATGACAGGAGAGGAGCGGGAACAGGAGCAGGCAGGGTCAGTGCTCCTGAGCCCGCGCCTCCGGTTAATCCCCTCCGCTGTAACACCTTACGCATCAGCAAGAATTAAACTACTCAAGCTTTTAATCTGACGTCCCTTGTTCCAGTTTAGCTTTCTACTTACTTATACACAGCTGAACGTGTTTACGACGTGTAGTTTGTAACGTGCTGTGCGCCATGCCACCCGAAAAAAGAAACGTCGTTTCGTGGATAGCTGACCATCCTAGAATGTTTACATACGACAGAATTATTTTATGTTGTCGAACTGCGAGCAAAACGTTTCGCGCAAAAAAAAGTTTTCAAATAGAGCAGCATGTCAATACATGCCTTCATATTGCAGGAATGCAGAAGAAAGAACCACGACAACAACTTCTGACAAGAGCAAGTTGCAGTAGCAGGGATTTGTCCAAAGTTGTTGTTGTGGTCTTCAGTCCTGAGACTGGTTTGATGCAGCTCTCCATGTTACTCTATCCTGTGCAAGCTTCTTCATCTCCCAGTACCTATTGCAACCTACATCCTTCTGAATCTGCTTGGTGTATTCATCTCTTGGTCTCCCTCTACGATTTTTACCCTCCACGCTGCCCTCCAATACTAAATTGGTGATCCCTTGATGCCTCAGAACATGTCCTACCAACCGATCCCTTCTTCTAGTCAAGTTGTGCCACAAACTTCTCCCCAATCCTATTCAACACCTCTTCATTAGTTATGTGATCTACCCATCTAATCTTCAGCATTCTTCTGTAGCACCACATTTCGAAAGCTTCTATTCTCTTCTTGTCCAAACTGTTTATCGTCCATGTTTCACTTCCATACCTGGCTACACTAAATACAAATACTTTCAGAAACGACTTCCTAACACTTAAATCAATCCTCGATGTTAACAAATTTCTCTTCTTCAGAAACGCTTTCCTTCCCATTACCAGTCTACATATGATATCCTCTCTACTTCGACAATCATCAGTTATTTTGCTCCCCAAATAGCAAAACTCCTTTACTACTTTAAGTGTCTCATTTCCTAATCTAATACCCTCAACATCACCCGACTTAATTCGACTACGTTCCATTATCCTCGTTTTGCTTTTGTTGTGGTTCATCTTATATTCTCCCTTCAAGACACCATCCATTCCGTTCAACTACTCTTCCAAGTTCTTTGCTGTCTCTGACAGAATTACAATGTCATCGGCGAACCTCAAAGTTTTTATTTCTTCTCCATGGATTTTAATACCTACTCCGAACTTTTCTTTTGATTCCTTCATTGTTTGCTCAATATACAGATTGAATAACATCGGGGAGAGGCTACAACCCTGTCTCACTCCCTTCCCAACCACTGCTTCCCTTGCATGCCCCTCAACTCTTATTACTACCATTTGGTTTCTATACAAATTGTAAATAGCATTTCGCTCCCTATATTTTACCCCTGCCACCTTCAGAATTTCGAAGAGAGTATTCCAGTCAACATTGTCAAAAGCTTTCTCTAAGTCTACAAATGCTAGAAATGTAGGTTTGCCTTTCCTTAATCTAGCTTCTAAGATAAGCCGTAGGTCAGTATTGCCTCACGTGTTCCAACATTTCTACGGAATCCAAACTGATCTTCCCCAAGCTCCGCTTCTACTAATTTTTCCATTCGTCTGTAAAGAATTCGCGTTAGTATTTTGCAGCCGTGACTTATTAAACTGATAGTTCGGTAATTTCCACATCTGTCAATACCAGCTATCTTTGGGATTGTGATTATTATATTCTTTTTGAAGTCTGAGGGTATTTCGCCTGTCTCATGCACCTTGCTCACCAGATGGTAGAGTTTTGTCAGGACTGGCTCTCCCAAGGCCGTCAGTAGTTCTAATGGAATGTTGTCTACTCCGGGGGCCTTGTTTCGACTCAGGTCTTTCAGTGCTCTGTCGAACATTTCACGCAGTATCATATCTCCATTTTCATCTTCCTCTACATCCTCTTCCATTTCCATAATATTGTCCTCAAGTACGTCGCCCTTGTATAGACCCTCTATATACTCCTTCCAGCTTTCTGCTTTGCCTTCTTTGCTTAGAACTGGCTTTCCATCTGATCTCTTGATATTCATACAAGTGGATCTCTTTTCTCCAAAGGTCTCTCTTAATTTTCCTGTAGGCAGTATCTATCTTACCCCTAGAGAGATAAGCCTCTACATCCTTACATTTATCCTCTAGCTATCCCTGCTTAGCCATTTTGCACTTCCTGTCGATCTCAGTTTTGAGACGTTTGTATTCCTTTTTGCCTGATTCATTTACTGCATTTTTATATTTTCTCCTTTTATCAATTAAAGTCAATATTTCTTCTGTTACCCAAGGATTTCTACTAGCCCTCATCTTTTCACCTACTTGATCCTCTGCTGCGTTCACTACTTCACCCCTCAAAGCTACCCATTCTTCTTCTACTGTATTTCTTTCCCCCATTCCTGTCATTTGTTCCCTTACGCTCTCCCTGTAGCTCTGTAGAACCTCTGGTTTAGTCATGTCCCATCTCCTAATTCCCACCTTTATGCATTTTCTTCAGTTTTAATCTACAGTTCATAACCAATAGATTGTGGTCAGAGTCCACATCTGCCCCTGGAAATGTCTTACAATTTAAAATCTGGTTCCTAAATCTCTGTCTTACCATTATATAATCTATCTGATACCTTTTAGTATCTCCAGGGTTCTTGCATGTATATTACCTCCTTTCATGATTCTTGAACCAAGTGTTAGCTATGATTAAGTTACGCTCTGCACAAAATTCTGCCAGGCGGCTTCCTCTTTCATTCCTTACCCCCAATCCATATTCACCTACTACGTTTCCTTCTCTCCCTTTTCCTACTACCGAATTCCAGTCACCCATGACTATTAAATTTTCGTCTCCCTTCACTATCTGAATAATTTCTTTTATTTCATCATACATTTCTTCAATTTCTTCGTCATCTGCAGAGCTAGTTGGCATATAAACTTGTACTACTGTAGTAGGCGTGGGCTTCGTGTCTATCTTGGCCACAATAATGAGTTCATTATGCTGTTTGTAGTAGTTTACCCTCATTTCTATTTTTTTTATTCATTATTAAACCTACTCCTGCATTACCCCTATTTGACTTTGTATTTATAACCCTGTATTCGCCTGACCAAAAGTCATGTTCCTCCTGCCACCGAACTTCACTAATTCCCACTTTATCTAACTTTAACCTATCCATTTCCCTTTTCAAATTTTCTAACCTACCTGCCCGAGTAAGGGACCTGACATTCCACGCTCCGATCCGTAGAACGCCAGTTTTCTTTCTCCTGATAACGACGTCCTCTTGTGTAGTCCCCGCCCGGAGATCCGAATGGGGGACTATTTTACCTCCGGAATATTTTACCCAAGAGGACGCCATCATCATTAACCATACAGTAAAGCTGCATGCCCTCGGGAAAAATTACGGCTGTAGTTTCCCCTTGCTTTCAACCGTTCGCAGTACCAGCACAGCATGGCAGTTTTGGTTAATGTTACAAGGCCAAATCAGTCAGTCATCCAGACTGTGGCCCCTGCAACTACTGAAAAGGCTGCTGCCCCTCTTCAGGAACCACGCGTTTGTCTGGCCTCTCAACAGATACCCCTCCGTTGTGGTTGCACCTACGGTACGGCTATCTGTATCGTTGAGGCACGCAAGCCTCCCCACCAACGGCAAGGTCCATGGTTCATGGGGGGAAGGAATTTGTCCAAAGGTAACCAAAAACGTCGTTTTAACATGGATCTATGTTAAGCATTCACTGCAAGCGATATTCCTCTTCACAAACTTCACAATAAACTTCACAACCCTATCCTCAACGGATTCCAGTGCAAATATTGCTTAAATCAAAATACACCAGATGAATCAACATTGCGTAAAAATTAGATATCAACAATTTACGTAAACGTTCTGGAAGAAATTCGTCATGAACTCAAAGACAGCATTATCTGGGTTTCAGTTGACGGAACTACAGACACTTGTGGCCGTTAGACTGCAAATTTAATTGTTGGTTCTTTAAAAGAAGAGTCGTCTTCTTCCTATTTAGCGGTCTGCAAAGAACTTGAAAAAGAAACCACGTCGTAATGTAAAAACTACTGCTGCTGTAGAAAAGCCAACGCTTCGGTCAGAGAACTTTTATGTCGACTGACTCTGGCCGCGGAAGCCTACGCAATTATATTGATAAAGTAAATCGTTCTACGATCGCCAGATTTGTGAATGAGGGTATTATAAAAATATTTCCAGAAACTATTGTAGATGAAAGTGTGTTTGTGTTTAATTCAAATGCGGCTCCCTATATGATCAAAGCAGGAAAAGCCTTCCGTGTATTTCATCCCAATTTGATTCACGTGACACGGTTTGTTCATGGCGTACATCACCTTGCTGAAGAAGTGCGTTCTACGTTTGTGAATGCAAATAAACTAATTTCATCCACAAAGAAAGTGTTTCTAAAGGCTCCTGCTCGCATCAAGACCTTTGAAGAAAAACCACCAAATGTGCCTTTACCTCCCGAATCAGTGGAAACTCGTTGGGGTACGTGGATCGAAGCTGTGTTGTTTTACAATGAACATTTCGTGGCAGTTAGAGGGGTAATAAACGATATCGATAGTGCAGAGACTTTGGAATTTTGCCAGTGCAAGGAAGATTTTAATGATTCCGGTATTAAAAAAGACTGTGATTAGCACTAATTTTTCCCATAGACTTGCAGGTATTAAAAAGCTTGAAACTTGAGGTTTGGCGTTGAACGAATCTATTCAGTTAATGAATAAAATGTTTCTAGTGAACTGCTCATTGCTGGAGGTAATCCCGAGAAAACTTAAAGAAAAGTTTGAACATATTTTAAACAATATCCCAAGCTTTGAACCCTTGTGCCTAATTGATAGTTTTATTTATAAGACAGCTGAACTTTTACCGGAAACAGTAAGTGCCGACATAGCAATGACATTCACATACTGCCCAGTTACTTCAGTTGATGTAGAACTGTTCTCTTCTGCATATAAAAGTGTATTGAGTGATCGAAGAGACAATCTTATTACCGAAAATTTGGAACAGTACTTGGTCGT
Source organism: Schistocerca serialis cubense (assembly GCF_023864345.2). Classification (NCBI taxonomy): domain Eukaryota; kingdom Metazoa; phylum Arthropoda; class Insecta; order Orthoptera; family Acrididae; genus Schistocerca; species Schistocerca serialis. The sequence goes on from NC_064642.1 coordinate 22,034,740, forward strand.
TTATGTTCAATAGCAGAAAAATGTAAAACAATTATAAAAGATGCTTTGGTCCAATAGTATTAATTAAAAGTCAATGCTGTTCAAAAATTCATGATTGTATGTTGTTTTTTAAATAAAATATTACGGTGTTATTGAGCATTCCGCTCTGCGTGCGATATATCTTGAAGTTGGTCCTGTACATATCGACTGTTGCGCTGCGACTCACTCGCGTCGTTTCCGCTTGCTACCGACAACAATAGCAAAGAAGGAACAATTCTTGAAATACAGTACGCGTCCCCATTTTGCAAATTTTTAGAAAATAATCCCAGAAAGGCCTCCTTCCTAGCTTGTACCAGAGAGCATTCAGAAAATGATATCAGTGTTCTAAATGTATCGATGTTTCGCGTGGCCGGCGCTGTTGTTCGTAATTGATGTGCACACTTCGAGAGTTAAATCACGCAGTAACTACCACGTTCTTTTATTATTTGATCTTACATATTTATGCATTTTAAGCATTTTTCATGCATATCTGCATGAGTATTTTTAAGATTCTTATGACGCATGTAACCCGGTCTCTAGTTATCACCTATACGAAGAATGAAGAGGCCTTTGGAGGAAAAAGAAGCAGCTGTACTCAAGAGCTCAGATGACAACCCAGTCCTACGCAAAGGAGGGAAACATGAAAACTGGAAAGAATACACAGAGGTGATCTACACGGGAAACGAAGGCAGTATTTTGGAAAGGGAACAGGAAATAGATGAAGTGGGAGATACGATACTACAAGAACAGTCTGACAAAGTACATCTACATGTACATCTACGTCCATACTCAGCAAGCCACCTGACGGTGTGTGGCGGAGGGTACCTTAAGTACATCTCTCGGTTCTCCCTTCTATTCCAGTCTAGTATTGTTCGTGGAAAGAAAGTTTGTCGGTATATCTCTGTGTGGGTTCTAATCTCTCTGATTTTATCCTCATAGTCTCTTCGCGAGATATATGTAGGAGAGAGCACTATACTGCTTGACTGCTCGGTGAAGGTATGTTCTCGAAACTTCAATAAAAGCCCGTACCGAGCTACTGAGCGTCTCTCCTGCAAGGTCTTCCACTGGAGTTTATCTGTCATCTCCGTAACGCTTTCGCGATTACTACATGATCCTGTAACGAAGCGCGCTGCTGTCCGTTGGATCTTCTCGATCTCTTCTATCAACCATATCTGGTATGGATCCCACACCGGTGAGCAATATTCAAGCAGTGGGCGAACAAGTGTGCTGTAACCTACTTCCTTTGTTTTCGGATTGCATTTCCTTAGGATTCTTCCAATGAATCTCAGTCTGCCATCCGCTTTACCGACGATTAATTTTATATGGTCATTCCATTTTAAATCACTCATAATGCCTATTTCCAGATAATTTATGGAATTAATTGCTTCCAGTTGCTGACCTTCTATATTGTAGCTCAATGATAAAGGATCTTTCTTTCTGTGTATTCGCAGCACATTACACTTGTCTACATTGAGATTCAGTTGCCATTCCCTGAACCATGCGTCAATTCGCTGCAGATCCTCCTGCATTTCACTACTGAAAGAGCTAAGTCGAAACAAGGTTCCCGGGATCGACGACATGCTTTCAATTTTGTTGAGAGTCTTAGGAGAACAAGCCGTAATAAAACTATTCACATGCAAGATATATATAACACACGTGAAATATCCTGAGGCTTGAAGAAGAATGCAATAATTCCAATTACAAAGTAAGCACGTGCCGATAGATGTTAATATTATCGAACTAGCAGTTTGATAGCTCATGGTTGCAAAAATTGTCTTGAATTATCTGCGGAAAAATAGAAAAATTAGTAGAAGCTGACTGATACATGGGACTTACGGAAATGCAGCATTCAGTTACCGTTGTTTGCTCAGTTTTTTTTTAACTCACGTACACTTGATTTGAAAACAATTGCACATCAGGTTGACAATAAGGAACAATTATTAAATGAGACTGTTAAGACACAATGTCTAATAAAAAATTTCTTAAGCAAGTTGCACTCACGGCTGAAGGCCTTATTGACCAGAAATTCAACCTATTTGTCGGCAGAAGGCCCCAATAGTAACAACTAAAAAAAAATTGACAGCTGAAGACCTGGATAGCGAATTCTTAAGAACGAACTAAACTTCTCCAAGAGATACTAAAATATTATAAAAAAGGACAATCATCAAATTTTCGCTATAAAGAGACAATATCTAATTAAAAATTCTTAAGACAAATTGCATTCACGGCTGAAAGCCTTATTGACAATCATCACAATCTGACCAAATCGAGAGAGAAGTGGGCCTCAGACAGTGCTCCAAGGATCGACCTGGGAAAGTCGCGCAATTTCGTAAACGATGAGACAGGCAGACAAGAGTTGTATTCACTTAACCGGATGGCAACTCAAACTAGTGACAGTTTAAACGCAGGTCAACACTCTTGCAGAACCTACCCAACGTATGATAATCAACTAAACCATGGAGCAACCGAGGCAAGACGGAACCGGTGGACAGCACTGCGTCTTCAGAATCCGGTGTTTAGAACATCCAGAAGCAGAAGAAAGGACTATGACCAAAGCAGTCCAAAAGAAACAAAATATCCGAACCACAATCAAGGAGGCTGTCGATCTACACGCCTTACTGGACAGCAGCAGCAAAGCGAGGATAGGTACGCTGCCGCGAAAATACGCTAACCTACAGGGCAGGTGACTGGGGCGTTAGCGGCCACTAGGCAGAAAAATACGGCTGGTTGAACTTCACCAATAATAACGGCTACTTAATTTCGCCAACTCCAAACACTCCGCTCGTTGCTCTTTGTCTCAGTGACACTGCGAGCAGCAGCGCGCGAACAAATGGTGTGATCTCAAAATAGTGGAGGTTTCACTACTGGGTTAATGTTCACTCCACTCGAACGTCCTGGGTCCGGTGGAGAATGAGGTTGTCGCCCTCGCAACTACAGCCCCTTGAACCCGCAGTGCCTGCGTGCCGCCAGAGGACCCGGCATGTCTCTCGCGCTGCCGGACCTCGCTGCTCCCCCATCCCAACCGAACTACCTGACACCCTCTGACCCCTTCCAAAGACAGTACTAGGGTACTAGATATCGATAACCGCTGCTGCTGCCACTCGCAGACAGACAATGCTAGCGAACGTAGTGGCACCAGTAAGCACAAGAAGAAAACGAGACACCACTATCTCTATTACACGGTGCCAACCTACCAACGCAACCAACAGGAGCCACAACACGGCTCACTGACTTCGGGGAAAATCCGTTTGGATTCCGAAAAAATACAGGATCACGCGAGGCAAAACTGACCCTATGGCTTAACTTAGAAGATGGGTCAAGGAAGCGCCACATGTGATACAACAGTCATGTACTGTAACATAAAAACGTTGGCCTGTGTGTCAGTTTCAGCCGGCCGGAGTGTCCGAGCGGTTCTAGGCGATACAATCTGGAACCGCGCGACCGCTACGGTCGCAGGTTCGAATCCTGCCATGGGCATGGATGTGTGTGATGTCCTTAGGTTAGTTAGGTTTAAGTAGTTCTACGTTCTAGGGGACTGATGACCTCAGATGTTAAGTCCCATAGTGCTCAGAACCATTTTTTTTTTTGTCGGTTTCATGTTTACATTATATATGTCACCGCCTAAGAACTGACAGATACATGATACACGACAACCTATGTACTGTGAGGCAGGACGTATTTCATATCCTAGGAAATTAATACATACATGGTCGTCATTTGATTTTATAGTCATTTTTATATATCCACATGGTTGACTGCTTCCTAGACAACCTTCAAGCTGAATATCACAAAGAATTAGTAACTACCACGCATCTCATTGATACAGAGACACAGAATGCCACTGTACTTACGTTTCTGCTATTATGTACACAGTTGTCTTGTTGTATATGTAATTGTTTGTTATCTTACTTATCAGATGTTACTGACGATAGACTATACACTCGAATACCGATTTGGTTAATAAACGTTTCAATTGCAGCTCGTGGTGTTTAGATGATGTCCTTTAACACCTAATGTTTCCACTTTATAACCGTTTACGGCCTTTCGCATCATATCGGGTACCTGTACGTCAACATGTAAATGTCTCGTATGTGTCGATGTTCACCTACCTGAAAATCACCTGTAAGCTGTCGGCATATTTACACATTATGAGTTTCATACAGCGCTTATTTGGTGTTGAGCATCACTTAGCACAAATATACTTTCAGATACATGGGGAATCTCTCCCCTAAGTGGTACTACAGGGGAATTAAGAGGGTATTGTTTACACAACTAAAACTTTTTGGCCTTAAGAGAGGCTGCTATTTTTAATTTTTGATGGAACAACACTTTTTGATTGGTACAGAATAGGCATTAAAACATTATTTTGACATAACACTTGTTATGATTTGCAATGGAAAGCTCTACAAAAGCAGTAGGTAGAAATGAGGCTGCAGTCTTTAAGCACCGTCACATTATTTTTAGGCCTCAGTGACAATGCAGAAGTCTTCACATTTAATGCTTCTTCCGTCTGTTGCAGCAAAGCTTTCGCTCCACTTATTGACACACATTGTGTCCCTACACTTCTCTCTTTGGGTGCTAATTTACTTTAGATGGGAAATGTTCAAAGTTTTTTTTCAATAGAATCAGTCTAAAACGATCCAACTCTGGAGCTGCAACACCGCCCTCTCAAACATTCCTGCATTTCGCTACAGTTTTCTAACGTCGTGACTTCTCTGTTCACATCCATCCATCCACATCCAAATTTATACTCCGCAAGCCACCCAACGGTGTGTGGCGGAGGGCACTTTACGTGCCACTGTCATTACCTCCGTTTCCGGTTCCAGTCGCGTATGGTTCGCGGGAAGAACGACTGCCGGAAAGCCTCCGTGCGCGCTCGAATCTCTCTAATTTCACATTCGTGATCTCCTCGGGAGGTATAAGTAGGGGGAAGCAATATATTCGATACCTCATCCAGAAACGCACCCTCTCGAAACCTGGACAGCAAGCTACACCGCGATGCAGAGCGCCTCTCTTGCAGAGTCTGCCACTTGAGTTTGTTAAACATCTCCGTAACTCTATCACGCTTACCAAATAACCCTGTGACGAAACGCACCGCTCTTCTTAGGATCTTCTCTATCTCCTCCGTCAACCCGACCTGGTACGGATCCCACACTGATGAGCTATACTCAAGTATAGGTCGAACGAGTGTTTTGTAAGCCACCGCCTTTGTTGATGGACAACATTTTCTAAGGACTCTCCCAATGAATCTCAACCTGGTACCCGTATTACCAACAAATAATTTTATATGATCATTCCACTTCAATTCGTTCCGTACGTATGCTCCCAGATATTTTACAGTAGTAACTGCTACCAGTGTTTGTTCCGCTATCATATAATCATACAATAAAGGATCCTTCTTTCTATGTATTCGCAATACGTTACATTTGTCTATGTTAAGGGTCAGTTGCCACTCCCTGCACCGAGTGCCTTTCCGCTGCAGATCTTCCTGCATTTCGCTACAATTTTCTAATGCTGCAAGTTCTCTGTATACTACAGCATCATCCGCGAAAAGCCACATGGAACTTCCGACACCATCTACTATGTCATTTATATATATTGTTAAAAGCAATGGTCCCATAACGCTCCCCTGTGGTACGCCAGGGTTTACTTTAACGCCTGTAGACGTCTCCCCATTCAGAACAACATGGTGTGTTCTGTTTGGTAAAAACTCTTCAATCCAGCCACACAGCTGGTCTGATATTCCGTAGGCTCTTACTTCGTTTATCAGGCGACAGTGCGGAGCTGTATCGAACGCCTTCCGAAAGTCAAGGAAAATAGCATCTACTTGGGAGCCTGTATCTAATATTTTCTGGGTCTCATGAACAAATAAAGCGAGTTGGGTCTCACACGATCGCTGCTTCCGGAATCCATGTTGATTCCTTCAGATTAGATTCTCGGTTTCCAGAAATGACATGATACGTGAGCAAATACTTGTTCTAAAATTCTACAATAGATCGACGTCAGAGATATAGGTCTATAGTTTTGCGCATCTGTTCGACGACCCTTCTTGAAGACTGGGACTACCTGTGCTCTTTTCCAATCATTTGGAACCCTCCGTTCCTCTAGAGACTTGCGGTACACGGCTGTTAGAAGGGGGGCAAGTTCTTTCGCGTACTCTGTGTAGAATCGAATTGGTATCCCGTCGGGTAAAGTGGACTTTCCTCTATTGAGTGATTCCAGTTGCTTTTCTATTCCTTGGACACTTATTTCGATGTCAGCCATTTTTTCGTTTGTGCGGGGATTTAGAGAAGGAACTGCAGTGCGGTCTTCCTCTGTGAAACAGCTTTGGAAAAACGTGTTTAGTATTTCAGCTTTACGCGTGTCATCCTCTGTTTCAATGCCATCATCATCCCGGAGTGTCTGGATATGCTGTTTCGAGCCACTCACTGATTTAACGTAAGACCGGAACTTCCTAGGATTTTCTGTCAAGTCGGTGCATAGAATTTTACTTTCGAATTCACTGAACGCTTCACGCGTAGCCCTCCTTACGCTAACTTTGACATCGTTTAGTTTCTGTTTGTCTGAGAGGTTTTGGCTGCGTTTAAACTTGCAGTGAAGCTCTCTTTGCTTTCGCAGTAGTTTCCTGACTTTGTTGTTGAACCACGGTGGGTTTTTCCCGTCCCTCACAGTTTTACTCGGCACGTACCTGTCTAAAACGCATTTTACGATTGCCTTGAACTTTTTCCATAAACACTCAACATTGTCAGTGTCGGAACAGAAATTTTCGTTTTGATCTGTTACGTAGTCCGAAATCTGCCTTCTATTACTCTATTCACAACAGCACCGTCCCCGGAGAAACCTCATGGAACGTACGACGTTATCAACGTGGTCCCTCACATAGCTCTGGAAAGTAATGGTGCTGTAACACTCCCGTGGAAGACGCTCGCAGTTACTCTTCCTTCCGAAGATTTCTCTCCGATCAGAACGACATCCTGTGTTCTGTTTACTAGAAACCCCCAATCGGATCACAAAGCTGGTATGGCATTTCATAGTCTGGTGTTTTGTTTATTAGGAAGCAGTGCGGAACTGTATCGAGTGTCTTCCGGAGGTCAACGAACGCGATTCCTACCTACGTGCCTCTATCTACTGAAAAATGTTATAAGCAGATTGTAACCGTAAAGAGCACTGACTGGGAAATAATTCCGCTTCATAGACGAAGAGATGTTAGTGAGATGTCAGCTGCGCCAGACAAATATCAGAGCAAAAAATATTATGTAAGATTTAGGCTATAGTATGCATGCAAAAACGAAAAGAGTGTCCTAAGATTAGTAAGTATTACGGGATAATATGCAACCAGTAGAAAGAAAGATGACTTCAAAAAACTGGTCGTTTTTCCCGGGAAGTATTGGAGTTATTTCATTACAAATGACTTCTGAATACGTGTAAAGTGGTTTACATATGGGAGGAGGGAGAGGGTGGAACTGAAAGTCGGCATACATTTCGCTCGTCGAACTACACAAGGAGGACCACAAACTTAGCGATGTCATTTGGGTGTTTGGATGACTTGTTGATTGCGCTCTTTTGCACGGTATTTCGGCGACCGAACCTGGCGTCTTGCTCAGTTGCCGCTAGCAATGTTGTTATGTATACTCGTGGCCTGGATTCCAAATGACTGCTGCCGGAAATGCAAGGACCAGAAAAACTGTCTTGCTATTTGTTGGTGTCGGAAGGCTTCACCGATTCGTTAACGCTGAATGTTGGACAAGCACTCGGAAATTAAGTAAAATGTACTTACAAAAGGTATAAGTTAGTAATAATAACATTTAAAATAATATTTACGGTACCCTTGATGACAAAGTCAATAATTCAAGCTGGTGGCTGGGTTTACAGAGGAATTCCAGGAGGAAAGAGCAGTATTCGGGATGTCACAGAAACAATGATTGCAAGCAAAAAGCTTCTCATGGACGTATGCTCTATTCCAAATTGCTCTCGAGCTACGACACGTTTAATGTACATTGTTATTTATTTTCTATATTATTCAATACATTGTCAAGTTTACAGATGGAGAACAGTTAATAAACGTTACAACATGCGTTCTACGAAGTAACAATTGTAAAATACGTATGTTTCAACACATTCACCTGTATGCATAATCGTACACGTCACGTCACAGCTATTGTACAATTGACACTAAATGTTCGAATATCCCACCTTCAACTTGAGGCCATTTCTGCACCTTTTGAAGAAAATTTTGCATTGCTTGTGTGAGTTCCTCTGCAGGTTCCCTAAAGAACGCAGCAAAAAATGGTTCAAATGGCTCTGAGCACTATGGGACTTACCATCTGCGGTCATCGGTCCCCTAGAACTTAGAACTACTTTAACCTAAGTAACCTAAGGACATCACACACATACATGCCCGAGGCAGGATTCGAACCTGCGACCGTAGCTGTTACGCGGTTCCAGACTGAAGCGCCTAGAACCGCTCGGCCACACAGGCCGGCAGAACGCAGATCAGTTCATCTAGCGCATACACCTATCGTTGGTACACCTTGTAAGTAGGCTGTTTATGTTTTCTTATTGGCAACGTTACAAAGCGCTCTGTATGAAAATTACTGGGTGTGCTGTGTGCAGTCTGTGGCTAGTTTGCATTGTTGTCTGCCATTGTAGTGTTGGGCAGCGGCAGCTGGATGTGAACAGCGCGTAGCGTTGCGCAGTTGGAGGTGAGCCGCCAGCAGTGGTGGATGTGGGGAGAGAGATGGCGGAGTTTTGAAATTTGTAAGACTGGATGTAACTGATATATATATTATGACTATTAAGGTAAATACATTGTTTGTTCTCTATTAGAATCTTTCATTTGCTAAGCCTATCAGTAGTTAGTGCCTTCCGTAGTTTGAATCTTTTATTTAGTTGGCAGTAGTGGCGCTCGCTGTATTGCAGTAGTTCGAGTAACCAAGATTTTTGTAAGTGATTTGTGAAACGTATAGGTTAATGTTAGTCAGGGCCATTCTTTTGTAGGGATTTTTGAAAGTCAGATTGCGTTGTGCTAAAAATATTGTGTGTCAGTATAAGCACAGTCATGTATAAATTATTCTAAGGGGACGTTCCAACCTGAGGCTCCACCCGACTCCTCAAACAAAAAGGTAATGGCGTTAAATATGGCGACTTGGTTGCCAGTTTATTATACAACCACGACGAATCCAGCTATTAATGACGACAAATACGTGCACTCCACTAGAGCAAAAATAAATGTACATTAAACGTGCATTTATTTGTAAATAATTATTTAATTTTTAATTATAAACAATGACGCCATTTGGAACAGCGCACATGAGCTTGTAAAGCTCTTTGCTTGAGATGAGCGTTCCTTTGACATCCCTGAATACTGGCCACTCCTCGGACATTCCGTATATTTAAGCACGAAAAATTGGAAATGGATACAGAAAAGACGGCACTACCTAAAGCTGTAGGAGGGACTTGAATCATGTTTTATTGACGGTAAGGGTGCCAACCAATTAGAAACCAACATACAGTTGTGAGTGCGTGATGTGCATTATTTGTGGTGCTGTTTATTTTACATTCACGGCTTGCGTACCACAATACAGTTACACAGCAAAATCAGTGTCGAAGCGCAATCTGTAACACAATAACTTTTCACAATATAATTACAGTTGAGCCAAAAATAATATAGACATTAATGTGGAACGAAAACCTGAGCTGAACGTGTCGAGGTTACACGTTCTCCATAGTGCGAATCTTGGAACATGTCATGCTGCGTTGGTGATCATTTGAGGACTGCTGACATTGCTATCTATTGGCGGTAGGCCAACCCAATGTTTGGGGTGTGGCCGCAGGGCAGCACCGTCGGCAGGCGTGGGAATATGCAGGCAGATGCACTGCCGAGGTGCAGTTGTCTGCGAAGAACCAGATATATGTCACTGATGATGTGTCAATGGTGAGCTGGCTGTTCATCACATTTGAGGGCTCTTCGTGCCCCTTCAGTTTAGAGACTAGATAAATAAACAAGAGAGAAACGTTAATATGGCGGTTTTAATGTGTTCTACGTAGTCTCCGCCAGTTTGACTACAACGAAGAGAGCGTTCATCACACAGGCACGAGAAACAGAAATCGCCATCTTTGGGATCTTCAACTCGCGCGTCACGTTCACTTGCAAGTCAGTTACGTCGCCAAGGAGTTAACCCTTCAAGTGAACGTCCACTCTTTGACACTTTGTGGCAGGTCCGTACTCGTAAGACCAAGTCTCATCCACCGTCGTATTTTTTATTTTTTTGAGGAAGAACTGTCCGCATATTACATTACAGTTAAGTCGCTGCAGGCGTCCGAGACAGTTTCTTTCCTCTCGACGTGAGGGGCTGAGCTTGGGGAAGGGGGAGGGGGGGGGGAGGGAAGACAAGATGTACGGGTGAAATCTTGCATAGACTTTTCTATTCTTCAAAACATTTAGGAGGATCTCTTGAACATCTACTTTTGAGATATTACTGCACTGTGATTTTTGACATAACATCGCTGACGCACTACGGTCGCACCCCCGCTATTCAACGCTTCCCGCTCACAAGTGACTGGCAGAACGCGCACCTGTTGTTTGGAGTTGTTAGTTCAAGCTGCAACCGCAGTTACTACTCTGACATCGCTTACCCGCCGGGAACAAAATCGGTCTCGGAACTTTCTGGACTGGCGTTGCATAGTTGCCCCTGCATAGCTGCTGCCATCAGGCCAGATCACTTCTGACCTAGTTTTCTCAACCAGCTCCTCCCTCCCAGACTCCTAGGGGTCCGTACTGTCAACAGCGTCCTTGGCTGACAGCCATGTAACGAATACACGGGATTTTATCGTTGCCCGGAATGCTTCTGTAACAAAACCAAAGAATTTGTACCCTTTTCGGTGACGTTTCAGCTACTCAGTGGTAGAAGTAAACCTGTGAGGAGAGGTCGTGAGTCGTGCTTGGGTAGTTCAGTAGGTAGAGCGCTTGTCTAAGAAAGGTAAAGGCCCTGAGAACGAGTAAGAAAGTTTCATATCAGCGCACGCTCCGCTGCAAAGTGAAGTTCTGTTTCTGGATGTCTTAGCTGTTAAGAATTTGCCATCTGTGCTATGAAAGACTCGTTACAGTTAGTTATTGCCTTGAATGATGGGGCGGGGGTTGATTAAAGGTGCATATCTTAATTTCATGATACCATTTTGTTGACAAAATTTAGTTATTGCCTTGAAGGATGGGGCGGGGGTTGATTAAAGGTGCATATCTTAATTTCATGATACCATTTTGTTGACAAAATTGCGAGAACAGCTGGGAGATGAATTGTGTGCTATATTCTCGGAAACAAATATAGTAGACAAACTTTCGATTCTGAAAATTTTTGATAAGTGCTGAATGTTTATTTTACAGCACGTGTACCACAATGAATTAAACTGACTGCATGCAGCATCTGAAATCGTAACTGATACGCTGTCATGGCTCCTCTGGATTTGTCAATGTTAAAATACAAATAAAAAAACTGTGTAATGTCCATCCTCACTTTGTGCACAAGTGTGGCACTAATAAAACCTTGGTGCAATACAAATGGATAGGGACAGCGTATATAACAGATGAGATTTCGTTTTCTCTTTATCCACTAGATCCTTTTGTGTACAAATGCCTAAACGTCTTTGCGGAAGATATTGAGCGACTACGACAGAATGTCTGGTGGTGGGTGTTGTGACACCTTGTACAGCTTGTGTATGTTTCTGACGAAAAAAAGAAAATAATTCAGATAATTTTACAATGCTTCGGATCGTAACAGGAAAACCATGATACTAAGATCGTTATTAAGATGAAACACCCAAGTCCTTGATTGTCTTATTCCATAACTGACCTCATTGAAAGTTGAAGTTTATCATTGGTCTCAAGTATATTCGATAAAACGAGTAATTACAAGTGCTAATGAAGAAGTCCCATCGCTGTAATCATTGTGCTCTTCGCTGCTAAAAGCCATTGTGCACTCCAAATTTTCTAATTAATGGTTTATCATCAGTCCAAAATGTGATATTTTCCACAAGATTAATAAATGTCGAACTTCTGTACAGCATATATGATAGCAAATGCATATTTTTCAATTTTCGGGTAGTTAAGCTGAACTGGAACTCTGTAATTGTTGTCCACCGCAACTCATATGTTTGAAACTCTGCTCAAAGCTGCCTACAACCGTCTTCTGTAATTTTCCTATCAGGAACTCGACACAAATTCATCCTGAGGGCTGCTCTAGTTCCTGAGAGTTAGGTAACCTCTACGACACCCCTTAGATCGTATTTGCGTGCCTTCAGGCGCTAGAGATGCCGCGAGGTTGAATTGATCGAAGTTTCTCATACGCGCATTAATGTGCATTTAATGTGATCACCAAAGGTGATGTATTCCGAATACATAGAAAGAATGATCCTTTATTGTATGATTATATGATAGCAGAACAAACACTGGTAGCAGTAACTTCTGTAAAATATCTGGGAGTATGCATACGGAACGATTTGAAGTGGAATGATCATATAAAATTAATTGTTGGTAATGCGGGTGCCAGGTTGAGATTCATTGGGAGAGTCCTTAGAAAATGTTGTCCATCAACAAAGGCGGTGGCTTACAAAACACTCGTTCGACCTATACTTGAGTATTTCTCATCAGTGTGGGATCCGTACCAGGTAGGGTTGACAGAGGAGATAGAGAAGACCCAAAGAAGAGCGTGGCGTTTCGTTACAGGGTTATTTGTTAAGCGTGATAGCGTTACGATGTTTAGCAAACTCAAGTGGCAGACTCTGCAAGAGAGACGCTCTGCATCGCGGTGTAGCTTACAGTCCAGGTTTCGAGAGGGTGCGTTTCTGGATGAGGTATCGAATATATTGCTTCCCCCTAATTATACCTCCCGAGGAGATCACGGATGTAAAATTAGAGAGATTCGAGCGCGCACGGAGGCTTTCCGGCAGTCGTTCTTCCCGCGAACCATACGTGAGTGGAACAGGAAAGGGAGGTAATGACAGTGGCACGTGAAGTGCCCTTCGCCACACACCGTCGGGTGGCTTGCGGAGTATAAATGTAGATGTAGATGACGTTGCAGTGCGCCATGCTTTAGCCCCACCACAGAGGAGGGCTGTTACTCACCCCCGAGTCAAATTTCAAGCATACCCGTCGCCAAGGGAGAAAATTACTGGGTTTCGAAAAAGTGATCCTTTAATTTTGTTGTGCACTGTATATTTATGTTCACCTGTACAGTACCTACCATATCAACTGCTGTGTCCCAATTTAGTGTTAGGTGTTTCCGTTGTGTGAATATAGGATACCCCTTTAGGGCGAAAGTTATATGATGGGTGTATAGTTGGGGCACAACTGGCGACAAAGTTACCATACTAGTTTATCTCGCCTAAAAATGCTTTCAATTTCGTTGGTTTTGCTTCTGGTAACGCTTCAATTGCTTGCAGTCAGACGTCCATAGATCAGATGCATTTCGTACAAAGTACAACTGAAAGATATTCTGCCTGTTCTTGGAGTACCATTGCTTAGTTGTATTTCTAATATACCACATTAATCTTAATAAATGAAGTCCTGAGGTTGTTCAAATGATCTTGCTAGTTGACTCCTGTCAAGATAAGGCCACTGGTATTATTTACAGACAGTGATAAATACTGTGTTAGTTGTTCCAGAAACTTATAGAATGTTGCTGGAGCACTGTAAGTTCCATGAGATAGCCAATCTACATCTATCTACAACTACACAAATACTGCGCAAGCCACCGCATAGTACCTTGTATCGTTATCTGCAGACTGTGTATGAGTTGTCGAACTAGTCGTTCAAGACAGATTTCGGATAACTGTGTTCAAAACTCATCATATCCAGTTTTTGTTCAAATTTCAAGTAGACCGCAGCTGACCTTTCCACCTCTTCTTAGGACGCCGAACATTACTTTTCCTTGGATCTATATTTGTATACTATTTTAGGTATCTGTTCCTTTTAATGTGTTTATGTCTTTTCTTTCTGTACCCCTCTATTTTATGAAGTACGCTTTTGGTACCCAGTTCATTGACTATTTTTTATACGATCTTTGAGTTTATAACCAGCTAGAGGTCTTAGAGTCTCATCTCTGCTGTCTCAGCCCTCCTCCTTCAACTGGCTGTTAGAGTCAAAGTAGGCCGGCCGGTATGGCCGAGCGGTTCTAGGCGCTTCAGTCTGGAACCACGCGACCGCTACAGTCGCAGGTTCGAATACTGCCTCGGGCATGGATGTGTGTGATGTCCTTAGGTTAGTTAGGTTTAAGTAGTTCTAAGTTCTAGGGGACTGATGACCTCAGATATTAAGTCCCATAGTGCTCAGAGGCACTTGAGTCAAAGACTCTGACCCATACATTAGAACTGGTACTGCCATCACATCACAAAATTTTAGTGCTTCCCCTTTCTAACTTCTTTGAGGAGAATGCGATTTATAGTATCCACGAACTGTATGCATTCTTGATCATTATGATGATGATGTGTTCAAAACTACTCTCTTTGTGGGGAAGTGCTCTACCGACAGTTAACAGAGCACGACTCACGATCCGTCCTCACAACCAGTACCTCGTCTCCTACCTTCGAAATTTCACAGAAGCTCTCCAGCAAAACTAAAGATTAATAATTCTCCAAAACTGAAGAATAACATTCCTGGAAGAAATGATATTGTTGAGACATGGCTTAGCCACAGCCTGGGTGATTTTTCCAGAATGGGAATTTCACTTTGCAGCGGAGTGTGCGCTGATATGAAACTTACTGATAGATAAAAACTGTGTGCCGGACCGAGACTCGCACTATCGATCTTTGCCTTTCGATGGCAAGTGCTCTATCGAATGAGCTACCCAAGCACAATACTCACGACCCGAGCCAACAGCTTTACTCCCACCAATACGTCGTTTCCCACCTTCCAAACTTCACAGAAGCTTTCCTGCGAAACTTACAATACTAAAACTTTCTGGTAATCAGTATGTAGCGTCGCAGGTTGTTCCGAGAGAATGTTTGTTTTAGGATAGCTTTCTGTGTGTAACTTCGGGGGCTGACATCTAGCGGCCTACCCAGGAGACACGTGCATTTGTCATTGCCTGCCGTGGGAAAGCTATTCAATGTCTCTTACTGAACTACACTTGTTGTTGTTGTTGTTGTGGTCTTCAGTCCTGAGACTGGTTTGATGCAGCTCTCCATGCTACTCTATCCTGTGCAAGCTTTTTCATCTCCCAGTACCTACTGCAACCTACATCCTTCTGAATCTGCTTAGTGTATTCATCTCTTGGTCTCCCTCTACGATTTTTACCCTCCACGCTGCCCTCCAATACTAAATTGGTGATCCCTTGATGCCTCAGAACATGCCCTACCAACAGATCCCTTCTTCTGGTCAAGTTGTGCCACAAACTTCTCTTCTCCCCAATCCTATTCAATACTTCCTCATTAGTTACGTGATCTACCCATCTAATCTTCAGCATTCTTCTGTAGCACCACATTTCGAAAGCTTCTATTCTCTTCTTGTCCAAACTATTTATCGTCCATGTTTCACTTCCATACATGGCTACACTCCATACGAATACTTTCAGAAATGACTTCCTGACTCTTAAATCAATACTGGATGTTAACAAATTTCTCTTCTTCAGAAACGCTTTCCTTGCCATTGCCAGCCTACATTTTATATCCTCTCTACTTCGACCATCATCAGTTATTTTGCTCCCCAAATAGCAAAACTCCTTTACTACTTTAAGTGCCTCATTTCCTAATCTAATTCCCTCAGCATCACCCAACTTAATTAGACTACATTCCATTATCCTTGTTTTGCTTTTGTTGATGTTCATCTTATATCCTCCTTTC
Organism: Schistocerca serialis cubense; assembly: GCF_023864345.2. NCBI lineage: Eukaryota > Metazoa > Arthropoda > Insecta > Orthoptera > Acrididae > Schistocerca > Schistocerca serialis. The sequence goes on from NC_064642.1 coordinate 22,050,589, forward strand.
AAGACACTGTCCATTCCATTCAACTGCTCTTCCAAGTCCTTTGCTGTCTCTGACAGAATTACAATGTCATCGGCGAACCTCAAAGTTTTTATTTCTTCTCCATGAATTTTAATACCTACTCCGAATTTTTCTTTTGTTTCCTTTACTGCTTGCTCAATATACAGATTGAACAACATCGAGGAGAGGCTACAACCCTGTCTTACTCCCTTCCCAACCACTGCTTCCCTTTCATGTCCCTCGACTCTTATAACTGCCATCTGGTTTCTGTACAAATTGTAAATAGCCTTTCGCTCCCTGTATTTTACCCCTGCCACCTTTAGAATTTGAAAGAGAGTATTCCAGTCAACATTGTCAAAAGCTTTCTCTAAGTCTACAAATGCTAGAAACATAGGTTTGCCTTTCCTTAATCTTTCTTCTAAGATAAGTCGTAAGGTCAGTATTGCCTCACGTGTTCCAGTGTTTCTACGGAATCCAAACTGATCTTCCCCGAGGTTGGCCTCTACCAGTTTTTCCATTCGTCTGTAAAGAATTCGTGTTAGTATTTTGCAGCTGTGACTTATTAAGCTGATAGTTCGGTAATTTTCACATCTGTCAACACCTGCTTTCTTTGGGATTGGAATTATTATATTCTTCTTGAAGTCTGAGGGTATTTCGCCTGTTTCATACATCTTGCTCACCAGATGGTAGAGTTTTGTCAGGACTGGCTCTCCCACGGCCGTCAGTAGTTCCAATGGAATATTGTCTACTCCGGGGGCCTTGTTTCGACTCAGGTCTTTCAGTGCTCTGTCAAACTCTTCACGCAGTATCATATCTCCCATTTCATCTTCATCTACATCCTCTTCCATTTCCATAATATTGTCCTCAAGTACATCGCCCTTGTATAGGCCCTCTATATACTCCTTCCACCTTTCTGCTTTCCCTTCTTTGCTTAGAACTGGGTTTCCATCTGAGCTCTTGATATTCATACAAGTCGTTCTCTTATCTCCAAAGGTCTCTTTAATTTTCCTGTAGGCGGTATCTATCTTACCCCTAGTGAGATAGGCCTCTACATCCTTACATTTGTCCTCTAGCCATCCCTGCTTAGCCATTTTGCACTTCCTGTCGATCTCATTTTTGAGACGTTTGTATTCCTTTTTGCCTGTTTCACTTACTGCATTTTTATATTTCCTCCTTTCATCAATTAAATTCAATATTTCTTCTGTTACCCAAGGATTTCTACTAGCCCTCGTCTTTTACCTACTTGATCCTCTGCTGCCTTCACTACTTCATCCCTCAAAGCTACCCATTCTTCTTCTACTGTATTTATTTCCCCCATTCCTGTCAATTGCTCCCTTATGCTATCCCTGAATCTCTGTACAACCTCCGGTTCTTTTAGTTTATCCAGGTCCCATCTCCTTAAATTCCCACCTTTTTGCAGCTTCTTCAGTTTTAATCTACAGGTCATAACCAATAGATTGTGGTCAGAGTCCACATCTGCCCCTGGAAATGTCTTACAATTTAAAACCTGGTTCCTAAATCTCTGTCTTACCATTATATAATCTATCTGATACCTTACTTACTTACTACACTTACGAGAGGAAATTCACCTGGGAACGTTTATGAATTGTTTTTGGTTTTCAATTGAAATACTCACCTAAGTATCAGGCTGTAGAATTATTTAATTGAAATTTAATTTAAAATCTAGAATAACTTCAGAGAGAACTATTAAAATCAGTATTTATTCTATTATGTGTTATGTGAGCCTGTGAGTAAATGAGTGTGTGTGTTTGGGACATTTGGCAAATAACAATATTCCATTATACACCGTCTTAAGTAACATGCAAGAGTTACACAAGCCTGTCGTGGAAAAATGATCCTAGCGGATTTACCCACTTTGCTGATGACGTATGTCTAGGTGTGATTGCTGTTGTAACAGAGCAGCCAGAAAGTCAGCTAGAGTAAAATCTGTATCTAAAGAATATTTCTAGAATTACTGACTTTTCGTTTTCATTTATTAAACATTACTTTAATATACGCATGTCAGATTGATGCAAACGCATCTGTGTATAAGGACTGGTGCAGACCAGTTTTGGCATGAGTATGATCACGAGCGAGTATTCTGATTGGCAGTCAGTCAGTATGGTCAGCCAATCAGAATGGAGACAGTTCCCGCTCGTTACCTGATAGTTATACCGGGAGTGAGGCTGGAAGAAGGGAGTCGCTCACTAGCTTTGAACGCAGACAGTCATGTTACTAGTGCCAGTAAAAATAATGTGTAAGATGCAGAATTACTTGGTTTTTGAGTTATTGGTGAGCTAAGTCGATAGCAGTTGTTGTTGAGGACTGCTTGGCGAAATTTCAGAGATTTTGATTAAATCTGTTGGACAGATATTCGTGTGTGAAATATTGGCCTTCATAGAATCTGCGTGGCATCTTTCAGTATTTAACAACTGAGCACTTTTTTTGGCGAGTACTTTCTTTTTTAGAAATCCACAAGAAGGACCGAATGTAATAACTCATATTAGTGGTGAAATTAATGACTGTGAAAACGTTGTTTAATTTGGGTGAGGATTGGACAGATTTCTGGCTGCTGTGCGTGTGAAACGTGTTTATGAGTAGTGAACTGGAAGGAAATAGGCAATAGTTTAAACGTAGATTGAAATGTACCTTTTCTTTGGTTATCAAGGACAAAATAAAGATTATTGTGTGAAAATTTCGGACATTATTTTTCCGAAGCTTATCCATTCTCTTACTGCCCAATAAAATCGGATAACCGTATTTACAGAACTTTCTTTCATAACCATAGTTGCGTGGCCTCAGTAACTGTAGATGTTAGGTGGTGTTTTTTATCAACGCTGCTTTTACATCATCTTGTAGGTATCTACGTTGCCGAGTGAAGGGACATTGAGCAGACACCGTTCTGAGGTAGGTGAATTTTAATTTGCAGCTTGCACAGTGACAACATCTACATCTACATCTACATGATTACTCTGCTATTCAAAATAAAGTGCCTGGCAGAGGGTTCAATCAACCACCTTCAATCTGTCTCTCTACCGTTCCACTCTCGAACGGCAAGAGGGAAAAACGAGCACTTAAATTTTTCTGTGCGAGCCCTGATTTCTCTTATTTTATCGTGATGATCATTTCTCCCTATGTAGGTGGGGGCCAACACAATGCTTCCGCAATCGGAGGTGAAAACTGACGATTGAAATTTTATGAGAAGATCCCGTTGCAACGAATAACGCCTTTGTTTTAATGATTGCCACTCCAATTCACGTATCATGTCTGTGACAATATCTCCCCTATAATACAAAACAAGCTGCCCTTCTTTGTACTTTTTCGATGTGTTCTGCCAATGAATCGCAGTCTTTGGTTTGCTCTACCCACAATATTATCTGTGCGATCGTTTCAATTTAGGTTATTTGTAGTTGTAATCCATAAGTATTTAGTTGAATTTACAGCCTTCAGATTTGCATGACTTGGCGCGTAATCGAAATTTAGCTGATTTCTTTTAGTACTCATGTGAATAACTTCACACTTTTACTTATTCAGGGTCAATTGCCACTTTTCGCACCATACAGATATCTCATCTAAATCATTTTGCAAGTTGTTTTGATCATCTGATGACTTTACAAGACGGTAAATGACAGCATCATCTGCAAAAAATCTAAGACGGCTACTCAGATTGTCTCCTCTGTCGCTAATATAGATCAGGAACAATAGAGGGCCTATAACACTTCCTTGGGGAACGCCGGATATTACTTCTGTTTTACTCATGACTTTCCGTCTATTACTACGAACTGTGACCTTTCTGACAGGAAATCACGTATCCAGTCGCACAACTGAGGCGATACACCGTAGGCACACAGTTTGGATAGAAGACGCTTGTGAGGAACGGTGTCGAAAGCCTTGTGGAAATCTATAAATATGGAATTCTGAAACCGTGCTGACTATGTGTCAATAATCGTTTTCTTCGAGGTACTTCATAATGTTCGAATACAGTATATGTTCCAAAACCCTACCGCAAATCGACGTTAGTGATATGGGTCTGTAATTCAGCGGATTACTCCTACTTCCCTTTTTGGGTATTGGTGTGACTTGAGCAATTTTCCAGTCTTTAGGTACGGATATTTCTGTGAGTGAGTGGTTGTATATAATAACTAATCATGGAAATATTTTATCAGCATACTCTGAGAGGAACCTGACTGGTATACATTCTGGACCGGAGGCCTTGCCGTTATTAAGTGATTTAAGCTGCTTCGTTACTCCGAGGATATCTACTCCTGTGTTTCTCATCTTGGCAGTTGTTCTTGATTGGAATTCAGGAATGTTTACTTCGTCTTATTTGGTGAATGAGTTTCGAAAACCGTGTTTAATAACTCTGCTTCAGTGGCACTGTCATCAGTGACTTCACCACTGTCATCGCGCAGTGGAGGTATTGATTGTGTCTTGTCACTGGTGTGCTTTATGTATGACCAGAATCTCTTTGGGTTTTCTGCCAGATTTCGAGACAGAATTTCCTTGTGGAAATTATTAAAGGTATCTTTCATTGAAGTACGCGCCATATTTCAAACTTCTGTATAATTTGGCCCATCTTGGGGATTATGCGTTCTTTTAAATTTGACGTGCCTTTTTCGTTGCTTCTGCAACAACGATCTGACCCGTTTTGTGTAACATGGGGGATCAGTACCATCACTTATTAATTTAGATGGTATATACCTCTCAATTCCTGTCGATACTATCTCTCTGAAAACATTCCCCAACTTTACTACACTTACATTATCAGATCGGAAGGAGTGAAGGCTGTCTCTTAAAAAGGCGTTATGAGCATTTTTATCAGCTTTTTTAAGTAGATATATTTTGCGTTTCTTTTTGATGGTTGTAGATATTACGGTATTCAGCCCAGCAGCATCTACATCTACATCTACATCGATACTCCGCAAGCCACCTGACGGTGTGTGGCGGAGGGTACTTTGAGTACCTCTATGGTTCTCCCTTTTATTCCAGTCTCGTATTGTTCGTGGAAAGAAAGATTGTCGGTATGCCTCAGTGTGGGCTCTAATCTCTCTGATTTTATCCCCATGGTCTCTTCGCGAGATATACGTAGGAGGGTGCAATGTACTGCTTGACTCCTGGGTGAAGGCATGTTCTCGAAACTTCAACAAGAGCCCGTACCGACCTACTGAGCGTTTCTCCTGCAGAGTCTTCCACTGGAGTTTATCTATCATCTCCGAAAAGCTTTAGAGATTACTAAATGATCCTGTAACGAAGCGCACTTCTCTCCGTTGGATCTTCTCTACGTTTTCTATCAACCATATCTGGTACGGATCCCACACCTGTGAGCAGTATTTAAGCAGTGGGCGAACAAGTGTACTGTAACTTACTTGCTTTGTTTTCGGATTGCATTTCCTTAGGATTCTTCCAATGAATCTCAGTGTGCCATCTGATTTACGGACGATTAATTTTATGTGGTCATTCCATTTTAAATCACTCCTAATGCCTACTCCCAGATAATTTATGGAATTAACTGCTTCCAGTTGCTGACCTGCTATAATGTAGCTAAATGATAAAGAAACGTTCTTTCTATGTATTAGCAGCACATTACACTTGTCTACATTGAGATTCAATTGCTATTCCCTGCACCATGCGTCAATTCGTTGCAGATCCTCCTGCATTTCAGTACAATTTTTCATTGTTACAACCTCTCGATATACTACAGCATCATCCGCAAAAAGCTTCAGTGAACTTCCGATGTTATCCACGAGGTCATTTATGTATATTGTGAATAGAAACGGTCCTACGACACTCCCCTGCGGCACACCTGAAACCACTCTTACTTCGGAAGACTTCTCTCCATTGAGAACGACGTGCTGCGTTCTGTTATCTAGGAACTCTTCAATCTAATCACACAATTTGTCTGATAGTCCATATGCTCTTATTTTGTTCATTAAACGACTGTAGGGAACTGTATCAAACGCATTGCGGAAGTCAAGAAACACGGCATCCACCTGGGAACCCGTGTCTATGGCCCTCTGAGTCTCGTGGACGAATAGGGCGAGCTCGGTTTCACACGATGGTCTTTTTCGAAACCCATGCTGATTCCTACAGAGTAGATTTCTAGTCTCCAGAAAAGTCATTATACTGGAACATAATACAACTGATCGACGTTAGAGATATAGGTCTATAGTTCTGCACATCTGTTCGACGTCCCTTCGTGAAAACGGGGATGACCTGTGCCCTTTTCCAATCCTTTGGAACGCTACGCTCTTCTAGAGACCTACGGTACACCGTTGCAAAAAGGGGGGAAAGTTCCTTCGCGTACCCTGTGTAAAATCGAACTGGTATCCCATCAGGTCCAGCGGCCTTTCCTCTGTTGAGCGATTTTAATTGTTTTTCTATCCCCCTGTCATGTATTTCGATATCTACCATTTTGTCATCTGTGCGACAGTCTAGGGAAGGAACTACAGTGCAGTCTTCCTCTGTGAAACAGCTTTGGAAAAAGACATTTAGTATTTCGGCCTTTGGTCTGTCATCCTCTGTTTCAGTACCATTTTGATCAGAGAGTGTCTGCACATTTTGTTTTGATCCACCTACCGCTTTGACATAAGACCAAAATTTCTTAGGATTTTCTACCAAGTCAGTACATAGAAATTTACTTTCGAATTCATTGAACGCCTCTCGCATAGCCCTCCTCACGCTACATTTCGCTTCGTGTAATATTTGTTTATCTGAAAGGCTTTGGCTATGTTTATGTTTGCTGTGAAGTTCCCTTTGCTTCCGCAGCAGTTTTCTAACTCGGTTGTTGTACCACCGTGGCTCTTTTCCATCTCTTACGATCTTGCTCAGCACTTACTCATCTAATGCATATTGTACGATGGTTTTGAGCTTTGTCCACTGATCCTCAACACTATCTGTGCTTGATACAAAACTTTTGTCACTTTTGCTAAACAAAAAAATCTTCTTACCATTTTTAATAACTCTATTTACGGCTGAAATCATCGATGCAGTAACCGCTTTAAGATCGCTGATTCCCTGTTCTGCGTTAACTGTTTCAAATAGTTCGGGTCTGTTTGTCACGACAAGGTCTAATACATTATCGCCACGAGTCGGCTCTCTGTTTAACTGCTCGAGGTAGTTTCAGATAATGCACTTGAAAATTCACTAGATTCTTTGTCTCTGCCATCCGTCATAAACGTTTCAGTCTCCCAGTCTGTATCTGACAAATTAAAATCTCCACCCAGAACTATAACATGGTCGGGAAATCTACTCGAAATAATTTCCAAGTTTTCCTTCAGGTGCTCTGTCATAACAGCTTCTGAAGCAGGGGGCCTATAGAGACATCCAATTGCCATGTTTGAGCCTGCTTTAACCCTGACCTTCACCCAAATTATTTCACATTTCGGATCTCCGTCAGTTTCCTTCGATACTATTGCACTTTTTATCGCTATAAACACACCTCCCCCTTCACTTTCCAGCCTGACTCTGCGGTATACATACCAATCTGAATTTAGAATTTCACTACTGTTTACATCTAGTTTCAGCCCACTTTCTGTCCCTAGTACAATGCGGGTATTGTGACCGTTTATTAATGAGAGCAGTTCTGGGTCCTTTCTATAGATGCTCCTGCAGCTTACTATTACCACGTTAATATTGTTATCCCCTGTTGCGTTTTGCCTACTACTACCTTGTCGCGTCTCAGGAGGCGTCTTGTCGGTCTTAGGGAGGGAATTATCTAACCTAAAAAACCTACATGTGCACTCCACACGTACTCCGCTTCCCTTGTAGCCGCTTCTTGCGTGTAGTGAACGCCTGACCCATTCAGGGGGACCCTACATTTCTCCACCCGATAACGGAAGTCGAGAAATTTGCACCCCAGATCTCCGCAGAATCGTCTGAGCCTCTGGTTTAAGCCTTCCACTCGGCTCCAAACCAGAGGACCGCGATCGGTTCCGGGAACGATACTACAAATAGTTAGCTCTGATTGCACCCAGCGAACGAGGTTTTCCGTCTTCACCAACTCCGCCAATCGCCTGTATGAACCTGTATGACCTTTGAACCCAGACGGCAGGAGTCATTGGTGCCGACATGAGCAACAATTTGTAGTCGGGTGCATCCAGTGCTCTCTATCGCCGCCGGCAGGGCCTTCTCCACATCTCGGATGAGACCCCCCGGCAAGCAGACAGAGTGAACACTGGCCTTCTTCCTCGACCTTTCCGCTATTTCCCTTAAGGGGCTCCATCACCCGCCGAACATTGGAGCTCCCAATCACTAATAAACCCCTCCCCCCGTGTGCCTGCTCGGATCTTGTTGAAGGAGCGACCATATGTCCACTCACAGGCAGAGCGGGCGATGCCACACGGCCAGTCTCCACATTGACCCTCCGCGCCGGCAGAAGTGGCCGAGCGGTTCTAGGCGCTACAGTCTGGAACCGCGCGGCCGCTACGGTCGCAGTTTCGAATCCTGCCTCGGGCATGGATGTGTGTGATGTCCTTAGGTTAGTTAGGTTTAAGTAGTTCAAAGTTCTAGGGGACTGATGACCTCAGAAGTTGAGTCCCATAGTGCTCAGAGCCATTTGATCTATTTTTTTGACCCTCCGTCTCGTGCTCCGCGAACGCCGCTGAACCCGCCACTCCCCTTGGGGAGAGGCTGGCCCAACCGCGCCCGGTACCCGCGAAGATGTCTCGACAGCAGGGACAGTGGGTGAAGCATGTAACACCTGGGGTGTACCATGCGACGCACCAGACTCCCCACTGCCGCTACACTCCGAGGCAGCAGCCTGAAGACGACTGACCGTGGCCATCAACACGTTCAGCTGTTCGCGAACAGTGGCCAGCTCCTCCTGCGTCCGTACACAGCAGTCACACATCCTATCCATCCTAACTGCCTTGTGGTCGCTAATCCCTGTATTCGTCACAATACTCACTATTTGTCCACGATTATTTGTTGCTAAAAGATCAAGTATGCTTTCGCAACCATTTACGCTTCGAGTGGGCTCATGAACTATTTGTTCAAAATAATTTTCTGAGAAAGCATCCAGTACAATTTCGGATGACATTTTATGCCTGCCGCCGGCTTTATACGTATAATTTTCCCAGCATATCAAGGGCAGATTAAAGTCACCACCGACTATAATTGTATGAGCGGGATACTTATTTGAAATGAGACTGAAGTTTTCTTTTGAACTGTTCAGCGACTATATCTTCTGAGTCAGGGGTGTTGGTAAAACGATCCAATTTATAGTTTAGTCCGATTGTCAGGTATAACTTCTACCCATACTATTTGACGCGAACTATCTACTTCAATTTCGTTACAAGGCAAACTACCTCTGACAGCAATAAATACTCCACCTCCAACTGTATTTAATCTATCCTTTCTGAACACTGTTATATCGTTTGAGAAAATTTCGGCTGAACTTATTTCCGGCTCTAGCCAGCTCTCTTTACCTACAAATATTTGAGCTTCAGTGCTTTCTATTAGGGGTTGGAGTTTGGTTATTTCCCAACATAGCTACGACAATTTACAACTACAATACCAATCGTTTCTACAAATACCTTACTGCTTTTTACCTGCCCACTTTTAGACGGACGTCCCTTCTGTGGTTCCCTGAGACCCACTAACCTAAAAAACCACCCAGTCCCTTCCACACAGCCCCTGATACCCGTGTAGCCACATCCTGTGTGTCGTGGACTCCTGACCTATTAAGTTGAACCCGGAAACCCACCACCGGATGGCGCAAGTCAAGGAATCTGCAGCCGACACAGTCACAGAACAGCCAGAGTCTCAGATTCAGACCCTCCACTCGGCTCTCACCAAAGAACGACAGTCGGTTCTATGGATGATGCTGCAGATGGTGAGCTTCACCTTAATCTCAGAAGCAAGACTGGCAGTCTTTACCATTTCCACTAACCGCCTGAAACCAGACAGAATCGCCGGCTGTGGTGGCCGAGCGGTTCTAGGCGCTTCAGTCTGGAACCGCGTGACCGCTACGTCGCAGGTTCGAATCCTGCCTCGGGCATGGGTGTGTGTGATGTCCTTGGGTTAGTTAGGTTTAAGTAGTTCTAAGTTCTAGGGGACTGATGACCTCAGCAGTTAAGTCCCATAGTGCTCAGAGCCACTTCAACCATTTGAAGCAGACAGAATCTGCTCTGATCCAAAGAGACACACGTCATTGGCACCAACATGAGCCACTACCTGCAGTTGGCTGCACCCTGTTCTCTTCATGGCATCTGGAAGCACTCTTTCCATATGCAGAACGACTCCCCCCCCCCCCCTCCCCCCGCGGAATGCACACGGTGTGCACACTGGCTTCCTTCCCCTCCTTTGCAGCCATGTTCCTAAGGGGCCCCATTACACGCCTAACGTTGAATCTCCCAACTACCAGCAAACCCACCCTCTGTGAATACCCAGACGTTGTCAGCCGAGAAGCTTCCTCTGGATCAGGGTGGACGACTGCATCCAGCTCAGAGACCTGTTCATCAAACGAACCGGGGAGGTCCTAGGATTGGCCCCTCGGAAAGTTTTTCTCTGCCTGCCAGACTTTGGAATGATCTCCCACTCGACCACGGGTGAGGGGCCAACCTCATTGCAGGCAATACAAGGGACGGCCACAGCAGTGGACCGATTGGGGGACACGTGGGACGTGCTCGACGTCCCTCGCATCACCGCTTTCGATCCCCCACAATAACGCCCCTTGGCAGCAGTCTCAAGCTGTGTGACGGAAGCAAAAGCAGCCTGGAGCTGTGAGAGAAGGGTCGCCAACTCAGCTCGCATCTGTACACAACAATCACAGTTTCTATCCATTACTGCAGTCGCTCCTGTTTGAAGCTCGTAAAAATATGTAACAAGCGAACGGTGTACGCGCCTTATTAGTAGCGAACAGACGAGAGAAATTAAACCCCGACCCGCCGCAAGTACGTAGAGCACTTGCCAACAAAAGGCAAAGGTCCCTAGTTAGAGCTTCGGCTGTTCTGTGACTGTGTAGGCTGCAGATTCCTTGACTTGCGTCATCCGGTGGTGGGTTTCCGGGTTCAACTTAATAGGTCCGGAGTCCACTACACACAGGAGGTGGCTACACAGTTTTAATCTGCCAGGATGTTTCATATCAGCACACAGTCTGCAGATTGAAGGTCACATCTGTGTTCAAAACTACTTCACAAGACCGTCTGTCTCTACCACCTGCAATGAATCCATACATGTCCTAGTCTATAGTTGCTACCTTAAAATCGCTTCCAAATAATATTACACGATCTGGGTATATCCATAATACTGAGAGTGGGCTTTCTTTGTATGATTCTAGCAGTGTTACGGCGGAATTGGATGGCTCGTGAAAAATCAGGTGATTACTTTGAGCTCACCTGGGCCAGCCAGGTACACGAGCCCATATATTTTTGGCGCATTGAACGAAAGCTGCTCCTCCTTTGGCGCGTACTCTTCTTTTCGATATACGCTGAGGACTCACTAAATATTTCGAAGCTTTCATCCAGCACCCTATTCCGAGAATAGCCTGATATAGGGAAATGAGATTTTTTGGCTGGGGGAAATTGGGAAACTGAATTCTTGGTTGGCATCCTAGAAGTTTGACGCGGTAGTGCTCTTTGGTCCAGAACTCTCTTAGACATACTACTCCTAGACTTTAACGCGTTGGTGTAGGAGATGAGGGAAAGTGGGCAAATTTTTTCGTGTTAATGTTCGCCGGTCTGGGGGCTCCAGAAGCACCCAGCCTAAGTATGGTCTCCACTCATCTCTCTCTTTTATTTCCACTGTCCTCTCTCTGCTCCCACTGCTGCTACTTCCATCCACCTCTCTTTCTCTGTTACTGTTACTGTCTCTCACTGACCGTCACTATGCCCTCCCTCTATGGGTCCCAATGTTATTGTCTTCACCCATCTCTCTTTATTTTTCACTTTAACTTTCTCCCTCCCATCACTGTCTCTTCTCTCTTTCTCTCCCACTGGCACTGTCTTGTCTCTCTTCCACTGCCATTGGTTCTCAGGAAAGCGGAATGAAGATTGAAGCATCTGGTTCCCCATTTTTCCGTCAGAGTCTTTTTAAAGAGGAACACATTCGCCTCTTTTGTCCTCCGTCAACATTTTTCAGCTGGTACCCTTCTTTTCCCTGTTACAGCTGGGAGTGCTGGTTATATAAAATGAATTCTCTAGGTTAGTAAAGTTTTGGCAGTTTGTTTACGTAGTTCGACACATTTACATACTGTGAGGCATATAAACAACAAACAACTACACATAACATAAGACTGATATAAAATCGTCTCTCATCCAACACAAGTTCACTTTACACCACTTTACACAAAATGCACAACACTTCGGGGCTACACCTACAGGAAACCAAAAAATGCGATGTTTGATTTGCAATTACAAAGAATTCCGTATGAAAAAGTAATTTTTAAGGTGCTTACGCCGCCAGCTGACACCATCGAATAATTTCGAGATCACAGCCTGTCGGGGAGTGAAGTGCCGATAACACAGAGACAGCGCGTCATAAAGTTTAATTGGTGAAGTCATGCGGACTAAAAACATAGTTTGATGACTTCAGAACCCTAACCATGACCCTAGAACTGGAACCTTTTCCATGTATCCGCTACATCAGTGAAAGTTACAGTTACACCTCAGTCGGGATATTAGTTGCAAATTTTACGTGCACAAGTACGGTAAAAATGAACCCCTGGATCTAGGTTACGGAAAGTGATATCAAAAAAATGTTTCAATTTTCCCAGAGTACATATCTTAAGAACATACGGGACAAATTCCGACGATCTGCCTTGAATAGAAATCATAGATGTGGTCATTCTCACAATTGGTGCTATTGGTACCCACAAGTCATGGTGTTTCGGGACTTTCTCAGGAACCGCCTGTGAAGAAAGGGTGCTTTCAAAAGTCTCTTAACTTCCGCCACAGACCACATATAATGCAAAAGAACCGACCAAGTTGCTCAATTTGCCTGGGAGGAAGTGTATGACGTTTAAATTTTGATACTGTCCTGTAGGGTAGGTAAAGTACGGGCCTTCTTTCGACAGGTACGCAAATGGTGGCTAAACCAGGGGCTATGCACAACTCTTGACCTCTCATCTCTGTGATCAACAGAATTCGAGGTATCACCGCCAGAAAAATCACATTTTGGCGCACGGGTTTTTGGAACATGTTTTTACCGGTCACTGTCGTGGTCTTCCGCCACAAGAGCAGAATGTCGCCTACTCATCGCATTTTCGAACACTCCTAGAATTTCGGCTCTCGAAATTCTACAAATAATAAGTCAAATACTGCCTTCTAAGAAACGAATCTACTGAAATTTTTTACGTGCACTTTATGTTTTAACGTCCTCCAAATATAAAAAAAGAGACACATGGATTTAGATCCGGGAAACCTGGAGGGGAGTGAAACACCTAATGATGCAGTGGTGGACGTGTATTCTTGCATTGTGCTGCATGAGATAACCGTTGTCTTTTCGTCGCTTGTTATTTCTGTGAAGGAAAGGCTGTAGTGTATTGAACAGACAGCTATCAGATGTTATAGTGTGGTGGGAACTAATCGGTCCAGAACTAGAGTTACGCTTGATTGACCACAACAATGTTTTGACGCTAACCAGATGTTCTTGATGCAACTTATTGAGATTTTTAGAATTCCAACTTCGCTTGTTCTGTGATTTCACGTTCCTTGATAATTGCAACTACGCTTCAACAGAAAATGATGTCAGGACCAGCCTCTCTGTCGTGGAGTAATTTTAGTATCTAGTTGCAATACGGACGTCCAATAACGTAGTCTGAGTTGGTTGGACGACGGGCACTGCTGTCGCTTTTAGGGTTTCATGTAATAAAATGGAACGCCTACAGCCATTGTTGTCTCTCCAAGCGTGATGGTTGAAGACACAATATCGTTGTTACAGGTAGTCTGCTAAAACCGGTTCAAAGATGTTGGCCACTGATGGAATCCTGTGTAAGATTTGAGTTGATCTCCGCAGCGTCAGTTAAGGCCTGAAGATTGTGTACTTAAACACGGAAAATGGTAGTCATATAACGAACAACATCGTAAGGACGGCTGTAGGCGTTCCATTTTGTTATATAAGTGAACGGCTGAAGTCCCTCAAACCGCCAATCAGAAGATTGGCCAAACAAAAATTTTTGGGTTACAATTTAATTTTGCGCTCAGCCATCTGAGCAAATGGTGACGCAAAAGTCTGCAGTGCTAACCGGCGCAACGACTTTCTCAGACTTCTTTCGAACGCCACTGCTAACTCACGTAGTTTATTCTTCTTTAAAATACTTGATTTTCTAGGCCTTTCATTGTGTAACATGGATGAAATCTCTTCAGACTTCTTTGCTATCCTATGTATCGTCAAATCATTGTCAGTTTGTACGCATTGAAATAATCGCATTAAGACAAGCTGACATCGTACATATTGTACGACTCTTCTTGCATAGTTCATTATCAGAAGCATTCGTTCAGCCTTCGTTTATAGTGTTCTAAAGTAAAATAATTTTATTGTGCATTAAAAATTTTTGAAGCTTCATCATGTGAACTCGGAACCGAGTCGGGAACAGCTGAAATGAAGTGCCAGTCGTTATAACAACATGGCGTACCAGAAGTGCACTAGACCTCGTAATGAGGCAAACCGAAATTCAAGTACCGCTGTGCAACTCACCAAGGCACTACGTAACTGCGCGTCCGAGAACCGCTACAAACTGAAACGTTGACAGAAGGACCGAGCTCAATGGCCTAGAATCATCAATGAAATTACAACAGCGAGCCAAGAACGCAAGGAGCGCTGACGGGTCCGACATATGGGGACGTATTTAGACTTAGAGCCACCACGTCACAGGCGGGAGCTCGGCCTTCATAAATAACCCAGCTACCGCAGCACAACAACATATTCTGCCGTCGTCTCATTCTGTGCGTGGCGAAACACAGGACAGAATGACATTCTAATGAGTTTCTATGAAACCATAGTGACCTGATTCATGATGGCCAGCCTGCTACCTGCTCGGTAACTTTAGCACCAAGGCAGCCAAACTTGATGCGCACCGCAGCCTTGGTCTGCCGTTGCTGTCTACTGGATCATCGTGGATGAGAAGCCAGCTCTCCTCCTCCACAGGGTCATCGTGGTTGATCTACGAACTGCCATCTTGGAGCCGATAATGTGAGGCGCGTACGCACAGCCTCCTGGCCCACTCGTGAACATCTGCTACAGTCTTGATCGACCCGTGCTGGCTGACTTTGACCAATCGGCGTCCTCGTCCAGTGTCGGGAGGCTCCACCTGGGCGCCTGAGGGGGACTTCGAGAGCGCTGAGTTGCCATCACCGCACGCATCTGCGTCAGCGACGTCACGACAGCATTCCTTCGTAGCACGTGCCCCCACGCCCAGCGGCCACTTGCAGCTTCGAAGAAGTTAAATCTTTGTAAACTCTGCTCCACCAGCAATTTGTTTACAGGTAACACTGTATCACTGACGACCCCGGGCGTGCACATGACCACTCACCTCACATTTCACTCTGACGCTTGATTACAATGGGCCTCAGCTCTGTGTCGTTACATTGGTATCACGAAGTGGTTCCAACACGCTACAAGACCATAGTGCACGGAAACCACAAAACGTAAAGAAAATAATACACACATCAAAAAAAGTTTTCCATCACCTCGATTCCGAGAGTTCCGAAACCTGTACAGAAAATTGCAATACAGATCAACATAAACATCATTTCTGCCCTTTTTATTGCTCATGAAAACCACACATTGCATCTTGTGCGACCATAACGCGAGACCTTCGGAGGTGGTGGTCCAGATTGCTGCACACACCGGCACCTCTAATACCCAGTAGCACGTCCGCTTGCATTGATGAATACCTGTATTCGTCGTGGCATACTCTCCACAAGTTCATCAAATCACTGTTGGTCCAGATTCTCCCTCTTCCCAACGGCGATTCGGTGTAGATCCCTCAGAGTGGTTGGTGGGTCACGTGGTTCACAAACAGCCCTTTTCAATCTATCCCAGGCATGTTTGATAGGGTTCATGTCAGGAGAACATGCTGGCTACTCTAGTCTAGCGATGTCGTTATCGTCAGGGAAGTCATTCACAATATGTGCACGATGAGGACCCGAGCAATGCCTCGCCAATGTGCTGCCGATATGGTTGCACTATCGGTAGGAGAATGGAATTCGCGTATCGCACAGCCGTTACGGCGCCTTCCGTGACCACCAGCGTCGTACGTCGGCCCCGCATAATGCCACCCCAAAACAGTAGGGAACCTCCACCTAGCACTCGCTGGACAACGTGTCTGAGGCGTTCAGCCTGACCGGGTTGCCTCCAAACACGTCTCCGACGATTGTCTGGTTGAAGGCATATGCGACACTCCTCGGTGAAGAGAACGTGATGCCAGTCTTGAGCGGTCCATTCGGCATGTTGTTGGGGCCAACTGTACCGCGCTGCATGGTGTCTTGGTTCCAAAGAAGGACCTCGCCATGGACGTCGGGAGTGAAATTGCGCATCATGCAGCTATTGCGCACAGTTTGAGTCGTAACACGACGAGCTGTGGCTGCACGAAAAGCATTATCCAACATGGTGGCGTTGCTGTCAGGGTTCCTCCGAGCCATAATCCGTAGGTAGCGGTCATCCACTGCAGTAGTAGCTCTTGTGCGGCCTGAGCGAGGCATGTAATCGACAGTTCCTGTCTCTCTGTATCTCCTCCATGTCCGAACAATATCGCTCTGGTTCACTCCATTGTTGGGAGCCCTGCCTGGCACAAAGTGACGACGCGGACGCGATCGAACCGCAGTATTGACTCCCTAGGCATAGTTGAACTACAGGCAACGTGAGCCGTGTACATCCTTCCTAGTGGAATGACTGGAACTGATCGGCTGTCGAACCTCCTCCGTCTAATAGGCGCTGCTCTTTCAAGGTTGATTACATCTTTGGGCGGGTTTAGTGACATGTCTGAAAAGTCAAAGGGACTGTGTCTATGATGCAATATCCACAGTCAACGTCTATCTTCAGGAGTTCTGGGAACCGGGGTGATGACAAACTTTTTTTATCATGTGTGTATACTCAAACAATAATTAGAACATGGCTGCACTACAGCAACGGTCGCAGGAATAAAGGACAGCTAACCAGTTGCAAAAAATGCTTATATTTGAAAAAACCTTGACCACGGTTTCGACGGATTTAAACCCCTCTTTTTCAGAAGGACAGACAACTTTACATTTGCAATTCACTCATTGTCAGTGAAAGCTGTCTGTATTAGAGGTATGTAGCTATTAACATGGTATGTTATTCTAAGTGCTTGTTTTTATTGATGTGACAAGTCCTTTATTCTAGGAACCTTAATTTTTCTATATGGACATCCTGACCGTCGCCGATAAATGTTATGTGGAGACAGCTTTTATTGAGGTAATTGCTAATGTGAAGTTGTCTGTTCTTCTGAAGAAGACAGGTTTGGATCCGTCGAAACCGTGGTCAAGATTATTTGAAAATTGCCATTTTTTTGGAACTGGTTGGCTGTTCTTAATTCCTAATATTTAAACACAGAGTCACACACACATCAACAAGTAAATAAAATGAAACATTGTTAGAAAACATGGCCAGGAATCAAAGCAGCTTCATACACATACACAACATCAGAAGGTATGTCTGTAAATAGACTCGTACTTCTCTGTGTTAGAATGGTCACCGGGATGGATTAGTACTGCTCGTGCATAGTGTTGTCGCCAGGTCTAGTAGCGAATATAAAGGGTAGTGAGCAGGGGCACACATTGAGGGACATGGTGATGCCATGTACTTACGTGAGATAGCGTTATCGACAACCAACAGTGTTTAAATGGGGCGTCATTTTGGGTCTCCATTTGGCCAGCTGGTAAAATCTTGCAGTATCTATATTTGTGGGACACTGAGGTGTAATAGTAGTTCACTGTTGGACTGCATGGTTGTGTGATGACAGGTATATCTATCGTCAAGGTTCCAGTCAACCATGTCTGGTCACCACAAGGGGGGACCGCCACATTATGCACGAGGAACATGGCACCCCCTTCACGTCTGCGCCCAACACCCGGGACTTCCTACAACATTCTGTTATCCCGCACTACTGGTCAGGACATTGCAAAGCCGGCCGCGGTGGCCGAGCGGTTCTAGGCGCGCAGTCCGGAACCGCGCGACTGCTACGGTCGCAGGTTCGAATCCTGCCTCGGGCATGGATGTGTGTGACGTCCTTAGGTTAGTTAGGTTTAAGTAGTTCTAAGTTCTACGGGTCTGATGACCACAGTAGTTCAGTCCCATAGTGCTCAGAGAAATTTGACATTGCAAAAGCCATACTAGGAAATTATCGTCCCATTCATTGACTGAGATTATTACTACAAAACAAATGGCAGCATTTGAGGGGCGCCATGACTGGGAAGCATGGGCTGAGTAGTATCACACTGTGCACAGGGGTGAATCACGGTTCCGCACTAATCTGGATGACCGTCATCAGCGACGAGCCATTTTTAACAGGATAATGCTCGTCCACACACGACACACGTCTCTATGAACAGTGTGCATGATGCTGAAATAATCACGTGGCCAACAAGACGTCCAGCTCTGTTCCTAACAGACCTTGTGTAGGATCAGCTTGAACGTCACCTCTGCCCCACTGCCTGTATCCAAGGTACCAGAGATCTGTTGCAACAGTTGTTGACCATGTTTAGAGAAAACAACGGCTCTATCATGTCCTTACCAACACAGTTAACGCATTCATACATGCCAGAGGGCATACAACGCTATTCTGACAAGTGGGATCAGACTGCCTAGTTCTTTCTCAGTGTGTCTCGATTTCGCAATGCCTGAAATAACATCACATATCATCTCCATTCGTGAAGTTTCATTTTCGTTCCTCCTCCCCTTTTGGGTGTTTGACGTTTAAAAGGATAGTTGCTACTCACCATATTGCGGAGATGCTGTGTCGCAGGTAGGCACAGTGACCCCAGCAGTCAGAGACTGTGTGTGAATTCCGTTCGCGTGTGTTTGTGTGTATATGTTGTCTATTTTCGACGAATCTCACTTTCTGACATTCTTTTTTTGTGCTTATCCGCGCCTCAGCATCTCCGCTATACGGTGAGTTGCAACTATCCTTGCCGAACACTGTTACGTTCCATACCGTACATATATGTGAGGTGTGTGTGTGTGTGTGTGTGTGTGTGTGTGTGTGTGTGTGTGTGTGTTAACTAATGTGCTATTTGCCTCACAGTCTGATCATGGGATTGGTGTGTCAAGTGATGATGATAGCTTGCACACTGCTGTACTGATTCCTTCCCATTGAGGCATTGTTTGTATCGTCTATCAGACATCCTACAAATTTGTTCGTGGTATCAGACACTAGCTTTTCATTTAGAACTGATTTTATAATATTACCACAGTTAAAGAAATAGTCATCTGTGAATTTATTCGACAGGATTTTTGTTTAATTTCTTACACGAATTGGCCGCTTCGTCTACGTGATTTTGCAATAATTAGTCTCATTCCTTAGAAATTTGACTTTCCTTTTATTTGATTGTGAGTGTCAGTCACTATGTACCGGTACCGCTAACAACATTTCTTTCTTTCGGAGTGCATCCTTTTTCACACTGTGTGAAGACTCCACCTGCATTAGTTTTCAGCAATTTAGGATTTTAATACTACTTATTTCATTACACTGAACACAGTAACTCTCATCTATTCTTATTCCCTTTGCAAACTTTCAAACTAAGAGTTATTAAGAATTATCCCCGGGTTCTCGCAGCATTGCACGTCCCTAGAAGTGCTTCAGAACTTAGCTGAAGTACATATATCACAAAAAGTTTTGCATCATCCCGGCTCCCAGAACTCCTGAAGACAGACGTTGACTGTGGATACTGTATGACAGACACAGTCCCTTTCAGTTTTCAGAGATGTCACTAAACCCGACCAAAGATGTAAAACAACCATGCGTGACCAGCGCCTATTAGGCGGCGGGTGTCCAACAGCCGATCAGTTCTAGTCATTGCACCAGGAAGGAGGTACACGGCTCGTGTTGTCTGTAATTCAACTATACCTAGACGGTCAATACGGCGGTTCGATCGGATCCGCATTGTTACTTTCTGCCAGAAAGGGCTCTGAACATGGGAAGTGGTTCAAATGGCTCTAAGCACTACGCGACTTAATATCTGAGGTCATCAGTCCCCTAGACTTATACCTCCTTAAACCGAACTAACCTAAGGACATCACACACATCCATGCCCGACGCAGGATTCAAACCTGCGGCCGTAGCAGCTGTGCGCTTCCGGACTGAAAAGCCTACAACCGATCGACCACAGCAGCCGGCGCAGGGGAAGCGTCCAGTCGCCTCGGAGTGAACCAAAGCGTTGTTGTTCGGACATCGAGGACATACAGAAACAGGAACTGTCGATGACATGCCTCGCTCAGGCCGCCCAAAGGCTACTCTGCAGAGGGTGACCGCTACCTACGGATTATGACTCGGAGGAAGCCTGACAGCAACACATGTTGAATAATGCTTTTCGTGCAGCCACAGGACGTCGTATTACGACTCAAACTGTAAGCAACAGGCTGCATCATGCACAACTTCAGTCCCGACGTCCATGGCGACGTTCATCTTCGCCACCACGAAACAATGCAGAGCGGTACAGATGGTCCCAACAACATGCCGAATGGAACACTCAGGATTGGCATCACGTTCTCTTCACTGACGAGTGTTCCATTGCCTTCAACCAATCGTCGGAGACGTCTTTGGAGGCAACCCGGTCAGACTCAACACCTTAGACACACTGTCTAGTGAGTGCAGCAAGATGGAGGTTCCCTGTTGTTTTGTGGTGTCATTATGTGGGGCTGACGTATGCCGCTGGTGGTCATCGAGGCGCCATAACGGCTGTACGATACGTGAATGTCCATCCTCCAACCGGTAGTGCAACCTTATCTTCAGCGTATTGGCGAGGCATTCGTCCTCATGGACGACAATTCGCGCCACCATCGTGCACATCTTGTGAATGGCTTCCTTCAGAATAATGACATCGCTCGACTAGAGTGGCCAGCATGTTCTCCAGACATAAACCCTATCGACCATGCCTGGGATGGATTGAAAAGGGATGTTTATGGACGACATGTCGCACCAACCACTCTGAGGGATCTACGCTGAATCGCCGTTGAGGAGCGGGACAATCTGTACCAACAATGCCTTGATGAACTTGTGGATAGCATGCCACGACGAATCCATTCATGCAACAATGCTAGAGGACGTGGTACTGGGTATTAGAGGTATCGGTTTGTACCGCAATCTGGACCCCTACCTCTGAAGGCGGCCACTGTTGCCGAGCGGTTCTAGGCGCTTCAATCTGGAACCGAGTGACCGCTACGGTCTCAGGTTCGCATCCTGCCTCGGGCTTGGATGAGTATTATGTCCTTGGGTTGGTTCGGTTTATGTAGTTCTATGTTCTAGGGGACTGATGACCTCAGATGTTAGGTTCCATAGTGCTGAGAGCCATATGAACTATTTGAACCACTACCTCTGAAGGTCTCGCTGCAACATGCAATGTGTGTTTTTTGAGCAATAAAAAGGGCGGAAATGGTGTTTGTGTTGATCTCTATTCCATTTTTCTGCACAGGTTCCGAAACTCTCGGAGCGGAGGTGATGCAAAACTTTTATTGAAGTGTGTACTCCATAACTAAGGAGAATCGCATTAGTGCCACATTGCAAGACACACTATCTGATCAAAGTTTTCTGTATACCAAAGTATATTAGTGGACTTTAAAATGGCGTGTGTCCACCCTTGGTCTTTATGACGGCTTGAAGCTCTTATACTGTAGGATCTGCCTCTCCTGGCATATGGCTGCAGTTTTCGCAGTCCCCCATTCGGATGTTGTTCATCAGATAGTGTATATGGTTGCTCAACAGAATTGTTTTATTGTTCACGCTTAAAAACTTTTTCAATGTTCCACCAAGCAAGTTGAGAACACAGGGGGTTACCGTTGAACTGATGTACCAAACGTTATGTCAACATGGCATACCGCACAGTGCAACACATATCGTGAACGGGACGGGTAGGAATACTAGTCCTGCTGTACAGCTTAGCAAAGTACTGTGAGGTAACACCATGTAACTTAGCGTCCGAGCACCGCTACAGGCTTAAAAGTCGACAGAAAGAACGAGTTCGACTAGGCAGAACCATTACGAGAGTGAGGCAAGGACCGTTGACATTTGCGACAAATGGTGATAAATACGCAGAGCCACCACGTCTTAGGCGGGGGTTAGGCCCCTATAAAATACGCAGCTTTCGGAACACAAGGACACGCTTTACCGTGCTGCCATTCGGTTCGTGTCAATAACCAAAGAGAATGACACTCCAAAGAGTGATATCAAGCAGGACTGAGGCAGCCAAACCTGACGCATACCGTAACCGTGGTACGTCATTGCTGCCTGCTGGATCATCGTGGGTAAGAAGACTGACGAGCAGCCAGCCATCCTCCTCCTCTGGGTCATCATGGATGACGGGCAAGCTGTCATCTTGGCACCAACCAGCCAAGACGTGTCCGCACATCCTTCTGGCGAACTCGTGAACATCTTCTGCAATCGTCGTCATTCACGGGCCTCTCTGCAATCGGCAGACTCCACAAGAACACACGAGGGGCGATCATCGAGAGCGCTGAGGTGGAAGCCGGGGGCCCACGCCTGCCTTGCCTCCCACCGACGCCTTCAAGAAGCTAAACCGCTGTACACGTTCTTCGACCAACAAGTTGTTTTACAGGTAACGTTGTATCACTGACGCCTCCGGGATCGGGGGTGCACTGGGCCGCTCACACCCACACTTCACCCGACATTCTGATTGCAACGTGACTCCAGGCTCGGGTTGTAACAATGTGAAGCGCTCCTGTAAATGACGCAGTGATCGTCTCGATAAAATAACACCACCAGTGTCCGCCTACTCAGCCGAGTTGTAACGTGCTTGCCTCCAATGCAGCTTGCTCAGGTTTCATTCCCGGCCGGATTAAAGGATTTCTCTGCTCGTGGACTCGGTGTTGTGTTGTACTCACCATCATTTAATCATCATCACCGGCACACAAGTCGCCCAATGTGGCGTCGACTCAAATAAGACTTTCACTCGGCTGCCGAACTTCCCCGGGTGGGGCCTCCCGCCCTGCAATGCCACACGACCATTTCATTTCAACACTACCAATCCATGTTCTCTGCAAGTCAAGGTCTAGAATTCAATATATTATCGTTCGGTGATACGATTCCTTTCCACAAGAATTGTTTAGCTTTAGATTTCGTTGACTGATGGTTTCTTTCTTCTTTGAATCAAACCGTTCTTTGCGTTTTGTCCACAATTCACATAATTAATGCGGTTTTTGTTGTCGCCAGTTTTTATGCTCATTTCTCTTTATCCTTGAACACGACTATTAACGTACAAAGGTATTCGTTCGAATTACCAGACTGTTTGTTAGACTTCGAGGCTTCAGATCTGCATGTGCAGTAATAGTTGGAGAATTTTTTTTAAAAAAATACTTCGATGTCATATAATTCTTTGCTAACCTTTCAAGTGTTCTTTCGTTCTGCTTCGATCATCATACTCGCTAATTCGCTGAATATGAAAGGAAATATAAAAAAATGTTGACAGATTTACGCATACATTCAAAAATGTTTCTGATTAGATAATCAATTCTATAATTTGGACACTTACGTATATTTTACTTATTTGGGCTTCTCTGAAAAACACTGCATCGGCGAGAGATATGTAGGATAGTAATAGGGTTATGTACTTCTAGAACAGTGTGTTTACTTTTGTGACGTCTTCTGACCGAGGTCATTACCTCCAGCCGATCACAGTGCCTTAATTAATATGGAGCCAATGAAAAGTCCAAGATTGGCGGAAATTGTCTAGTTGCATTAGCGGCAAATTTAAAAATCCCCTCCCCTGTCTCCAATCAATCACACAGCGCAGTAATCCTTATCTCCGTCCAATCATAGGACAGTATTTAAAACACCCTGGATGGCGCATATAGTCCACTTGTGTTAATCAAAAATTTAAAAAAAAAACTCTGTCAAATTACTTTATTTTCTACCTGCACTTCTGTACCTCCAAGCAATCAGGGTGCAGTATCAGAAACAGTGCCTATATGCAATAGAAAATTACATAAACCTCCTATTAAAACCAAAGATATGCGTTATGTTTGAAAGAGATTAACCTCTTGCGTAAAAATAGTGTCAGATTACATCATTTACGTACGCATGTCTACCTCTGTGGTTATATGAAAATGATGGCATGGTTAAAAGTATAAATTGTATATGTAAGATGACACAAACTTGTTGGGCAGGGTTCCATCTCCCTCTCTTCTCCTTCAGTCAGAGCCCAGTAATAAAATGTAAGAGCCAGTTACAATGTAGACCCATCGGGCTGTGCTCAAAAGTACCCGAATGATCTGAGTCATTTATTAAACAAAATGCTTCAGAGACCTCTTCCTCTCTGCCTGTCTCTTGTTCTCGAATGAAAACCTAGAACTACAATGCAACATTTAGATACAATATAGTCCTGTCTGGGCTGTGCTCAAAAGTAGCAGAATAACCTGAATCCTTTATCAAAGAAATACATCACACATCTCTCTCTCTCTCTCTCTCTCCTCTACTCCAATCAGAACCTAGTATTAAAATTATTAAAATGCAAGAACCAATCAGAATGTAGCCCCACCCAGGCTGTGTGCTCAAAAGTATCTGAACGGCCTGAATTATTTATCAAAACATTTTGAAATGAGTTTGGAATGAGTTTATACATATTTTCTATAAATAATAAAAAAATCAACGTTTCCATATAAAATATAAATAACTAATTAGGAATACATAGTTGTCAAACAAGGGTTTTATGTTTTACATCCCAAGTTGCTTACTGTGACCAACAGATGGTTCCACATTTCAAGTTAAAGTTGTGTCTAACACGTACTGGTAAGAACGTTATAAGTTCGATCCATGCATTTCACGTGGTTTAAGACACAACAGAGCGTTAAATTAATTATTCCCCACATCAGTGATGTCACACTGTTCTAAAATGTCTGAAAAATATGTCCGAAACGCAAAAAGGTTTACGTTTACATCGATTATCACAGTGTTTTCTTCTAGTTATTTTCCGTCTATAAACCATGTGTGAACTCTGAATAGCATGCGTTAGGGGTAAAGGGAAGACTGAAGATAATGCGTCATTAGAGAAATAAAATAGATAGAAATTTTTGCAAATCATTTGGGACCTACTTGAGGTTAAGTGCAGAACAACATTATGAGGCTCAAATTAATTATTGTAGGTAATCTATGATGCTTCTCAAAGATGCCACAATATATTCTACAATGCGCCATCAAATGTAATTTTTCCATTGGGCCGTATATAAATACGTAAAATGTATTGAGTCTGGGCAAAAAGTGCGATGTTTGTCTTATTTTCCACACACGTCCCTCATGATTGTGAACTCTGAAGCGTGTGTCAAAGGAGAGAGGTAAGATAATGTACATTAGGAAAATATAAATCGTTAGCAATTATTCCAAATGAATGGGACCTACTTGAAGTTAAGTACAAGAAAAATTTTGTAAGGCTCATAATAATTATTTTACCTCAGCTGTGATTCTTATCCAAAACATGTCACAACATCCTAAAATAAGTCAGAAAATGTAATGTGTATATTGCAATAGTGTCTAAATAAGTGAAGCGTATTCAGTCTGATAATGAGTGTACTATTATCACCTAATATTTTTTCTAATCACCGGTTTAGGAGGAATGCGAAGGTAAAGCATCACAAGGAAAAACTACAATTGATGATAATAATTACAAACAAGCTTCTGCTGCATTTGGAACTATGGGTCGCTAAAAAACATGTCGTCAGCTACACCGACATCCAATAAAAGTACCACTTCACAATCACTACACGAAATTCTTTGAAAGGAAGGAATACGGTGTCCGTTTTTCGGAAGGAATAAGATGGTTTATTACGATAATCACCGATATATCACTTAAAATGCGGAACGAGATGGATGTATTCTTTAGACACGCATTCAGAGACGACCAAAGATAGTAACAGTCAGAGATGTGACACCCATACCGACGGACGGCTATATTTGTTGGGCACAAAGTATCGCTGACGCCTCGCTGGTTTCAGCGGTGGTCTACAGGACATTCCCACACCTGTGGACCAGAGTCTGGACATCCGCACAGTACCGAGATCGGACGCATTGTGCGAACAGCGGTGACCGAACGAAAATCGTCCAGGGAAGTCGCCAAGACCACTGGGAACCGAGTGCTTGCAACAGGGCTAGGATCCAGTGTACCTCCCACTGGCGCCACGACAGCACCAAGAACAGCTACCTTGGTGCCAATGCCACTGTGTTGTCTTCTGCAGTGAGAGGTAGGTTCTGCCTGCACGCTAGCGATGGACGTACATGTGTGTGGGTGAAATCTTATGGGACTTAACTGCTAGGGTCATCAGTCCACTGAGCTTACACACTACTTAAGGGGGGTAGGACGTCAAACGGGCTGACTTGGAGTAGGAGAGGCACCGCAGGACATTTTAATTTCCACAGTCTATACTTTTACAAATAAATTCATTAAACTTTGTCAGCAAGACCAGGAAGGATTCAGAATTCACACTCATAGCAGTGGGAGTTCTAAAACATAACGAAGTAATTTTTTTTACGTGTGAAATTTCATAATTTTTTTCACTTACTAATGGCAGCATTTGTTGCTATAGGTACACTTTCTTCATAAGTTACAGAGATTCCTTCGATGAATTTTGCACAACATACAAACCATACTTAAAGGAAAGGTGTATGAAACTCTAGAATTTTCCAAATCTATTAAAAACTGTGGCAAAAAAGGAGGCAATTAAGTATAAAATTTGTGTTTTTTCTAAACATGAAGTTTAAAATACACTACTGGCCATTAAAATTGCTACACCAAGAAGAAACGCAGATGATAAACGGGCATTCATTGGACAAATATATTATACTACAACTGACATGGATTACATTTTCACGCAATTTGGGTGCATAGATCCTGAAAAATCAGTACCCAGAACAACCACCTCTGGCCGTAATCACGGCCTTTATACGCCTGGGCATTGAGTCGAACAGAGCTTGGATGTTGTGTACAGGTACAGGTGCCCATCCAGCTTCAACACGATACCACAGTTCATCAAGAGTAGTGACTGTCGTATTGTGACGAGCCAGTTGCTCGACCACCATTGACCAGACATTTTCAATTGGTGAGAGATCTGGAGAATGTGCTGGCCAGGGCAACAGTCGAACATTTCTGTTTTCTGTAATCCAGAAAGGCCCGTACAGGACCTCCAAGATGCGGTCGTGCATTATCCTGCTGAAAAGTAGGGTTTCGCAGGCATTGAATGAAGGATAGAGCCATGGGTCGTAACACATCTGAAATGTAACGTCCACTGTTCAAAGTGCCGTCAATGCGAACAAGAGGTGACCGAGACGTGTAACCAATGGCACCCCACACCATCACGCCGGGTGATACGCCAGTATGGCTATGTCGAATACACGCTTCCAATGTGCGTTCACCGCTATGGCGCCAAACACGGCTGCGAGCATCATGATGTTGTAAACAGATCCTGGATTCATCCGAAAAAATGACGTTTTGCCATTAGTGCACCCAGGTTCGTCGTCGAGTACACCATCGCAGGCGCTAATGTCTGTGATGCAGCGTCTAGGGTAACCGCAGCCATGGTCTCCGAGCTGATAGCCCATGCTGCTGCAAACGTCGTCGAACTGTTCGTGCAGATGGTTGTTGTCTTGCAAACGTCCCCATCTGTTGACTCAGGGATCGAGACATGGCTGCACGATCCGTTACAGCCATGTGGATAAGATGCCTGTCATCTCGACTGCTAGTGATACAAGGCCGTTGGGATCCAGCACGGCGTTCCGTATTACTCTCCTGAACCCACCGATTCCATATTCTGCTAACAGTCATTGGATCTCGACCAACGCCAGCAGCAATATCGCGATACGATAAACCGCAATCGCGATAGGCTACAATCCGATCTTTATTAAAGTCGGAAACGTGATGGTACGCATTTCTCCTCCTTACACGAGGCATCATAACAACGTTTCACCAGGCAACGCCGGTCAACTGCTGTTTGTGTATGAGAAATCGGTTGGAAACTTTCTTCATGTCAGCACGTCGTAGGTGTCGCCACCGGCGCCAACCTTATGTGAATGCTCTGAAACGCTAATCATTTGCATATCACTGCATCTTCTTCCCGTCGGTTAAATTTCGCGTCGTAGCAAGTCATCTTCGTGGTGTAGCAATTTTAATGGCCAGTAGTGTATAGCAGGTCATTCGTTTTTTCATAAATTAAATAAATTCTAGAGTTTCATACACTTGTGAGTATGGTATGTATGCTGTGCAAAATTCATCGAACAATCTCTATAACTTATCAAGAAAAGTGTACCTATAGCAACAAATGCAGCCATTGGTAAGTGAAAAAATGATGAAATTTCGCACGTAAAAAAAATTTATTTTGCTATATTTTCGAACTTCCACTGCAATGAGCGTGAATCCTGAATCCTTCCCGGTGATGCTGACAAAGTTTTATGAATTTATTTGTAAAAGTATAGACACCGGAAATTAGAATGTCCTGAGATGCCTCTCCTGCTCCAAGTCGGCACGTTTGACGTCCTACTCCACTTAACCTAAATTATCCGAAGGACAAACACACACACACCCATGCCCGAGGGAGGACTCTAACCTCCTCCGGGACCAGCCGCACAGTGATGGACGTACACACGTAGGTTGTAGACCCGCTGAGGGGCTTATCCCAGAGAGCTTTCATCCTCGTCACACAGGTCCCACCCCAGGCTTCATGATGTTTGAGCCATCAGTTACAACGCGTGGTCACTTTTGATGTTTCTGCAGGTTAAAGTAACCAGTGACCACTGCACTGAACTGCTTGATCATCCAGTGTTACTGTCATTCCTTCGACAGGAAGGTCACGTGCTTTCTCAGTAGGACAATACACGTACACATACGGGTGCTGCGATACAGTGGCGTACAAAAACTGTCCTGACCAACAATATCACCAGATCCATCGATAACTGAAAACGTACTGGGTGTACCAAGCGAGGTTGCGTAGTCCTGATTCAGGTTTTCCGTGATTTTCCTAAATCGCTTCAGACAAACGCCGGGATGGTTCCTTTGAAAGGGCACGGTCGACTTCCTTTCCAGTTAAAGGCGCTGCAGTCTGGAACCGCAAGACCGCTACGGTCGCAGGTTCGAGTCCTGCCTCGGGCATGGATGTTTGTGATGTCCTTAGGTTAGTTAGGTTTAACTAGTTCTAATGGTCCCCCCCCCCCCCCCCCCCCCCCCAATCAACCAGCCAGCCAGTGTACTGGGTACAGTGAACTCTTTCCCAGGAGCCTACGAGAACCATTGCCGACTTGCAACAAAAAGTCCTAGGTGCTTTCAGTAATCTATCGCATGATGTCGTTCTGCACTTTTATTACCGTTTGCATGAAAGAATACATGCCTCCACTGTTGCCAGAGGGTGCTACACTGCGTACTGGTGCGACTGTTTGGGCACCTGTCACTGTGAAATTTGTGATTTATTTCGCCTGAATTTGTTATCATATACTCCTAAGTGATGAACTGCCTGTCACCTCACTTATCAATAAAATGACCTTGCCCTTGAGCGTGGTGCACTTTTTTTTCCGGCAGCGTGTTTTGAAATGGAGTGAGTCCCCTGAACCCGTGAACTGTAACAACTACAGCGAAATCAGAAAACCACTCATGAATCCTGGAACAATCGATATGAAAGAGTGGGCTATCTGGTAGTATTTTCAGCAGAAAGGAAGTTGTGTTGTAGCGTTCGTATTTGTATTTGTTCAGGCTTACGGTCGCAGATGCTTTACGCAATAACGCTAGCACAGCGGGGACTATCTCAAAGGGCGCCGTCCGGCGCATGAGGCATTTGGCCGGACTGTGAGTGTGGGTGGAGAGAGAGAGAGAGAGAGAGAGAGAGAGAGAGAGAGAGAGAGAGAGAGAGAGGGCCTCTTATCTGGGTTTGTTCAGCTGAGCCGCCAGCGCTGCCCACTTCCGTCTCACCTGTGACCGAAGCCCATTCCGATTTATTGAACGCACAACTTCGTTTTTGACGGAGCAGTTCTCTTTCTCACTAAAGGGCTGATAGGGGAGAGCTCATATTCGCTATACGTCGGTTGTTGTTTTGAATCTGCATTCTTGTGGTCAGGCATCAAAGCTACCCAGAAAGAAATTCCTTATCTGTGTTCTAGAGACAGTTTGAGCTGAGCTGGGTGGGTGCGGCGATATGCATTCTACAGTTTTTAATAAAGCTGTACTCCGATTAAAATTACTTTGTGATTGACAGGTTGCAGTGGCGTGAACAGAGGTGGCGGTAGTCGCTGAAACAACCGGCTTTCGGTTACAGGGATTCTTTTCGTGTCCTGTTTAACGAAACCGCTCAAAATAGCCTGTTTCTGAAGTAACCGATTTTCGATTTTTTTGTGGCTATAATTTCCAGTAATAAACGTAGACTTAAAAAAAAAGACTTAAAAATTCTAATAAAAGTGAAGGAGATCACGTTTGATATGGGGCTGAGTTTTGGGCAGAAGTCGGTCTCATTGTCTCCGCCAAAGACTGCGAAAGTGCAGGTGATGAGAGCGAAAGGTCACAAGTTGATGGATTTTCTGATTCGTAGCTTTTGAATGGCATCAGTTTCTCACCCTGTGGCCGGGCGGTTCTAGGCGCCTCAGTCCGGAACCGCGCTGCTACTACGGTCGCAGATTCGAGTCCTGTCTCGGGCATGGATGTGTGTGATGTCCTTAGGTTACTTAGGTTGTAACCTCCCCCCTCACTTATCGACCTTAATGACAGAAATTAAACCGCGTGTACCTAATGGAAATTTGGGAAAAGCAATCGTCACCGAAGTTAATCTATCGGTAAAGAGGGAGGAAAGGGTTACATCTAAATGAAAGGAAAAATGCAAATGAAACTGGTGGAAATTAATTTTGAAAGGGGGTAAAGTTAATAAAGAAAGTAAATGTGCGGCCGTTACGTTAACAATTAACTAGCGGTAATTAGATATTTGAGATTTGGGGGAAATCACGGTCGCCAGTCCTAAGGACAATTACTATAGTAACTGAAAAAGAAAGGTTATTACACATATAATTAACACTAGAAGCGTGGCAACTGAAGGTTGACACGTGTAGTGTGAAAACTGAAAGTTTGTCAGAAGTAATAAATTTCGCTAGACTCTGACTTAATTTAGCAAAAGAATTAATAAAACCGGAAAATCGAAAGTTAATTTAGTGACTGAAGTTAATAGTGAGCTTTCTTTCTGAAGCACATCGAAATCCAGGAAAATACGGTTAGTCTTGGACTACCTCAACAATCATTTCAAAAGCAACTTGACTCTACGCAATTTAGAAACAAGAGATTTAACTTTGAACTTGAATTAAATGATTCTGAACTATTAACAATAGTAAAATTTAGTACGTACCAAGCTGAGCTGCAGTCACAGGTAAGCTAAAATATGCTAACAAAACTCGCACTCTAAATTTGTGCTCGTGTAACCTAAATATTGTAGCCAGCTACTGAACTTTGAAATTAAAGCAGTGAAATCTAATTATATTATTTTAATGCTGGCGTTTGAATTTCAACGACACTCGGGTTCATTTCGGAAAAGGAAGGGACCCTGCTTGGCAATGCAATTGGGACAATGAGCAACAAAGGTTCATGCTAAGTTGCTGTAATTTTGCGAGGCAAATGGAACAATTTGAAAAGCTGAGGTCTGCCATACAGTTCTGAAACTTTACGTGCTTTTAGTCTTCCTTGTTGGTTGATTGAAGGTTTGAAGCCGTCGATCGAGGAGGTGGCGACAGTCACTCATTGTCGGCCGTCGCTGTTGCAGAAGCTGGATGTTGGCGCGCCTTCTTCTCGACACGGTCACCAGGCGAAACGGGCTCTTGATGTGCGCCAGCTAATGCTTCCCGTCCGCGACACCATGACAGAAACTATCATCGCGAGTCGAGCGCAATTACATGCTGCCAAACCCCGAAAGCGCGGCAACTCGCGGGAGCGTCACACAACACACCTGCTCCACTCGCTACTCCAGCCAGACTCCGACTTGCTCTGCCCGCGCTCCACGCGGCAGCGTTAACACTACCAAAGATCCTACACACTTTGATTCTTCACCCGACCTATCGATGTAATCGTTCGATAGCAGTTTTCCCTAGGCAAGACCCAGCGTAAAAATACAAATAATATTTACGAAACAAACCAATTATACATCGACATAAATGCATAAATATATATATATAAACAGTAAAACAATTACAATATATAAAGAGACAGAAATGTCATATCTTGAGGTAACAAAACAAGAAAAAAATAATAGTACAATAGATGGAAATAGGAGGATATGCATTTCCGGCGTTACAAGGTTTAAGCAGTTTTGATGTGTCGACAGAAGTGCCGACACAGTGTGGTTTGAGGGGACCGCAATGCACGCTATAAGCTCACGAAGGATGGCGTGATGTCTGAAACAGGATACGTAATGAATGCTATAAAGAAAAGTACGTAGCTGCTGGAATACTTAACTTTAATCCATCCTTGTTGTACATCGCTATTGACGATACAAGTGAGACTCTGTAGATTCAGGCAATAAACTACTAATGGCGCCTTGTTAGGTCGTAGCCATTGACTTAGCTGAAGGCTATTCTAACTATCTGCTCTGCAAATGAGCGAGGCTTCGTCAGTGCGCAGCGCTAGCTACGTCGTCCGTACAACTGGGGCGAGTGCTAGTCCGTATCTCGAGACCTGCCTTGTGGTGGCGCTCGGTATGCGATCATTGACACTAGCGACACGCGGGTCCGACATGTACTAATGGACCGCGGCCGATTTAAAGCTACCACCTAGCAAGTGTGGTGTCTGGCGGTAACACCACAAGTTTTATGTCTAGGGGACTGATGACCTCATATGTTAAGTCCCATACTGCTTAGAGCCATTTGAACCATTTGATTTCAGTTTCTCACCCTGGAGACATTAATGATGTAGCTATATTCAGTTTATAGCAAGTCAGTAAAATTATACCTATAGCAAGCAAATTTACCTTCTCGTCCAAGGAAAACTGTGTAAGTTATCTCCTTATAATACGTCGCACGTCTGTTGTCCCCCTTCGCTTTTTTTATCTTTTAAAGCAAATGGAGCATTGTATCTAACTGCTGTCGCACTTCATAAAACGAAACCAGGCGTGGTACCATTCTGCACCACAACTGATCTCCGTTAACGGCAGCGAGAAACTAGATCAAGCGGGGTCAAGTGTAGCACACTGCTCGTACACACGTGCCGTCTGATTCAAAGTGCAGATTCTCAACTACTGTGCAGCGACTATCGGTCTGTCACGAACACATGTCAGGCGTATCGAGAGATTTTTAGTGTCTCCTAAAATATCCAGAACGTAAAAAATGTATCGCCAAATCGTTTCTTGGAGTAGCCAATTGGTAATTTGCTATTTCCACAATAAAAAATTGTTGTATGTACTTCATGTGTTTGCTTCTTTATATATAGGAAAAAAAGTCACATCTAGGGGTGTCGCGAAAGTTTGAAGCGTACTTTGGTGTGTCCCAAAGGAAAAAAGATTGAGAGACGTTAGTTAATGGGCAACGCCATATGGCGACAGGTACATTATTGTCAATGCAATTCTGTACCGATTCTTTATTTCATGTTCTTTGCTAGTTTCTAATTCTAGGAGTTGTTATTAAAATAGTGCCGTTAGCTTTCTCGAATTTGTATAATACTTCAGTATTACTAGTTTTTAAAAACGTTTCATTTAAAAACTAAAAATTTTAACTCTGTTGCTGTGCCTGGTTTTTACCCTGTTATTGCTAAAAAATGAAAAAGAAAACAAGCTGTTGTAGCCGAGACCAAGCAGAAACCGAAAAACACTGATTACTCAGAACTGAACCAACGGTATCGATTTTAAAAGGTCGCTTTTTCCCATCCCTAGCACGAGGCAGTGTTGGAGCCAGCCACGCCAGACAAGGCGCTACACTTGTCAGCTACTAAACAGACCTCGCGCGGAGTAGCCGCGTGGTCTAGGGCCCCTTGCCACGGTTCGTGCGGCTCGCCTCGTCGGAGGTTCGAGTCCACTCTCACTTATAGGTGTGAGTGTGTTGTCCTTAGTGTAATTTAGTTTAAGTAGTGTGTAAGCCTAGGGAGGACGGCCTCAGCATTTTGGTCTCACAGGAACTCACCACAAATTTCCAAGTCTTAATGAACAGGCGACACAGAAGCCAGGTGGCGCTCGAGAAATAACTGCGATTGGCTGGCGGCTGGCCCCTACCACTCGACCCACTGAAACGTGGATCACAAGGTAATTTTAATTGGAATACAGTGCTTTTACTTTGGTTCAAATGGTTCAAATGGCTCTGATCACTATGGGACTTAACTTCTGAGGTCATCAGTCCCCTAGAACTTAGAACTACTTAAACCTAACTAACCTAAGGACATCACACACACATCCATGCCCGAGGCAGGATTCGAACCTGCGACCGTAGCGGTCGCGCGGTTCCAGACTGTAGCGCTTAGAACCGCTCGGTCACCCCAGCCGGCGTAGTTTGGCTGTCAACAATTTTCTGATCAGGATACCCACAGCCTCATTAGGAGTTAACAAACACCTGCGGGTAACAACAAGTGGGGGTAGGACAAGAGAACATTCGTAAAGCTGGCGCTATCACCCAATTATAAACATAAGGGGGACAATTATTGAACGATATGAAACAAAATCGTCATAATTTCTGAACGGTTTGCGTTAGGACATTAAAACTGCACAGTTGGCCACGGTGCATGATGAGAATTAATATGTGCACGTGCCTTGTTGATGTCGGCCATTTCCACGTGAAAATGTCACGGTACAGCGTGCCTCAGCATATAGGGCTTGCGAAGGCCTACTATGCGACCAATAACAGCCCAACTGCGGCTCTAAGGAAGTTTGCACCGAGTTCAAGCTGAAGACAACAGGTCCAAGTGTGCTAACAATTAAGAATTTGATTCGCAAGTTTGAGAGAACGCGTAGTGTTCGTGGTGATCGTGCTTTGGTAATGTCGGTCGTCCAAAAAGGATCGAAACACCTGAAAACATCGCGAAGACAGACGCTGTGATTCAAACCAGCCTCATGAAATCGACCAGACGGGCTGCACAACAGGTAGACATTAACCGTGAGACACTACGACAAATTGTTGTTCAAGACATGCGTCCCTTTCCACCAAAATTCAAACCCATCAGCCATTAAGCCCCAGGGCCATGGAACAGCGGTTTTCTTTCGCCAACACCATTATCCACAGAACTGACGAACAGGACTTTGATGTGGATATGGTTTGGTTTAACGACGAAGATCACTTTCATTTTGATGGGTTCGTCAATAAGCACAATTGACGCATTTCGGGGACTGAGGTTCCGCATTTCGCGATTCAGAAGTCTCTTAACCCTCAACGGATGACTGTGTGGTGTGCAGTTTCCATTCACGGAATAGTCTGTGTGACATTCCTTGATGGCGCGGTGACTACCGAACGGTACGTGAAGGTTTTGGAAGATGATTTCATCCCCATTATCCAAAGTGACCCTGATTTTGACAAGATGATGTTCATGCAAGACGGAGCTCGACCCCCTTGAAGCAGGAGAGTGTTGGATGTCATGGGGGAACACTTTAGGGACCGCATTCTGGCTCTGGGACACCCAGAGGGCACTGCCATGGGTCTCGATTGGACGCCGCATTTTCCGGATCTGAACGTATGCGACTCCTTTTTGTGTAGCTATATTAAAGCAAGGTGTACAGCGGTAACCCCAACCTTGAAAACAGCCATTCAGGAGGTCTTTGACAGCATCGATGTTCCAACACTTCAGCAGGTCATGTAGAATTTCGCTATTCCTCTGCGTCACATCACCGCCAATGATGGCAGGCATATGGAACACGTCATGACCTAAACACGAACACCTATAGTGACGTTCGCATGTTGAAAGAAGCATGTGCACGTCGTAGTTTGTAAAAAAATTCGCGTTTTCTTTTATATAGTTCAATAATTGTCAGCCTATACCAGTGCGACATCTTCGTGGCATAGTGCATTAGAGTTTTACAAAAGTACGTCAAATAGCTATTCAGAAAGCAATGAGTAATTCTTCCTCAGTCACTGTTACGACGCTTTTATTTACGTATTCACTCGACCAGTTATGCGAGTGAACAAATTGTAAGGCCGAAACACTGGATTTGGAAGGACTGTCTTCTTGAACTACCGCAAATGCGAAATTTGATGAATATCACCAAAATGAGGAACGCTTTCAGTCGAATGTGTTATGAGTTCACAGCATTTTCATGCTTAGGGCACATGTTTCTCGGTTTCATTCAAATTTTTGTTAAGCTCTATGGGTACTGTTAATTGGTAACTTTCACTGTAGACACAGCCATTGTCAGTGGCCAACTAAACCAAGAATTAATAACGAATTTTCATTTTCCACCTTATCATTTGTATACGAGTCACAGAATTCTTTATTTTTGTGTTCATATTTGGAGGCAAATTATAATTCTTCGTGATTTTCTCCATCCTACGCAACTCTAACGGTCCTTGTGGTGGCAAGAACTCGCTATACTTCGCAACATAGGGTGGACAAAATAAGAAAGACTATAATTTGCCTCCAAATAACATGAAAGATGAAAACTCGGTGACTTTTCTTAAAAACGGGATAAATCGAACAGTCGAGTTGTCACTGCATCAGTTATTTAGAGCGGAACGATTGTAAGTCAGTATGGCGAACTCGACCAGAAACCAAAACGTCCTGAGTTCCAGTGTTCGAACCTCGTCACTGCTAAAACTTTGAATAAAAATCGTCAGAAAATCAGCTGAAGACTTCCGGCATATGAAGTCACCCTCGTTCTGCCAATGGCGGCGTCAAGGAGGGCGGAGAAGCGGACAAAGGTTGAGGATACTCTCTTATCGTTGGGGTATGAAACTGTCCCTAAAGGTGGAAGAATCAGCAATGGTCAACGGCATGAGGACCCAGAAGGCAATGGAAACCACTGCATTAAAGACACATAACGTGTATTCACAGGACATATGGCCTGTAGTTGAAAAAGCGCCATGATGATCTCTCCATTGGCAAAAGATTCCGGAATAGTCCCCCTTTCAGATCTCCGGAGATCGCAACGGGGAAGTGACCGTGAGAAAAATACTGAATAACCAACGAAACGATAACGTTTTACGAGTCGGAGCGTCGAATGTCAGAAGTTTCAAAGTGATAGGGAAGCTACAAAATCTGAAAAGGGAAAGGCTAAGGCTAAGTCTAAATATAGTGCGGGTCTACGTAGTGAAACAAGACAAGCTTTTCTTGTCAGACGAGTGTAGGGTAATATAAACAGCCGTACAAAATGGTACAACGGGAGTAGGATTCATCATGAACAGGAAGGTACGCAGTAACTTACCGTGAACAGTTCAGCGGATGGGTTGTTCTCATCAGAATCGACAGCAAACCAAAATCGAAAACGTTATTTCTGGTATACGTACCGTCGTCGGCAGCAGAAAATGAAGTGAGAGAGAGAAAGTATATGAAGATACTCAAAGGGTAAACTCAGTGTGAAACGTCCCCCTTTGAACAATTCTTACAAGACTGTGCTTAACCTGACACACAATATTTTGTTAGCGCAACGCAATCTGACTTTCAAAATTCCCTACAAAAGAATGGCCCTGACTAACATTAAACTATACCTTTCACAAATCACTTACCTCACAAAAATCTTCGCTGCTCAAGCTACTGCAATACAGCGAGCGCCACTACTGCCAGCTAAATAAAAGATTCAAACTATGGAAGGCACTAACTACTGGTAGGGATAGTTAGCAAATGAAAGATATTAATAGAGAACGAACAATGTATTTACCTTGATATCATCACAAGTCATAATATATATATCAGTTCATGACAAATTACAAACCTCCGCCATCTCTCTCCCCACATCCACCACTGCTGGCGGCTCACCTCCAACTGCGCAACGCTACGCGCTGTTCACAGCCAGCTGCCTAACACTACAATGGCGAGTATTACAACAATGCAAAGCAGCCACAGACTGCACACAGCACAGCCAGTGATTTTCATATTGAGCGCTACGTAACGTTGCCAATAAGAAAACATAAACAGCCTACTTACATAGAGAAAACATAAACAGCCTACTTACATAGAGAAAACATAAACAGCCTACTTACATAGCCCCCATGCTCCCCACAAAAAATTTTACAAATTTTTTTTTTGGGCAGTGGCCAATAATGATTTGATAAAATTTTTCATAATTACAATAACAAAGAAATCAAATGCACACACTTATTGATATTATGTTGGTCAAAAGCTCAAATTTTCTCACAGTCCATAAAGACAGTCCAAATCGTACATAACAGGAGAATAGCAGTGTTTTTCTCAAAGTCTGAGCAGTAAAAGAAAATGCACACAGAAGTAGTGGATTTCCATGCAGTCTTGAAGAAGTAGTGTTGTCCTTCCAACGGAAAGACAGTGCTGACTCTCGACATGCAGACAAGTATTGGTCCACAACAGAGCAAACCCACAGCAGAGTCAGTCGAAGTTTTGATGAATATTGGTAGGTAGGTCATCACAGAGCAGACCCACTGTAGTCCTGGTAGAGATTACGATATTGGTGGGCCACCAGAGGTGCAGACCCACTGCAGTTCTTGTAGAGATAATGGTATTGGTGGGTCATCAAAGATGCAGACCCACTGTAGTCCTTGTAGAAATAATGGCGTTGGTGGGTCGTCATAGATGCAGACCCTCTGTAGTCCTTGTAGAGATAGCCAGCAGCCATCTGTTGTGACTGTGCAGGTGCACAATCACCATTGAAGAGTCTTGCGGAGAATATAGCAAGTCCATAAACCACCACTTGTGCACTCACAAAGTTTTTGGAATTGTCCTTAGAACCAGCAATGCTGTTATCCAGTCCCTTGCAGAATTATTAACACACGTGCAAACACTAACAGTCCCTACTTCTCACATATTGTCCATATACTATGACCAACAGAAACGTGTGCAGTGAAATGTAACTTAATTGGAAGAACTGGTAACAATTATAATTTGATAACATAAAAATACAATAACAAAGGTACAAAATACATCATTAAAAACATAACAATACAGATAACATTTGTAGTACAGGCTTTACAAAAGAATAGAAATAGACATATACGTCAGTGTTACAGGAATTATGACATGAGTACATACATAGAAGATCAGAATAATTATTGAAACATCAACTTCACACATGAGCATTTAAACAGAATGAATAATGTCTAACATCTTTACAAAGTAAATAACATATTATTAATGCCAATTATATTTGGGGATAACAGTATTCCTCATCATAGTGAATGTAGCTTAATATTAAAAGAAGAAAAAATTCTATGAAACTACACAGAGACAGGAAGAAAACAACTACACAAGGGTACACAAACACATAGTGGGATAACACCAATAGGAAAGGATAGGGTTCGTTTTCAGCGTAACATTTGGTACTGCAGTCCAACCCAAAACTTCATATATCTTTCCTCTTATTTCATCCTTTGTTTCCACCAAAAAAATCCTATCCAAGCATGCTTTCTGTATTTAATTCACATATTTCTTACCTCATTATTTATTTCCAAGAAAATCCTACCTGTACCTGCTTTCTGTACGTTTTTCGTATAGATTCTCAATGCATTTCTTCCAATTCATCGCAACTCATTCTCTTAGAGGCTACCCCCTCTTAAGCTAACTTAAATCTACTGAGCTCAGATGCTAAACTAAGGGACGAGGCAATGCAGCATCACATAACAAATCAACACAAACAGCAATGCAAAAAATGCAAATTGGCAAAGCTAGCAGCATAAATGAGCAAAAGTCAAATTCAATAACACTATGCCTGGCAAACAGCAGCAACTTATACCTAAACATGACATAGCGCAAGCAGAAAAGATATTACAGTAAAAACAACAATGCAGATAAGGGAAGTGTATATTCACATCTTAATGTCTATGTAATTAAAGTGGTGCACCACAACAACTGATTGTAAAAAGAAATATTACCATGTACTTGAAAAGAAAATTATGTGTTACTGTTACTAGATCCTTCTTATTGTTCTTTCCTTTCCAAGTGCTCCTTTTTTAAAGAATGTGGATCATAAAATAATTATTTAATAGATCTGTTGACAGAAAGTGTTCACATTAGCAAATGCATTTTATTTTATAAAAGCAATGCTGCAACACAGCTGGAAAACAGATGTCAAATGAAATAAGCAACTATGAAAAGCAAAGCATAAAAATATCATTCAGTAGTCATGTGACATTTCATAAGTTAGTAGCTCTCAACTCTCGTAGAAAGACGCTTGTCGTAATCAGAGGTGCAGATGTAAAAATATTTCTCGTCTTTTCATTAGGCATTTCAGTAAATATCATAAATTACGAGCTCCACATTATACTTTCAACAAGGAAATGTCAATACCGAGGATAATGGCCTTCCCTTTTTTTTTTCTACCTGTGCTTCCGGAAAGGCTAATGGCTTTTTTTTCGGGCGGCTGTCGCCCAGGTGGGTGCCCGCGACGCATTATGTGCAGGTGGTCACTTAACTTTCTTACGGAAATATTTACGACACCAGTTTCCGCTACGGTGACAGTCTCACATAAAAATATTTCAAAGGTCAAGAATTAGCGTTGCAAATCTGTAGAAACAAAATGCTATTGATATAACAGTGTCCAAAAAAATTTTCGTCTGCATTGTAATACATTCACGAATATACACACACATTTCATAACTCTTAAAGTACGTTTCTTGGTTTCCAACATCCTTTTCATAAAT
Source organism: Schistocerca serialis cubense (assembly GCF_023864345.2). Lineage (NCBI taxonomy): Eukaryota > Metazoa > Arthropoda > Insecta > Orthoptera > Acrididae > Schistocerca > Schistocerca serialis. The sequence goes on from NC_064642.1 coordinate 22,091,444, forward strand.
CAGAGTCCCTAAACACTACTCATTATTCCTTACCTCATTACACATATACATATTCGTCGACACTTCTTCAATATTTCATCGTGAGAAATACGTAGCATAATAAACATTCCTCAACAACATAATACACATCGTCGTCGTAAAAATAACGTCATAACACCTCAGTCAAATCTCAAAATCGTCGTAGCTTGCTCCAATAATTTCTAAGCCTAAAATAATTCTCTGCTCATGTCAAAAGTGTCAGCTGCCTCAAACGTACTTTAAAAATCATGATCTCATACCAAATACATCATTCAAAGCTCTCATAGTATCACAATGATTCCGAAAAAATATGAACAGTTTACAAAGTACAGACAAAATACAGTTTCATAAGTGTGAAGTTATCCAACGGTGTAATTACGTAAACATGTGTCACTGACGTAGTAAAAAACATGTTTATCTCTCAGTTAAATGATCAGATAGCTGTGTAATTTGTGTGTTAGAGAAATATGGTACCGATGTGTAAAGTTGTATAAGCAAATACCATATTAGCTAGGGCTCCTTGTGCTTGCCAAACACATGGTACACAAAGTAAGCGTGTACCCCCCTGAGGATTAATGTAATTATACCCTCAGGTGTTGCAGATTACATCAATGGAATGAAATGTATCACGGAAAACTTTCTTTGTAATTAAAAAAATATTTAAAAATAAGTGTTTTAAGTATAAGATTAATCACTCAAATGCGTGTACTGTAGCGCTAAACTGTGCATCTTGTTGCAGCATAATCTCTGTGGAAGTGTCGTAGTTATCGTCCTCCGAAAGCTAAGTTCTGCAGAAGTCAATGTACTTACCCCATCAGAAACGAAAGTGAAATGCTTTGTGTATAGATATCATAATTATTATGTACATTACTATGATCAACAAAATACTATACTGTAAAGTATTGTTGTGCTAAGAAAAAGGCCCTCACATTGTAGCTTACTACTAAAACATGTTTTGCTTTCCAGAAGAATTCAGAAAAACTGTGCGGATATAAAACAGAAACACTACAAAAGCAACATTGTAAATTGTCACTCATTAGTAGCGTCGTGATAAAATCGTGTAGCTGTCACATAAACTAACTTCTGTGTCATCTGGTATCTCTCAGAAAGTACTTTAAATCCGGAATGTATTTTCAAGTAAACCAAAATGTTGCATTAAAATCTCATTAGCAGTACTGGTAAATGTTCTAATCGTACAACTAACAAGCAAGAATGTACACACACAATTACACTGTGTCGTCTGTTCGCAATAACAATGCATTTGTAATTTCTGTTTAAATAATTTCTCTTGGTTCTTGGCTGGATATTGAACTTCAAACATTGTTGCATGGTAACAGTTTCTAAAGCATACTAGTAACGTGAAGTGAAACGTTTTATGGCAAAGACAAAGTTAAAAGGCAGATTATCTGTCAATAAACGGTTTTACATGTGAAATGTGGTGTAAACCTTTACTCTTCCTACTATGCAAAGCTCGAGCTTCAACGGAATTATCATGTCGTATACGTCGGTAAAGAATACTGGAATTTTGCTCAAGGTTAGCGTCAATATTATTTTTCTCTGAGCCAGCCGGCGCACGCGGCTGCCTGCGGTGTGAGTCATTGTCTGTTTCTTTGTTGGCGCGCGTCGTTACTGGGATTTGGAGACCTAACTTCTACAAATTCACCGTGACGAGAGGGCCCTGCTCTGTTTGAATCCCGCCAGTTCTGATGCAATTGACGTCTGTCGTTATGATCATATCGTCTGTCGTCATTTCGGTAGAATCCGTAGTTTCTTCCTTGTCGGTCACGTGGTGGAGAATTTCTCCCTGAATCGTAACTGCGCGCTGGTCCGTTGCGTCTAAAGTTATTCTGTCTCCCTTGATAGTATTTATTTTGGTTCCCGTATTGTCTGTTTATCTTATTGTCTCTGTGATAGTCATTACCACGGAGAGGTGATATTTCCCTGTAGTTATTACTACTCTGCCAACGGTTGTCATACGGGTGGTGTCTGTTTTGGTCACGATTTGTGTTGTGAGAATAGCCTTGTCGTGTAAAGTTATTACTTCTTTCATCGCGGAATTGCGACGGATGTGACCTGTAATTGCTGTGTTCCTGGTTTCGCGTTCCGCGATTGTCAGTGTCAATTTCTAATTCTTGTAAGAGTCCCTGAAATGCTTCAATGTCGTCTTTGCAACGTCCTGCTAAAATAATATGTCGTAAATGTTCAGGCAATTTGAGTAAGCAAATGCGGATGAGTTCTGAGGGGCTGTATGGGTTTGAAAGATACTGATTCTTATGCAACATGTCTTCAAAATATTTCACAAGACTGGAAAATTCAGATTGTTCGAAATGTTTCATCATTATGATGCTATGTTTTACTCGGTCTTGTGTGGCTGGAGACCAATATGCTGAGAGGAAGGCATGGTAAAACTCTTCTTCACTGTGGCAATCGTGAATTACCGATCGCATTCTTACAGCTGGTTCATTCTCTAAGTAGCCACACATAAATTCTAATCTGTGTTCCAACGACCAGTTGGGAGGAAAACAATGAGAGAATTGATGGAGCCATGCTTGTGGATGAATGTCGTTGGCAGAATTCTTAAACGTTTTGAATTTACGTGTAGTAATGAACAGCTTATAGTCAAAATCATCGTGTCGGCGAGTAGCATCTCGGTCATAGTTACGTCGTTTCGGCGGTTCCATCTCAAAATTCGGCGTACCTTGCCAACTTCTTTCACAATTTCCGAAGTGCCCTGTGTTGTTATTTTGTGTCTGTTCCGTATTTGTATGTCCCTCTTCCCGTATTGGGGCGCGAGTGTCCTCTGAAATACGTAATTCTTGTACTAATTGTGCCAACTGATCTTGCACTTCCCGGATTTCTCTTTTGTACTGTGTATTGATTTGATTTTGATTTTGTTTGAATTTTCTAATTTGTTCATACTCTTCTGTGTCAGTGAAGGCTACAGGTGTTGTGTCATTCAGATCATCATCTAACTTTGTAGATAAGTTAGTGAACTGATCTGAAAGTTCGGCTACTTTATCCGATAGTGAAATCATTTCCTCTGTATGTTTTTCTGAACCAAGTTTCAGAGTGTCCATTTGTGTTGCAATCGTGTCTACTGTGACCTTTAAGTTTTCCTGAGTTTTTGCAAGTTGCGTAACCGAATCGGTAGATGCAACTGAGTCAATTTTAGCTTGCAAGGTGTTGTGATTTTCATGAAAAATAGTTTGCAGTTCTTTTATGGCTGCTTCATGATTCTGTAATGCATTTTCATGCCGCGAAAAAATAGGTTGGAAATGCTCTCAAATTTGTGATTTTACGTCATTACAGACTTTTTGACATTTCGATTCAATGTTATGTAACTCACTAGTTAAATCTTCACGTGTTTGTTCAAGTGTGGTGTCTAACTTTTGAAGATTTTGTTCCATTGTGTCTAACTTTTTGAGATTTTGTTCCACTGTGTCTAACTTTTTGAGATTTTGTTCCACTGTGTCTAACTGTTGCTGTGTTTGTCTCTGGTGTTGTTCCATTGTGTCTAACTTTTCAAGCTTTTGCTTTGTTTGTCTCTGATTTTGTTCCATTTGTTGCATTAATTGCAATAATAATGTATTAGTGTCTGGAATCTGTTTCTCTACGCTTTTCGGCAGTGCATTTGCACCGACAACATTCACATTTTGACAGGCAGAAAATGTGTCTTGACTTATTTGAGAAAACGGTGATGACCCAAAACCTGAATCTACAGTATTTGCGAAATTGTGTCCTGTCATTTCGGATTCCTGAGGCGAGCTGTTGCCGACCGATCGATCGATAATGCTTCCCTCTTCACTAATTGTTTCACTGTCCACGCCATTGTTTGCCGCCCGCTCCATTTCCCTATGCACAATTACCAAATTACTACTTTGAACATCAGTTAATTCATTACTCGGTGGCGCTAACACACTGCTCTCATTTTCACTGTCATTTCTCAGTTTACTTTGGAGCCTAGTATTACGTTTTTCACACGCCATTATTGTCACAGTATTTCACACGACAACACAGAAAAACACAATTTGAAAAGCAAAAATAAGAGAACACATTAACATAACACTGAAAATAATATCTAGTTAATTACAGCTGCGAAATACTTGGTGCAAATCTATATGCATGCCACAACTGTTTTACTGTACAACAATGAAAGGCTACAACTACAAAGGAGATTCTCTCTACAATTATGCGCTAGCAATAAACAAAAGCTACACTAAATACACAAACTACAAGAAAAATCAGAAGATTCCAGTGAGGTATCCTAGGCTAAGGGTCGACATATGAAACGTCCCCCTTTGAACAATTCTTACAAGACTGTGCTTAACCTGACACACAATATTTTGTTAGCGCAACGCAATCTGACTTTCAAAATTCCCTACAAAAGAATGGCCCTGACTAGCATTAACCTATACCTTTCACAAATCACTTACCTCACAAAAATCTTCGCTGCTCAAGCTACTGCAATACAGCGAGCGCCACTACTGCCAGCTAAATAAAAGATTCAAACTATGGAAGGCACTAACTACTGGTAGGGATAGTTAGCAAATGAAAGATATTAATAGAGAACGAACAATGTATTTACCTTGATATCATCACAAGTCATAATATATATATCAGTTCATGACAAATTACAAACCTCCGCCATCTCTCTCCCCACATCCACCACTGCTGGCGGCTCACCTCCAACTGCGCAACGCTACGCGCTGTTCACAGCCAGCTGCCTAACACTACAATGGCGAGTATTACAACAATGCAAAGCAGCCACAGACTGCACACAGCACAGCCAGTGATTTTCATATTGAGCGCTACGTAACGTTGCCAATAAGAAAACATAAACAGCCTACTTACATAGAGAAAACATAAACAGCCTACTTACATAGAGAAAACATAAACAGCCTACTTACAAGTGTGTAAAAGTAGATGAAAGTGTAATAGTAACGGGGGACTGGGATGCGGTTGTAGGAGAAAGAGTACAAGAAAGGTTTACGGGATATTATGGGCTTGGTAACGCTCAGGTGACAGAAGTCATGCATACCTCCTGATATAGTGTCGAACCTTCTTCTGCTCGGCGTAGTGTAGCAGTTCGACGTGATGTGAACTCAACAAATCGGAAGTCCCCTGCAGAAATACTGTGCCATGCCTCTACAGACGTCCATAGCTGCGAAAGTGTTGCCGTTGCAGGATTTGTGCACAAACTGAACCCTCGATTATGTCCCTTAAACATTTGATGTCGGGAGATATGGATGTTCGCTCGAATGGTCCAGAATGTTCTTGAAACCAGTCCTGATCAACTGAAGCCTAGGGACATGACGCATTGTCATCCTTAAGAATTCCATCCTTGTTCGGATTCATGAAGTTCATCAATGGCTGTAAATGTTCTCTAGTTAGCCGAATATAACCGTTTCCTGTCAATGGTCGACACGGAGGATCCTGTTCATTCCATGCAGTTCTCCGCTTCACCTCTAACGATGTACTGGCAGTATGAATTAAGAAACGCCCTGAATCACAAAGTTTCGTGTTTTGTTAAATATTCGATGGCTTTTGGACCCTGTGGGTTTTTCATCAGATGTAAATCGTCTTAATGTTTCATTTCTTTTTCCTCTTGAATGAGGAGTAATGCATGTTCCTGTCATGAAAACGTTTCATGTTCGGTTATGAATTTCATAAGTCAGATGCAGAAATAATATTCGAAACAATGGAAAAATAAACGGTGTAAACTTACCACACAATCCAAGAAAAGCGTTTTTAAATTTTTAATACAACTATACATTAGTTTCTCCATTCTGTTCACGCATATAACTTCATCCAAGAGACAAATTTGTATACATATTTTTGTAAACACTTCACATTTGTTGTTCAACATGATTTGATGAAGGATGAATTTATTCGTTGTGCCAGAGATCTGATTATTAAAGAATTGACGAATGCAGGGAATAACTTTAGAATAGGTCCTAAAAATTACAAAAATAACTTTGGCTTGCGAAATCTGTCTGTTCATTTAACATAGATTCTAAATTTTTTGATTTTATAGAGTTATGTCTCTAGTCGCTGTAACACATTTAAGGTCTAATTATTGCCTTCATTGTGCAGTATTATCAAACTGTTTTGTAGACTGGTGATGATATGTTTCATTTCGAACATATGTTGTGCAGTAACTGATTTTTCGAAGCTATTGGGTCTAAAAGCATGTAAGTGTTCTTGATAACGGGTTTTGAAGCTTTGCCTGTTTTCCCCAGATAGGCAGGACAACTGGGGCATGATATTATGCACAAGCCAATGCTGTTGAATTTTTGTGTACTTGATTTTATGTTATGGACGAGTAAATTTCCTAACTTGCCATTAGTTGGAAACGCAATTTTTACTCTTTTTTTTTCCGCGCTGTCTTGGGCGCCTAGCCACGGTTCGCGCGGGTACCACCCTCGCAACCTCGGAGGTTCGAGTCCTCTCTCGGGCATGGGTGTGTTGTCCTTAGCGTAAGTTCGATTAAGTAGTGTGTAAGCCTAGGGACCGATGACCTCAGCAGTTTGGTCCCATAGGAACATACCACAAATTACCGATTACCAAATTTCCGTTTGTCTTTTTTGTTTTGATCATGCCATCCCACCACACAAAAATATGCTGCATTTAGGTCCATGCTACACAGATTACACTCTCTTGATTTACAAGAAAAAGCCTTATAAATTAGCAATTTAGTCAGACAAATACACAAAAGAAAGACAACAAATGGCCACACTGTAAAAGAAGAGAAAATATTTGCTAGTATCCCATACCTGGGCACTGTATCAGAAGAAACAGCAAACCTTTTCAGATAAACAACTTCTTCATTTCAAATTAGCACTTTTAACCTACGTCCTCAATTATTTGCTGAATGGTTCAAATGGCTCTGAGCACTATGGGACTCAACTGCTGAGGTCATTAGTCCCCTAGAACTTAGAACTAGTTAAACCTAATTAACCTAAGGACATCACAAACATCCATGCCCGAGGCAGGATTCGAACCTGCGACCGTAGCGGTCTTGCGGTTCCAGACTGCAGCGCCTTTAACCGCTCGGCCATTTGCTGAATGTATTCCAATCTCTGTCTTCCCCTACAGTTTTTGTCCTCTACGGCCCCCTCTAGTGGAATGGAAGTTATTCCCTGATGCCTTAAGAGATCAGTGTTCCCCATATTCCTTTCCTTTCCGATTCTGCGCAGAACTTCCTCATTCCTTACACTATCGGCCCATCCAGTTTTGAATAATCGTCTCCAGCACCACATCTCAAACGCTTCGATTCTCTTCTGTTCCGGTTTCCCCACAGTCCGTGTTTTACTACCATACTATGCTGTGTTCCAAACGTACAGGTACGTTCTCAGAAATTTCTTCCTCAATTTAAGGTCTATGTTTTGTACTAGTAGACCTCTCTAGACCAGGATGCCCTTTTTGCCAGTGTTGGTCTGCTTTTTATGTCCTCCTTGCTCCACCCGTCATTGGTTATTTTGCTGATTAGGAAGCAGAATCCCTTAACTTTCTGATGTTAACTTACTTGCAGTTCTCATTTCCGTTACTTCTCATAACTTTCGTCTTTCTTCGATCTAACCTCAGTCCATATTCTGTACACATTAGACTGTTCATTTCGTTCAGCAGATCCTGTAATTTTTCTTCATTTTTATTGAGGATAGCAATGTCATCAGCGAATCTTATCATTGACATCCTTTCTCTTTGAATTCTAATTCCACTCCAGATTTTTTTTCGTTATTTTTTCTTCAATGTATAGATTGAACAGTAGGGGCGAAAGACAACATCCCTGTCGTACATCCTTGTTAACATGAGAAATTCGTACTCGGTTTTCCACTCTTATTATTGCCTCTTGGCTCTTGTACATGTTGTATATTATCCGTCGATCCCTGTATTTTACCCCTATTTTCCTCAGCATGCGAACGTCTGGTGCCATTTTCCATTGTCGAACGCTTTTTCCAGGTCATCAAATCCTGTGAGTGTGTCTTAATTTTTCTCTAGTCTTACTTCCAATACCAACCGCAACGTTACAACTGCCATTCGGTGCCGTTACCTTTCCTAAAACCGAACTCATCGTCATCTAACACATCCTCAATTTTCTTTTCCATTCTTCTGTGTATTATTATAGACAGCAACTTGGATGCATGAGCTGGTAAGCTGACTGTGTGATAATTCTCGCTCTTGTCAGCTCTTCCAGCCTTCGGCATTGTAAGGAAGTTATTTTTGCGAAAGTCATATGGTACGTAGCCAGATTCATACTTTCTACACACTTGTGTAATTAGTCGTGGTTGCCACTTTTCCTAATCATTTTAGAAATTCTGTGGGAATGTTATCTATTCCTTCTGCCTTATTTAGTCTCATGTCCTCCAAAGCTATATTAAATTATGTTTCTAATACTGGATCCATTATCCTTTGTACATCGACTCCTTTTTCTTCTTATATCACGTCATCAGGCAAGGCTTCACCCTCACAGAGACCTTCAATGTACTCTTTCCACCTATTAGCTCTCTCCTCTGCATTTAACAGTGGAAATCCCATTGCACTCTTAATGCTACCACCCTTGCTTTTAGTTTCACCGAAGGTTGTTTTCACTTTTGTATGTGCAAGTCAGTTCTTCCGAAAATCATTTCTTTTCAGATTTCTTCACATTTTTCATGCAGCCAGTTCGCTTCAGCTTCCCTGCACTTCCTGTTTATTTCATTCTTAAGTGACTTATTCCTTACTGATCTTCACTCAACATTTCTGAACTTTCTTCTTTCGTCGATCAACTGAAGTACTTCTTTGCAGTTACGTTGCTTGTACCTACGCTTTTCTTTTCAGCTTCTGTTATTGCCCTTCTCAGAGATGTTCATTTCTCTTCAACTGAACTGCCTATTGAGCTATTCATTATCGCAGTATCTACAGCCTCAGCGACCTTCGAGCGTATTACTTTCTTCCTTGGTAGATGCGTATCCCGCTTCTTTGCGTACTGATTGTTCCTGACTGGTATCTTAAACTTCAGCCTACCCCATAACGTTACTAGATTTAGATCTGTGTCTATATGTGCTCCTGGGTACGACTTACAATCCAGAATCTCGTAATCCGCCCGATCATAATGTAATCTAACTGAAATCCCGGCCGTTTCCAAGTATAGCTTCTCCTCTAGTGGTTCTTGAACAAAGTATTCGCTAATACTAGCTGCATTGTATTCCACAATTCAATTATTCTTTCTCCTCTCTCATTTCTACACTGAGTTTATAGAAGTCATTGGATAGCGAAATTCACAAATACAGATGACATTACTATCGCGTACACAAGGTATAAAACGACAGTGGATTGACAGAGCTGCCATTTGTATTCAGGTGATTCATTTGAACCGGTTTCCGATATTATTTAGGGCGTACGACGGGAATTAACATACACCGAAAGAGGTATGGTGGCTGGAGCAAGAGGCGTGGGACATTCCACTCCGGAGACCGTTAGGGAATTCGTTATTCCGAGATCCAAAGTGTCAAGAGTGTGCCGAGAATAGCAAGCCGATACCTCTCTAGACCCAAGTTTTGTTTGAACTATCAGCTGTAATTGCGGAGCGCTGCCTATCCAGCAGAAGGCAGCTGTAACTTTGGTTTCTCCATAACAGTCTTTTACGCTATGACGCGTTACGACACTCAGAGAACTTCTTTGTCAACGGTTTAGCCCTTAGTCGGGGATTTGTAAAAGGAAGCAGTAATTAATATATTCCGGTTGTCAGCTATAGCCTATACCCATACTGATTCACAGAAACTTTCTACTTCAGTTTCACATCTAGTTGAACTACTTCTGGGAGCAATAAACGCTGCACAACCAACAGTATTTAATCTCGCCTTTCTAGACGCGTTAGGGCCTTTGCAAAATGTCGTCTGAACTTATTTCCGGCGTAAGCCACTGTTATTTACCTCTTACGATTTGAGCTCCAGTGCTTTCTTTTAGCGCTTGAAGCTCTGGTTCCTTTCCAACACATCGACAACAACCTACAAATGAAATACCGATTTTTGTTAGGTCTACAATCCTGCGTTTGCCCTGAAGCCATTAGAGTGACGCCCTTTCTGTAGTTAACCGAGACCCTTGAACTTAAAAAAAAAGTCCGTCCAGTCCTCTCTACACAACCGCCGCTACCTGTGTAGCCGCTTCCTCTGTGTAGGGGACAGCTGACCTACTAAGTGGAACCCAGAAATCCACCACACTACGGCGTAAGTGGAGGAATCTTCAGCCTACACGTTTGCAGAACCGTTTGAGCGTTTGATTCAGACCCTCCACTGGGTTTCGAACTAAAGGGTCACATTCGGCTCTGTTAATCATGCTACAGATTGTGATATCCACCTTCGACTCCCAAGCAAGATGGCAGTCTTTACCACTTCAGCTAACCGCCCGAAACCAGACAGAGCCTCCTTCAGTCCAAAGCGACGCAAGTCGTTAGTAACGACATGAGCCACCGCCTGCAGTTGGCTGCACACTGTGCTCTTCATGGAATCTGGAAGCAGCTTTTCCACATCTGTAATGACTAATCGTGGAATGGAAACTGAATTCCTACCCAGCCTTGGCAGCCATGTCTCTAAGAATCCTCATTAATCGATTAATGCTGCAACTCCAAACTACCAGTAATGTCGCCCTCTGTTAATGCCAAGGCCTTCAAGGTCGAGGCCTCCTCTGGATCAAGGCGAGCGACAGCGTCTGGCTCAGGGACTTCATCAGTCGCAGACAGCGCCCGAAACCCGTTTGTGAGACGAAGCGATGAGGTCGTCTGGTCGGTCCCCCAGAAAGTCTTTCACTATCTGCCACACCCTGGAGCAGCCTTTCACTCGACTACAGGTGACGGATCATCCTCATTATGGGCAGTACCCAGGGTTGTTACAATATTAGACCACTCAGGAGACCTGTGAGACGTGCTGGGCGTCCCTTGGATCCCCACCTCTGGTGCCCCACATTGGTACCCAGTGGTAACAGTCTCAGGCTGTGTGACTGAAGCCAACACCACCTGGAGCTGTACACAAAGGGTCAACAGGTCCGCATCTGAACACAGCAATCAAAGACATCAAAACAATAAGCTGTGCAGTTATTAGAACGCTCGAAGGTGCCTAGTAAGCACAAGAAATTTAAAAATTACGCCAGTAACCACACAAATAACCGAAAATAATTCGCTCCCGTTTGAAGCTCCTAAAAATAATTCACAAATGAATGGTGCACTCTCCCAGTCTGCTGCAGGAATGTAACCTGCCGTCTCACTGAAGGTCAAACCGACGGTGGATCATTTACAGACCCTCCGATCGTATCTTACACTGAGATGCAACCATGTGTTGTGAATGCTTCACCGTTTTCGTCGGGAAATGTATTTCAAGTCGTCGATAGCGCAAACAAACATAAAAATAGAAATTTTTAGAATTCTAGTTTAGAATTGCTGTTTTGATGAAACGCTGGAGAGAACAATATTCTCATCTGAAACATCGTTACATCGCTAGTACAGACTTATTCCGCTCAAAGCAACCGCGTCATTTGTACACGTGTTTCAAAGCATCTTTAGATTTTGCGTTCCTTGAAGCTTCAAAGAGATCAATGCAAGGCCGTATAATTTGCTTGCAACAAGTGTCACCGCTCTTTGATCGCTTTAAGAGAAGGATATAGACTGCCGGAAAAAAATTAGTACACCTGGAAAGACGACATCGATTTTGATCCGATGACGCCATGTACCACGTGAGGAATATTAGATGTAGTGAAAATAGTTACAAAGCCATCCGCCAATTGACAACGTAAAGCATAGCTACCAGAGCGCCATCTCTGTCTAGCCTTTAGTAGGGAACACTCACAGCCAAAAGGCTCAGTGTGATGTACAGGGTGTTTCAAAAATGACCGGTATATTTGAAACGGCAATAAAAACTATACGAGCAGCGATAGAAATACACCGTTTGTTGCAATATGCTTGGGACAACAGTACATTTACAGGCAGACAAACTTTCGAAATTACAGTAGTTACAATTTTCAACAACAGATGGCGCTGCGGTCTGGGAAACTCTATAGTACGATATTTTCCACATATCCACCATGCGTAGCAATAATATGGCGTAGTCTCTGAATGAAATTACCCGAAACCTTTGACAACGTGTCTGGCGGAATGGCTTCACACGCAGATGAGATGTACTGCTTCAGCTGTTCAATTGTTTCTGGATTCTGGCGGTACACCTGGTCTTTCACGTGTCCCCACAGAAAGAAGTCACAGGGGTTCATGTCTGGCGAATAGGGAGGCCAATCCACGCCGCCTCCTGTATGTTTCGGATAGCCCAAAACAATCACACGATCATCGAAATATTCATTCAGGAAATTAAAGACGTCGGCCGTGCGATGTGGCCGGGCACCATCTTGCATAAACCGCGAGGTGTTCGCAGTGTCGTCTAAGGCAGTTTGTACCGCCACAAATTCACGAAGAATGTCCAGATAGCGAGATGCAGTAAGCGTTTCGGATCTGAAAAATGGGCCAATGATTCCTTTGGAAGAAATGGCGGCCCAGACCAGTACTTTTTGAGGATGCAGGGACGATGGGACTGCAACATGGGGCTTTTCGGTTCCCCATATGCGCCAGTTCTGTTTATTGACGAAGCCGTCCAGGTAAAAATAAGCTTAGTCAGTAAACCAAATGCTGCCCACATGCGTATCGCCGTCATCAATCCTGTGCACTATATCGTTAGCGAATGTCTCTCGTGCAGCAATGGTAGCGGCGCTGAGGGGTTGCCGCGTTTGAATTTTGTATGGATAGAGGTGTAAACTCTGGCGCATGAGACGATACGTGGACGTTGGCGTCATTTGGACCGCAGCTGCAACACGTCGAACGGAAACCCGAGGCCGCTGTTGGATCACCTGCTGCACTAGCTGCGCGTTGCCCTCTGTGGTTGCCGTACGCAGTCGCCCTACCTTTCCAGCACGTTCATCCGTCTCGTTCCCAGTCCGTTGAAATTTTCCAAACAGATCCTTTATTGTATCGCTTTTCGGACCTTTGGTTACATTAAACCTCCGTTGAAAACTTCGTCTTGTTGCAACAACACTGTGTTCTAGGCGGTGGAATTCCAACACCAGAAAAATCCTCTGTTCTAAGGAATAAACCATGTTGTCCACAGCACACTTGCACGTTGTGAACAGCACACGCTTACAGCAGAAAGACGACGTACAGAATGGTGCACCCATAGACTGCGTTGTCTTCTATATCTTTCACATCGCTTGCAGCGCCATCTGTTGTTGAAAATTGTAACTACTGTAATTTCGAAAGTCTGTCCGCCTGAAAATGTACTGTTGTCCCAAGCATATTGCAACAAACGGTGTATTTCTATCGCTGCTCGTTTAGTTTGTATTGCCGTTTCAAATATACCGGTCATTTTTGAAACACCCTGTAAATGTGTGAAGCGAACAGGCAACCGTGCCACGGAGATGCACGCGTGCTTTCTACTGCCAAGTGAGCGAGTCTGGAAGAGGGACGAATCGTGGCCTTCTGAGTGGCAGGATCGTCCTTTCGGAGAACTGCCACACAAGGTTGGATGTGGTTGCGTCAGTTGTGCAACGATGCTGACATCAGTGGTCACTTGAACATTCTCACACCCGCGGACAAAGTTCTGGACGTGCACGCAGCACTGACACCCGCCAGAGTCGTCGTATTGTAAGAGCAACAGTGGTAGGTCGTACAGCTATCTCAGCACAGGTAAGAGGGCTAGTGTCCAACTTTTGCGAGGGTTATTAGCCGTGGGACTACGGGCGGCACACATATAGACAGACTTGTACTCACGCCACAGCATCGAGCTGCATGGCTCGACTGATGCCGTCAGAGGATCAGCTGGAAGGTGGAATGACGCGCTGTGCTCTTCAACAGTGAAAGCAGATTCTGTCTGCGCGTACAGTGTAAGACCTGGCGAGCGCTGCTTAGTCCAGTCCTCTCGTCCAAGACAAGCTGGCCCCACCCCAGGCCTCAGCGTCTGCGGTGTAATAAGCTACAACTCTCGTTCTCCTGAAGGGGCCGCTAATCAGCACTCGGTTCGTGCAGAATGTTGTTAGAAACGCTCTTCTGCAATTCGTACGACGCGTAGGTGATGTGTTGTTCCAGCAGAATAATGCTCGCCCACACACTGCCCCTGAAATTCAACATGCTCTGCAAGGTGTGCAGCGACTTCCCTACCCAACATCATCTCCGGAATTTTCTCCAAATGAGCACGTGCGGGATATCATGGGGCGAGAAGTAACGTGCGCGACTTGTCAAACAACAATCCTACAGTATTACGTCTATGAGGCGTGGCACAACGTGTCGCAGGGCAGTACTCGGCATCTGCGCGATTGACCGGATGTCAGAGTCAGCGGCTGCATTGTCTCCCGTGGAGGCTACATCATGTATTAGTACGGGTGTTTCAGTAGGGGTCGATAGCTGGTACGTCACGACCGCTTGCGTTGTTGATCTGTAAATGTAACCATTTGATGTACTCCATATACACTGTTGCAACACTAAATCTTGAGTGAAATGGAAAAGGTTCATATATGAAGTCTTCACGGGTTGTCAGCAAAGTAGCCTCGTTGTCTCATAGCAACGTTTCGATGAAATGCGTCTCCATCAGCTTCAGGCGAAGAGACTTCGTCTGAAGATGATGGAGACACATTCCATCGAAATGTTGCTACGAGACGACGACGCTACTCGGCTGACAACCCGTGAACACTTCATATATGAAATTCGCCGAGAAAGCCTGCACTCACTCTAAATGGTTGCAGTGATATTTTTTCCGGTAGTCTATACAGCAAATGACTGAGGACTTTGGTTATAGCCAGCCGTATCTTTAGATTTTGTATAGCAGTTGATCTTATTTGCGAGTCTCTTCCTTAATACATTGTGCTGCGGCGGCATTGCAAATAACTTCTTAGTACTCACAAGTGAAAGAGCTACAACAAAACACTGAATTTAGAGCTGTGATACACAGCGGATAAGTACCTTGTAGCACTCTGAAATTTACTTTCTAGTGTCATATGTTAAATCTTCTATCAGACTACGGGAAAGTAATGTATTAATCGCCGCTACTTATTCTCCTGGTCATAGATACTATTACTACAGTTTTCTATCGAAACTACTTTAGAATAAGTACACCTGATTTGGGGATTTGTATAATCTGGAAGTAAGGGCTCAGAGTGTCGTATATAAATGTTATAGGCAGATGAAAAGTGCTCGAGAAGTGAACAGATCCACGAGACTGAGTGAAAGCACACTCAAACACCACAGAACTGCGTGTATGCATTTGGCCTGCTGATCAGATCGTATAAGATGCAGATACGAGGGCAGTTCAATAAGTAATGCAACATATTTTTTTCTGAAACAGGGGTTGTTTTATTCAGCATTGAAATACACCAGGTTATTCCCCAATCTTTTAGCTACACAACACTATTTTTCAAGGTAATCTCCATTCAATGCTACGGCCTTACGCCACCTTGAAATGAGGGCCTGTATGCCTGCACAGTACCATTCCACTGGTCGATGTCGGAGCCAACGTCGTACAGCATCAATAACTTCTTCATCATCCGCGTAGTGCCTCCCACGGATTGCGTCCTTCATTGGGCCAAACATATGGAAATCCGACGGTGCGAGATCGGGGCTGTAGGGTGCATGAGGAAGAACAGCCCACTGAAGTTTTGTGAGCTCCTGTCAGGTGCGAAGACTTGTGTGAGGATCTTGCGTTGTCATGAAGAAGGAGAAGTTCGTTCAGATTTTTGTGCCTACGAACACGCTGAAGTCGTTTCTTCAATTTCTGAAGAGTAGCACAATACACTTCAGAGTTGATCGTTTGACCATGGCGAAGGACATCGAACAGAATAACCCCTTCAGCGTCCCATAAGACTGTAACCATGACTTTACTGGCTGAGGGTATGGCTTTAAACTTTTTCTTGGTAGGGGAGTGGGTGTGGCGCCACTCCATTGATTGCCGTTTTGTTTCAGGTTCGAAGTGATGAACCCATGTTTCATCGCCTGTAACAATCTTTGACAAGAAATTGTCACCCTCAGCCACATGACGAGCAAGCAGTTCCGCACAGATGGTTCTCCTTTGCTCTTTATGGTGTTCGGTTAGACAACGAGGGACCCAGCGGGAACAAACCTTTGAATATCCCAACTGGTGAACAATTGTGACAGCACTACCAACAGAGATGTCAAGTTGAGCACTGAGTTGTTTGATGGTGATCCGTCGATCATCTCGAACGAGTGTGTTCGCACGCTCCGCCATTGCAGGAGTCACAGCTGTGCACGGCCGGCCCGCACGCGGGGGTCAGACAGTCTTGCTTGACCTTGCGGCGATGATGACATACGCTTTGCCCAACGACTCACCGTGCTTTTGTCCACTGCCAGATCACCGTAGACATTCTGCAAGCGCCTATGAATATCGGAGATGCCCTGGTTTTCCGCCAAAAGAAACTCGATCACTGCCCGTTGTTTGCAACGCACATCCGTTACAGACGCCATTTTATCAGCTCCGTACAGCGCTGCCATCTGTCGGAAGTCAATGAAACTATACGAGACGAAGCGGGAATGTTTGAAAATATTCCACAAGAAATTTCCGGTTTTTTCAACCAAAATTGGCCGAGAAAAAAATGTGTTGCATTACTTATTGAACTGGCCTCGTACGTGTGTCATTCGGATGGGACAGTGGCCCGATGTAGGACTGCATGGGAACCTGAGGACAGGCAGAATCGTCATAAAGATTTCGGTGAGACGCGTCTGACCAGCAAGAGGGAGGATTGCCGCGTTGTGTACTGAGCGCGTCACGTCTTCGACTGCGATCGCAGAGTAAGCAGTGGACAGGGACCCCACCACATTCTCGGATTCCAGCCGCAACGGTCTGTGTCATCCAGAACTACTGGTCGGAGGCTAGGGGCAGCTGGACGTGGGAATTGCCGTGCCGTATGTGAGCCACCTTTAACACCACAACACAAACAGCTGCGTCTGGAGTGGTGCCGTGGCTGTGATGCATGGACAGCTGATGGATGGCGTTGCAGTGCATTCAGCAACGAATCGCTGGCGAGTTTTTCGGCGCCATGGGGAGAGGTTATAATTTCCCAGCGTTTTTGAAAGGCGACGCACAACAGAGTTACCGCTGGCGTCACGGTTAGTAGTGGGTGTGCGAAGGAACTCTGACGTCAGAACTGTACGTCACGATATCCTCTAGATCTACATCTACATGGATACTCTGCAAATCACATTTAAGTGCTTGGCAGAGGGTCCATCGAACCACCTTCACAATTCTCTATTATTCCAATCTCTTATAGCACGCGGAAAGAATGAACACTTATATCTTTCCGTACGAGCTCTGAGTTCCCTACGAAGGTCGGTGTCAACAAAATTCGGAGGAGAAAGCTGGTGATTGGAATGTCGTGAGAAGATTCCGTCGCAACGAGAAACGCCTTTCTTTTAATGGTGTCCAGCCCAAATCCTGTATCATTTCTGTGCACTATCTCCCATATTTCGTGATAATACAAAATATGCTGCCTTTCTTTGAACTTTTTTGATGTATTCCGTCAGTCCTATCTGGTAAGGATCCCACACCACGCAGCAGTATTCTAAAAGAGGACGGACAAGCGTAGTGTAGGCAGTCTCCTTAGTAGATCTGTTTCATTTTCTAAGTACCCTGCCAATAAAACGCAGTCTTTGGTTAGCCTTCCCCACAACATTTTCCGTGTGTTTCTTCCAATTTAAGTTGTTTGTAATTGTAATACCTAAGTATTTAGTTGAATTTACGGCTTTTAACTTAAACTGATTTATCGTGTAACCAAACTGTATCGAGTTCCTTTTAGCACTCATGTGGACGACCTCACACTTTTGGTTATTTAAGATCAACTGCCACTTTTCGCACCATATCTTTTCTAAATAGTTTTGCAGTTTGTTTTGGTCTTCTGATTATTAGTTGGTAAACGACAGCGTCATCTGCAAACAACCTAAGACGGCTGCTCAGATTGTCTCGCAAATAGTTTATATAGATGAGGAACATCAAAGGGCCGATAACACTACCTTGGGGAAAGCCTGATATCACTTCTGTTTTACTCGATGACTTTCCGTCAGTTACTACGAACTGTGACCTCTCTGACAGGAAATCACAAATCCAGTCACATAACTGAGACGATATTCATAAGCAGGCAGTTTCACTACGAGCCGCTTGTGGGATACAGTGTCAAGAGCCTTCCGGAAATCCAGAAATACGGAATAGATCTGAAATCCCTTGTCAATAGCACTCAGCACTTCATGTGAAGAAAGAGCTAGTTGTGTTGTCTTAATGTGTCTGGGTCTTAATGGGTTACATCTCATGCGACAGTAACTTGGTGCGATCTTTCAATAGGATAATGCTCGGTCACGTATGTAACGTGTCTCTATAACCTGCCTGCGTGATACCTAGGCACTCCAGTGGCCAGTAATACTCCCAGATGTCATTCCGATAGAACACGCGTGGGAGTTGGTCGGGCGTCAAGTCCGTCCCAGAGCCAGGAGGCAGGGAGTCAAGCTTTATGGCACTCTATTCAACAGAGTCAGCGCATCCATCCAGGGCAGAGGGCGTACGACGTCATACTGACACCCGGTCTCATACTGGCAACTTCTTTCAAAATTTGACTCCATTTTGTAATCACCCATATGAGATACCCTCTCATCCCGAAAGTTTTCGTTTCGATTCCTACTCTCCTTCTTGGTCCTTCTTTTTTTTTTGTCAGCCACTGTACTTACGCAAGTCACGTAAAAGCTGAAGAGGTACTTTCCTTTCTTACGTATACGGAACTGATTTATTTTTTCGAAACAGAAACATAGAATTTTACAACATTTCTTAATTTATTATTTCTTATGTTTGCAGTTACAAAGCGTTAATTTCTTCCCGTTTTAATAGAGTGAAGACGGAAATCTGCATCTACATATATACTCCTAGCCACCAAGCGGTGTGTGGAGGAGGGCACAAATCGCGCCAAAGTCGTATTCCCCCCGCCGTCCCTCTGTTCCACTCGCGGATCGGGCGAGGGAAAAACGGCTGTCTGAACGCCTCAGTACGAGCTCTTATTTCCCTTATCTTTGAATGGTGATCACTGCGCGATTTGAAAGTTGGTGGTAATAATATATGCTCTACATCCTCGGTGAAGATTGGATATCGGAATTTAGCGAGCACCCCCTTCTGTTTAGCGCGTCGTGTATCTGCAAGTGTGTCCCACTTCAAACTTTCTATGAGATTTGTAACGCTCTCGCGATGGCTAAATGTACCAGTCACGAATCTTGCCGCTCTTCTTTGGACCTTCTCAATCTCTTGGGGGGGGGGGGGGGGGGGGGGGGGTTGTTTTGGGGAATCGGTCTCATCGGATTAGGGAAGGACGGGGAAGGAAGTCGGCCGTGCCCTTCGAAAGGAACCATCCCGGCATTTGCCTGGAGCGATTTAGGGAAATCACGGAAAACCTAAATTAGGATGGCCGGACGCGGGATTGAACCGTCGTCCTCCCGAATGCGAGTCCAGTGTCTAACCACTGCGCCACCTCGCTCGGTTCAATCTCTTGAATCAGGTCCAACTGGAAAGGGTCCCATACAGACGAAGAATACTCCAAGACTGGACGAACTAACGCACTGTAAGCTATTTCCTTTGTTGAAGGACTGCATCGCTTCATGATTCTACCAATAAACCGCAATCGAGATTTCGCCTTACCCGTTACTTGCGTAGTCTGATCATTCCATTTGAGATCATTTCGAATAGTCACACCCAGATACTTCATTGATGTTACCGCTTCCAAAGATTGATCATTTATTTTGTACTCACACATTAATGTGGATTTTCGCCTTGTTATACGCAGTAGGTTACTCTTACTAATATTGAGAAATAACTGTCAGTCATTACACCACGCGTTTCTTTTCTGCAGATCCTCACTGATATGTTCACAACTTTCGTGTGCAACGGCAAACAGTCTAAGGCGACTGTCAATGCCATCAACCACATCGTTTATTCAAATCGTAAGAAGCAGCGGACCTATTACGCTGCCCTGGGGTAGACCTGATGTTACGCTTGTTTCTGTTGAAGTCTCCGAATTTAGGACGAATTACTACTTTCTGTCTCTTAGAAAACTTTCTATCCAACCGCATATGATATCGGATAGACCGTAAGCGAGCACTTTTTGGAGCAGGCGACAGTGCGGAACTGAGGCGAAAGCCTTTCGAAAAGCAAGGAATATGGCATCAACCTGGGAGCCTGTTGTATATCATGCACAAAGAGGGCCAGCTGTGTCTCGCATGACCGCTGTTTCCTAAAACCGTGCTGCTTTCTGCAGATGAGCTTCTCAGAGTCTAGAAAGGTCATTATGTCTCAACACAAAATATGTTCCATGATTCTAGAACAAATCGATGTCAGTGAAATTGGCGGTTAATTATGTGCATCCGATTTTCTACCCTTTTTATAGATTACTATGACCTGGGCCTTCTTCCAGTCCCGCCGTTCCAGTGATCTCTGATAGATGACGTATAAGAATGGTGCTACATTTGTAGCCTAGTCAACATAAAATCTTTCGGGGATACCGTCTGGGCCAGATGCCTTACTGGCAACACTAAACGGCTGAATCTTCTTCCGATCGGTGGATGTCGCTTGATTGATGTTCCATGATTCTAGAACAAATCGATGTCAGTGAAATTGGCGGTTAATTATGTGCATCCGATTTTCTACCCTTTTTATAGATTACTATGACCTGGGCCTTCTTCCAGTCCCGCCGTTCCAGTGATCTCTGATAGATGACGTATTAGAATGGTGTTACATTTGTAGCCTAGTCAACATAAAATCTTTCGGGGATACCGTCTGGGCCAGATGCCTTACTGGCAACACTAAACGGCTGAATCTTCTTCCGATCGGTGGATGTCGCTTGATTGATGTTCCATGATTCTAGAACAAATCGATGTCAGTGAAATTGGCGGTTAATTATGTGCATCCGATTTTCTACCCTTTTTATAGATTACTATGACCTGGGCCTTCTTCCAGTCCCGCCGTTCCAGTGATCTCTGATAGATGACGTATAAGAATGGTGTTACATTTGTAGCCTAGTCAACATAAAATCTTTCGGGGATACCGTCTGGGCCAGATGCCTTACTGGCAACACTAAACGGCTGAATCTTCTTCCGATCGGTGGATGTCGCTTGATTGATGTTCCATGATTCTAGAACAAATCGATGTCAGTGAAATTGGCGGTTAATTATGTGCATCCGATTTCCTACCCTTTTTATAGATTACTATGACCTGGGCCTTCTTCCAGTCCCGCCGTTCCAGTGATCTCTGATAGATGACATATAAGAATGGTGTTACATTTGTAGCCTAGTCAACATAAAATCTTTCGGGGATACCGTCTGGGCCAGATACCTTACTGGCAACACTAAACGGCTGAATCTTCTTCCGATCGGTGGATGTCGCTTGATTGATGTTCCATGATTCTAGAACAAATCGATGTCAGTGAAATTGGCGGTTAATTATGTGCATCCGATTTTCTACCCTTTTTATCGATTACTATGACCTGGGCCTTCTTCCAGTCCCGCCGTTCCAGTGATCTCTGATAGATGACGGATAAGAATGGTGCTACATTTGTAGCCTAGTCAACATAAAATCTTTCGGGGATACCGTCTGGGCCAGATGCCTTACTGGCAACACTAAACGGATGAATCTCCTTCCGCTCGGTGGATGTCGCTTGATTGATGTTCCATCATTCTAGAACAAATCGATATCAGTGAAATTGGCGGTTAATTATGTGCATCCGATTTTCTACCCTTTTTATAGATTACAATGACCTGGGCTCTCTTCCAGTGCCGCCGTTCCAGTGATCTCTGATAGATGACGTATAAGAATGGTGCTACATTTGTAGCCTAGTCAACATAAAATCTTTCGGGGATACCGTCTGGGCCAGATGCCTTACTGGCAACACTAAACGGCTGAATCTTCTTCCGATCGGTGGATGTCGCTTGATTGATGTTCCATGATTCTAGAACAAATCGATGTCAGTGAAATTGGCGGTTAATTATGTGCATCCGATTTTCTACCCTTTTTATAGATTACTATGACCTGGGCCTTCTTCCAGTCCCGCCGTTCCAGTGATCTCTGATAGATGACGTATAAGAATGGTGTTACATTTGTAGCCTAGTCAACATAAGATCTTTCGGGGATACCGTCTGGGACAGATGCCTTACTGACAACACTAAACGGCTGAATCTTCTTCCGATCGGTGGATGTCGCTTGATTGATGTTCCATGACTCTAGAACAAATCGATGTCAGTGAAATTGGCGGTTAATTATGTGCATCCGATTTTCTACCATTTTTATCGATTACTCTGACCTGGGCTTTCTTCCAGTCCCGCCGTTCCAGTGATCTCTGATAGATGACGTATAAGAATGGTGCTACATTTGTAGCCTAGTCAACATAAAATCTTTCGGGGATACCGTCTGGGCCAGATGCCTTACTGGCAACACTAAACGGCTGAATCTTCTTCCGATCGGTGGATGTCGCTTGATTGATGTTCCATGATTCTAGAACAAATCGATGTCAGTGAAATTGGCATTTAAATATGTGCATCCGATTTTCTACCATTTTTATCGATTACTCTGACCTGGGCCTTCTTCCAGTCCCGCCGTTCCAGTGATCTCTGATAGATGACGTATAAGAATGGTGCTACATTTGTAGCCTAGTCAACATAAAATCTTTCGGGGATACCGTCTGGGCCAGATGCCTTACTGGCAACACTAAACGGCTGAATCTTCTTCCGATCGGTGGATGTCGCTTGATTGATGTTCCATGATTCTAGAACAAATCGATGCCAGTGAAATTGGCGGGTAATTATGTGCATCCGATTTTCTACCCTTTTTATCGATTACTATGACCTGGGCCTTCTTCCAGTCCCGCCGTTCCAGTGATCTCTGATAGATGACGTATAAGAATGGTGCTACATTTGTAGCCTAGTCAACATAAAATCTTTCGGGGATACCGTCTGGGCCAGATGCCTTACTGGCAACACTAAACGGCTGAATCTTCTTCCGATCGGTGGATGTCGCTTGATTGATGTTCCATGATTCTAGAACAAATCGATGTCAGTGAAATTGGCGGTTAATTATGTGCATCCGATTTTCTACCCTTTTTATAGATTACTATGACCTGGGCCTTCTTCCAGTCCCGCCGTTCCAGTGATCTCTGATAGATGACGTATAAGAATGGTGCTACATTTGTAGCCTAGTCAACATAAAACCTTTCGGGGATACCGTCTGGGCCAGATGCCTTACTGGCAACACTAAACGGCTGAATCTTCTTCCGATCGGTGGATGTCGCTTGATTGATGTTCCATCATTCTAGAACAAATCGATGTCAGTGAAATTGGCGGTTAATTATGTGCATCCGATTTTCTACCCTTTTTATAGATTACAATGACCTGGGCCTTCTTCCAGTCCCGCCGTTCCAGTGATCTCTGATAGATGACGTATAAGAATGGTGTTACATTTGTAGCCTAGTCAACATAAGATCTTTCGGGGATACCGTCTGGGCCAGATGCCTTACTGACAACACTAAACGGCTGAATCTTCTTCCGATCGGTGGATGTCGCTTGATTGATGTTCCATGATTCTAGAACAAATCGATGTCAGTAAAATTGGCGGTTAATTATGTGCATCCGATTTTCTACCCTTTTTATCGATTACTATCACCTGGGCCTTCTTCCAGTCCCGCCGTTCCAGTGATCTCTGATAGATGACGTATAAGAATGGTGCTACATTTGTAGCCTAGTCAACATAAAATCTTTCGGGGATACCGTCTGGGCCAGATGCCTTACTGGCAACACTAAACGGCTGAATCTCCTTCCGCTCGGTGGATGTCGCTTGATTGATTTTCCATGATTCTAGAACAAATCGATATCAGTGAAATTGGCGGTTAATTATGTGCATCCGATTTTCTACCCTTTTTATAGATTTCAATGACCTGGGCCTTCTTCCAGTCCCGCCGTTCCAGTGATCTCTGATAGATGACGTATAAGAATGGTGCTACATTTGTAGCCTAGTCAACATAAAATCTTTCGGGGATACCGTCTGGGCCAGATGCCTTACTGGCAACACTAAACGGCTGAATCTTCTTCCGATCCTTGGATGTCGCTTGATTGATGTTCCATGATTCTAGAACAAATCGATGTCAGTGAAATTGGCGGTTAATTATGTGCATCCGATTTTCTACCCTTTTTATAGATTACTATGACCTGGGCCTTCTTCCAGTCCCGCCGTTCCAGTGATCTCTGATAGATGACGTATTAGAATGGTGTTACATTTGTAGCCTAGTCAACATAAAATCTTTCGGGGATACCGTCTGGGCCAGATGCCTTACTGGCAACACTAAACGGCTGAATCTTCTTCCGATCCTTGGATGTCGCTTGATTGATGTTCCATGATTCTAGAACAAATCGATGTCAGTGAAATTGGCGGTTAATTATGTGCATCCGATTTCCTACCCTTTCTATAGATTACTATGACCTGGGCCTTCTTCCAGTCCCGCCGTTCCAGTGATCTCTGATAGATGACGTATAAGAATGGTGTTACATTTGTAGCCTAGTCAACATAAAATCTTTCGGGGATACCGTGTGGGCCAGATACCTTACTGGCAACACTAAACGGCTGAATCTTCTTCCGATCGGTGGATGTCGCTTGATTGATGTTCCATGATTCTAGAACAAATCGATGTCAGTGAAATTGGCGGTTAATTATGTGCATCCGATTTTCTACCCTTTTTATAGATTACAATGACCTGGGCCTTCTTCCAGTCCCGCCGTTCCAGTGATCTCTGATAGATGACGTATAAGAATGGTGTTACATTTGTAGCCTAGTCAACATAAGATCTTTCGGGGATACCGTCTGGGCCAGATGCCTTACTGACAACACTAAACGGCTGAATCTTCTTCCGATCGGTGGATGTCGCTTGATTGATGTTCCATGACTCTAGAACAAATCGATGTCAGTGAAATTGGCGGTTAATTATGTGCATCCGATTTTCTACCCTTTTTATCGATTACTATGACCTGGGCCTTCTTCCAGTCCCGCCGTTCCAGTGATCTCTGATAGATGACGTATAAGAATGGTGCTACATTTGTAGCCTAGTCAACATAAAATCTTTCGGGGATACCGTCTGGGCCAGATGCCTTACTGGCAACACTAAACGGCTGAATCTCCTTCCGCTCGGTGGATGTCGCTTGATTGATGTTCCATGATTCTAGAACAAATCGATATCAGTGAAATTGGCGGTTAATTATGTGCATCCCATTTTCTACCCTTTTTATAGATTACAATGACCTGGGCCTTCTTCCAGTCCCGCCGTTCCAGTGATCTCTGATTGATGACGTATAAGAATGGTGCTACATTTGTAGCCTAGTCAACATAAAATCTTTCGGGGATACCGTCTGGGCCAGATGCCTTACTGGCAACACTAAACGGCTGAATCTTCTTCCGATCGGTGGATGTCGCTTGATTCATGTTCCATGATTCTAGAACAAATCGATGTCAGTGAAATTGGCGGTTAATTATGTGCATCCGATTTTCTACCCTTTTTATAGATTACTATGACCTGGGCCTTCTTCCAGTCCCGCCGTTCCAGTGATCTCTGATAGATGACGTATAAGAATGGTGCTACATTTGTAGCCTAGTCAACATAAAATCTTTCGGGGATACCGTCTGGGCCAGATGCCTTACTGGCAACACTAAACGGATGAATCTTCTTTCGATCGGTGGATGTCGCTTGATTGATGTTCCATGATTCTAGAACAAATCGATGTCAGTGAAATTGGCGGTTAATTATGTGCATCCGATTTTCTACCCTTTTTATAGATTACTATGACCTGGGCCTTCTTCCAGTCCCGCCGTTCCAGTGATCTCTGATAGATGACGTATAAGAATGGTGCTACATTTGTAGCCTAGTCAACATAAAATCTTTCGGGGATACCGTCTGGGCCAGATGCCTTACTGGCAACACTAAACGGCTGAATCTTCTTCCGATCGGTGGATGTCGCTTGATTCATGTTCCATGATTCTAGAACAAATCGATGTCAGTGAAATTGGCGGTTAATTATGTGCATCCGATTTTCTACCCTTTTTATAGATTACTATGACCTGGGCCTTCTTCCAGTCCCGCCGTTCCAGTGATCTCTGATACATGACGTATAAGAATGGTGCTACATTTGTAGCCTAGTCAACATAAAATCTTTCGGGGATACCGTTTGGGCCACATGCCTTACTGGCAACACTAAACGGCTGAATCTTCTTCCGATCGGTGGATGTCGCTTGATTGATGTTCCATGATTCTAGAACAAATCGATGTCAGTGAAATTGCGGTTAGTTATGTGCATCCGATTTTCTACCCTTTTTATAGATTACTATGACCTGGGCCTTCTTCCAGTCCCGCCGTTCCAGAGATCTCTGATAGATGACGTATAAGAATGGTGCTACATTTGTAGCCTAGTCAACATAAAATCTTTCGGGGATACCGTCTGGGCCAGATGCCTTACTGGCAACACTAAACGGCTTAATCTTCTTCCGATCATTGCATGTCGCTTGATTGATGTTCCATGATTCTAGAACAAATCGATGTCAGTGAAATTGGCGGGTAATTATGTGCATCCGAATTTCTACCCTTTTTATAGATTACTATGACCTGGGCCTTCTTCCAGTCCCGCCGTTCCAGTGATCTCTGATAGATGACGTATAAGAATGGTGCTACATTTGTAGCCTAGTCAACATAAAATCTTTCGGGGATACCGTCTGGGCCAGATGCCTTACTGGCAACACTAAACGGCTGAATCTTCTTCCGATCGGTGGATGTCGCTTGATTGATGTTCCATGATTCTAGAACAAATCGATGTCAGTGAAATTGGCGGTTAATTATGTGCATCCGATTTTCTACCCTTTTTAACGATTACTATGACCTGGGCCTTCTTCCAGTCCCGCCGTTCCAGTGATCTCTGATAGATGACGTATAAGAATGGTGCTACATTTGTAGCCTAGTCAGCATAAAATCTTTCGGGGATACCGTCTGGGCCAGATGCCTTACTGGCAACACTAAACGGCTGAATCTTCTTCCGATCGGTGGATGTCGCTTGATTGATGTTCCATGATTCTAGAACAAATCGATGTCAGTGAAATTGGCGGTTAATTATGTGCATCCGATTTTCTACCCTTTTTATCGATTACTATGACCTGGGCCTTCTTCCAGTCCCGCCGTTCCAGTGATCTCTGATAGATGACGTATAAGAATGGTGCTACATTTGTAGCCTAGTCAACATAAAATCTTTCGGGGATACCGTCTGGGCCAGATGCCTTACTGGCAACACTAAACGGCTGAATCTTCTTCCGATCGGTGGATGTCGCTTGATTGATGTTCCATGATTCTAGAACAAATCGATGTCAGTGAAATTGGCGGTTAATTATGTGCATCCGATTTTCTACCCTTTTTATAGATTACTATGACCAGGGCCTTCTTCCAGTCCCGCCGTTCCAGTGATCTCTGATAGATGACGTATAAGAGTGGTGCTACATTTGTAGCATAGTCAACATAAAATCTTTCGGGGATACCGTCTGGCCAAGAGGCCTTACTGGCAACACTAAACGGCTGAATCTTCTTCCGATCGGTGGATGTCGCTTGATTGATGTTCCATGATTCTAGAACAAATCGATGTCACTGAAATTGGCGGGTAATTATGTGCATCCGATTTTCTACCCTTTTTATAGATTACTATGACCTGGGCCTTCTTCCAGTCCCGCCGTTCCAGTGATCTCTGATAGATGACGTATAAGAATGGTGCTACATTTGTAGCCTAGTCAACATAAAATCTTTCGGGGATACCGTCTGGGCCAGATGCCTTACTGGCAACACTAAACGGCTGAATCTTCTTCCGATCGGTGGATGTCGCTTGATTTATGTTCCATGATTCTAGAACAAATCGATGTCAGTGAAATTGGCGGTTAATTATGTGCATCCGATTTTCTACCCTTTTTATAGATTACTATGACCTGGGCCTTCTTCCAGTCCCGCCGTTCCAGTGATCTCTGATAGATGACGTATAAGAATGGTGCTACATTTGTAGCCTAGTCAACATAAAATCTTTCGGGGATACCGTCTGGGCCACATGCCTTACTGGCAACACTAAACGGCTGAATCTTCTTCCGATCGGTGGATGTCGCTTGATTGATGTTCCATGATCCTAGAACAAATCGATGTCAGTGAAATTGGCGGTTAATTATGTGCATCCGATTTTCTACCGTTTTTATAGATTACTATGACCTGGGCCTTCTTCCAGTCCCGCCGTTCCAGTGATCTCTGATAGATGACGGATAAGAATGGTGCTACATTTGTAGCCTAGTCAACATAAAAACTTTCGGGGATACCGTCTGGGCCAGATGCCTTACTGGCAACACTAAACGGCTGAATCTCCTTCCGCTCGGTGGATGTCGCTTGATTGATGTTCCATGATTCTAGAACAAATCGATGTCAGTGAAATTGGCGGGTAATTATGTGCATCCGATTTTCTACCCTTTTTATAGATTACAATGACCTGGGCCTTCTTCCAGTCCCGCCGTTCCAGTGATCTCTGATAGATGACGGATAAGAATGGTGCTACATTTGTAGCCTAGTCAACATAAAAACTTTCGGGGATACCGTCTGGGCCAGATGCCTTACTGGCAACACTAAACGGCTGAATCTCCTTCCGCTCGGTGGATGTCGCTTGATTGATGTTCCATGATTCTAGAACAAATCGATGTCAGTGAAATTGGCGGGTAATTATGTGCATCCGATTTTCTACCCTTTTTATAGATTACAATGACCTGGGCCTTCTTCCAGTCCCGCCGTTCCAGTGATCTCTGATAGATGACGTATAAGAATGGTGCTACATTTGTAGCCTAGTCAACATAAAATCTTTCGGGGATACCGTCTGGGCCACATGCCTTACTGGCAACACTAAACGGCTGAATCTTCTTCCGATCGGTGGATGTCGCTTGATTGATGTTCCATGATCCTAGAACAAATCGATGTCAGTGAAATTGGCGGTTAATTATGTGCATCCGATTTTCTACCGTTTTTATAGATTACTATGACCTGGGCCTTCTTCCAGTCCCGCCGTTCCAGTGATCTCTGATAGATGACGGATAAGAATGGTGCTACATTTGTAGCCTAGTCAACATAAAAACTTTCGGGGATACCGTCTGGGCCAGATGCCTTACTGGCAACACTAAACGGCTGAATCTCCTTCCGCTCGGTGGATGTCGCTTGATTGATGTTCCATGATTCTAGAACAAATCGATGTCAGTAAAATTGGCGGGTAATTATGTGCATCCGATTTTCTACCCTTTTTATAGATTACAATGACCTGGGTCTTCTTCCAGTCCCGCCGTTCCAGTGATCTCTGATAGATGACGTATAAGAATGGTGCTACATTTGTAGCCTAGTCAACATAAAATCTTTCAGGGATACCGTCTGGGCCAGATGCCTTACTGGCAACACTAAACGGCTGAATCTTCTTCCGATCGGTGGATGTCGCTTACGTCGTGTCTACGACTGGTCACCATTTACAGCCGCAACGAAGTCATCGGAACGATCCGCCGTCGGCGTGCTTCACATCAAACATCTAGAAATGCACGTTTGTTAAGGACGAGTTATTAATAAATAAGTTAATACCCAAAATCAAGCTAATTAGGATCAAAACTTAGTACTTTATTTATTTATTTATTTTGGTCATCAGTCTACTGACTTGTTTGATGCGGCCCGCCAAGAATTCCTTTCCTGTGATAACCTCTTCATCTCAGAGTAGCACTTGCAACCTACGTCCTCAATTATTTGCTTGGAGTATTCCAATCTCTGTCTTCCTCTACAGTTTTTGCCGTCTACAGCTCCCTCTAGTACCACGGAAGTCATTCCCTCATGTCTTAGCAGATGTCCTATCATCCTGTCCCTTCTGCTTATCAGTGTTTTCCACATATTCCTTTCCTCTCCGATTCTGCGTAGAACCTCCTCATTCTTTACCTTATCAGTCCACCTAATTTTCAACATTCGTCTATAGCAACACATCTGAAATGCTTCGATTTTCTTCTGTTCCAGTTTTCCCACAGTCCATGTTTCACTACCATACAACGCTGTACTCCAGACGTACATCCTCAGAAATTTCTTCCTCAAATTAAGGCCGGTATTTGATATTAGTAGACTTCTCTTGGCCAGAAAAGCCTTTTTTGCCATAGCGAGTCTGCTTTTGACGTCCTCCTTGCTCCGTCCGTCATTGGTTATTTTACTGCGTAGGTGGCAGAATTCCTTAACTTCATTGACTTCGTGACCATCAATCCTGACGTTAAGTTTCTCGCTGTTCTCATTTCTACTACTTCTCATTACCTTCGTCTTTCTCCGATTTACTCTCAAACCATACTGTGTACTCATTAGACTGTTCATTCCGTTCAGCAGATCATTTAATTCTTCTTCACTTTCACTCAGGATAGCAATGTCATCAGCGAATCGTATCATTGATATCCTTTCACCTTGTATTTTAATTCCACTCCTGAACCTTTCTTTTATTTCCATCATTGCTTCCTCGATGTACAGATTGAAGAGTAGGGGCGACCGGCTACAGCCTTGTCTTACACCCTTCTTAATACGAGCACTTCGTTCTTGATCGTCCACTCTTATTATTCCCTCTTGGTTGTTGTACATATTGTATACGACCCGTCTCTCCCTGTAGGTCACCCCTACTTTTTTCAGAATCTCGAACAGCTTGCACCATTTTATACTGTCGAACGCTTTTTGCAGGTCGACAAATCCTATGAAAGTGTCTTGATTTTTCTTTAGCCTTGCTTCCATTATTAGCCGTAACGTCAGAAATGCCTCTCTCGTCCCTTTACTTTATTACACATTACAAATTATTGCGCCTTCTCACCTGTGATGTCTTAGGCAGGAAAGGGGAACAGTCTCACTCTGTGTCGTACTACAGACGCCCGGGAAGTCACCTGCCGACGTGCCAGGTTGCTGGCGGTGTTACCTGTGGCCGGCAGGCGGCTGGTGTGACAGGTAGGGAGGGAGGGAGCTGCGGGACGCCACGTCGTCGCGGCGCCCACCTGCTGCGGCGCGCGCCCCGGCCACAGCAAACAGTTTACAGCCGGCGGCGATAAGAGCCGAGCCGTCAGCTGTGGCCGCTCACACAGCCAGGCAGCCGCTGCCGGCAAAACTGCGGCGCGTGCCGGTCTGTGGAATGGCCGCACGCGAGGCGCTGGGCTGGCGCGTTCAGCAAGTAATGCATTCATCGCCAGTAGCTGGATTGAAAACACAACGATAGGCAAGGCTCTATAGGAAGCACGTGTAGGATTAATATTCCGCAGACGACTAAATCATGAGAGACAAATCTATTTGTACAATGTAGTGGTGGTAAATTGACGGCGAATCGAATTGGAATTTTCGTGAATTATTTAGAGAAACTTTGCAAAATACAGACTCGAATAACTAATTCCGCCACACGAAGCCAGGACGACGCAATAATAAGGGTAGCAGACACAAGCGACTGCGACACACACACACACACACACACACACACACACACACACACACACACACTATTCGACTACCATGATTGACGTCAGCGGTGGCAGCTCGCATGAAAGTTACCAGAGCTGCAAAGCGTCCCGTCTCTTCCTTCACAGTGGCGACTAGAATTTAATGCGGTGCGATGGTCTTGTTACTGTATCCTCACCTGTTGCAGGGTGGCCAGTGAATTCATTCTAAAATCTGCTTCAGGGCGGTAGGACGTCAAACGGGCCGACTTGGAGCAGGAGGGGCACCACAAGACATTTCATTTTCTACTGTCTATACTTTTACAAATAAATTCACAAAACTTTGTCAGCTCGACCAGGAAGGATTCAGAATTCGCACTCATAGCAGTGGAAGTTCTAAAACATAACGAAGTAATTTTTTTTTACTTAGGCACTCACCAACAGGAAACCTTCGAGTAGCCCAACGTGAACGATGTCGCAAACACTCCCATACCAGATGGCAAGCTCTCAGGAAGCGTCCTTGTGAACACGCCGATCCTCTTACACTATTGTATCCACGCCGGAAACGTTATCGTCAGTCAGCGACGGACGTGGGCTCCCCAAACGCTCTTTGTCAAGTAAGTCTTCGCGGCGTTTACGAACTGACAACACCTCCTCCACCAGTGTGAGATACTTTTCCCCGCACGTGGCCTGCATTTCGCTGTGGATTTCGATGGGCGTTAGTCTCTTGCTGCATAGAAAATGAACCACACTTCATTGCCGGTACGCCATGGGCACGTGAAGCACACACACCATCTTTAACAACTGATAGCAGAGCCGTGCCATGGAGCCACCAGCAGATAGGCCAGGCTGGTCTGCCACTGGGAATGGATATGTTCACTTCGCATTTACAGCCGTAATATGGCAGAACCGCGAAATTCTGCGGTCGCCAATGTCTTTCAGTAAGGCTTTTGAAATTCTGTTAGATGTGGGTACCTTAATACGCCTCGTGTTTTGTATAAAACGATTTCTCAGACTGTTACCGCTAAATTCTCTGTAGGTCACATTCTGGATATGGGAAAAAATTGTTTATAAAGAAGTCCTAGTGAAACGTCCCCTTAGAAAAATTGGTGGATTACTGTGCTGGTAAACCCCTTACGTTATTTGATTTTCAAACAGCTGAGCAAAACTGAACGTACTCAGACATTATTCTCTTTACTTATTCTGATCAACACTAAACTGACACACAGTACTTTTAGCGCAACGCAATCAGACTTTCAAAAATCCCTACAAAAGAATGGCGCTGACTAACAAAAACTTATACCTTTCATGAATCACTTACCTCACAAAAATCTTCGTTACTCGAACTACTGCAATACAGCGAGCGCCAATACTGCCAGCTAAATAAAGGATTCTAACTACTGAGGGCACTAACTACTTATAGGCATAGTTAGCAAATGAAAGATTTTGATAGAAAACAAGCAATTTATTTACCTTAATAGCGTTCAAAGGTCATAATATATATATCAGTCTTTCAAATTTACTCTCTCTGATGGACACACGTCCAGATCATCCGCTCTCAAAACTCCGCCATCTCTCTCCCCACATCCACCACCGCTGGCGGCTCACCTCCAACTGCGCAACGCTACGCGCTGTTCACATGCAACTGCCCAACACTAGAATATTCCAACAATGCAAAACAGCCACAGACTGCCCACAGCACAGCCAGTGATTTTCATACAGAGCGCTGCGTGGCGTTACCAATATAAAAAACTAAACAGCCCACTTACAATAGTTTCCGACATAGACTGGATTCGCCTTCGGGAGGATATAGGTTCGAATCACTGTGTGGACAGCCAGCTCCATACTTTTCCTGATTTCTCTACATCTACATACATACTTTGTAACGTTGTTGCATTGATTTGTTATGTAAGCGGTGCTGCTATTGAAAACCATAAAAGTGGGTTAAAAGCTGTGAGCTGTCTGGGGAAGTTAACCTTGCATAACTGAGCAAATGTTTCACCAGGTATCCAGTCTAGCTTACCAAATTCCCAACCAGACTAACATTAATTATAATCTTTTAATAGTCGTACGACAACCGGTGATATGTATATAAAAAAGGGAATTTAAATAAACAGAAATAAATCAGTTTATATCTGGAAATTTATTTTAACATTAATCATTGAAATTTCAGCATATTAAACTCGATTCATAACTAAGCTGGTGCCTTATTTAGGATTGTGAAAATGTGAGATTGTAATCTTATGGAACACATCAAATATGGAGCCAAGATTGGGAGACTGCATACAACACTGCATTCATAAAATAACACACGAAGAACGTTGAAACATATGCAAGAGGAAATTAACCACAACCAACCGATTCAATTTTCACCCAAAGAAGTTACATTCGTAGCACAATCCTGTCTGTCATGTAATTACCACACACTGGTATACTAAATTCATACAAACTCCCTGTGAAATCTTCCTGATGCTTACACCAGATGCTTCACGTGGTCTACTTGGTTTACACAAAGAGTGTAACTCCACAATAATTTTGATAATTAAAATAAATTAGATCGAAAAGCAATTTACAAAAGAAAAACCTCGAACTGGTTACTATCGTCTTACTATTAACATGATGGGTCAAACAATTATATAAGCACGTGGTATTGGTCTCACAAAGGACACCCCACGTGGGTTGAACATAAAGAAAAGTTGCTATACTGAAAAATATTGTCAAGACGAGACGTTATAATCTCACGAACATTCGCATTTAAGATTGATGATCTTAGTTAGAGTTACTGATCAACACGTGGTTCCACTTTACTCACAAAGTAGTGACAAAGCAACTACTGGAAGATATTCTGAACTGCACACTCGAATCACACTGCGTTGTAATTTAAAATAACATTAGATATTTTAGAGCTAAACCTGAAATAGAGGTGATTTTTCAGTTAGGCTGAACATAAGAAATCCATTGTCCTACAGACTTAGCAGACACGCGCTTAGCCGGAGATCTTACCACTTCAGACGCTCGTCGCGGACAGACTGCCGTGGTCCCTTCCTGAGGGTGGCTCACAAATACAAAACGGAAGTGGCCAGAGGGGCAGCTTCCTACACCAACATGACAAGGGACGGACAGGACCATACTAAGGATAAAACCTCTTTGCTTTTAGAAAGCGTAGCTACCTGTTCCAACGTTGGTCCTACTGTTCTCTAGCAGACAGGCTTGTCTGCTACCCTCAAGCATGCAACTAGAAATACATTTGCTCATTCATCCTCTCACACAGAAGGGAAGGGGGATGACAGTATCTTATCATATACAGTATATAAAAGAAAGCGGATGTAGATTCCGTATGAGACTGTGTGACATGAATTATATATAAACTGTGTTTTAGTGTAGTAGTGTGGCAGATCGTTCTTGTTTATGTGTAAAAGTAACACGTTCCACTATTCAGTCTCCTCCCAGATAGTCAGAAACGCCACAGTAAATTTAGAAGAGGAATTTATGCCGTGAATGACAACAGATTTAAGAAATTAACATGAAAGGAATCCAACAGAGACCTTTCATAACCCCAACACTCTGGGAAAAGACTGTGCAGGGAATTTTCTGGCCATGCTAGGACATTCCCAAGCAGGCTTCTCACACTCAACTTAAACTAAAAATGTAAAGAAAAGGCAAAAGGTCACCAGCTACTTGCTAAAACACAATAAATTCAACACATCTTTGGAATCTACCAATTTCAAAGAGAAAAAAAACGATCTGTGACACCTATTTAAAAGATAGTGTAGACCTAATTCGGTCAGCAAGTAAAAAGAATGGTCCCTGTGTCATTAATATGAAAACAATTTCTGGTTGTTACCCTTATGGAGTTCACCAGTATTTGCTCATTGCAAGAGCCAGCTGATCACAGGAAAATTTATGACAGTTTATTAACAAGCAAAATTTATGAAAATAGCAAAGGTCCCACAGCAATTTAAAAAACATGAAAATAACATCAGTATTATAAACCAGAACATTACAACGCACAATCCGCAAAAGCCAAAGAAAATGATAATAAGAGAAAAAAAATATTTTACAAAGTGGTTATCTTATAAAACTAATAATTTGTAGAATCAAAATAAGTTTGTGGCACTAATTCAATGACTCTACTATATTTCAGTTAGTTAGCAAACAATGATCACTGTGTCATTATACTGAAACTACAATTAATTATGTGATTGTTACCCTTATGGGGTTCCTCACTATAAATATGCCCCATGCAAAGGCTAATCGATCACAGTCCAATGAGAATGAATAGCTATCAGACTGATAACGAAGCAATGCCACAGGAATGAATTTACAAAACAAAATATCACAAATCTAATACATCACACAAGAACAAACATTGATCAATAAAACAGCTCTGAAAGTACAATAGTCAACGTCTAAAAAAACACCAATAAATAAAACACCTGCAAAATACAAGAGTCAAAGTAAAAAAAAAAAAAAACAATAAATGGAACACCTGCAAAAAACAAGAGTCAGTCTAATAAACACCAATAAATCGAATCCCTGCAAGACACACAAGTCAAAGTTTCTCTGACAGAAACACACGTATATGCATTGAACTAAGAACCATATAATCACTGTTCACTGTCACACTCAGTAGTTCCACTGTTCAGAGGCACAATATAAGGGGGGGAGGGGGGGAGGGTTCGTCGCCGCAGCTGTCAGTAGGGATTTTTGTCCATCTGTTGCATGCAATCCCGCCGTCTCTGCCCTCTCATGAAGTTTCTCTTGGTGGCCCGTGTCATGTACATCTCGATTTGGTTCCATGTTTGTGTTGTCAAATTCGTGCGGTATCCTCGTTTGACGCGCCAGGTTGATATTCCTGGGCAAGGATGACACTTAATGGCTCTTCTTTGTGCCACCCTTAGCGACCAGAGAACATCGAACCATGATTTACTGTCGCTTGACAGTGGGCATCCGTCAGGAAATGTTGATAGGCGTCGTTGAAGTCTGCCAGTTTCTCTGGACAGTATGTGTCAAAAGGCTCCACGCCCCTTGTGTTGTTACATTCTTGAGTTATCCTCAATTGGCTCGCCGGTTTGATATTCCTGGGCAAAGATGACACTTAATGGCTCTTCTTTGTGCCACCCTTAGCTACCAGAGAACATCGAACTATAATTTACTGTCGCTTTACAGTGGGCATCCGCCAGGAAATGTTGATAGGCGTCGTTGAAGTCTGCCATTTTCTCTGGACAGTACCTGTCAAAAGGCTCCACGCCCCTTTATCCCCTGTCTTCTTCGTTTCACCGCGCCCGTCTCGCCACGGTCGCGTGCGTGTGGTGCGTTGCCAGCAGATGGATTTCCGCGCGGTGGACCGCTCGCCCATCTCAGGTCATCGCCTCCACGAAGGGTCTCACTGGTGCGGCTGCCCATTAGCTCCAGGTGCAAGGAAAAGTGTTTGTCGCGTGCCCTTCTTTTGTTGTCGACCGCGCTCCCGAAGTGACCAGGTTGACAGTGTGTCCTGCTGGGAAACCCGCCTGTTTACAACTAGTCCTCCTCCTCGCTGCTCCCGCTGTCTCGTGAGAGTTTAGCCGGTTCGCTTTGACGTTCTCAACTGCATTCACAGAAATTGTTCATCATAGTTATGTGATTACAAACTGTCATACATAATACCACTTAGTATTGTCTTCCACAATTTTTAAGAACAAAAGTGAGACTTAATTTTTTTTAAATAAAAAAGTTAGATGAATAAAAATAAAAGTTAAATGACTTGACAATATAAAAAAATAAAAGTGAAATGAATTGACAGTATAAAAATAAGAATTAAATGATCTGACAATATAACACCTAAATCCACATCACTAATGTGGTTCACTTGCGTTTTAATAAATCAAATGCTACTAATTAATTCACGAAAATGAATAGGATTATGCCTTGTGCAAGTATAGGTCAGGGCAGCATAGGGATCACATGTTATTTACACACACACACACATGCACACCTGTTGTCTACACTACAAACTAACTACCCATAAACATGTATTACTCAAAATTCTACGTCAATCCACTACTAGTTAAGCCAACAAGCTACTTCAATTCTACTTCAACACCGTGTTTATACCACTACAACATTGTTCTAATTCGTCCTCTTCTTGACGCTCGCGGCATACGTCTTGTCACATGATAAACATGGAGAAACGTTCCTTAAACATACATAGTAGAAAGAACGATGGTTATTTGCACGTCAAAACATTTATACCAGTTGACACACCTGATAAGAGACTCGCATTATTGTGGCCAAGATAGACACAAAGCCCATGCCTACTACAGTAGTACAAGTTTATATGCCAACTAGCTCTGCAGATGATGAAGAAATTGATGAAATGTATGACGAGATAAAAGAAATTATTCAGATAGTGAAGGGAGACGAAAAATTAATAGTCATGGGTGACTGGAATTCGTCATTAGGAAAAGGGAGAGAAGGAAACATAGTAGGTGAATATGGATTGGGGGGAAGAAATGAAAGAGGAAGCCGCCTTGTAGAATTTTGCACAGAGCATAACTTAATCATAGCTAACACTTGGTTCAAGAATCATGAAAGAAGGTTGTATACCTGGAAGAATCCTGGAGATACTAAAAGGTATCAGATAGATTACATAATGGTAAGACAGAGATTTAGGAACCAGGTTTTAAACTGTAAGACATTTCCAGGAGCAGATGTGGATTCTGACCACAATCTATTGGTTATGAACTGCAGATTGAAACTGAAGAAACTGCAAAAAGGCAGGAATTTAAGGAGATGGGACTGGATAAACTGAAAGAACCAGAGGTTGTACAGAGTTTCAGGGAGAGCATAAGGGAACAATTGACAGGAATGGGGGAAAGAAATACACTAGAAGGAGAGTCGGTAGCTCTGAGGGATGAAGTAGTGAAGGCAGCAGAGGATCAAGTAGGTAAAAAGACGAGGGCTAGTAGAAATCCTTGGGTAACAGAAGAAATATTGAATTTAATTGATGAAAGGAGAAAATATAAAAATGCAGTAAATGAAGCAGGCAAAAAGGAATACAAACGTCTCAAAAATGAGATCGACAGGAAGTGCAAAATGGCTAAGCAGGGATGGCTAGAGGACAAATGTAAGGATGTAGAGGCTTGTCTCACTAGTGGTAAGATAGATACTGCCTACAGGAAAATTAAAGAGACCTTTGGAGAGCAGAAACCACTTGTATGAATATCAAGAGCTCAGATGGCAACCCAGTTCTAAGCAAAGAAGGGAAGGCAGAAAGGTGGAAGGAGTATATAGAGGGTTTATACAAGGGCGATGTACTTGAGGACAATACTATGGAAATGGAAGAGGATGTAGATGAAGATGAAATGGGAGATAAGATACTGCGTGAAGAGTTTGACAGAGCACTTAAAGACCTGAGTCGAAACAAGGCCCCGGGAGTAGACAACATTCCATTAGAACTACTGATGGCCTTGGGAGAGCCAGTCCTGACAAAACTCTACCATCTGGTGAGCAAAATGTATGAGACAGGCGAAATACCCACAGACTTCAAGAAGAATATAATAATTCCAGTGCGAAAGAAATCAGGTGTTGACAGATGTGAAAATTACCGAACTATCAGTTTAATTAGTCACAGCTGCAAAATACTAACACGAATTCTTTACAGACGAATGGAAAAACTGGTAGAAGCCGACCTCGGGGAAGATCAGTTTGGATTCCGTAGAAATGTTGGAACACGTGAGGCAATACTAACCTTACGACTTATCTTAGAAGAAAGATTAAGAAAAGGCAAACCTACGTTTCTAGCATTTGTAGACTTAGAGAAAGCTTTTGACAACGTTAACTGGAATACTCTCTTTCAAATTCTGAAGGTGGCTGGGGTAAAATACAGGGAGCGAAAGGCTATTTACAATTTGTACAGAAACCAGATGGCAGTTATAAGAATCGAGGGGCATGAAAGGGAAGCAGTGGTTGGGAAAGGAGTGAGACAGGGTTGTAGCCTCTCCCCGATGTTATTCAATCTGTATATTGAGCAAGCAGTAAAGGAAACAAAAGAAAAATGTGGAGTAGGTATTAAAATTCATGGAGAAGAAGTAAAAACTTTGAGGTTCGCCGATGACATTGTAATTCTGTCAGAGACAGCAAAGGACTTGGAAGAGCAGTTGAACGGAATGGACAGTGTCTTGAAAGGAGGATATAAGATGAACATCAACAAAAGAAAAACGAGGATAATGGAATCTAGTGAAATTAAATCGGGTGATGCTGAGGGTATTAGATTAGGAACTGAGACAAAGCAGTAAAGGAGTTTTACTATTTAGGGAGTAAAATAACTGATGATGGTCGAAGTAGAGAGGATATAAAATGTAGACTGGCAATGGCAAGGAAATCGTTTGTGAAGAAGAGAAATTTGTTAACATCGAGTATAGATTTAAGTGTCAGGAAGTCGTTTCTGAAAGTATTTGTATGGAGTGTAGCCATGTATGGAAGTGAAACATGGACGATAACCAGTTTGGACAAGAAGAGAATAGAAGCTTTCGAAATGTGGTGTTACAGAAGAACGCTGAAGATAAGGTGGGTAGATCACGTAACTAATGAGGAGGTATTGAATAGGATTGGGGAGAAGAGAAGGTTGTGGCACAACTTGACTAGAAGAAGAGATCGGTTGGTAGGACATGTTTTGAGGCATCAAGGGATCACAAATTTAGCATTGGAGGGCAGCGTGGAGGGTAAAAATCGTAGAAGGAGACCAAGAGATGAATACATTAAGCAGATTCAGAAGGATGTAGGTTGCAGTAGGTACTGGGAGATGAAGAAGCTTGTACAGGATAGAGTAGCATGGAGAGCTGCATCAAACCAGTCTCAGGACTGAAGACCACAACAACAACAACAATTATACATTTATCATACTCATATATTCACACATAAAACAGTAAGAAAATTTCATCTAAAATTACGTTATCACAAGAGTTAATCACGCAGATGACTCTGAGAAAGTAATTTATTTAATTATTTATTTATTTATT
Organism: Schistocerca serialis cubense; assembly: GCF_023864345.2. Taxonomy (NCBI): domain Eukaryota; kingdom Metazoa; phylum Arthropoda; class Insecta; order Orthoptera; family Acrididae; genus Schistocerca; species Schistocerca serialis. The sequence continues at coordinate 22,131,996 of NC_064642.1, forward strand.
TATTTTTACAGTTCATATTACATTTTCTTACCCATTTTGCTCCAATTTCGTTCCTTCTTTAAGTTACCTTTCGCTTCCAAATCAGTTATTTCGCCTGTGGCGGTTATTCTGGATTAATTTCTCATAAATGGCAAAATTGTGGTCTCCTCTATTCTGTAAAACAGTTTCATCTTAACATATTGAACTTCAACAGACACAATAGATCCGAATCGTCCTGTAGTTTAAATGACAAATGTTTTGCTTCATCCTTATTACATTAAACCAAGCTTTCCTTCGGTCCCATAATCAAAATTATTTAATCTTCCTCTTCCTTCAAGAGGAACATTTCTTCAGTTCAACTCATATAGGCTGCAGTGCATCCCGCACCAGCGAAAACAGTAAGCTGTAATGCTCACAGCATCAGCAAAACACATAAACGTCACTTTTCTAGGACAAGTATTAAAGCGGAATAATTTTTCAGGCTCTGGTTCAACATCAGTCAAGACTACAAAAAGGATCCATATTTCTGTTCCATTCTCCATTTGCTGAAAAACTGCTCGTATTTGACTAACACAATAATATTTCAGGGCCACGTAAATTATACAAACCACAATTCTTCTTTCACCTTGAAGGGAATCAATATACTGACGAAATCCACAGACAGCACTTTACATACTCAGCTATAAAGAAAAAAAAGACATATATCATCAATATTAACATATCATCGCATATTGGGAAGCCAACGGTTAAACAATCGTATTATCGCAACCTGTTTTCAAGATTCTAAACTTACTCATTCCTTTCTCAGAGTTCTCCTATCTTAAAATATTCATACAGCACGCATACTATAGTAAGAGATCCTCATTTATACTGACAGATATAGAATAGTAATAGATAGATAGTAGCACTGAAAGCGGAAAATCGGAAACAAGGCTACTAACAGCTGGGGACCTGGGTTTGCCAGACCCATAATACCCACAGATCGGATATTCCCCTGAGTTTTGCATTAATTCAGCACAGATCTTGCTTCTCTCAGGAGCGACTCTTTTCAATTTACACATAAAAACATAAACAGCATTTCACTCGTTCACAAAGAAACCTTTTATCTTCACATTTTGAACCAACCTAAATCCTAATTGCACAAGGAAAGAAAAAAAACTAAAAATATCACTTCAATCAATCACACAGAAACATCTTTATCATTATTTTTGCCAACATATTATTCAAAATGCATATGTCACAAATTTAAACTAATCAATTCTTTCTCCTCACCGTCCTCACTGTCCTTTCTACTCATTTGCCATGTCGCTCATTTGTTCCGATTGGGCGCCTTCTGCGCTGATCGTTTGTCATTGCCGGTTTTGTTCATTTCCATTTGCTGGGTTATGTCTAGGGTTAGCCGGCCGAATTTCAACATCATGAGGTGCTCCACCTACAGTCCTATTCCCACCGTGTTCACCGTAGTATCGATTCTGGTTGCCGTAACTGTTGCGTTCACGATCCTGTCCACGTCCTCGATCATTTCCGGTGTTCCATCTGTGTTCGTGATTGTTACCCCAGTTTCTATACGGCCGGTCCCGATTATTGTTCCGTTCGCGTCGCGACGACCAGTCACGCCGTTGATTAGTACTACGGCCACGACTGCGATCGCGCTGCTGTGCCCCGTAATAACTTTGTGCCTGATTAGGCGGGCATTCTCCTGTATTGCATTCCAATTCTTGGAGAAGTGTCTTAAACGTTTCCACGTCCTCTTTGCATCGTCCCACAAGAATGACGTGGCGCAAGTGCATCGGCAATTTGGTGATGCATATCTGAATTAGTTCCGCTGGCCCGTGTGGGTCGTATTAAAATTGATTTGCCTGCAGCATGTGGTCGAATAGGCGTGCTGGGCTGCCGAAACCAGACTGGTTCAAATTTGGCAGCATAATTATGCCATATTTGACCCTATCTTGTGGCGCTTCCGACCAATAGGCGGACAGAAAGGCTTGTCGAAACTCCCGAGTGGAGTTGCAGTGCCGCGCTGCCAACCTCATGCGAATCGCCAGTTCGCCTTCCAAATAGCCACACATATATTCTATCTTATGTGAACTTGCCCAGTCGGGGGGAAGACAAAACTCAAATTGCTCGAGCCATGCTCGTGTATGTATTCCTTTTTGCGAATTTCAAAATATCTCAAACTTTCTTATCGTAAGGAAATGTTTGAAAGCAAATCCCCGCATTTCCTCCCGGCGAGGCCCTTGAATGTTTCTATTTTTCTCATGTCTGCCCCTCAAAATACATTCTTCCCTGTCGTCAAAATTTCCCTCGTGGCCGGAGTCCCTCTCTGCACTGTTCGTACGGCTATTTTTAGTGCTATTGGCGAGTTCGGAATCACACGCCATGCGGTTTTCCAGATGCGCCACGAGTTCTTGTAATTCGCCTGTTACAGCTTTGTGCTGCCTGTTCACTTCGAACTGTCCCTTCTGAAATCTAAGAAGCGAATGCACTTCTTTGGTCTCTGCCACCACTACCGGTGTAGTATTGTTCTCGCTTTCCGTCACCTTCATCGTGCCTACGATGTCCGCTGATGCTGCAATCTTATCATGTCTTTGTCTGTTGTCCTCCACCCCAGTCTGCTTCAATTGTTCTACTTGCTGTTCGAGTGCGTGAATCGCTTGACTGTTGTCCGCTACTGTGTTGCTAACGGACGCTGGACAATGCGTTTCCGCCTCCTAAACACTCTAGTGTATCTGCTGATGTTCTCTTTGGCATTCTTCTCTCAGCACTTGGAAATTCCTAAGTGGCTGTTCTTTGCTCTCTTTCGATTCCGCATTGCGACTCCGCTTACTCTGTTCTAAGGCTTGCAGACGGTCATCGATTTGTTCAAATGTACGGCCCAATTCTTTCATAATACCACATTTTATTTCACTTGCCAGATTGTTTATTCTTTGTGAGATATCATCGGACACTCTCTGCATCGACTTGTTGACTTTATTTGTCTGCTGGATTAGTTTTTCGTCTATTTGTTCGCCTAGCTCGCGGATCGATTTTTCAGATTTCTCTGTGATTTGTTCGCCTAGCTCTCGAATCGATTTTTCAGATGGGTCTTTTTGTTCTCGGAACGATTTTTCTGATTTCTCTGCGTTTTCTTTATTTTATTGCAATAAGGCTTTCATGAGTTCTGCCAAATCAATTTGGTTAGTAGGGGACAAATTAATTTCTGGCTCTGCTGTGAGCCCGTTCGTCCTGTTTTGCATTTCCTCTGAAGGATTCCCCATTGCATTTTCGGAACCGTCCGACGCGTTAATATTCGAAATCAAATTATCCCCTTGGTCCATGTTGCTTAAGTTGTTGGACCGCCTGCTTCTAGCTTGGTTACGTGTCTGCATTAGTTCAATTTATACCCAGTACGCAACACACTAATCACAATAAATGTATCCCCCAAAAATTACGACAGTTACACCAAAGGTACCCAACCTAGTACGCACTTTTTCACACCCAAAACAAATTTTTAACTTTGATCGAAGCAGCGCAATTTACAAGCGAGAAAAAAAACACACACACTTATAAAACACACAATACAGAAAACAAAACAACAAGACGAACAACACAGCACCGCTCAACAACGCCGTGAATCTTTTGAAAGTCTGCTCAGAAACAACGCAGAAGTTGTTTGAGCCCTGCAGGGAAAAAATTAAGATTATACAACGCGCGCAATCTAACGTTTCAGAGATTCCAGAGTCTAGCGGAATCACAGAGCAGGGTCGCCATGTGTAATGTTGTTGCTTTAATTTGCTGTGAAAGCCGTGCTGCTATTCAAGACCATAAAAGTGGGTTAAAAGCTGTGAGCTATGTGGGGAAGCTAACCTTGCATTACTGAGCAACTGTTTCACCAGGTATCCAGTCTAGCTTACCAAATTCCCAACCAGACTAACATTAATTATAATCTTTTAATAGTCATATGACAACCGGTGATATGTATATAAAAAAGAGAATTAAAATAAATAGAAATAAATCAGTTTATATCTGGAAATGTATTTTAACATTGATCATTGAAATTTCAGCATATTAAACTCGATTCATAACCAAGCTGACGCCTTATTTAGGATTGCGAAAATGTGAGATTGTAATCTTACGGAACACATCAAATATGGAGCCAAGATTGGGAGACTGCATACAACACTGCATTCATAAAATAACACACGAAGAACGTTGAAACATATGCAAGAGGAAATTAACCACAACCAACCGATTCAATTTTCATCCAAAGAAGTTACGTTCGTAGCATAATCCTGTCCGTCATGAAATTACCACACACTGGTATACTAAATTCATACTAACTCCCTGTGAAATCTTCCCGAAAAGAATAGCAGAGGGCTACTTTGATGCTTACACCACATGCTTCACGTGGTCAACTTGGTTTACACAAAGAGTGTAACTCCACAGTAATTTTGATAATTAAAAAATTTACAATAGAAAAACCTCGAAATGGTTACTATCGTCTTACTATTAACCTGATGGGTTAAACAATTATATAAGCACGTGGGTTGAACATAAAGAAAAGTTGCTATATAGAAAAATATTGTCAAGATGAGACGTTATAATCACACGAACATTCGCATTTAAGATTGATGATCTTAGTTAGAGTTACTGATCAACACGTGGTTCCACTTTACTCACAAAGTAGTGACAAAGCAACTACTGGAAGATATTCTGAACTGTACACTCGAATCACACTGCGTTGCAATTTAAGATAACATTAGATATTTTAGAGCTAAACCTGAAATAAAGGTGATTAAATTTTCAGTTAGGCTGAACTTAAGAAATCCATTGTCCTACAGACTTAGCAGACACGCGCTTAGCCAGAGATCTTACCACTTCAGACGCTCGCCGCGGACAGACTGCCGTGGTCCCTTCCTGAGGGTGGCTCCTACACCAACATGACAAGGGACGGACAGGACCATACTAAGGATAGAAACCTCTTTGCTTTTAGAAAGCGTAGCTACCTGTTCCAACGTTGGTCCTACTGTTCTCTAGCAGACAGGCTTGTCTGCTACCCTCAAGCATACTACAAACACATTTGATCATTCATCCTCTCACACAGAAGGGAAGGGGGATGACAGTATCTTATCATATACAGTATATAAAAGAAAGCGGATGTAGATTCCATATGAGACTGTGTGACATGAATTACATATAAACTGTGTTTTAAAGTGTAGTAGTGTGACAGAACGTTCTTGTTTATGTGTAAAAGTAACACGTTCCACTACTCAGTCTCCTCCCAGATAGTCAGAAACGCCACAGTAAATTTAGAAGAGGAATTTATGCCGTAAATGACAACAGATTTAAGAAATTAACATGAAAGGAATCCAACAGATACCTTGCAACCTCACAAGTTGTCGCACGATTCTTTATGGAGGCTACATTCTACGGCCACCATCCATTCCCCTCCTTGCTGTATTCGCAAGTGGAGCGAGGGAAAAACGACTGTCTAGTGTCTGTATGCCTCCGCAGGAGCCATTATTGCTGTTAACTCGTCTTCGTCGTCCTTACGCGAAATGAATGCTGGCTGCAGTAGAATAGTGCTGTTATTTTTTTTTCCGTCAGTCTTCTGACTGATTTGATGCGGCCGCCACGGATTACTCTCCTGTGCTAACCTCTTCATCTCAAAGTAGCACTTTCAACCTACCTCCTCGACTGTTTGCTGTATGTACTGGAGTCTCTGTCTTCCTCTACAGTTTTTGCCCTCTACAGCTCTCTCTGTCTACACAAATATCCCTTCTCCTTGTCAGTGTTTTTCACATCTTCCTTTCCTCTCCACTTCTGCGCAGGACCTCCTCATTCCTTTCCTTATAAGTCCACCGAATTCGTATGTAGCACCACATCTCAAATATTTCGATTCTCTCCTGTTTCGGTTTTCCCTCAGATCATGTTTCACTACCATACAATGCTGTCCTCCAGACATAAGTTCTCAGAAATTTCTCCCCCATATTAAGGCCCATGTTTGATATTAGTAGAATTCTCTTGGCCAGGAATGCTCATTTTGCCAGTGCTTTTCATATCCTCCTTGCTTCGAGGTTCATTGATTATTTTGCTGCCTAGATACTGGAATTCCTTACATTCATGTACTTCGTGACCATCAATCCTGATGTGAAGTTTCTCGCTGCTCTTATTTCTGGTACTTCTCATTACTTTCATTTTCGTTCGATTCACTCTCAATCCATATTGTATACTCATTAGACGGTCGATTGAATTCAACAGACGATGTAATTCTACTTCACTTACACTCAGGATAGCAATGTCATGAGCAAATCGTTTCGTCGATACCCTTTCACCTTGAATTTTAACTTCACTCCTGAACCTTTCTTTTGTTTTCATTTTTGTTTCTTCGATGTGCGGATTGAACAGTAGCGGGGAAAGAATACATCGCTGTCTTACACCCTTTTTAATCCGAGCACTTCATTTCTGGTCGTCACTCTCGTTATTCCTTCTTGGCTCTTGTACGTATTGTATATTACCCGTGTCTACCTTTCACTTACCCCTATTTTTCTCAGAATGGTTCTGTAGTCAGTGGTAAATGCCGTTTCTCTAAACATTCTCAGTAGTGTTACGCGTTGAAAAGACGACAGACGACTTCCTGCCCCAATTCGAGCTTGCCCTGCACATCCAATAATATCTACAGCTACATCCATACTCAGCAAGCCACCTAACGGTGTGTGGTGGAGGTACTTTGAGTACCTCTATCGGTTCTCCCTTCTGTTCCAGTCTCGTACTGTTCGTGGAAAGAAAGATTGTCGGTATACCTCTGTGTGGGCTCTAATCTCTCTGATTTAATCCTCATGGTCTCTTCGGGAGATATACGTAGGAGGGAGCAATATACTGCTTGACTCCTCGGTGAAGGTACGTTCTCGAAACTTCAACAAAAGCCCGTACCGTGCAACTGAGCGTCTCTCCTACAGAGTCTTCCACTGGAGTTTATCTATCATCTCCGTAACGCTTTCGCGATTAATAAATGATCCTGTAACGAAGCGCGCTGCTCTCCGTTGGATCTTCTCCATCTCTTCTACACTCCTGGAAATAGAAAAAAGAACACATTGACACCGGTGTGTCAGACCCACCATACTTTCTCCGGACACTGCGAGAGGGCTGTACAAGCAATGATCACACGCACGGCACAGCGGACACACCAGGAACCGCGGTGTTGGCCGTCGAATGGCGCTAGTTGCGCAGCATTTGTGCACCGCCGCCGTCAGTGTCAGCCAGTTTGCCGTGGCATACGGAGCTCCATCGCAGTCTTTAACACTGGTAGCATGGCGCGACAGCGTGGACGTGAACCGTATGTGCAGTTGACGGACTTTGAGCGAGGGCGTATAGTGGGCATGCGGGATGCCGGGTGGACGTACCGCCGAATTGCTCAACACGTGGGGCGTGAGGTCTCCACAGTACATCGATGTTGTCGCCAGTGGTCGGCGGAAGGTGCACGTGCCCGTCGACCTGGGACCGGACCGCAGCGACGCACGGATGCACATCAAGACCGTAGGATCCTACGCAGTGCCGTAGGGGACCGCACCGCCACTTCCCAGCAAATTAGGGACACTGTTGCTCCTGGGGTATCGGCGAGGACCATTCGCAACCGTTTCCATGAAGCTGGGCTACGGTCCCCCACACCGTTAGGCCGTCTTCCGCTCACGCCCCAACTTCCTGCAGCCCGCCTCCAGTGGTGTCGCGACAGGCGTGAATGGAGGGACGAATGGAGACGTGTCGTCTTCAGCGATAAGAGTCGCTTCTGCCTTGGTGCCAATGATGGTCGTATGCGTGTTTGGCGCCGTGCAGGTGAGCGCCACAATCAGGACTGCATACGACCGAGGCACACAGGGCCAACACCCGGCATCATGGTGTGGAGAGCGATCTCCTACACTGGCCGTACACCACTGGTGATCGTCGAGGGGACACTGAATAGTGTACGGTACATCCAAACCGTCATCGAACCCATCGTTCTACCATTCCTAGACCGGCAAGGGAACTTGCTGTTCCAACAGGACAATGCACGTCCGCATGTATCCCGTGCCACCCAACGTGCTCTAGAAGGTGTAAGTCAACTACCCTGGCCAGCAAGATCTCCGGATCTGTCCCCCATTGAGCATGTTTGGGACTGGATGAAGCGTCGTCTCACGCGGTCTGCACGTCCAGCACGAACGCTGGTCCAACTGAGGCGCCAGGTGGAAATGGCATGGCAAGCCGTTCCGCAGTACTACATCCAGCATCTCTACGATCGTCTCCATGGGAGAATAGCAGCCTGCATTGCTGCGAAAGATGGATATACACCGTACTAGTGCCGACATTGTGCATGCTCTGTTGCCTGTGTCTATGTGCCTGTGGTTCTGTCAGTGTGATCATGTGATGTATCTGACTCCAGGAATGTGTCAATAAAGTTTCCCCTTCCTGGGACAATGAATCACGGTGTTCTTATTTCAATTTCCAGGAGTGTATGAACCCTATCTGGTACGGATCTCAATATCGGTAATCTTCATCCCTTCCTTTCGTTGGATTCAAGAAAATTTAGAGGGGGTTATGTCTCGAAGCTGTAGTAGTCTTTGTACTAATGATACAGATATCCAAAAGTCGGCAAAAAGAATGGTAGTGCAGAATAAAGTACTCAGCCGCATATCCACTGCTCATGCTTATTGTCGAATGCGCATTAAGCAGCGATTTGAGGCATGCAAATGCAGTGCTGGCGATGTGTGCAGTAGATGGGGGTGTGCCGGCGGCTTGTACGCAGTAAGTTATGACGGCGGCGGCATTATGGGCCGCGGGCTGGCCGCGCACGTGTTCGCGCGCCGCGATTACCATACCGCGCCGGGAGCCAAACAAAAACAGCTCACAAAGGTGGCGGCCACTCACAACTGCTGACTTCATGCCTCATCGGCTGCGCGCCCAGGGGTGAAACGAGGCGCAGAAAGGGGGAGGGGAGGGGGGCACGGGCTGGGCTGGCCCAGCGGGCGAGGGTCTGGGGCTAACGACACTTCCCGTCTGGCGGTGCGAGGGGGCTGAGCGAGCAGTCAGTCAGCTGGGCGGCCGGCAGGAGCGGCTGTGACTCAGCTGGACGGCGCGGCCTCGCTGCTGAGTGGCCCGGCGGTCAGCGCTATTGGGGCCTCAACAAGTTCTGGACGCATCCTCTGACTCCCGCAACACATAATTCACCCTCAGAATATCGCGATGTACATTTAAAAGTCTTATAATTAAACTGTGCCCGAGACATTTTAAGTCTCATCTATAAGTACGAAACTAATGGAAGCTGTAGAACGGAATTAAAATTTGTGCCACGGCCGGGACTCGAACCAGAATCTCCTGATTTATGAGGCGCAAATGTTGACCATTACAGCATAATGGCCTACAGTGCTGCACGGGGTACCCAATTGGATTGCCCTCCCAGCACAAAATTTCATTTCCTCAGCTTATTTTCCCGCTACATCTTCACTATTGCCAGTGCTCGCCCTTACATCCAACGCTGGAGTGCTATTCCAATGCCGGAGAGCGCTGGCAATAGTGACGATTTAGCGGGAAAATAAGCTGATGATATGATTTGAAGTTTGTGGGTAGTCCGTGCAGCACTATCCACTATACTGCTGCGGTCGTGTAATGGTGAGCATTTTTGCATAGAAAGCAAGGAAACATAGATTAGAGTCCCAGCTGTGGGACAAATTTTTATTGATTTCTCCAGCTTCATTATTATGTTTTAAAAGTCGTCAGTCATTCGACAGCTTTTTTGATGCCATTCTCCGATTACATCTGTAGAGGATGCTCAATACGAGTCGAATGTTTGGAGCGTTGGTGGTACCCAGCAAAACAAGGCCAACAAACGTGGGTCCTGTGGTGTTGTCCGAAGTGAGTATGTGTGTGAAATGTTATGAGACTTAACTGCTAAGGTCATCAGTCCCTAAGCTTACACACTACTTAACTTATATTATCCTAAGGACAAACACACACACCCATGCCCGAGGGAGGACTAGAGCCTCCGCCGGTATCAGCCGCACAGTCCATGACTGTAGCGCCTTAGACCGCTCGGCCAATCCTGCATGGCAGGTATTGTCGAAGAATGAGGTGCCGGGTTGCAGTTGGTACCTCACAGCGGCACCACAAGCTAAAGGCAACCGCCGCCAGGATGTCAGACTGTGGCGAAGACATTCCCTTGAGAGGTTCAATACGCCGCCGCTGCATTATGTCTACTCACGTCACACTGCCGGGCGGCTGCCCCCACTCTCTGCCCGTCGATTAAGAGTGCCGCATCAACATACTTCGGGTCCAGCAGTGCCAGTATTATTAATCAGAACTGTGTACCCAAGTGTAAAGTTAAATTTACCACGATATATGACTGTCCTTCAGTACTGGTCTCCTGTAAACATTTCTTCTTGTACGTGTGACAGTAACTCTACTTACAAAACCAAATTTTCTATTCCGTTAAATTTCAGGCAGCGCAAATACCACTTCTTCCAGCGACATTTCCGCCGCGTACCGACCGGCCATCTTCAAAGTGAGTCTCAAGACTGACGACGGGATGCCAAACGCAGCCTTGTACGTATGCTCCATCGCGGCGGTACTGCGCATGCTGGTCACAGACGCTGGTCAGTGTCAAACTGGTACACTGAGACACGCGCCACTTGTGGTCAAAGGTATCAGACATTCGATTCGCTTACCGATGTACCGTATATTCGGCGGCAATGACACCTTAACGACTTCTCTGCAATTCCTTACACCAGGAGCCGGAGTCCATGCCTTATCCAAATGACAGCCATGATTTACATTTATTAAGCTATTGGTTAATCTAATTTCTATGGCTACCTTAAAAATAGAATCCCAAAAGGAAGAGGTGGATGTTAAAATCTTCACGTCACTGCAGTTCATCAAATGACGCTTGTCTATACAATGTTCTAGATTACATCTACATGGATACTCTGCAAATCAGACTTAAGTTCCTAGCAGAGGAGTCATCGAACCACCTTCACATAAACCTCTATTATCCAGTTTCGAACAGCACACGTACAAGCTCCGTTTGACCTTATTTTATTACGTTGATCGTTTCTCTCTATGTAGGTCGGCGTCAACAAAATGTTTTTGCATTCGGACGAAGAAGTTGCTGATTGAAATTTCGTGAGAAGATCCCACTTTAACGAGAAATTTTTAATGATGTCCAACGCAAATCCTGTATCATATCAGTAACATGCTCTCGCCTATTTCTCAATAATACAAAATGTGCTGATCTTTTTTCAACTTCCTCAATGTATTCCGTTAATCCTCGGACAAACGTGGAGTTACCAGTCTCAACAGTAGATCTGTTCCATCCTCATCGATGTTAATGACACGGGCCTGTAATTTAGGGCGTTTCTTGAATATTAATGTGACCTGCGCAGCTTTGCAGTCTTTGGGCACGGATCTTTCGTCGAGCGAGCGGTTGTAAGCGATTGTTAACTATGGAGGTATTGCGTCAGCATACTCCGAAAGGAACCTAATTGGTATACAGTTTGGACCAGAAGACTTGCTTTTATTAAGTGATTCAAGCTGCTTCACTACGCCGAGGACATCTACTTCTAACTTACTCGTGGTGGTAGCTGTTCTTGATTCGAATTCTTGAATGTTTACTTCGTCTTCTTTGGTGAAGGATTTCGGAACGCTGTGTTTAGTTCAAATGGGTATGAGCAGCACTATGGGACTTAACATCTGAGGTCATCAGTCCCCTAGAACAGAACTAACCTAAGAACATCACACACATCCATGCCCGAGGCAGGATTCGAACCTGCGACCGTAGCGGTCGCGCGGTTCCGGAATGAAGCGCATAGAACCGCTCGGCCACACTGGCCGGCGCTGTGTGTAGTAAACCTGCTTTAACAGCACTGTCATTGACTGTATTTCCATTGCTATCGCGCGGAAAACGCATTGATTGTGTTTGCCTCTAACATACTATACTTACTACCAGAATCTGGATTTTCTGCCAGGTTTCGAGACAAAGTCTCATTGTGTAAACTATTATATGCTACTGTGTTCGCAGGTTCGAATCCTGCCTCTAGCATGGATGTGTGTGATGTCCTTAGGTTGGTTAGGTTTAAGTAGTTCTAAGTCTAGGGGAACGATGACCTCAGATGTGAAGTCCCATAGTGCTTAGAGCCATTTGAACCATTTGAAAAGTATTATAAACATCTCGCACTGAAGTTCGCGTTAAATTTCGAGTTTCTGCGAAAGATAGCCAATCTCGGAGATTTTGCCATTCGTTTAAATTGGGCATGATTTCTTCGTTGTTTCTGCAAAGAGTTCTGACTCGTTTTGCGTAGCAATGGGGATTGTTGTTTGTTAATGTATTTGGTATAAATCTCTCATTTGCTGTCGATATCAGTCCTTTGAATTCAAGCCACACCTGGTCGATACTTACCAGTACATTGCTAAAATGTGAGCAGTGGAAAATGTCTCTCAGGAAGGCCTCAAGAGGATTTTTATGTGCTTTTTTAAATAGGTTGAAAATTCGCAGGACAGAGCGGATCACGTCGTGGATAGGGGCCAAGGTCAATAACTGTTAGTTATAAAGAACACACCACAACTTTATTCCTCAAACAAACGCACAGTTTACTCTTTAAAACAACAAAGATCATTTCGCGGCTGAGGGCCCAAGTACCTTCTCCAGAATAAATGATTCCTTTAAAAACACCAGGATTTAGAGTATCTGCTGAACGCCGTACTTAAGTAAAATTACAATTCTTCTCGGCTAAAGGCCGAAATATTATTTCAGATCAGGTAAGGAAATTCTTTAAAAGCCAAGCATTTACAAATTCCTGCTAAAGGCCATATTAAGGAAAATTTAAATTAATTCTTCGGCTGAAGGCCCAATAAAAAAATTCTTTACATAATAAAAGAGATGTTTTAAAGAAAAACTTTTACAGAGTAGAACAGCAAAATATCTTAAGAAAAATTGAAGTGTCTTGTCGGCTGTAGGCCCAAACAATTACTCACGAATAATTGAAGACAACCTTAAGATAAACATTTACAGAACACGGCCAAAGGCCGTTCCGAGAATTCAAGATAATTAAATGGAAAGCTTACAGACAAGGATTTACATATTAAAGCCATAGATTCTGAAACAAACGCGGCTGAAGGCCTCAATACAGAGCAACACGAACTTTAAATAAAACGCTGCTGAAGTCCTAATCTTAAAACAGACGATATTAATACACGGCTGAAAGCCTGGCACAATACCTGCGGCCAAATAAAATGACAATCACAAACAAGAAACAGTGGTGCTCAGAACTGTTCCAAGGGTCGGCCTGGGGAGCAAACTCTAACAACAGCTTAGGTGAGACAGGCAGCCAAGCGTAACACTGAATAATCGGGTGTCAACACGACCTAGGGACGGCTGAAGAACCAACCAACAGCCTAATCAATTCCCTCTGTCGCAACCGACCAACTGTCTACTCCAGTACGCAGACAGCACTCATCTGCTCAGTGTAAATCACAGAAGCTACACACGATTCCACGTAAACACACTTGCACAAGAACTCGAACAATCGTAAAAGCAATTACTGTGAAACGATAAGGACGAATCAATTCGACACGCAGAGAGTTTCCAAAAGCGATCGGCGACCAAATACAACTCGTCCGATGAGACGATCGACCGAACGACGAACCCAGGTCGTCCCCACTCAAGTTATGTGCGTCGGCAACCGTCGGGCGAGTCCTGGCTGTCCGAAGCTCACTGCAGCTCCAATCCGACTCAACTCCATGTCCGTTCGGAACTCGGAGACTCGGCGACCCGGGCACACTGGCTCGGACCCAACCATGCAGATGTAACTCCTGCCCATTGGCCATGACATCTCTGCACAAGGACGGAACCGATCCACGTCCGACAAGATGACCAACTGACGAGGCCCAGAAACGGTCAAAGTACCAAAATACACGTCGCCCGATGAGCCGACCAACCGAACGACCAGCCAACTGTCGTCCCGCTCCAATCTCCTTCTGTCGGACAGTTCATGCGTGTCGCGAGCGGTCGGCGAGCACTGGCTGTCCGCACCTCACTCGCGCTGCGTCCCCGACTTCACTTCAGTGTTGCTGCGTCCCAGACATACGACGACCCGGAAATACTATCGGTCGCTCCAGAGATAGTACGACAGAGCACTTATCGATAAGCGCTGCTCCTGCCACTCACGAGCAGGTAAGGCAGGAAGCTAGTGACGCCAGTGAATGGAATAAGAAAACGAGGTGGCAGTAAGAGGAGATGACAAACAATAAACGGAATGAACACGAGCCGCGCACGGCTCATAGGTATTTTTTCGTTTATCTTTATGTTGTGCCACAGCTGACTTGTCTGTCTGTAGTAAGCGTGTGTATTTTCGGTATTCCACGCACCTCGCATTAACGGAGGGCTGTCTCCCTTTTTTGGATTTTTCATTCGTCGTAAAGATGATGACACATTAGTACATGCTGTATATGGTAAACTACCACATACGAAATTATGTTTACGTGCCAGTAACTGCCATCACCCAATACCCCGTATAAACCACTCAAAAAACGTTTCCGTACCATCATCATGACCTGCACTCCGTACCCTGTCCTTTTCCTTCCCCCCAGCCAGTCAGTAATCTTATTTTCGTGTTTAGATCCTATGGGACCAAACTGCTGAGGTCATCGGTCCCTAGGCGTACAAACCACTTAATCTAACTTAAATTAAATTTACGCTAAGGACAACACACACAACCATGACTGAGGGAGGACTCGAACCTCCGACGGGGGGAACCGCGCGAACCGTGACGAGACGCCTTAAAAGCGCGGCAAGTCAGTACTTTTATGCGACGCCACTCTAGTTTCTGCCAGCAATGTACTTTTCTGTCGCTGTCTACAATGAGAGCGTGCTGAAAAGTATTGCCCAGCAGCTTTTTATGACAATACTCAAGTTCTTTTAATAGAAATAAACGTTATTAATGTTCTGCGGGATTGTAGCATCTAAGATGCCGCTGTGTAACGTAACTACGTTGGTGCGTGAGAAATAGCGTGCTGTAATCGAGTTTAAAATTCGAGAAGTTCGTCCACATAAGCTCTCCTTCAGCATGACAACGCCGTTCTACACCCGAGCGCTGCGCCACCTGCAACGATCCGACGTCTTTGTTTAGCTGTCGTTCAAAAAAATGGCTCTGAGCACTATGGTTCTCAACTGCTGAGGTCAGCAGTCCCCTAGAACTTACAACTAGTTAAACCTAACTAACCTAAGGACATCACAAACATCCATGCCCGAGGCAGGATTCGAACCTGCGACCGTAGCGGTCTTGCGGTTCCAGACTGCAGCGCCTTTAACCGCACGGCCACTTCGGCCGGCAGCTGTCGTTCAAAATTGGTTCAAATGGCTCTGAGCACTATGGGACTTAACTTCTGAGGTCATCAGTCCCCTAGAACCTAGAACTACTTAAAGCTAACTAACCTAAGGACACCACACACATCCATGCTCGAGGCAGGATTCGAACCCGCGACCATAGCGATCGCGCGGTTCCAGACTGTAGCGCCTAGAACCGCTCGGCCATTCCGGCCGGCTTCGCTGTCGTCTATCATCCCCCATACAGTCCTCACTTGGTCACATCCTATCATCATCTGTTTGCAAAACTTAAAGAACTCTCTGGGACATCACCTTGATAGTGATAAAACGGTACAAGCAGAGGTGAGGTTGTGGGTTCCATCAACAAAGTCGAATATTCTACAGGGACTGTCTCTCGTTGGGATAACTATGTTCGTCGCCGTGGTGGACTAATTGTTCAAAATAATTTTCTGAGAAAGCATTCAGTACAATTTCTGACGACGTTTTATGCCTGCTACCGGCTTTAAACGTATAATTTTCCCAGCATATCGAGGGTAGATTAAAGTCGCCACCGACTATAATTGTATGGGCTAGGTACTTTTTTGAAATGAGACTCAAGTTTTCTTTGAACCGTCTAGCAACTATATCTTCTGAGTCGAGGGGTCGGTAAAACGATCCAATTAATAGTTTAGTCCGATTGTCAGATATAACCTATACCCATAGTGTTTCACACGAACTATCTACTTCAATTTCGCTACAAGGCAAACTACCTCTGACAGCAATAAATACTCCACCTCCAACTGTATTTAATCTACCCTTTCTGAACACTGTTAGATCGTTTGAAAAAAATTCGGCTGAACTTATTTGCGACTTTAGCCAGTTTTCTGTACCTACAACTATTTGAGCTTCAGTGCTTTCTATTAGGGCTTGGAGCTCTGTTTCTTTCCCAGCACAGCTACGACAATTTACAACTACAATACCAATCGTTTCTACAACTACCTTACTGTGTTTTAACTGCCCACTTTTGGACGGACGCCCCTTCTGTGGTTCCCTGAGACCCTCTAACCTAAAAAACCTACCCGGTCCCTTCCACACAGGCCCCGCTACCCGTGTCGCCACCTCCTGTGTGTCGTGGAGTCCTGAATTATTAAGTGGAACCTGGAAACCCAGCACCCGATTGGGCAAGTCAAGGAATCTGCAGCCTACACGGTCACAGAACCGCCTGAGCCTCTGACTCAGACCCTCCGCTCGGCTCTGCAAAAAAAGGACCACAGTCGGTCCTACCGACGATGCTGCAGATGGTGAGCTCCGCCTTAATCTCGGAAGCAAGACTGACAGTCTTTACCATTTCCGCTAGCCGCCCGAAACCAGACAGAATCTGCTCCGATCCAAAGCGGCACACGTCATTGGTACCGACATGAGCCACCACCTGCAGTTCGCTGCTCCCTGTACTCTTCATGGCATCCGGAAAAAACCTTTCCATATCCGGAATGACTCCCCCCGGAATGCACACGGAGTGCACACTGACTTCCTTCCCCTCCTTGGCAGCCATGTTCCTAAGGGGCCCCATTACGCGCCTAACGTTGGAGCTCCCAAGAATTATATGAAATTTTTCTTCTGAAATTTTACTTTGACTGTGTGAAGAAGTCTTACTACTTTTTTGGCTCCCATCGCGTCCACTCTTTCTCTTTGACTGTGTGAAGCAAGTATGGGTGGCACAAAAAAGAAGTTCGGTTCCACTGGGAGCTGGCGATGTGAATGGACTAACAAGATTTCCAATGTGGAGAAATAGCACACCAGTTGCGTTAAAAAAAGTAGTAACGGACTTGTGTTATTTACTTACGTTGACATTCTTCCAAAACAGTTGCTGAAAATGAGGACCATAACGTAAATGACAATATTAGCTTTTGCGGTGAGCAGAGACGTGTGAGGGGACATGCTGACGTAATTGGCATTCAGCGCAACCAACAGAAACGTTTAACTTCACCATGCAATTTTGACACGACAGCTTCTCGGATGCTGGGGTTTGCACAAAAAAAAAAAAAAAAAAAAAAAAAAAACAGTGTAATCGACAGGAAGTGTTCCAGACAAATTCGATTGCGACGAAACCGAACGACGTACCCATCGGATACATTTTAATGTGGCACATACTTGCAATTACCATTGTTAGAAAAGTGGCTATCGCCAAGACTGAACGTGCATCGTTTTCCTTTCAATTCTTGCTACAAGGGGGATAAGCTGGCACGTAGCTTGTTGATGTACAGACTATCTAATAATAAATCAGTACCGGAACTTAAATATATGGACCTAAAGCCGGCAGTATACAGGGTGTATCATAATTAATGGCGTAAACGCATACAGTTGAAAGTACACGATACTAGAAGCAAAAGAAGTCTCAGTAAACATGGCGTCGAAAATGCATACCTTCAGAGCTACGAGCAAGTTTTCATCTTCGATACTGCGAAACAAATCTCTTCTGCTGCAAGTTCTTTCCTTTCCATATTTTGGGAACTGGTAGTATGGACCAAAACAAGAAAAAAAAATCCAGTAAACATGTGCTCTAAAACGCATTCCTTAAGAGCGATGAGCACTTGTTCATCTTTGCTACTAAGAAACACAACTCTTCTAGTGATCAAGTGCTCGTAACTTTTAGGGTATGCTTTTTAGAATACATGTTTGCTGGACATTTCTTCCTTATTTTGGTCCATACTACCACTTCCCAAAATAAGGAAAGCGAGGAACTTGCAGTAGAAGAGATTTGTTTCACACTATCGAAGACGAAAAACTTCTCGTAGTTCTTAAGGTACGCATTTTCGACCCTATATTCGATGACACTGCTTTGCTTCTAGTATCGTGTACTTTCAACTGTATGCGTTTACGCCATTAATTATAATACACCCTGTATTTAGAATGTGCAGCCGATATTTTTGTAGACCGATTGGTCGATACCTTTGTCGTCGATATTTCGATGCTTACTTCGGTACATCGATGCCTGATAATGATATTTCTTTAAATATCGATATATGAGATTCCCGATATTTTTAAAAACAGGTGCATGTCTTAGCGTGGGATCTCTGCTACGACGAGTGCAGGATGGGTCTGACGCATGACAATCGTCGTAGCAGAGAGGTGTGGGGGCGGGCAGCCACTGATGAATGTCTCAGCCATGTAGTCCTGTGGTTCAAGTAGGCAGGTGACGCAGTTACGTATTGAACTGCTGTAGATTCAATGCAAAGATGTCGCACGCTTCTGACCGCTACTGAGCGTAATTTAAGAGCCAAGCAGCGTCCGGGCAGATGCCTCCAACCAATACCCAAGTCAACTATGCGTTCGTCCTTCAACACCGCAATGTACAGTACGCGGCACCCATTATGTAAACACCTACCTCTAAGAGGCAAGAATCAAACGAATTGAACGATCTGCGTTTTATGATGGCGTGAAAGGGACTGAGTTGTCTATGATGAGGGCCAGTGCATCGTCGCACGCAACCTTTCTTTTAATATTATTTTATCCATTGTGGTTCCTGTAGAATTGCTCAGCCGTTAATGATTCTATGTGAAGAACGCAATCAACGACAAATACTTTTATAAACCTTTATTTTAACGCCATGACCGGTTATGGGCTATCATGACCATCTTCAGATACTTAACTTGCCCAATTAACGTAATGGATTTGTCAGCAGATGTAGTCAGTTCGTGTACTGCAATTTTTTTTCTTTTTTTGGGTCATCCATCTTCTGACTGGTTTGATGCGGTCCACCACGAATTCCTCTCCTGTGCAACCTCTTCATCTCAGAGTAGCAGCCGGCCGCGGTGGCCGTGCGGTTCTAGGCGCTCCAGTCCGGAGCCGAGCTGCTGCTACGGTCGCAGGTTCGAATCCTGCCTCGGGCATGGGTGTGTGTGATGTCCTTAGGTTAGTTAGGTTTAAGTAGTTCTAAGTTCTAGGGGACTGATGACCACAGCAGTTGAGTCCCATAGTGCTCAGAGCCATTTGAACCATTCAGAGTAGCACTTGCAACCTACGTCCCGAATTATTTGCTGGATGTATACCACTCTCAGTCTTCCTCTACAGTTTTTGCCTTCTACAGTTCCCTCCAGTACCACGCAAGTCATTTCCCGGTGTCCTAACATATGTCATATCATCTTGTCGCTTCTCCTTGTCGGTGTTTACTGTGTGTTATATAGATGTTAAAAACATGGTAATGTGCCTTCATTTGATAAAATACCTAGCGGACCGTTGCACACACTTGGGCATGTTCCTGTACGTACTTACATAATTATGTCCCAATTGACGACAGTCGTATTGCTTTACTGCTTATGCTTTCTCAGGAATATGGACGAACTGTTGAGTGGAAACAGCACACATATTGTAAACAGTTCACTATGGCACTGAACACTTCAGGGTACTCCTCATGTCAGTTTCAGTATCATACATCTGCTTTACATTAGATGTTTTTGCTTACAATGCCAACAGCCTTATCGCAGTGGTAACACCGGTTCCCGTCAGATCAGCAAAGTTAGGCCCTGTCGGGCTGGGCTAGTCCTTAGATAGGTGACGATCCGCTCTGCCGAGCACTATTGGCCAATGGGGTGCACTCAGTCCTTGTGAGGCAAACTGATGCGCTACTTGATAGAGAAGTAGCGGCTCTGGCCTCGTAGACTGACATACGGCCGGGAGAGCGGTGTGCTGACCACATGGCCCTCCATGACGCCTGTAGGCTGAGGAGGATTCGGCGGGTGGTCGGTACTGTTGGACGTTCAAGGCCTGTTCGGAAGAAGTTTAGTTTAGTTTTTGTTTACAATGTAAAGCAAAGAAATCATTCCCTTCTGTTAAGAACATGAGTCTTTGCTACTACAGCTAATAACAGAAAATGCTTCCTCTCTAAGAGTGGAGTTATTATTCGAAGACTACAAGAAAAGTTGTTTTAATGCATTTTTTAAAACTGGTAAAAGACGAGTTGTTTGAAGGCTGTCTTTAAAGCTGGTACTGGAATTCTAAGACGGCATTTTAGACTAATCCGAGTACATAGTGTAAGTTATGGTGTGCGAAACTAAGCACGAAAGCATTTCGTGTGATGTGCCACTGCCAATGTAGCACGATGAAACTGGGACCGTTTATAAAAGGAATTGCTACCTTACAGTACTGAAGGTAACTAAGAGAAATACGCAACGAGACGAACAGAAATGGGCACTTTTATTCAAGGACATACGTACACCGAAGTCCCCGCTCCTCCACCTCTGCAGATCGATTCGGTTGCGAAATGCCATCCATGAAAATGACGTCAGCACCGACTGCATCCTTGAAAAGACGCATGTGCGGAAGGAGTACAGTACCACAATCACATTCATCAGTGAGTGTTCCGTGTTCAAAGATTTTCGATGATGCCAGGAGCATAGGCACTGGACCAACGAAGACTGGGATGGTGTGCTCTTGTCGGATGAGAACAGAATCAGACTGAGTAGTGACTCTAGACGTATCCTCATATAGCGGGAGGTGTTAACACGATTTGCACCCAGGAACGTTCTCGAACACGGTCGTTTCGGGGATGTTAAGGTGTGTGGAAGCTTAATGTCGGATGAGTGTACTGACTTCCAGATCTTTCTACAAGGTATAATCCAGAATGAAATTTTCACTCTGCAGCGGAGTGTGCGCTGATGTGAAACTTGCTGTCAGATTAAAACTGTGTCCCGGACCGAGACTCAAAATCGGGACTAAATTTCACTCTGGAAACATCTCCCAGGCTGTGGTGAGCCATGTCTCCTCAATAGCCTTTCTACCAGAACTACTAGTCTCGCAAAGGTTCACAGAAGAGCTGCTGTGAAGTTTGAAAAGTTGGAGACGAGGTACCGGCGGGAATAAATCTGTGACGACGGCACGTGAGTCGTGTTTGTATAGCTCTGTCGTTGGAGCACTTGTCCGCGAATGACAAGGTCCTGAGTTCGAGTCTTGGTCCGACACAAAGTTTTAATCTACAGTGAAGATTCATGGTACACCCACCTCTCCCCATTATTGTGATACTGTACTCCTTCCTCATGTCCCTCTCTTCAGGGGTACATTCAGCCCTGACTACATTTTTATAGAGGACAATGCGCGACGTCATTGAACTGTGCAGGTGCAAATGGCTCTGAGCAGTATGCGACTTAACTTCTGAGGTCATTAATCGCCTAGAACTTAGAACTAATTAAACCTAACTAACCTAAGGACATCACACACATCCATGCCCGAGGCAGGGTTCGAACCTGCGACCGTAGCGGTCGCTCGGTTCCAGACTGTAGCGCCTAGAACCGCACGGTCACTCCGGCCGGCTAACTGTGCAGGCACAGGAGCAGTTAGAGAATATTCGGCGAATGAAGAGGCCTACCCGTCCTCCCGACTTAAATCGCATGTGGAACGTTTGGGATGCGTTGGGTGGGGAGGGAGGAGGGGGGGGGGGCAGTTGTCAATTACACTGGTGGAGGAATGGAACGTCTTACCAAGAGAACTGCTTGCCGCCGTTGTTGCCAACATGGCACCACACTGTAGAGCATGCTTCGCCGTCGGTGGTGATCACGCACCGTATTAAGCACCCCATGTCCCACGTTTTGTGACGTCGAGGGAAGCATCATAAATCGCGGTGACGTCTGTGTCTTTATCGTCTTCGAATGAAAGTGTCATTTCCGCTCGTCCCATTGCGCATTTCTTTCAATTACCTTCTGTATTACAAAGCAGGAGTTCATTCTATGTATGAGCCAAGTTTCATCAAGCTGTGTTACTTGGCAGTGAAACATCATGCGAAATTTCCTTTCGCCCTTAAGTTTCGCATACACACACACACACACACACACACACACACACACACACACACACACAGAAACACACACACACACACACACACACACACACACACACACACACACACACGCGCGCGCGCGCGCGCGCAATTACAGTTTATAAGATAGTTCAGGCATTGCAGTATTAAAAAGTAGGGTTTGTGAGTTGTGGGAGAGGGGGGAGGGGGAAGGTGAAGGGTGGGGTGAGGCGGGGGGGAGGCAGCGACACTTTTGCTCTGTTCAGAGTTTAGGTTTAATTAGCATCGTTTGTCAGGTTCCATCCACCCTAACTGAGCTTAGGAAGGAGTGACGTGATCAAACAACCGGACACATATATTTAACACAAGTATTCTTTGCTGGTGTGAAGCACCTCCACTATTTGTGCCATGCTGAACACTCCAGAGTAGAAACATTCGACAGTGTCAAAGAATGAACAAATTTTCGTTTTATTTCTTGTGGAAATACTGGTTTTTGGTAGGGTAATTGGGTACCATCAATTAGTATGGGAGGAACATTTTGACATACGTGTTCGCTGGCCAACGTTCGGTGCGATATGCCGTTGACTTGCGGCTTCTCATGGTTTATAGCCAATCGAGATACTATGTACAGGTCATCAGCTGTACTCGGCACTGCAGCAGCGACGTACTTCAGGCTTGTGCTTAGGTACAACTGGATACCATCAGCAAGTAACTGCTGGTTACCAGAATGAAGCACAGATAAAACTTCATTTATATGCGTCGATAAGAAGAGTGGCCCAAGGAATGGACCCTGCAGGGTTCCAGAGACCACTCTTCCATTGTAACTTCTCCAACAATCAGACGGCTCGTATTGCCTGTTCTTAAGGTCACTGTCAAGCCATAGAGTCGCACCGATTGAGAATTACACATGTTCATCTTCTTAAGCTGTATATCGAAATTATTTAAATTAAATGCTGTTCAAATGGTTCAAATGGCTCTGAGCACTATAGGACTTAACATCTGATGTTATCAGTCCCCTAGAACTTAGAAGTACTTACACCTAACTAACCTAAGGGCATCACACACATCCATGCCCGGGGCAGTATTCGAACCTGCGACCGTAGTGGTCGCGCGGTTCCAGGCTGTAGTACTTAGAACCGCTCGGCCACCAAGGCCGGCAAATTAAATGCTGTCCCAGAACACTAATGGTTCAGTCTTTTGCCCGGAAGTGTTCCACTGATGCTGTGAGATGCCGTATCATATACAGGGTGTTACAAAAAGGTACGGCCAAACTTTCAGGAAACATTCCTCACACACAAAGAAAGAAAATATGTTATGCGGACATGTGTCCGGAAACACTTACTTTCCATGTTAGAGCTCATTTTATTACTTCTCTTCAAATCAGATTAATCATGGAATGGAAACACACAGCAACAGAACGTACCAGCGTGACTTCAAACACTTTGTTACAGGAAATGTTCAAAATGTCCTCCGTTAGCGAGGATACATGCATCCACCCTCCGTCGCATGGAATCCCTGATGCGCTGATGCAGCCCTGGAGAGTGGCGTATTGTATCAAAGCCGTCCGCAATAGGAGCACGAAGAGTCTCTACATTTGGTACCTGGGTTGCGTAGACAAGAGCTTTCAAATGCCCCCATAAATGAAAGTCAAGAGGGTTGAGGTCAGGAGAGCGTGGAGGCCGTGGAATTGGTCCGCCTCTACCAATCCATCGGTCACCGAATCTGTTGTTGAGAAGCGCACGAAAACTTCGACTGAAATGTGCAGGAGCTCCATCGTGAATGAAGAACATGTTGTGTCGTACTCATAAAGGCACATGTTCTAGTAGCACAGGTAGAGTATCCCGTATGAAATCATGATAACGTTCTCCATTGAGCGTAGGTGGAAGAACATGGGGCCCAATCAAGACATCACCAAGAGTGCCTGCCCAAACGTTCGCAGAAAATCTGTGTTGATGACGTGATTGCACAATTGCGTGCGGATTCTCGTCAGCCCACACATGTTGATTGTGAAAATTTACAATTTGATCACGTTGGAATGAAGCCTCGTCCGTAAAGAGAAATTTTGCACTGAAATGAGGATTGACACATTGTTGGATGAACCATTCGCAGAAGTGTACCCGTGGAGGCCAATTAGCTGCTGATAGTGCCTGCACACGCTGTTCATGGTACGGAAACAACTGGTTCTCCCATAGCACTCTCCATACAGTGACGTGGTCAACGTTACCTTGTACAGCAGCAACTTCTCTGACGCTGCCATTAGGGCTATCGTCAACTGCACGAAGAATTGCCTCGTCCATTGCAGGTGTCCTCGTCGTTCTAGGTCTTCCCCAGTACCGAGTCATAGCCTGGAATGTTCCGTGCTCCCTAAGACGCTGATCAATTGCTTCGAACGTCTTCCTGTCGGGACACCTTCGTTCTGGAAATCTGTCTCGATACAAACGTACCGCACCACGGCTATTGCCCCGTGCTAATCCATACATCAAATGGGCATCTGCCAACTCCGGATTTGTAAACATTGCACTGACTGCAAAACCACGTTCGTGATAAACACTAACCTGTTGATGCTACGTACTGATGTGCTTGATGCTAGTACTGTAGAGCATTGAGTCGCATGTCAACACAAGCACCGAAGTCAACATTACCTCCCTTCAATTGGGCCAACTGGCGGTGAATCGAGGAAGTACAGTACATACTGACGAAACTAAAATGAGCTCTAACATGGAAATTAAGCGTTTCCGGACACATGTCCACATAACATCTTTTCTTTATCTGTGCGTGAGGAATGTTTCCTGAAAGTTTGGCCGTACCTTTTTGTCACACCCTGTATTTAGTTGGCCTAATTTTCAAGTAAGATTTTATTTTTACCTGGAGTTTATATTCATACTACATTGAAGTTCCCCGCCTGTTCACGATTCTCAAATGTGGTATGCATCTCTACACGCAAATGCAATAGTTCCTAGCAGCTTCGAGTATTAGCATTAGCCTTGTGAGAAGGTGTGCTGTTTTCGTCAAAATAAACTGTGCGCCTACACGAGAACTCTGAATCTTGCAATTAAGGCTAACTCTACATCATAGTGCACTCATAGTTCGCATTAGACGCCTTGATGAATTCAGTGCTGAACGTTCACCTTTTAGTGATCAGAAACTGCATTTAGGTACAGAAAAAACAATTTAATCGTTTTGCTATAGGAGGCTCTGACACGACCGTCTTCAGATTCTTGAACATTACGGGAATCAAATATTATTCTCTTTAATCACCGCAACCAGGCTAGTTAATGTGCCGGTACTGCAGTGCAGCTATGGGACTATTGCTTTCAGAAAGGTGAATGTGGAAATACAATTGGCAGAAGAAAAGAACAACGAAAAACCTTTCTATTCTCTACGGACGAGTAATGGAGGTTTAGGAGAAACGAAAAAAATATTTTATGTGCTGTACGAGCAGCGTAATGTTATCAAAGTAATGAATTAAAACAAGACTACATGCTACTACGCATGTATGTAGCTGGGACAACGGAAAGCCGGCTGCCTTCCATCTCGCTCTCTGGAACTGGTGAAACAAAAAGCTTGGGCTGACTCTTGTGACGCTGGAAATATGACGTAACGAAATTGAACAGAAACACCGACGACAAAGAAATCCAATGGATAGGTACCTCTAACAGTCGGTAAGGGTGTGCATTAACAACCCATCTTATTAATCATAGTACGGAAATGAATCTACAGTATCAGTAATCGCTCTATGCACCCGTAGCGCGTCTCGTAGACTGATATATATACTTAGTCACGCGGTGAAGGGAAACACTTGGCCAGCTGAGTATGTAATACTCATAGTTCAGTGTTTTACAAAAGGCGAGTCCTGAGCATGAGAGAGAGAGAGAGCCCCGGTATTATGAACCATTGCGCAGAGGCTATGTAAAATCAATAATACAAGTTTTGAATAAACCATACTGACAAGGGGAGGCCGCCAATTGTGAAATTCAGATTCGATTCATACTGCGCATAATAAAAGCTCATGGCCAGAGGTGTAATGTGGCAAAGCACCAAGATGCACTTCTCAGCCGTTGTCGAGAAAATCGACAGTTAAAAGAAACCGTTCCGGTGAAATACTCTCGACGATTAGTTAGGTTAGGTTAGTGTTGTTTTAACGTCCCGTCGACAACGAGGTCATTAGAGACGGAGCGCAAGCTCGGGTTAGGGAAGGATGGGGAAGGAAATCGGCCGTGCCCTTTCAAAGGAACCATCCCGGCATTTGCCTGAAACGATTTAGGGAAATCACGGAAAACCTAAATCAGGATGGCTGGAGACGGGATTGAACCGTCGTCCTCCCGAATGCGAGTCCAGTGTGCTAACCACTGCGCCACCTCGCTCGGTCTCGACGATTAGTAATTTTCTACAGCGTCGTGGCGCAGCGGTAAGCGCTCGGGTTCGTAATCCGAAGGTCGCCGGGTCGAATCTCGCGCCATGCAATTTTTTATTAGTTTTTTGTAATTCAAATAAATATATATATATATATATATATATATATATATATATATATATATATAGTATTAATATATATAAAGTATTAATGAATTGCTTATGCATGTTGGTGAAGGCGGATCGCTCTCCAATTGTACCGCCTCCATTTTTCCGTTTTTTTTAACAGGGTGTACCAAAGCTCTCCCGTCCGCACTGATTTTCGACAATGTTATAAGTTGCGCTAGGGACCGCATCTACCTTCTTTCGAAGTTAGCAGGCAACTACGCTGTTATGCGGCGGCTCGTTTCAGCCCATTCAACATCTGTCATTCAAGTGTAACGAGCGAGTAACGGAGTTTATATTTCATACCTGCCACAGCAAATTTGTGTTCGTGGGGTCTCTATTCTAATTCGAACGTTTGACTTACGCTATACGTATTCGTTTCGGAATATCGTTTCTACGTCTTCCGTTAACTGTGCGTGGTTAACATTATGAAGACAATTAATAACATTTGTGAAATACAACTTTGTTTGCGGAAAACATAATGATGTTCGAAGTCGCCAGTTTTTCCACGACAAACGACTTTCAACAACTTATTATATGCATAATTGTTGCAACTGATTGCCGGGAATTATATATATATATATATATATATATATATATATATATATATATATTATAAAAAACAAATACTAAAAAAAAAAAAAAGGTTGCATAGCGCGAGATTCGATCCGGCGACCTTCGGATTCCAAACCAGAGGGCTTACCGCTGCGCCACGACGCTGTAGAGAATTATTAATCGTAGAGAGTATTTCATTACAACGGTTTCTTTTAACTGTCGATTTTCTCGACAACGGCTGAGAAGTGCATCTTGGTGCTTTGCCACATTACACCTCTGGCCATGAGCTTTTATTATGCGCAGTATGAATCGAATCTGATTTTCGCAATTGGCGGCCTCCCCTTGTGAGTCAAAAATACCGATGTGCGTTCAAAAAAAAAAAAAAAAAAAAGTAACATTACATGTGCCCCAATGCTAAAGACACAGATTGTGTAACAACGTTACAGAAAGTGCAAGTATCGCGACCTGTTATAATAATTTTGTTGACAAACGATATTGAGAAACCCTTGGAGAACGAGCATAAAGGAATACGAAGGAAGAATATGCAAAGTTAGAGCGTCCATTTGGTCCAGATCACGTGTCGAATTGCTGATCGGCCGTTAAGATTCACGAAAATCAACTAATCAGAATTCTGCGTTCATAACACGTCCAGAACGTGGCTTTGCTTTTCATTGATAAATAATATGAATCATCAGAAATATTTCGTGAAAAATCCGCTACGCGGTCCAGTCACATTAACGTGACTACCGCCTGTGTTCGACTTGGTGGTGTTCAGATACTATGGGACCAAACTGCTGAGGACATCGGTCCCTAAGCTTACACACTGCTTAATCTAAATTATGCTAAGGACAACACGCACAGCGATGCTCGAGGGAGGATAACGTCCGACGGGTGGAGCCGCGCGAACCGTAGTGTTCGACATCAACGTGCAATTAATTACCTACCACTCACAGACGGTATGTGGGAGCCTTAGCAGTGGAGGATATACAAAGCGTGCCAGAGGGGACGCTGACAACAGTGTAGTCGTTGCTGTAACGTGGAAACGGAGCCATTTATTTGACGTCCAAAACGGCATGACGATGGGCTTTCAGGCCAAGGGTCGAAGCAATTCCGAAACGCCTAAGTCTGTAGCCTGCTAGCGTGTCATCGTGCTGAAGGTATTCCGTGCATGGCGAAATGGTGCTCTCCGGTACAGGCGTCGTGCCAAGTGTGGCGAACCACCGGCAGTAGGTGGTAGGGGTCAAGGACGGCTGCGGAGGGGTGTGCGGGTGAACAGACGAGCAACTGCTGAGAAACCGACCTCCCACGTGAAACAAGAGGCTACCAACGGTGACCGTTCAGCGAACGGTGCTTCGTGTGGACCTCCACAGCAGGCGCCCGGTTGACAGACCCATGCTGACTGCTGTTCATTGGCGACGAAGGCTGAAGTTCGCATGCCAGTACTGAAACGTGTCGTACACTGAGTGGCGACAGGTGGCGTTTTCAGATGAATACAGGTTTCACGCTCTACTCATCATATTCCCGTTATCGCTTACGGCGTGAATTGTCTGAAAGCAAACAAGGAGCGAGCGTTGCGGGGAATGTTTTTATGGCATTTCCTGTGTGATCTCCGCACCGGCGGAATGTTACGTGATACCGCGTACTTATACGTTTGTGACTATTACAGCGCCATCTATCAAAAAGCGAAAAAAGTGGTTCAACTAAGACATTCATGTTTCAATATGTACTACACGAATACGTAATAAAAATGGGGGTTCCTATTTAACAAAACCGCAGTTGATATCATCCGTTTGAGCTGTGGCAGCGGCATCTAGCGGGCCAGCCATAGCGCCTTCTGGTTTCCCCCTTCAAGCTAGACAAGTTTTAATTTTTTTTTGTGGGATCAAAAATTTAAAAACCTCTCTCACACCTGCCTGATTTAGCTTCACTGATTAGGATAGTAAAAAAAAAAAAAAAAAAAAAAAAAAAACATGCGTATATTAAGGGAATTTTCATTCACAAAGCAGGCTTATCACATTCACACAGTTCAATACTGTTCTATCCTGATTAAATTGAGTTTAACTTAAATTCAATAAGGCAGTGAAGCAATTTCGAAGTCTCGGTGCGACGAAAATTGTCAGTCGATCTGCTGAAAACATTTGTAATAATTGTTAACTTTCGGTGATCACGTGGGGAAGACGGGAGATCTGCTGGTGAGACCCTGTTAGGCCATTTATTGAAAGTAATCAACTGGATATTTTGAGCGTACAAAACGGCAGGTTCGTCCAGTGTAGATCAGACGTTCCCCACTGGTCCCGTGCAACGCAGCATAGTAACCAGACACTGTCAATAATAATCAGTTAAATAATACGCGAACACACTTACTTTAGTTTAGTTCATGTATTAAATTCCTTCTCATACAGAATCTCATCAAGATGGCGGCTAGCTCAACAATAAATACATATACATCTTCGTTCTTTCACGGCTAATCGGCAAGATCTCAATCATTCTTTTCATAAGAGAAAACATAGACAGCAAAGAAGCTACTCCATGGAGTAAATGCACGCTCCAAGGAATAATAGGGCTTGAAACTACTTTGCATTGATAATCATCGTATATTAAAGTTTACGAATCGGTAAGATAAGAAGAGATATTTCGAGATATGTACTGAGTTATATAATTTATAAAAAAAATTCTGAAAATATCGCAGACAGACCGCTGCAAGAGACATTACAAAGTTTCGTTCCTTGTAGTTTTTTCGTTTGATGCGCATTTCGTGAGATATTTGGCCCGGTCACGATCAATGGGCCACCCTGTAGATCACCGACGTCATAGACACACTCGTGTCGTAGTCGGTTGCTGATTTGCACGCGGGCACGGAATGCGTACGCACTTTGAGCAGAAAGTCGCTCTTGTAAACAGGGCTCCGGGCGCATTCCGCGTGATTAATGCGGCGGGGCGTCTCCGGCAGCGATCTTTTCGGTGGTAAGCCAGCGCGGGCCGAGAACAGGTGCAGCGCCGGGGATTTCCGCCGGCCGGTGACAAACGCAGACGGCGGCCGACCTCTGCCACATTTTATAGACGTAACGCACGGCCCCCTAAATTACGGCCGGAGGCATAAAGCGGGGGCCGGCGCGCGGTATTACGCCCTTCCTTCCCCGGGACGGACGGCGGCGGCACCGGCCATGGCGGCCGCAGCGTCGCGACGCCATATTGCGCGTCCGCAGCCGCCGGCTTAGCGCGGATCGCAGTAATACCGAGCGGGCGCGTGGGCGCCGCTAAATACGCCGGCGTCCGGACGTACGTACTATATATATAGGCTGCGGCGCTTATCCCGCCATAACTCGCACTGTCACCGCCGACGTTGCGTCGTCGGCTATCTCTCGATGCGACGCCGGCACCTCTTTTTTTTCCTATTTTCCCCCAGCAAAACAGAGAGGAGTTTAAAAAAAAAAAATACAGAATGCCGGAGAGCCATCTCTGAGCAGGCGCTGCAGACGCGAACAAACACGCGCGCCGCTGAAATATGCGCCGCCGTGTTTTATAAGCCCAGCGTCGCGGCGCGCCGGTCCGCGTCGGCGTCGCTTCGGCGTCGCTTTGGCCGCCAGTGTCGGCGAGCCGCCGGCTCGGCGATATAATATCGGCGGCAGGACAGCGACCCGGGGGGGGGGGGGGGGGGGGAGGGGAGGGAGGAAGAGAGAGTGGGGGAGGGGGGCGGGAAAGCAGGAGGAGGAGGAGGAAGAGGACCAGAGGCAGTCCGGACGGACCAGTGCTCTGTCACACAGCGGGGACGGGGGAACGTTTTTTTCCTTAAAAAAAAAAAGTCTAGCTGTGTGGCGTGGTGCGGGTGTCCCGAGCTGCCTGCCGCATTATTTCGCGTTGCGTGGGTGGAGGATCGGCTCTCCTGGACGCGTAGGTACCGGGCTGCGAGCAGCTTGAAAGCCGCTCACTCTGGCTAGTATATTTACGCCACGTATTAAATACACTACTGGCCATTAAAATTGCTACACCAATTATACTAGAACTGACATGTGATTACATTTCCAAGCAATTTGGTTGCATAGATCCTGAGAAATCAGTACCCAGAACAACCACCTCTGGGCGTAATAACGGCCTTGATACGCCTGGGCACAGAGTCAAACGGAGCTTCGATGGGGTGTACAGGTACAGCTGCCTATGCAGCTTCAACACGATGCCACAGTTCATCAAGAGTAGTGACTGGTGTATTATGACGAGCCTGTTGTTCGGCCACCATTGACCAGACGTTTTCAATTGGTGAGCGATCTGGAGTGTGTGCTGGCCAGGGCAGCAGTCGAATATTTTCTGTATCCAGAAAGGCCCGTACAGGACCTGCAGCATGCGGTCGTGCATTATCCTGCTGAAATGTAGGGATTCACAGGGATCGAATGAAGGGTCGAGCCACGGATCGTAACACATCTGAAATGTAACGTCCACTGTTCAAAGTGCCGTCAATGCGAACAAGAGGTGACCGAGACGAGTAACCAATGGCACCCCATACCATCACGCCGGTTGATACGCCAGTATGGCGATGACGAATACACGCTTCCAATGAGTGTTCACCGCGATGTCGCCAAATACGAATGCCACCATCATCATACTGTAATCAGAACCTGCATTCATCCGAAAAAGTGACGTTTTGCCATTCGTGCACCCAGGTTCGTCGTCGAGTACACCATCGCAGGCGCTCCTGTCTGTGATGCAGCGTCAAGGGTAACCGCAGCCATGGTCTCCGAGCTCATAGTCCATGCTGCTGGAAACGTCGTCGAACTGTTCGTGCAGATGGTTGTTCTCCTGCAAATGTCCCCATCTGTTGACTCAGGGATCGAGACGTGGCTGCACGATCCGTTACAGCCATGCTGATAAGATGCCTGTCATCTCGACTGCTAGTGATACGAGGTCCTTGGGATCCAGCACGGCGTTCCGTATTACCCTCCTGAACCCACCGATTCCACATTCTGCTAACAGTCAACGGATCTCGACCAGCGCGAGCAGTAATGTCGGGATACGATAAACCGCAATGGCGATAGGCTACAATACGACTTTTATAAAAGTCGGAAACGTGATGCTACGCATTTCTCCTCCTTACACGAGGCATCAAAACAACCGTTTCACCATGCAACACCGGTCAACTGCTGTTTGTGTATGAGAAATCGGTTGGAAAGTTTCCTCATGTCAGCACGTTGTAGATGTCGCCACCGGCGCCACCGTTCTGTGAATGCTCTGAAAAGGTAATCATTTGCATATCACAGCATATTCTTCCTGTCGGTTAAATTTCGCGTCTGTAGCACGTCATCTTTTTGGTGTAGCAATTTTTATGGCCAGTAGTCTATATGCGAAACTCTAAACAATGAAACGGAAGACAGTAGAACTCAGACGGTTGCACCAATTTTTTAGAAAAGAAGAAAAGCCAAAGTAATGCGAGTAGGACTCGCTTTCTACGCGTTCCGTACAAATTTAACTACGTCCATAGATAATTGTAATAACAATTTCGTGTCTCTCAGTGGCCCGCTGAATGTCTTTCTATTGGACGCCACTTCGGTGACTTGTGTGTCCCTAACCTACCACAGTCACCAAGCCGGGGAACGCGTACCAACAGCTTAATGTCGAATCCGGACGACGTGTTGTTACTGGGTGTTCCTCACATCGCTGAGACATGAAAAGCTATCTTTGTTGCTCCACTATGGACGTGGGGCATCGGTTTGGCACGTATTTAACAACGAAATCCGCCGGCAGCCGTACCATTGAGACGTTATTTTATTATACTTCAGCTACCAGTTTCGGCATTTCATTATGCCATCTTCAGGCCCCTGCGTAATAAAAGGGGTATACTTATAGTGTATACTACAGATAGTGACGCCTGACAATAAAGACACTTATACCTACAAGATGGAAGTAGCAGCGTTAAGATAAATCTTAGTGTGCATCGAGCACAACAGAATAAAATGTCTTCATAGTTGTTATTCGTGACACTAATTAACATCACGCATTTATGAGATAACATGTCAGACATTGAAAAGACCGCACCGGGATCCAATCCCGCGACCTCTCGGCTTCCTCGCACGCACTCTACCGCTTTTTAAAAAAAATATTAGCAAACTGACTCGGTATTTTCATAAAGATTCAGACGACTATAGTCAAAATCGTCATGTAATATGAGCTGCAAATTCAGAATGCAAATAATTAATAATAACACAGCAAGAGAAAAAGATTCTGACTAATGGGAACTGACTCACCACCTATTGTCTATTTTTTAATTTCTTTTAATTTCTATTTTTGTATTTTTTAATTTTTTTTATTTGTGCAAAAAAGATAAAAGTGAACAAAACAGTCCTTCAGGTGATTGAACGCCAGAAACAGGGAGGAATAAAACACCACAGGGGTGCTTAACCAACACCCTGTAGACTAAAAACAAGAAAAAGTATATCTGCAAAAAGTGTTCGATAACGAGCCAACAGCAGCCACTTCCAACATCCGATCTCCAGATAATGGATCATTCCCTCATTCAACAACATAATTACCGTACTGATCCAGGAAACAGATGATCGTATTAGTTTTCTTCTGAAGAAAAAAAAAGGATACCTCTGGACGGATAACGAATTACCATGCATTTGGAAAAGCAAAGCCAATTGTCGACGAATACAGAGCCAATATCTCGTCTACAGCCTCTGAAGTAAGGTTTCAATGTGATGACATTTGTCGCACTGATCAATCAGGCGAACGCCTATGCGAAAAAGACAGTCGCCAGTCGGTATTAAACGATGAATAATCCTATATCACGACGCAGCGATCTCCATTAGTGATATAGAAAAACTAAGATGAGTCGAGATAGTAGTAGTGGGACAAAGTTCGTGTTACACGACCTGCATTGTCGCCAGATGTATCAAAGATGGCGGCGATGACGCCATCCAAGATGGCGGCATGTAGACTTGACAACAGCACATGACATCATCCAAGATGGCGGCTGTGACGTTATTCAAAATGGCGGAATTTGGTGAGAATATAGGACAATTGGGCTACCTCCACTAACGTAACCCCCCTCTCCCCTCCCACAGAGAAATAGTGCGAATTTCAAATTCCAACAGGATAATGTGTCACACCACAGTTATCTCTACTAACCTAAGAAAATCGCGGGAAAATAGGTCATTTGGGCTACCTCCACTACCAATCCCCCTCCCCTCTCCCAGAAAAATAGCAGGAAGTTCAAATTCCAATAGGATAATTCATCACACCATAGTTATCTCCACTAACCTAAGAAAATAGCGGGAAGATAGGTCCTTGGGCCACCTCCACTAACCTAAGTCATCCGACCACCACCTCATCCTAGGAACTGGCGCCAAGTATGAATTTTGGTGGTAGAGAAAGGTCTATTGGGCTGTCTCTACCATCCTCAGAAAATGGTGGGAAAGAAATTTCACCTCCACTAACCTAAGTCACCTCACTGCCACTTCCTCCTAGGGATTTGTGGGTAAAGGACTTGACCAGCACTGGGTGTTAAGTCTTTATTTAAACAATTTAATGTAGTACAGCTATCCGCCTGTGTTCACTATGAGGTCCAGACTCCAACTGACTTAGTACACAGTACCACCAGTAGAGCATCTCATCCATGACGTAATCCAAGGTGGCCACTGATGATGCGAGTACCATTATCCAAGATGGCGGGAGACAGTGTGTTAACCATGAGGCCCAAGTGGTCTACTAGACAGTACCACCACTATAGAGCATTGTCATCTGTTCTATGACATAGTCCAAGATGACAGTCCATAGTCCAAGATGACAGTCCGGGGTGGAGTAAATGGTGGAAAATGGACTCTGCCTTTGCTGGATATAAGTCTTTATTTTGCAGGCAATGTCTCCACCATGAGATCTAGTGTCCAACTGACCTAGTACACAGTACTTCCACCAGAGGGCACTGTCATCCCTCCTGTGATGTAATCCAAGATGGAGGCCTGGAGGGGGAAAATGGCACAAAACTGACTCAGCCTGTGCTGCGCTGCTGGAGAGAGTAAGGAAGGAGTGTACTTTATTTATTTTGAAACAATTTATTTAGGAATGGAGTATATTTATCACAGTTATACAAAACATACGATCTGACATGCTTGGAGTCACGCCACACAGCCCACAGATCTGTAAACTACTCCTAAATAATGCTCTGCAGACATGCAAACAACTCCTAACTTACCGAAATAATTTCAGTACAGACATGCAGACTCCTCCTAAATACTGCAGTACACAGATGTGCAGACACAAAATCAACTCGTAAACTGTCCAAATAGTGCATAGTGCAGCCTACAGACCTGCTTGCAAAATAATGCAACAGACACGCAAACAACATACACAGGCACCACCTGCCACCCCCTGTCTACTAGACCACACAGGAGGCTACCGACAGCCCTGCAAAGTGACGCAGCCATTAGCTGTCAAATCAAACACAGGTGTCCGTTTGGGTCCCACGCGCATGAGGCGGTGACATCCCTTTCATACATGGTACCTGAGAAATTCCTCTTGAAATATGTGTTCACCTAGGCACCATAGTTGACACAGCCGGACAGCAGCTAAGATGCCACTGCGAGTCGCCACCAGATGCAAGCCAGTGCAACCCATCACTTTCATGCTGCTGCAGGTACAAGTTGCTTCTGTTTTGGAGTATACAGTTAGAGTTCTCCAAGTGTTATGCTAACATCACGTGTCTATCTAAATAAATGACAAGTCATCCTCTGGGCCGTGCGAATGTGTGTTTACTGTTGCTGACATGATACCTATGGATACTGATGTCACATCTCTATGTAAATAAGTGCCACACCTTCATCACTCCTGGCATGACACCTTGCTCTACCTGTGCTCCAGCGTAGAGAGAGAGATGTTGCAATGCTTCAGAGTAGCACAACATGCATTGTTCCTCACATTCCTAATGTGGCATGCGAGAGCTGTATAGCCTGTGTCCGCATGCTTATGTAACAGGTCTAACATCTACTTCTTTGTCTCTAGCAATCCTAATGGGACATCACTTCTTCCCTTCCCTTTATCAACATAGACACAAACGTTCTCACTGCTAAAAGCACTCATCATATCTGTCCAAGCTCACAAAACACCGTTATTTTTGTTGAGGAAGAGAGTATGGTCTAAGCACAGATGGGGAGGGAAAGCAGATCAACTACGCAAACAGAATTCCAAGAACTATCCCAGAGAAGAGAAAAATGACGCGAATTTGCGCTATCCCACAGCTACTTGTCCTAATGCCACAATGGCGGATGAGTGACAGCATCGCTGACACAGATCGATAGTCTGCTTCAACTTGTCTTTCAACACTTGCTTTCTAAGAACTTTCCATAGATACGTAACCTCCATCTTGATTGAATCAGTTTGCATACACTCCAATATCCCAGCACAGAGAATGTCTTGTGAATGAATCAAGCATTGTGATTGGCTCTTATCTAATTTACCCGCTGAATTACTGATACCATCGGTGTGGAAGCAACATCTGCCTTTATTTTCTTTCTGCAGACAATACTTTCAACGGGAAAAACCTTTTTTACACAGATCGTGATATTGCACCAACAATTAAACCTTGCAAACTGCACAACATATCGTCAAATATAGAAATACTCTTACTCAATTACACTGCGATCTCACTGAGGACAGGAGCTTGCATATTAGAGCGTGAAACTAATCTCCAACCCATCAATATATCATCATGTACTGTGTTGATGTAGTAAACATACAATTCTTATCCTCCGCCATACAAAATCACCCCTTTTACATCATGTGTACATACACCACAAAGACAGAGAGTACCGTATATACTCCTCAACACTAGATATTTTCCTTTGGCCGTCGCATGACCAGAACGCCCTCAGCAGACCAAAGTCGCTCTCACAGCTGTTCTATAAATTCGAGCTCGTTTCGCCTTGGCACAAAGGCATTAGTTTCTGGTCCAGACCTGCTCACTTGCTTGCTTTTCTACACCCATCTCCAGACTCAGGGATTACAAGAAACCATGTATTGCTGCATGGTTTACCAGAATGTCATACCATTCTCGTGGTACTTCTCAATATCAAGCACATAGCAATATAGCCTGCATAGCAATATAGCTTTCTTTACATAATTCCGAAGATATAAACTGAAATTATTTTTCTACAAACCCAAAACTTTAGCGCTTATCCCATCTGTGTGGTCCTTTACATCAGAACTCCAAACAAATAGAGGAAACTGATATTTCCACTCACGAATATCGATATTGGTGATGTAACAGATTCCAAATCATCCCTATAATTTACAAGGTCAACTAAGGTGTTTCGCATGTCTAGAGAACCAGCAAATGTGTCTTCCACATGCTAGATGCATTCACCACGATCGATCTTCTCTCAACTAAATAAGGGCGCAAAATGTGCAGAAGCAGTCAACCAAACAATTTAAATGGATGGTAATAGCGGTACAGTGCAAACACGCCTCCATTTTCAATCTTCTCAGTTTTCCACGCGATCACGAAAGCTATCCAACACACACTAAATATTAGTTCGCTATTCTGCCGTCTAGAGGACAACAAAGTTAATTCATCTACATTCCAACACTCCAAGGCGTCTCCATTCTGACAGCTCCTACCGTTAACAGGAAACTTAAATCACCCCTGCACAGGTCACCAGCACTGCAAGCCAAGCACACACAGGTAGAATAAATCATCCTAAGAAATCGGTCACATATATATTTTATTTAGTTGAATTAAGTCAGGTGATGCTGAGGGAATTAGATTAGGAAATGAGATACTTAAAGTAGTAAAGGAGTTTTGCTATTTGGGGAGCAAAATAACTGATGATGGTCGAAGTAGAGAGGATATAAAATGTAGACTGGCAATGACAAGGAAAGCGTCTCTGAAGAAGAGAAATTTGTTATCATCGAGTATAGATTTAAGTGTCAGGAAGTCGTTTCTGAAAGTATTTGTATGGAGCGTAGCCATGTCTGGAAGTGAAACATGGACGATAAATAGTTTGGACGAGAAGAGAATAGAAGCTTTCGAAATGTGGTTCTACAGAAGAATGCTGAAGATTAGATGGGTAGATCATATAACCAATGAGGAGGTATTGAATAGGATTGGGGAGAAGAGACGTTTGTGGCACAACTTGACTAGAAGAAGGGATCGGTTGGTAGGACATATTCTGAGGCATCGAGGGATCACCAATTTAGTGTTGGAGGGCAGCGTGGAGGGTAAAAATCGTACAGGAAGACCGAGTACACTAAACAGATTCAGAAGGATGTAGGTTGCAGTAGGTACTGGGAGATTAAGAAGCTTGCACAGGATGGAGTAGCATGGAGAGCTGCATCAAACCAGTCTCAGGACTGAAGACCACAACAACAACAACATATATTTTGTCCCTGTAAATGTTAAGATCGTGATCTCAGTTGAACGACATTTGACAATGAGCAAGTATCGGAAATACACCCTGTTGATAACTGTGACTCTGGAAATAGAAATATCAGTACCAGTCTTATTACTTGACATACTCTTCCCTCTGCTATCACAGTATTCAACGTCAAATCCATACCTTCCTTACAAATGGACATAGTCATTTCCTTTGCATATGTCAGAACACAAACACATACTTTATAAGACTGATGCTCAATTTGAACCTATCACACACCCACTACTACTAAGTATAATACTTCACCAATAACTGATTACCTAAGATACAAAATAATAGAGAAAATCAGTGACAGGTGGACATGTCTCATAAGTTTTTCTTGTGAGTGATACCACTGTGTCTTAGAAAGAGAGCTGTAATCGTCTCATATGTTGAAAAACCCGATCGCAACAATTACTGTATGTTACTTTCACAAGAAGTCTTGGTTCTACAGGTGCACGCCAAGTATCCATGTTAAAAGCTATACCAGCTGTATAAATCCACATATGACATTACCTACGAATGACGTGGTTTTTCCAGACCAATACCATGACACTGAATATAGACAATGACCACTGGAGTATGTATAATCACACCAGCAGTTCGATTACACACTGCTGATGGTGCACCTTTATAATAAAATTATCCAATTTTGAAAGTGATTCGGCTAAGGAGCGTGGAATGAAATAGATATGTGCAGCCCCCTCATGCAGTCGTCACTAGACATTTTTCCAGTATTTGTAACGCATCCTGTGTCGATGCCATATCATATCTCTGGCGCTCACGTATCTCGAAATGAGCCACCTTTCTCGAACCTGTCTGCTAGAGTAAAGTCCAATGTGGGTTTAGGTAGCCCCTATGTATCGTGCAACTACCCCTCGGACTCTGCGCTACCGTCCCTACGGCTTTGCGCATGTGACTGTTCGAATGTAAGTCGGAACTGAG
Organism: Schistocerca serialis cubense; assembly: GCF_023864345.2. NCBI lineage: Eukaryota > Metazoa > Arthropoda > Insecta > Orthoptera > Acrididae > Schistocerca > Schistocerca serialis. The sequence goes on from NC_064642.1 coordinate 22,171,477, forward strand.
TAGAAGTCAGCGAAAGATACATCTACCACCTTCGGCAACCTGTGTAGGAACAGGCGAAGCTGAGTTACTGTGACAGAACTGTGTCTGGTCCATTCGACGGAAACGAAGCCTATAATATGAGGTAGTATAAAAGGCAGTATGGGAGCTGGGGTAAGGATGTAGATTTTGCTATTGCATCATGGTGCTTCGCCGAGCGAGGTGGCGCAGTGGTTAGACACTGGACTCGCATTCGGAAGGATGACGGTTCAATCCCGCATCCGGCCATCCTGATTTAGGTTTTCCGTGATTTCCCTAAATCACTCCAGGCAAATGCCGGGATGGTTCCTCTGAAAGGGCACGGCCGACTTCCTTCCCCATCCTTCTCTAAAACCGATGAGACCGATGACCACGCTGTCTGGTCTCCTTCCCCAAACCAACCAACCAACCAACCATGGTGCTTCTCCAAACTACAAGCAGGTACTACAATCCATGTCCCTCAGGGTCCATTCACATCTATCACCCCAACATTCTATCATAATTATTCCGCTCCGTCCACCAGAGAAAAATTATGACCTATAAAAGCTCAACTAACTTCATATGATAGAGTACAAGGTAAGATTTTTAACACATCTATCTCCTCCCATATATCGAAACCAAATACGGCATGCGTGCAGGCATCGAGCAAATGTTACGATCCTATTAAATATACAGGTATTGATCAACTGCTCAGACCAGTTTAAAGTTCCATCACCAGTACTCTAGAATAATGATCGTATCCAGCGGACTATATTGGAAGTCGCAAGAGGCAATGTCTCATTGTTTGAAACATTATTTTCTAACACGCTTCATACACTGCCAAACATTTTATTTTTATGCCACGACTTACACGTCTGTGTCAGGTTCTAAACTGACATTAAGATGTTCTGATCCATGACCTCTCACAGACAACAAGGACATCAACTCAAAGAACAGTTATCCAAGACGCACTGTTATGCGATTGATGTCATTCAAGATAGTTATCCAAGACGTTGCAGTGTTATGCGATTGATGTCATTCAAGATGGCAGCTTTTGGTGGGAAAGTGCCACGCCCTCTGCCAAGCCCCCTTGGTAGGAAGTTTGAATTTTGGTGGGAAGATAGGTCAAGTGGGATACCTCTACATTTAAACTAGTCTGTCACAGTGACGGAATAGCTGATGGCTCTGCATTCCATTTCGACTGATTCCTCATATTGCACTCATGTACGTGATCACTGTTTCGGTCCTAGCAACCCCCAGAATTGTCACCCATCCACAAAACTCTTTCCCCAACTCAAACAAGCGTTGTCTGTCAATCATTATGTGGTAACCAATAGCCTGTCAGTGGATGGATGGGATGGAAAGGCACCACCGATGTACTGTAATAATAAGCATCAAAGTTGATAGTGCGAACCATTTTAACAATTTTACAGTAATTTCAATACCGGCGAATTATATGACAGTATGTTTCGCCAATGTCAATATCACAGCTAAATCGCCCCTTTGCGAGTATCATTGCAAAAGTAGATAGATGACTGTGAACTATATCCATTCATCGTTAAGTGTCGAACACATAAATCATCAAAGAATACCAAACAGCACTCTACATATTTTTAACACCTCGAGCATTGTGCATAATTTACGATCTATCTCTGAGCGGATGGTAGTCACAGAGCATTCTCGCAGTCTTAGGATAAAATTAGAGACTGAAATGCCTCCCCACACTCTCTTTGACCAGCCCGCCCTGCAGCACCGTCACCGATTTAATCTGCAGCTGACCAGAAGTACACTGCCACATTCCACGTCTCGTGAATGAATGCAGCTTGCCTAGTCTTCACCCACCCAAGTGCACAAAAGTTCCCCAGATGCACCCTTATCGAGGAGGCTAGTACCCCTTATAGGGGTATAGTAACAGATTTTAAAGTGTTGTGATGAAATGACACAGAGTTAAGAACAAGCAATGGGTAATTTTCATGCATGATGGAGCTCCATCTGTCTGGAGTTCGAAGCAGTTTACGTGAATCAACTACGCTATCAACTCTAAGGTATGGTTCTAGAGTCCAGGATCAGTAACTGGAAGTTATTGGTATGAGAGAACCTAAACACCTGCACTCCCAAGGCTACAACGTTCCGCACTTAAAACAGGTTACAATGTTAGATAGGTTGAGTTTCCAACCTATCAGTCATGTGGAATGCAGAGCTGTTAATATTCCAACGTAAGAAATATGTTTCCAGCGCATGACATGCATCCTTCTTGCAGCTTTATCAACCATAAATTATGGTAGAAAACTGTAAAATACTGGCTCTGTGTGATACTTGGACAATATAGCTTTCCAGAGATGTATACCGTCCACATCCGATCATGATCCAGAAATTATGCAATGCCAACATCAGTTCTATATAAAATTATCGTTAGTAACTGAGAATACCTCTTACAAGGAAATAGATAAACACACAGCAGTGGTGTCCGACATGTGGAATTACAAGTCTTGCCGCCACTAACTCTGTAAACAGCACATCAGTCAAGCAGATGTATACATGGGGATTGCAGTGTCTCACAAACACGTATCGCTAACTTAGTTATGAAACTGAAGTATCGATTTTACACTTAACATGCGACCGGGAACGCAGCACTTCGCATAAATCTTCGTTCGTTTAGAGGAATGTGTCATGGTTCATCACACGTGAGATGGAAGTCCTCTGATGGCCGAGAGGTTTACTGTTAACGATCATAAGTAGACAGTGCTCTAAGACTCACACAGAACAAGCGGTTTTATACTAGTCGAACGCCTGTATGACATGCGACTGATGTATCCTGACAGATCAGCGGAAAAAATTGTCAAATGACCTGCACCAACATATGCGTCCCTATCTAGAATGCATCATCAGCCTGCCATTAAATCATACCTCGGTACAGCTCCATCTTAAACGACAACCCTGTCCATTCGCTATTATCCTTTAACACAGATGCAAGTAAGTTTAGAAGCAGATGGTTCTCTGTCTTCCTGAAAAGCGTCAAATACAGTAGTCAACTCACGTGTATCACTGTTACCTCAACAGACATACTGTTGAATGCCGCCTCAGCGGAAGAAAAAGTGACTATTTCCCTACTTTAGTTCGCTTCTGTGTCGATGTTTTCCCGGATTCCTCTTGCTGTCGTGTACTTAATCCAATGTACAAATTGTTCTGCACCAAGCCAAAGACATGCAAGTACTTCCTCAATTTCCCCACATTTCAGCGTATTTTCCCTGTATATATACTTATTTTCCACAATTCTGTCGATTTTTAGGGGAGGTAGCCCTAGCGCCTTATCTTCCCGCGATTTTCTTAGGTTAGTAGAGATGACCGTGGTGTGATGCATTATCCTGTTGGAATTTGAACTTACCGCCATTTTTCTGGGGTAGTGGAAGAGAGGGTGTTAGGTTAGTGGAGGTAGCCCAATTGTCCTATCTTCCCGACAAAATCTTGAACGACGTCACGGCCGCCATCTTGGATAGATCTGGCAATAATGCAGAGTGGGGCGACACAAACTTTGTCCCACTACTGATAGTTTTCTAGGTTGCTGACGGGGAAGCTTCTTCAGCAGGGGAGAAGCAAGATGATAGACCCAAACGGGATAATAAAACTCCAATAATGAGGTGTGTCTTGAAAGGATATCAGCATCTAAGAAACTGACAATTATAAAATACTCACGGATATGTCGCAGTATAGAGTTAATCCGTGCAACACCAGTTGTTGGAGTCACAGGAGTTACCGGCTGGAACCTGGAAAATGTTGTTGTTGTTGTAGTGGTCTTCAGTCCGGAGTCTGGTTTAATGCAGCTCTCCATGCTACTCTATCCTGTGCAAGTCTCTTCATCTCCGAATATCTACTGCAACCTACATCCTTCTGAAACAGCTTACTGTATTGTTCAAATGTGTGTGAAATCTTATGGGACTTAACTGCTAAGGCCATCAGTCCCTAAGCTTACACACTACTTAACCTTAATTATCCTAAGGACAAACACACACACCTATGCCCGAGGGAGGACTCGAACCTCCGCCGGGACCAGCCGCACAGTCCATGACTGCAGCGCCTGAGACCGCTCGGTTAATCCCGCGTGGCTCTACGATTTTTACCCACCACGCTTCAGTACAGTACTAAATAGGTGATCCCTTGATGCCTCAGAACGTGGCCTACCAACCGAACCCTTCTTCTAGTCAACTTACGACACAAATTCCTCTTCTTCCCAATTCTATTCAATACTTCATCATTAGTTATGTGATCTACCGACCTAATCTTCAGCGTTCTTCTGTAGCGCCACATTTCGAAAGCTTCTATTCTGTTCTTGTCTAAACTGTTTATCGTCCATGTTTCACAACTTACATGGCTACACTCCATACAAATACTTTCAGGACAGACTTCCTGACACTTAAATCTATACTCGACGTTATTAAATTTCTCTTCGTCAGAAACACTTTCCATGTGAAGTCCAGTACATTTAAGTGTTCTTTAATTTGCACTCATAAGGCAAAATATGTTAAACTGTGTCCGACCCTTGAATTGGTTCCTCTCATTATACCTCTTAGGATCCATTCCACATAATTACTAACATCGGAGTATCCTGTATGTGAAAAACGATTGAAAATAAGTGATTGTAGGTGTTGCTTAGTTCTGAACGCATCATGATATATAGAAATACTGTGGATTTCATTGAAATCACGGGAGGTAGTTAGTATGGCATTTATGAAAACCTCCATAATGTTTGATTTGTTTTAATTGAAAGTATTTGTGCTTCAAAGATTAACTGCATGTAATTCTGTCGGTGAAAATTACTAGTTGTGCTAATGACAAAATGAGGTACGTTATTTTGAGTTTAGTTAGAGTGAAATGCGTTTGAAGTCATACGTAAGAACCTGTATAAAAGATCACCGGAATTAACTGTTTTAAAAGTCCTGCAAGGTGAGTGAAATTTGTGAAAGAGTAATACCTAAATTTGCATCTTACAAATCGTCTCAGGAAAGTGTGTTTAGTTTGCTTTAGTGTAATGGTCAGTTGAAGATCTCCACTTTAATGTTGCTTAACATGAAGAAAGATAAAGAGATTTTAACTCTGCAGCGGAGTGTGCGCTGATATGAAACTTCCTAGGACCATACCGCGACGTAATCGCTTTGACAGCGGCCTGCAAAATACGAGGCGCCCTTGTCGCCGTAGATTTTGACCACGCATTCGACCGCATCGACCACGGCTTCTTACGCGCAGTTTTGCAACACATGGGCCTCTCTCCGGAGTCTGCACAGGTGGTCCTTCGACTGGTCCACGGAGCGCGCTCCCGCATGATGGTCAACGGTTATCAGTCTGGTCACATTGTTGTTGGACGGTCAGTGCGACAAGGGTGCCCCCTGTAGGGTATATTATTTGCTGCAGCGCTTGAACCAGCTTTACATGGTCTACGGCAGCGATTAACTGGTATCTCCTTGCGGGACGTGACCTTTTGTTGTGGTGCATTCGCCGATGACGTGGTGTTCCTGGCCAGATCTGAGGATGAAATGCATATGGCGCTACAGTGGCTACGCCAGTACGGGGCGGTCACCGGGAGCGTCATCAACGTGAAGAAGACAAGATACATGGATGTCGGAGGGGGGATTTCCCACACAACGGCGGTGCCCTTTGACAAGGTGCCCGTACTCAAGTGTTTAGGAGTGCAATTCTATAGCAATGTCCGCCGCACGGCGGCGGCTACGTACCGCCGGCTCCTGCACCAGACACGTGCTCTGCTGCAGGACAACAAACTGCGTCGCTTGGATATGCTCCTCAGAACACGTTATGTCAACACCTGTCTTGTCTCAAAACTGAACTATTTTGCGCATATCCTTCCCTTGACGGCTACGGTGGCCGACAGATTTCAAGCAGCATATGGACATTTCGTAAGCACCGGTCTGGTTTTTAAAGTCCGATACGCCGCCCTGACACTGCCGCAGCGGGCGGGCGGTATCGGTTTAATTCACGTATATAACCGTGCGCGATCGCTTTATCTCAACACTATGCGTCGTACATGGCCCTCTGCCCACGCCACTCTGACGGGCACCCTTATAGCGGAAGTGGCACCACACTCTCTGCATCCCCCGGTTTCTGTAGGACACATTTCACCGGCACTCACCCACGTCAGAGAGTTCTTTATTGACTTCAGCCACTTACGGTCAGAACTTCCGACGACACGGAAGCCCAGCACAAATGACTATTATCGCCTCTATCAACAGCGGCAACCTGTAAATACGGTCACCTACAGACATCCTGAAGTTCCCTGGACCACGGTGTGGCGAGCGGTACACACGCCTTTTCTACCTACGACGGTGCGTTCATTGTGGTACGTGGTTATGAATGGGAAGTTCGCTACTCGTCAGAGGTTACATTCCATACATCTGACGGACGACCCCTTGTGTCCGACATGCTCAGTCGCTGACTCGGATGCACACCGGCTGACGTGTGCCGCGACCAGCGAGTGCTGGCTACTGACGCAGCGCATGCTGGCATTACTCTTGCGGCGATTGCCGGAGTCTATCTCTCCTGATGACGTATTGCGCCCTGACGGCGTATACTTTCCATCAACCAGAACGAACGCCGTTAACTGGCTAAAAGGTATGGCCGTTTACTACATATTTTGCGATGCTCCCAAAGGCACACTCGACTTTTGGTCCCTATTGATGACGACACATGCAGCTTTCAGCCGCCACCCGAAGTACAGAACTCGTTTCGCAAATTATTTAGGTTCATTATTTGCGGATCCTCCTGCTCACTGGGGCGTTCCGGGTATGAGACGCTGAAAATGAAGAAGAATCCTGGAGCATATTGATCCTCTACGGACGGAATAGGGGGGAACCCCTCCCAACAGACGAGAAGACGACTCGGACGCTCGGCTACGGCAGTTGTAGGATCTTTCTTTGTAATGAAACAAAAATAAATCTATAATACAAAAAAAAAGTTATAAAAATTAAAGAAATAAATAAATATAACAACATCGACAAACACACTACATCCTCTTCCTGATCCTTCGATCCTCGAACTCGAACACGTTGCTTGGGCGTGGCTGCGGGATGGCCAGGCTTCGGGTGTCGACCCCTGCCCTACCCGTCGTCCTGCTCCTGCAGCGGTTCATTAGATTTAAAAAAAAAAAAAAAAAAAAAAAAAGATGGTAGAGCACTTGCCCGCGGAATGCAGAGGTCCCGAGTTCGAGTCTCGGTCGGGCACGCAGTTTTAATCTGCCAGGAAGTTTCATGAAGAAACATTCTTGAACAATGAATTTACTAATTGCATTATGAAGTAATTCTAGAGCTTTTTTTGTGCTTTTTGTAATAAAAATTGGAAAGACAGTTTGAGGGCCCCGACCTAATAAGTCTTTGCCTATGATGGATAAAGTTACTGTCATTGCTTTTATTCATAAAAATAGAAATACGATTGCTTCATAGAGAACGTAAAAATCCTACTGCAAGTGACTTATAATTATCTTTATACCATCTGAAAAGTAACTATTGAAACAGAACTGTGTCCATGTCCAATTTTGGTTTAGTTGTGTCTTTCACAACATTTGATGATGAGATAACTTATACATGACAATTTATTACTGTTGAGAAGAGATAAAGTGTCAGTTGTTCCTGTGAGAACTTGCACATACTATTTATAACTACTGGTATTCACTGTAGCACTTATCAGATTGTAGCAGAGTTTCATTGTACTTCTCTGGAAAACAAGTAATGGTAGCTTTCCTTTATCAAAATACAAAACAGATTCTTTAAAAGTAATGTTCATATTACTATGCCTAATTAGGCTGGAGACTGTATTTTATTGCGTTTAAGTAAACTTAGTTAGTTAAGATATTTACAAAATTCCAGTCTTTAGCTCTCTGGTTTCTACTGTTATATTAAATTCAGGTTCGATAATCCAAACCCATTAGGCAACTCACGGTCAATTTACTCAAATCCTCCCAGAGGGTAACATTTGCTGCATCGTAATATCATATTTGGTAATACGCATTATGCCGGTGTAACAAACAGCGCAGTATAGTGCTATATTTGACTTTTTCCGCTATAGTACTATCTGTTGGGCAGTAAGTGTTATAGTACGAAATACCGGCGACGATTCTGGGCTGAAGGATAAGTTGAATTTCTAATTTCTTTTGTCGCCTTGCTGGGGCCATTAATGATCACAAATGCAAATTCCTGTCGTTGCGAGGCTTTAACCAGGTGATAGATCCTTGGGCGACATTGGTGAATCTTCGCAAGAGGTCAGGGATCACAGTGGATCGCAACCTACCAAAATGGCTGCACTTAACTGGCAAGATGTTACGATACGTGTTCAGGAAGCAACTCTTTAACACGAACGCAGTTCTTTTAGCCTCCTCCACCAAACTCGGGTCTTAACACTTATATTTTCAGTAAAGAGTATTTTACATTGCACAGATATTCCCGCTTTCCGCGATGATGGCCCGCAGTCTCAAAAGACTATTTGGTCGATTCTTGTGGCGATGCATCCCAGTATAAAGTGGTGCTTAGCTCCCGCTAGCTCGGAGGATTAGGTCTTCCCGATATTAAAGTCAAGGCGCCCACCTTGTTTGTAAGACGCAAACATACACAGGCGCTGTATTCTATTACATCTCGTTTATTTTCTTGAAAGGAATGGACAGTGTCTTGGAGAGAGGATATAAGATGAACACAACAAAAGGAAAACGAGGACAATGGAATGTAGTCGATTTAAATCAGGTTGTGTTGCGGGAATTAGATTAGGAAACGAGACACTTAAAGTAGTAGATGAGTTTTGTATTTGGGGAGCAAAATAACTGAGGATGGTCGAAGTAGAGAAAACCTTTTAGATTTTGCTGAAGTGATGGTTCAATATTGGTGGCGAGTACATGGTGGTTATCTGGTCTTTCCTCTGGTTGTAATTGCTCTATTACTTTCTTCTTAACGACGAAATTACCAACTTTAGAGCCTTTCCAATAACAGAGCGCCATTTTAGAGTCGTACACACATTCGAGGCCTTTCCATATTAATCCAGGTACTGGATGCCTCGCTCGGCACTTGCGCTGTTCACTTACTTGTTGCTCAGACCACACTGTCCACTTGCTAGCTGCCGACTGACTGGGCTCTCTCACTTGGCGGCCAGACTGAGCGCCACATCCACCTTTTAGCCCGCGCCAACCACTGTATAGGACCTGGCGTACGTCGTAAGCGCAACGCAAAGGGGCGAACATATTCATTAAGAAACTGAGACTCACATCGTCAAATGCCTTGTGGAAGTAGATAAAAAGCAAGGCCCCAAGATGTTAGTAGCCGCTGCCACCAAAACGACATCTCGACATTTCGACATTCAATAACAGAAGACTTTGGTAAACGGCAATGATTTAGTCAAACAACTTAGAGAGACGGGTGTTAATAGCTCGACCGACAGTTTTATAGTCGAAATTTAGGAGAATAAACGGACGACGTGAGTGAAGATCCGGTGCTCCTTGAGAGGAGCAAGTAGCGAGACACCCCGTGTCACTTTATTAACTATCGACTTCATTGTGTCACCTATTCTTTAAGAATATCATCCAATACAGGTGACTTTCGTGACCGAGACCCAGTAACATCATACATATCGTTTTTGTGGAAGATAAGTCATTTAATTCAGGTGTGATGAATCGATCCAGCAAAGGGGAAAACTCGTCAGGAAAATTTTCAACTGGAACGTGGGTATCGTACAGTCCAGTAAAGTATTTAAAAATTAAATTGAAAATGTCACGATGAGACGTTGACACTCGACCATTGCCTTTAGAGAGGGATGCAGTGCATACATGTGACCTGCACGTCCAAATACGGGTAAGATGGTATAACGAAGTCAGTAACTCTTGCAAAATGAAACATTGCTTTGATCACGTCAGGAGTCCCTTCATCTGAAAAATTTTAAATGTAGCAACTTGGCTTTAATTTGCCGTACGTCCACAATCCGTAGTGAAGCTTGCCTAGCGCTATCATAAAGTTGTCCTTATATGGGAGGAAAAACTTCTTACGTCCGCCGGACGTCTGCTGCCATCGCGGCACCAAACTCACGAGAACCTACGAATTTATAGCTGGGTATGCAGAGGCCACGATTCCACAATTCCACGAGTACCGTTCTATAGCACGAGAGCAACGGGCCCATTTCCCTGAATGACAACACCGAGGGAATGGTCTTGTAGACTGGCTATTTTGAACATCCAGGAAGACATACCGGTTACGACACAACGATCAGTAAAACAGGCGGTATCACGTCAACATCCAAAAGCTACCCCTGCAAGGTATCGGAAAGATAAAAGCGATCAAGTCGACTGTTAGGGGTGGCAAGAATATAAGTATATCAGACAAATGTCGGTTACTGACAAACCCATGAGTAACGTAGGTGCAAGGAGTGCACCATGACATCGAGTTCTTTACTGAAACTAAAATTAGGAGACTGATCCACCGGCAACAGAACGCAATGTAAATCATCACCCCATAGAATCTTTGTAGGGGTTTACGAAACAAGAAAATGATTTCCTCTTTGATGAAATGCGAACGTTCCATGTGTCGATCATACACAGAAGGAGCATAGAGAAGAAGTAAAGTGAGATCACAGAAGGTGCACCCTCTACCTTTACCTTCGTGGAGAACTTAGAAATCTCATAACGCAATTCCTTCTCTATGAAACAAAGCAGTGCGTGCAGAATGCGTGCAGATACCCAATAGGAATATGAGAGGAAGGTGTCTCTGAACGACGGCCAGAGACCTCCAGCAAAGAGACTGGCTGAGTAGGAGGAGGTGCAGAATAGGACACGAGTACCGGCGACAGCTGCAAGTATATCTCGTAACAGTTCACTGAAAGTTGTTAAAGAACTTTTACAGCTGAAGGTAATCTCATACTACACTACTGGCCATTAAAATTGCTACGCCACGAACATGACGTGCTACAGACGCGAAATTTAACCGACAGGAAGAAGATGCTGTGATATGCAAATGATTAGCTTTTCAGAGCATTCACACAAGGTTGGCACCGGTGACAACACCTACAACGTGCAGACATGAGGGAAGTTTCCAACCGATTTCTCATACACAAACAGCAGTTGACCGGTGTTGCCTAATGAAAAAAAAAAATGGTTCAAATGTCTCTGAGCACTATGGGACTTAACATCTGTGGTCATCAGTCCCCTAGAACTTAGAACTACTTAAACCTAACTAACCTAAGGACATCACATACATCCATGCACGAGGCAGGATTCGAACCTGCGACCGTAGCAGTCGCGCGGTTCCGGACTGAGCGCCTAGAACCGCTAGACCACCGCGGCCGGCGTTGCCTGGTGAAACGTTGTGATGCCTCGTTTAAGGAGGAGAAATGCGTACCACCACGTTTCGGACATTGATAAAGGTCGGATTGTAGCCAATCGCGAATGCGGTTTATCGTATCGCAACATTGCTGCTCGCGTAGGTCGAGATCCAATGACTGTTAGCAGAATATGGAGTCGGTGGGTTCAAGAGGGTAATACGGAACGCCGTGCTGGATCCCAACGGCCTCTCATCACTAGCAGTCGAGATGACAGGCATCGTATCCGCATGGCTGTAACGGATCGTGCAGCCACGTCTCGATCCCTGAGTCAACAGATGGGGACGTTTGCAAGACAACAACCATCTGCACGAACAGTTCGACGACGTTTGCAGCAGCATGGACTATCAGCTCGGAGACCATGGCTGACGTTACCCTTGACCCTGCATCACAGACGGGAGCGCCTGCGATGGTTTACTCAACGACGAACCTGGGTGCACGAATGGCAAAACGTCATTTTTTCGGATGAATCCAGGTTCTATTTACAGCATCACGATGGTCGCATCCGTATTTGGCGACATCGTAGTTGACGCACATTGGAAGCGTGTATTCGTCATCGCCATACTGGCATATCAACCGGCGTGACGGTATGGGGTGCCATTGGTTACACGTCTCGGTCACCTCTTGTTCGCATTGACGGCACTTTGAACAGTGGACGCGACATTTCAGATGTGTTACGACCTGTGGCCCTACCCTTCATTCGATCCCTGCGAAACCCTACATTTCAGCAGGATAATGGACGACCGCATGTTGCAGGCCCTGTACGGGCCCTTATGGATACAGAAAATGTTCGACTGCTGCCCTGGCCAGCACATTCCGCAGATCTCTCACCAATTGAAAACGTCTGGTCAGTGGTGGCCGAGCAACTGGCTCGTCACAATACGCCAGTCACTACTCTTGATGAACTGTGGTATCGTGTTGAAGCTGCGTGGGCAGCTGTGGCTGTACACGCCAGCCAAGCTCTGTTTGACTCAATGCCCAGGCGTATCAAGGGCGTTATTACGGCCAGAGGTGGTTGTTCTGGGTACTGATTTCTCAGGATCTATGCACCCAAACTGCGTGAAAATGTAATCACATGTCAGTTCTAGTATAATATATTTGTCCAATGAATACTCGTTGATCATCTGCATTTCTTCTTGGTGTAGCAATTTTAATAGTCAGTAGTGTATATAAACTGTCGCAAAGTTCAGATACAATCCTGCTACCAGTCAAAATGAGAAAAGTATATATATCCGCATAGACAACTGGAACGAAAACTTGAAAATTGCAAAACAATCGCCTAACGGGGCTATGTATCAGTATCCTTGGCAGAACCAATGGCTATGTATCAGTATCCTTGGCAGAACCAATGGGATAAACTGAGGGAGAAGAAGTGTGAACATCCCCCCCCCCCCCCCTTCAAAAATTTTTTTTCTTCGTTCGTGATGCAACTCTCTCAGGCTGGACACGTTGATTACTATGGCCCCTCGAAACTGCCTCTAACTCATGCCGTTGCGTGGGCGGGTGATGTAGGAGATCCAGTCCAAACTGAGAGGCAGGGAGACCTGCGCACCCCACTCGTCAACGGAGATGATTTTAGTAACAACAGGGTCCTGAGGCCTCTGGGAATCAGTCGAGTTATGCTTATCAAGAAGTTATGGCGTGGAGGCCGCACCAGAAGGGGCATAAGTAGTTTGGGTGAAATGTCCAGGCATAGGATGAACAAAGTATAGGAGATGCGGAAGGGCGAACCCAGACTGAGAACATCACTTTTCCTCAAGAAATTACAAATTTATTTTAAATAAGCCAACAATCAGAATGGCAGTTAAGACCACAATCATCTCTACAATAATGAACAGCAAGTTTCTCTTACATAAACTGTCTTTAGACAACAGAAACGCCAATTTACACCGTAAATGATAACAGCCGAATAGTGGCAGAATAAAGATTTATTGAAATCCTTTACCACGGTTTCGGTATATCTAAATATACATTCATCAGAAGCAAATATATGCCTGAACAAGAACACACCTGCAATAGAAAAAAACAGCAGTATAACTGAGACAGAAGAAAAAGACACTTATACCTTTAAGTAACTATGAAGATTACCAAAGTATTACAAGCACAAAAACTTTTAGTCACTTACTAAAATCACATCCTGCTGTGGAGATGCATAAAACAATCGTGCCAAAGGTGTCGGCAGTAGTTAAAATATCACCTTCATCAGTACAGCATAATTATGAAGAGATGGTCGATGCGAACACGACATACTATCAGTACTTAGCCTCTGAAATAACATGAAGAGGGTGTGGAAGCACTAGGGCAGACAATTTCACCGAGAGAGGGTACTTGTGGTATGCGCGAGACGCTCACGCGCGTTAAAACACCGGGATACATACTCGTGCGCCTCAAAATTTTGAAGACTGTGATAATTTACCCTCTGTCTTAATAAATAAAACATATCAGAACCATTTAAAACACCCGCATACAATAGAAAGTGTGAACTCCAATTTGCCTGTGTCCTAGTGGCGAGCAGGTGAAACTTGCGCTAAGGAACATATCCCACGAGAGAGGGCACTAGGTTAAAGGCTAGGATACATACTAGCGAAAACGAACAAAATGTTGTAAATCGAAACTGTCTATCGTCATGAATAAAAAACGTAACAGAATCATTTAAACCAGACATACACATCGAAAACCGAGAACAAAAATCATCAAAAATATGTAAAATCCTAATAAGACAGGAAAGGAGCATTCACCAGCATCAACAGACAAGAAAATTAGCTTCTAGTCAGCCAGAATATATTACGTTAGAGAAAGATTTTTGAAACTATCCAAAAATTTTTTGTTTCCATGCTGCACCTGTTCTTTAAGAATAAATCCATCTTTTTGAGATAGATGTTTGAAAATTTCTAATTCCTAGAACAGGTCCGGTATGTAACCCTTACTCACTTCGTGTAGCAATTCCACGTCATCCAGTTAACATGGCGTATGTTGTAAGAGCAATAGATGTGCATCAAACGTGGAATGGTACACGTTTTCCCCATTTTTACCTAGCATGTGTTCTTTATATCTTACTTTAAGGGGTCTACCTGTCTGTCCTACGTAATACTTGTGGCAGTCGTTACAAGTAATTTTGTAAACTCCGGATTTAACGCCAAGTTCTTCCTGTGCCGCAATAGTATGACTCACTCTTTGTTTTAAGCTATTCTTCACGGAAAAGGCAACTTTGTAACCGTATTGCTTCTGTAGAAGTCCCCTTATCTTGTATGATACGTTCCCCAAAAATGGAATAGAAACAAAAGTCATTACCCTCACTCTTTATCGCCCTGTTGCTCCTAAGGTTGAACATTTTACAGCTATTTTTTTCCTAACAATCGTGGTCAAGGATTTCAATAAATCCTTATTCTGCAACTGTTTGGTTGTCATCATTTACCGTGAAGATTTTCAACAGTTGTTGCTTCAGCCATGTTTAAAATTTTGAAACGCCAATTTAAACACAAGTAAATTTAAAAGGGAGAAACAATAATTGAAATAACTACTGTTTGTCACAATACGTAGGTCGAATCTACCTTACCCTCGCAGGGACCACTCTTAAAACGTAAAGTCACACAAAGTTTTAAACGGTCATAAGGCCCTTACATAAAACCCACACAAGCACAACAGTAAATGTTCCTAAATTAAAATACACAACAACCAAAAATAAAAATCACTCCTCCGAGAGAAAGAGGGCCAATTCATAACCTTTAGTCTTGTAATGTTGGAATGAGTTACAGGGCCCGCCGGGGTGGCCCAGCGGCTCTAGGCGCTACAGTCTGGAACCGTGCGACTGCTACTGCCGAAGGTTCGAATCCTGCCTCGGGCATGGATGTGTGTGATGTCCTTGGGTTAGTTAGGTTTAAGTAGTTCAAAGTTCTACGGGACTGATGACAACAGATGTTAAGTCCCATAGTGTTCAAAGCCATTTGAACCATTTGAACCATTTTTTTTTTTTTTTTTTTTTTTTTTAGATACCACAGGAAGTGTGCAACCAAGTCAGGCCAAGCTGACTATCAAGCAAGAACAGTGGATTACAGATGGAATTTAAACGTTTTAAAACTTAAGCATAGTAAATTTTTGCAAACTCAAGTACAGAAAGTAGATTCTCAACTTCGCTACGTTACATCACAAGACAGAGAAAGCTCGAAAAGGCAGTTGCTTAAAACAACCCATCAAACAGAAAATCCGGAGAACGCAACTTATTTATCAGCTACTGCTGGAATTAAACTCCGGCTTAACATTTACACATAAGATTGAGGTTGCAGGCCCTCAAGATCTAAAGCGGGTGCCCTTAGCGCGTCATAGCCCATGTTGGCCCTTAAGATAAAAGGTGCAGGATAAGACGAATCTTCTTATTTACTGCGGGCAACATACTGAAAAGAACGCAAGTCTCCAATAACAGCTACCGACATCAAGCTCACTACTTTGCAATCATTATTACTGAATCCTGAAATGTTTTACAGCTTCTAATATATGCACTTAGCTGTATCACTTTCACAGCCTTGTCATTGAACCGTTGCTCAATTTCATTAATCATACTTTTCACAAATTTCCTTACCTTTTTCATAGTTCTTTTCTTGTCCTCCGTGAATAGCATACTACTAACTTCTGTTGGATCCACTTTTAGTTTTTTTAGTTTTAAAGAGGCGGACGATGTGTCTTAAATGTTTCGAGTTCCTGAAACAATTATAGGGCGTTGTGATATTCTGAGTGAGTGTTTAACTACTAAACCTACAATGAAATTGTAACTCATCATTTCTAACAACATACTTCCTGGCAAATTTGTTAAATATTAACTGCCCAAGTGTAGATGTTTACATGCCATCATGATGTACTTGTATCATTAGAATATGGGAAGAACTGTGCGATAGGTAATTATCCTGCAGGTTTCAACAGCTTTCGATTTTCTTAAGAGAGGTGGTCCTAAAGCACACCCAATTTCATGCCACACGTTTTCTCATTTACGACAAGCATAAAAATGTTTGTAAATTTCCTTAACAATATGTAATGTGCGTTTTATTACAGGGTGTTTATCCGCACAGAAGGTGACAGCAATTGGAGAAACAAGTGCTCTGCAGTGAATGTATGGCAACCCGTGCCCTTTCTTCTGACACTCGAATATGGACCTGAGTGACAGAACCACTGAAATTAGCAGCGTCATCGAAAGAAAATATCACTGTAGCTTCTTGGCAGAATAAAACTGTGTGCCGGACTGAGACTCGAACTAGGGACCTCTGTCTTTCGCGGGCGAGTGCTCGAGACTCGGTCCGGCACACAGCTTTTATCTGCCAGGAAGTTTCATATCAGCGCACACTCCGCTGTTGAATGAAAATCTCATTATGGAAGCACGTCACTAACTTGCCGTAAGGAAGAATTCGTTTCTTTAGCTCACTATCAATTGCTGGAAACATATATTCAGCTATAGAACTATTCAAATCAATCACGCTTAAAAACTTTTCCTTTACTTCTTAGAAAGAGACGGTAAAACAGTGTAACAAACTAGCAAAGACAGTTCACTCTAGTTAGGAATACTTGTAGACTTGTCTGCCGTTAAGGAAAAATGTTTGTTAGGGGCAGATGTTTGATCTAGAGTTCAAAATGTTCAAATGTGTGTGAAATCTTATGGGACTTAACTACTACGGTCATCAGTCCCTAAGCTTACACACTACTTAACCTAAATTATCCGAAGGACAAACACACACACCCATGAACGAGGGAGGACTCGAACCTCCGCTGGGACTAGCCGCACAGTCCATGACTGCAGCAGCGTCTTAGACCGCTCGGCTAATCCCGCGCGGCTTTGATAGAGTAGAACCTCACCAATGCAATTTAATATTGATGATACAGTATATATGCTAACATATGTGGACCTTTGACTCTGAAATTTAACCCACATTTCAAGGTTAATGTATTTTTTCAGTACTATCTTACGAATTATAGGTTCATATTTTGTTGTGTGGGGGAATTTTTCCTTACTAAGGAAATATACATTCTGAATTAAAGAGGACGCTATTTGGTGATTTAACACTTTTTCAGCTTTATTTTGATGAATGAGACATGAAATTGTGCATTCAGTTCCTGTAATTCGGAATTTTGAACTGCAGTGGCTTTTGCATGTTTTTCTGACTTGGCGTTCTTTTCTAGTGTTCCCAGCACTATCGATTTTATAGTATGCTTACTGTTTTATTTTTTTATTTTTTTGGTCGTCAGTCTACTGACTGGTTTGATGCGGCCCGCCACGAATTCCTTTCCTGTGCTAACCTCTTCATCTCAGAGTAGCACTTGCAACCTACGTCCTCAATTATTTGCTTGACGTATTCCAATCTCTGTCTTCCTCTACAGTTTTTGTCCTCTACAGCTCCCTCTAGTACCATGGAAGTCATTCCCTCATGTCTTAGCAGATGTCCTATCATCCTGTCCCTTCTCCTTATCAGTGTTTTCCACATATTCCTTTCCTCTCCGATTCTGCGTAGAACCTCTTCATTCCTTACCTTATCATTCCACCTAATTTTCAACATTCGTCTATAGCACCACATCTCAAATGCTTCGATTCTCTTCTGTTCCGGTTTTCCCACAGTCCATGTTTCACTACCATACAATGCTGTACTCCAGACGTACATCCTCAGAAATTTCTTCCTCAAATTAAGGCCGGTATTTGATATTAGTGGACCTCTTGGCGAGAAATGCCTTTTTTGCCATAGCGAGTCTGCTTTTGATGTCCTCCTTGCTCCGTCCGTCATTGGTTATTTTACTGCCTAGGTAGCAGAATTCCTTAACTTCATTGACTTCGTGACCATCAATCCTGATGTTCTCGCTGTTTTCATTTCTACTACTTCTCATTACCTTCGTTTTTCTCCGATTTACTCTCAAACCATACTGTGTACTCATTAGACTGTTCATTCCATTCAGCAGATCATTTAATTCTTCTTCACTTTCACTCAGGATAGCAATGTCATCAGCTAATCGTATCATTGATATCCTTTCACCTTCTATTTTAATTCGACTCCTGAACCTTTCTTTTATTTCCATCATTGCTTCCTCGATGTACAGATTGAAGAGTAAGGGCGAAAGGCTACAGCCTTTCTTAATACGAGCACTTCGTTCTTGATCGTCCTCTCTTATTATTCCCTCTTGGTTGTTGTACATATTGTATATGACCCGTCTCTCCCTATAGCTTACCCCTACTTTTTTCAGAATCTCGAACAGCTTGCACCATTTTATATTGTCGAACGCTTTTTCCAGGTCGACAAATCCTATGAAAGTGTCTTGATTTTTCTTTAGCCTTGCTTCCATTATTAGCCGTAACGTCAGAATTGCCTCTCTCGTCCCTTTACTTTTCCTAAAGCCAAATTGATCGTCACCTAGCGCATTCTCAATTTTCTTATCCATTCTTCTGTATATTATTCATGTAAGCAGCTTCGATACAAGAGCTGCTAAGCTGATTGTGCGATAATTCTCGCGCATGTCAGCTCTTGCCGTCTTCGGAATTGTGTGAATGATGATTTTCCGAAAGTCAGATGGTATGTCGCCAGACTCATACATTCTACACACCAACGTGAATAGTCGATTTGTTGCCACTTCCCTCAATGATTTTAGAAATTCTGTCAACTCGAGAAAGTAGAAGGGAAACGACGAAGCTGGAAATAACCACCAACGTTCCAGATACATTCGGATGCTCTTTGGAGGTGTCCGCCTTCAAAGAAGAAGGCGGTGATTTGCTTCCACGCCAGAGGACTAACCGTACCCGTGGGGATCATACCTCTTACTGATGTTGATGACAAGATTACTTCACAACGGAATGAAAGTTTTATGAATTAATACCCGTTATGTGACGAACATCTTTTAACATTTTTGGCTCTTGCAGCCATGGTTATTTTTTGTCATGTGAAGCGCCTTACGTGTCGGAGCAGCCAGCTGCCACCACACGAGAGTGCTGATCGGAGTTTCCGACAAGGAGAAGTCTGCATACGGTACTTAAGATCGGTAACCGGTGCTTTTACACGACATAGAACCACTGCGGTTCTAAACACGCCTCTGGTAGGTAATAAGTGAATTCTATGTTCACATTGTGTGCACGATTCCTCTTGGCGCGCAAAACGCAGTTTGAACCCGATCTGTAAGGAAACGTGCTATTACTCACCAAGGTTTTAGGCTTCGGAAGAATAGCTGCCATTAATGTTCCTAAAAGGTAGGAAGGAGACCTCTATCGGACCTCTGTCTAAGAACAGAGAACAACTATTCCCTATAACTCTATTTAAGCCGGCCACGGTGGCTGAGCGGTTCTAGGCGCTTCAGTCCCGAACCGCACGACTGCTACGGTCGCAGGTTCGAATCCTGCCCCGGGCATGGATGTGTGTGATGTCCTTAGGTTAGTTAGGTTTAAGTAGTTCTAAGTTCTAGGGTACTGATGACCTCAGATGTTAAGTCCCATAGTGCTCAGAGCCATTTTTTTAACTGTATTTACTGAAATCCTTTTTGCATACGTCGGGTCATGACAATGCACAAGAGCAATCTCAGGCATGCCCTGTTCAGACAATGGGATTCTGCTATTAAATTTCTCAAATAACATGAAATATAAAAGATGAATAATATAACAAAATTCAGGGTAGTTAATTATTGTAACTAAGAAAAAGACTGTCTGGTGGACGACTATCCTGAACAATGTTACCGGCTCTAACAAATTTTATTCATCCCCCACAAATGTTAACCAAACGTGGCCATCGAGCACGTTAATTTCGGGAAATACTACAAGGAGGACAGGTTTTCCTACGTTGAGTATCGTATTAGTGGATTAAAAATTGGCTTGAGACACATCATTTACATTTAATGGCGAGTTGCATTCTTTACCCTGTGTTGCACAGTGCCGTCGGCTTAGCTGCTGCCGTGTGTCGTCGGATATGTCAATCTATCAAAATCCTATACTGAGCCTGGCTGAATCTATAGCAGCAAACTTGCCCTATGTTCTCGTGAAGCGAAAAACGTTGACTTCGCCCTAGTCTGCTTTTAATGGCTAAGCACACGCGCAAGACTGGCGCTCCGTGTGTTACTCTGCCCTCGCTGTTCACGCAATAATTTAACTATATTGACTCTCTTCGTCCTCCGCTCAGGAGACTTACGAAAGGAACTCAACCAGCTCTTGGCTGAATTTTGGAGCCGGTTGAACAAAGTGTTCATACCAACATATCTCCTTTCCCTGCCGTCACGCCAGAGTGCGATGCCCTACGACCACATTCGACGATGTCTCAAGGGAAAGTGCCTTTTTCGCTGGGCAGCTGCGCGTCTCCTCAGTCCTGCTTCCCTTCCCTCTACAGAGGTGCTGGACACTGGATGGAAAAGCCAATGGCAGTCGCTCTTTCATTTCTAGTAGCCATGGCTACCCAATCAGCAAATGGCTTAACAAGTGCAGTGTCGTCTAATTGGCTGGCTTTGAAGTGACCAGCGAGTTGTGTTCCCCCTCTTATTAACACTCTGTCATCCGCAACTGTGGTAAGTTACGCCCTCACGCACCGCTCACGTGATACACTGTTCTTCCCCCAGTTCTCTGCCGTGCCCGTCACCTGCGCTTGTCCTTGACTAGGCTGCCGGTTTGCAGGCCATTGTGTCACAGCGTGGCTAACTAAAACTGGCTTCCCCTCCAGTGATGCTTCCAACCTGTTTCTACCTAACTTAAACATGCAAATTTACGAAAGCGAGTTATTGTCTCGATGTCACGTGTATTAAATCTCAAACAAGTGAAATATACACTCAAAAACCCGTCCCATGTTACAAAATCAGTGTCTTGCAACACTGCAACGACACGTAAAACAGAGGCACCCGATATGTAAGGTGTCCAAAATCCCGACGCCTTACACGGTATACTTGGCCGTTTTGCGACACGGGTATTGCGTCAAAAACTTTGGCTTCAATACTACACTTCGCAACAGAATTAAAGCATCACTTTTTCGAAGCACCGTAATTCCTAGCCATTGCAACGCTTAGGTTCGAAATTTGGCTGAAAGATATGTGCAGCTTTCCTCTGTAATGGAGCAAAAGTGTGGCGCCCTGTGAAACCTTGGACTCCAAGGTGTTGACAGATGCCAAGAAAAGGCCACAACTCAGAAGACTGTGTGACGTGTAAGGTGGGTTAATGACGTCACATTATCATCAGAGTTCACCACAGTTCTGCTCAATGCCCCAGCTTATCCACGTTTCACCGCTTCTTTTAACGCCCTGCGATGGAAGTCTAAACGGCGACACCCAGCGTTGAAGTTACGCAGTTTTCTTATGAGTCACCGACGAAGATATTCGAGACATGCTGGCGCTCAGAACCGCCACTAAAAGCCTGCAGAGGGTGGCGTAAAGGGCGTCAGTGAATCGACCCGTTTCCTTTGGTGCGTTGATTCCCACACATTTCGCGGTCGCAAACGACAGAGCGCATTGCGATGAGAAGCAGCAAGACATTCTTCACAAACTCAGACATTGCTGACACCCTCGGATATTTTAGTTTTTCATTAAGGACGTTATGGTGTAGCATCCACATCGAACGTGATCGAACCTGTTTGGGGTGCAGTGCGACCTCAATGTTTGGTCTGCTTACAGGGTGTGACCGTTAGGGACCATTCAAAGCCATTCGTCGAAATCTGAACGTGATCCGAAGCAGCAGAATGTGCTGATGCTTTTTCAGCACTCCTATTTCATGTCCCCCTGTGCTATTATCCCGGGGAGAGGCGACATTGGCAGATGTGTGAATAAAATGGCAAAGGCTCCTTCTAAAGCCTCCCACTTTGGCAAAACCCTAGGTGACGTCAGACACCTTTATTGAGAATTTTAAAAATATAACTATAGAGACAACTCGCGACGACGTCCTAGGTGCTTGCAGACTGGCAACCCCTTCTGCACTCTCCAGTTTCAGATGACCTGGTATAAGGTGCAAGAGCAACAATGTAATGTTGAAAACACAGTGGTGTATCCACCCTGTCCCTAGAGGTACATTTAAAAATTCTCGATAGAAGTGTGCGGCTGCCAGCGATGATTTTGCTGAACTGGAGGTTGTTAGAGGAACCCTTTGCAGTTTTAGTGGCACATGTGTCGGTGTCACATTCCCCCACGACCACGCTACAGGAGGACAGAAAACAGGAGCGCTGGAAGAGCAAAAGCTCCCTTTACTGCTTCGAATCACGTTTGCATTTCGTCGAGTGGCTTTGAACGTTCACTAGGGGTCGCATGCTGTGGGTCGGATCAGAAACTGCGGTCGCACTGCTCTCCAAACGGGTGGGATAACGGTCCATGTGGATGCAGGCCCACAATGTCCTTATAGGAGGGGCTGAAACGTCCGAGGACATCAGCACCGTCAAAGGTTGTGAAGAACATCTTTCTGTTGCCCGTCGCACTGCGAACTGTCGCTTGTCACTTTCAACCGCGGAATGTGTGGGAATTAACGCCCCATGTGAAGGGATTGTTTCACTGACACCGCTTATACCACTCACTGAGGGCTTTTCGTATAGATTCTGAGCAGCGGTGTGCCTGAAATGTTTTCCCCATAAGAAAATCTTGAGATTTTAACGCTGGGCATCGCAGTTCTGACTTATATCGCAGAGGCGTTAAAAGATGGGGTGATATGTGGGTAAGAGGGATGTGACACGTCCGCGGTTGCATTGGGCGGAATTGTGGTGACATTGTAGACTAACTGGCATCAAAGAGTGGCTTCGTTGTACAATGTCATTTATAATGACTGAATTGGTCTCTCTCTTTACGGGTCGTAGCGGTCTTCAATTCTACCTTAATGGCTTAATCAATTTGTTCCATCACGAAAGTTGTCCCTCGGTCATTGAGGATGAAAAATATTCTTGTAACATGTGGATTATTTTTGCGTGAGGTCAGTAGACAGTTAATCGTTGTGAGTATGCAACTTTGTGGTTTCGATTTTGTTATTTTCGTCAAACCCAAGACTGGAAATAAGATAATTCCTATCCCTTGCAAAATTTCGACCACGTCACTTAGTTGCCTAAACATAAATATCCGAGTCAAGTGTTGTAATAACCCGTCTCAGACATCAGTACCTGATCAAGAGTCGACGCCTCGCCGGTGACTGCGGGCTAGGACACACCACACCGCCTGATTAAAAAAAATTAAGCAGCAGTAGGGGGAGAGGACATGAAATGGAACTTCACGAGTTGAGAGGGTGTGTGATGTTACTGAGTCAAATTTACACAGAACTGGGTAGTATTAGCCCAGCAAGACATCAGAATGACGTTGCACAGCCTCAAGCTTGGATGGGTGCCCTAATTAGCTTGGAAAAGGTGTCATAAACCCGCAGCATCCTTTTCTTAGGCAAGATGGCCGATAACTCTTGTAACTGGTCACTGGTACACTGGATGCTGGCACTTGGATGAAGCTGACGTCTTAGCTGTTCAGACACATGTTATATTGGGTGTAGATCTGGGCATGTTGTTGACTACAGGAATACATTAATGTCATGGAATGAAACAACAAGTTTATTTTGCAAAAACAGACATAATGTCTTATGGGATAACAGCAATCAGTGATTTTATAATGTTACTTAAAATCCGTCTTGATTGCAAATTTTTTTATTATTCATATGACCGGTTTCGGTTCATTCAGAACCATCTTCAGATCTGATATTTCAGTTACAAGGAGTGACCCGTCCAAATCCAGCAACTTTCACATGCTACGTCACATAAAAGACATAGCATGTGAAAGTTGCTGGATTTGGACGGGTTACTCCTGTAACTGAAATATCAGATCTGAAGATGGTTCTGAATGAACCGAAACCGGTCATACGAATAATAAAAAAATTTGCAATCAAGACGGATTTTAAGTAACGTAACAAGTTTATTGTTGTAAAAACTAAATATGACACTATACGTGTGATGTGTTACGGCAGTGAAAAGAACCTGTGAGCACTTGAGTGTTTTGTTTTTCCACTAGACAGTGCCACAAGCTCCTCCAAAAAATCGGAATACAACACACATACTTATGTCATACTAACAAATGTACATCTATCTGATGATAGAGATTTAAACCTTTCAAATGGATCTCGCAGATAAATAAGCAGTGTCTCGTAACATTAAACTTGTTGGTTCATTCGATGTCAATAACAGTCACGGTAAACCCTAATGTAACATGTTCGCATTTACATTAACATGTGTAGAAGAGCATTGTCCTGTTGAAAAACTGCACCAGAATACAGTCGCATTAGAGGTAATACATGGGCACGCAGTACCACTGTGTTGTCAGAATTCCCTCGACTGCTAGCAGCGGTGACCGGAAGTCACAGCTGCGGGCCCCGCAGACCACTACGCCAGGACCAGCAACGCTAAACCTCTGCAAAACATTGGAAGGATCGTAACCCTCACAAGGCCATCATTCTCGCCGACGACGGTTGTGAGGCGTACAGTCAGTGCGGAGCGGTGATTCACTGCTGAACACAGTGGGGCGGGATTCATTAGGTTTCCTGTCACGTTACCACTACAAAAGCAGAAGTCTGTCTACCGGTGTGGAGGTCGTTCCCATGCTATGCAACTTGGAGCTACTGTTACATCCAAATGCTCCACAGATCTTGATATTCCACGATTCGACAGCTATCCAAATGGAGATAAACAATGAGGCCCATTTCAAACTCTGGCAGGTGCTGATAACGCTGTCTCATAGGGGTACGCGGTATCTTTTGTGTTAGCAGAAGAGCCAACACCGTGTTACGAGTGGAGGCCGAAATGCACGCGTTTTAGCTCAAGCAGGCTAGCGTGAGGAGGGAAGAACTGTAGTGACGTGAGGTCTGGAACATGACAAAGAATGAGAATTCAGAAAGCGGATGTAATTAGTTTGATACTTAACTTTAATCCATTAATGATGAACGCCGCTCTTGACGGTACATGATTCACAATATTATCTGTTCAGAATACATTCTTGAAGACAGTATTTATAGTAACTGAATATGGCGCCTTGCTAGGTCGTAGCAAATGACGTAGCTGAAGGCTATGCTAAACTGTCGTCTCTGCAAATGAGAGCGCATGTAGACAGTGAACCATCGCTAGCAAAGTCGGCTGTACAACTTGGGCGAGTGCTAGGGAGTCTCTCTAGACTAGACCTGTCGTATGGCGTCGCTCGGTCTGCAATCACTGATAGTGGCGACACGCGGGTCCGACGTATACTAACGGACCGCGGCCGATTTAAAGGCTACCACCTAGCAAGTGTGGTGTCTGGCGGTGAGACCACAGTATCTACTTGTCCTTCACCGAACTACTCAACATCTGACTCTTTTCACGTGCCTTGTGTCCCCTACCAGGCCTGGTCACAAGTCAGATGCACTCTAGGGATCGTTCTTTGTGTCACAGGCAATTGCAACACTGCTGACTTGCATATCCGACGAAGTTCTGTACGTGTAGCAAGTTACTTTGACGATCCACCACGGGTTCTGCGTCTTCCGCTTTTTTTGTCAGGCAGCGCACCTGAAGTTAAGACGCCAGATTAATAAAACGCTGGGGTATTTTCCGCTGGGTTAAGATCCAACAACGACCCGCACACATACGTTGGTAACGTCTGTAGCGGAAGGTTTCACAGTCAGTTTCAGTAAACCGACGCAGAGTCCACAAGTTTCGTAAATACCGCGTTGGTGTTTTTGCGGCGTAGCACTTGCCATTCGCTCAGTGTACGTCACTAGCTCTGCAGTGTCGCATTGTTTGTAATGACGTCCCTCGTTGCAAAACCCCCCGGTCACCGCTAAGTGCAGGCCACGGCGGGCCGGGCGAATGGCGGAGACGTTTTTGGTGGAGGCGGCGTCGGCGGCGTCGGCGGCGTCGGCGGCCGGGCGCCGCTCGACTCGGCGCGGCGCGGCCCGGCGCCGCGCCGCAGCTGTATGCAAATGCCGGCGGTTTTTCCCCTTGATGTGAGCCGGTGGGCGGCCCGGCCGGCGCCCGCTATATTGGAATCCGGCCGTCTCTGGCCGCCCCCGCCCCCGCCTCCGCCCCCGCCTCCGACGCCAGACCGGCCCGGCTGCCAGTGGGCTGGCGGGAGTGGGGGTGGAGGGTGGGGGACGCCGCCCCCCGCCCCCGCTGCCGCTGACGGCTGACTTGGCGAGGGGCTGTGCCGCCGTTGTCGGGCGCGCCCCCGCGACTTCTCTCTGTGCGGCCCCCAAAAAAATATAAAACCGAGCCAGCGCTTCCCTCCGGTCGGCCGTGTCAGGCGCATTGCACTTTGTGCCGTAGAAGCGAATGTCGATTCTAACTGAGCGACTTTTTCCGACATCGAGTACAGTCCTGTGTCTCTGGTGCTTCGCATCGACATTGTCATGGCGATCATTTCGAAGTGATTTTAAGCGCTAATCCAGACTAATGATACATCCTGCTATGAACGGCGCCACACATATTGTTTTATGGCAGATATACAGCTGTCCATGAAAATTGCAACACCAGGAAAGTTAGAAAACAGCGAAATTTTACTCCAGAAAACAAGTCAATTTCTAGCCGATATGAGGGTATAAAAGGTGCGAATTTAGTACTGATACACATCAAGATAGGAAAGGAGCAGCAGAAAGAAAAGTCCCCACAGTCCAGCATTGTTCAAACACACGGAAGTAGCAACACGAGCCAGCTGACAGGCCTAAACATTTCCACACAGTTAATCGGTCACTAAGAGTGTGACATCAGCATTTCTGTGTGTTAATCAAGCGAGCTCATCGGACAAGTCTAAGTCAAGTGCAGACCGGCCTGCCTGCACTGCTCATGTAACATTATGTAAGAAGCACTAGCTATAACTCAACACCTATCACTGGTTTGACAAAGCAGTTATGATACTGGAAGAAACTGATTAAGTCAGTACAGCAGAACTGAAGACCACTACGACTCGTAATGAGAGAGACCAGTCATTACAAATGACATACAATAAAGCCACTCTTTGGTGCCATAAACGCACCAGCCTGTTAGCCTACAGGCAGTCGATCAGGAAGACAGATGGCATTCATGTCATACACATTTGATTGTCTGATTACTATATCGTAACATCTTGTGTGAGATACTTCCTGTATTGGTCATATTCTTGCTGCCTGATGTTATAACCACCAAGCTGTAGCTAGGGATGGCTGTGAACCACCATCCGGTACTGATGCTGCCACATATGGATAGTCAACACCATTGCAGATCAGGGCACCAATTGGTCTGGAACTGCAGCGTCATTCAGGTCAGATAGTCTACCAAATCAGCAAGCCAGGATCAGAATTTAAGAAGACATAACAACATCCAATATGGCAATATCGCAGTCCATCTGTTGGGACAACACGGGCAGTGACCTGAGAGGGACCAAGTACACACACACACACACACACACACACACACACACACACACACACACACCACAGTCACAGCCACATTTGCACCAATGGCAATTGTCTTCTGAACCAATGGGTGGGGCAGCCCGCCACACTCCAACTCACTAGCCTGCACAGAGGGCTGATACAGCAGTCTCTGGCAGCCCTGAGTCTCCGCTGGATTCAGCAGATTCCACTCTGGCTTGTGAAGTCACCAGCCACCACAGAAGACATGGCGACAAATTGTATTGTGAGGAATAATAGAACAATTTTTTTTTCTTTTCTTTTTTTTGCGTCTATCGACACCACAAGGGTTCCTCCCCTCCATCCCGATGAAAAATTATCTGTTCACAGCCCAAGAGTCGGCGATCCCTAGAGTACCTCCTCTGACAGCAACCACCGCTTGACCTCGTTGTACATCGACTTGAACTTTCTTTATATGATAGGCGCAGGTATGTAATCCACTTCGCTTCAACTTTTCGCCAGAGCTCAACAGACGTAGTGGCTACTGATTTCTGGCATGATAGACTCTCTACAGTAGATGCCAGATTCTTCAATGGGTAGGAGATCTGGAGGACGTGTTGGTCAATGGAATGATCGAACACCCTCTGTATCGACGTAGTTCAAGGCAGCGTCAGCAGCACGTGCAGTCTTGCTTTACCTTGCTGAAAGATAACGCCAAACAGATCACAAAGGTAGGGCACCGCCACCAGTCTTCATACGTCAGAAACTCAACGGCTGCCATTCATACAAGTTGGTATCCGAAAAAGAGGAGACGTTGCACACTACTCGGAATCTTCGAGTCACGCACCAGTTAACTAAATCCACTGACCACCTCAGCTCTGGACAGTTCAAAATCTACTAGTCCTACAAAAGCAAGAAGCTAGATCCACTAGAGGCGCCAAATGTGCGTAACACCAGCTAACCGGGTTCAGTCCCGTCGTACCTATTCACAAGGTTTTTTTTTTCCCTTCAGCACTTTCATTGTAGTTGTACACAATATAATTGCCCTATTCATCTGGGCAGTGAGCTTGGCCACGATAGATAGTTGGATGGTTATCGTGCACTCTCTTAGGCAACGTATCAGCGACCCTTCTGCTGTTTCCACAACAGTTATTCATAATGGAGCTATCTGTTCAATCACTTAGATTGCTTTGAGGTGGTGAACGTTTCACAAACTTCTAGTTCTTCATCTGCATCATAATCCTTTCTCTGAAAACCACTGGAAAACGCACGGCAGAGGATACTTCCCAATGTATCAATTATTATCGCTTCTTTCCATTCCATTCACGTACGGAAGGCAGGAAGAATGGTTGTTTAAATTCTCTTGTGATGGCTGTAGTTAACCTAATCTTGTCCTCACGATCCCTGTGGAAGAGGTAAGTAGGGGCCTGTAATATATTGCTAGAAACTTTATTTAAAACCGGTTCTTCAGACTTTGGAAGCAAACTGTCTCTGGACAGTTTGCCTCTGTCTCCTAGTGTCTGCCCTTTCAAGTTCGTCAGCTTCTCTTGTGACACTCCGTAAAGGTCAGACAAACCTGTGACCCTTTGTGATACCTTCCTCTGTACACGTTCAGTGTTAGTCCTATTTGGTACACATGCCGTACACTTCTGCAGTATTCTAGGGGAGGTTGAAAGAGTAATTTGTAAGCAGTCTCTTTTGTCGACTGGTCGTATTTCCCTATTATTCTACCAGTCAACCGAAGTCTGCCACCTGTTTCACCTACGAGTGAGACCGTGTGATCTTTCCATTTCATATCCCTACGAAGTGTTACACACAAGTATTTGTATGAGCTGACGATCACATTAGTTACTCGTTGAAACTGATGTCGTAACATGCTACGTATTCGCGTTTTGTGAAGTGAACTATTTCACATTTCTGAAAATTTAAACCAAATTTCCGCTCTTTGTACCAGTTTGAAGTCCTATTAAGATCAAACTCAATACTTGCCCAGCTTTTCTCCAGACAGTACACTATTATAGACAATGGCATCATCGGAGAAACGTCTTACGTTACAACTAATATTATCCCAAGGTGATTAATGTAAAACGAGAACAACAAGATTCCCAACACGCGAATCTGTGGATGAAGCCCGACCAACAGGCATTACTTGCATTGATCAAAAATGATTGTGCATTGAGAATGTCTAGTTTCTAGCTCAAATATACATATCTACCAATAAAATTTCAAAAGGACGACTGACAGCTGAAATCTATTATTATAAGTCAATAACAGTCGCTGCGTACAACAGCCTTCTGAATGGAGGGTAACCTGAGGAAATGGATAGGTTAAAGTTAGATATAGTGGGAATTACTGAAGTGCAGTGGCAGGAGGAACAAGACTTCTGGTCAGGTGAATACAGGGTTATAAATAGAAAATCAAACAAGGGTAAAGTAGGAGTAGGATTAGTAATGAATAAAAAATAAGAACGCGGTTAAGCTATTACGAATAGCATAGTGAACGCATTATTGTAGCCAAGACAGACACAAAGCCCACGCCTACCACAGTAGTACGAGTTTGTATGCCAACTAGCTAAGCAGACGAAGAAGAGAATGAAGAAATGTAAGATGCGATAAAAGAAATTATCCAGATAGTTAAGGGACTCGAAAATTTAATAGTTGAGTGGGACTGTAATTCGATAGTAGGAAAAGGAAGAGAAGGGAAAGTAGTAAGTGAATATGGAATCGGGATAAGGAATGTAAGTGGAACCCGCCTAGTAGAATTTTGCACAGCGTATAACTTAATCAATCCTAACACTTGGTTTAAGAATCATGAAACAAGGTTTTATACGTGGAAGACGCCTGTAGTCACCGGAAGGTTTCAGATTGATTATATATGGTAAGACAGATTTCAAATTGTAAGACATTTCCAGGGGCAGATGTGGTATCTGACCACAATTTATTGCTTATGAACTCTAGACAAAAACTGAAGAAACTGCAAAAAAGATAGGAATTTAACGAGATGGGACCTGGATAAACTGAAACTACCGGAGACTCTAGAGAGTTTCAGAGAGTGCATTAGGGAACGACTGACAAGAGCAGGGGAAACAGATACAGTAGAAGAAGAATGGGTAGCTTTGAGAGATGAAATAGTGAAGGTCGCAGAGGATCAAATAGGTAAAGAGACGAGGGCTAGTAGATATTCACGGGTAACAGAAGAGATATTGAATTTAATTGATGAAAGGACAAAATATAAAAATGCAGTAAATGGAGCAGATAAAAAGGAATACAAACGTCTCAGAAATGAGTTCGACAGGAATGCAAAATGGCTAAGCAGGGATGGCTAGAGGACAAATGTAAGGATATAGAGGCATATATCACTAGGGGTAAGATAGATATTGCCTACAGGAAAATTAAAGAGACCTTTGGAGAATAGAGAACCACCTCAATGAATTTCAAGAGCTCAGTTGGAAAACCAGTCCTCAATAAAGAAAGGAAAGCAGAGAGGTGGAAGGAGTATATAGAGAGGCTATACAAGTTCGATGTACTTGAGGGCAATATTATGGAAATGGAAGAGGACGTAGATGAAGATGAAATTGGAGATATGACACTGCGTGAAGAATTTGCAGACCATTGAAAGACCTAAGTTGAAACAAGGTCTTGGGAACAGACAACATTTCATTAGGATTACTGACAGCCTTGGGGGAGCCAGCCATGACAGGCGAAATATCCTCAGACTTCAAGAAGAATGTAATACTTCCAATCCCAAAGCAGCGCTGACAGGTGTGAAATTTACCGAACTGTCAGTTAAGTCAGTCACGGTTGCAAAATACTGACACGAATTCTTTACAGACGAATGGAAAAACTGCTAGAAGCCAACCTCGGTAAAGATGAGTTAGGATTCCGTAGAAATGTTGGAACACGCGAGGCAATACTAACATTGCGACTTATCTTATTAGATTGTTTAAGAAAGGAAAATCTACTTTTCTAGCATTTGTAGACTTAGAGAAAATTTTTGACAACGTTGACTGGAATACCCTCTTATTCTGAAGGTGGCAGGGGTAAAATAAAGAGAGCGAAAGGCTATTTACAATTTTTACAGAAACCAGATGGCAGTTATAAGAGACGAGGGGCACGAAAGGGAAGCAGTGGTTGAGAGGGGTGTGAGACGTGATTGTAGCCTATCGTCGATGTTATTCATTCTGTATGTTGAACAAGCAGTAAAGGAAACAAAAGAAAAATTGGGAGTGTGAATAAAAATCCGTGGAGAAGAAATAAAAACATTGAAGTTTGCCGACGACATTGTGATTGTGTCAGAGACAGCAAAGGACGTGGAAGAGCAGCTGAACGGAATGGACAGTGTCTTGAAAGGAGGATAGAAGATGAACATCAAGAAAACAATGCGAGGATAATGGGTGGTAGTCGAATTAAATCAGGTGATGCTGAGAGAATTAGATTAGGAAAAGAGACACTTAAAGCAGTAAAACAATGCGAGGATAATGGGATGTAGTCGAATTAAATGAGATGATGCTGAGAGAATTAGATTAGGAAAAGAGACACTTAAAGTAGTAAATGGATTTTGCTATTTGGGAAAGAAAATAACTGATGATGGTCGAAGTAGGGAGGATAAAAAATGTAGACTGGCTATGGCAAGTAAAGCGTTTCACCCCAGGTTATGGCATTAACAGGCTAGGCATTGATCGATATGTCAGGCAGTAAATGATTAGTGACTCATAATTAGCGAGGTAATGACGTCTTGGACCTAATATGTTGAAATGATAACTGCTTGAAAATTAGTGGGGTGAGTCCCTTAGCAGCCAAAAGGGCCACCTGTCTTTTCAGGCTTCATTCCTGTCACATGTCCTGTGGTTCCTCAGGTGCTGATTTCAAAACCAGTAGCAGTCACAAAGACAGCCAGTTTCTCACTCTATTTTCTTATGTACTCATGTTCGGACGTTTCTTGAAAGTTATGAAGTCAATTGTGGCATGCAATGATGATGGATGCGCCTCAAGTTTCGGAAAGCCTTAATTTGTTATGGATTCCCTGAGATCTCTCATTGCCTTGTATGTGCCGATATTTTACAAACACCGCACACACCAAGCTTGTAGACAAGATGTTTCAAAACCACAGAGAGTTCTTTCCGCTTCCGCACTTCTGGTACACTAATTGGCACTAATTGTACTTGCTTTGCTTTTTCGTTGGTTTTCCATCCTGTGGAGGAGAGAAGACAGCATATTAAATGAACATTGGCACAGTAGTGGTATATATCCTGATTATGGGCGACAGTGGTCCAAATACTGGTACATCTGTTTACGACATGACACTGCCTGCCACCAAAAAGAATTCTGTGGCTATGTCACTGTCAATATATTACCAGATCGTTGCATGGCCCTACGCGCTGTGAAGTGGCTACATGACAGACACCGTTCTTCTCATATAAAAGGAAATCAGTTATTGGTTTTCTTAACTGTGCGACTTACTGTATTAGTATCACAGAAGCAGCGCTGCAGCTGACGTAGCTTCTGTGCAATTTTCGATATTAATGACTCCTATCGTTCAAATAATCGGCCTGGTAAAACGTAACAAATAAAATTTGAATCACTGTAAGTAGTATACATGAGACGACTCTTTTGCATGTTGTTTGTATCTCTTGGCGCATGTCATTGACTTCTCCTTCACCTTTGCCTCGACCCTCAGCTTGAATGCATTACATAATCATGTTCCTCGCATCTCCCACCCGAACCTTCGCCAGCCACTCACAGTCTAGTATTGAAATGAAACAACCAATCAAGGATCCAAGATGGTGGAACTAGCCCAATTGTGATAGTAGGAAAATTAAAACAGGAGCCACATGTCTTTCCCCCACACCATCCCCCTCTCCAGACAATCACAGCATACTCTTAAAATGATACATAACAATGACAAGTTCGTATAAAATAGTAAACATATTAAACACACAAACACACACACACACACACAACACACACACACACACACACACACACACACACACACACGCACAGAGAGAGAGAGAGAGAGAGAGAGAGAGAGAGAGAGAGAGAGAGAGAGATTCTGTATAAACTTCCCAGCCTTTCATCAGTCAGAGCCTAAAAGTTTAGCCATCAGTAAAATCAAAGAGTTGGGTATGTGCAAACAGCCAGGTATGTGTAACCCCATCAGGGGTGTGCTCAAAAGAATCCAAACAAGCTGACTTATTTATAAAAAATACGTCAGATACTTAAAAAGCAGCTGATTTGAGTAAAGCGATGAAAATGTCGACTATGCCTACACTACAGACTTCAAAAAATCGTTTACAGAATGGTTCAGGAGTCACATTGATAAATTTCATAGAAAGCTATATATCATTCGCTATGGAGTGTTAGACTGACTATATAACATACTCTACATAAATAGTTGAAACCCAATGTCTGCTTATGCAGTGTAATATGCGAAAGAGTATAAGACATACTCCCGTTATGTAGTTAAAAATCAACTTTTCCGTATGTAATGTAATTAACGAATTATAATATAATTATTTCCTCCCCCCCATGAACCCATGGACCTTGCCGTTGGTGGGAAGGCTTGCGTGTCTCAGAGATATAGATGGCCGTACCGTAGGTGCAACCACAACGGAGGGGTATCTATTGAGAGGCCAGACAAACGTATGGTTTGCAGCAGCAGCCTTTTCAGTAGTTGCAGGGGCAACAGTCTAGATGATTGACTGACCTGTCCTTGTAACGCTAACCCAACCGGCCTTTCTGTGCTGGGACTGCGAACGGCTGAAAGCAAGGGGAAACTACTGCCGTAATTTTTCCCGAGGACATGCAGCTTTACTGTATGATTAAATGATGATGGGAAAAGGGAGAGATGGAAACATAGTAGGTGAATATGGATTGGGGGTAAGAAATGAAAGAGGAAGCCGTCTGGTAGAATTTTGCACAGAGCATAACTTAATCATAGCTAACACTTGGTTCAAGAATCATAAAAGAAGGTTGTATACATGGAAGTATCCTGGAGATACTACAAGATATCAGATAGATTATATAACGGTAACACAGAGATTTAGGAACCAGGTTTTAAATTGTAAGACATATCCAGGGGCAGATGTGGACTCTGACCACAATCTATTGGTTATGAACTGTAGATTAATAATGAAGAAACTGTAAAAAGGTGGGAATTTAAGGAGATGGGACCTGGATAAACTGACTAAACCAGAGGTTGTACAGAGTTTCAGGGAGAGCATAAGGGAACAATTGACAGAAATGGGGGAACGAAGTACAGTAGAAGAAGAATGGGTAGCTTTGATGGATGAAGTAGTGAATGCAATAAAAAATCAAGTAGGTAAAAAGAAGAGGGCTAGTAGAAATCCTTGGGTAACAGAAGAAATATTGAATTTAATTGATGAAAGGAGAAAATATAAAAATGCAGTAAATGAAGCAGGCATAAAGGAATACAAACGTCTCAAAAATGAGAGCGACAAAAAGTTCAAAATGGCTAAGCAGGGATAGCTAGAGGACAAATGTAAGGATGTAGAGGCTTATCTCACTACGGGTAAGATAGATACTGCCTACAGGAAAATTAAAGAGACCTTTGGAGAAAAGAGAGCCACTTGTATGAATATCAAGAGCTCAGATGGAAACCAAGTTCTAAGCAAAGAAGGGAAAGCAGAAAGGTGGAAGGAGTAAAATGGTTCAAATGGCTCTGAGCACTATGGGACTTAACATCTATGGTCATCAGTCCCCGAGAACTTAGAACTACTTAAACCTAACTAACCTAAGGACATCACACAACACCCAGCCATCACGAGGCAGAGAAAATCCCTGACCCCGCCGGGAATCGAACCCGGGAACCCGGGCGTGGGGAGCGAGAACGCTACCGCACGACCACGAGATGCGGGCATGGAAGGAGTATATAGAGGGTCTATACAAGGGCGATGTACTTGAGGACAATATTGTGGAAATGGAAGAGGATGTAAATGAAGATGAAATGGAAGATACGATACTGCGTGAAGAGTTTGACAGAGCACTGAAAGATCTGAGTCGAAACAAGGCCCCGGGAGTAGACAACATTCCATTAGAACTACTGACAGCCTTGGGAGAGCCAGTCCTGACGAAACTCTACCATCTGGTCAGCAAGATGTATGAGACAGGCGAAATACCCTCAGACTTCAAGAAGAATATAATAATTCCAATCCCATAGAAAGCAGGTGTTGACAGATGTGAAAATTACCGAAATATCAGTTTAATAAGTTACAGCTGCAAAATACTAACACGAATTCTTTACAGACGAATGGAAAAACTGGCAGAAGCCGACCTCGGGGAAGATCAGTCTGGATTCCGTAGAAATATTGGAACACGTGAGGCAATACTGACCCTACGACTTATGTTAGAAGATTAAGGAAAGGCAAACCAACGTTTCTAGCATTTGTAGACTTAGAGAAAGCTTTTGACAATGTTGACTGGAATACTCTCTTTCAAACTCTAAAGGTGGCACAGATAAAATACAGGGAGCGAAAGGCTATTTACAGTTTGTACAGAAACCAGATGGCAGTTATAAGAGTCGAAGGGCATGAAAGGGAAGCAGTGGTTGGGAAGGGAGTGAGACAGGGTTGTAGCCTCTCCCTGATGTTATTCAATCTGCATATTGAGCAAGCAGTAAAGGAAACAAAAGAAACATTCAGGGTAGGAGAAGAAATAAAAACTTTGAGGTTCGCCGATGACATTGTAATTATGTCAGAGACAGCAAAGGACTTGGAAGAACAGTTGAACGGAATGGACAGTGTCTGGAAAGAAGGATATAAGATGAACAACAACAAAAGCAAAACGAGGATAATGGAATGTAGTCGAATTAAGTCGGGTGATGCTGCGGGAATTAGATTAGGAAATGAGACACTTAAAGTAGTAAAGGAGTTTTTCTATTTGGGGAGCAAAATAACTGATGATGGTCGAAGTAGAGAAGATATAAAATGTATACTGGCAATGGCAAGGAAAGCGTTTCTGAAGAAGAGAAATTTGTTAACATGGAGTATAGATTTAATTGTCAGGAAGTCGTTTCTGAAAGTATTTGTATGGAGTGTAGCCATGTATGGAAGTGAAACAAGGACGATAAATAGTTTGGACAAGAAGAGAATAGAAGCTTTCGAAATGTGGTGCTACAGAAGAGTGCTGAAGACTAGACAGGTAGGTCACATAACTAATGATGAGGTATTGAATAGAATTGGGGAGAAGAGGAGTTTGTGGCACAACTTGACAAGAAGAAGGGACCGGTTGGTAGGACATGTTCTGAGGCATCAAGGGATCCCAAATTTAGCATTGGAGGGCAGCGTGGAGGTTAAAAATCGTAGAGGGAGACCAAGAGAGGCATACACTAAGCAGATACAGTCGGATGTAGGTTGCGGTAGGTACTGGGAGATAAAGATGCTTGCACAGGATAGAGTAGCATGGAGAGCTGCATCAAACCAGTCTCTGGACTGAAGACCACAACAACAACAACAACAATATACATTTTCAGAGATTACTTTTACTTTAAGTATTATTCCACAAAACTTCAAAAACGTGAATTGATATCAGCTATTGAATTAAGATCCTGTAGCTTGTATTCGCCAAGAGGTGACAACGTTCATAGTTTGATCTGAGTACCATACTTGAGCTAAAGTACAACAGAGACTCAAATTAAATATTTTCCACATATAGGATGCATGTCAAGTGTCGTGTTGTTTCCAAGTCTTAAATGTCTGGACAAATACGTCAGCAATGAAAAAAGTTCAATAGATACGTCAAGTATCTCATTTCCCCTATAGACACATAACCGACAAATTAGTGCTAAAAACTAGACTCTGAACTCTGAAGTAAGTAATCCTGTGCTATTTACATGCCAAGATAGTTAAAAATAACACGATAAACTAGCAACTGACATTCCAGGTTAAGTCTAAAAGATTGATGCAGTAATACGAAACTGACTAGGCTCAAACTGCAGAAAACACATATTAGCTAAAATACTACACTAAGCTGGCAAACACACGAAAAAAAGGGTAGTCTGATTAACTGGAGGCATTTACCTAAATAATTAAACGTATTCTTGGTGTAAGTCAGAGTACACCCCGAAATCAAATATTTTCACACCTAAATCGTTCTCAAGCACTATTTTAGGAAAGGAACGGTAAGACACCATGCCGTGGACTAGAAATGAAATGAAATGTCGCGTGGCTAGCGCCTCCTGTCGGGTAGACCGGTCGCCTGGTGCAAGTCTTTTTAGTTGACGCCACTCTGGTAACTTGTGTGTCGATGGGTATAATTCGATGATGAAGACAACAGAACACCCAGTCCCTGAGCGGGTAAAATACCCGACCCAGCCGGGAATCGAACCCGAGGCCCTTTGCATAGCATTCCGCCGTGCTGACCACTTTTCCCTTGTGGAAAAAATAAGACGATGTTCTTAATAAAA
Source organism: Schistocerca serialis cubense (assembly GCF_023864345.2). Classification (NCBI taxonomy): domain Eukaryota; kingdom Metazoa; phylum Arthropoda; class Insecta; order Orthoptera; family Acrididae; genus Schistocerca; species Schistocerca serialis. The sequence continues at coordinate 22,209,524 of NC_064642.1, forward strand.
TAAAATATTTGTTAAAAATAACAAACTTAACTGCTTCTATTAGTACAAAACAATAATGGACCACGTCCCTCTTATTGTCCTTGTTTCTCCCTATGCCCGTTGTACCTCGCGTTGGTGCCGGATACGTCTTCACGTATGGTGGTGGATCCTCTCCACTGTCCTGATCCTTTCTTGTTCTGAACACTTATAGGCAATAATTACATTCTCGTTCCAGGTACATCCCAACTGGGTAGGGGATCAAGCAAGGCACGCCCTAGAAAATTAGCGTAATATGTTCGATATCTCGGATTTCTCATAATCTGTGAGTGATGTTCTTGTAGTAATGCCCAAAACTCGAATACATTTTTACTGCCCTCTCGGTATAGGTACAGCACAGGCAGACACCGAATCCAAATCACTATGTTTGCCTTCGTTCGGAGATAATATGTCATATCCGGGAGAAGTAGTATCCGTGGTTCTATGGCTTCCGGCACCACTCGAAGGAGGAAGGCGATCATTTTCTGGACCAAACACCACACGCCCGCCGAAGACCCGCATATCAGGCGATGTCCCTCTGTGTCTGTAACATTGCATTGTGGACACAGTGGCTCATCCGCCATGTGAATTGCATGCAAGCTGGAACGAGTCACGTATGTCCCATTTACTACCTGATACCACAGTGCGCGCGTTCCCGTGTCAAGGTGTTCGTACGCCATACTCCTGACCATGTGGCTGTTGATTGTCGGCGCTCTATGGCATTATTCGGCCGTCGTCGAGTCAAGATGCGGTATATATCACGTGCCGTTGGCGTCCTTGTAGTCGGCATTTCCACATGGACATAACTGTGTTCCACAAAAAAGGTTCGCATGTGGGCAACCGATGGTGAGATGTTGGACAGCACTACCGGTGCCAGACGAGAAGGTGGAGCCAGTTCGTTTATCAAGGTGCCCGTCAGACTTGTCAGGTGTCGTGTCCACGTCTTTATCATCGTGCTTACGTAAATAGCCACTGCTCTGTCGCGGACGTGGACGAATCCAAGACCTCCACGACTACCAGGAAGGGTGAGAGTTTCGTATTCGATCTTAAAACCAGACCTGTGCTCACAAAATATCCTAATGCCGCCATTACTACTAGGAAGGGTGAGAGTTTCGTATTCGATCTTAAAACCTGACCTGTGGTCACAAAATATCCTAATGCCGCCAGGATTCGGCGCGCCAACACCACCGGCATATCATGAACTTGTGCCAGGTGGGGGATGCGAGAATCTAGATAAGTGTTGGCAAAGGCGACCCGTTATAGCATGTCCAGAGACCTTAACTTGTGACTTCGGACACTCGCACGAATTGTTTGCAGAATATGTCTGTAGCTCAGTGCCGCCGTGCGTCGAACGTCCGTAGTGAAGATAATTCCTAGGCATTTCTTCGTTTTTATCGGCTGCAGTGGTGCTTTACTTCCCGTCGTGAGTCCTCTCCCGATGTTCATCGCTCCCGACAGTGGCATGTTCATACGACTTCCCGTAGCCATGCCGTACAAATTAATCCAATGCAAGGCCGCTCTTGCCTCGTCGCCCGACCGTGATAAAAACACTAGGTGATTCGCGTATGTTCTGCATATAAACTTGGTGTTCCTTATCGTCATTCATTGGAGTCGATTCCGGAGCCCGCAGAGCAGCGGCTCGACAGCGATGGCATACAATATCGTTGACAGCGGGCACCCTTGTCTGAGGGGTCTTGAGATGGTGATGGGCCCCACCAAGCGTCCATTGATGAGCACTCTGGGTGAGGCACCGTGGAGCAGTCTCATAACGACGGTGACAAAACTCTCTGGAAACTTCATTTGCGTCAACACTTCCATTAGATAGGCGTGACTCACCCTGTCAAAGGAACGACTGAAGTCTATCGATACCAGTACACCCGGGAGACGACATGTTGTTGCCAGAGTGATAACATTGCGGTACTCGCTGAGTGCCGTTTGTATATTGCTGTCCCCTCCTAGTTGGGTTTGATCTACATCTACATCTACATCTACATTTATACTCCGCAAGCCACCCAACAGTGTGTGGCGGAGGGCACTTTACGTGCCACTGTCATTACCTCCCTTTCCTGTTCCAGTCGCGTACGGTTCGCGGGAAGAACGACTGTCTGAAAGCCTCCGTGCGCGCTCGAATCTCTCTAATTTTACACTCGTGATCTCCTCGGGAGGTATAAGTAGGGGGAAGCAATATATTCGATACCTCATCCAGAAACGCACCCTCTCGAAACCTGGCGAGTAAGCTACACCGCGATGCAGACCGCCTCTCTTGCAGAGTCTGCCACTTGAGTTTGCTAAACATCTCCGTAACGCTATCACGGTTACCAAATAACCCTGTGACGAAACGCGCCGCTCTTCTTTGGATCTTCTCTATCTCCTCCGTCAACCCGACCTGGTACGGATCCCACACTGATGAGCAATACTCAAGTATAGGTCGAACGAGTGTTTTGTAAGCCACCTCCTTTGTTGATGGACTACATTTTCTAAGGACTCTCCCAATGAATCTCAACCTGGTACCCGCCTTACAAACAATTAATTTTATATGATGGTTCCACTTCAAATCGTTCCGCACGCATACTCCCAGATATTTTACAGAAGTAACTGCTACCAGTGTTTGTTCCGCTATCATATAATCATACAATAAAGGATCCTTCTTTCTATGTATTCGCAATATATTACATTTGTCTATGTTAAGGGTCAGTTGCCACTCCCTGAACCAAGTGCCTATCCGCTGCAGATCTTCCTGCATTTCGCTACAATTTTCTAATGCTGCAACTTCTCTGTATACTACAGCATCATCCGCGAAAAGCCGCATGGGACTTCCGACACTATCTACTAGGTCATTTATATATATTGTGAAAAGCAATGGTCCCATAACACTCCCCTGTGGCACGCCAGAGGTTGCTTTAACGTCTTTAGACGTCTCTCCATTGATAACAACATGCTGTGTTCTGTTTGCTAAAAACTCTTCAATCCAGCCACACAGCTGGTCTGATATTCCGTAGGCTCTTACTTTGTTTATCAGTGCGGAACTGTATCGAACGCCTTCCGGAAATCAAGAAAAATAGCATCTACCTGGGAGCCTGTATCTAATATTTTCTGGGTCTCATGAACAAATAAAGCGAGTTGGGTCTCACACGATCGCTGTTTCCGGAATCCATGTTGATTCCTACTTAGTAGATTCTGGGTTTGCAAAAACGACATGATACTCGAGCAAAAAACGTGTTCTAAAATTCTACAACAGATCGACGTCAGAGATATCGGTCTATAGTTTTGCTCATCTGCTCGACGACCCTTCTTGAAGACTGGGACCAGGTGTGCTCTTTTCCAATCACTTGGAACCTTCCGTTCCTCTAGAGACTTGCGGTACACGGCTGTTAGAAGATATCGAGTGATATCGTTTGGTGTAGTACGCGTTTAAAGCGTGCTGCAAGTATCCTGGCGTAGGTCTCGTAGTCACAATTAAGAAGGGTCAGTGGCCGGTAGGCCCATATCCCTGAGCCGCCGGATAGTTTTTGGTCAGGGATGATGGTTCCTTCCACGAAGGAGGGTGGAGGAGGCACGTTGGCAGACGTCAATCCGCGCTACATGGCACTGCATTGCGGAGCCATGAAATCTCAAAATGTGCGATGAAGCTCTAATGGAAACCCGTCAGGCCCCGGTGACTCGTTCGACGCTCCGCTATCGAGCTCTTCTATAACGACGTTACCTGTGACTTCCCCAGTTAACTCTTGGTCGGACGGCACATCGAGGCGTACAGCGTTCGTGGGACCTCATGATCTGCCTGATCTTGTTCCGCTTCTTCATTGAGATGACCGTATTGTTCCACAAAGGCGTTGGCGGTGTCTTTTTGTTTTGACTTGCGGCGAACGTCTGGCAATACTGCCGCCTGTATGAAGGTTCTGCTGCTACGTTGTTGTTTTATCTGATAACGTGATACATCGACGGTGTCAAAGGCCCTTGCGCAGACTGTGACACCTTCCAGACGACGTCGCTTTATAGAAAGTATTTGAGCCTGGGCTCGTTTTATAGGAGCACTTCGATCCTGTGAAGGCCCTTGTACAGAAAGTTCGAGGAGCATCGTAAAATAAAATTCCGTCGTGTGGCGCCTCCACATCATACGCTCTCTTCCGTATCCAATTAAGGCTTAGCGCAATTCAGGCTTAACGTATTCCAGCCACAACTTCAACGTCGTCGGATATGTCGGTAGGCGTCGTTCACATATGTGCCAAGTGTCTTCGATTAAGCGTCTGCACTCAGGTTCCCTGAGGTGAGCTCTATTCAGTTTCCAAACACCGCGACTCCTCCACACTCGGTGACAACTTAGGGAGATCGTGCATGTGTATGCTATGTATGTGATATGAAAAGGCGACGGGCCACAATGCCGCATCGAGGATCGCAGATTCGAGACGACGTGTTACGTAAATTCGGTCGAGGCTACCTGCAGAGTGACTTGTGACATACGTACATCTGCGTCTGTCGCCATGTCTCGTCTCCCCTTTATCAGTTGCTGCAGCTCCTGGCATGAATTATAGCGTGGGTGCCGATCCTTTAGTGCGAGCACGCTGTTGAAGTCGCATCCAAATAATACATCTTCATACCGGCCTAAGAATAGTGGTGCAATTTCCTCTGCGTAAAATCGGGATCGATCACGCCGTCGGTCGGACCCTGACGGTACGTAGATGTTAAAAATCGCCGGCCGGAGTGGCCGAGCGGTTCTAGGCGCTACAGTCTGGAGCCGCGTGACCGCTACTGTCGCAGGTTCGAATCCTGCCTCGGGCATGGATGTGTGTGATGTCCTTAGGTTATTTAGGTTTAAGTAGTTCTAAGCTCTAGGGGACTGATGATCTCAGATGTTAAGTTCCAAAGTGCTCAGAGCCATTTGAACCATTTACTAACGATCCGTACTCCTAGCACTGTGAGCTCCAGTCCTCGTGCTGACGGCAGGTACACCACGTCCTCGGCTACCATGCCGCCACCTAGATGTAACGCTGTTAAAAGACGCAGTTAAAAGACAAAAAAAATCATTGTATAAAGAAGGAGATAAAGAAACCCATCAAATTTCGGTCCAATTTCATTTTTTCCCTCATTCTCAAAAAACTTAGAAAAGATAATATGCAGCCGTCTTTTTAACCATTTGACCGCAAATAAAATATTATACAAGTCATAATTCAGGTTTCTATACGGTTCCGACACTGAGAAAGCTATCTACACATGAAATGATCCTGTACTTACCCCCTGAAGGGGAAGGCAGACACAAAATGTGCACTTTGTGGATGCCGATCGGAGTCATTCCAGACGTGGAGCGGGTCTTTCCGGATGCCATGAAGAGCCCAGGGTGCAGCCAACTGCAGATGGTGACCTACATCGGTACCAGTGATGTGTGCCGCTTTGGATCGGAAGAGATTCTCTCTGGTTCCGAGCGGCTAACAGCAGTTGAAAAGGCTGCTAGTCTTGCTCGCAAGATGAAAGCAGAGCTCACCATTTGCAGCACAGTCGTCAGGATCGATCGCGGAGCTCTGGAACAGAGCCGAGTGGAGGGTGTGAATCAGGGACTCAGACGGTTCTGCGACCGTGTAGGCTGCAGATTCCTCGACTTGCACAAAAGGATGGTTGGGTTTCGAGTCCCGCTGAATAGGTCAGGAGTCAACTGCACGAAGGGGGCGGCTACACGGGTAGCAGGGGCTGTATGGAGTGGACTGTGCGGTTTTTTTTAGGTTACAGGGTCTCGGGAAAACACAAGAAGGGTTTTAGTCACAAAGGGTGCAGGTTGAACACAGGAAGAACATAGATACAGGAACCATTGGTATAACAGTTGTAAATTGTCGTAGCTGTGTTGGGAAAGTACCAGAGCTCCAAGCTCAAATCGTTATAGGCACTGAAAGCTGGCTAAAGCCGGATATAAGCTCAGCCGAAATTTTGCGAACCATCAAACAGTATTCTGAAATGTTCGTTGCTGTCAGAAGTAATTTATCGTGTCGCGAAATTGAAGCAGATAGTTCCTGTGAGTCACTATGTGGAGAGCTCATTCTTGAAACCGGAATAAAATAATAATTGCATCCTTTTACCGGCCTCCCATTTCAAATAATACAATTGCTGAAAAATTCAAAGAAAACTTGAGTTTACTTTCCAACACGTTTCCGACTCATACAATTATAGTTGGTGATGACTTTAATTTCCCCTCGATATGTTCGCGAAAATACATGTTCAAATCCGGAGGCACGCATAAAACATCATCCGAAATTCTTCTAAATGCATTCTCTGAAAATTGTTTCGAGCAGTTACTTCATGAGCCCACGCAAATAGTAAACGGTTGTAAAATCACAGTTGACCTCTTAGCAACAAATAATCATGAGCTAATAACAAGCATCAAAACCAATACAGGGATTAATAAACACAGGGTTGTCGTAGCGAGACTGAATTGTGTGACCCCAAATCCACCAAAAATAAACGACAAATATACCTATTCAAAAAAGCAGATAAAAATTCACTTTACGCCTTCCTGAGAGACAATCTTCACTCATTCCAAATTAACAATATAAGTGTAGACCAGATATGGCTTAAATTCAAAGAAATAGTATCGGCAGCAATTGATTTATACTAAATAAATTAACAAAACGGGCCAGAACACTGTTGCAGAGGTAACTAAAAAATCGTACCAAATTTAAACGGACGCAAAATCTCCAAGACTGGCAATATTTTACAGAAGCTCGAAATTTAGCGCGGACTTCAATACGAGATGCTTATAATATTTTTCACAACGAAACTTTGACTCAAAACCTGGCAGAAAAACCCAAACAGATTCTGGCCTTACGTGGAGTGTGTTAGCGGCAAGAAACAATCAACGTCTTATCTGCGCGATAGCAATGGAGATACTATCGAAGATAGTGCTGCCAAAGCACAGTTACTAAACACAGCCTTCCGAAATTCGTTCACCAAAGAAGCGAAGCAAACATTCAAGAATTCGAATCGAGAACAGCTACCACCGTGAGTAAGAAGTAGATATCCTCGGAGTAGTGAAGCAACTTAAATCACATAATAAATGCAGGTCTTCCAGTCCAGACTATATACCATTTAGTATCCTCTCGGAGTATGCTGATGCAGTAGCTCCATATTCAACAGCCGTATACAGTTGTTCGCTCGACGAAAGATCCGTACCCAAACCAGAATTTTGCAATGTATATTGCGTGCGACCATTATGAATTATCTCGAAGACCACGGTCTATTGACACATAGTCCACACGGATTTAGAACAGATCGTTCTTGTGAAACACAACTAGCTCTTTACTCACATGGTGTGTTGAGATCTATTGACAAGGGATTTCAAATTGATTCCGCATGTCTAGATTTGCAGAAGGCTTTTCACGCTGCATCGCACAAGCGGCTTGTAGTGAAATTGCTTGATTATGGAATACTGTCTCTGCTATGTGAGAGGACTCGTGATTTCTTGTCAGACAGATCACAGTTTGTAGTAATTGACTGAAAGTCATCGAGTAAAACAGATGTGATTTCTGGCATTCCCCAAGGTAGTGTTATAGGCCTTTTGCCATTCGCTATCTATATAAAAGATTTAGGGGACAATCTGAGCAGCTGTCTTAGGTTGTTTGCAGATGATGCTGTCGTTTATCGACTAGTAAAGTCATCAGGAGATTAAAACACACTGCAAAACGATTTAGAAAAGATATCAGTATGGAGCGAGAGTTGGCAATTGGCCCTAAATAACGAAAAGTGTGAGGTCATCGACATGAGTGCCAAAAGGAATGCGTAAAACTTCGGTTACACGATAAATCAGTCAAATCTAAAGTCATTAATTGAAGTAAATACCTAGGTATTACAATTACGAACAAGTTAAACTGGAAGAACACATAGAAAAGGCTAACCAAAGACTGCGTTTTATTGGCAGGGCACTGAGGAGACTACGTACACTGCACCTGTCCGTCCTCTTTTAGAATACTGCTGTGAGGTGTGGGATCCTTACCAGATAGGATTGACGGAGTACATCAAGAAAATTCAAAGAAGGGCGGCACGTTTTGTATTATCGGGAAATAGGGGAGAGTGTGTCACTGAAATGATACAGGATTTAGGGTGGACATCATTATAACAAATGCGTTTTTCGGTGCGCCAGAATATTGTCACGAAATTTCAAACACTAATTTTATCCTCCGAATGCGATTTTGTTGACACCGACCTGCATAGGCAGAAACGATCATCATAATAAAATTAGGGAAGTCAGAGCTCTCACGGAAAGATATAGGTGTTCGTTTGTTCCCCGCGCTATACGAGATTGGAATAATAGAGAATTATTGTGAAGGTGATTCCATGAATCCTCTGCCAGACACTCGAATGTGATTTGTAGCGTATCCATGTAGATGTAGATATTAGATATTAAATTACAGGCTACTGGTGTATTTTGTGATCTGCCAATGACATTTCACTGTGTAACTCACAATATCGTTTTAAGTAAATTAGAATATTGTGGTGTAACAGGAAATAATGCAGAATGATACAAAGCCTATATCTCTGACAGGAAACAAAGGGTGTCAATAGAAAAGAAATGTGCAATTAGTATCAGGCATCATGCAGCCGGGAACCAATAACAGGTGATGTCCCCCAAGGTTCCGTCTTATGGACTTTACTTTTTCTTCTGTATATTAATGACCTTTCATCAGGAACATTACCAGATGCCAAGTTTGTTTGGTTTGCAGATTATACGGATATTGCAATAAATAGCAAACGAAGTATAATTTGAGAAAGGTCGGCTAATGAAATTTTCAAGAACATTAATAAACATTTCCTAGCCAAATCTCTGTCACTATACCTTGAAAACACACGCCACTTGCAGTTTGAGAACTTGTAAAATGCTTCCTGTCATTATATACCTAAAATATGGCGATAATCAAACAGAAGAAGTTGACAGTTTTAAATTCTTGGTATTACAGATTGACAATAAATTTAACTGGGATAAGCATACCAGACAACTGCTGAAGCACCTAAACAAATCCCTATTTGCTATGCGAATGTTGTCAGACGTAAGTGATATAAAAATAAAAAACTCTACATACTATGCTTACGTTCATTCCATAATTTCATGCGGGATTATTTCCTGTGGTAACTCATCAAGCGAAGTTAAAGTGTTCCGAGCCCAAAGACGTGCAATACGAAGAGTGTCCTGCAAAGGTCTGTTTAAGGAACTGGGGATACTAACTACTGCTTTCCATTATATTTATTCCTTAATGAAACTTGTCACTAAAATATATATCTCTTTTTTTCCCAAGCGAACAGCTCAGTTCATGGAATCAACACTGGAAATAAGAATAAATTCATAAAGTTTTAAAGTCACTCACTTTGGTCCAGGAAGGTGTGCACTATTCAGCAAGACACATTTTCAATAAAATGCTAGCAGCCCTAAAAAGTTAAACTAATAGTAAAGTTCAGTTTAAGAAGAGTATAAGGGATTTATTGGAGGCCAACTCCTTCTAGTTCAGTGACGAATTTCTTAGCAGAACCGATTGCCACGTGTACGCTATTTATAATATCATCTAATGCGAATATTGTCGACAGTATGACTTCTGTACAAATTTTGTGTCGTAATGGGATCAGTTCCAATCAGTGCTGTAAGATGTTTTTAATGTTATTGTTTTAGTTGATGATGCGTGGTTACAATAGCCTAAGAACTATCATATGCACCGAAGTGAATTGAACGTATAATATTTGGTGGAAAGTTTTATATCCTTTTAAACGTCAATATGTTTAAGATTTTTTAATGATGCCACAATCCACAAGATCATTTTCATTTGGTATCTGTGGAAGGTACATTAGCATATCTGTTCTTATTTTCTACATATTTACTGTGTATTCCTCTTTCTTGACATGTTGTAGACCCCAGAGGAGCTTCTCACTGTGGGTCAACTGGAACGAAAAGTACATCTAAAGGATGTAATCAAAAAGTTTGCAGTTGAGGCTCAGCATAAACAAATTCCACGTATTTCTAATATATAGGCACGAGCAGCCACTATTGTATGATTACATAACTGCAGAACAATCAAAGAAACCAGTCGCGTCTGTTAAATGTCTAGGAGTATACGGAGGATTGGTTTTAAGTGGAACAACTGCACAAAACTAATCGCAGACATGGCAGATACCAGACTCAGATTCAAGAGAGGAATCCTCAGAAAGAGCAGTCCATTCACAAGGGAGGTAACTTATAAAACATTACTTCAGTAGTTTTCCTCCCTTTGCGATCCATGCCTGATAGTACTGATACAGGAAACAGAGAGGATTCAAAGGAGAGCAGCGCGATTCGTCACAGGTTTATTTAGCAGGAGCGAAAGCGTCACGGAGATGCTCAGCTATCTACAGTGGCAGACGCTGCAAGAGACGCACTGTGCATCACTGTGTGCTTTCTGTTAAAATTCCGAGAGCGCACGTCCCTAGAAAAGGCAGCCGATATATCGCTTCGTCCTACGTGTATGTTGCGAAAATACCATAAGAGTAAAATTGGAGCGATTCTAGGTCACAGGGAGGGTTATCAAGAGTCGTACATCCATCACCCTCCTCAATCGCGACTGCAACACGAAAGGGAGGGGGGGGGGAGAGTGGGGGGGGGGGGGAGTGACAGTGGTAGAGAGGTACTCTCCGTCGTCACATATCATCAGGTGGCTTGCCAAATATACACGCGGATATACAAACGGCGATAATGTCGGGACAAGTATGAATCTGCGAGCTGCCGCCACAGCGCACCGCTCACCGCGGCGATAAAAAAAAATCCCCATACAACAGTGGTGGTAGTCAACATGATCCTCACCACCCACTAGTGGCGGCCTTGCACTCTTCACGGTGGGCGGTAGGGAGCACGGGTTTTAAAAATTTTTCATACGGGTTTCATAACATTTTGCCATAAAGAATTTCGTACGTAATTATGATTATATGCTTTAACTTGCTGTATCGCTGCTTTATAAAGTTTATAAAGCTATTTGTCCACTTTATAAATCGCCATTACTGTTGAATGGTGGGCGGTTAGAAAATTTTATCACTAATAGAGATACAAACGTCGACTGTAGGTATAAAAGGTTGACGACTCATCTCATCTCGTACAAAAATCACTTAAAAGTCTGAAATTGTCGTAGGGCATTGGTCTGTACAGCGTGTCTAAGCAAGTTAAAAACCTGTTCTTATTTCTAATAAAGGTTGTTGTTACGTTTTTTCTTAATTACGCTACATTACCATGTCCGAAAAACTTTTTCTACTTATAAACAGTGCTTTGCGTAGTGTAAGTGAGAGTAGAGAGGGAACCCACAATGAAACTACAGCTCCAACAACCGTACTGCTGACGACAGCAGTCCAGTCCCCACGCTGTTAAACGCTACGTCAACAATCATGTTTCTTACCACTCGCTGATTGTTTCAGTGACTAAACCCAACCTACCTAAATAAAGTTTTGCCTAAAATAAGGGAAAAGCAACCAGTCACTTGTAGCAGAACGATGCACGTAGCACAGAAACACATTACAGAAAATAACATTCACACTCGCTATCGAGCAGTAGCATTTTTTTCTAGCAAAAGTACACACATTCGCACATTTACTCATACAACTAAACGTGCACTCCTACGGCCGCTACAAGGTTAAACTACTGCAACATACGAGGTGCGACAATAAAGTAATGAGACTGATTTTCTTTGCAAGATGTGGCAACCCTGCAGGCTTGCATAAGCTCAGTATCTTTGACCTTGGTCTATAAGCTGCTTCTAGTCCAAGCGGCACATCGATGCAGCTGCTCAGTCGTGGGTTGTATAGTAATAAGTTAAGACGTGTTTGTGTCTCTCGTCACGGAAATGGAACCGCACAATATTGCGCAACGGTATGCCATTTCTTTTTGCGTTAAAGTGGGTGAAAACGCGATGACAACTTACGATGAGCTTCAGAAGGCTTTTGGGGAGGTTATGCCAAGAGCTCAAGTTTTTCGTTGGCATAAAATGTTTAATAAAGGCAGAACAAATGTTGAAGACCGCAGTGGACGACCATCAACCTCACGGACGGATGTCAACTTGGCCACAGTGCGTGAACTCATACGATCTGATCGAAGATTATTCGTGAAAATGATTGCAGAAAAACTGAATATCAATCGAGAAACGGTTCGTCTAGTAATAACTGAAATGATAATTGGATTCTGCATCACGGTAATGCGCCATCCCATACTGCTCTGTCAGTACATAAATTTTTTACCTGAAAAGACATTTCAGTACTTCCACAGTCAGCTTATTCACCAGATATCGCTGCGTGCGACTTTTTTTCTATTTCCAAGAGTCAAAACGGCGGTCAAGGGACACCATTTTCAAACAGCACAAGATGTCCAAAAAGCTGTGCCGAGGGTCTTGGAGGATATTACAGAAGGTGAGTTCCAGAAATGTTACCATCAATGGCAGAAGCGCTGGAAAAAGTGTGTGCAATCAGAAGGGAACTACTTTGAAGGAGACATCACTAAACTTGACTAAAGGGGCAAGCAACAATTTTTTTTTGACATCAGTCTCATTACCCTATTGTCGCACCTCGTATCCAGAGAATGAAGAGTAACATAGTGAGAAATGAAAATGCGAAGCTTCTGTTTGACATACACCGATGACCACCTGCTTAATAGCTCGTTTGTCCGTCTCCTGTGCATCGGGGATCCGACAGTTTGTTGGAAAGTTTGTGGAGGTATATGGCGTTAGATGTCTAGGCACGGGTCATGTAATTCGCCTAAATAACGGGCCGCTGATTTGCATGCGCGATGGCGGCGCCCGACAGTGACCCAGATCCGTTCCATAGGACTTCCACCAGGCAAATTTCCCCGCTGAGACATCAACGTGAGTTCACTATAATGGTCCTCAGACCCCTATTGCATGGTTCTGGCTGCGAGACACGGACAAGTATACTGCTGAAAGATGACATCGCCGTCGGGGAAGACATCAAGCGCGAACGGGTGCAGGTGTTTCGCAGCTGTCAGAGCAGAAGAGTGTCTCCCGTAGCATAATACAGGGTGATTCAGAAAGAATACCACAACTTTAGGAATTTAAAACCCTGCAACGACAAAAGGCAGAGCTAAGCACTATCTGTCGGCGAATTAAGGGAGCTATAAAGTTTCATTTAGTTGTACATTTGTTCGCTTGAGGCGCTGTTGACTAGGCGTCAGCGTCAGTTGATGCTAAGATGGCGACCGCTCAACAGAAAGCTTTTTGTGTTATTGAGTACGGCAGAAGTGAATCGACGACAGTTGTTCAGCGTGCTTTTCGAACGAAGTATGGTGTTAAACCTCCTGATAGGTGGTGTATTAAACGTTGGTATAAACAGTTTACAGAGAATTTCAGCCAATAAAGTTTTTGGTCCCTTTTTCTTCGAAGGTGCTACTGTAACTGGACTACAGTATCTGGAGATGTTAGAGAATTGGCTGTTCCCTCAGCTCGAACAAGAAGCACAACAATTCATATTTCAGCAGGATGGAGCGCCACCACATTGGCACTTATCTGTCCATAACTACCTGAACGTCAACTACCTGAGGCGATGGATCGGCCGCCAGGCAGCCTGTGACAGAGCACTTCATCACTGGCCTCCAAGAAGCCCTGATCTTACCCCCTGCGATTTTTTCTCATGGGAGTATGTTAAGGATATGGTGTTTCGGCCACCTCTCCCAGCCACCATTGATGATTTTAAACGAGAAATAACAGCAGCTATCCAAACTGTTACGCCTGATATGCTACAGAGAGTGTGGAACGAGTTGGAGTATCGGGTTGATATTGCTCGAGTGTCTGGAGGGGGCCATATTGAACATCTCTGAACTTGTTTTTGAGTGAAAAAAAAAACCTTTTTAAATACTCTTTGTAATGATGTATAACAGAAGGTTATATTATGTTTCTTTCATTAAATACACATTTTTAAAGTTGTGGTATTCTTTTTGAATCACCCTGTACTTCCCCCACCACCCTGCGCGCTGCACGTTTCGGGCCCCCGTTCACCTCGATGACGGCGAGTGTGGAGACGACCATCGACCTAGTGCAGCAAAAATGCGATTCCCCCGAAGAGCTGACACGTTTCCACTGACCGATGGTCGAGTCCCCGTGGTCCCGTGGCCAGTGCAGTCGTTACTGACGATGTCGTTGCGTCAACATGTGAACACGTAGGGGTGGTCTGCTGCAGAGCTCCAACAATGTACGACAAACGGTGTACTACGGAACACCTGTGCGTGCACCAGCACTGTGCTCTTTCGGCGGAGATGCCACACATCACCTTGCATCCTACTTTATGGAGCAGACAAGCCTCTGAACGCCACGTTCTGCGAAGAGTCATGGACGTGCAACCATTTAGCACTTGGGAATGGTTTCACTATACTTCTACCTCTAGCGTGTGAACATCAGAACAGCTTCGCCGATTTAAATGTACTAGTTCACAGGATCTGCGTAATAATAATGTGCCCTTTGTCAGAGTCGCTTATCTCAATAGATTTCCCCATTTGCAGCCCATGTCTTCGTTAGAGTGATCCCCCGTCCGTGTCTGCTCAGCTTACACACCTCCGTTACCGTGTCACGTGCCCGCGTGGAGCACAGAAACACCTAACTGGAAACAGGCGGCATCCAACGTCGTCGTGGGCAGTGGTCACAATGTTTTATCTGATCATTGTAGAAGATGTAAGTAACAGGTGGGAAGAATATATTAAAGAACTGTACAGTGTTGCAGGGCCACGAGAGTGTGCTATTGAGTGTCTGTGTGGTTGTGTGTGAGTGTGAATATGTGTACTCGTGCTAGGAAGAGGGTTCGTGCTCAAAAGCTAGCTGAGATACTGTTTCCCGTTAGGTGTTTCTGGGCTCCACGCATCGATCCCCAATATGTACGTGGTTACCTTTCCCTTATTTTATGTACTGTTCCTTCCAAGAATTTCCATTCTTGTTAAACTATACGTTTAAGCGATTGAAATGTATACGTAATAATTTTCTTTATAGTCGTGTTGGTAAACGTACGTCTCTATGAGATATCACTTCTTGATGTACCTAACGCTTCATGCCTGTTCTCTGTCTGACATGATGGCTATCTCTGTCTTTCTCTTAGGTAATAATGCGGAGGATACTGACGGCACATTACCTTACCTCAGTTTCCTTCTGGGAACAAGAACCTCAGCGTCAAAATATTCGGACGAAAAATTTGTAACATATAACTTTATTTGCTGGTTTGCCTCGAAATGTTTCGTTCAAGGTAGGGGGTGAAGCATTCCATCGTGCGTTACTAGTATTGATGAGTACTTAAAAAGAAGTTCCTTCGTTCACACCATAAAAAACTATGACTAGTATGTAATAAGTTTCTGCACATACTTTAATGCTGCAAGAGGTTTGTATATAATGATTTTCGTCATTAAATTCGCATCGCTTACAGGCAAATAGATTTTCTTAAATAGAGAAATATTGATAGGAACCATGCACTTGTGGCAAAGTGGAATGTCAGATTTGAGAAGCACCACCTGAGATATCAAAAAAATGGGCTATAAACTGAAGTATGCAGAGGTTGTGCAACAATGGAATCGGACAGAAAGGAAAGCAGATGGGCTTTGATCAAGTCAAATATAACAAAAGCTGCCACACACGTATTAGGTATTAGGAATAAGATAGTTAAAACCTAGGAAGCCTCGCATAAAGTCAGAAGTATTGGAATTGACTGATAAAAGGAACAGACTAACAGAAAAAAACTCCTGATCAAAACAAAGTAGTAAAAAACGAGGTAACAACAATGTGATATTTAGAGAAAGCAAAGGATTAGAAAATCATTTTAAATATGGGAAACAGGATGAAGCTTACTCCAAGATTACTCTGTTGCAGCACAGACAGAAAACCAACGGTAACACAGTGAGAGATGAAAATGAGAAGCTGCTGACTGACATGCAAGAGATAAGTGATAAATGGACAGAGTATATTGAAGACATATACTGTCTTCATGAAACTGGAAGTCCAGATGAGTATATTGAAGATGGAAAACTAACTGATGAAAAAAGGAGCTACCGATAACATTAGAGAAGCTCTTCTTTGCACTTAACACGATAAAACGAAATAAAGCAGAGGAAATAGGTGACATCCCTGCAGCGTTCCTACAAAATAGTAGTGATAACATCAAAAGTAAATTATCTGAATGTAACGAAGAGGATATCATACCATCTGATTTCAGAAAAAGTAGAACATTGCGTTACCCAAGAGGGCAAATGCAGAGGACTGTAACAATTACAGAGCACTTGTCCTTCTCCCATATGTATAAAAAATATTACCGTCAAAACTTAAAGAGACGATTACAAGAAAATAAACTGAAACTTAGGCAATGATCAGTTTGGCATCAGAACAGGAAAGCAACGAGAAAGTAATACTGAAACTATGTCACGTTTTGAAAAGAAAATTAGAAGTAAAAAGAAAAACATATATAAATGATCTATTCACCTATAAAAGCACTTGATATCGTTGTTTGGAAGTTATTGTTTAAAGTAATATGCAAAGCAGGACTTGATTCAGAGGAGAGGCGTTTCATTTTCAAAGTGCAGAGAAGTCAAAGTACTGAACTGTAAATTAATCGTGCAAGAAAGAAACAAGAATTACAAGGGTAGTAAGATACAGGTGCCGTTCATCATCTTACTTAGTTAATACACTCCTGGAAATGGAAAAAAGAACACATTGACACCGGTGTGTCAGACCCACCATACTTGCTCCGGACACTGCGAGAGGGCTGTACAAGCAATGATCACACGCACGGCACAGCGGACACACCAGGAAGCGCGGTGTTGGCCGTCGAATGGCGCTAGCTGCGCAGCATTTGTGCACCGCCGCCGTCAGTGTCAGCCAGTTTGCCGTGGCATACGGAGCTCCATCGCAGTCTTTAACACTGGTAGCATGCCGCGACAGCGTGGACGTGAACCGTATGTGCAGTTGACGGACTTTGAGCGAGGGCGTATAGTGGGCATGCGGCAGGCCGGGTGGACGTACCGCCGAATTGCTCAACACGTGGGGCGTGAGGTCTCCACAGTACATCGATGTTGTCGCCAGTGGTCGGCGGAAGGTGCACGTGCCCGTCGACCTGGGACCGGACAGCAGCGACGCACGGATGCACGCCAAGACCGTAGGATCCTACGCAGTGCCGTAGGGGACCGCACCGCCACTTCCCAGCAAATTAGGGACACTGTTGCTCCTGGGGTATCGGCGAGGACCATTCGCAGCCGTCTCCATGAAGCTGGGCTACGGTCCCGCACACCGTTAGGCCGTCTTCCGCTCACGCCCCAACATCGTGCAGCCCGCCTCCAGTGGTGTCGCGACAGGCGTGAATGGAGGGACGAATGGAGACGTGTCGTCTTCAGCGATGAGAGTCGCTTCTGCCTTGGTGCCAATGATGGTCGTATGCGTTTTTGCCGCCGTGCAGGTGAGCGCCACAATCAGAACTGCATACGACCGAGGCACACAGGGCCAACACCCGTCATCATGGTGTGGGGAGCGATCTCCTACACTGGCCGTACACCACTGGTGATCGTCGAGGGGACACTGAATAGTGCACGGTACATCGAAACCGTCATCGAACCCATCGTTCTACCATTCCTAGACCGGCAAGGGAACTTGCTGTTCCAACAGGACAATGCACGTCCGCATGTATCCCATGCCACCCAACGTGCTCTAGAAGGTGTAAGTCAACTACCCTGGCCAGCAAGATCTCCGGATCTGTCCCCCATTGAGCATGTTTGGGACTGGATGAAGCGTCGTCTCACGCGGTCTGCACGTCCAGCACGAACGCTGGTCCAACTGAGGCGCCAGGTGGAAATGGCATGGCAAGCCGTTCCACAGGACTACATCCAGCATCTCAACGATCGTCTCCATGGGAGAATAGCAGCCTGCATTGCTGCGAAAGGTGGATATACACTGTACTAGTGCCGACATTGTGCATGCTCTGTTGCCTGTGTCTATGTGCCTGTGGTTCTGTCAGTGTGATCATGTGATGTATCTGACCCCAGGAATGTGTCAATAAAGTTTCCCCTTCCTGGGACAATGAATTCACGGTGTTCTTATTTCAATTTCCAGGAGTGTATGTTCATGTATGAGTCAATAACAAGAATGAAAGGAAAGGCGACTGAAATTAAATGTAATGATACTCATATCCACTGCATCGGATTTGACAATGGCATTGCAATACAGACAGACTCAGACAAAGAACTGAATAAAATGCTAAAAACTAAAAATAAATACCAAGAAGGTACGAGTCATAGATACAGACAAGAAAGGAGATGGAGGTAAGAATGACATAAAAAGAGGCAGTGAGCAACTCGAGGAGGTAACCGAATGCCACTATCTCTGTAGCACTGTGAAGCAGAACAATAAATTTTTCGAAGAAATCAAGAGAAGAGCAGCACTGGACATGACTAATTTTCAAATTAAGGATTTTCTATTGAGTAAGCACATCTTCCAGAGAAAAAAAAATGTAAAGACCTTTGTGCGGACTGTCCTGGCATACGGATGAGAAGCCTGGACGTCATCAAAGCTACAGGAAACTCCCGTCAAAGCTGTGGACACGTGACTTTGTAGGACAATTACAAGAAGTAGCTGGACTGATAGAAAAACTAATGAGATGGTTCTACAGGAAATATGAGAGAAGAAAGAACTACTGAAAGGCCAACGCAAAGTAAAACTTATTTGGCACTTAATTAGGCATGATATTCTGTTACAAAACATTTTCGAAGGGAAGGTCGCTTGAAAGAAAACGAGGAGATGACCGAGAACTTCTGATTTTAAAACTTAAGATCAGTGAGATGAAGTGTTCTTCATGAATGGAGATGAAGAGTATTACTGAAGAATTCAAACTGTGGATGCTCTGACAAGGCTTAGCCTTTTGAATGAAGAAAAAGAAACAAATTCCTTACTTTCATTCCGTAATTTAATGCCGTGATCTATAAAATACACTGGCAAAAAACTGTTATTTTTAAAAAAAGCCTTACCTGTGGAACGAAATACGAATTCCTTTCACACATTTTCCCGTGAAGCCAAACTCTGCATCAGATTTCGCGATTACAACACAAAAATTCTCTAAAAACACTTCAGCAAAGGAAAATGTTTGCTCCACAGACTGCGTGCAACGGTAACAATCCGTCGTCATATGATCGAGGTGTTTTTTCAATACGTCTTGCGGTGTCTGTCATCTATGGTCTAAGATACTGTTAACTTGTAGTCATGGAACGCAATCCAGCTCCACAGACTACTGTTTCCGTGATTTAACAAAACTAGTTCTGAGACAAACGCGTTATTATTTCCTCTTAATTTTGTTAGTGGTGTTTTCAATACTCTACAGTACTAAAATTTTATTCCGAAACTTTGGACGAGAAGAGAAAATGGAAGGGGAGTTAAATCCAGGTAGAAGAATTTTGAGAGACTTCAGACTCTACGGTTACTAACGCTTCAGATTCTGCGTAGCAAACAGATAAGTAGCACCATTCGTTATACCGCTATTGAATTAATATTAACTGCTTATTGGTCTACGTAAGAATAAAATTATATTAATATATATGTGATCACGGCGCTTGTTCTTGGCAATAGTAGTACATTAGCGTTGTTAGTTGTTAACAAACAATCTAAACTCAGCAACTGTAAGACTGCAATTTAAAAGTTAAAACGTGAATCGATCATATTATCATATTACATTCAAGTGCGACAAGATTTGTGAGAGGGATTGATACATCTGATGCCTCGTCACCAGTCGATCGAGGAGAATATTGTCAGGATCGTCTTTAAGAATTGGATAGCTTAAACACGTTAAAGAGTTGAAACTAGGATGTACTCCATGGCTATAAATACGAGGGTTATAACACTACGGGCGCAGCGTTCTACCTGTTTCCTAATAACATAACTTCTAGTCCTGTCACAGGAAAGCCATGTATAATACTACTGCGCATTAATAATTACCAAAATTTGTTTTAAACCTGCAAAGTATAGTGTTACCTTCTGGGAGGATTTTTGAATCTGACCATGTATTACCTAACAGAAAGAGGGTATCGAACATCAAATTCGTAAGGGTAGCAGTTGGTAGACAACAGAAAGGCTAAACTTTGGTAAGAAATTACAGTAAAAGATTTAATATAAATGAAGTAATAAACTGTCCCCAGCCTAATTAGCCATAATAGTGTGAAAACATTATTTACAGTGGATTTGCATATACTCTTGCAAAAGTGACTTTCATAGACTCTTTTCACAAAAGTGCGATAAACACCCACAATAACCAGACGAAACTACAGAGTGGGTAGTAGTAGCACTCAATTGCAAAAACTAGCATTCACAGAATCAAAATAGAGACTTTGTCCCTGCTGACTACAATCACTACTTCAGTCTTTTAAATAATTCAGCACGAAAAATGTTCTCAAAGACTAAAACGAGACTAAATAGCATCTGACCAGGGTTCAAGTTAGGTTAACACACTTATATATGTCACAAATGTAATGAAATTCACAATACTCACATTTAATATGCATTCCACCTACTCTCAGTTTGACTTATTCTGTTATTAACTATTGTAGTGGAATCCTACAAACTGACCACTCCTTTATCCACAAATATGCACACTTTACAGAAAATCCTCGCATTATAATAAATGCTGAACGACAACCCCACTTAAGGTCATTTAGCCCTCAAAGCTGGAAAACAATATACACTAGAAATATTTTTATCTGTTCTGGTAAGTAAGTTCAAATTAAAGCAAATATTCAAAAGGTTTCAAATCTTTCTCTTTCATCACTTATGAAGCAAGTGATTTTAACAAATCACATTTAGCTTCATTAGTACTAACCATTTGGCGTTTTCCTATTGAAATATTTCATAGTAAATTAAAAACTTTTCATCTGCTAAATATTATGTGCTTCTTATATTACTCGTGAAGCGAGTAGTTTTACTGACAATCTTAATGTTCCTACACATTAAGCAATGGCACTTGTAAATTGGAAGCTATTCAAAGTAAATTGGTGCTTTTCATAAATTCAGTGTAAAATAGATTAATACTCGGATTTAAATACTTTGAGGAAAGGACCCTGCTTGGTTGATTGAAGGGGAAAATTTAATGGTTCAAATACCAGTTTTTGCAACACTTGGATTGTTATTGCGAAACTGAACACATACAAACACACTGTTTCATACTGATATACAGTTCTGCCCTCCTGAATTTGTTGGAGCAGTGGCGCAATAGCGGTGGCGAGCACGTGGCGGCTACCTGGTGTCTCCTCTAGAGGATTTCTGCTCCATTTCATTTCTTCTTGGCGCCATAAATATTAATTTTAGAACCACTCCGAATGCGAGAGCACCCTTCTGTAGCAGTAACCACACCCGAGGCCGTTCCATCACAGATGAGGGCACCGAACGCC
The DNA here is from genome assembly GCF_023864345.2 of Schistocerca serialis cubense. Classification (NCBI taxonomy): domain Eukaryota; kingdom Metazoa; phylum Arthropoda; class Insecta; order Orthoptera; family Acrididae; genus Schistocerca; species Schistocerca serialis. The sequence continues at coordinate 22,230,912 of NC_064642.1, forward strand.
TCACTCGGCACCTGCGGTGTCGACCCCACAACTGCTGGCCACCGACTGCCTACTGTGCTCTCTCGCTTCCCGCTCAGCCTGACCGTCACTTCCACCTCTTCTTTGCGCGCCAAACCACGTCCGTAGTGGAGGGGAATCACTACATCTTTCCAGTTTTACATTGCAGTTTTTCATACATAAACAAACATACTTGATAAAATTCCAGTGTATAAGCACGCAGCTATAATTCTACAAAACATATTTCACTAACTCCACTTCATTGCCGCTGGGGATTAGCCGAGCGGTCTCAGGCGCTGCATTCATGGACTGTGCGGCTGGTCCCGGCGGAGGTTCGAGTCCTCCCTCGGGCATGGGTGTGTGTGTTTCCCGTTAGGATAGTTTAGGTTAAGTAGTGTGTAAGCTTAGAGACTGATGACCTTAGCTGTTAAGTCCCATAAGATTTCACACACTTTTTTTCCACTTCCTTACAGTAATGCAAAGACATTAAGCTGTAAAGAGTAAACACTTTATACTTCACATAATAAATTACACTGCATAAATTACTAGCTATCTATTTTGGTGTTACAGAGTGACTCAGTGGTGTGCTAAGATGAAAGTCGGTTTATCGACATAGCATACGCATCGGACCCCTCAGTCCCACCGCCTACTTTTTCGGCGGAAAGTAATCCATTACCAGTTTTGTATTGGAAATAATAATACTGCTTAGGATTACGTGCGCATAAATGTGTAGTATTTTTAAAACAGTGGAAGTAATAGCTGATAAAATTGTGTTTATTTTCGAGTGTTTAAGAAAATCAATTAGTCGTACATCAACATCTACGTGAATACTCTGCTATTCACAGTAAAGTGCCTGGCAGAGGTAAAGAGTGCCTGGTACAGAGTTCCTACACATTAAGTGGTTAACCGTGTCAGCCTATAGGGCATTATAGTGCATATAAATTTAAAACAAAGTACATTGGACCCAAATCGAGAAAAATTTGCGAAACGCTGCTTTTTTGGCAGAACATTGGCATTTTTATTCTGTTGTATGGCAGTTTTTGGGCCAAATTTTGATTTTGGAGACATTAAGAGGCCCAGAATAACCAAAAATTTTGAATTCACGAACCTCTAAAAAAAATAGATTACTTGGTCCCATGTCTAAGAAACTTGTGTCGGAAGGGGTTCAAGATCGTTTGCAAACAGCGTTTTCAGTTCTCCTTTGGTTCTGGGATGTATGATTGGCCACATTCTTTCTCAGGATCGGCGTTGACACCGACTTCAGTTTCTGGTTCAGGTTCTAGTTCTGCTTCAGGACATAGAATATCTTCATACTCCTCTTTGCAGCAGGTTCTGGTGTTTTTAAAGAGAGAATCTTTTCGTTGTCTTGTCATCCTATCTGGAATTACTGAACATGGTAACCCAAGGCATCAACTGTCTTCGGGAAAGGTGCGATGCATAAATTTATTTCCATAGATCTCCAGTTTACAGTGTATACAACCATTGTCGTTGACGTTGCTCCAAAGTTGTTGTATTTAGTTATGTGAAGTACTTTGTTAGCATTATTGTTGTTGAAGAAAATTAGCCAGTCATTTGCATTCATAACAACTTCAGCTTTTTGATTTCCAATACCAACAATAGAGTTAACAAGTATTGTACTTGTGGATTTCTCAGTATAGTGCGTAAATTCTTGTATGGAAGAGACATAAGTGAGACTAATTATTATATCTTCAACATTTCGCGGCCCTGTCAGCATCTGTGTAAATATTAATTTTAATTTTAGTAATTAACAGCCTCAGTTGCACCGTTTGGCTAGAATTTACCTAGGTTTCAGTCGGGATAACCCAACCTTCTTGTGTTCGAGTATAATGACTTTTCTGGAGACTAGAAATATACTCTGTAGGAATCAGCATGGGTTTCGAAAAAGACGGTCATGTGAAACCCAGCTCGCGCTACTCGTCCACGAGACTCAGAGGGCCATAGACATGGGTTCACAGGTAGATGCCGTGTTTCTTGACTTCCGCAAGGCGTTCGATACAGTTCCCCACAGTCGTTTAATGAACAAAGTAAGAGCATATGGACTATCAGACCAATTGTGTGATTGGATTGAGGAGTTCCTAGATAACAGGACGCAGCATGTCATTCTCAATGGAGAGAAGTCTTCCGAAGTAAGAGTGATTTCAGGTGTGCCGCAGGGGAGTGTCATAGGACCGTTGCTATTCACAATATACATAAATGACCTTGTGGATGACATCGGAAGTTCACTGAGGCTTTTTGCAGATGATGCTGTGGTGTATCGAGAGGTTGTAACAATGGAAAATTGTACTGAAATGCAGGAGGATCTGCAGCGAATTGACGCATGGTGCAGGGAATGGCAATTGAATCTCAATGTAGACAAGTGTAATGTGCTGCGAATACACAGAAAGATAGATCCTTTATCATTTAGCTACAAAATAGCAGGTCAGCAACTGGAAGCAGCTAATACCATAAATTATCTGGGAGTACGCATTAGGAGTGATTTAAAATGGAATGATCATATAATGTTGATCGTCGGTAAAGCAGATGCCAGACTGAGATTCATTGGAAGAATCCTAAGGAAATGCAATCCGAAAAGAAAGGAAGTAGGTTACAGTACACTTGTTCGCCCACTGCTTGAATACTGCTCAGCAGTGTGGGGTCCGTACCAGATAGGGTTGATAGAAGATATAGAGATGATCCAACGGAGAGCAGCGCGCTGCGTTACAGGATCATTTAGTAATCGCGAAAGCGTTACGGAGATGATAGATAAACTCCAGTGGAAGACTCTGCAGGAGAGACGCTCAGTAGCTCGGTACGGGCTTTTGTCAAAGTTTCGGGAACATACCTTCACCGAAGAGTCAAGCAGTATATTGCTCCCTCCTACGTATATCTCGCGAAGAGACCATGAGGATAAAATCAGAGAGATTAGAGCCCACACAGAGGCATACCGACAATCCTTCTTTCCACGAACAATACGAGACTGGAATAGAAGGGAGAACCGATAGAGGTACTCAAGGTATCCTCCGCCACACACCGTCAGGTGGCTTGCGGAGTATGGATGTAGATGTAGATGTAGATGTAGAATGACGGTAACTACCGTCTTTCCATAGTGGACACCGTCAAGCTAAAACTACAAATTCATAAATTATCGCCAGACTGCAAAAACTTATCTGAAACCGCCTCGGCTCCACTTCGCGACCGATCTGCGGCAGCCACGAGTGCTGTACTGGGACTACACCTGGATTTATGCTCTGGGGTGAAATTTCGTACGACAGCAGGAGCACTCTTGTGATTGCCGCACGCACCCTGACCGCAAATTTGTACGTCAGTCTTGTGATGGACCTGTTGTGTTGCAATTAATAAACAGTATTCACGGGGTGTTTTCCAAAGGGATGACACTCACCTACACACCACTTTTGTAACGCAATATACTCTGAAGAGTGTTAACATGTTTCTTGGACAGTTCGGTCACTAAATCTACCTCCAATCGAGCACAAATGCGATTCATCGGACGACAGCTCCAATGTGATCCACAACCATCGTTTACCGTCCCCGCATTGATCGACCAAGTGCAACAGGGATCAAACTACATCCCACGAACTGACATCAGGCTTACGTGAAACACAATGCATGCACGTTTGCATGCTTGCATTGAACGTTCTGGCGGTTACACCGGTTGTTAATGTACCAGCATTCACATTTTCAGTGGCTTATATCGTGCTTTCATTAACTTATGATCCTGGAATCTTATTTACTTATTTTACCAAGACAATTGTATTGTCACAAATTCATAACTCTACATTAATTACACTCCTGGAAATTGAAATAAGAACACCGTGAATTCATTGTCCCAGGAAGGGGAAACTTTATTGACACATTCCTGGGGTGAGATACATCACATGATCACACTGACAGAACCACAGATACATAGACACAGGCAACAGAGCATGCACAATGTCGGCACTAGTACAGTGTATATCCACCTTTCGCAGCAATGCAGGCTGCTATTCTCCCATGGAGACGATCGTAGAGATGCTGGATGTAGTCCTGTGGAACGGCTTGCCATGCCATTTCCACCTGGCGCCTCAGTTGGACCAGCGTTCGTGCTGGACGTGCAGACCGCGTGAGACGACGCTTCATCCAGTCCCAAACATGCTCAATGGGGGACAGATCCGGAGATCTTGCTGGCCAGGGTAGTTGACTTACACCTTCTAGAGCACGTTGGTGGCACGGGATACATGCGGACGTGCATTGTCCTGTTGGAACAGCAAGTTCCCTTGCCGGTCTAGGAATGGTAGAACGATGGGTTCGATGACGGTTTGGATGTACCGTGCACTATTCAGTGTCCCCTCGACGATCACCAGTGGTGTACGGCCAGTGTAGGAGATCGCTCCCCACGCCATGATGCCGGGTGTTGGCCCTGTGTGCCTCGGTCGTATGCAGTCCTGATTGTGGCGCTCACCTGCACGGCGCCAAACACGCATACGACCATCATTGGCACCAAGGCAGAAGCGACTCTCATCGCTGAAGACGACACGTCTCCATTCGTCCCTCCATTCACGCCTGTCGCGACACCACTGGAGGCGGGCTGCACGATGTTGGGGCGTGAGCGGAAGACGGCCTAACGGTGTGCGGGACCGTAGCCCAGCTTCATGGAGACGGTTGCGAATGGTCCTCGCCGATACCCCAGGAGCAACAGTGTCCCTAATTTGCTGGGAAGTGGCGGTGCGGTCCCCTACGGCACTGCGTAGGATCCTACGGTCTTGGCGTGCATCCGTGCGTCGCTGCGGTCCGGTCCCAGGTCGACGGGCACGTGCACCTTCCGCCGACCACTGGCGACAACATCGATGTACTGTGGAGACCTCACGCCCCACGTGTTGAGCAATTCGGCGGTACGTCCACCCGGCCTGCCGCATGCCCACTATACGCCCTCGCTCAAAGTCCGTCAACTGCACATACGGTTCACGTCCACGCTGTCGCGGCATGCTACCAGTGTTAAAGACTGCGATGGAGCGCCGTATGCCACGGCAAACTGGCTGACACTGACGGCGGCGGTGCACAAATGCTGCGCAGCTAGCGCCATTCGACGGCCAACACCGCGGTTCCTGGTGTGTCCGCTGTGCCGTGCATGTGATCATTGCTTGTACAGCCCTCTCGCAGTGTCCGGAGCAAGTATGGTGGGTCTGACACACCGGTGTCAATGTGTTCTTTTTTCCATTTCCAGGAGTGTATTATTTGATACCTCTATATTTTTCTCGTCAGTGTGTTAAAGGGTCTCCATTGCAAAAATACACGCAGAATAAAATTTCAATTTAAAAAAAGACGTTTTGTTTTGAACCCTTTCAAAGAGTGGGAGAGGATCATACATTTTTTTTCAATTCTTTGCATCCATTTTACAGTCGGAGTAAGACAAGTTAGTGCTTCTGTGATCATCGAAACTTAACGCTGATCCTGAATATCTTTGGAGTGATTACTGTGTTTCAGATTCATTTGTGAATACGTCCTGTTGTTTAGAAAGTGAGATATTATATCCACGTATTACGTGTCCACTCCATAAGGGAGAGCACAAAGACACTTGTAGATTTTGCCAGAAAACTGGAAGGTAAATAAAATCTCGTGTGACTAGGGCCTCCCGTCGGGTAGACCGTTCGCCTGGTGCAAGTCTTTCGATTTGGCGCCACTTCGGCGACTTGCGCGTCGATGGGGATGAAATGATGACGATTAGGACAACACAACGCACTGAGCAGAGAATACCTGCGACCCAGCTCGGAATCGAACCCGGGCCCTTAAGATTGACATTCTGTCGCCTTGACCACTCAGCTACATCTACATTTATGCTCCGCAAGCCACCCAACGGTGTGTGGCGGAGGGTACTTTACGTGGCACTTTCATTACCTCCCTTTCCTGTTCCAGTCGCGTATGGTTCGCGGGAAGAACGACTGTCGGAAAGCCTCCGTGCACGCTCGAATCTCTCTAATTTTACATTCGTGATCCTCTCGGGAGGAATAAGTAGGGGGAAGCAATATATTCGATACCTCATCCAGAAACGTACCGTCTCGAAACCTGGACAGCAAGCTACATCGCGATGCAGAGCGCCTCACTTGCAGAGTCTGCCACTCGAGTTTGCTAAACACCTCCGTAACGCTATCAGGCCTACCAAATAACCCTGTGACGAAAGGCGCCGCTCTTCTTTGGATCTTCTCTATCTCCTCTGTCAACCCGACCTGGTACGGATCCCACACTGATGAGCAATACTCAAGTATAGGTCGAACGAGTGGGGGTGGACATTAGAAGGTGTGAATATAATGATGTATTCAGATAAATATATGTTAGAGCTCATCTTGAATTTTTCGTTGATCTATGAAAACACTTCCCACTCCTGAACGTATGAATCAAATCGAAGTTAGATCACGTTAATATTCATTCTTGTGTCAGAAATTGATATGTATAAAAAGGGAAACATTTTCACTGATATCAGTAGCAAGCTTTCAGACTGAAAAATGTGTCAGCGAAGTACAGACTGGGAGCATGTACACAACACACTTGATGTCAATAAAAAAATGTAATGTGTTTTGTGAGGTACCCTACTGTTCCTTATAAAAGTGTTGCAAAACAGGAATTATGTACATCATTCCGTCCGTTATAACTTTTTGCGCGTATTAGTCAACTTACCAACATACGGAGATTATTACTACCACTATTAAACAGTGCTGTTCATTTTCTGTGCCTGACATAGAGACGTTCGAATTAATGGTTGAAACAGCTTGCTCTTGTGTTGCAACCAACATTGTTGGCGTGGGTATGGGCTCAAACAAACAGTTTCTATAAAGCAGAAGGTTGTTACAAATAAGAAAACTACCTCATTAGGCATTTATAACTACGATGTTCTTAGTTTTGATCTAAATTGTTCAGCTTCATCTGTATTCGTTTTTCTCTGTTGGACAAAATACCTAGGCCACTACAGTCGATTGAATCCAAAGTGTAGTGAAGTTGTGATGTTCAGAATCGCACATACGGGATTTGTTGCCAGGTTTCCCTGCTTTCGCAGGATGTCCCGATTCTTAGGGGTTTCGTGACTTAGTAGCATAGCGAGTGGAGCAAAGGAGTGAAGTGAGCCCCGGACGCCACTTCCAGAGGAGCACCAAATAGTCTCAAAGACAAACAAGGATTCCTCTCAAATATATTTTTATTAGAGTGAATTCTGTATATTATATCACTATATGTGTTTCTGGAGGGGGGCCGCCAGTAAAGTGTTGTGCCTCGGACGCCGATAGGGGGAGGGATGGGAGGGGGGGGGGGGGGGGGGTCGCCAATAACATAAATCTTATGTTCGTTACGCCACTGTCGTGATCTGTCCCGCATAAGAGTTACGGGGGACGCTAAATATCCTGACTTTTGGGCAGCTCTGTTAAAAATTAAATGCATATTAACTTGCAGAATGGTCGAGTGCCTGAAAATTCAGAAATGTGTTTCTGCACGCGTTGATAGCGGTAAGCATCAAAGTCAGATACGATGTGCCAGGAGATCGTGACAAGCAGATGAGCCAAAGGAACGTCCCAGCGGATGCTCTTGCTGTATGTTTTGAAAACTCTCAGCCGCGTGACCCTCATTGTAACGAAAATCTTGCACGCTGCTTGCTCCGCATTTTGCATGTATCTGACAAAGAACAATACAATGAGGTGAATTTAAAAGGATTTATTTCTCAGACTGGAATTCTCACATACAGCCCATCATCGGTGGCTTACATGTGCACGTGGTCATCAAACGTGCCTGCCAAGTTTAAAATCTTTCCGCTGCTGACTACTGCCTATTAGAGTCCGATACGGCCGGCAAGTGTAGCTGCTTAGCGTTCCACAGTCGTACCATTTACACACGACGAACCGGACGGAGTGGCTGTGCGGTTCTAGGGGCTACAGTCGGAACCGAGCGACCGCTACGGTCGCTGGTTCGAATCCTGCCTCGGGCATGGATGTGTGTGATGTCCTTAGGTTAGTCAGGTTTAATTAGTTCTGAGTTCAAGGCGACTGATGACCTCAGAAGTTCAGTCGCATAGTGCTCAGAGCCATTTGAACCATATGAACCAACACACGACGATATACATACAGCAGAGATCAACACCAATTTTAAACAGCGTGAAGAATTTGTACTTGACAGACACGTCATTAGATGACTTGTCTGGCAAATGTATTCTTTGATGTGCAGCTCAAGAAGTACAAGAAGATGTCCTTTATGATTCCATTGCTGTATTTCAACTTTTGTTCCCCCCTCCCCCACCCTTCTCTCAGATTTGACTGGCCGTGACTTCCCTTTGCACATCGATTAAGTACTTCCACTCTGTGCCACTGAACGACCATCGCATGTACCTTTAGTGTTTGTTGCGAGAAACTAAACGCTGTAGGCAGATGGAAATACGCCAGTCATAGGAAACAGAACTGGCAGATAACTTTGCTGAATATTTATCTATTTCAAAACACAGTAACCAGACGCCCGGGATTAGCCGAGCTGTCTCGGGCGCTGCAGTCGTGGGCTGTGCGGCTGGTCCCGGTGGAGGTTCGAGTCCTCCCTCGGGCATGGGTGTGTGTGTTTGTCCTTAGGATAATTTAGGTTGTGTGTAAGCTTAGGGACTGATGACCTTAGCAGTTAAGTCCCGTAAGATTTCACACACATTTGAATATTTTGAACCCAGTAAACACAAGCAACCACGATGAAGCTGCTTGCAAATTTGGTGTAATAAGTAACTACACGAACAAACCAAAACGTTGGCCCGTCTTACGTTTTATTCAGTACTATTTTTAAGAAGCGGATAACACAATGCTCTTTGTTATGCGTCTGTTTCTCATCTTTGACCCTGTAATGGGAGTTTTTTTTTCATTTTAGAACTTTTTCTATAGAGGAGCTCATAAGAAAGACTAGACGTCACGAAGAGAAAGAGAATTACACATCCATTTTTCATGGAAGAATGTTCCGTCTTTGCAACATAATGAAAGGCAGTTGGTTTTTTACCATTCATATGCGTTTCGCCTATTTTTATTTATGAAGCATCTTCAGTGGCGATTTTTAGTATTGCTAGGCCATGTGTGACGTCCTGGAGATGTGTTTACTCGGTTCCCATACTCCAGTTGGCCGGTTTTCGGCGTCTTTTCACCCACATTTATTAGCTCACTTGAACTTTTCAGTATGTGCGAAACATTTCAATTTTGGATACTGCGTATGTGCAAAGATGCAGAAAAGAGCGAAACAATTTCCTAAGTGTTTTACATATTAGAACGACAAGCGGCGTTGACGATACAACTCCAATCGTTTGTCGAATCTACACTCCTGGAAATTGAAATAAGAACACCGTGAATTCATTGTCCCAGGAAGGGGAAACTTTATTGACACATTCCTGGGGTGAGATACATCACATGATCACACTGACAGAACCACAGGTACATAGACACAGGCAACAGAGCATGCACAATGTCGGCACTAGTACAGTGTATATCCACCTTTCGCAGCAATGCAGGCTGCTATTCTCCCATGGAGACGATCGTAGAGATGCTGGATGTAGTCCTGTGGAACGGCTTGCCATGCCATTTCCACCTGGCGCCTCAGTTGGACCAGCGTTCGTGCTGGACGTGCAGACCGCGTGAGACGACGCTTCATCCAGTCCCAAACATGCTCAATGGGGGACAGATCCGGAGATCTTGCTGGTCAGGGTAGTTGACTTACACCTTCTAGAGCACGTTGCGTGGCACGGGATACATGCGGACGTGCATTGTCCTGTTGGAACAGCAAGTTCCCTTGCCGGTCTAGGAATGGTAGAACGATGGGTTCGATGACGGTTTCGATGTACCGTGCACTATTCAGTGTCCCCTCGACGATCACCAGTGGTGTATGGCCAGTGTAGGAGATCGCTCCCCACACCATGAAGCCGGGTGTTGGCCCTGTGTGCCTCGGTCGTATGCAGTCCTGATTGTGGCGCTCACCTGCACGGCGCCAAACACGCATACGACCATCATTGGCACCAAGGCAGAAGCGACTCTCATCGCTGAAGACGACACGTCTCCATTCGTCCCTCCATTCACGCCTGTCGCGACACCACTGGAGGCGGGCTGCACGATGTTGGGGCGTGAGCGGAAGACGGCCTAACGGTGTGCGGGACCGTAGCCCAGCTTCATGGAGACGGTTGCGAATGGTCCTCGCCGATACCCCAGGAGCAACAGTGTCCCTAATTTGCTGGGAAGTGGCGGTGCGGTCCCCTACGGCACTGCGTAGGATCCTACGGTCTTGGCGTGCATCCGTGCGTCGCTGCGGTCCGGTCCCTGGTCGACGGGCACGTGCACCTTCCGCCGACCACTGGCGACAACATCGATGTACTGTGGAGACCTCACGCCCCACGTGTTGAGCAATTCGGCGGTACGTCCACCCGGTCTCCCGCATGCCCACTATACGCCTTCGCTCAAAGTCCGTCAACTGCACATACGGTTCACGTGCACGGTGTCGCGGCATGCTACCAGTGTTAAAGACTGCGATGGAGCTCCGTATGCCACGGCAAACTGGCTGACACTGACGGCGGCGGTGCACAAATGCTGAGCAGCTAGCGCCATTCGACGGCCAACACCGCGGTTCCTGGTGTGTCCGCTGTGCCGTGCGTGTGATCATTGCTTGTACAGCCCTCTCGCAGTTCCGGAGCAACTATGGTGGGTCTGACACACCGGTGTCAATGTGTTCTTTTTTCCATTTCCAGGAGTGTATTATGTTTCTACAAATGTGGAACTGGATAGGAATTCCGCTTAACTATGCGCTTTTACCCATGTCAGTGCCTGTTACGAGAAAAGCATTTTATCTGAGGGAGCTGACGCGCACGCGACTTTCGTCTGCTTCAGTGAGTAGTTAAAACACACGCAACGCTCACTCCCACATAGCCGTAGTATATTTTAGCTCCTTGTGCCGCTGATGGTTTAAACTTGACACAAAAATTGTCTGTCTGGCTCGCACTTTATTTCTTGAAATGAATAGTGCGTTTTGGCAAACTACCATCATGACATCAAAAGTTTAAGTACGTCGTATGAAACAGTACATGATCGCACGAGAATAAGCGCATACTTGTTTACAGTAAGTGCCTCGCGGGTCACAGAAATCTGCAATGAATTCCTGTCTCCCATTATCTCGATGATTTAAACCACTATGCCCTCAGTCCAGATCGTGGGCGTCCGCAGAAATTTATCCAGACAGGAGGACAGGGGCAGGGGGAGGCGGAGAATCTAAAATGGCCGTGGAATCGTGACCTATACAGCAGTTCTCTTCAGTTGAAACTGCCGGGCTGAGCCGGGTTGAAACTTCCGGCTGCTACTACCGGACGACCTCAGAATATGTCTCTCGCAGATAGAGACAAAACGTCAGGTAGAAATTTTATACATCGACCACGGCCTCTCAGCCCGGAAGTGTCAACTGAAGACAACACGGGCCTTGAAAGCCTACATTGTATGATTATACAGCAGTCGCTAAAACCATAATATTATCTTGCTGCGATCATCCACGTCTGGAATTGGTTAAACGAGACGTTTAGCGGGAACATGGGAAACCACTTCTAGAAGGGTAAGAGACTTCCGTAATGAATAAAAACACTGTGCTCCAGATTCCAGGGGGATCATTTGCCCCACGCCGCTTGCGGATCTGGCAACACTAGGCGAAGCGCACCGAGCTAACACGGCACCGCATGGGAAACAGAGTGTTTCTCTGCTCTGCAACAACACGGCCTTCCGCCCCCAGGCCAAGTGTTACCCTGGTGCGCTGCCACACGGCGAACGCCGGCGGCGGCTGTCCACCAGCGGTATCCAGGACACAATTGGGGTGCGGCGGGACGCCGAGGAAGGCCTGTGGCGGCCGTGCGAAACGCAAACAGGCCGCGGGCGGGGCGCGAGCTGGAGGTGGCGGCGGCGGCGCCGGCTTCCGGCGACACACGTGGCCGGCACGTGGCCCGCGCCGCCGCCGCGTGACTCACGAGCTGCCGGACAGCTCCTGGCCCCGGGCCGCCGTCTTGGCGGCTGCTGACAGTCGGCCGCTTCGCGTGACACGTCAGCTGGCGGGGTTCTCCGCTCCATTTGGACCGACTGCCACGCTAGTCTCAAATAGCGCCGTTTCTCGTGGACACTGAACCAAATGCGGTAGGGGGCCGACTCGTCCCTCCTACACATAGCATTCCATAAGTAAGACACGTGCAGCAGATCCTCTGAGTACACTGTGCCGTGGAAGTTTTGCTGCTGCTCAACTTGTGCTTATAGTGCACATGTGGGGACGTACTGAAATGCATTAGAACTGCAGCATTATGAAGGCGGCACGCAACAAACGTCGAATTAGATTAGATTAGATTAATTATTCATTCCATAGACCCATAAAAGAGGGAATCCTCCTGAGTGTGGAACATGTCAGATAAACACACTACAAAAATGTAATTAGAAAAACTTGAGTTTCATTAATTTTAATGATCCTCAGTCAATAAACGGTAAAATTATGTACATGAATTAAATTTAAGCTTCTAATATTTACAGGTTTAATACTTACATCTGCTTTCATTAAATACATCATTCAGACATTGGCTAGTTTCTTGGCTATTATAACCAAGTACTGTCAAAAATGAAAGTAAATTATTCATTTCAGTGATCCTCAGTTAAGAACAGTCAGATTATGTACAAGATTTAAAATTAAACTTCCACTATTTACTGACTTCAGACTTACATCTGCGCCGGCCGGAGTGGCCCTGCGGTTCTAGGCGCTATAGTCTGGAGCCGAGCGACCGCTACGGTCGCAGGTTCGAATCCTGCCTCGGGAATGGATGTGTGTGATGTCCTTAGGTTAGTTAGGTTTAATTAGTTCTAAGTTCTAGGCGACTGATGACCTGAGAAGTTAAGTCGCATAGTGCTCAAAGCCATTTGAACCAACTTACATCTGCTTTCCATATATCCATCATTCACACAGTAGGTATTTACTTGGCTGTTACAACCAAGTATTGTAGAAAATTTAAGTATAATAAATTTTCATTAAAATGGTCTACTGCACTTGTTGAGAAACTCATGGATGGAATAGGAGTTGGCCACCAAAAATGCTTTTAAATTATGTTTAAATTGTGCCTTGTCTGAAACAAACTGTTAATGGTTTCTGGTACCTCATTGAAAATGTGCGTTACTGCATACTGGACTCCTTTCTGGGCAAGAGTAACTGATTTTAAATGTTTATGTATATAGTTCTTATTCCTATTATTGATACTGTGCACTAAGCAATAAGTTGGAAAAAGCGATGTATTATTTACAACAAACTTCATTAAGGAATAAATATACTGAGAAGCTGTGGTTAATACGCCCAATTCTTTGAATAGGTTTCCACATGATGTTCTTGGATTTACACTACTCATTACTCTTATTATACGCTTCTGTACCCTAAAAATTTTTTTCTCTGTTTGTGGAGTTACCCCAGAATATGATATCATATGACATAATGGAGTGAAAATAAGCAAAATATGCCAGTTTTTTATATTTATATCTCCTATGTCTGACATCATTCGCATTGCAAAAACACAGACTTGTTTAGGTGCTTTAGCAGTTCGTTGTATGTAGAATTTGAACGACTCTTAATATGTACTTAATATACAAATTACCTTAAATGGATTGCAATATCTCCACTGCCTTAGGCGACTAGCCCAGGCAGGAAAGACACATTATTCGTTTCACAGTGCAGGGTCACAGCCACGTCACAGTCAGGAAATGAGACTGTTTACAGCAAGACAGGATGTCACATCACATACATTGAGATAGAAAATGGGATTTTTTGCAGCGAGACAATTTCAGTCAAAAAATGGGATTGTTTGTAGCAGGGGAAGACGTCGTGCCACATACAATGACAAAACGTCACGGCACACACTTTGACTCGGAAAATGGGATTTGCAGCAAGACAAGACGGCAAGTCGCATGCCTTCAGTCAGGAAAAGGGATTCAGAATGAGATTTTCACTCTGCAGCGGAGTGTGCGCTGATATGAAACTTCCTGGCAGATTAAAACTGTGTGCCCGACCGAGACTCGAACTCGGGACCTTTGCCTTCCGCGGGCAAGTGCTCTAACATCTGAGCTACCGAAGCACGACTCACGCCCGGTACTCACAGCTTTACTTCTGCCAGTATCTCGTCTCCTACCTTCGAAACTTTACAGAAGCTCTCCTGCGAACCATGCAGAACTAGCACTCCTGAAAGAAAGGAGAGCTACTGATTCTGTACTCTGTACTTTACTCCTCTTTTATATCTATACATGCACAGGTACCATGATCCTCCGAATTATACAGCAGCCAACGTTCGTAATAAAAAATCAACAAATATAAGGTGTCAACTTTTATGAAATGTTACCCATTACAGCCGATATGATGTGAGTATTGAAGGTATCTATTTTCGTAATTGCTCGCTGTACATTGCTCTACTACGCTATAGTAAATGAAAGTTACTAATTGTTAGTATGTAATACGTAACACGAGGGATGGTCACTCACTTTGACGTTTTTGCTCAACGTCATAATCACACATACCTTTAGCTTTCAAGATGTTGTTTGTTGTACGCTACTGCCTTTTGTAGACACTGTACAACTGTACTACACTTGCCACACAGTTTTACGTGATAACTGACCTCCGACGGAACACAGTGTGTATCGCTGAAAATGATCGCTCGTCTCCTGTGATACATGGAAATGGTTCGAGAGTGTTGTGTACGTAGTTCCGTGTAGTCAGCGCGTACACAAGTTTCCCACTAGAGCGCGCCCCGCTAAGTACAGCAGTGCAGGCGCAGTGCTCGTCCGTCTCCGCTCTACGAGATGGCGCTGCCCTAGAAACGGACCAAATACTGCTTCCGCCGACCCGCGTATTAATATGTAACACAGCCAATGAGATTGCTGCTAACGTAGAACCTTTTCTCCTCGCGGATCACACTCGCGCAGTGATACCTGAACGCGCGAGTTATTATAACGAGTGTACAGACCTCCGATTGGTCAGTCTGCATTTGTATGCACCAGTCTGTACCAGTCTGCATTAATCTGTACCAATCTATAGTCAAGTTTCAGTCTGCACCTAAGATGAATATCATATTCCTGTACATAGCCATGAAGAGAAATGTCTAGACACTTTGTCAAGTATCAGAGATATGTGAGAATAAGATTAACGTACCAAGACCAAAGGAACTTCAGATTGTCAATTGTAAATAGCATCCAGATCAAGTTACGTAATATCTATGATTTTTATTATTTTAATAAATGTGTGTGAAAATTACTCAAGTTCTGTTTAAAATTGGTCACCGTCAATCTGCTACTCTAAGCGTCCAAGTGGCATTTCTATCGTCTGACCTAACGGCAGAAGATAAACACGCCACGATAAGACAACGAGACATATTGCTGACACTCGCCTACTATGTTAGAGCAACATGTCAAATAATCTGATGGTGTGTGTACCGAAGGTCTTACAGTACGCACACCACAGAGAGCCGTCACGCTGCAAGTTGTACGCGTTTTGTTGTACAGCACTGGTCGCTGCTGTGTTGACCGCCGGCTCGCAGCCGCTGCGTCTTGCTCCTCGGGCGGGAGAGCGCGTAATTTTTCAATTAGAAGTCCGTGCCGGCCTGACGTGATCCCGAATCAATATGGGGCCGGGCGCCGGACCCCGCCCAGTAAGGGTTGCGGAGGGCGAGCGTGCGTTATGCGCGGAATGCGAGGGCGGCTGCACAATGGCGGCGGCGCCCGGTTAGTCACCTCCTAACAAGGCGGCGTCGGCGTCGGGGGCGGCGGGGGCGGCGGGGCCGAGGGCCGCGCGTTTTCCGCGCCGTCGGCCGCATGGCTCGCGCCGCCTCCGGACATCGACGTTTCCATTAACGCGTCTTCACTGGGCTGGACGGCGCCGCCGCCTCTACACGTGGACGCCCGCGCGGGAGCGACGGAGCACGTCGTGGCGAGATCCGACAGGAGTGCTTCGTGCAGGCCGTGTTCTGAGGACCATGCGGTCCGTGCCTTGTGGGTGGTCCAGCTGAAGTGCAGGACTTCGGAGAGAAACTGTAGAGAGCAGCATTTAAGAGCCAACTAATAACAAACTCCAGTAGAATCTGAGGCAAGACTGCGGAAAGTAATTTATTTATTTATGAGTCCACACAATTCAAAGCCATGGAACGGATCAGTGCATAGTTTACAGCGCACTCATTACAAAATATTCAGGGTGTTACAAAAAGGTACGGCCAAACTTTCAGGAAACGTTCCTCACACACAAATAAAGAAAAGATGTTATGTGGACATGTGTCCGGAAACGCTTAATTACCATGTTAGAGCTCATTTTAGTTTCGTCAATATGTACTGTACTTCCTCGATTCACCGCCAGTTGGCCCAATTGAAGGAAAGTAATGTTGACCTCGGTGCTTGTGTTGACATGCGACTCATTGCTCTACAGTACTTGCATCAAGCACATCAGAACGTAGCATCAACAGGTTAGTGTTCATCACGAACGTGGTTTTGCAGTCAGTGCAATGTTTACAAATGCGGAGTTGGCAGATGCCCATTTGATATATGGATTAGCACGGGGCAATAGCCGTGGCGAGGTACGTTTGTATCGAGACAGATTTCCAGAACGAAGGTGTCCCGAAAGGAAGACGTTCGAAGCAATTGATCGGCGTCTTAGGGAGCACGGAACATTCCAGCCTATGACTCGCGACTGGGGAAGACGTAGAACGACGAGGACACCTCTAATGGTCGAGGCAATTCTTCGTGCAGTTGACGATAACCCTAATGTCAGCGTTAGAGAAGTTGCTGCTGTACAAGGTAACATTGACCACGTCACTGCTTGGAGAGTCCTACGGGAGAACCAGTTGTTTCCGTACCATGTACAGCGTGTGCAGGCACTATCAGCAGCTGATTGGCCTCCACGGGTACACTTCTGCGAATGGTTCATCCAACAATGTGTCAACCCTCATTTCAGTGCAAATGTTCTCTTTACGGATGAGGCTTCATTCCAACGTGATCAAATTGCAAATTTTCACAATCAACATGTGTGGGTTGACGAGAATCCGGACGCAATTGTGCAATCACGTCATCAACACAGATTTTCTGTGAACGTTCGGGCAGGCATTGTTGGTGATGTCTTGATTGGGCCCCATGTTCTTCCACCTACGCTCAATGGAGCACGTTATCATGATTTCATACGGGATACTCTACCTGTGCTGCTAGAACATGTGCCTTTACAAGTACGACACAACATGTGGTTCATGCACGATGGAGGTCCTGCACATTTCAGTCGAAGTGTTCATACGCATCTCAGCAACAGATTCGGTGACCGATGGATTGTGTAAGCTCCCCCTCACTTATCGACCTTAATGACAGTGTAAAATTAAACCGCGTGTACCTAATGGAAATTTGGGAAAAGCAATCGTCACCGAAGTTAATCTGTCGGTAAAGAGGAAGGAAAGGGTTACATCTAAATGAAAGGAAAAATGCAAATGAAACTGGTGGAAATTAATTTTGAAAAGGGGTAAAGTTAATAAAGAAAGTAAATGTGCGGTCGTCACGTTAACAATTAATTGGCGTTACTTAGATATTTGAGATTTGGGGAAAATTACGGTCGCCAGTCCTATGGACAATTACTATAGTATCTGAAAAAGAAAGGTTATTACACATATAATTAGCACTAGAAGCGTGGCAAATGAAGGTTGACACGTGTAGTGTGAAAACCAAAAGTTTGTCAGAAGTAATAAATTTCGCTACACTCTGACTTAATTTAGCAAAAGAATTAATAAAACCGGAAAATCGAAAGTTAATTTAGTGACTGAAGTTAATAGTGAGCTTTCTTTCTGAAGCACATCGAAATTCAGTAAAATACGGTTAGTCTTGGACTACCTCAACAATCATTTCAAAAGCTACTTGAATCTACGCAATTTAGAAATAAGAGATTTAACTTTGAACTTGAATTAAATGATTCTGAACAATTAACAATAGTAAAATTTAGTACGTACCAAGCTGAGCTGTAGTCACAGGTAAGCTAAAATATGGTAACAAAACTCGCACTCTTAATTTGTGCTTGTGTAATCTGAATATTGTAGCCAGCTATGAATACTTTAACTGAACTTTGAAATTAAAGAATTGAAACCGAATGATGCTGGCGTTTGAATTTCAACGACACTCGGGTTCATTCCGGAAAAGGAAGGGACCCTGCTTGGTAATGCAATTGGGACAATGAGCAACAAACGTTCATGCTAAGTTGCTGTAATTTTGTGATGCAACAATTGTAAAATCTGAGGTCTGCCATACAGTGCTAAAACTTTACGTGCTTCCAGTCTTCCTTGTTGGTTGATTGAAGGTTTGAAGCCGTCGATCGAGGAGGTGGCGACAGTCACTCATCGTCGGCCGTCGCTGTTGCAGAAGCTGGATGTTGGCGCGCCTTCTTCTCGACACGGTCACCAGACGAAACGGGCTCTTGATGTGCGCCAGCTAATGCTTCCCGTCCGCGACACCATGTCAGAAGCTATCATCACAAGTCGAGCGCAATTACATGCTGCCAAACCCCGAAAGCGCGGCAACTCGCGGGAGCGTCACACAACACACCTGCTCCACTGCACCACCCCAGCAAGACTCCCCCTCTGCCCGCGCTCCACGCGACAGAGTTAACACTACCAAAGATCCTCAACACTTTGGTTCTCCACACGACCTATCGATGTGTTCGTTCGATAGCATAGTTTTCCTTAGGCCAGACCCCGCGTATAAATACAAATAATATTCGCAAAACAAACCAACATAAATGCATTAATATATATATACAAACAGTAAAACATTGTCAATATATAAAGAGACAGAAATGTCGTATCTTGAGGTAACAAAACAAAGAAAAAAAATTATAGTACAATATATGGAGATAGGAGGATATGCATTTCCGGCGTTACAATTGATAGAGGCGGACCAATTCCATGGCCTCCACGCTCTTCTGACCTGAACCCTCTTGACTTTCATTTATGGGAGGCATTTGAAAGCTCTTGTGTACGCAACCCTGGTACCAAATGTAGAGACTCTTCGTGCTCGTATTGTGGACGGCTGTGATACAATACGCCATTCTCCAGGGCTGCATCAGCGCATCAGGGATTCCATGCGACGGAGGGTGGATGCATGTACCCTCACTAACGGAGGACATTTTGAAAATTTCCTGCAACAAAGTGTTTGAAGTCACGCTGGTACGTTCTGTTGCTGTGTGTTTCCATTCCATGATTAATGTGATTTGAAGTAATAAAATGAGCTCTAACATGGAAAGTAAGCGCTTCCGGACACATGTATACGTAACATATTTTCTTTCTTTTTGTGTTAGGAATGTTTCCTGAAAGTTTGGTCGTACCTTTTTGTAACACTCTGTATAATCAAAAGAATATACTCAGAATTCTTTCAGGAGTACTAGTTCTGTAAGGTTTGCAGGAGAGCTTCTGTAAACTTTGTGAAGGTAGGAGACGAGGTACTGGCAGAAGTAAAGCTGTGAGGACGGAGCGTGACTCGTGCTTGGGTAGCTCAGCTGGTAGAGCACTTGCCCGCGAGAGGCAAAGGTCCCGAGTTCGGGTCTCGGTCCGTCACACAGTTTTAATCTGCCAGGAAGTTTCGCAAAAGAATATACCCTATAAGTAACAAACTACAAAGAAAAACTCTAAACTACTGCCAGGGCCTCTCGTACAGAATAAAAGCACAGTGCCGCGAGGAAATCTTTGAATTTAGATTTGTAAGATTGAGATTAATCGACACTTTTCAGTTGTGCTGGAAGCCTATTTGAAATGAAGTATGGTGAATAGTGGGAACTTTCCTGTTAAAGGCTTGGTGAGGTGTTATCCAAGTGCAAGGTGTTGCGCCGTGCAGTGATCACTGAACTGATGCTCCAGTTCCTTTGGAATGAATCAACACTGTCAATCACAGATCCGGTGATGGAGTACGTTTACAGGGACGGCAAAGTTAGAATTCGGAGACATCTGAACAGTGGCCTACACGAAGGTCACAAGTTAACACCGCACAGATTTCTGACCACTCTTTTCTGATTCTTGGCCCTTTTAACATTATGTGCTATAAATTCATTAAGTTCCGATCGGTCGTGAAATTGTGAAAATCCAACGAAGCTTTGCACAAATCTGCGGAGCATTGTCTATAGTATGGCTGCCGATCGCGTTACGCCGCTGTTTCCAGTTTTGAGTCCACAGTAAGCAAATAAAGATGCCTAGAAAATGGTGTCTCCCGCCTGTTATGAGTGCCTGCTGAGAGATTTCGCCTGATGTCATGCAACCCCACATAACACAACTGTCATGCATTTCCTTCTTCGTGACAATTGTCTGCCATCCACCGCAGGGGCAATGAAGACATTACCGCAACTTTTTCGGTGGGAAGTGTTTGATCACGCACTATATAACCGGAACCTGGCTCTCTGAAGAGAAATTTTTGCACAGACAACTAAGTGCAGGCCAGCGAAAAGAATTGGTTGAAAGCTCATGGGGCTTCCAGCCTACTGGGACGAGGGTATTGGAATGTTGAACGCTACGAAAGATTCCTGAGTCGAAGTGTCGACTATGCAAAGAAGTTCTTATCTTACTAGGCATATGAAATAAGAAGTGTTAGAATTCAGCAGTACTCAGCACAGTGCTAGAAACAATTTTCTGAACAGAACAGCGAATAGCACGCCATATCATCATAAACGTTAATGAAATTTCGTCATCCATTGACGCACGCGGTGCGCTTAAGTCTGCAGTAGGGAAGACGCCAAATTGTTTCTGATTCGCTTAACGTAGCTGTTCTAAATGAGCTTTGCAGTTGAAATCCCGCATAATATGAAGCGCGTTCTGCAGAGGGATTTTTAGTGAAAAAAAGTATCAAATCTGTTAAAATTCGTCATGAAATATGCCCATTATGCAGACTGAATGTGATAAGTGAAGGTGTTGTGAGTCAAGAGTGTTATTTGCTTCAGACTGGAAGAACGAATGTTCATTACGACAAAATAAATGACCGCCTGTTTGTAGGCAGCAACGAAGTTGTGCAGGAAACTGATGAAAAAATTCTTCAACAGCGTCCTTTTTCAGTGCTTGTATGTCAACTGTGGAACAACTTTGCGCAGATTTCTTGGCGTGTTTTGGATAAGACTGTACACTAAACAGTTATGGTACCATATGCTCAATGCTCAGTAAAGTTCAAAGCTCCTTTTTGAGAAGCACAAGATCAATAAATGTCTACTCCTGTGGACTATGCTTTTCGTTCCGATGTGGAAGGAGAAGTCCTACTGAAGAAAAGCGCGACCGGTGGCGAGATATGGGTCCCCTGTGTTCACACGGAGGCACCCATCACCTAAGTCTCTTGGGACATTACGTTAACGGCCAGAAACATGTAAATCGTGGCAAGATGTTGTTATTACGGATACACGTTTTCGACTGGCGTGCTAGGAGCTCCCTTCCCTCGAACAACCGATTCTCTCACATTCTTTTTATGTCTCCCGAATCCGACACATGTCACTCAAGCGAGGAATGTTGTTGTTGTTGTGGTCTTCAGTCCTGAGACTGGTTTGATGCAGCTCTCCATGCTACTCTATCCTGTGCAAGCTTTTTCATCTTCCAGTACCTACTGCAACCTACATCCTTCTGAATCTGCTTAATGTACTCCTCTCTTGGTCTCCCTCTACGATTTTTACCCTCCACGCTGCCCTCCAATACTAAATTGGTGATCCCTTGATGCCTCAGAACATGTCCTACCAACCGATCCCTTCTTCTGGTCACGTTGTGCCACAAACTTCTCTTCTCCCCAATCCTATTCAATACTTCCTCATTAGTTATGTGATCTACCCATCTAATCTTCAGCATTCTTCTGTAGCACCACATTTCGAAAGCTTCTATTCTCTTCTTGTCCAAACTATTTATCG
The DNA here is from genome assembly GCF_023864345.2 of Schistocerca serialis cubense. Taxonomy (NCBI): domain Eukaryota; kingdom Metazoa; phylum Arthropoda; class Insecta; order Orthoptera; family Acrididae; genus Schistocerca; species Schistocerca serialis. The sequence goes on from NC_064642.1 coordinate 22,252,812, forward strand.
TCCATGTTTCACTTCCATACATGGCTACACTCCATACGAATACTTTCAGAAATGACTTCCTGACACTTAAATCTATACTGGATGTTAACAAATTTCTCTTCTTCAGAAACGCTTTCCTTGCCATTGCCAGTCTACATTTTATATCCTCTCTACTTCGACCATCATCAGTTATTTTGCTCCCCAAATAGCAAAACTCATTTACTACTTTAAGTGTCTCATTTCGTAATCTAATTCCATCAGCATCACCCGACTTAATTAGACTACATTCCATTATCCTTGTTTTGCTTTTGTTGATGTTCATCTTATATCCTCCTTTCAAGACACTGTCCATTCCATTCAACTGCTCTTCCAAGTCCCTTGCTATCTCTGAGAGAATTACAATGTCATCGGCGAACCTCAAAGTTTTTATTTCTTCTCCATGAATTTTAATACCTACTCCGAAATTTTCTTTTGTTTCCTTTACTGCTTGCTCAATATACAGATTGAATAACATCGGGGATAGGCTACAACCCTGTCTCACTCCCTTCCCAACCACTGCTTTCCTTTCATGTCCCTCGACTCTTATAACTGCCATCTGGTTTCTGTACAAATTGTAAATAGCCATTCTCTTCCTGTATTTTGCCCCTGCCACCTTTAGAATTTGAAAGAGAGTATTCCAGTCAACATTGTCAAAAGCTTTCTCTAAGTCTACAAATGCTAGAAACGTAGGTTTGCCTTTCCCTGATCTTTCTTCTAAGGTAAGTCGTAAGGTCAGTATTGCCTCACGTGTTCCAGTGTTTCTACGGAATCCAAACTGATCTTCCCCGAGGTTGGCTTCTACTAGTTTTTCCATTCGTCTGTAAAGAATTCGTGTTAGTATTTTGCAGCTGTGACTTATTAAACTGATAGTTCGGTAATTTTCACATCTGTCAACACCAGCTTTCTTTGGGATTGGAATTATTATATTCTTCTTGAAGTCTGAGGGTATTTCGCCTGTTTCATACATCTTGCTCACCAGATGGTAGAGTTTTGTCAGGACTGGCTCTCCCAAGGCCGTCAGTAGTTCCAATGGAATGTTATCTACTCCGGGGGCCTTGTTTCGACTCAGGTCTTTCAGTGCTCGGTCAAACTCTTCACGCAGTATCATATCTCCCATTTCATCTTCATCTACATCCTCTTCCATTTCCATAATATTGTCCTCAAGTGCATCGCCCTTGTATAGACCCTCTATATACACCTTCCACCTTTCTGCTTTCCCTTCTTTGCTTAGAACTGGCTTTCCATCTGAGCTCTTGATATTCGTAGAAGTCGTTCTCATATCTCCAAAGGTCTCTTTAATTTTCCTGTAGGCAGTATCTATCTTACCCCTAGTGAGATAGGCCTCTACATCCTTACATTTGTCCTCTAGCCATCCCTGCTTAGCCATTTTGCTCTTCCTGTCGATCTCATTTTTGAGACGTTTGTATTCCTTTTTGCCTGCTTCATTTACTGCATTTTTATATTTTCTCCTTTCATCAATTAAATTCAATATTTCTTCTGTTACCCACGGATTTCTATTAGCCCTCGTCTTTTTACCTTCTTGATCCTCTGCTGCGTTCACTACTTCATCCCTCAAAGCTACCCATTCTTCTTCTACTGTATATCTTTCCCCCATTCCTGTCAATTGTTCCCTTATGCTCTCCCTGAAACTCTATACAACCTCTGGTTCTTTCAGTTTATCCAGGTCCCATCTCCTTAAATTCCCACCTTTTTGCAGTTTCTTCAGTTTTAATCTACAGGTCATAACCAATAGATTGTGGTCAGAGTCCACATCTGCCCCTGGAAATGTCTTACAATTTAAAACCTGGTTCCTAAATCTCTGTTGTACCATTATATAATCTATCTGATACCTTTTAGTATCTCCAGGGTTCTTCCATGTGTACAACTTTCTTTCATGATTCTTAAACCAAGTGTTAGCTATGATTATGTTGTGTTCTGTGCAAAATTCTACCAGGCGGCTTCCTCTTTCATTTCTTAGCCCCAATCCATATTCACCTACTATGTTTCCTTCTCTCCCTTTTCCTACACTCGAATTCCAGTCACCCATGACTATTAAATTTTCGTCTCCCTTCACAATCTGAATAATTTCTTTTACTTCATCATACATTTCTTCAATTTCTTCGTCATCTGCAGAGCTAGTTGGCATATAAACTTGTACTACTGTAGTAGGTGTGTGCTTCGTATCTATCTTGGCCACAATAATGCGTTCACTATGCTGTTTGTAGTAGCTTACCTGCATTCCTATTTTCCTATTCATTATTAAACCTACTCCTGCATTACCCCTATTTGATTTTGTGTTTATAACCCTGTAGCCTCCTGACCAGAAGTCTTGTTCCTCCTGCCACCGAACTTCACTAATTCCCACGACATCTAACTTCAACCTATCAATTTCCCTTTTTAAATTTTCTAACCTACCTGCCCGATTAAGGGGTCTGACATTCCACGCTCCGATCCGTAGAACGCCAGTTTTCTTTCTCTTGATAACGACATCCTCTTTAGTAGTCCCCGCCCGGAGATCCGAATGAGGGACTATTTTACCTCCGGAATATTTTACCCAAGAGGACGCCATCATCATTTAATCATACAGCAAGCAAGCAAGGAAAACAAGCAGAAATTCTGTTGCATAACCTTAGACATAGACTCGCGCACTGAGGAGCCAAAGAAACTGGTACACCTGACTAATATCGTATGGGACCCCTCGAGCACGCAGAAGTGCCGCAACGGGACGTCGCATGGGCTCAACTAATGGCAGTGCTGGAAGGAACTGACACCATGAATCCTATAGTTCTGTCCATAAATCCGTAAGAGTACGAAGGGGTGGAGATCTCTCCTGAACAGCACGTTGCAAGGCATCCCAGATATGCTCAAACATGTTCATGTGTGGGGAGTTTGGTGCCCAGCGGACGTGTTAAAAGAGTGTTCCTGGAGCCACTCTGTAGCAATTCAGGACTGGAAGGATGCAGCTGATCAGAGAGGATGCTTACGTAGGTGCAGTCGTATCTAGACATATCAGGGGTCACATATACTCCAACTGCACACGCCCCACGACGTTAGAGAGCCTACACGAGCTTGAACAGTCCTCTATTGACATGCAGGGTCCATAGATTCATGAGGTTGTCTCCATACCCATACACGTCCATCCGCTCGATACAATCTGAAACGAGACTTTTCCGACCAGGCAACATGTTTTCAGTCATCAACAGTCCAATGTCGGTGTTGATGGGCCCAGGCGAGGCGTAAAGTCTTGTGTTGTGCAGTCACCAAGGATACACGAGTGGGCCTTCGGCTCCGGAAGCCCATATCGATGATGTTTCGTTGAATGGTTAGCACGTTGACACTTGTTGATGGCCCAGCACTGAAATCTGCAGGTGTTTGCGGAAGGGTTGCACTTCTGTCAATTTGAACGAGTCTCTTCAGTCGTCGTTGGTCCCGTTCTTGCAGGATCTTTCTCCAGAGTTTTGATGTTATACCAGATTGCTGATATTCACGGTACACGCACGAAATGGTCGTACGGGAAAATCCCTACTTCATCGCTGCCTCGGAGATGCTGTGTGGCATTGCTCGTGCGCCGACTATAACATCATGTTCAAACTCACTTAAATCTTGATAACCTGCCATTGCAGCAGCAGTAACCGATCTAACAACTGCGCCAAACACTTGTTGTCTTATATAGGCGTTACCGACCGCAGCGCCGTATTGTGCTTGCTTACATACCCCTGTATTTCAGTAAGTATTCGTGCACCAGTTTCTTTAGCGCTTCAGTGTAATTCAAATGTGTATGGTAATAAATAAGTTCAAAATCTTGTAGACATCAGTATTGAGGATGCTACGCTACTCTGAAAAAGTCGAACAACATATTACGCTCTCCTACACTCGTCTCTTGCAATGAAGGCGATGAAAAAAGTCGAGAAATTGAGCTAAGACGGAGACTTATCGTCACTAATTCTTCCGGCGCACGGTCCACGAACGGAACATCAGATGGTAGTACTAGAAGCACTCTTTGCCACACAACGTCAGATGTCTCGTGGAATATTAACGTAGATGCAGACGTATAAACGAACAATACGTTTTTTAAAGAAATGAGTGACTGTGTACTGCACTTACTATTGTGAATGAGTAAGGTTTTTTTTCTTATTACACCTCTTTCATCCAAAACATTTTTCTAGGAAAGATGCACGCGAAGTCAAACAGAGTTATAGACAAAGAATCACCGCCGGATCTCCTTCTTTCACAGGTTTGTGGCCACGTCTTCCTTGTTCTTCTTCACTTCACAGCAGTTCTCCCCGGCAGCCACCTGCCACTGGCACGTTGTCCAGAGAGCACGTAGTCTCGGAGGTTTTGGAAAAATAAAACGTTGCACTAAAATATCGCCGTGACCTGGTGTCCATTTCAGTTCAGCAGTATGTGCTAGTCTGAACCTTCCTTCATGACCACGCAACTCTGGTGGCGCTCTACCCTGAGGTAAGCAACTGGAACCCCTGCGATGGAAAAAATTTCAATCGCCAATGTTTGGCCGGTGGGGCCACTCCACAAGTGATTATGGAAAGCAGCCGAGTGGCGCTACTGCTGCTGACCTTGCGAGGTGCCGGGGCTAGCAGTGTATTTAACACTAAATTCTTCTAGAATCTACATATGTAAATGATGCTCTAAGCCCCCCCTATTCTAACTCCGACTTTTGCTGTTGCACAAGGATTAAAAAAAAAAAAAAAACGCGAACTGACTCTAATCAACCCTGCCAGTGGAGTAGAAGAGAGTTTGGCACCTGCAATAATTTAATTTGATAAATAAGTTGAATAAACGTAGGTTTCATTAACATAGTGAGGAATGATAGGGTTGCTCTACCTATTAACAGAATGAAAGTTCTGTCCAAAATAGCAATATGATTTATTAAGACTAAACACAAAATAATAAACAAAAACACATGAAACATTTACAATACATCAAATTGGCTCAAATTGGATACTCAAACAAACGATGTGAATGTGAAGTTGTCCCTAAACTAGATTGTGAGGATTATGACGAAGTGGTATGTGGAGCCAATTCCTTGCAACTCAAATCTTAAGAGAAAACACATAGCCAACCCAACATTAATTGCTGCTACCCAAGACAGAACAAAGTTAGAAGAAGACAGACAGGCGCGCTCTGCTGAGCTCTGATTATCACCCAGGAAAATCCCTGTCTGCTGGCGCTACGGACATACATTACCAGTCTGTCTTCTTAACTGCAAGAACACGATTTGGCGTACCGGAGGCGATGGCTGGTTGCTTCGACGGCCCGTCGTGGTGATGATAACGTCGCGAGTATAGCCCAAAACAAATTATCCTGGCCTGGTTGTTCCAGACTAAAGACTTCCTAGCAATACAAATGCGCCTCTGAGGGAGACGAAGAAAGCTCGCCACACAATCACTGACGGTACAGTGATTGATTTTAACAAGCGAAGTCACCCAGTAACTTCGATACAGTCAACATTAGCCAAAACTGCTCAAGACAGACAACATAGGCCTCTTGTACACAGAACGCTCAATTGCCAACTGTACACGGAAAGTTACGTTGAAGTCGAAACTTCAGCAACTTTGTCAAACAGTTACAATTAAATAAAAGTATATTAGGCAGCCCACGGAAGGCAGGCTGACCCGAGCAGCGAGAGCTCAGTCTTGTAACCTACTTCGACCGAAAGGCGAGAGCCGACTACCCACAAGAGCACCCGTACAGGCCAAACACACAACATTCCCACCCCCACGACAGTGGCCGTGGTTAAACGTTCCAATCAGCAACTCGAAAACCGGCGGAAAATTCCACTCCATTGCCGGAGCACTACCATTCCACCAATGGAGATTCTTGGCGCCAATTTCTGCGCTGATTTTGCTACGTCACGGAGCTATGCCCTGAGCAAGCCAATCACAGTTACTATTTTTCAGAAAGCGCGGGAATTTTCCCGCCACAACTGCCTGGGTGCACAATTCATTCCCACGCCTCGCTGGTAGCCCGCCAGAAAGTGTTTTCGCTAAGTTTCTGCGAAGTAACGGAACCTCTAGCCCAGCTGCTACTTCAGGCCCCTCCGGGCGTGTCTTTTGACAATGTCGGCGTCTGGAAAGCATTCACTCGACTCCCTCACACTCGTCGGCTTAACTCTCTCGATATCTGCAGAGCCCGCCTGTCACTGGACCACCTGGGTGACGAGAGACGCTGCGTGGGAAGTCCGCGTGTGAAGGAATAGCAACTTTTCACCGCATGCAATTAGAGACGAAAATCGTAAGATGGAAATATGAGAGGGGGCTCATGCCACCTCTCAACCTGTCTGATTCGAACATCGACTCGACGGTTTCGTCAATTCGTTACAAGAGGAAGAGCAGTAGGCTCTGTATTGGCACAAACTGTGTCTCACTCTCTTCCAGATCAATGACACCAACACACCAACGCCCTCTATGAGCATTCATCACAGGAGGTATATGCAACACTCTTACATAACGAAGAAACACTACCAATGTACGTAAAAGAGGCTGAAAACCCTGTGAGTTGCCCACAAGTCAGTCTCACAGAAGTTATTTTGGTAATATGAGGGAAATGGTGATTAACTCCTCCAAGAATCACTTAAGGTTATCCCTCGCTCTTGCCAGCTGAGATCTTTGGTGTCCTCTTTACGTGTCTCCTATACTGTTCCATTGCTCTAGTCTTCTCTGACGTTGACCTCTGATGCATCGTCTAGAGAATACTCATTTCACCATTTCTCCTCCACTTCCACCTTGATCTCTGCCTTAGTGCACTCCTTCCTGAGCTTATTCGTCATCTCGTCTTAGTGTCTTTATTCTCGTCCTTTCCGTTGATCTCAATGTGCATCGGCTCATGGTTCCCACGACCTATCCCAATCATGTGGCCAGAAAAATTTGCCTTCTACGTTCTGATTTGTTGATTCGTTCTTCATGTCCTAATGTAGTTTATCCTTTGTTCTTTGCTTTCATATTTCACCTCATCGTTTTCCCATCTTTCTGTACACTTTCTCTACAGTTTCTCCAGTAATTTTTCGCTCTATCTTCCAGTGTTGTCACAAAATCCTGTTTTCGTCATCGAACATGAAAAGGACTCACCGAAACTGAATGTGTTTTGTGTACCGTTTCTGTTCACAAAGTTTATGGATCTGTGGTTTTTTTGCGAAGGAAAGTGTGATAGGAATGTAACAGCTGGATATCATACAAAATTGGCTGTTTCCTCAACTTCACGAGGGTCCTCATGATTTTTTATGCGTGACGGCGCCCCGCCTCACTTTTACGCTGATGTGCAGCTTTATCGTAGCAACACCGTCCCACGTTATGTTGGAAGCAGTGGTCAACAAGATTTTGTTCATTGCATTTGGCCTCCAAGGTCACCAGACCTCACACCTTGCAGTTTTTTCCCTTTGGGTTTGTTTAAAAGACAGAGTCTTTGCCCCACCTACGGCAGCTGCTCTTCAAGAGCAATGGAGCACCGTCTCGAAGTTTCTCGAGCAACGCATGCTGCTCATGTTAAGTGCTTGTTATAGTGTGTATGCGAACATATAACTTTAAACCTCCCTCTACCCACTGGCATGCGTGATGTGTTTCACGCTTTCGTATCTTGTTTGTAATGAACAACTGAAATCCGTTCTTTCTTTTTAAATCAGCCTGTACGTCATGGGTACCGAGCAATCATTTTCGTCTGTGAAATGGTAGTTGCAGCAGTTACGTTGGTAGCTGTAGAGTTCACACTTGTTTGCTTAAGATCAGTACAAAATCAAAAAGAGTAAAAGTGTCTGAATTCGCGGCTGGATAAGAGAAAATGTCGGCCAGGTTGCTAAGCGACGAATTTTTGTCTTAGATTACTAGTAGGTACTTGATCTACACAAGAATGACGTCAGAACAACTCATGCATCTTAACAGAGTTCAAGACGATATAGAAAAAGAAGATTCACTTGTTAGTGAACCATTACAGTCGAAACTGAAACTAGAGAATACGCAAAGGATTTTGGCACGTGAAGATTTTTATTTCTCCTTCGTATGCTATCCAGATAACATTCCGAAGTGCACAATTGCCAAATTAGCTTTTGATGCCACCTATTTGAGAAGCTTATTACTTCCGACTACAGCCCACAAAAATTTCTGTTTCCATCATTACTTCCGTGTTCTAATCTTTGGTACCTTCCCAGTTTGCGCGCAGTTGCGCTTTTAGTAAACTCTGGATGTTGGCTTCATATTGACCGAAGAATGTCCACAGAAGTTTCCATATAGAAAAAGGCCTCTTTATTAAACTTAGAAGTGTTATTATTTCCGACAAAAAGTGTTTTGATCAGTAACTACGACATCTTCAATCCTTCGATGCTCGCATCACGAAAAATTGTTTCAAGTACAGCACCGTTTAGCACTTTTTTCTCGTAATCGTAATCATTTACGGCACTGAAGTTCCTACTCATAGCGCAAAAACAAACTGCTCTCTCCGTTTCCCATTCTATCTCACATTTATTGGATCACCACCTAATCTAAAAATATGCTCGAGGGTAGATTCGTGTCGCGAAAGTTGGAACGCGCCAAAACTGAATACTTCCGTTAGCGATTTTCGATATTGCGGGCCACGCGTGCAGTGGCAAGCAGTTCAATTTCGAGACTTTGTTTCAGAACGTACGGTTGTGCCTCCGTATAAACCAGCCTTAAAAACTATAGTGACACACAATTCTGGATTTTATTACCAGTAAAAGCTTTTCAGTGTGCGTAGATGATGATCAGCGTGTGACTACCTGTCGGAGGACTCCGCTTTAAAACTACGATACCGAAACTGACTTCTGATAGCTGGGAGGACCGGATCTTTAGCCACTTAGGCTCGTGAGAAACACGCGTGAAGCTATTTTAAAAAGTTTGTGTATTTTAATGGTCGTCAGTAACGGTTGGCGAAGGGATGTGCAAACTCTTGCGTGAATATCAGACCTCGGCAACTTACAGCCATCACAGTGAAAAGCTTTAATAACTCCTTGAAATTATTTAGCTGGACAAAACTCAAACATCAGCGTTCAGGAGGAGGCACGAGTCCCAGGTGAACAGTACCAAACAAATTTGTGGCAATAGACAGGCGTCAAGCAAAGACATCGTCTGTCAGCAATTTTATACGTCGTTAAGGTGGAAGAATACGTCACACGATGGAGGACAAAAAAGAATGAATGTACAATACCAATCAAGTACGATGAGGATAAGGGAATCAGGGTACAAGTGAACTGCCTAGCATTAGCGAATGTTATGTTCATGGTCGGAAGGATATTGCGGAGAACTGCTCAGTCACAGCCTAGAGCATCGTTTCCAGGATGAATCATTCACTCTACAGCGGACTGTGCGTTGTTTCGAAACATTATAGCAGATTAAAACAGTATTCTGAACAGGGATTCTAACGTGTAACCTGCCCTGTCGTGGGCAATACCCTTTCTCCCAGGAGTGGAGAATGCGAAAGATCTTATATGAAATTTAGGAAATTTGTGGTAAGGACTATGGGACCAAAAGAAGCCTTCCTAAGAGACAATCTCCATTCCTTCCGAACTGACTATGCAAATGTAGACGAGATGTGGCTCAAATTCAAAGATATAGTAGCAACAGCAATTGAGAGATTCATACCTCATAAATTGGTAAGAGATGGAACTGATCCCCCGTGGTACACAAAACAGGTCCGAACTCTGTTGCAGAGGCAACGGTAAAAGCATGCCAAGTTCAGAAGAACGCGAAATCCCGAAGATTGGCTAAAATTTACAGACGCGCGAAATTTAGCGCGGACTTCAATGCGAGATGCCTTTAATAGGTTCCACAACGAAATATTGTCTCGAAATTTGGTAGAAAATCCGAAGAAATTCTGGTCGTATGTAAAGTACACAAGCGGCAAGACGGAGTCAATACCTTCGCTGCGCAGTGCCGATGGTACTGTTACCGACGACTGTGCCTCTAAAGCGGAGTTATTGAACGCAGTTTTCCGAAATTCCTTCACCAGGGAAGATGAATGGGATATTCCAGAATTTGAAACAGGAACAGCTGCTAGCATGAGTTTCTTAGAAGTAGATACCTTAGGGGTTGCAAAGCAACTCAAATCGCTTGATACGGGCAAGTCTTCAGGTCCAGATTGTATACTGTAACCTCCCCGTGAGAATATAAAGTCAATAACAGTGAAATTGTAACCTCCCAGCAAGAATATGAAAGTCAATACTAAGTGAAATGTTGTCTTCCCACAAAACTGAATAATTAAAAATGAGCTAAGCGTAACCTCCTTGCAAAATTAAAGAATAATAATGGCCCAAATGTAAACTCCCCACAATAATAAAACTCAATGATAATAAAAATGTGCAAAAATGTTAAGTCCCCACAAAATTAACGTTAAGATGAACCTGACAAATTTTATAAGGGCAGCTGCGCTGACCTTCGGCCCTGTGCAATAATTAAACCTGAACACAAAAACCAAAATTCTTACGTCAGTAAACTGCATCTATATCTGCTCTTATTTTGCGGCACAGCTCCGTGCAATGCTGGCCCATGTTTAATTTTGATTCTTGGAGGGAATGCATAGGAAATATTATTTAACTTGAAATGAATCCTTTTCTTTAAAAGGTTACTTTAAAAGAAAATTATTATTGGGGCAATTCTTGAACAAATTAATTACAATTAACATATGTCATTAGCTGAGCGCAATGCTGCTTCATTACCTTCGATAACAATACACCTCGTCCAGAACTGTGACCAGAGACCCATGTCGACGCCCGCCGACTCCTCACACACAACTACCGACTGAGTCCAACTCACAACTGCCACTCGCGACTCCCTACACGCAACTGTCTACTCGCTCTGCCGGCTCGCAACTGAACTCTCGCGCGGTCATATACAACTGCTCGCTCACCGATAGATCTGTACCTACAGATTGGAAAATTGCACAGGTCGCACCAGTGTTTAAGAAGGGTAGTAGGAGTAATCCATCTAACTACAGACCTATATCAATGACGTCGGTTTGCAGTAGGGTTTTGGAGCATATACTGTATTCAAACATTATGAATCACCTCGAAGGGAACGATTTATTGATACGTAATCAGCATGGTTTCAGAAAACATCGTTCTTGTGCAACGCACGAAGTAATGGCCGCTATCGACAGGGGATCTCAAGTTGATTCCGTATTTCTCGATTTCCGGAAAGCTTTTGACACCGTTCCTCACAAGCGACTTCTAATCAAGCTGCGGGCCTATGGGGTATCGTCTCAGTTGTGCGACTGGATTCGTGATTTCCTGTCAGGAAGGTCGCAGTTCGTAGTAATAGACCGCAAATCATCGAGTAAAACTGAAGTGATATCAGGTGTTCCCCAGGGATGCGTCCTGGGACCTCTGCTGTTCCTGATCTATATAAATGACCTGGGTGACAATCTGAGCAGTTCTCTTAGGTTGTTCGCAGATGATGCTGTAATTTACCGTCTAGTAAGGTCATCCGAAGACCAGTATCAGTTGCAAAGCGATTTAGAAAAGATTGCTGTATGGTGTGGCAGGTGGCAGTTGACGCTAAATAACGAAAAGTGTGAGATGATCCACATGAGTTCCAAAAGAAATCCGTTGGAGTTCGATTACTCGATAAATAGTACAATTCTCAAGGCTGTCAATTCAACTAAGTACCTGGGTGTTAAAATTACGAGCAACTTCAGTTGGGAAGACCACATAGATAATATTGTGGGGAAGGCGAGCCAAAGGTTGCGTTTCATTGACAGGACACTTAGAAGATGCAACAAGTCCACTAAAGAGACAGCTTACACTACACTCGTTCGTCCTCTGTTAGAATATTGCTGCTCGGTGTGGGATCCTTACCAGGTGGGATTGACGGAGGACACCGAAAGGGTGCAAAAAGGGCAGCTCGTTTTGTATTATCGCGTAATAGGGGAGAGAGTGTGGCAGATATGATACGCGAGTTGGGATGGAAGCCATTAAAGCAAAGACGTTTTTCGTCGCGGCGAGATCTATTTACGAAATTTCAGTCACCAACTTTCTCTTCCGAATGCGAAAAAATTTTGTTGAGCCCAACCTACAGAGGTAGGAAAGATCATCAAAATAAAATAAGAGAAATCAGAGCTCGAACAGAAAGGTTTAGGTGTTCGTTTTTCCCGCGCGCTGTTCGGGAGTGGAATGGTAGAGAGATAGTACGATTGTGGTTCGACGAACCCTCTGCCAAGCACTTAAATGTGAATTGCAGAGTAGTCATGCAGATGTAGATGTAGATGTAAAACTGCTGAAGTCATCCGTCCCTAGGCTTACGCACTACGTAATCTAACTTATACTAACTTACGTTAACAACAACACTCACACCCATGTCCGAGGGAGGACCCGAATCTCCGACGGGGGAGCTGCGTGAACCGTGACAAGGCGCCCCAGACCGCGCGGCTAACCCGCGCGGCTATGTGAAGTTTAGCAATAAGGAGAAGGCTAGTGGCGGAACTGAACATACGGGGGCGATGTACCTTCATATCTCAGTCGGTAAGAGCATTGCCCACGAGAGTAAGGCTACTGGTTCCAGTCCTACTCCTGCACATAATTTTAATCCGCCAGTTTCAAATCAGCTTTCATTTCGCCGAAGAGTGAAAGGTTCATTCTAGAGACATAATCATATTAAGTTTGACAGAAGGAAGTGCAAAGGAACAACCTAATGCTAGATAATTTGAAGGCGACGACTATAGTCATATAGACAAGGACATTAAATACCGATGTAAACGGCTAAAACTTAAAAGGCAAAAACTGAATAAGTAAAATATCTAAGAGCGTATATTACAGGAAGAAGAAGCAGTAGTGTGTCGACCAATAAGAGGGTGAAGAAGATTATAGCCTCCTGTACAATCACATATAAGTTTAGTAAATCATAATGAATAAATAAAACGATCAAACGCTACATGGTAAGCTGCATATAATTAATATGCAGCTGTTGGTGTCATTGATCTGGAAGAGAGTGGCAGAGAGTTTGTGCCAATACACAGTCTGCTGCTGTTTCTCCTGAAACGAACTGACGAAACCGCCGAACCTGACGTTCCAATCACACAGACAGGTCAGCAGCAGTAGCGACATTCGGCTGCTTTCCATAGTCCCCTGTGGAGTGGCGCTTCATTTAAGCAAGGAAAATAACGCGCAGCCAAGCGATAGTGAATTCTACAGCCCACCACTCCTTTCTCACCGGCCAAACATTGGCGGCTGAAATTTTTTCCATCGCTGTGGTCCAGTTGCTTACCTGAGGGTGGAGTGCCACCAGACTTTCCGTGGTCATGAAGGAAGGTTCAGACTAGCACATGCTGTTGAACTGAAATGGACACCAATGACCTCATCGTTTTTACATCTTTCTGTACACATTCTCTACAGTTTCTCCAGTAATTTTTCGCTCTATCTTCCAGCGTTGTGACCATTACGTTATGGCAGTTTATTTTACCCGTTAGATGAAAGGTCGATTCATCCGAAAAGATCTACATCTACATCTAAATGGATACTCTACAAATCACATTTAAGTGCCTGGCAGAGGGTTCATCGAACCATCCTCAGAATTCTCTATTATTCCAATCTCGTATAGCGCGAGGAATGAATTGAAACGTCCCGTTAGAAAAATTATACATGACTGTGCTTAAACTGACACACAATATTTTTAGCGCAACGCAATCTGACTTTCAATAATCCCTACAAAAGAATGGCCCTGACTAACATTACCCTATACCTTTCACAAATCACTTACCTCTCAAAAATCTCCGTTACTCGAAGTACTGCACTACAGCGGGCGCCACTACTGCCAGCTAAATAAAAGATTCAAACTACTGAAGGCACTAACTACTGATAGGCATAGTTAGAAAATGAAAGATTTTGATAGAGAACAAACAATGTATTTATCTTAATAGTGTTCAAAAGTCATTATATATATATATATATATATATATATATATATATATATATATATATATATATATATCAGTTTACGACATCCAGTCTTACAAATTTATTCTCTCTGATGGACACACGTCCAGACCATCCGCTATCAAAACTCCACCATCTCACTCCCCACATCCACCACTGCTGGCGGCTCACCTCCAACTGCGCAACGCTACGCGCTGTTAACAGCCAACTGCCCAACACTACAATAGCAAATTCCAACAATGCCACCCACCCACAGACTGCACACAGCACAGCCAGTGATTTTCATACAGAGCGCTACGTGGCGGTGGCATTACCAATATAAGAACCTAAACAGCCTACTTACATAGCCCCCATGCTCCCCACAAAAAATTTCCTACTTACAGAATGAACACCTATATCTTTCCGCACGAACTCTGATTTCCCTTATTTTATTGTGGCTTTTTTAAAAAATGTGGGGCACTACCGATTGAACGACCCTCGTCATGTTGTTGTTGTCTTCAGTCCTGAGACTGGTTTGATGCAGCTCTCCGTGCTACTCTATTCTGTGCAAGCTTCTTCATCTCCCAGTACTTACTACAACCTACATCCTTCTGAATCTGCTTAGTGTATTCATCTCTTGGTCTCCCTCTACGATTTTTACCCTCCACGCTGCCCTCCAATGCTAAATTTGTGATCCGTCGATGCCTCAAAACATGTCCTACCAACCGATCCCTTCTTCTAGTCAAGTTGTGCCACAAACGTCTCTTCTCCCCAATCCTATTCAGTACCTCCTCATTAGTTACGTGATCTACCCACCTTATCTTCAGCATTCTGCTGTAGCACCACATTTCGAAAGCTTCTATTCTCTTCTTGTCCAAACTAGTTATCGTCCATGTTTCACTTCCATACATGGCCACACTCCATACAAAGACTTTCAGAAAGGACTTCCTGACGATTAAATCTATACTCGATGTTAACAAATTCCTGTTCTTCAGAAACGATTTCCTTGCCATTGCCAGTCTACATTTTATATCCTCTCTACTTCGACCATCATCAGTTATTTTACTCCCTAAATAATAAAACACCTTTACCACTTTAAGTGTCTCATTTCCTAATCTAATTCCCTCAGGATCACGCGATTTAATTTGACTACATTCCATTATCCTCATTTCGCTTTTGTTGATGTTCATCTTATATCCTCCTTTAAAGACACTATCCATTCCGTTCAAACTGCTCTTCCAAGTCCTTTGCTGTCTCTGACAGAATTACAATGTCATCGGCGAAACTCAAAGTTTTTACTTCTTCTCCATGAATTTTAATACCTACTCCGAATTTTTCTTTTGTTTCCTTTACTGCTTGCTCAATATACAGATTGAATAACATCGGGGATAGGCTACAACCCTGTCTCACTACCTTCCCAACCACTGCTTCCCTTTCATGCCCTTCGACTCTTATAACTGCCATCTGGTTTCTGTACAAATTGGAAATAGCCTTACGCTCCCTGTATTTTACCCCTGCCACCTTCAGAATTTGAAAGAGGGTATTCCAGTTTACATTGTCAAAAGCTTTCTCTAAGTCTATTTAATTCAAAATGTTCTCCCCTCATGTGAAACTTAAAATATGTTTCTTTCAGTGGTTCATTCCTTGTTTATCTTCGCATTGTCCTTACAACTACATCCACAAAGTTTCGTAGACCTGCGACCACTCGGTTTTCATGGGGACCCTCAGAAGTAGTGGAAGTTTAATTATGACCATCCTAACCAAGTAAGCTTAAGTGCGCGCTGTTGTCACCGTGTAGACAGCCATTTGCGAAACTCGTATCACGACGGTGGTTCAAAGGAACGAGTTTCGCGACTCGTTGCCTCGGCGCAGACTAGGCGAGGCAGCCGGCTGCCGCGACGTGTGGCGGCTGCCCTCCCCCCGTTCCCCGGCTCTGGCTGGGCGAGCGCGCGTGGGGCCCGTGAGTTATCCGGGGCGCAGACACAGCACAGGGGGCGGCGGGGGCGGGGGGCGGGCGGCGGCCAATAACGGCCGGCTGATCCCGGTAAACACGCGGGCCGCGTGCCGGCGATCAGCGGCGCGCTGTTAATTGTCAGCAGGCAGCGGGCGGCCGCGCCGGGGGGCCTGGCGGCGGAGGGGCGGCGGCCAGGGGCGGCTGCCGGGGGCGGAGCTGCCGCCGAAGTCGCTGGGCATCCTGCGCCGTCCAAGGCTGAGGTGCACTGTTGCTGAAGATCAGTTCCTCAGTCCTCGCCTCCGAAACTGATCATCAGCCTTGCAATTCCCCAAAAAATGGCTCTGAGCACTATGGGACTCAACTACAGTGCTCATCAGTCCCCTAGAACTTAGAACTACTTAAACCTAACTAACCTAAGGACATCACACACAGCCATGCCCGAGGCAGGATTCGAACCTGCGACCGTAGCGGTCGCGGTGTTCCAGACTGTAGCGTCTAGAACCGCTCGGCCAAACCGGCCGGTTGCAATTCTCCGCAAGACCGTCAGTTCAGAAATAACCAGAAGAGCAAAAAAAAAAAAAAAACTGGTGCAGCCCCCACGAGCACGCCAGAGTGCCGCAACACGACGTGGCATGGACTTAACTAGCGTCTGAAGTAGTGATGGAGGGAACTGAAACCATGAATCCAGCAGGGCTGCCCATAAATCCGTAAGAATATGGGGGGGTGGAGATCTCTTCTAAACAGCACGTTCGAAGGCATCCCAGATATGCTCTATAATGTTCATATCTCGGGAATTAGGCGACCAGCGGAAGTGTTTAAACTCGTAAGAGTATTTCTTGAAGCACTCTGTAGAAATTCTGGAAGTGTGGGGTGTCGAATTGCCCTGCTGAAATTGCCCAAATCCGTCGCAATGCACAATGGACATGAATGGATGCAGGTGAACAGACAGGATGCTTACGTACGTGTCATCTATCAGAGTCGTATCTAGACGTATCAGGGGTCCCATAGCACTCCAACTGCACACGTCCCACACCATTACTGAGGCTCCAGCTGCTGACTTGCAGTGTCCATGGATTCATGAGGTTCTCTCCATACCTGTAGTCGTCCTTCCATTCGATACACTTTGAAACGAGACTCGTCCGACTAGGCAACACGTTTCTAGTCAGCATTAGTCCAATGTCGGTGTTCACGAGCCCAGGCGAGGCGAAGCTTTGTGCCGTGCAGTCACCAAGCGTACACGAGTGGGCGCTCGGCTCCGAAAGCCCATATCGATGATGTTTCGTTGAACGGTTGGCACGCTCACACTTGTTGATGGTCCAGCATTGAAATCTGCTGCAATTTGCGGAAAGGTTGCTGATTTTCTTCAATGGTCGTTGGTGCCGTTCTTACAGGATCTTTTTCCGGCCGCAGCGTGTGTCTGAGATTTGATCTTTTACTGGATTCCTGATATTCACGGTAACTCGTGAAATGTTCGTACGGAAAAATCCCCACTTTTTCGCTACCTCGGAGATGCTGTGCCCCATCGCTCTTGCACCGACTATAACACGACATTTAAAGTGCCTTACATCTTGATGACCTGCCAATGTAGCAGAAGTAACCGATCTAACAACTGTGCCAGACACTTGTTGCCTTATACAGGCGTCACGTACCGCAGTGCCGTATTCTGACTGTTGACATATCCCCCTATTCGAGGAGGCATCTCTCTACCAGTTTCTTTGGCGCTTCAGTGTAAGTCTAGATCTTTCTTCTTTGAACCACGATATGCTGTGTGATAGAGCGCATGTAGTTTACCAGAGTCAGAACAGCCTCCTGCTATCCTTTCCTCCCTGCCCCCCTTACTACTCCACATGGATATCTCTCTTTCAATTGACATTTACAGTAGATACCAAGCAACCAGAACAATTTCAAAGTGCCGTTGATATTGCAGCACCATGGAACGGCAGTGCAACAAGCGTCAAATTGGGAAGAAGTGTACTGTGAATAATGTTCTTAACAGTCTGTAATTTTGTTCTACAAGCCTACATATTTATTTCTCAAAATAGCCCCTCTGGCGAAGAACAGATCTCTACCAACGAGAGACCAGTTTGTTGATACCGTCAGAGAAGAATCATGGGCTTTGCTGACGGAGCCACATCCTCACCTCTGCTTTCACTTCTTCAACACTATCAAAAGCGATTTCCCGAAGCTGCTCTTGAAGGTTAGGAAACAGATGGAAATCGGATGGGACCAAATCGTGACAGTATGGAGGATGATCGGCGGCAGTGAACCCAAGGCGTCGGTCTGTTGCAGATGTCGCAGCCCTCGTGTGATGCCTGGCATTGTTATTCTGAAGGAAAGTGCGCTCCATGTGTGGACGGACTCTTTGAAATCGAAACTCGGTTACAGTAAGTTGTTTTTCATTCACCGACATAGTTGCGTTACGCACCGACTTGTTACCGCTACAATTCGGAGCCCTCTAGGGGCAGCGGCCTGCAAGTTTGTACACTTGAGGACTAAAGATGTAGAATGTTAATAACATTTGTTTTTTAAGAAGCTTTAAGAGTTTTCGAATAAAAAATTCGGAAGCATTGCTTTACAGCACGCCCACCTGTAAGTGCTGATCTCAGTGCAGATGAATGAATTTTAGCAACAAGTGAAAAACTTTTGTATCTAACTGCTGGCTTAAACCAGCAATCATCTGTGAAAAGCAGACTTTAGGTGGAGAAAAAGAAGCATATGAAACTTCCTGGCAGATTAAAACTGTGTACCCGACCGAGACTCGAACTCGGGAGCTTTGCCTTTCGCGGGCAAGTGCTCTACCATCTGAGCTACCGAAGCACGACTCACGCCCGGTACTCACAGCTTTACTTCTGCCAGTATCTCGTCTCCTACCTTCCAAACTTTACAGAAGCTCTCCTGCGAACCTTGCAGAACTAGCACTCCTGAAAGAAAGGATATAGCGGAGACATGGCTTAGCCACAGCCTGGGGGATGTTTCCAGAATGAGATTTTCACTCTGCAGCGGAGTGTGCGCTGATATGAAACTTCCTGACAGATTAAAATTGTGCGCCGGACCGAGACTCCAACTCAGTTAGTAGAGCACTTGCCCGCGAAAGGCAAAGATCCCGAGTTCGAGTCTCGGTCCGGCACACAGTTTTAATCTGCCAGGAAGTTTCATATCAGCGCACACTCCGCTGCAGAGTGAAAATCTCATTCTGAAAAGAAGCATAGGTGGTCAAACGGCCAGAAGTTAACTCGGACCGCGACGCAGCAACTGGATCGTTGTGCTGGCAAACTCACATCATACGGGAAGTATTATTGGATGGTAGCAGCCAGCTTCTGACTGCTGGTAGATTTTCACTCCCTGGAATTGCTATCTATCTCTCTCTCTCTCTCTCTCTCCCCTTGGGCGTCGACCGAGTGGTGCGTGCACTTTAGCCGGTACTTCGGTACTTTGGTTCGCTTGTCGGGCAATAACTACGTCAAGTTCAAGAAGAAGGCCAACAATCTACATTTTTCCTTCTAGATGGCACACATTGCCAAATGCTACTGTAGACAGATTAATGTTCCTTCGCTGAGAAGTCAAATCATGTATACTGCATTCGACGCCGCACATGTTGTCTACCATGCAACCACAACACTGGCTCCTAATGGCAACAGGGGTTGGACTGGGGGTGTTCAGTGGTGAGTACAGCACGAGGCTACTGAGCGTAGTTGAACTGCTTAATCGACGAGTAAGTCACAACAGTGCTACAGTGCCAGCGGTGTTGATACAAAGCAGAGCAAGGGCAACGACAAACAAAGCAAACATTGCGTTATATCTACAAGAACAGTTGCCGAAATCGTCACTGCGTCAGAAAGGAACCCAAGGAAATTCGCAGAATGAGAAAGAAGTGGCAGATGGAATATCAGTCTTTCTGAAAGACGAGTCAGTGGAATGTGTAGTTTCGTATACGCTCGACGGTACGGACAATATACATTCGGAATACAATGATGACGATACGTGCTTAACAAGTGAAAGTGATATTGAAACAGTTGTCGAGCCATGTAGTTCATCATCCTTGTCGGACAGGCAGCCACAAATCCCGTCTCCATTGAAATGTAGTAAAGGACAATCGTTGTGCAAGGGGCGGCTAGTAAACATAGTTATGTGGAAGATCATCCGTAGCATACTAAAAAAAAAAAGAAATTGACAATAGGTTTCGAATAAGTCAGCAGCAATATGACCGTGTTGTGCAAAAGAAAAACTACCGAGTGGAACGTTCTTCTGCTAGAGAATAGGGAAACAAATAGGAAGGACCGAAACCCCTTTTGTTACCGCTAGTTTTATTTAACAATAATACAAACAAATTCCTTTAAAAAACAGTATCTTAATCCTGATTACTGTAGATAATAAGAATAGTAAGTCACAAAAATTTAGTGAATCTGCAACCAACGTCTTTTTATAAAACAAAGTCTATCTCATATATAAGAAAATTTTAAAACCATTGACACTTACGCTCCTAACGGCTTGAATTAAGACACACAGTATTTCTGACTAGTCTTCGGACACAGAGAACTGATGTTCTCAAAACATTTACCTAAATAACAACCTGCCAGAGATGCACCCAATAAATAGCAGGATGAAGTTAATACAAAGGCACTTGTTTCACACTCGTGAGTCAATCAATATCACTAAGGCTTACTAAGGTTTCAAACTTCGGCTCCAAGGCCCAGTAACACAATTAGTCAGCGCAAAGTCTTACTAAGAGTAGCACAGCAACAACCTTTCACAATCGTATGTTGCTCTTCAGACAAAGTTTAATAGATATAATAAATAGCCAAGTAAACACAATTAGCACCAGACTTAATTAGCGAGGAGTGACGCCAGGTCGCTCGAAGGCAGAACGAAAACTTAACTTGGAGAAGACAAGGAGAAAGGCAGAAGTCGGCAGTTCGTACAAGACCCTCTTCTCGAGCTTCGACCCGGAGTCACCTCCCGCTACCCAGGATTTCACAGCCCCGGTACCCATAGGTGGAAAGGTAGCGCTTACTCCAAAACACCAGGCAGCCAGCTGTAACATTTGACAAGCGCACAGGACAGGTCAGCATGGACAATGTAAACAACCACCAAAAGATATTAAATAACAGGTTAAATTATTCACTAACAAAACGGCACCGTGCCGTTGTCGCACTACGAATGAACTACACAGGCAAGGTACAACCAACAGCGCAAATCTTCTGTGAATTTTAAAATTTTCCCGGCGAATTGACTGTTCAAACAGCGCAAATCTTATCAATAACCTTGAGGAGAATTGCCTGCTATTAAGATATTTAAAAAAAAACTTACAATTACTAGCAAGGCCAGCGGGCACTCCAATCTTAGTCACAATTAAATTACGTGAACTCTTTCGCCCCACTGTTCAGTGAAAACCGTAACGAGCACAATTCTAAAAATTACATTATAAGCTTTACTGGGGCTCACTGCCCTGAAGCTACCAAACACTCGAATGCAGTATATTTGATAAACAGATTACGGCCTTGCAGCTGATTACGTATCACATCAAACAACAATTTCGCACGAGCTGAAAGAGGCACACTCGTGCATCATGTTAATATTTAACACCTGTCTTAAACCCCATGAACACCACAAAGGCACACCTTTACTTACATGGTAACACCCATGCGCTTACAGTTACCAGAAGTGAGGTAGCAGTCCTCAACAGCTTCACACCCATGGCCTAAGTACAATCTCACTTAACTTCTCGCTGGACGTCCAACATGGTTGCGTCGGGTACAGCAGGCAGCAATAAGGCAGCGGACGACCGTAGACAGCAGTGGCCGGCACTGGCAGCACGCAATCCAAGGCAGCAAGCAGCCCCCTCGCCGGCGACAGGACAAGCTCAGCTCTGCACCAAGCTGTCCCATATACGCTGTCGGTTCCTCACTCCGGCCTCAGGTAACATCGAACCCCAACTGTCAAGTCCTTGGCGAGAGCCTCCAGTTAACCCCTCCGGCAAAGATAAGACAGCCAAGACCAACGAGTTAAAATTTCATAGAGTGGCTATAGGTCCGCCATGTTTGAAGCATATTGAAGTTCTGGCCGCCATGTTTTCTTTAGTCAAGGCATTCGTCTGCTGTGTCCCGCCCCCTTGTAACTGCGTTTGACTTACTTGAAATAGCCCATACTAGCTTTATTTGTTCTAAAACAAGCAATAGACAGTAGTGATTTCAGTGTACACTGACAGCAAAAAGGGATGTTTTTGTCGAAATATGGCTAAACTTTTCGATGTAGATAACACTACAAGACAACTCAAATAAGTCTGTCCATCCACTATAACGTTACTTGTTGCCCATAAATTAATGCAATTAGAGCAGGTACCACCAGAATATTAAGGCGAAACTTCTAAACATGCTGTGGTTAACTATTAGAAACAGTAACGGGCGCAGAAATGCGATATTTTTGTCGCTATTTCAAAGTAAACAGTCAAAGGCTCAAAAACCAGTACACTGTGAACGAGAATTTATTTTAAATATGTGTTACAAGTAGTTAACACAAGCATAGTAATTCAATAACAAAGTCGAAGCGTTCTTGGGTGGGGTAATTTCACAAATTTTCGTAAGTAGCTGTATGCCTTGGCAGAATAAAAGTGTAGGGTCAGGGCAAATTTCCTTATTTGCTGAGAATAATGGAATACTTTAGCACTGCACTGAAGTTCCAATAGCTCCTTCAACAAACCAACTACATGTTCACTGTTTAACATATCAGAAACTGAACTACATAGCCTTCTTCTCAAACCAGCAATTAAAGTCTGTAACTGCCCTATTCTTCTTTTGTGTCGTACACTAAGTTGCTTCATTTACTTTATCCGCTTCTTTAGTCGCACATTCTCTGCTTGTACTCTGTTATATTGTGTTTTCAACTTCTTAGGGCTTGGTAGACAGTAATTGTGGTCAGCAGAAACAGATGTGGGTCCGACAGGCACTGAAAGAATGTAGTTACATCATAAGTTAATAACAGAGTTACACCATAAGATTATAATAGAAAGTATGTAATTCAAAGTAATAAGAACACGGAGTAAAATTAAATTATTGACTTACTTTGTGCTAATGATGTCACTGTAATAGCACTATCTTGCAAATTGTCGAAAGATCGCTTTCTGGGTTGTGGTCGTAATACTTTATCTTGCTTTTGTAAATGTGGTGGAAAGTTAAAGATAGTAGGTACTGGTTTTGACAAAAGGCGCCTCTGGACATTTGTGTGGTACATATATTTCTCTTCAAAATGAGCTGAACAGAGGTAACTGGCTGTAGTAGGAAACCAGTTTTCTCGCTTCATATTTATAACCCATCTTTTTGTAATTTCCTTATCTTTTAAAGGAAATCTGTAACCAACGATAAATTAATTACTTCCTACATTTATCTTAAGCATAATTACAGTTCCAATGCAAATGACTCTTTAATAAACATTAAAAAACGTGTGTCGTATTTCGGTACTAATATACTTACTTATAATATGAAATATTTGTTGTTTTATCGCTGCGATTTGTGCAGTTGAACGCTGAACACACTGCAGGCATGTTGACTTTATATTTTGTAACAAAAAAGTCAACTAGAAAAGTTAAATATTGCAGTAATATCACAACAGCTGACAAACTTCCAACACAAACAACAGTGACGCTTTCCTAATGTTTTGACTAAGGAGAACATGGCGGCCGAGTTAGCGTTGGTTGCCGCTAGGAGCGCTGTAACTAGTATCTCAGCCACTCTATGAAATTTTAACTCGTTGGCGAAGACAGTACGCGCCACAAGCAAAGATAAGAGCGCGAAGGCGAGGTACTTGTAAACACGCTGGAGCGCCAGCAAAACGCCACGACTCACGGAGATTCTAGAGATAAGGCAAAGAAATCTGAAACACAGCGTCAACTTCACGATGTACAGCCCACTGCAGAATCGGCCTGAAAATTTGTAGAGAAGATAAACAAATTTATCCGATTTCTCAGTAAGGAACTTGTTTTCATTTCCTACCACTCGAGATTTGAAGAAGTGCGTGTGCAATGATTCCTGGCAATTAGAGGTACCCAGGCATTTGTATCAAGATCAACTAACGTTAATGACTTAACACACTCGTATACAATTAAGTCGAATGTTAATATAGATGGTAAATTGGCTGGAAAGTTATTTACTGTCCTGCGAGAGGTGGAAGGTGCTCTGCCCCGTACGGTTCTATCTAGTGTGCGTGTTGTTGCAAGGTCGGTAGGAAATATTTACATAACAGAAAGCAAGAGTGGGAAAATGGGGACCAGAGAACTGCAACTATGATATAAGCACTGCTTTCGGCCAATAGCTAGTCAGAGTAACTTTATTTTGCTTGATTCGTGGTCTGCTATGAAAATCATACTCCTTTAGAGCAGCATCCGCCTCCTGAAAAGAGTGCGACACTGCAGTTCATAGCACCTGGAACCACGGGACAAATTCAGCCTCTGGATGTTTGTTCTTTTCGTACCTACGAAGTATTATGGCACTATCTGCACCTACGCCTTAAAGGATAACCAGTTTCACTATAAGCTCCACGACAAACTGTTTCGCATTGGGTGTAATCCATCTCATACCATCAATTCTCATCACTTCGTTTCACCAAAATGATTATACATTCATTCGTTAAGAGTGGACACCAGGGTGATCGACTTGCACGGTTTGTAACTCCGAAGGAGTTCGGTTTCCATCTTGACGGTGCGAACTGTTGTGATCATTTTGGCGGGATGTTTTTCATTTGATGTTCATGGTGCAAGTTAATGGTTTGTTTTGAACATTCCTTGAATGTCAGCGATGTCCTTTTGAGAAGTGTAATACATATATCCTATGGAAAGTTGATCTCTGCACCTCCAGCCGTAGTAAAGTTAGCTTTGAAAAGCGGGCCGCAGCGCGTAGCGTGAAGCAGTCGCCCTCCGTTTTCTGGCGGTGGCGCCTTCGTCTCAATTGAAGGCTTCGGTGTCTCCCTCTAGCGGGAAAGGGGAGAAGTGGGCTGTTCGCGTGAGTTTAAGAAGTGGCTCCACGGGCTCTCGTGGAGAGTTGGCAATCGGGGCATCAAGAAGCGACTTCTCTGCCGGTGCTAGAAGACAGCACGCAGAGCGCGGCATCAGCGTAAGCGACGCGAGCAGCGGCTCCGTGGTATGGGGCGTTAACTGCTCGTCGCGAAAGGAATCTTCCTCAGCGTGGGTCCGCGAGGGGCCTAATCTGCGGTTCGGCCGTATGCTGTCGACCGGCGAGGAGGTTCTGAAAATCGGCGCACCTTCCTGCGTCCGTTGAAACGGCTGGCAGCGGGCGGCTCGGCAGAGCATTTGGAGGTGCTGCGTTGTTTCAGTCCTGGGAGTCGTAACACACCAGAAGTTGAGTATTGATTATTGACAGATTTTATGAAGTTTAATTTAATTCAATTTACTTATTCTTGTTAGTTATACCAGCCGTATTTTTTTGGGGGTTTCGCGCCATTCATTCTCGGCTGCCCACACGCGGGAAGGCGGTAATATTAGAAAGGGTGGTCCGTTTGTCCCCTTTTGAGGACGAAAGGGGGGGAGTCAGAGTAAATCTATGGTTCGGATTGTTCTTTCCCCTCCCAGCTTACCTACGGGTTTATTCGACTGTTAGCCTCCGCCATGTCTGTGAAAGTCTAAGGCACCAATGGCTGTACTGTTTAAAATGCAAGGCACTAAGACCTGATGCATTCTCTCCTGCCATAACTAGTATTACGAGACTCACGTGTAAAAGGTACTCTAAGAAAGAAGAAAAATTACTTTTGCCTCGTTGTAAGAACTGGTCAATTGCATAACGAATTCCTGCTCATCTGGAAGCTGTAACTTACGTAAAGTTGTGTTTATGTAAATTTGGCTATAATTAAGCACGGTTGTTAATGTACGCCGTAGTGGATTTTATATATTATTTCTAGACAGCAAAAACTGTTGTGTGTTTTTTCAGTTCAATACCTTTTAAGGCTTTTACTCAACGTGCTTATGTGTTTTACACAGGTAGTTGGTTATTAGTGTTTACTTGCCATGCAAAAGTTCCGCATTTCATTACGGGTAGAAATTGTTGCCTTGAAAGGAGAATGTTGTAAACGTTCGCAAGTCCTACCTGGAGAGCGTGTGTGTTTGCCTAAGTTAAGTGGCAGAAATTTGTAAAATTTGTTTTTTTTTTAAATATATTTTGGAAATCTTAATGTTATTAACTGTGAGTGTCCCCCCGTGTGCATGACTCATGCGTTTTGGTTTTTCTGTTTTGAGAACTTTTGTAAACAGGATTGTCTTTATATGTTGCAGACAAGTTAGATTCTGCGCCATTTAATGAATGGAGTGAAATTCACCTGTAATTTAGTCGAGCTTGAAATATTATACGGCGTCGTGTTGTATATGTTAAATTGCTTGCCTGTACTTGCCTTTTACTGGCGTGAAATTTTTCATAGTAATTTAATAATTTAAAAGTCCTTTCCTATCGTAAATTGTGACTTATTTGTTTTTTTAAATATCGTAAAGTCTTGCACCAAATTTGAATAAAAAGTGTTACTGAAAATTGTGTGTAATTTCACCACTTATTCGTTCCAATTTACATTTTGTGTATTGATTGAGATTAATAACCTTTGGTGAACTAGTAGTAATTTTAAGGTTGACTTGAATGTCGGCGATGTCTGTTTTGTGAACTGTAATACATGTATCCAAAGGATACATGATCTCTGCACCTCCAGCACACTCATTTTCTGTCGCTCTTCTGATGCACATGGTGAGTCATTAGCAGGTAATATTTTTCCTATCGTCACTGTTAACACAACACTTTCAAATGAGCCTCACAAAAGACTGAATTTGCGACCTCTCACTCAAGCGGTTCCTTGTGAGATTATGGACTCACAGCATTACTCAAGTTCTATCCTCAAGGAGGAGGAGGAGGACGAGGAGGAGGAGGAGGGGGGGGTGCGGGGGCGATTAGTATTTAGCGTACCATCCGAGCTTGTGCTCTGTCTCTAATGACGACGTTGTCGACGGGACGTTAAGTACTAATCTCCCCCGCCCCCCCCCCCCCCCCTTCAACTGCGTTTCAGTGGAGCTCGGATTGGGGAAGGGTGGGAAAGGAAATCGGCAGCGCCCTTTGAAAGCAACGGTCCCGGAATTTGCCTGTAGCGATGTAGGGAAACTACCGAAAACCTAAATCAGGATATCCGGACGCATGTTTGAACCGTCGTCCTCCCGAATGCGAGTTCAGTGTGCTAATCACTGTGTTACTTCGCTCGGTTAGCCTAGCGGAAAGTAACCACTGTATACAGGCTGAAAAGTATTTAAGCCGGCAAACTCTGGGAGGTTGTAGGGGACATCAAAACAAATATTTTTCCGTAATGCCGTTTTTTCCTATGAGGAGTATTTAAACCGGTAGAGGAAGATTTCTCTAGCGGCAAATTAATTAAACCAAGATACACTTTTCCATTTTTTATGACCAAGAGACAACACATTAACACAACCCAATTTTAATTACAGTAGATTTTCAAAAATGCCTCCATTGACACGTAAACAAAGGTTACAACCAGATCCTCTTCTGATGCAACAAGAGTTGCGTAAACAAGGTTGCGCATCTCTCGCCACACAAAAAAGTCCAGAGGGGACATATCTGGGGATCGAGCAGGCAATGGTACAGGACCACCTCTGCAAATCCACGTTTCTGGGAACCGTCGGTCCAGGAATCGACCCAAACGACGACTGAAATGTGCCGCCGCCCCGTCATGTTGGAATCACATGTGTTGTCTTGTAGGGAGCGGGACGTCTTCCAGCAATTCTGGCAATGCTCTGGCGAGAAAATTGTAACAGTGCCTGCCATTTAACGACCTAGGTAGCAGATACGGCCCAGTTAAACAGTTCCCAACAACATCGACCCACACATTAACGAAGAACCGCACTTGATGAGCGCTAGTAACTGTGGCATGTGGGTTATCCTCAGTCCAAACGTGCGAATTGTGCATGTTGAAGACTCCGTCACCTCCGAACGTTGCTTCATCGGTAAACAAGACAGAAGATGGAAATGTAGGATGCATGTCACACTGTTCCAGGTACCACTGCGAAAACTGGGCTCTGGGTGGATAATCAACTGGTTCCAGGTTTTGGACACGCTGTAAGTGAAATGGACGTTACAATTGCTGTCGAAGGACTGTTCTTACATTCGTCTGATTCGTCCCCATGTTACCTGCAATTGCACGAGTGCTGATTGAAGGATCCCGCCCCACATGCTGCAAGACAGCTTCCTCAAATTGCAGCGTTCTTACCGTGCGGCGGCGTCCCTGTCCAGGTAATCAGTTAAATGACCCGGTCTCACGCAGATGTTGGTACACAGCAGCAAAGGTCGTATGATGCGGGATACTGCGATTAGGATATTGTTGTTGATAAACCCGCTGTGCAGCTCGTCCGTTGTGGTGCGCTACGTAGTACGCACCAACAATATCAGTGTACTCACTCCAGCTGTATCGCTAAATTAGTAAACAGAGAGAATGCACTACTGCACTGGTGGACAGCAGTTGCCTACAACTGAAGAGCGTAATACGCCCTCTAACAACTCAAGATCGTAATACGGCCTCTAACAACTGAAGAGCGTAATATGGCCTCCACCGGTTTAAATAATCCTCACAGGAAAAAATGACATTAGGGAAAAGTATTTGTTTTGATGTCCCCTACAACCTCCCAGAGTTTGTCGGTTTAAATACTTTTCACCCAGTATAGCCCATTACATCCGGAAAGCCAAGTCTTGAGTGTATACGTGGTGTAATCGAAGGCTGAAAATTGAATGACGAAAATATATACGATATCAGGTCTGCGTGGTTAAATCACCATTAGACGTCTCGTGGCATTTCCGTAACGTAAAGACGCCTGCAGCGCCGAGCCGCCGCCGGCAGAGCCCGGTCGCGCCGCACGCCGGGGCGTATCGCGTTCCGGACATAGCGCTGACGCGGCGCCGCTCGGCGCCGGTCGCCGATTAGACAGACGGGCGCCGCCGCCATCTCAGACGCAGGCACTGCTCGGCCCGGCGCCATGTTTTAATTAGCGTCCGCCGCTGCCGCTGGCGGCGCTGCGGTCTGCGGCGGCGACGCCCAGGCGACGCGACGCCGAGCAACTATGCGGGCGTCGAGCCGGCCGCCGGCCGCCGGCTGCGCGCCTACCTGCCTGCTACTGCACTGTCCGCAGCCGGCAGCCGACTCCTGCCCGGAGCGGGTGTCGCCCGCCGCCGTCGCCCGGAGACCGCGCCCCTTTCACTGCTGCCGCAGCAACAGACATCATAGTCTGGAACAACAAAACAATTAATTGAAACTTCAGTTACATGTATCATCCACTTCAAATGTTTTTTACGCTTTTTTGGGTAATTTCCAAGTATGATTGCCTACCGAAATCGCTGGGTGCAAACGATACATACCGAACGTGCGATCGGAAATCGATCATGCGACTGCTGTGGCGGGCGTTGGTCACTACAGCAACGACAAAAGAAGAGCGTTACAAAAATACACTACTACTCATTAAAATTGCGACATCACGAAAATGACGTGCTACAGACGCGAAATTTAACCGACAGGAAAAAGCTGCTGTGATATGCAAACGGTTAGCTTTTCAGACCATCCACACAATGTTGGCGCCGGTGGCGACACCTACAACGTGCTGACATGAGGAAAGTTTCCAAACGATTTCTCATACACAAACAGCAGTTGACCGGCGTTGCCTGGTGAAAAGTTGTTGTGATGCCTCATGTAAGCAGGAGAAATGCGTACCATCATTTTTCCGACTTCGATAAAGGTCGGATTGTAGCCTATCGCGATTGCGGTTTATCGTAGCGCGACATTGCTCCTCGCGTTGGTCGAGATCCAATGACTGTTAGCAGAATATGGAAGCGGTGGGTTCAGGAGGGTAATACGGAACACAGTGCTGGATCCCAACGGCCTCGTATCACTAGCAGTCGAGATGACAGGCATGTTATCCGCATGGCTGTAACGCATCGTGCAGCTACGTCTCGATCCCTGAGTCAACAGATGGGGACGTTTGCAAGACAACAACCACCTGCGCGAACAGTTTGACGACGGTTGCAACAGCATGGACTGTCAGCTCGGACACCATGGCTGCGGTTACCCTTGATGCTGCATCACAGACAGGAGCGCCTGCGATGGTGTACTCGACGACGAACCTCGATTCACGAATGGCAAAACGTCATTTTCTCGGATGAAGGTTCTGTTTAGAGCATCATGACGGTCGCATCCGTGTTTGGCGACATCGCCGTAAACGCACGTTGGAATCGTGTTTTCGCCATCGCCATACTGGCGTATCACCCAGGTTGATGGTATGGGGTGCCATTGGTTACACGTCTCGGTCGCCTCTTGTTCGCATTGACGGGACTTTGAACAGTGGACGTTACATTTCGGCTGTGTTACGACCCGTGGCTCTACCCTTCATTCGATCCCTGTGAAACCCTACATTTCAGCAGGATAATGCACGACCGCATGTTGCAGGATCTGTACGGGCCTTTCTGGATACAGAAAATGTTCGACTGCTGCCCTGGCCAGCACATTCTCCAGATCTCTCACCAATTGAAAACGTCTGATCAATGGTGGCCGAGCAACTGGTTCGTCACAATACGCCAGTCACTACTCTTGATGAACTGTGGTATCGTGTTAAAGCTGCATGGGCAGCTGTACCTGTACAAGCCATCCAAGCTCTGTCTGACTCAATGCCCAGGCGTATCGAGGCAGTTATTACGGCCATAGGTGGTTGTTCTGGATACTGATATCTCAGGATCTGTGCACCCAAACTGCGTGAAAATGTAATCTCATGTCAGTTCTAGTATAATATATTTGTCCAGTGAATACCCGTTTATCATCTGCATTTATTCTTGGTGCAGCAATTTCCATGGCCAGTAGTGTACCTATAATTACAAAGGAGACGACTTACCTTTCTGTTCGTCGGTGTCGTCGTCATGTGAAAGTCCGTTACGGTGGTCTGGATGGATAATTTGGAAAAGTCCAACCATGTATTCTTCCTGATACTCGTTCGTTTTCCACACTGTCTGCAATGAAAATGTAACGGTATTTTAGCTTCGAAACTGTTCTTACTAACACGTCGCACAGCCACTGTCTGCACAGTACCTTCTTTCCTCTTCCGGTAGTACTCCATATTTGCGACAAAAAGTCGAACAATTTTCTACTTTGGATAAACATGGAATTAATCTCTTCCATGTGAGACAATCCGCCTGATGAAACGTCAAGAACACCAGACATCCCACTCACTAACGACATAAATCGTCTGGGTTTCCCTAGCAACTCACAAATAATTCCCGGAGCTATGTAATTTAGACCAAGTAAGGGAACGACGGACAACACATAAAAATGACGATCACAAATAATTAATCACAACGCCTGCCGCTGGAATCGCATGATCGATTTCCGATCCCACGTTCGATATGCATCGTTTGGACCCAGAGACTTCGACAGGCAATCATTTTTGGAAATCAGCCTTTTCTGCGTACTCCAAAAACTTCTCCCATGTCCGATTTTTTTTTCTTTTTTTTTTGTTCATCGCTGTTCTGTCTGGTCTGTAACGGAGCGTCACGAATCCCTATCCTGTGCCAACCTTTTCATATCAGAGTAGAACTTTCAACGTATGTATTCTATTATTCATTGTATCTATTCTGGTTTTATGTTCTTACGTAAAGCACCGAGCGTTCAAGCGTAGACACGGCTTGTGTATGAGTGGTTGTCTACTGCTGTGTCTGCAACGGGAATATCACACCTATATATGAATTAAACAGCTCTGCCATTGAAAACTTACACATCGAGGAATATATTGCCTGTGGTATCTACTCGTAATGATATTCTGCTCTAGATTAATTAGGAACGCGATAGTCCTGAATAGATATCCGATTAGAACGAATACAATTACATGACGTCAAATTAGAAAACGAGAGTAAATCCAAAAATATACTGATGTCCAAAATCAAAGCAATAATTTCCCCATTCTGAGTCTAATTCACGATATAATCACCCAAACTGTCAACAGATGTCCATACGATAGTGTCCTGCACCGAAGATGGCATGCTGGACAACGGAAAACCACGCCAACGATGACGTCAGGGCACCTACCAAACGCAGGACTGTTTGCCGAGTGGTCCCACATCCACAATCGCTGTGTACACAGTCCCAGACGGTGTAATATAACAGAGAGAATGCCTTCTTCTCTTGTAAGATGATATCACTCTCCTTCCACGGCAACAAACATCTCGCTCTGTTCGCCAGTTTTTTCTAGGAGCAGGAGTGCGTCTCGCCTCAGTTCACCGTCCCCCTCACCACACGGATGCCCCTAGCAGGACTGTTCTCTTTAGAGCAGAAAGACATCCGTTGTAGTGTAACGACGTAAGTTTTTTTTTATAAATGATTTTCTTTTGACATATGACCATGTGTAGACTTCGTCACCTACGTCAGTTACAACACACTTCAAAATTATTTATATTATTTTTAAATTGTCTCAGAATGGTTCTTGAACGAAACTGTAAAACATCATTTGAGTCGTATGCGCAGAATTACGTCACTCAGTCCAATTGGTTTGCGCAAAACTTTTTCAATTTAGAGTCGTTTGTTTCTCCTCAGATATTATATTAATGCACGTTATCTGATGGTTCAAATGGTTCAAATGGCTCTGAGCACTATGGGACTCAACTGCTGAGGTCATTAGTCCCCTAGAACTTAGAACTAGTTAAACCTAACTAACCTAAGGACATCACAAACATCCATGCCCGAGGCAGGATTCGAACCTGCGACCGTAGCGGTCCTGTGGTTCCAGACTGCAGCGCCTTTAACCGCACGGCCACTTCGGCCGGCTCGTTATCTGATTTAATAAATATTAGAACCACATTGAATAAACTTTCGAGATTCAAACTCGCGATGAACGCTGTCAAAAATTAATTATCTTGTCAAA
Organism: Schistocerca serialis cubense; assembly: GCF_023864345.2. Taxonomy (NCBI): domain Eukaryota; kingdom Metazoa; phylum Arthropoda; class Insecta; order Orthoptera; family Acrididae; genus Schistocerca; species Schistocerca serialis. Next base: position 22,285,584 of record NC_064642.1, read on the forward strand.
TATATTATTAATTCATTCACATAATTCTTCATAAATAAATTCTCGGAACACGTATTAAAACTTTTGTAGCATCCACTAGTTTATTATCTTCCTACATATAGACGTGAACCTGAGCCTTGACAAGACAGAACTGACCATTTACAACATGATTAAACTTTCTATGACGTCATTGTTGTACAAACATTACAAATTCTCAATTTTTTAATTTTTAGAAGCACGACGCAACAACTCGGTTTCAGGATCTTCTGTTGCTCTTTGGCTGTCGACCTGCGACGTATAGTGGCCAGCAATTTTCTCTCTGGTCCCGGCAGCGAAGATGCTGTCTCCGTTCGTTGCGCCACCCTCTCCGTACATGAAACATAAAAAATAAATACAAAACTTTAGATAATTCACAGCTATTACAAATATTACAAAAATACATAAACAAAACAGTAAATTAAACTTATATTCACCTGAAACTGGGCTGACACTGGTGGATGGGGGACGCTTCAATTTCACGTCCCACTACACCGTCTCGCTTGAACGCGACGTGACGTCTTTCTACACTCCCTCCGGCCGATCGCCGCTTTCACTGTTCATTAACACTTGTAATTATCTGTTATTACTTTTATGTTGTAATTTCATGTACTGACATGTTCTATGTCCTTCGAGATTTTTTCCTCAATTTGCTCCTACGGAAATTGACGTGTAAATAAAAATAAAATAAACATGAATGCATAACGTTCACTTCTCAAATTAATTCAGGCATGCAGTACTACAAGAAATAATAGTATGAGGCGCTATCGAGTACCAACCAAAGCAAAGATCAGTTATCGGATCACCCACAGTAAATCACGACCTTATGTAGAACAAAATATGCAGGCGAACTGGAGTAATATTATACGTATGGAGACAAAATATTACCTGCTTACAATATCTTCCCTCCCTCTGGTACCATACGCTTCGATTTTCTTCTTATTCACTACCAAACAACGGTTTGCTCGATATGTACATTCTCAGAAATTTCTTCTTCAAACTGATACCTGTATTGTCCTTCTTTTGGCCAGGAATGCCCTCGTGATCTTGCTCATCTGCTATTTATGTCCTCCTTGCGTCATCCATCATGTATTGCTTTGTTTCCAAAGTATCAGAATTCTCTCATTTTCTCCACTTCGTGGTAACATATTTTGATTTTACGTTATTTGCTAATCTCATTTCTACTGTCCCTCATTTATTTTCGTCTTTCTTTGGTTTACATTTTAATGTATATTTTGTACTTATTTCATTCAACAGATCCTGTAATTCTTCTTCAGTTTCACTGAGGAGTAGCAGATTCATCAGCGAATCCTATCACTGATACCCTTCCACCCTGAATATTACCCCACTCTTGAACCTTTATTTTATTTACGTCATTTCTTCTTCGATGTACGCTCTATATTGTACATTAGAGCCACATACTGCATCCCTTGTCTTACGTCATTTTTAGTCCGAGCACTTCGTTCTTGGTCGTTCAGTCTCATTATACACTCTTGGTTCTTGTACGTATTGTATATATCCGTCTGTTCCTATGATTTACACCTACTTGTCCACTGAATTTCAAAAATCTTGCACAATTTTGCATTGTCGAGCACTTTTTCTTGGTTGATTTTTCTTAAGTCTTGTATTTTCAACAGCAACCAGAAAACTGCCCCTCTGTTGGCTTTACTTTTCCGACAGCCGAACTGGTCATCACCTAACAGATCCTCAGTTTTTTCCATTCTTCTCTTTATCAGTCTTCGGAGCTACTGCTATGCATGAGCCACTAAGCGAATAGTGCGAAAGCTCTCGCTCTTATCTAATCTTGCTGTCTTTGAGACTACGTGGATGCCTTTTTCAGGAAGTCTGATGATATATCTCCAGCCTCACAGATCCCACAAACCAACTTGAATAGTTGTTTGGTTGCCACTGCTCCCAGTGGTCTTAGGAATTCGAAGGAATGTTACCTGTGTTTTCCACCTTATTGCACAACAAGTCTTCCAAAAGTCTGTTACATTCTGGCTGTAATATTTGATCCCTTATGTCTTCCAAATCGACTCTCATTGGTCTTTCTAGAACAACAGCAAATTAGTCCTCCCCACCATAGAGTCCAATGTATTTTCACCTATCCTCTGACACCTTCGTGCATAGCAGCACAATCTCCGTTGCGCTCTTAATATTGGTCCTCGCTTTTAGTTTCAGCTAAAGTCATTTTGACTTTTCTGTGTAATGAATCAGTCTTTCCAACAACCCTTTCCTTTCCCATTCTCTTCGCAGCCGGTCGTTTCGCTTTGACATTCCTGCACTTCCAATTTACCTCATTCCTGTGTTACACGTATTGTTGTATTCCCGTCATTTCCTCAATATTTTGTACCTCCTTCTTTCGTAGATCCATGCAAGTACGTCTTCTCCTACCCACGTTTTCTTTCTACATCTACATCTACATCTACATCTACATGGATACTCTGCAAATCACATTTAAGTGCCTGGCAGAGGGTTCATCGAACAACCTTCACAATTCTCTATAATTCCAATCTCGTATAGCGCTCGTAAAGAATGAACACCTATGTCTTTCCGTACAAGCTCTGATTTCCCTTATTTTATCGTGGTCATCGTTCCGTCCTATGTAGGTCGGTGTCAACAAAATACACTCCTGGAAATTGAAATAAGAACACCGTGAATTCATTGTCCCAGGAAGGGGAAACTTTATTGACACATTCCTGGGGTCAGATACATCACATGATCACACTGACAGAACCACAGGCACATAGACACAGGCAACAGAGCATGCACAATGTCGGCACTAGTACAGTGTATATCCACCTTTCGCAGCAATGCAGGCTGCTATTCTCCCATGGAGACGATCGTAGAGATGCTGGATGTAGTCCTGTGGAACGGCTTGCCATGCCATTTCCACCTGGCGCCTCAGTTGGACCAGCGTTCGTGCTGGACGTGCAGACCGCGTGAGACGACGCTTCATCCAGTCCCAAACATGCTCAATGGGGGACAGATCCGGAGATCTTGCTGGCCAGGGTAATTGACTTACACCTTCTAGAGCACGTTGGGTGGCACGGGATACATGCGGACGTGCATTGTCCTGTTGGAACAGCAAGTTCCCTTGCCGGTCTAGGAATAGTAGAACGATGGGTTCGATGACGGTTTGGATGTACCGTGCACTATTCAGTGTCCCCTCGACGATCACCAGTGGTGTACGGCCAGTGTAGGAGATCGCTCCCCACACCATGATGCCGGGTGTTGGCCCTGTGTGCCTCGGTCGTATGCAGTCCTGATTGTGGCGCTCACCTGCACGGCGCCAAACACGCATACGACCATCATTGGCACCAAGGCAGAAGCGACTCTCATCGCTGAAGACGACACGTCTCCATTCGTCCCTCCATTCACACCCGTCGCGACACCACTGGAGGCGGGCTGCACGATGTTGGGGCGTGAGCGGAAGACGGCCTAACGGTGTGCGGGACCGTAGTTCAGCTTCATGGAGACGGTTGCGAATGATCCTCGCCGATACCCCAGGAGCAACAGTGTCCCTAATTTGCTGGGAAGTGGCGGTGCGGTCCCCTACGGCACTGCGTAGGATCCTAAGGTCTTGGCGTGCATCCGTGCGTCGCTGCGGTCCGGTCCCAGGTCGACGGGCACGTGCACCTTCCGCCGACCACTGGCGACAACATCGATGTACTGTGGAGACCTCACGCCCCACGTGTTGAGCAATTCGGCGGTACGTCCACCCGGCCTCCCCCATGCCCACTATACGCCCTCGCTCAAAGTCCGTCAACTGCACATACGGTTCACGTCCACGCTGTCGCGGCATGCTACCAGTGTTAAAGACTGCGATGGAGCTCCGTATGCCACGGCAAACTGGCTGACACTGACGGCGGCGGTGCACAAATGCTGCGCAGCTAGCGCCATTCAACGGCCAACACCGCGGTTCCTGGTGTGTCCGCTGTGCCGTGCGTGTGATAATTGCTTGTACAGCCCTCTCGCAGTGACCGGAGCAAGTATGGTGGGTCTGACACACCGGTGTCAATGTGTTCTTTTTTCCATTTCCAGGAGTGTATTTTCGCATTCGGAGGAGAAAGTTGGTGATTGGAATTTCGTGAGAAGATTCCGTCGCAACGAAAAACGCCTTTCTTTTAATAATTTCCAGCCCAAATCCTGTATCATTTCTGTGACACTCTCTCCCACATTTGGAGATAATACAAAACGTGCTGCCTATATTTGAACTTTTTCGATGTACTCCGTCACTGGTATCTGGTAAGGATCCCACACCGCGCAGCAGTATTCTAATAGAGGACAGACAAGTCTAGTGTAGGCAGTCTCTTTACTAGATCTGTTGGATTTTCTAAGTGCCCTGCCAATAAAACGCAGCCTTTCGTTAGCCTTCCCCACAACAGTTTCTATGTGTTCTTTCCAATTTAAGTTGTTCGTAATTGTAATACCTGGGTATTTAGTTGAATTTACGGCTTTTAGATTAGAATGATTTATCGTGTAGCCGAAGTTTAACGATTTCCTTTTAGCACTCATGTGGATGACCTCACACTTCTCGTTATTTAGGGTCAACTGCCACTTTTCGCACCATTCAGATATTTTTTCTAAATCGTTTTTCGGTTTGTTTTGATCTTCTAATGACTTTATTAGTCGATAAACGAGAGCATCATCTGGAAACAACCGAAGACGGCTGCTCAGATTTTCTCCCAAATCGTTTATATAGATGAGGAACAGCAAAGGGCCTAAAACACTGCCTGGGGAACGCCTGAAATCACTTCTGTTTTACTCGATGACTGTCCGTCGATTACTACGAACTGTGACCTCTCTGACAGGAAAACACAAATCCAGTCACGATATTCCAGAAGCACGCAATTTTACTACGAGTCGCTTGTGTGGTAGGGTGTCAAAAGCATTCCGGAAGTCCAAGAATACGGAAGCGATCTGAAATCCCTTGTCAATAGCACTCAGCACTTCATATGAATAAAGAGCTAGTTGTGTTTCACTGGAACGATGTTTTCTAAACCCATGTAAGACTGTGTGTCAATAGACCGTTTCTTTCGAGGTAATTGATAATGTTCTAACCCAATATATGTTCTAAAATCCTGCTGCATGTCGACGTTAACGACATGGTCCTTTAATTTAATGGATTACTCCTACGTTTCAGCTGCCTCCGCAGTACCCATTTGTCTGACCAGATTCTGTGATTGTCAGTTTTTGTGCGCTATTACAAACAACTTCACTATGCTGTATTTATCTGTTCTGGTGGCCTATCTTTGCTGTTCCGTCCGGTATGGGAGGAAACAGAAGTTTGCTTCACTCGCACTGGAAAGTGCGCTCGCTTGATTTCAGCAGTGATTCCCTCTGTGATGGACAACACCTGTCTCCCACTGGAGTTAAGTGAGCATCTGTGGGATATTTCGGAGCTGGCTAAGTAGCTGACCAAAAATGTAGCTCTTCCTTTAATCCTCTCTGTTCCACTTGCTAAGAATTCCTGACCGACGAGTGGAACTCAAGAGAAAGTCGAACTCCTTTTTTTCTTCCGCATGAGTTGCTTTAGGATACTTTCAGTGCATCTTATTCTGGCATAAGCGTTTACAATAACTACACAGTATTATGTTGTCGTTGTACCTCACTTCTCAACACGCGCACAGGACTAGATATGTTACGGTCAGGATTGTCTCTGTTGATTGATTGCTTAGGTGGGCTCAGGAAGCCTTCCGTGACAATTCTCTTCAAGGTTTCGAACAAAAGTCCAGAGGAAGATCTTTGATGTTGTGCAGAATCTGCTCTTTAAGTTAGGGTACATTGGATTAAAAGGTACTGGAGAGGCATGTTATGCCGTTTTCCCGGCTACTTAACGAACATCAAAATTTTTGTTGACTGTTCATTTCCAGTTTCCTTTTTAGCTCACAATATTATTACTGTTTTTCAGTCGTGAGTTGTCTTTGCAATGCTTTACGTGTGTCTGCTATAGTCAGCTTCAATTACTCGAAATAAGTTCTTTGAGCAATCTATTTTTACATTCACTGATGCCTTTCGTATCTTTGGAGGTGTGTTCACGCCATTAGCTAATGAGAAACGTTCTCAGCCTGGTTCGAATGCTTTCACCTTTCTTGTCTGAGTGTTGTGTTGCTCTGGGGCTGAGGTCCTAAAATGCGTTTCGTTCATTTGGGTGGCAGTCTGGCTTTATCTGGTGATGAAGCGAGCTAGTTCGGAGATCTACCGGGATGCAACAATAGAGTGAGATATTTTCAACTACTTGCTATGGTGAATATTAGGCGAATGCAAGGGTTATTTCCGAAGTGCATTGTAGTTACCGGCACAGTTAACCTGCGATCACTCTGTGTTGACACGTGAGATGATATTCTACCTTGTGGTGAAATGGTAGCTCATACGTTGGTCACTTTTTCCTAAATGTAAGCTGATCATAGAGTCGAATGTTGTTCCTTCAATCGGTTCTGCTGTAGTATCAAAGTTATCAATCACTCCTGCATTGTAGAAGAGTTATTGCCTTCTCGGAAGTTGTGTATTGAGAGCATATGATTCCAATTACTCTATGTTAGTTTCTTATTTGTATCCGATATTTTGAGAACTCGTGTGGCCTTTCTAAATCTGTCGCATTCCTCTAACAACACAGGACATATACACACATCAAAAACCGTTTTTCATCACCCCGGTTCCCAGAACTCCTGAAGATAGACGTTGACTGTGGATATTGTATCGCAGACACAATGCCTTTGACTGTTCAGAGATGTCACTAAACCCGACCAAAGATGTAAGCAACGATGCATAAGCAGCGCTTATTAGGCGAAGAGGGTCCGACAGCCTATCAGTTCCAGTCATTCCACCAGGAAGGAGGTACACGGTCGTGTTGTCTGTAGTTCAACCATGCCTAGACGGTCAATACAGCGGTACGATCGCGTCCGCATTGTTACTTTGTACCAGGAGGAGCTCTCAACAAGGGAAGTGTCCAGGTGTCTCGGAGTGAACCAAAGCGATGTTGTTCGGACGTGGAGGAGATACAGGGAGACAGTAACATGCCTTGCTCAGGCCGCCCAAGGGCTACTATTGCAGTGGATGACCGTTACGTACGGATTATGACTCGGAGGAACCCTGACAGCAACGCCACCAAGTGGAATAATGCTTTCCGTGCAGCCGCAAGATGTCGTGTTACGACTCAAACTGTCCGCAATATGCTGCTTGATGCGCTTCACTTCCGACGTCCATGGCGAGGTCCACCTTTGCAACCACGACACCATGCCGCGCGGTACAGATGGGCCCAACAGCATGTCGAATGGACCGCTCAGGATTGGCATCATGTTCTCTTCACTGATGAGTGTCGCATATGCCTTCAACCAGACAATCGTCGGAGACGTGTTTGAAAGCAACCGGTCAGGCTGAACGCCTTAGACACACTGTTCAGCGAGTGCAGCAAGGTGGAGGTCCCCGCTGTTTTGGGGTGGCATTATGTGTGGCCGACTTACGCTGCTGGTGGCCATGGAAGGCGCCGTAACGGCAGTACAATACGTGAATGCCATCCTTCGGCCGATAGTGAAACCACATCGGCAGCATATTGGCGAGGCATTGGTCTTCATGAACGACAATTCGCGCCCCCATCGTGCACATCTTGTCAATGACGTCCTTCAGGATAACGACATCGCTCCGACTACAATGGCCAGCATGTTCTCCAGGCATGAATCCTATGGAGGATGTCTGGGATAGATTGGAGAGAACTGTTCATGGGCGACTTGACCCACAAACCGCTCTGAGGGATCTACGCCGAATCGCTGTTGAGGGGTGGGACAATCTGGACGAACAATGCCTTGATGAACTTGTGGATAGTATGCCACGACGAATACAGGCATGCATCAATGCAAGAGATACCGGTGTGTACAGCAATCTTGACGACCACTTCTGAAGGTCCCACTTTATGGTGGTCAAAATACAATGTGTGGTTTCATTATCAATAAAAAGGGCGCAAATGATGTTTATGTTTATCTCTATACCAATTTCTCTACAGGTTCCGGAACTCTCGGAACCGAGGTGATGCAAAACTTTTTTTTTATGTCTGTATATTTATAGCATTTTCCCTGTTATTTCGCCAATCCAAATTGTTTCATTCGTTATCTTTACGCAAAGCAGTTACATGTTGCGGTGCCGCCATATGGTGCTCACTTGTTGCAGATGACTTTGCTCTGAGGATTGACCATCAGGTAACTAAATTCAGCAATCAGAAATCATTAGCAAAAAATACTGTTTCTTCGTATGAAGTTAGGTTTCAGAGGGGAAAGGTAAGCCGTCAGCTGCTGTTTGGAAGTTTGCTGACCTCTGAATACAATGTGTAATGGACTGATATATTAGTCAGATGAGGTCAGCGGATAAAAAATTTATGATACCAGTACGCATGCACAGATGCACAATTAAGTCTTTGCAGATGGCGCAGCGATCAAGTTAACGTTCTCAGTCACAAACGCACTGCGTATATGTGAGCATAAGTCACTTAGACATTTATGTTCCAAGCGGAGATTATACGTAAACATAGATAAATATAAGGACATGACAGAGTGACAAAAAGGGGCACTCGTGTTTGGCCGTGCTCATGACCCTACCGTGTGTGAAGCTGGGGGATTTGTTGGCGTTTCCCGGCGGACTGTTCGCCGTGTCTGCAAGCAGCGGTGTGACACACGTGGCCAAGAAACACGACGTCAGAATTGTGGTCAGGAGCAGTTCCTGCCTGAGAGGGACAAGAAACGCGTTTCACAGGTTATGAGTCAAAAGTCCCTTCCACACCCGACAGAAATGCTACAGGCAGTGAGTGAAGGTCCACCCCAACCTGTTAGCGGGAGAACATTGGCACGGGAACTCCATGCAGTGAAGAGTTGGGGACGTTCACCTCGCAAGAGGCCATTGCTCTTACAGGCACATAAAAGACAACAACATAAATGGGCAAGAGGAATATGTAACTGGTTTTCTGAGGACTTCTCCATCCTATTACATATCGACTGGCCTGCACAATCACCTGACTTGAATCCCATAGAAAATCTGTGGGCCATATTGAAATAGTGGCTAAAACACCGACATCAGCATCCTCGCAATTTGGTGAACTTGCGCGATCAGATCCTCAGCAAGAGTCTTAACCTAGATGCGACGCATCTGCACAATCTTTTGGACTCACTCACTAAGCGAATCCACGCGGTTACCATCCAGGGGCAGAATTGCACGGTATTAAGTGACGCTTGTAATGATGACTACGGGTGACTATTCTTTTTGTCCAGTGAGCTAATATGACGGAATATGTGATAGCGAAGAGCTCTGTAATTGAGATAATAGGAGGAGATCATCTTTTAAAGCCATGTTCTGACGTCTGCGATTCAATAAAACATTGATTTAATTATTATTTCAACTTCAGATTCCGTGACTACCGACACAAGGAAACATCCTCGTTTGTACTGCTTGTTGTTACAAGGCAAAAACAAACACAATTTGTAATTTTTGGACAGTTTCTCAGAGGAACATTACTCATTGTTTAATGTTTGAACAGTCAGCCATGCAAAATTAATTTCCTTTGCAGCTATGTTAAATAAGCGTGCGTGTTTATGAGTATTCAATTAAATATTCGTAGTCATAAAGCGTTTCCAATTTGTTTTCTGGTGCATAAAGAGTTAGATATATTACAGCGCAGCTTAATAATTCAGGCCTTTACGTGCGTGTTCATGAGAGTTGCTGAGTTAATTACGTAACTCACACTTTACAAACTTCCTGGCAGATTTAATCTGAGTGCTGGCCGGGAACACGAATACAATACCTTGCCTTTCGCGGGCCTAGCTATTACTGGGTGAGCTACCCAGGCGCGAATTCCGAACCACCCTCCCCACTGTACAACTGCTTGTACCCCTCTGGTACTTTGCAAATTTCGTAGAATCTTCCAGCATAACTTGTTTCATTTTTTAATCTTCTAGAAAGTTTCAACACACCGCATTTCTGCATCATGGTGAAGATTCTTGCTGTTTTTCCTGCCTTGTATTTCTAGGCAGCAATCCTCGCGATCAAGGAAATGCAGTACACGTTCAATATATCATGATGCAGTACACGTTCAAGAGTAGTCCTAAACCCGAAACTGTAAGGTGTCAGGCAAATCCAACACCTTCCATGAAAACCCTGACACGATAAGCAAATCCAGTAGTATGTCACATAGCTCCGAATAAATCGTGACATTAAATTAACCAAAGCAATACGAGTAACGAGTGAGCAAATGGAATACCACAGACTAACACAAGAATGCCTAAATGCATGTCATACCTTCCCACCGTGAGACAGACGCAGTTCCGAGGGGAGAAACGAGAACAGAAGCCGAGAGCAGAACCATGTTAAGTTAGAAGGCCCTACTATAAGGGACGGACATCCACGTTGCCAGGTAACTGTTAGGACCACCCCCCCCCCCCCCCCAGCCCATGTTAAAAGATAGAGCCCTCCAGAAGAACAGTATAGATCTTACGATAACACTAAAAGGACCACACCAGCTGCAACTTTTAGCGTGAGACTTTTTCGCGTCCCTGTTACGTTGCAAACTTTAAAAACATTGACCCACCACGAAAAGTATAACGTTTCTCATTGGATGGACAGAATTTTTGTAGGCGGAACTTAATGTTAACATTGAGACCCTGATTGGTCAGATGAAAACACAGCCAGATAGTTTTTTTTAAAACCAACTCCGGTAAATTGTAGCAAGGAGAAGTTAGGAGAGAGTTGCTTCCGAGAGGGCGAGGTGAGCGGAGCTGTGCTGTCCGTCGCCCCCTGACGAACATCGACAAGGTAATGAACGCACGCGATGCCGCATAACAGCGCATAAAGCTTCACTCAGAACTGCAGAAGTCTCATCTGTTACACCCCCTTTTTGCGTAATACTAGTGTCAATCGTCAATTAAAGCTCATGGTGTTCACATTTGCCACTTGAAGTAAAAATATGAAACGCGATGATTTTTCTGTTATATACTTATCGAGAAGCTACATCAGCCACTGCAATTTACGACAAGTTAGATAAGTAATTAAAGATAATTGTGGGTCACTGTAGACCACTTTGATAGTTTTCTCTTTTGTGAAACTTAATTTAAACCTAGATTATAGATGTAATATGGCATAGGTCATCCTTCGATCCATTGTAGAACTTGGAAACCCACTAAGGGAATATTCGTTCACATTTTTGTTGAACGCAGTTGGTTTTTATCATCCTGTATTGAAACATTTCCTTTTACCAATAGTGCAATTTATAAACAATGTTATGCGAGTAGAATAAAAATTCCAATGGTAAACTTAACTGCTTTTTCGGCGTTATTTTACCAGCTAACTAAAAATAGGAAAGCCTTGAACCCCTTCCACTAAATTTAGTTTTACAGGGAGTGCAGTGGAGCTGACGCTGAAATCATTAAGTATTTGGTTATATCATCGCTAGTCTCACTGAACTCTACGTGTCATGTGTGGTCTGGCGTCTCCTTACCAGCAACAGGTCCCAGGTTCAAACTAGTCAATTCCCTAAAAAACACGCTCAGAGCGTCGTTGCGCGAAAGTGGTAGGGAGACACGATATAGAACAAACAGACACCACGCAGAATGTTAGAAAACGACTTGCCATTTCCCAAGATCCAAAATATCTGGTAACTTACTACTTTGGAACATCGGGAAAGTGTGACAGTACTGCTGGGGAGTTGCAATCTGTTGCTCGCTTTAATCATAAATACACTACTGGCCATTAAAATTACAACACCACGAAGATGACGTGCTACAGACGCCAAATTTAACCGACAGGAAGAAGGAGCTGTGATATGCAAATGATTAGCTTTTCAGAGCATTCACACAAGGTTGGCGCCGGTGACGACACCTAAAACATGCATACATGAGGAAAGTTTCCAAACGATTTCTCATACACAAACAGCAGTCACCGGCGTTGCCTGGTGAAACGTTGTTGTGATGTCTCGTGTAAGCAGGAGAAATGCATACCATCATGTTTCCGACTTTGATAAAGGTCGGATTGTAGTCTACCGCGATTGCGGTTTATCGTATCGCGACATTTCTCCTCGCGTTGGTCGATATCCAATGACTGTTAGCAGAATTTGGAATCGATGGGTTCAGGAGGGTAATACGGAACGCCGTGCAATATCCCAACGGCCTCGTATCACTAGCAGTCGAGATGACAGGCATCTTATCCGCATGGCTGTAACGGATCGTGCAGCCACGTCTCGATCCCAGAGTCAACAGATGGGGACGTTTGCAAGACAACAACCATTTCCACGAACAGTTCGACGACGTTTGCAGCAGCATGGACTATCAGCTCGGAGACCATCGCTGCGGTTACCCTTGACGCTGCATCACAGACAGGAGCGCGTGCGATGGTGTACTCAACGACGAACCTGGGTTCACGAATGGCAAAACGTCATTTTTTCGGATGAAGGTTCTGTTTACAGCATCCTGATGGTCGCATCCGTGTGGGCGACATCGTGCTGAACGCACATTGGAAGCATGAATCGTTCATCGCCATACTGGCGTATCACCCGACATGATGGTATGGGGTGCCATTGGTTACACGTCTCAGTCACCTCTTGTTGGCATTGACGGCACTTTGAACGGTGGACGTTACATTTCAGATGTGTTACGACCCGTGGCTCTACCCTTCATTCGATCCCTGCGAAACCCCACATTGTTGCAGGTCCTGTACGTGCCTTTCTGGATACAGAAAATGTTCGGCTGTTGCCCTGGCCAGCACATCCTCCAGATCTCTCACCAATTGAAAACGTCTGGTCAATAGTGACCGAGAAACTGGCTCGTCACAATACGCCAGTCACTACTCTTGATGAACTGTGGTATCGTGTTGAAGCTGCATGGGCAGCTGTACTTGTACACCCCATTCAAGCTCTGTTTGACTCAATGACCAGGTGTATCAAGGCCATTATTAAGGCCAGCGGTGGCTGTTCTGGGTACTGATTTCTGAGGATCTATGCACCCAAATTGCGTGAAAATGTAATCACATGTCAGTTCTAGTATATTATATTTGTCCAATGAATATTCGTTAATCGTCTGCAATTCTTCTTGGTGTAGCAATTTTAATGACCAGTAGTGTATATGTCTCAGAGAAGCGTCCCACCACAATAATATAAAAGCACTTAACATTAGGGGTTTTCATCAAAGAAGAAGTAGAATATTAAGTGCCCCAACCTGTCCTCAGCAAGTAGACCTGTTCCCCACGGTGAAGACCTGCCACTTCCAACTCCTCCACTAGTGTGGGAAGAAATTCCTAATTCTGATCTTAAATCTACCATCGCTGAGGAAGCACAATGTCAATGAAGTGAAGAGGAGCACTTTCCAAAACAAAGACCACATTTAATTACACAAGCATTCTTGAATGACCTAGTTTGTGATGAATACTTATCCAAGGAACATGCGAAAATTTTATCTCCACGTCTTAAGGAATGGAACTTACTTCATGAAGAAACAAATATTATTCACTTTAGGCAACGTAATAAAGATCTGATGACATCTTACCGTGTGGTGGGCAACGTTTGTGCCTGTAGTGACGTAGAAGGTTTAATGAAACAGATAAACATACCATACGATACTGGTGAGTGGCGCTTGTTTATTGACTCTTCAAAGACAAGTGTCAAGGCTGTACTACTGCGTAATGGTAATACGTTTCCATCTGTAGCTGTAGGGTACTAGAACTACGAAAATTTGTCAGAGATACTTGAAGCTATTAAGTATAAGAAAGAAAACTGGAAAATATGTGGTGGTCTTAAGGTGATTCGTTTACTAACTGGTCTCCAAAGTGGTTTCACAAAGTGCTGCTGTTTCCTTTGTCTTTGGGACAGCCGTGCAACAGATAAACATTATACAGTGACATATTAGTGGGAACTCCTTTAGAGAACTATTAAAATCTTGGATGCAGAATGTCAGTAAAATGCACTTTCTCCATTTTCATTTAGATTTCTTCCCTACCAATTTGGGAGCGGTTAGTGACGAACAAGGAGAAAGGTTCCATCAGGACATTTTGCGAATGGAAAGCAGCTATAAAGGTAGATGGAACCCTTCAGTGTTAACTGACTACTGTTGATTTTTGAAGCGTGAAGTATATATATCCCACAGAAGGAAGTTGTCATCAAAAAGACTCAACCTTCCACCTCCATCATAATCATCATCATCGAGCAAATGAATGTTGCAGTTTTTCTTGTAAAAATATGCATTAGGCCCAGGACACTGGAGTAAGATAGTTTTATGGCATTAAGTATGTTACGTATTGTCTAAATTTAGTGTAGACAACCCTAGTCTCTGCTTTTAGATATAGACATTTAAAAAACTCCGTAACAAAATTTTGGAGCGTGATGGCGAAAATTTAATTCCAATCTCAGACTCAGCGAGTCCAAATTAGTTAGGTCCACCGTGTTTTGTCTCTGTACCTGAAAAAAGTTTTTTTTGTTGTATAGTGTAGGAAAAGAATTCGTTGGAGTGGAAGCTATACTGATTCTACACTGAATTAATCCCTTGTTACCGCAAAATCTGACTTTGTTTATATGAATCCACTGTGAAGAGTCAACTACGATCAACTATACCCCAAACTATTTTTTATCTGAGAACAGGGAGCTGTGAATACCATTTAACGATCCTGTGAGGGCGCAGCAGCACTTTACCCTTTCACATTGATTCAGGCAGCAGCAGAAAACGGTGCGATGTGGGCGAGAAGCGGTCGGTGCGGCAGCTGTGATGTTCTGACGCGTCCACGAAATTATGCAAGCCACGCTAGGAACACCTTCAACTGTTCCACTGTCAGCCATATTGTTTTTTATACCTTCAACTATTCCACTGTCCGCCATGTTTGTTTTTACAGCTGGTAAACAGTGAAACAGTGACAGTGGCAACTCAATATATAGTGTTTGACAGTGATGAAGATGAGGAACAAGAAAACGTAAGTGAAACATTATGTAAATAGACACACACACACACACACACACACGCACACGCACACATACACACACACACACACAGAATTAATTAATTTCAGGAATAGAAATAACAATTTCAAATCGTAACTTTGGCTTAAACAATTTATCTACTTTAAGGTGTAAGTAGTTGGAGATGACAAACTGTGTAACAAAACAGTCACTGTAGAAACACAACACATCTGAAAAACCACACCATGTGGTAAAAAGGAACGAATTCATAATTTATGTGTTTTTCAAATATCTGTAATTACGATTTAAAAACTAATAGTTACATGTATAAAAAGAGTAAAGAACATTCTTTATCTTTAACAGATGAGAAATAAAAGCCCATTGAAGATTCTGCAACTGCAGTGAAACATGTTTGGGTTAAAAAGCAAAATTGTGTTTTGCTAAAGGTGGACCCCATCCAAAACTTACGTATTGAAACCTGCGCTGTTAGGAGTTCTGATTTTCAGAACTAAGGGCATTGTGGCCGCGCGGTTCTAGGCGCTTCTATCTGGAATCGCGTGACCGCTACGGTCGCAGGTTCGAATCCTGCCTCGGGCATGGATGTGTGTGATGTCCTTAGGTTAGTTAGGTTTAAGTAGTTCTAAGTTCTAAGGGACTGATGACCACAGATGTTGTCCCATAGTTCTCAGAGCCATTTGAACCATTTGATTTTCGGAACGTGGGGAACTTTCCTATCAGAGCCCTGAAATCCCGGCAGATTTCAGTGTGAGGTCCACCCGTCCACTGGTCTGGCCAAACCAATTTGACTCACAGACACCACAGACTCAGGGCGAATAAGTTCATCCTCGTGACACTTGATATATCCGAAATGATATGCTCTGCCACTCTCAGTACGGTTGGATACTGTCGCAAGCACTTAGTCTACCACAAGTCACAGATAATAATTCTCACCCACTAGGGAGAGGCCTGAAGTTCTCCATCAGGGGAGGACCAGGAAACGAAGACCTCAAAGAATCAGCACCACTTGCAACCAGACTTCGGTATGGGACCCGAATTAGCAAAACAGAAGTTCCCCCACATTGCACAAACTAATTTAACTATCCTCTCCTTTTGACTGTTCTGTTGGCCCGGTAGCGAACCAAGACACAGTAGTGCGGTTCCCATGCTGGGGGAGCATGGCTCTACTTTGCATACGCTGAGAGGAGCCAATAAGCGACTCCAAATCTCTCTTGTCTGAAAAGGGAAGATTTTACACTATGGAGGTGTCGCTCTCTCGGTGAGCATACCCATATTTTGGCAAAAAACATCTACCTAGACAGGGCCACAGTCTCTCACTTATGGTCTGATCATTTCCAATTTCAGAAGGAAGGCTGTTCAGCTTCCCAGACAGTTGCGCCCATGAAATGTACATTCGTGGACAAAACGAGCGAGACCCCTCGCCTTCTCGTTATGCTGATCCGCACAACTTTAAAGTCTGCCACACAGCATAACAGGCAAGGCGACAAAGTGCTACCAACATACTATGCACAGGCGTGAAATAGAACCGAGCGAGGTGGTGCAGTGGTTAGCACACTGGACTCGCATTCCGGAGGACGTCGGTTCAATCCCGCGTCCGGCCATCCTGATTTAGGTTTTCCGTGATTTCCCTAAATCGCTTCAGGTAAATGCCGGGATGGTTCCTTTGAAAGGGCACAGCCGACTTCCTTCCCCGTCCTTCCCTAATCCGATGAGACCGATGACCTCGCTCTCTGGTCTCCTTCCCCAAAACAACCCATCCCAACCCGTGAAATTGAAAACTATCTGAACTACGTCAGACAGTTTTCAACCATGTGTAAGTCTATATTAATGCTGATTAGTGTGTTAAACACAATACGTAAATATAAGATGTAAATGAAAGAAGAAACGCAAATTAGTATGAACTGTACTAATAAAAATGAATTCCGCCTTATAGAGATAACAGAACTGTTTTATTAAGACAAAGTATCCCGCATCGTTATTAATTAGCAAAATATTATACGCATTCGGCCGCGAAACGGTCTGCGTCAGCGTTCAGACCAGTCAAACTGTATTACCGTTGCTGACCCACAATGAGAGTGAGCAAATTTAGCAATGCGTGAAGATTCATAACGAAATTCAGTTAAAAATCATTCAGTGCCTCACTTAAGTCAATCTAATTATTGGCAGAAGCGGAAAAAGTAGACAGTAACAAGTATGAGATTCTACAAGAATTTCATATAGACATCCACAGGGCGCTGGTACAGAATAAAGGCAGAAATAAAACGTATTTGGGGCGCGACAATTTCTTAAAATTGCTTTACTGAGAGTCTATCTGCCGCCATCGAGATTAGAACCGAAAATAAACCAGACCTCCGTTGCAGTAGCAAGCACCTTTCATTTCTTAGCAGACAACCCAGGCAAACAGCCCTCTTTTATTACCCCAGACGTGAACAAGCCGGCAATTTCGCAATGAAAATGACAAAATGATCTGCAGTGTCCGTTGCATAGAGCTTTCTGGACTCAAAAACATGAATTTTCTACCTTTATGTCGCCGCTTATGTGATAATCATTCGGGATGTTTATCGAAATAACAAAATACTGTTATTAGCGACTAAATGTACAAGGATAATTCTGCACCACCCCAGGAAATAAATGGCGAAACAGTTGCCAAACGTATTCTACTACGTTTCAAATTCTTCATTAGACTCGCCACAGCCAGAAAACGTTCATTAGCCGAAGTGTTTCTTAAGCTAGCTAGCAATCGGAATGCTCGCACTTCTAAAACACGATGGCATTAATACTGGGATCTAAATTACCGCGTGTAGAATCGAATGGATTTTATTTGGATTCCTTTAAACGTGATTTGGATCGAAAGCGTAGCTACGATTAATATGCTGATGTATCGACTGCAACTAGAACATTGCGAATAAAGAGTAGGAGGAATTATTTATGCGGTCCTCATGTCAGTAACTGTCGTAGGTATTTTCGTTGTTAGGATTTCGTCACCTAAATCGGTAAAACTGGAACCCTACTAGTCTCACTTTCTTGACCGTCTATCTGCCTTCCCAACCCATAAAACCCATTTACCTTGAGTACGGGTAGACATAATAAGCGGAAATGTATTGCACGTCCTGCGGTATACGGCCCCTTGGTGGTGCAAAAAAGTTAGCTTCTATGTCAACGCCGGCCGTTGTGGCCGAGCGGTTCTAGGCGCTTCAGTCTGGAACTGCGCAACCCCTACGGTCGCAGGTTCGAATCCTTCCTTGGGCATCGAAGTGTGTGATGTCCTTAGGTTCGTTCGGTTTAAGTAGTTCTAAGTTCTAGGGGACTGATGAACTCAGATGTTAAGTCCCATAGTGCTCAGAGCCATTTGAACCATTTCTATGTCAACGCAATTTAAAGATACGGTCGTTTATGTAAAGAAAATTTACACGAAAGGTCAAAAAATGGCTCTAAGAACTAGGCGACCAAACTGCTTAGGTCGTCAGCCCCTAGACATCCTAGACTTAGAACTACTTAAACCTACCTAATCTGACACACATCCATGCCCGTTGAAGGATTCGAACTGACGGGGCAAGCAGCCGTGCGGTCCGCGATATGACTCCGTTGAGCGCACGGCTAACCCTCGACTGCAAGCTGTTAATATCATCTGGTGTTGCTAAAAGGTTGTTCACTTCTTGTGAATGATTTTCTGCACAGTTCATTAACGATATAATAACTAAAATATATTTGATGTTACGGAAGTGGAAGGACGCCTGATTCATTTCCCCTTGTCATTGTTTAAGATGTTAGATTCGCAATCTGAGCATACGTACTATCCATAACCACACTTTAGTGCCAAGTCATAGTCACAGGTATACGAATACAACACATTGGCTTATATTTGAGGTATTTTGTTTCCCACGAAGTGGTGGCAGACGATGCTGTGGCGCCTTCGAAGTGCGAGCTTCACCAGTGCTAGCAATCTCAGCACGAGCGAAAGTTTTCTTCCTGCTGCTAGTCTAATGGATAATGGCAACACCGTAGAATGTGACCATCGATTTACGTTCTTGAGTGCTTCATAATTACGTTAGTAAATCCAATTGATTTTTTATGTCCTTTAAATTACATTTGATACATGATACGCACTGACGACGTGGGAAATGTATGTTATTTGGTCCAGGAAGCACTTTCCAACAGACTTTGCTGCTTACATTGGCATTTATGCTGCGAATTAGTCGTCTTATCCGTCACATGGACAGCGAGGATGGTCTGTATTGCTACAGTTGTTTAGAGCTTAGCAATAAAAGCGTTGGATGCCTACAGTGATGAGTCTACTTGAAAAACGTATGTTGTCATCGTCATTTATGTAACTTGCTCTTCAAGTTACAATTTGGCAATCTGTCGAAAAATGTTTTACCTTGCTAGTCCTAGTTTCAAACCTTGTCTGACAGAGAAAACGTAAGCATGAAGGAGTCAGTGAAAGCAATTATTCGCTATTATAGCAATCTTTTGAATCCATTGGACACCTGAATTCTCTATATTGATTCTGAGACTTTTGTTGTTCCTCTTGTTATTTTCTGTCTCAATATCATGCGTGAGAATGAAATAAGGCACTGGGATTAGGTTCCTGATCTATATACTGTGTACTAATAATCTGCGATGCTACGTAAATTTAAAAGGTTAAATTCTTTACGTAAACCAGAGTATCGGGTTCGGTTCTAGGATTGACGATAAACGTCAGAAATACAATTACAGAATAGTGGCATATCGATTATGGCTCCTCATCATCAACAATAGTTGTTACCATTAGTTTTATATTTGATATTAACCGGTGTCACCCTTTACAGACCAACCTGATCTTTCCACAATGCCATTTTTGACTTGCTTCTTAACATGTCCTATAACTACAGATTTATTGAAAATATTAACTGTTAAATACGCTATTCCACAAATTAAAAACTTCCAGTTATTCTTTAGATCTTGAAACTTACTACCGTTTACTTTCACTGAAGAAAAGATACATAATAATAAAATGAAATTATAAATTAGAATCTCAAAGCATACTGTGAATGGTTAAAATGAAATGAACTAAAAATCATCTTCTTACCGTTCCAGAGAACTTCGGCACCTATCAAATTTTTTTACACTTCTGATGTTTAGCCACATGTGGACAAATAGTGGGTCTCATGAAACAGCACTGTTTAGCAGTCAAAAATCAGTAAATAAAACTATTCTTCTACTGTTGCTCCGAATCGCATATACCAACCGTCCTCTGCTGCGACAACTCTAAGTCTATTGGGTATTTGATTTTTCCGTTTCTGGCCTCCTTACCTCCCCTTGTAGCCCAGCCTTCGCTCTCCAATTACGCCTTCATCGGCGAGCTTCTCTTCAATATTTTTCATTTGTGCTGAATTGCATTTTACTCTTCTTGCATATACACGTGTGTCAAGTATTTTTAGAGACTGCATGAATATATAACGTCAGTATTTCTGCTCTTAACAAATTAAATATTACATATCTTGTTGTGAATTAATTTGTTTGTCCAGATTCCACTTACAAGGGGAGGCCGCCAATTGTGAAATTCAGATTCGATTCATACTGCGCATGATAAAAGCTCACGGCCAGAGGTGTAATGTGGCAAAGCACCAAGATGCACTTCTCAGCCATTGTCGAGAAAATCGACAGTTAAAAGAAACTGTTGCAGTGAAATACTCTCTACGATTAATAATTTTCCACAGCGTCGTGGCGCAGCGGTAAGCGCTCTGGTTTGTAATCCGAAGGTCGCCGGGTCGAATCTCGCACCATGCAACATTTTTTTTCAGTATTTGTTTTTTGTAATTCAAATGTGTATACACACACACACACACACACACACACACACATATATATATATATATATATATATATATATATATTGATTGCCGGGAATTATATATATATATATATATATATATATATATATATATATATATATATATATAATTCCCGGCAATCAGTTGCAACAATTATGCATATAATAACTTGTTGAATGTCGTTTGTCGTGGAAAAATTGGCGACTTCGAACATCATTACGTTTCTCGCAAACAAAGTTGTATTTCACAAATGTTATTAATTGTCTTCATAATGTTAACCACGTATAGTTAACGGAAGACGTAGAAACGATATTCCGAAACGAATACGTATAGCGTAAGTCAAACGTTCGAATTAGAATAGAGACCCCACGAACACAAATTTGCTGTGGCAGGTATGAAATATAAACTCCGTTACTCGCTCGTTACACTTGAAGGACAGATGTTGAATGGGCCGAAACGAGCCGCCGCATAACAGCGTAGTTGCCTGCTAACTTCGAAAGAAGGTAGATGCGGTCCCTAGCGCAACTTATAACATCGTCGAAAATCAGTGCGGACGGGAGAGCTTTGGTACACCCTGTCAAAAAAACGGAAAAATGGAGGCAGTACAATTGGAGAGCGATCCGCCTTCGCCAACATGCATAAGTAATTCATATATATATATATATATATATATATATATATATATATATATATATATATATATATATGCACAGTATCGTGGCGCAGTGGTAAGCGCTTGGGTTCGTAATCCGAAGGTCGCCGGATCGAATCTCGTGCAAAAAACTAATAATAAAAAAAATCGCATGGCACGAGATTCGATCCGGCGACCTTCGGATTACGAACCCAAGCGCTTACCACTGCGCCACGATACTGTAAAAAATTATTAATCGTAAGAGAGTATTTCACCGCAACGGTTTCTTTTAACTGTCGATTTTCTCGACAACGGCTGAGAAGTGCATCTTGGTGCTTTGCCACATTACACCTCTGGCCATGAGCTTTTATTATGCACAGTATGAATCGAATCTGAATTTCACAATTGACGGCCTCCCCTTGTTAGTGCGTTTCATTAAAATTACATAAAATATACGTCTCTAAAAAAAAAAAAAGCTTGAGACATCTGTTGCAGCTGATTGGTTAATGGCTGCAAAAAAAAACCACCTCTCCTGACGCTGCTTAGTATCACGTGTAGCCTCCTTCGGCTTCCACAACGGCTCGAAGTCTGTCGGGCACTGAGCTCGCGTCACACAACTAGGAGATTCAAGTAACTCATTCCAAGCGTCATGAACCACATCAGAAAGCTGTCGGCGAGACGACAGTGACTGCCCCTTTTCCCGTATTACTGACAATTTCTTCCCAAATATCCTCAATGGGAATCATGTCAGCTCCTTTAGGTGGCCATTCCATTACAGTAATATTACTATGGTCGTTAAACCACCTCTTACCCATACATGCCATATGAATAGCCGAGCGATCTTGTTGGAACATGATCTGATCATCGCCAAATCTTGCTGTCACAGAAGGCAACATCACGTCCTCCAGAACTAATACGTAATTGCGTGCATCGAATCTTCCTTCCGCTTCCCACAGGAGCCCACTCCCCTCGACCGTCATCCATGCCCATAGCGTTACCGACTCCCTGCCACTCCTTCGGCAACTGTAAATATATTCTGGATTATTCCTAGCACCTTTTGGCCGGTAAACAAGTACTTTTCCGGTTGATGTCGTAGGGAAAACTTTTTCGTCCGTGAAAATCACCCGCCTCCAAAACTGGAGAAGTTTGTCGACATTTTCTGCAGCAAAAGTAAGGTGGGCTTCTCTGTGGGAAACAGTCAATGTCTCTTTCACAGCAGCGCTTCTTGCTCTCAGTCCGCCTTCCCTTAGACATCGAGTGACGGTCTTACTGCTAACATTGAGACCCGAAGTCTGCTGATTTTGTCGTGCGTTGATAAATTGGGTGTTTCTCACTGAAACGGCTATCTGCCGATCCTGAGCTGCTGTTGTTTTGCGGCGACGGCCATGAAGCCTCCCATTCAGGTTACCACACTCTTCCTTTCGTCTAATTCACATGGCTACCGTCGACTTGTGAAGGCCCATAGTTCTTGCTATATAGCCATATGAAAATCGCTCTGCATAGTGTAGTATTATAGCGCCCTTGTCTGCCTCAGCCAGATGGGCCATTTAGTGTTGATTGAATGATTCTTCGCGGTTAATATTTGCTGCGAGAACAGTCTGCCTGCTCCACGACTGCAGCCACAACGCAATAGCCAAGTATGTGTAACACGGAAATCGATGGCATAAACGAAAGATTGCAAGCTGTGTCATTACATAGTGGAGCAACTTAGAATCTGTAATTTTTGTCACGCGGAACTAGCCGAGTGGTCTGAGGCGCTGCAGTCATGGGCTGTGCTGCTGATCCCAGCGGAGGTTCGAGTCCTCCCTCGGGCATGGGTGTGTGTGTGTGTTTGTCCTTAGGATAATTTAGGTTACGTAGTGTGTAAGCTTAGGGACTGATGACCTTAGCAGTTAAGTCCCATAAGATTTCACACACTTGAAGATTTTCTTTTGTAGTTTTTCTCAGAAGGGACTGGTCCGCTCTTGAGATGTCATATCCTGACAAATATTACATGAAATGAAATGTTTACGTTTTGCATATACGGCAGGCCTAACGCAAGAAACATTTCCGAAATATCTGTGGCAACCTGAAGAACACTCCGTGAATTTTAGCTGTAGAAGCTTTCCTTATAAGAAGGAAAACGAGTTTATCCTCACTGGCCGTATTTCCAAGTGGCGCAGTTTACTTTCAGGCATACACAGTTCTCGCCGGGCGTAAGATACGACTCGACTAACGAGGGGAACTCGCCAGCTGCCATACGCTGATTGTCCGGAAACTTTGCTCAGTGAAGAAGAGAAAATAAGCGAACACGTGTTTCGGCTTATCTGCGTACACTCGACCGTTTCCGAGGAAACGACGGTCAAAGTTTGCGCCGAGAATGAAATTGAAGCGGTGACTCAGTGACTACCGTCTTTCCTATTTTGATTCCCGAGATCGAGACCATATTGGTTTTTTATTATTATTTTTCCTCCCTCTCTATCAGAATTACCTACGAACGTTTTTTTCCGGTTTATGTTGAAATAATGTTGTCGTTATCTTCAATTAACTTCCTGTGTAATTATGAATTAAAAAATAATAAACGAATGAGAAAATAATGTCAAATATTTTTGAACTTCTATACAACCTGTAAGTATGCAAGAACATTCACAAGTATTTCACATCATTTTCTCATTCGTTTATTTTTGTAACTTCTTTCATCACACAGTAAATTAATTGACGAATAACAACAACCTTATTTCAACATAAATTGGAATAAACATTCGTAGATAATTCAGTGAGTGGGAGGGGGGGAGGGAGGAAGGAACAACCGGGTTTCCAACTCGCAGCGCAAAGTTCAGAAGTAGCCACGGCAGCCGCTGAGCCACCGCTTCAATTGAATCCATACACGCTAAAAGATATTTACACTATAGCAACAGCGCATTGAAAACTTTGACCGTCATTTTCTTAGAAGCGGTCGAGTGTATGTCTAAATGCCGAGACAAGTGTACGCTTATGTTGTTCCCTCTTTCACTGAACGAAGTTTCAGCAAGATCGGTGTATGACACTTTGTGGGTCACCTCGAAAGTGGCGTGCGTTGCGATTCAGTAGACAGAATGCGTCAACATTCCTCAACTACTCGATGACATGTTTGGAAACTTTCGTTCTTGTAGTGGCAGTTTACATTATTAGCGCTGGTTTTGCTGATAACGATCTACTAATGGACCTTGCTGCTAATTAACGTTACTGTGTAGTAGACCTATTGCAACGACTTGAACCGAAAATGTTTGTCTGTTCGGACAGTCCGCTTCTTAGTTGCCATATTTCGCTATAATATTTCATTTGTTGTTTCATAAACGACAAGTTTAGATGACCACTGCAACTTGGTAACATAAAAAAAATTTAATACTTTGAACGTGTTGTGTGCGCTCGCGCTTCGAAGACGCCACAACATCGTCTGCCACTTATTCGTGGAAAATACCTCAAGTGTAAGCCAATGTGTTGTATTCGCATATCTGTGACTATGATTGGTTTAAATGGCTCGAAGCTCTATGGGACTCAACATCTGAGGTCATCAGTCCACTAGACTAAGAATTACTTAAACCTAACTAACCTAAGGACATCACACACAGCCGTGCCCGAGGCAGGATTCGAACCTGCGACCGTAGCAACAGCGCAGTTCCAGACTGAAGCGCCTATAACGGCTCGGCCACAGCGGCCGGCTCTGCGACTATGACTTGGCCCTAAAGTGTTGTTATGGATAGTACGTATGCTCAGATTGCGAAACTTACAGCCTAAACAAGGACAAGGGGAAATGAATTAGGCGTCCTTCCTCTTCCGTAACATCAAATATATTTTAGTTATTATATCGTTAATGAACTGCGCAGATGATATTAACAGCTTGCCGTCGAGGGTTTGCGGTGCGTTCAACGGCATCACACCGCGGACCGCGAGGCTGCTTGCACCACCAGTTCAAAATCCTTCCCCGGGCATGCATGTGTGTTAGGTCGGGTAGGTTTAAGTAGGTCTAGGAGACTGATGACCTAAGCAGTTTGGTCGCATAGTTCTTAGAGCCATTTTTTGACCTTTCGCGTAAAATTTCCTTACATAAACGACCGTATCTTTAGATTGCGTTGACATAGAAGCTCACTTTGTTACACCAACAAGGGACCATATGCCGCAGGAAGTGCGATACATTTCCACTTCTTATGTCTACCCGTACTCAAGGTAAACGGGTTTTATGGGTTGGATAGACAGATAGACGGTCACGAACGTGAGACTAGTAGGGTTCCAGTTTCACCGATTTAGGTGACGAAATCCTAACAACGAAAATACCTACGACAGTTACTCAACATGAGGACCGCATAAATAATTCCTCCTACTCTTTATTCGCAACGATCTAGTTGCAGTCGATACATCAGTATATTAATCGTAGCTACGTTTTCGATCCAAATCACGTTTAAAGGAATCCAAATAAAATCCATTCGATTCTACACGCGGTAATTTAGATCCCAGTATTAATGCCATCGTGTTTTAGAAGTGCGAGCATTCCGATTGCTAGCTAGCTTAAGAAACACTTCGGCTAATGAACGTTTTCTGGCTGTGGCGAGTCTAATGAAGAATTTGAAACGTAGTAGAATACGTTTGGCAACTGTTTCGCCATTTATTTCCTGGGGTGTTGCAGAATTATCCTAGTAAATTTACTCGCTAATAACAGTATTTTGTTAATTCGATAAACATCCCGAATGATTGTCACATAAGCGGCGACATAAAGGTAGAAAATGCACGTTTTTGAGTCCAGAAAGCTCTATGCAACAGATATTGCAGATCATTTTGCCATTTTCATTGCGAAATTGCCGGCTTGTTCACGTCTGGGGTAATAAAAGAGGGCTGTTTGCCTGCGTTGTCTGCTAAGAAATGAAAGGTGCTTGCTACTGCAACGGAGGTCTGTTTTATTTTCGGTTCTAATCTCGATGGAGGCAGATAGACTCTCAGTAACGCAATTTTAAGAAATTGTCACGCCCCCAATACGTTTTATTTCTGCCTTTATCCTGTACCAGCGCCCTGTGGATGTTAATATGAAACTCTTGTAGAATCTCATACTTGTTACTGTCCACTTTTTCCTCTTCTGCCAATAATTAGATTGACTTAAGTGAGGTACTGAACGATTTTTAACTGAATTTCGTTATGAATCTTCACGCATTGCTAAATTTGCTCACTTTCATTGCGGGTCATACAGTTTGACTTGTCTGAACGCTGACGCAGACCGTTTCGCGGCCGAATGGGTATAATATTTTGCTAATTAATAACGATCTGGAATACTTCGTCTTAATAAAACAGTTCTGTTATCTCTATAAGCCGGAATTCATTTTTATTAGTACAGTTCATACTAATTAGCGTTTCTTCTTTCATTTAAATTCTATATTTACGTCTTGTGTTTAACACACTAATCAGTATTAATATAGACTTATACATGGTTGAAAA
Organism: Schistocerca serialis cubense; assembly: GCF_023864345.2. Lineage (NCBI taxonomy): Eukaryota > Metazoa > Arthropoda > Insecta > Orthoptera > Acrididae > Schistocerca > Schistocerca serialis. Next base: position 22,312,417 of record NC_064642.1, read on the forward strand.
CTGTCTGGCGTAGTTCAGATAGTTTTAAACTTCACGGGTTGGGTTGGGTTGTTTTGGGGAAGGAGACCAGACAGCGAGGTCATCGGTCTCATCGGATTAGGGAAGGACGGGGAAGGAAGTCGGCCGTGCCCTTTCAAAGGAACCACCCCGGCATTTACCTGAAGCGATTTAGGGAAATCACGGAAAATCTAAAGCAGGATGGCCGGACGCGGGATTGAACCGTCGTCCTCCCGAATGCGAGTCCAGTGTGCTAACCACTGCGCCACCTCGCTCGGTTCTATTTCACGTCTTTGCATAGTATGTTGGTAGCACTTCGTCGCCTTGCCTGTTATGCTGTGTAGCAGACTTTAAAGCTGTGCGGATCAGCATAACGAAGAGGCGAGGGGTCTCGCTCGTTTTGTCCACGACTGTACACGTTTTCCGCTCACTAAAAGAAGGTGACGACTTTCTGGCGGCAGGGGGGCTTACATACTTACCGACACTAGACATGTACACCAGCCACTCTGTATACTCCCAGCCTGTAACATGAGAATGCACAGGGTTTTACGACCCGCCGACCATTTGCGGAAAAGCTCATTTTACATCAGCCTTCTAGCCATCTTCCACCATGGACTGTCACCTGGCCCATGTAAAATGTTTTGCAAATTGGCACCTTTCTATCTGACCGTAGGCAGAAGGAGGAGAATGCTTCAGCCAGAAGTACCTGTGCAGGTAAGAACCACTAAGCACTGTTTCCCAGAATCACTCACACTGTGAGGTCGCTGCAATGAGCATTTATGGCTCGCAGTTCATCTTGTGCCCTGTTCTCGGTTGCCTCCACTATGGTCACCGATTGGAAGCTCTCTGCGGGTTACGCATATAGTGAAAGGAACATTCTGCCCATAAAAACACATGGCAAATGTCGTAACGGAGAACACAAAAAAAATGGTTCAAATGGCTCTGAGCACTATGGGACTTAACAGCTGTGGTCATCACTCCCCTAGAACTTAGAACTACTTAAACCTAACTAACCTAAGGACATCACACACATCCACGCCCGAGGCAGGATTCGAACCTGCGACCGTAGCAGTCGCGTGGTTCCGGACTGCGCACCTAGAACCGCGGGATCACCGCGGCCGGCAACGGAGAACACAGATCGTCTGCTAAAATATGAATATTAATCTGACTGACACTGTTTTTAAAGACAGAGAGTGGTGTGCCGCCTCTCAGACTGATGATGGATCACGTGGTGGTGTTTCGTGGCGTTGGTTTGCTGGGTAGTGACGATGGTAATTCAACAAGTTATACTCAAGAAGAAATTCAGTGGCTTTATGACGAGCTCCAGGTAAAAGCGTAATGGAATAGGATCATCAGGCTTACTGGAGGAAAGTGAAACAGGGATATGATTGGTTTGCTAATTTAAAAGGTCAGACGAGGGCGTTCATTACGTTAATTCAAGGGTTTGCATAATGGTACCAGATTTGATTGTTCTTGTGAAATGGATTTACTACATTATGTTGGATATACTGTGCATTGTAAGGTGAGAATGTCATCAGGCAATGTTATCTAAGCCGAAGTCTGTGAAATTGAGTGTAACTGAGAACACATTACAGTGGCATGGTGAAATATGAACTGAGCAGCCAGTGTGATTTGATGAAGGATGCAGGGAGGTTAAAAAAGTCGTATATTTTGCGAAACGATAACCAAAAGGATTTTACCGTGCTGCATCATAAACGCTGCACGCAACAAAGGTCAAATTGGCGTGAAGTGCTCGATGGGTTGGAAGTGTGGATGATAACCATTGCAGAGTAACTCCGCAAAACAAGTGGAACTCCACCTTACACTTCCTCTATATAGAAAGTTGCACAATGGGTTCATAATTCAGGAATAATTTTCCGTATGTTTCCAGGCCTAAATTTTCACTCTGCAGCGGAACATGCACTGACATGAAACCTCCTGGCGGATTAACACTCTGTGCCGGGCGAAGGCTCGGAATGTTTGCCTTTCACAGACTCTACCCAAGCACGACTCGGTCCAGCACAAGTAATTTCATTCTGGAAATATCCCTCAGGCTGTGGCTAAACCATGTCTCCGCAATATCCTTTCTTCCAGAAGTACTAGTCTTGCAAGCTTCTGTGAAGTTTGGAAGGTAGGTACTGGCAGAAGTAAAGCCTTGAGGACGAGTGCCGAGCCCTGCTTGGGTAGTGCTCAGTCGGCAGAGGACTTGCCTACAAAAGGCTAAGTTCCCGAGTTCGAGCCTCCGGTCAGGACACAGTTTAAATCTGCCAGGAAGTTTCATATATGGATGTTGTTTGTCTGTGAGATGAGGTTACGCCTATTGTAGGAAGGGTACACACCTCCCAGTACGTGTCGGAGTTCTGCAATGGTAGAATTGTGGCCTATCGATACACAACTTTATTGTTGCGTGGTACTGCACAACATCATCATCTGTGATTTGTATCGCTAGTAATCTAGGAAGCAGGCGGTAAATTTTAGATGTGTTAAGGTTGGTGGCTGTATATTTTCTTTGAGGTCTCTGTAAAGTTATTTTTCAACAAGTTAAAGCAATTTCTTGTTTTTATAAGCGTCTTCTGCTTGGTTTGATGCAGCCAGTCACTATTCTCGCCGACTCCGTGGAGAACCTCCTCATTCCTTAACTCATCATTCCACATAATTTTCAACAATCTTTGTAGCACCACAACTCAAACGCTTCGATTCTCTTCTGTTCCGGTTTTCCCACTGTTCATTATTCACTAGAATACAAAGCTGTGCTCCAACCGTACATTCTAAAAAATTTCTTCCTCAAATTAAGACCCACGTGTGACTGCTCACGACCAGCCTTTTTGTCTGTGCTAGTCTGCTTTTTATGACCTCCTTGCTTCGTCCGGGGCTAGTTATTTTGCTTCCAAGGGAACATAATTCAGTAACTTTGTCCACTTCATGATCACCAATTTTGATGTTGATTTTCTCGCTGTTCCCATTTCTGCCACTTGTCATTATTTTTGTCTTTTTCCGGTTTGCTCTGAATCCATCTTCTGTACTCGTCCGACTGTTTATTCCGTTCAAAAGATCTTGTATTCTTCTTCACTTTCACTGAGGGTAGTACTGTCATCTGCATATATTATCATTGATATCCTTTTCCTGTGAATTTTAATTCTGTTCTTGCCCCTTTCCGTTTCTGTTGTTGTTCCTTCGATGTATAGACTGGAAAGTAGGGATGGATAACTGAAACCCTGACTTATGCACCTTTTAATGCAAGCACTTTGTTTTTGGTCTGCGAATCTTATTGTTTCCTCTTGGATATTGTGCAGCTTTCAGTTTCAGTGAAGGTTGTTTTGACTCTCAGTATGCTGAATCATTCCTTTGCCAGCCACTACGACTAGTGAACTCTGTCATAGTCTTCATAGATAATGGGGTGATGAGTCTATATCTGTCATGCAATCTCATTTTGACTGGATGCACAACTGGGTTAGAGCCTTTTTTCTGCCACGGCCTGGAGCTCTATTGTACCCTGCGTACCCTCAGTTCACCTACAACTTTAATCAGGTGGTTTTCATATTTCATAATTTGTATCCTTTGTGGTGTTGTAATTGTTGGCGAGCAGTGCAACTGCTGTGGTGAGGGTGGGATGTAGTGAGTTATTATCACTGAATGATGTGCCTATATGTCGTATGTATGGTGACAGTTATTAGAGGCTTCCTGGGAAGAATTCCTTCTTGCAGTTGTAGAAGTAGTCCATACGATATACGTTGCAGGTGTTACATTAGTGTGGTGATCTCAAGTTCATCTACATCTAAATCTACATCCACACACCGCAAGCCACCTGACGGTGTGTGGCGGAGGGTACCTTGAGCACCTCTATCGGTTCTACCTTCTATTCCACTCTCGTATTGATTGTCGGTATGCCTCTGAGTAAGCTCTAATCTCTCTGATTTTATCCTCATGGTCTCTTCGCGACATATACGTAGGAGGGAGCAATATACTGCTTGACTCCTCGGTGAAGGTATGTTCTCGAAACTTCAACAAAAGCCCGTACCGAGCTATTGAGCGTCTCTCTTGCAGAGTCTTCCACTGGAGTTTATCTATCATCTCCGTAACGCTTTCGCGATTACTAAATGACCCTATAACGAAGCGCGCTGCTCTTCGTTGGATCTTCTCTATGTCTTCTATCAACCCCATCTGGTACTGATCCCACACTGGTGAGCAGTATTCAAGCAGTGGGCGAACAAGTATACTGTAACCTACTTCCTTTGTTTTCGGATTGCATTTCCTTAGGATTCTTCCAATGAATCTCAGTCTGGCATCTGCTTTACCGACGATCAACATTATATGATCATTCGATTTTAAATCACTCCTAATGCGTACTCCCAGATAATTTATGGTGTTAACTGCTTCCAGTTGCTGACCTGCTATTTTGTAGCTAAATGATAAAGGATCTTTCTTTCTGTGTATTCGCAGCACATTACACTTGTCTACATTGAGATTCAATTACCATTCCCTGCACCAAGCGTCATTTCGTTGTAGATTCTCCTGCATTTCAGTACAATTTTCCATACTCTCGATATACTACAGCATCATCCGCAAAAAGCCTCCATGAATTTCAGATGTTATCCACAAAGTCATTTATATATATTGTGAATAGCAACGGTCCTACGACACTCCCCTGCGGCACACCTGAAATCACTTTTACTTCGGAAGACTTCTCTCCATTGAGAATGACATGCTGCGTTCTGTTATCTAGGAACTCTTTAAACCAATCACACAATTGGTCTGATAGTCCATATGCTCTTCCTTTGTGCGTTAAACGACTGTGGGAAACTGTATCAAACGCCTTGCGGAAGTCAAGAAACACGGCATCTACCTGGAAACCCATTTCTATGGCCCTCTGAGTCTCGTGAACGAATAGCGCGAGCTGGGTTTCACACGATCGTCTTTTTCAAAACCCATGCTGATTCCTAAGAGTAGATTTCTTGTCTCCAGAAAAGTCATTATACTCGAACATAGTACTTGTTCCGAAATTCTACAACTGATCGACGTTAGAGATATAGGTCTATAGTTCTGCACATCTGTTCGACGTCCCTTCTTGAAAACGGGGATGACCTGCGTCCTTTTCCAATCCTTTGGAACGCTACGCTCTTCTAGAGACGTACGGTACACCGCTGCAAGAAGGGGGGCACGTTCCTTCGAGTACTCTGTGTAAAATCGAACTGGTTAGGGTATTGTCGAAGGGAGAGATTTACAATAGCTGCAGATTGTATGGTTTATACTTTATTTTTCTCTAGTGAGCTTAGCTTTTGCTACACAGCGTGTTAGGGGTACAAGCGCAGATATTTTTATTGGTGACTGAGGGCAGTTTGCTCAACAGCATTAGATCAGTATTTACTGCATTTTAGACTAATAATTTAAGTTTTAGGGGTAGCATGTTTTTAGGTTCGTTAGTATCTGCGTCTAAGAATGAGCAAGTCATTAATGTTTGTTTTCCACCAGGCAGCAGGTATTGAAATGTATTCTCGTGAGCGCAAAGCGGGAAGTCTATACTGACAGGCGTAGTCCGCGTAGCGGCCCATTGACGACCGTACAGAAACATTGGGACGTAAATTATGTGACGTGTTTGCGGGAAGACTGTTACACGTGTAGAAAAAAAAACATAATGAAATGGGTACTTATTAAGGGACCAGTGATCATAATATTCGTACTTGTACCTCTAATACCTTGTGTGAGGGGACCTGCACGTGCTGAGCGCACTGCAATCAATACAATAGCCGCGCTACACCTGCGAGAGAAGAAGTAGTGTTCGGTTGGCGTTAAGTCGCGAAATCAGTACTGTACATTGGAGAGCGAGGTAGGGTTGGTGGTGGGGGAAATCTTTGAGCGGACAGCGCAGTGCGGCGCCAGAGGGGGGCGCGTGAGTAATGCCGGGCAGCTGTCGGGCAGGTGCCGCGGCGGCAGGCGGGGTAATTAGTCGCAGTCAGTCACGGCGTGGCGGCGCCAGCGCGCTGCGGATTAGCACGGCCGCATCTGCGCCTACCCGGACCGCCGAGGTGCTCGCTGTAAACAACGGCTCCGGCCAATCACGGGGAGGGCTCACGCCACACGTCTCGGGCAGCCTGCCACCGCCCAACACTTTCAGCTGTTAAGCCTTCTGGCCTTCTGGCTGCACTGACGTCAATACAGCTGGTCGCTTTATCCATTGCCAGGAACTTTGGGGGACACTGGTAGTATACGATATATAGATGAGCCAAGAGGGAATAATGGACGACCAGGAACGAAGTGCTCGGATTAAAAAGGGTATAGGACAAGGATGTAGCCTTTCGCTCCTACTGTACATCGAGGAAGCAATGATGGAAATAAAAGAATGGTTCAGGAGTGGAATTAAAATTGAAGGTGAAAGGATATCAATGATAAGATTCACTGACGACATTGCTATCCTGACTGAAAATGAAGAAGAATCACACTATATGCTGAATGTAATGAACAATACAATGAGTACAGAATGTGGACTGTGAGTACATCGAAGAAAGACAAAGTAATGAGAAGTAGCAGAAATGAGGACAGCGAGAGACTGATGGTCACGAAGTAGATGAAGTCAAGGAATTCTGCTACCTAGGCTGCAAAATAACCAATGACGGACGGAGCAAGGAGGACATCAAAAGCAGACTCGCTATGGCAAAAAAGGCATTTCTGGCCAAGAGAAGTCTACCGATATCAAATACCGGCCTTAATTTGAGGAAGAAATTTCTGAGGATGTACGTCTGGAGTACAACATTGTATGGTAGTGAAACATGGAGTGTGGGAAAACCGGAACAGAAGAGAATCGAAGCATTTGACATGTGGTGTTACACACGAATGTTGGAAATTGGGTGGACTGATAAGGTAAGGAATGAGGAGGTTCTGCGTAGAATCGGAGAGGAAAGGAATGTGTGGAAAACACTGATAAGGAGAAAGGACAGGGTGATACGACGTCTGTTAAGACATGAGAGAATTATGTCCTCCGTACTAGAGGGACCTGTAGAGGGCAAAAACTGTAGACGAAGACAGAGATTGGAATACATCCAGAAAATAATTGAGGACGTAGGTTACAAGTGCTACTCTGATATGAAGAGGTCACCGGAGAGGAGTTCGTGGCGGGCCGCAACAAACCTATCAGAAGACTGTTGAAGAAAAAAAAAAAGCTAATGCAGTGTGCTGAGCTACTCTCTTCTGCAAGAAGGAAGTCAGTACCAAGACTAAGTTATCTGTGCACCGTTCAATCTTTCGACCACCGATTTTGTTGTATGGGAGCGAAAGCTGGGTGGATTCAGGTTACCTTATCAATAAGGTTGAGGTTACGGATATGAAAGTAGCTAGGATGATTGCAGGTACTAGTAGATGGGACCAATGGCAGGACGGTGTCCAGAATGAGGAAATCAAAGAAAAGCTGGGAATGAACTGTATAGATGTAGCAGTCAGGGAGAACAGGCTTAGATGGTGGGGTCATGTTACACGCATGGGAGAAGCAAGGTTACCCAAGAGGCTCATGGGTGCAGCAGTAGGGGGTAGGAGGAGTCGGGGTAGATCAAGGAGAAGGTACCTGGATTCGGTTAAGAATGATTTTGAAGTAATAGACTTAACATCAGAAGAGGCACCAATGTTAGCACTGAATAGGGGATCATGGAGGAATTTTATAAGGGGCACTATGCTCCAGACTGAACGCTGAAAGGCATAATCAGTCTTAAATGATGATGATGATGATGATGATGATGAAAAAGGAGAAGAAGAAACAGGAACTTTTCCGGCCTATATCCGTAGATATTATTGTGCGTGGAACCGGGTAATAATACAAGTAGTCTGCGCTCTCGTGCTAAAAAGCTACAGCTGTCACCTGTGAAATGCGCAACTGGATCAAACACGAGACGGCCGTCGTAGATTCCGTAGCTGGTTTACACTGCACGGTGGCAGCTGGGTTTCGTCTACGCCAAAGGCAAGTGTTTGGACATCCTGTATTGGTTGTGATCGGCGACTTTAAGGCTACGGTAGTGAATTGGTCTTGACTGGAATTGTTTCCCTTTGTACATCTAAAGCTGCATCTGTGCTCTGCTAACCACTGTGAAGTGGATGGCACTGAGTACGTCCCACCGTATCAGTTCTATGCACATATGGAACGCGGCAAGAATGACCGTTTATATGCCTCTGGGTAATATTTTGCACAAGATCCCTGTGGGAGTGATCCATAGAAGGTTTTAGCATGTTTCTAGTCATAATTTAAAAACGTTTCTTGAAACTTTGTTAGTAGATTTTCCGGGATAGTTTACCTCTATCTGGGAGATTTGACATTTCGTGCTGCCCTTCCCTGTGTACGTTCAGTATCCTCTGCGAGTCCTGCTTCGTACTGTAACGGTACTTGAATTACCTAATCATTACAGAACCTCACCTCAACCTCTCGATACCAGCAATATTATACTGTGTTTCTGTAAAATAGTTCACATATTTCTGTGACTACATTCAGATTTGATTTCATTAATGTAGAGGTACTTCGATACATCGACATGTATATATTGCAATGATATTATTCTTATGTGTATTCTTTCTTTTGTCACTAGGATCTTTGACGTACTTGTAACTCTCAATTTTGGGCGCGTAAACGGTTATTAGAGAGTCAAGTCTTGGTCGTCATGTTGAAAAGACGCAAATTGTAGTCAGTTTATCAAATGTGAACTTTAACAGTGAGGAAGATATTTTCAAGTATGTTTTGTATTGTGAAGTTATGTTGCAACAAAAGTAATAAAAAATAAGTATAACTTAAATTCGGAGTGCTGATTACTATTTTACATCATCATTGTCCTAACTTGCAAAAGTTTAATAATCAAGAATGGTTTATGAAACACATCTATAAAACTTTTGAATATCGCAGAATAACACCTAGGCCTCTTTGCATCCGAGCTTGGAATCATCACTAACTAGATTTTCGACGATTGAGCCATGAGTTCACAACGAGACCAGCGTGGGAAATGCGAAAAGATGAGTGTCTAGTTTATTCGTTATTTCAAGTAATGACTTTAATAACTGTGCTCTAATGACACCTGCCGCATAATATAACTTTGTTGTTGCACGAAAATACAATATTTAGCAGCGTGAGCAACACTACAATCATAATTAATTTTTGACCTTTGTTATGGTAGGGTTGTTAGAGTATGGATCTCACGCACTTCAGCAGTATTCTAGGACGGATCATACGAATGATGTACTGGCAACCTCCTTTGCTGTCTGATTGTGATCCCTAGTCTCCTACCTACAAACCGAATCTGCTACCTGATTTACCGTCGATTAACCCTCTGTGGTCGCTGTGTTTCATGTCCCAAGTAAGCATTACACCAAGGTATTTGTATGAGTTTACCGATTCCAGCTGTGTCTCACTCATATCCATAGGATACTATGTTTCTTGTTTTTTTTTAAAAAAATATTTTATGTGCACAATTTTACATTTCTGAACTTTTAAAGTAAGTTGCTAATCTGTGCGCTATTTTGAAATCTTATCAAGATATGACCGAATATTTGTACAGCTTCGTTACAGATATCTGGATCATTTGCGAGAAGTCAGAGGTTGCTATAATATTAACCACAAGATTAATATTGTACAACATGGGGAGGAAGGGAGCCAGCACATTTCTCTGGAGTAAAACACGAGATACTTCTACATCTGACGATGACTTTCCATCCAAGATAACATGCTGTGTTCTCCCTACTATCCCTACTAAGATACCATCAATCAAGTCACAGATTTCATCTGATACCCAATACGATCGTACTTTTGATAATAAGCATAGATGCAGCTGCGAGTCAAACAGAAACAGAGAGATAGTGGTTTTATTTGACTACCTTGATTCATGGCTTTCAGGATGTCATGTGAGAAAAGTGCGAGTTGCATTCCACATGATCGATGTTTTCGAAAACCATTCTGGTCAGCATTGAGAAGGTCGTTCTGTTGGAGGTAGCTCATTATGTTTCAGCACAGAATATGTTCTACGATTCTACAGCAAATGGATGCCAAGAATACGGGACGGCAGTTTTGCGGATCACTTCTGGCCACCCTTCCTGTAGTGAGCAGCAACTGTTTTGAAAAGTTGTGGATGGAAGCGGCACCTTCCAGACAAGTTCTATTAGCAGAAGCAGGAAAATAAGAGAAACCAGAGCTCACACAGGATGACTTAAATGCTCGTTTTTCCCGCGCGCTCTCAGAGAGTGGAACCGTAGAGAAATAACTTGAACGTGACTCAATGAAGACTGTGCCACGCACTTGATTGTGAATTGCAAGGTAATCATGTAGATGCAGACACTGTGCCCATGCAAATCGGCGACATATTTAACTGTTACGCTGACGAAGTTGTGACTGAATATTGCCATATGTTATATGACCATACAACTTTTTCACGAGCAATTGAATGCCATTAAAAATAGATGGTCCCACTGCAAAACTCCTTGTTGCTTCAGTACATCGGCAGGTGCATACGAGGGCTATTCGGAAAGTAAGGTCCGATCGGTCACGTAATGAAAACCACAGTGAAAATGAAAAACGTTTTATTTGCAACAGTTGGTTACACCTTCCAGGTACGTCTCTACATTGTCGCCGACCCGACCGAGACATTTGTCGTAGCGTTGTACCAACTTTCCAATACCTTCATCCTAGAAGGCATCCCCCTGTGCTTCCTAACAGTTCTCTGCGCTGGGCTGCAGCTTGTTGTCTGTGCAAAACTGTTGTCTCCGTAGACAGCGGTTTATGCGAGCAAAGATGAAAATCAGTTGGGGTCAAGTCTGGCCTGTACGGTGGGTATTCAAACACTCCCCATCGAAAAGGGTGTATGGTCGTCCTCATTGCCCCTTCATTGTGCGACAGGGAACTGTCACGAAGAACGAAGTTCATGACAGTTGTGTGTGGTGCATGAAATCAGGTGAAATCCATCACAAGCAGTCATACGTGGCGGGAGACACTATTTTCCAGGCATCTTTACGTGCTCCCCGTAAATTAATGGCTCTGAGCACTATGGGACTTAACATCTTAGGTCATCAGTCCCCTAGAACTTAGAACTACTTAAACCTAACTAACCTAAAGGCATCACACACATCCATGCCCGAGGCAGGATTCGAACCTGCGACCGTAGCAGTCCCGCAGTTCCGGACTGTAGCGCCTAGAACCGCATGACCACCGCGGCCGGCCGTAAATTAATGCGTATCTCAATTTCGCCTGCTATGATTCACGTAAACATTGTTTCTGACTCTTGAGCCGTTTATTAAGTATAAGGTTTATACGTAACAAGAATAACCGAGGACCCCATGTACACTGAAGAGCCAAAGAAACTGGTCCACCTACCTAAAATCGTGTACGGCCCCCGCGAGCACGCAAAAGTCCCGCAACACGACGTGGCGTGGACTCGACTAATGTCTAAAATAGTGCTGGTGGGAAGTGACACCATGAATCCTGCAGGTCTGGCCATAAATCCAGAGTACCAGGCGGTGGAGATCTCTTCTGAACAGCACGTTGCAACGCATCCCAGATATGCTCAATAATATTCACATCTGGGGAATTTGGTGGCCAGCGAAAGTGTTTAAACTCAACAGTGTGTTCCTAGAGACACTGTGTAGCTATTCTGGACGTGTGGGGTGTCGCATTGCCCTGCTGGAATTGCCCAAATCCGTCGGAATGCACAATGGACATGAATGGATACAGGTGATCAGACAGGATGCTTACCTACGTCTCACCTGTCAGAGTCGTGTCTAGGCGTATCAGTGGTCCCATATCACGCCAACTGCACGCACGCCACGCCGTATACGTCCATCTCCTCGATACAGTTTGAAACGAGACTCGTCCGACCAGGCAACATGTTGCCAGTCATCAACAGTTCAATGTCGGTGTTGAGGGGCCCAAGCGAGGCGTAAAGGTTTGTGTCATAGACCGTCGTCTTCGAAAGCCCGTATCGATGATGCTTCATTGAATGATTTGCACGCTGACACTTTTTGATGGGCCAGCATTGAAATCTGCAGCAATTTGCGGAAGGCTTGCACTTCTGTCAAGGTGAACAATTGTCTTCAGTCGTCGTTAGTCCCGATCTTGCAGAATCTCTTTCTGGCCGCAGTGATTTTGGAGATTTGATGTTTTACCTGACAGAGGAGAATTAAAATCCATGGAGAAGAAATAAAAACTTTGAGGTTCGCCGATGACATTGTAATTCTGCCAGAGACAGCAAAGGACCTGGAAGAGTAGCTGAACGGAATGGACAGTGTCTTGAAAGGAGGATATAACATGAACATGAACAAAAGCAAAACGAGGATAATGGAATGTAGTCGAATTAAATCGGGTGATGCTGCGGGAATTAGATTAGGAAATGAGCCGCTTAAAGTAGTAAATGAGTTTTCCTATTTGGGGAGCAAAATAACTGATTATGGTAGAAGTAGAGAGGATATAAAATGTAAACTGGCAGTGGCAAGGAAAGCTTTTCCGAACAAGAGAAATTTGTTAATATCGTGTATAGATTTAAGTGTCAGGAAGCCGTTTCTGAAAGTATTTGTACGGAGTGTAGCAATGTATGGAAGAGAAACGTGGACGATAAATAGTCTGGACAAGACGCTTTCGAAATGTGGTGCTACAGAAGAATGCTGAAGATTAGATGGGTAGATCACATAACTAATGAAGAGGTATTGAATAGAATTGGAGAGAAGAGAAATTTGTGGCACAACTTGACTAGAAGGAGGTATCGCTTGGTAGGACATGTTCTGAGGCATCAAGGGATCACCAATTTAGTATTGGAGGGCAGCGTGGAGGATAAAAGTCGTAGAGGGAGACCAAGAGATGTAAACACTGAACAGATGCAGAAGGATGTAGGCTGCAGTAGGTACTGGGAGATGAAGAAGCTTGCACAGGATAGAGTGGCATGGAGAGCTGCATCAAACCAGTCTCTGGACTGAAGACCACAACAACAACAACCGGACTCCTGATATTCATCGTACACTCGTGTAATGGTCGTACGGGAAAGTTTTCACCTCATCGCTGCCTCGGAGATGCTGTGTCCCATCGCTCGTGGTCCGACTGTGACACCACTTTCAATCTCTCTTAAATCTTGATAAGCTGCCATTGCAGCAGCTGGAACCGTTCTAACAACTGCGGCAGACACTTGTTGTCTTATATAGTCGTTGCCGACCTCAGTGCCGTGTTCTACCTGTTTATATATCTCTGTATTTGGACACGCACGCCTATACCAGTTTCTTTGGCGCTTCAGTATAGATCCGTGTGGTACACTGTTAGTGAACCACTCTTCCTCCGATCTCGAGAACAGCTATTCACTAAGCATATTCCGTGACTACCTTAACGCGTCTGTCTGCATTCAATTAGTTGGGTAATATGGAAACCAGTTGCCGCATTACACCGTAGTCTGAAAAGGCACAGCGTAACGTGAGCACAGACGCAGGTGGCTACGAATTGCGCCACCCACGGCATACCGCCACCGCGTCTTTGCGTCGGCAGGCCGAGTTATAGCACGGGAGCGGGGGGCGGGATAATGGCGGAGGAAGGGGCCTAATAGCGCACGAGGCGGCGCGGGCCCGGGGTCGGCCGTGAAATCGCCGCTGTAAAGTCCGCTGACCGTGAAACGCGCTCGCCAGCCGCCTCCGCCAAACATAAACACCGCCTCGGAGCGCCGCGCCGCTCCGCGCCGGCCGGATTAGCAGGGATTTATGAGGGCCGCGGGGGCGGCGACAGCGGCCCGTGCAATATCTGCCCGCCCCCGGAGCTTCCCTCCTCTAAATTGTTACCGAGTTACTCGGCGCCACCTCGCCGCCACTGTGGCGTGGGTGTCCTGCAGTTCGTGTCACCCCGCTACCCTTGTATTCCGTGAAATGTAACTTTATTGCAGTGTCTAGGGCGCAAATACACCACTTTAGTCTTCACTCTAAAAACATGGCGTTACTGTCGACACGGCGGTTACAAGTATCCCCAAACTGCGAGGACTTCAAAGTTGGTGACGTAAGATTCACATTAGTCAGTGAAGCTTCTTATTCAAAGAAGCCATTAAAACATTAACCTACACCGACAGAAGGACATCACGGAAAAGTTAAGTGTGGACGGTTGGTTGGTTGATCTGGGGGTGGGATCAAACAGCGAGGTCATCGGTCCCATCGGATTAGATAACGAAATCGGCGTTGCCCTTTCACAGGAACTATCCCGGCACTTACCTGAAGCGATTTAGGAAAATCATGGAAAACGTAAATCACGATGAGGTTTTCACTCTGCAGCGGAGTGTGGGCTGATGTGAAACTTCCTGGCAGATTAAAACTGTGTGCCGGATCGAGACTCGAACTTGGGACCTCTGCCTTTCGCGGGCAAGAGCTCTACCATCTGAGCTACCCAAGCACGTCTCACGCCCCGTCCTAACAGCCTTACTTCTGCCAGTACCTCCTCTCCTACCTTCCAAACTTTACAGAAGCTCTCCTGCGAACCTTGCAGAACTAGCACTCCTCAAAGAAAGGAGTCTCGCTCCGGCACACAGTTTTAATCTGCCAGGAAGTTTCGTATCAGCGCACACTCCGCTGCAGAGTGAAAATCTCATTCTGGAAACATCCCCCAGGCTGTGGGTTAGCCAAGTCTCCCCAATATCCTATCTTTCAGGAGTGCTAGTTCTGCAAGGTTCGCAGGAGAGCTTCTGTAAAGTTTGGAAAGTAGGAGACGAGGTACTGGCAGAAGTAAGGCTGTTAGGACGGGACGTGAGTCGTGCTTCGGTAGCTCAGATGGTAGAGCACTTGCCCACGAAACACAAAGGTCCCAAGTTCGAACCTCGGTCCGGCACACAGTTTTAATCTGCCAGGAAGCTTCGTAAATCAGCATGATCGGATGCGGGTTAGAACTGCCGTCCTGCCGAATGCGGGTACAGTGAGCTAACCACTGCGCCTCCTCGGTCTCGGATGACATATATGGTATTGAACCACCGGTCCTCAGTATAATACCTAAAACACTCCTTCACGCATCAAACATGTACAAAATTTGGGCAAAAATATGGAGCCACCGCGAGAATTACGTGCTTAAACATTAATGCAGGTGCTAGTCAAGCAAACAGGTTGCGCTGTCGTATTAGACCACGAAAAGAAGCTGTGCCATGTTCGCACTACGTTGCAGGCCATAGTCGTGGTCAAAAGTGTTCTGTGTACGTGCGAGTGTATTATGTCGGAGCAAAGTGAATTATAACGTGCGCATATTGTTGGTGCATGTATGGTGACTGCTTCTGTAACCACGGTCGCCGATGTGTTTGTAGTTTATAGAGGCACCTTATCCAATGTTTTTACCGCGTGCAGGAACAGTGGAAAAGCATTATCCACTAAATTACAGCGCGGACGGAAGTGTCTGTTGCGTGATCGCCAAGAACAGTCACTGAAAAGAATTAGGACAAAAAATAAAGATGATGACAGCTGAAAAACTCACTGTAGAACAGAATGTCGCACTCGTGAACCCTATCAGCACGAGGGCAGGAAGTCCTGGAACTGGAAAAAAAAAAACACTTATCAGCATAAGATGAGTTTTGCTTGCACTGTTTCCAATGTATGGCAGAATTAACGGCGGGGGTTCGGTGATAATTTGTGAGGCCATATCGTGGTGTTTCATGCATCCCATGGTTCCTCTGCAAGGTTACATTACTGCCTAGGATCATGTGATGACCATTTTGAGTGATAAGGTCCACCCCACTGAACAACGTCTGTTCCCCAAGCGTGATGTGATCTAAGGTGACAGGACGACTGTTTACGCAGCTCGCATCGTCCAGGACTCTTTTTGTGAGCTCGCGAATAAATTATCGCATCTCCCCTGTGAACCACAGCCACTGGATGCCAACATTATTGAGCCCGTGTGGCATAATTTGGATAGTTTAGCGCCTGACTACTATCTATCCCCATCGCCTTTATCTGAACTTCCCATTATTTTGCACGAAGGTTGGTAATATAAGATTCCGTAACAAGCCATATGTGACCTGTTTTTATCCATATTTATCCATTCCGAGACTACTGGAAACTGCTTAAAATGCCAACGATCTTCCAACTCCGTGTTATGCGTGGTAATCTGCTGCGGTTTTTGTATTTCCTTATTTTTGTCCACCACCTAAACGCAATATTTTTCGTTCTATACACGTATTGAACGACCATCTACTTCCTTTCCCTTTTCCAATCCTTGCAATGATTTCACCGCCTTTATCAGCTGTTGAGGTCGTAGGAAATTTCGATTTCACAATCCGTATTAGCAATCCGAGAAAGTTGATAAATACACATGATGACAATTATTGAACTATATGGAAAAAAACGTAAATTAGTTACAAACTACGGGGTGCACACATTTTATTCAAAATGTAAACGTCACTACAGATATTCGGATTTAGGTTGTGACATGTTCGCTATCCCTGCCATCATTGGCGATGGTGTGGCGCAGACGAACAGCGAAATTCTGCATGACCCGCTGAAGTGTCGGAACACCGACGCTGTGGATGACCTCCTGAACGGCTGTGGTTTTGGGTTATTACTGTACATCTTGTCTCTGATATAGCCCCACAAAGAGGAGTCGCATGTGTTCAGATCCGGAGAATATGGCGGCCAATAGAGCCCCATGCCAGTGGCCTCTGGGTACCCCAGATCCAGAATGCGGTCCCGAAAGTGCTCCTCCAGGACATCAAATACTCTCCTGCTTCGATGGGGTCGATCTCCGTCTTGCATGGACCAGATATTGTCTAAATCAGAGTATCTTCGCATTATGGGGATGAAATAATCTTATAAAACCTCCACGTACCGTTCGGTAGTCACCGTGCCATCATGAAATATCGCACCGGTTATTCCGTGACTGGACACTGCACACCACACGGTCACCCTTTGAAGGTGAAGAGACTTCTCGATCGCGAAATGGCGATTCTCAGTTCCCCAAATGCGTCAGTTTGGCTTATTGACGAACCCATCAAAATGAAAGTTATCTTCGTCGCTTAGCTTCTCTTGCGACTGTCATTTAGAACGAAAGCTCCGTCCCAATGTACTTCTTTGGAATATAAACTCTTTTGAGTTGTCTTAGAACAGTGGACTGAAGAAAATTTTGGCAACATGTCCATTTTCTTAGTAGCCGTCTCGTTAATACCTTCCTGGGTTTTAGGTATAATATAGAGAAAAAGAGAACATTGGCAGGCTGACCTTTAATGGGCTGCTTAAGTGTATTCACTAGACTGATATGTAGCCATTGTGTCAGAACGGAGCGTCTCTTGGCCTTCACTGTAATAATATGAGATTATAGCCTGGCCAGTTCTTTGGAGTTCCTTGTAGGTGGCTGCAGCTTGACTGGGGTGAGACGTACGTTTGGCAGCAACAGCATTTCTGATCATTATTGCTTATACGTGTCGCCAAACTACTGCACGTGACCTCCGAGCTGATGGAGTGTCTACGCTCAGGTATAGCAGCCGAGTGTGTCATTGTAGGACTGCATCTTGTCTTCTCCTCCTCCCAGCGTTCGCCTTTCTTTTGATTTGACAGTTTCGGTATTTCGTCCTTTCATTGCTCCTGAGTAACGTCTTCTTGTCTCACGCTAAAAAAAAGATACACTCGTCGAAAAAGCTTGTTCCAGGAGCATTCTCCAATAATCTTTAGTTTGCTAGTATCCAGCACAGAAACGCTCTGTTCTGGTGAGAGGTAAATCTTCTCTTCTCTGCTTGTGCGTTATCGCCACAGACATGTCAACCAAGCTGGCTCTTGTGGATGTTCGTCTCGGGCGCCACGTCGTCGCAAGAAGCGCTCTTTCCTGTCTTGTCTGTGTACCAGACACAGTACGAACTGTTGCTAATTTTAACCACTGTGAAATCAGTTCTGCGGTAATTTCATGCTCTGAGGTGGTCAGTGAATGCTTAGTATCGCTATCGTAGATATATTTCTTTTCTATAAAGCTCTGAGATCATGAGAACACTCTTTTTAATGGGTGCCGAATTCCTAGTTTTCCATTTCGACCTTTTTATAGCCCGTACAGTATTACAGAATTGAATAAACAAAAGAAACGGAAAATAAGTAAAAATGAACGTACATGATTAAGAGAAAACAGGACATTCAGCCGTCTACAGGGATTGAAATAAATTAGTGGTGACTGGGACCCCCAACCCGAATGCTCCGCTCCTCTAGACCATATAAAATTAGTCGTCGGTAAAGCAGATGCCAGACTGAGATTCATTGGAAGAATCCTAAGAAAATGCAGTCCGAAAACAAAGGAAGTAGGTTACAGTACACTAGTTCGCCCACTGCTTGAATACTGCTCAGCAGTGTGGGATCCGTACCAGATAGCGTTGACAGAAGAGATCGAGAACTCCAGTGGAAGACTCTGCAGGAGAGACGCTCAGTAGCTCGGTACGGGCTTTTGTTGAAGTTTCGAGAACATACCTACGTATATCTCGCGAAGAGGCCATGAGGATAAAATCAGAGAGATTAGAGCCCACACAGAGACATACCGACAATCTTTCTTTCCACGAACAATACGAGACTGGAACAGAAGGGAGAACCGATAGAGGTACTGCATGTACCCTCCGCCACACACCGTCAGGCGGCTTGCGGAGTATGGATGTGGATGTAGATGTAGAGTGGTTGCGTCAACCGCCTCGGGCATCCGGACACCCTTAACAGCCAACCCAAATCCTCAATCTGTCACGCGCAAGTAGCACCCCTATCCACTACCCTCACTGGTCGTAGCATTCGTCACAAAGGTTCGGAATACGTGGTGCATCCACTCTGAAAGTACCGGCAGCCGTCCTCGCTCATAGATATAATTTTTACTACAGACGTCTGAAGTGTACGGGAGTGGACAAAGTTAGCGAATTGTGAGACTGTCTGTTTTGCGTGTGGTTTTGCTGTTAACTAGTCTCTTATGGTGGCCGTTTTTCTATTGTTTCTTGAAAGTTCGTGAAATGTTGTCGGATGACTAAGAATGACGCCTGCCTTGCGAAATTACCTCGCCTATCATTTTTCGATGGACGCTTCGAGCATATGAGGAGGAACGGGAGTCCGACAGCGTTGTTCAGAGTAAAAATATAGCATTTCAGTGTTTGACCGCTATTTTTTATTTTTAATGACCGGTTTCAGGCTAGCTGCCCACCTTCAGATCTATTAGACAAAGTTACAAATATAATTAATAAGAGAAATACATTTACTGATAGAAATATCTTAGTTTACAAAAAGAAGAAATTTTGGAATGTATTAAATGTCAACATACCATATATTGCAGTTACAGAGTAACTTGTCAGTAAATTTTAATCTGCTAAAAGCTTATATCGCAGTTTTGGAGAAACCTGATTGGAAACAGTAAAAAGTGCCCTCTACCTATAAGAATTGTGCATATGTTATTTTTTAACCGTACGTATTAATGGCGAGTATACTTTTTAATAAAACATTTTTTTTTTGCGTGGGCCATGAACCTAAATAATTTACACAAATGTAAAAAAAAATTTTTAAAGGAAAAAGTATAATTAAAATGTAGATATTATTTCGTAAATGTGCGTTTCCTCTTCATTGTATTGATTGGTGGTGGAGAGGGTTTCTTTTTTTTTTTTTTGGTCGTCAGTCTACTGACTGGTTTGATGCGGCCCGCCACGACGCCACGAATTTCCTTTCCTCTGCTAACCTCTTCATCTCAGAGTAGCACTTGCAACCTACGTCCTCAATTATTTGCTTGACGTACTCCAATCTCTGTCTTCCTCTACAGTTTTTGCCCTCTACAGCTCCCTCTAGTTCCATGGAAGTCATTCCCTCATGTCTTAGCAGATGTCCTATCATCCTGTCCCTTCTCCTTATCAGTGTTTTCCACATATTCCTTTCCTCTCCGATTCTGCATAGAACCTCCTCATTCCTTACCTTATCAGTCCACCTAATTTTCAACATTCGTCTATAGCACCACATCTCAAATGCTTCGATTCTCTTCTGTTCCGGTTTTCCCACAGTCCACGTTTCACTACCACACAATGCTGTACTCCAGACGTACATCCTCAGAAATTTATTCCTCAAATTAAGGCCGGTATTTGATATTAGTAGACTTCTCTTGGCCAGAAATGCCTTTTTTGCCATAGCGACTCTGCTTTTGATATCCTCCTTGCTCCGTCCTTCATTGGTTATTTTACTGCCTAGGTAGCAGAATTCCTTAACTTCATTGACTTCGTGACCATCAATCCTGATGTTAAGTTTCTCGCTGTTCTCATTTCTACAACTTTTCATTACCTTCGTCCTTCACCGATTTACCCTCAAACCATACTGTGTACTCATTAGACTGTTCATTCCGTTCAGCAGATCATTTAATTCTTCTTCACTTTCACTCAGGATAGCAATGTCATCAGCGAATCGTATCATTGATATCCTTTCACCTTGTATTTTAATTCCACTCCTGAACCTTTCTTTTATTTCCATCATTGCTTCCTCGATGTACAGATTGAAGAGTAGGGGCGAAAGGCTACAGCCTTGTCTTACACCGTTCTTAATACGAGCACTTCGTTCTTGATCGTCCACTCTTATTATTCCCTCTTGGTTGTTGTACATATTGTATATGACCCGTCTCCCCCTATAGCTTACCCCTACTTTTTTCAGAATCTCGAACAGCTTGCACCATTTTATATTGTCGAACGCTTTTTCCAGGTCGACAAATCCTATGAAAGTGTCTTGATTTTTCTTTAGCCTTGCTTCCATTATTAGCCGTAACGTCAGAATTGCCTCTCTCGTCCCTTTACTTTTCCTAAAGCCAAACTGATCGTCACGTAGCGCATTCTCAATTTTCTTTTCCATTCTTCTGTATATTATTCTTGTAAGCAGCTTCGATGCATGAGCTGTTAAGCTGATTGTGCGATAATTCTCGCACTTGTCAGCTCTTGACGTCTTCGGAATTGTGTGGATGATGCTTTTCCGAAAGTCAGATGGTATGTCGCCAGACTCATATATTCTACACACCAACGCGAATAGTCGTTTTGTTGCCACTTCCCCCAATGATTTTAGAAATTCTAATGGAATGTTATCTATCCCTTCTGCCTTATTTGACCGTAAGTCCTCCAAAGCTCTTTTAAATTCCGATGCTAATACTGGATCCCCTATCTCTTCTAAATCGACTCCTGTTTCTTCTTCTATCACATCAGACAAATCTTCACCCTCATAGAGCCTTTCAATGTGTTCTTTCCACCTATCTGCTCTCTCCTCTGCATTTAACAGTGGAATTCCCGTTGCACTCTTAATGTTACCACCGTTGCTTTTAATGTCACCAAAGGTTGTTTTGACTTTCCTGTATGCTGAGTCTGTCCTTCCGACAATCATATCTTTTTCGATGTCTTCACATTTTTCCTGCAGCCATTTCGTCTTAGCTTCCCTGCACTTGCTATTTATTTCATTCCTCAGCGACTTGTATTTCTGTATTCCTGATTTTCCTGGAACATGTCTGTACTTCCTCCTTTCATCAATCAACTGAAGTATTTCTTCTGTTACCCATGGTTTCTTCGCAGCTACCTTCTTTGTACCTATGTTTTCTTTTCCAACTTCTGTGATGGCCCTTTTTAGAGATGTCCATTCCTCTTCAACTGTACTGCCTACTGCGCTATTCCTTATTGCTGTATCTATAGTGTTAGAGAAGTTCAAACGTATCTCGTCATTCCTTAGTACTTCCGTATCCCACTTCTTTGCGTATTGATTCTTCCTGACTAATGTCTTGAACTTCAGCCTACTCTTCATCACTACTATATTGTGATCTGAGTCTATATCTGCTCCTGGGTACGCCTTACTGTCCAGTATCTGATTTCGAAATCTCTGTCTGACCATGATGTAATCTAATTGAAATCTTCCCGTATCTCCCGGCCTTTTCCAAGTATACCTCCTCCTCTTGTGATTCTTGAACAGGGTATTCGCTATTACTAGCTGAAACTTGTTACAGAACTCAGTCTTTCTCCTCTTTCATTCCTTGTCCCAAGCCATATTCTGCTGTAACCTTTTCTTCTACTCCTTCCCCTACAACTGCATTCCAGTCGCCCGTGACTATTAGATTTTCGTCCACCTTTACATACTGCATTACCCTTTCAATATCCTCATACACTTTCTCTATCTGTTCATCTTCAGCTTGCGACGTCGGCATGTATACCTGAACTATCGTTGTCGGTGTTGGTCTGCTGTCGATTCTGATTAGAACAACCCGGTCACTGAACTGTTCACAGTAACACACCCTCTGCCCTACCTTCCTATACATAACGAATCCTACACTTGTTTATACCATTTTCTGCTGCTGTTGATATTACCCGATACTCATCTGACCAGAAATCCTTGTCTTCCTCCCACTTCACTTCACTGACCCCTACTATATCTAGATTGAGCCTTAGCATTTCCCTTTTCAGGTTTTCCAGTTTCCCTACCACGTTCAAGCTTCTGACATTCCACGCCCCGACTCGCAGAACGTTATCCTTTCGTTGATTATTCAATCTTTTTCTCATGGTAACCTCCCCCTTGGCAGTCCCCTCCCGGAGATCCGAATGGGGGACTATTCCGGAATCTTTTGCCAATGGAGAGATCATCATGACACTTCTTCAATTACAGGCCACATGTCCTGTGGATACACGTTACGTGTCTTTTAATGCAGTGGTTTCCATTGCCTTCTGCATCCTCATGTCGTTGATCATTGCTGATTCTTCCGCCTTTAGGGGCAATTTCCCACCCCTAGGACAAGAGAGTGCCCTCAACCTCTATCCGCTCCTCCGCCCTCTTTGACAAGGCCGTTGGCACAATGAGGCTGACTTCTTATGCCGGAAGTCTTCGGCCGCCAATGCTGATTATTTATCAAAATTTAGGCAGTGGCGGGGATCGTACCCGGGACCGAAGACGTTTTGATTATGAATCAAAGACGCTACGCCTAGACCACGGGTCTCTATACGTCAGAATGTGTACAACACCACGCCAAGTCCTGTTCCGCCGCGCCCAATTCACCTCGCCGCCTGTAGGCGGAGGGCCGTTCCGCTGCAGCTCGTTCTTACTAGAGCGTGCTGTTGCTTCAAGAGTAAGCCTAAAACAGGTCTTTAAAAATCTCATAATAACTTCTGTGCATAAAATCACTTTGATCATTAAGTAGTAGATCTGGGTTTTTTCTTTGATTAGCGTATATTTCAATCTCTTCGAGAACGTTAAGTTAGAGACTTTTTGGAGTTTTATGTAGCACCTCCATTTGTTCATTTATATTACTCACTTCATGTTTACTATCTTTTACATGCGCTCCAAATGCTGTCCGATTGCTATGTCTGTAATGTTCCCTGTATCGAATTTCAAAATTTCGCCCTGTCTGTCCTATATAATAGCTGTCACATTCAGCACATTTGGTCTTATATACTCCGGAATTGTTGTATTTCATTTGTTTTGTCATTGCTGCTTTATGGCTTAGTCTATGTGCCATTTGCCCTTTATTCAATGCCACAGCGATGTTTTTTGGAAAGCATTTAGCAATTCTTTCCGACACACGCCCTTTGTATGTCATGGTGACAAACTTCTTCTTAACTTTAAGTTTCCTAGAATCATTATTGACACCCGCGGATTTGATTTTGATCTTGTTAAACATACTGTGGGGCGGCGGGTGGAATAATTGTTAATGTTCCTATTATTTATTTAATGCTGTTGTTTGCCGTTCTCAACACTGGCTCTCTAACTACAATATTGGCAACGAGAAAGTGATTAGCAAAACGTGAAGCCTGTAATTAGAATTCCTAGTGCCCACTTCATCTGAGAAATACATTTATAGCAACAGCTTATAGCTCTGAGGAATTAGGAGATTGTCTGGGATTCATAATCAAAAACCATTCTCTCTAAAATGTTCACTATATTCTGAAAGTCACAGACCAAAAAGAATCCACACAATCCAACTATCAGAGCAATTCAGAATCTAATGCGCTGATGCCACTATAACTGTTCAAATTAAGTGAATGCTCGCCATAATTTGATGATAATGTTCATGAAACTCCACGCTAAATAATGGTAGAATGTCTGTCCTGCGGCGGCACGTGAAAATACGACATACACAAACTGAAGATAGATCATTAAAGTCATCCCAGAATTAACACTTCACTCGAAAACGATTTCATGGTTACGCGTATCCTGAGGAACTTATTACGGCATCCGAGGCTGTTTATAGCAATGATACCGACGCTATGCGGCTCCCGGCACAGGTGGTGCGCTAATCAGCGTCTGGAGAGAACTGGGGCCTCTTCTTTTCTCGCGCAGCGTTCTTACATATAAAGCCGCGGTGCGGACGGCTAAGGGAACGCCTGATGAAATCTGCTCTCCCGACTAGCCGCTGGGCTAGTAATGCACCACTTTAAGTTATCAAATAAATCATTGCTTCCTTTGCTCATGGCTGATGAAGCTCTCAATTTAAATGTGCAATCAGAACACAGGTAAGTAATCATAATAAAAGTCTGACGTGGCTAAGTCAAATATTTTGGGCGAGATAATTAATTTTATTACACTACACGCAGTAGACGAGCTCTGAACTTGCCCTTTGGAGATACGCTATCGCTATAGTTTTATAGTTATTCAGTTGAAACTTCTCACCTCTTTATGATTATAGTGGATCTCCCTTCTACTTAAATTTAAACATCCTACCTTTATTTATTAGCCTACTTAATCTATCTTGCTTCCTTAATTTCTAAGACAAAAACCAGAAAATCATGAATTTCAATTAAATTTTAATTTGTGAGATCCAGAATACTGTTTCTACTAAATTATTATGCAAAAGGAATCTAAATATAAATTTTTAAGTTTCTAGCTCTTTTCTGTTGCGCCAATGATTTTTACAGAAAAACGTCCAAATTTCGAAAATGGTTAAAGTTATTGAACTGATATTCAACACATATTGATTTAGTATCACTCCTGACATGCTAGAAACGTTTCAGGTTATTTACTTCATTTTAAAGTATTGCGCAATATTTGTGACGTCAGAGCTAGTTACGGCGGACTAGGCTGGCACACAATGGAAAGACTGATGTGAATTTTATAAGGCGTGAGTATGCTGCTTCCCTACAATACGTGTAACATCTTGTGTCCTGTATTCATTAGCTGCTGCAACTTGCTTAGTAATACCTAGTTCTTTCTGCAACTCATCTTCCTTTAGAGGCAAGCTCAGGGCTCTATTGCACATTACATGAAAGTACGCTCTTTTATGCTGTTCTGGGTGGTGCGACGTCGCTTCTATGTTGTTCAGAGTGTTGCGACGGTCTACTCGCGCTTCCACCAGTGACCACCAACAGACATCCGGCTGACTGTGTGTACGTGTGCTTCGGTGTGCGCAGAGGGTGCTGGCGATGGCGGACAAGCTGTGCGCCGTGGCGGGCCTGGGCGTCGGCGTCGGCGTCGGCGTCGGCGTGGGCGTCGGCGTCGGCCTGGGCCTGTGCTGCGCCTGCCGGCGGCCCATCTGCGACCGGTACATCATGCGCGTGGCCGACGCCTCGTACCACGAGCGCTGCCTGCAGTGCTGCGTGTGCGGCGCGCGACTCGCCCACACCTGCTTCACCAGGGACCACAAGCTCTACTGCCGCATCGACTACGACAGGTAGGCGCCGCCCACCACTTCACTCCGCCTGCTCAGCACCGCTCAGTCTCGTTGCTGTGGCAGGCTCTATCAAAGCGCATCTGTCATGGCAGCCTATCTGATAAAAAATATCTGGACACCGTTACTGAACACTAATACGAGACTTGTCTGCCATTTGCCTTTGGTTGGTTGTTTGATTTGGGGGGAGGGGACCTAACACCGAGGTCATCAGTGCCATCGGATTAGGGAAGGATGGGGAAGGAAGTCGGCCGTGACCTTCCAAAGGAACCATCCCGGAATTCGCCTGAAGCGATTTAGGGAAATCACGGGGTCCCGGATGCGGGTTTGAGCCGTCATCCTCCAGAATGCGAGTGCAATGTGCTAACCGCTGCGCCACCTCGCTCTGCCATTTGCCTTTGTGATGTGATTCAACTCTGCCAGAGACACTTTCAGTGAGGTGTCTGAACGTCTGTGGATGCACGACGGCCCACAGAGGCGAGACCAGTGAAGCCAGGGATGTTGGACGCTGGTGTCCACAGCGAATTCGACGTTCTAATCACTCCAAAGGTGTTCCACTGGGTTCAGAACGAGGCTTTAGCCAGACCAGTCCATTTCAGAAATGTTAATGTCCTCAAACCATTGACTCACATATATTCCTTTATGACAGGGTGTAGTGTGATTTTGATACAGACAGTAGTCCTCTGCAAGTTGTTCCTCTGCTATATGCGGTACACAGTGCCGTAAAATACAGAGTCTGCCAGGAAAATGTATGCACACTTTAAGGAACGAAAAGTATTACTTATATGTTTCTTTCTTTTTTTTCGCTGATGTCATAGTCCCGTAGCGATCGCAGGGTCGGCGTGGTTACAACGGATTTGGCAATGTTAGTGTTAGGGATGGCCGCCAGCCCGTACCCCCAGGATGGAATCAGTGTAACCCAACTGTCTGCATCTAGTGTAAATTGTGAAATAGTGCGAACGTGTTTCAAATGTCTGCGACGCGTGTAACTGAGACGGAACTTGGGGACCAGCCCAGTATTCACCTATCGGGATGTGGAAAACCGCCTAAAAACCACATTCAGGGTAGTCGGCACACCGACCCTCGTCCGGACGGATTCCATCCGGGGCGGGTGCGCCTACCCGAGTCGAGGAAGCAGCCCGTTAGCGCTCTCGGCTACTCTGGTGGGTAAAAGTATTACTTATGTGTTTATTTTACATTTAATAATTGATCACACATGCCGTACAACCTTCAGTTTAGCACACAGTTACTTTAAATGTCCAAAATATTCACGTCGATAGACGGTATCTTTCACAGTTCCCTACAAGTATAAGTCTATATGTGTTAGATCTGGCGACCGTGGACGGAACTCTTCGTCCAGTCCGATGCCCCTGAAAACTGTCATCCGGGAAAGCTCATGCAGCTAGGTGGTAGTGTGGTGGCGCCCCGTCCTGTTGGCAGAGGATCTCTTCATTAACTCCATAAAGCGTGAGTACACCTGGCAAAGTTGATGTGCGTAACATTTCCAGGTACACTTCTCCAGTGACGGTAGCATCAAAGAAAAAGGGTCCTGCTAAGCCCCTACATGATAGTCCACACCACACCGAACGCCTGGTAGATTCATCGCTTTATCCACATAAACATGCGGATTTTCCGGTGCCCAGTACACACAGTTATGCCGATTCACGGTACCGTTGAGTTCCAATTGTGCCTTGGCACTCCACACTACCTTAGTCACAAATTGCTCGCCGGCCAGCGTGGCCGAGCGGTTCTAGGCGCTTCAGCCTGGAACCACGCGACCGCTACGGTCGCAGGTTCGAATCCTGCCTCAGGCATGGATGTGTGTGATGTCCTTAGGTTAGTTAGGTTTAAGTAGTTTTAAGTTCTAGGCGATTGATGACCTCAGCAGTGAAGTCCCATAGTGCTCAGAGCCATCTGAGCAAATTGCTCGTTATCAGTTACCGTTTGCTGATAGCATTCGCAAAATTGCATTCGGCGATCAGGATCGTTATCATTAATCGCGCGCAGAAATCGTGGAATGTACACATTCCACTTGGCAGCTTTCAGAATTCTTCGTACAGTTGTACTGCTAACCCCCACTTCATGCCCACATTGCGTAGCAGACTTCTGTGGAGAATTAAGAAACGTTTCCAACATGAGAGCGCACGAAGCAGGACTTATAGCTCTACGCTGTCTTCCTGATCTTCCTTTGTGAATATCACAAATCGTTCCTTGCAATTCAAACTTGTCAATGATGCGTTTAATTGTTTTGCGCGGTGGCGGTTCTGTTTCAATCTCCCGCCTCCACTGACCTTGCACTTCAACTGCATTATCAAACTTGAAAAACCACTTCACAACACATTTTCCTTGCTAAAATGTCAAGCGTGCTCCACCAATCATGTCTTCCCAAAACCGAGATGAAAGTACTAACATCTGTTGAACCAATGTCCGTACTACAACACACTCGTAACTCAAATCGAACGACTATATCGATATCTCGATAGAGCCTGACAAAGACTATAAACATTTTTCTGGTGCGCTATGTATGTTCGTGTCCTTCTGCAAGCACCGTTTTCTCAAGTGCAATTAGGGGACTACACCCTAAGGACGAAAAACATCTGGCCGAGCGGTTCTAGGCTCTTCAGTCTGGAACCGCGCGACTGCTAAGGTCGCAGGTTCGAATGCTGACTCGGGCATGGATGTGTGTGATGTCCTTACGCTAGTTAGGTTCAAGTAGTTCTAAGTTCTAGGGGATTGATGACCTCAGATGTTAAGTCCCATAGCGCTCAGAGCCATTTTTTTGGAAAACATCCTCACACGGTAACGCCACATATGCCACAGTTCACTGTTAGCACTACACATGTTGTCAGGTGACAATCTGCAGGCATTCGCCAAAGCCAAACCCTTCCATCGATAACACAGTGATTCATGACTCTAAATCACTCGTTTCCAGGCAACCATTGTCGAGTGGCGCCACTCTTTACAATATCTCAGACCGACGCTTACCACTGACAACAGAAGTGCAGAGCTGCTCCACCACTGTGGCGCACCCTTTTTAATACCCTGCGCACAGTCACGGGGCCAGGTGCACAGTTGGAAACACTCTCAAACTCACCACCGATTCCTTGCGCTGATTTCACGCGATCTCAAACCTCACACTTCTCAAACCTCGGTGGTCCCTCTGTGTCGGGGCGTGAGGTCTACCTCTACTTGGCTGATTCGCGCTTCTATTTCACACTCGCATCATCAGCGTCGACTTAGGGAGGTTTACAAGGGCTTAAATGTCTCCGGCGGGCTAGTTTCTCAGGTTACATCCACTGAGCAGTACATGTCCGGTGTCTCTGAACTCCCCCTCACCGACGCATTCTGCTCTCACTCCTTGTCAGCTGACAATACTCCCCAACTCTCCCCCCCCCCCCCCCCCCTTTTGTACTCACGGCTCCGCCTCTTGTGACACCTGGTGGTCCATTCCGCTTTACACAGGGGTGTCCGGATACTTTTGATCAGCTAATGTACACGCGCTTACTTCCGCAATTACGGGAAAATAGTGAAAACAGTAACATCTCCGGAAACGAAGCACATATACGACAGCTGAGTATAACACTCCTCCATTAAAACTGCCTGAAACTGTTACAGGCAAATCAGCACCACGCCTGCGCCGTCTCCGCGTGACACTCATTGACATCCAGACGCGGACCCAAGGGTAGGGTCATCAGTGTCCCCACCACCTCCGATCAAATGTTTAGAAAAATCTTTTGCACATTTACAATCGTCAATTTTCAAATTTATTATCCGATTCTTAGAATAAGAGAAGACCAAAGTTAAATGTCTCGGTAATGCGAAGGAAACTGCTGTTATTAGTTGTTTGCCTGAGAGACAGCTCTGAACCTCTGAAGGCAACACTCCACCTGACTAGAGGCGCCCATGCACAGTCTGATCGTTCCTACTACCGGCAACAAATCCGACATGTTCCAGAGTGCCTGAAGCTTGAGTACGGGGAGGCACAGGGGGAAAGCTCTTTACTGGGAAAATAACAACAGAAAAAACTAATGTTTCCAACACGTAGGCAGAAACGAGCCACACAAACAGCATTCTCATTTGTGCGCTTGTGCTTCATGGAACGCTACGATTGTATGGTGTACAAACTATAACGGGCGGTCAAAAAGTTTTCGTTTGAGGGCGATACTGCAGCGTATATGCCACCCAGCGCGACTCCGATGCGATATGTAGGCAAAGCGGTTAGTGTGGCCTTTGAACAATAACTTTTTGGATGTCAGATCAAACATCTTTCAACCGTCTAATTTGCAAACTTATGTTGGTTGGCTACCAGTTTCGGCAGATGGTGATTGAAGTGATCGCTATGGCAAGCATAAATCTGCGGATGTTAGTATTTGAATGCTGGTCCCTATTTAGACCGGGACCGAGGCGGAATCTATCTACACGTCGTTTAGGAGCCTGAAGATGACATAGTAAATCGCAGAAACTGATAGCCAAATAAAATAAGTTTGGAAATTAGACGGCTGAAATGTGTTGTTTGATTTGACATCCTTTAGCGAATAGCCGAATCCCGCAACCATCTCTGAAAACATGGACATACAGAGAATAACTTTTTGTTCGCCCCTTACATGAAGTTTCGAAATCTCAAATGGTTTCTTGCTATTGTACCTCGTAAATCAGTGGCATGGCACACGAGTACTTTTAAAATGATGGATTCCTATGAATTTCAGTTTCTTTGATGTTACGTTACAGCGATGTTCCAGAAACTGACGGAAATATTTAACTATTACATTAAAACATTTTATATACTGTATTACTTTTCTCGTAATTGAAATCCTAGGCATATGTGGCTTGTCAAACGTTGGGATAACGGCAAGCTATATTTGTAGGGGAAGATTCTGTATGGGGTTCAGGTATGACTGTAATATTCCCTGCCCCCCAACAGTGACGCCAAAGATGCAACATACTTTGAAAATTGCCCTAAACACGAACAAACCGCAAGGTAAACTTAGATCCGCGTCTGTAGATGTTTCTGAAATTAGAAAGGCAATTGGTACTCAAGTAGTAGAGAATACACTCCTGGAAATGGAAAAAAGAACACATTGACACCGGTGTGTCAGACCCACCATACTTGCTCCGGACACTGCGAGAGGGCTGTACAGGCAATGATCACACGCACGGCACAGCGGACACACCAGGAACCGCGGTGTTGGCCGTCGAATGGCGCTAGCTGCGCAGCATTTGTGCACCGCCGCCGTCAGTGTCAGCCAGTTTGCCGTGGCATACGGAGCTCCATCACAGTCTTTAACACTGGTAGCATGCCGCGACAGCGTGGACGTGAACCGTATGTGCACTTGATGGACTTTGTGCGAGGGCGTATAGTGGGCATGCGGGAGGCCGGGTGGACGTACCGCCGAATTGCTCAACACGTGAGGCGTGAGGTCTCCACAGTACATCGACGTTGTCGCCAGTGGTCGGCGGAAGGTGCACGTGCCCGTCGACCTGGGACCGGACCGCAGCGACGCACGGATGCACGCCAAGACCGTAGGATCCTACGCAATGCCGTAGGGGACCGCACCGCCACTTCCCAGCAAATTAGGGACACTGTTGCTCCTGGGGTATCGGCGAGGACCATTCGCAACCGTCTCCATGAAGCTGAGCTACGGTTCCGCACACCGTTAGGCCGTCTTCCGCTCACGCCCCAACATCGTGCAGCCCGCCTCCAGTGGTGTCGCGACAGGCGTGAATGGAGGGACGAATGGAGACGTGTCGTCTTCAGCGATGAGAGTCGCTTCTGCCTTGGTGCCAATGATGGTCGTATGCGTGTTTGGCGCCGTGCAGGTGAGCGCCACAATCAGGACTGCATACGACCGAGGCACACAGGGCCAACACCCGGCATCATGGTGTGGGGAGCGATCTCCTACACTGGCCGTACACCACTGGTGATCGTCGAGGGGACACTGAATAGTGTACGGTACATCCAAACCGTCATCGAACCCATCGTTCTACCATTCCTAGACCGGCAAGGGAACTTGCTGTTCCAACAGGACAATGCACGTCCGCATGTATCCCGTGCCACCCAACGTGCTCTAGAAGGTGTAAGTCAACTACCCTGGCCAGCAAGATCTCCGGATCTGTCCCCCATTGAGCATGTTTGGGACTGGATGAAGCGTCGTCTCACGCGGTCTGCACGTCCAGCACGAACGCTGGTCCAACTGAGGCGCCAGGTGGAAATGGCATGGCAAGCCGTTCCACAGGACTACATCCAGCGTCTCTACGATCGTCTCCATGGAAGAATAGCAGCCTGCATTGCTGCGAAAGGTGGATATACACTGTACTAGTGCCGACATTGTGCATGCTCTGTTGCCTGTGTCTATGTGCCTGTGGTTCTGTCAGTGTGATCATGTGATGTATCTGACCCCAGGAATGTGTCAATAAAGTTTCCCCTTCCTGGGACAATGAATTCACGGTGTTCTTATTTCAATTTCCAGGAGTGTATATCTGCAATAGTTAACTAACTTAAAACAAAGATACTTTTCATCTTCTACCCTGAAGGGTGAAATGGGCTTTTTGAGATCCAGCCCTTTATAAAGACTCGGTTTCCTTTAATCGAAAAGCAGGTGAGCTGTGAGCTGACAGTGGCACAGGAGGGTTTCCCAGTGAGCAGTGTAAGTGGATGGAATTACCAGTGTCTGCCTCATGACCAAGAGAATAATTTAACTGTTGTTAAAAGTGTCGCAAGCAAAAATATGAATGCCTAGTGTATGTCAGTGCATCTGTTAAAGAGTAAGGCTGATGCCGTTCTCGAGCCAGTTCACCAACGACGTTCTGGTGGTAGAGTCTGTAGATACAGCTCTCTGCTTAAAACACACCATGTCTCTACTTGAGTTCCAAACAGTAACCAAGTTACCACTGACGTTCTTGAACATGAGTTGCAAAGTTAAATTCACAATGAAACAAAACTTATTAATCTGTAGCTTTCCTGTTACCTGTATGGATTACTGGATACCGTACATGGCTGCTTAAATAACAGTACGTTAGAAACTATTTGGAATAGATGTATACTTATATGGATACGGTGTCCGAAAGAACAGACACCATATCCATATAAGTATTTAGTTCTTCTTCTGTGCGGATGCACACATATTACCCGATCTCTTACGGTACTTGGTAAGAATGTCTTCCACGAGTAATGAGTGTGCTGGGTAGGGACACTACGAATGTATTGTGTGGACATAAAAGGTGAGAATGTGGCTCTCGCGGGAGGCGTGCGCGAGATAGTCCCTGCAGAGCACTATCCACTATGCCCTTGGTGACTCAGATCGATAGAGCGTCTGCCACGTGAGCAGAAGATCCCGGGTTCGAGTCCCGGTCGGAGCACACATTTTCAACTGTCCCCGTTGATACATATCAATGCCCGTCAGCAGCTTAAGGTATTAATATATAATTCTGTTTTGGAATAGAGGTTATGTTTATCTTTTCTCAATCTCAACTAATAAGTCTTATTACCTCTCGTAGCTCCTCTGTGTTGTTTACACAAGGTGGCACACATCTTTAGCACACGGTCGAGCGCAGGAAATCCCTGCGGAACACTAATAAGGGCGGGAGCTCAGCACCCGCTTTTAAACTGAGCACTCTACCGTGGTTTCCCCTCACTTAGGGGCAACGATCTGTTGAACGTAATGGAGCTGACACGAATCGTTCGCCCTGTTCCGAATGGGCGGCTGTCGGCTGCGGCAGCTGCGACAGGAGTCAGTTTATAATCCCGCCAGCAGATTTCGCGCCGACCGTAATGGGCTTACGACAGCCGCCGGCCAGGATTACAGCGCGAGGCGCTGCTCCCCCGGGGAATTATCCGATCGCTGGCAGAGATGATAAACACTCGACTCAGGTCGGCGCTCGCGCCCTTTGGGGGCTACGGAGCCGGTAAGCACCGCCCAACGTACCAGCGTTCGGGGAAGTCGAACCGCGTAAGTCTCCAGGTCAGATGAGGTCGTCTCTGCAGAGATAAACCTTGAAACAGAGCCCTCACACTGTTCTCAATAATTCACTGACGTAGGCGCGTCTGCGACGGAACGCGTGCGCACTGGGCAACTACTGAGGCTGAACTTGTTGATGTCGTTCCCAGAGATGATCTAGGTCTGGTTTATTATTTGTACAGAAGATGGGCGAATTATAAGGAAGGAACGAAGGAAGATTAGAGTTTAGCGTCCCGTCGATATCGAGGTCATCAGAAGCTCGTAGTGCTTCAAGGATGGCTAAGGGAACCGGCCGTGTCCTTTCAAAGGAATTGTCCTAGTATTTACCTGGAAACATGTAGGGATATCACGATATCACGAAAAACCTCAGTCTGAAATGCCTGACACGGCTCTTGTCGAATGCGAGTCCATCGTTATAACAATTGCACCACTCCGTCGGCAACGAAATCTAAGTACGTTTTATAGAGTTTCATCTACTAAATACTGTTCTGTTGTTTGATTGTGCACTCGAATATTTCAGTTATCGGAAACGTTGTTAGCTGCCAGGAAAGCTGTCCACACCCGACGAGATGAACCGTACACTTTCTTGTATAGCTTGTAGCGTAGCTTATGAGATAGGGAGATTAACTGTGTACCGATAGCGCACATATATTAAGGTCACTTGGGTGTGAAAAGCCATAGTAAAACTGTTTTTATAAAGGCTAATCCCTCATAAAAATGTGAACACCAACTATCCAGCTTCCTTCCCTGGCCTGAAGCATTAGATTTATTTCCTACTGCAGGCGTAATTCGACCTCGTCTGCGTGACCACGGGGAAGTAGCTTCGAAGTGATATTAGATGAAGTGCAGAAGAGGGCAGTACAACTCCACTGAAATAACCGTGGCTTGCTGACTATTTCAAACAGGTACAATTTGCGAAAAAGAAAGGACCACAATTACAACAATAATGGAATTCATACAATGATCGGCCAGTCGTGAAAAACGTTAGACATAAAGGATATTCAAACAAAAGGGATACATATAACATCTAAATGAGGCCGAGCGAGATAGATACGGTCTAACGGCGTCAGAGACTGACTTAAATAATATTGCAAGAGCGGTTGCAGGAGATTCTGCATACACAAGCAGGAAAAGAATCGAGGCTTTTAATGATAAAGCTGTTACACCTAACTTTCAAACAGACGGTCTGGTATTGGTGGTTGATTTTCGTCGTAGCTCAAACTCAAAGAAGGAGACAAATTTTTCCATCGTCACAGGGAACCATTCAAAGTGCAAGACATACCTCCTCCGAAAGCAGTACATATGGTAGACCCTGACACAGGACAAGATAAAGGACTGTACAACGTAGAAACGCTTAGAAGATTCAGGGCCTCAGCGGAGTTCCGTGGACTGACGACCACCGACTATCCTAGTTAAACTGTGTCGGTATTTCTCTTTTTAGTTTTCTCGAAGACAGTTCCTTTCCTCTTTGACTATCCTGTTACTCTGCATCTTTTAATAAATTAACACCTTCTACCATCTCTTCTTTCGTAAAAAAAAAACTGTAAAAAAAGGGGGTCTGAGTTCGACCTGAAAACGGGCAGGTGGGCTCCATGTTTACAACACCTGGACGCACAGCGTCTAGTGTTTGTTTTATGACTATTGAAGCGCTATTTTCAGATAATAGACGACCAATTCGTCCATAAACGTAACTGTACTACAGGTTAAATTTCTCATGAGTATATGACAGTCAATTTTTCCATGTTTTTTATTTAACTGCATGTTACAATGTACATATGATACACGAAAAACTAAAAATAAGAAGGATTTTAGTTTTATTCTCATACATTGCGAGTTCGAGGAATACATAGTACTATAATACGTATAGAAAAGTGAAACAACAGCGACAACGTGCTTTCGGTATGTAGAATAAGACTATATGAGGAAGATGTTATTGATTCTATGTATTTCGTAAAACTGAATAAAGAAGAATAGTATGGCTGAGTTTAAATTTTTATTTTTACGAGATTTCACTCAGCGATAGTGGGGTATCACCGCTATAGAGCACTGATAGACGAAGTGAACGACTTTAACGGCTATAGTGTCAGTTTGACGATGACTTATCTGAAAATACTTTCTTCTCTATTGCAGTTCATAGGCGTTTGTCAGGATAAATTTTCGCGTTTCCTGCGATGGCGAAACCGTGGCCAAGCCGTTTTGTAAGAAATACCGAACTCCCTCTTCCTCCGGCGCCACGGTGAAGTTCCTTAGCAGATAGGGTCCTTGGGGTGGGGGGAGAAGGGAGTGGGATGGTAAGGGAAGCTATCAGTGTGGTACTGTCTTCTTTTCTTCTTCGATCCTAACATACCTGTCTCATTTTTCCTTTTCTCACTTCTCTCTCAGGAGTACCAAATCTGCGGAGCCTCTGCCACATGCAAAGTTCCTGTTGCAGGATCACTTCTCTTTACAGTCCACATTATTGAAGTTACAACCTACAACAGTAGGATTACACTGGAGAGCATTTCACAAACTATGACGACATTAGACTGAAAGAATTTTATGGAGTGTCGATTAGATGACATATGTTACTCAGGCCACGTGTTGTAGGGGAGGAGGGTCTTAGGTGGACGTAGAAGATTACGAAAATTAATGACGTGCTAACATGCGTAAAAGAACAAAAGATAGTATGCTAAAGAGTGAACAAGCTAACGATAAGGTGTGCTAACTTATCTTGAAAAAGGTGTATATTATCCAGGATAGGAGTTAGATAGTTAACGCAGGGTTACGGTAAAGGATTTTATGTAACAGTAGACGAGATACTAACCTTCTTCTACTATATTAAAAAGAAATGCATTGTATATAGTCAAATAGTTAAGTGTAGTCTACATACAGCAGACGTATAAAGTAACAAGTAAAAAAGAAGTTAAAGAGAAATAGGAGCTGAAGTGGAGGGATAGAGAGTAATCAGGTGAAGTCAGTGTAAAATGATTATGGAGAAATTTCTTATTTAAAGTGAATAAGGATTGCAGAAAGGGTTAGGTGTTGTTTTTACTGATTACATTAAAGGCAGATCCGTAGCAGGAATGGCCTATGCCTTGATAAGGTGGATCCAATTTCGGAATAATCTGTAGCGACTTATTTAGGTAGGAGAGGTGTAAGGGCAGGCGAACCCATGGAAGGGATGTTTTATACCTTGGCCAGTTGAACCCCTGCGGGCATGACCTGTACCACATTTTTTGTGTGTGAAAAAGCGGCACACCCACACATCTATAATGATATAGAGGCTTGGCGCAGTGTCTGTCCTCAGAACGAGTGTAAGTGCAGTTGATACATAAGTATGAAGTTGTGTAGTGACTGCTGGTCACAATATGTAAGTTTTCTCCAAATTAGTTATAAAATAGAACAGAATTACCTCATAGCAGAGACGAAGGATGGTTTGGAACAGAGATGTGCCACACAAGTTGACAAGAGCATGTACTGAAATTTGACGCTAGAAATCGTATAGTGGACGTATATCAGATAAGCAACTCCTCAGGTAAAAACTATATAAGAAAGTGTTGGAAAATGTGTTGAAACTCGCATATGGATATACATAAACATTCTTATTTCAAATATAACAAGAACGTTATTTTCAAGTAATAGATCAACGAAATGAAATCTAAATGGAGTACTAGATTAAAGACAATACAATAGCTTACAGCATAAATACAGAACCCACAAGAAAGAGTTTTAACATTTTTAATTTAAATCTTGGCAAGAAAATCAATATAAATATTAACTGGTTATTAGAAAACAGTTTCTGCATTAGATAAACAGGATGTAAAGTATATAAAACGAATACTCGTAAGGTAACACTGCATAGCAGAATCTGCCTGAAACTAAATGAAAGATTTGTCATTTTCTTGTGTGATTAAAACTTAAAGGACAATACAATAAAATATTGTTAAGAACTTAAAAGGATGGGACTACACAAGACTTGTGCCTTATTATTAAAGATGGAGTATTTTGGCTTTAACAAAAGGTTAGTTAGCATTAATTATGTGTTTCATAGTTCTCCAAGAATGTAATTAGCAGCGAACAAAGAAAGCTCTAAAATGAAATGTCACTACTTCTTATTGAGCCTTAAAGTAGAATGTTGTATCTAATTTATATTGTATCTGCTGCAAGCTACGAAATAGTCGTATCTGTGAACCCATTGAAAGAAATACAAGTCAGTCAACGATGAAATGTTGACTTCATTTCGTATATATGATAGATATCGATTTTTCCTTCCTCCAATAACAGCTGCAAATGAGAAGAGTTGAAGTCTTTCCACGGCTACACACTGTGCTACAGAGATACTGCTTCGCAGGACATTCACATAAAGAAGATAATTAATGGCGAACGAGTTACTTTAAACATAAATTAACACATGATACGTCAGGTGACAGACCAAATGTGAGTGCTCTGACTCGGTGTCAAACACTTACGAGGGTTAGAACTTATATAGTGGCAACTACTTGTTCACGACCGATACAAAAGGGTTACATGTTAGCACTTGTTACTGTCCTTCAAAGTAGACACCAGCGTTGTGTAGAACCCGTTGCCAGCGATGTGGAAGGCGTAGTATACCGTTAGCAGAGCCTGTTCTGTTGATGGTGCGAATGGAGCGGTCTAAATTTATGGTGATTCTCGTGTACGACTGTGATGGTGTTATGAAATGGCTCTGAGCACTATGGGACTTAACATCTGAGGTCATCAGTCCCCTAGAACTTAGAACTACTTAAACCTAACTAACGTAAGGACATCACACACATCCATGCCCGAGGCAGGATTCGAATCTGCGACCGTAGCGGTCTCGCGGTTCCAGACTGAAGCGCCTAGAACCGCCCGGCCACACCCGCCGGCATGGTGTTATCCTAACGCATTACGTTCCTCCACGGCAGACCGTCAATGCAAAGTATTACTGTTTGTTTCTGGAGCATCACGTGCGACCAGCTTTGCGAAAGAAGCGGCGACACTTTCCGAGCAACCCACCCATCATTTTGCACGATAATGCGCGGGCGTATACAGCGCAAGCTGTGACTACTCTGTTCGGTCGATGGGACTGGGAAGTACTGTACCATCCACCATACTCCCCGGACTTAAGTCCTTGTGACTCTGATTTGATTCCGAAGATGAAGCAACCACTTCGTGGCATTCGCTTCAGAACTGTTCCAGAAATTCGACAGGCAGTAAACCGCTCCATTCGCACCATCAACAGAACAGGCTCTGCTAACGGTATACTACGCCTTCCACATCGCTGGCAAAGGGTTCTACACAACGCTGGTGGCTACTTTTGAAGGACAGTAACAAGTGCAAACATGGAACTCCTTTGTATCGGTTGGAATAAATAGTTGTCACTAAGTTGTCACCCTCGTAATGAGAAGGTGAGAAATATTTCAGTAGCATCAATTTACAAAAGGAAAAAAGGGTTGTTTTAACAGTTCTTTAGAGAAGAAGCAGCGTTAAGGCAAGTTAACCACGTAGTCGTTTTGAAAATTGTTTGTTTTTCGACCCAATCACACACAATTTTAATAAAAGGTACACTAATTTTAGCACACGTTGTGGATAGAAAGACATTTCTGTCCTACTGGAGACATCAGTTTCAATAACAAAATTTTCTTTTCTAAAACTGTGTGTGAGCCGGCCCGGGGTGGCAGAGCGGTTCTAGGCGCTATAGTCTGGAACTGCGCGACCACCACGGTCGCAGGTTCGAATCCTGCCTCGGGCATGGGTGTGTGTGATGTCCTTACGTTAGTTAGGTTTAAGTGGTTCTAAGTTCTAGGGACTGATGACCTCAGAAGTTAAGTCGCGTAGTGCTCAGAGCCATTTGACCCATTTTTGAAAACTGTGTGTGATTGTGTCTGAAATTAGACTGCTCTCAAAACAAGCGTCTGAGCAGTCTCGCGTCTGCAGTACAACCGAAATGTCGTTCATCACAAAAATTCGTAAACCATCACCCAGCTGGAGGTTAGCGATAATATGAGTTCGGTCGGGTTGACATGGCGCTATGTCTTGCCTCGAGTGAGCCTTGCGTACATTTGTGCCTCAAACTTCCTGAAGTAGCGGCGTGCGAGGCAAGTTAGTCGATAAAGATGTCAGGCACATGACCCCAGTTAGAGGCTGGATTCTGCAGCCGTGTAGGCCCGTAACTTCTCTCCTGCTTAGCCGCGGCGGCCGGCACTTTGCATCTCATTACGAGCGGAGCGGGTTGCGCGACGCCGAGAACCCGCAGTTCGCTTTCTGCAATTTTCCCCCGCTTCTCTTTCTTCTTTTCCTTAGTGCGTACGCGTCCCCCGCTGCCCCCTTCCCTATTACGCGTCACTCAGCCGGCTGCGAGAGAAAGTGAGCCGGCACGGGCTTAATGGCCAATAAATGAATATAAATACCGTAGCCGGCAGCCGCGGCGCATACATTATCGGGGCGAGGCATTGTCGCCGCACAAAAGGCGAGGCGACGCCTGCGCGGAGGCTGGGCGCTGGGGGGCTGGGGGCCGCGATCTGGGGGACTGGGCGCCGGCGGCCGGGGGCGGGGGGCGGGCTCCCTCGGCCGCAGGTGGCGCGTGCGGCATATTGCGCCCTGCAATATGTCGCCGCCCCCTCTGTCCCTCGCGGTTTATTTTATTGAATGGCGGGGGAGAGGGAGCCGGCTAGGGGTGGCGCCCTTTGATGTTTTGATGCGGAGCTCCGCGGCGACCGTCTTGCAGTCGCTGCCTTCGCCACGGTGTGGGGTCGGGCCGCCCGACAGCTACCCAACCGCCTCCTGCTGCGTTCTGCCCAGACTTACAACTGCTGACGCGAGTGGACACATACGGGGCGGAGCGAAAACAACCTGATAATAAGGTCACTGCAGGGGAGCGGACGTGTGGATAACCTAGCAGTGGGGCGTTCGGAAAGGAACGGCTCCACTGGAAAGGTTCACTAAACAGAACGGAAGGACAGAGGAACGACTTCTAAGGAACGGCCTTTCACCATTCCCTTCAGGTCTGTCTCGTTCCTTTCTCTGTCTTGTTCGGTCAGTCTCGTTTCATGTAGATAAGTTATACAAAACTGCAACCATTCACTTTTTTGAATAATTATGTTTTATTCCATGAACCGGTTTTCGAACCTTTTCAGGTTCATCTTCAGATGCTTTCAGGAAGTCACACCATTATTGCTAGCATAATGCTGGGTGCTGGCTCTATGACAAAAAGCGCGCAGTTAATGTCAAATTGGTTTGTAGTGTACTATGTTCATTGCTGTGCTATCTCAAAGCAAGTACGAGTAACTCCGACTACATTCTGCACTGCAGAGGCAACGCCCCTCCATCCAAGCATCAGAACCCATGGTGAGACTGGCAAGATAGCTCTCTATGAAATACGGAGCTGGAATATTGCTGAAGCAGTAAGGTCTGATGGTACTGGGTCATGCTGGTTCCACCAAGAGCGAACCAGCTATGGAAGGCCTCATCTAGTCTGCGGGTGTCTGCAAGGGCTCCTGGTTTTGGAGCCTGTGCGCCAGCACTCCATGTGCCTGTGTAATTGTTGGAGTGGCCAGCAACCAGCATTGTGACGTAACTTCCTTGAACCATCTGAAGATGAACCTGATAAGGTTCGAAAACCGGTTCATGGAACAAAACATAATTATTCAAAAAAGTGACTGGTTGCGGTTTTGTATAACTTATTTACATTCAATATACAGTCACGAAAAATATCCGTAATGGATAAGCATAATCTCGTTTCAGTCCAACCGTTCTTCGTTCCGTAGCGAAATGCAGTTCCTTTCGTTTATACGTTCGACAATTCTTATTTACTTTCTGCCGCTTTTCAAACAGTCAACTTCCAGTGCTTTGTATACCCCGTTCAGTGTCCTAGTCCAGTAATTTATAACCTCATTATAGTTACATATTTTAATTAAAAATTAAGTTCTGATTTGCTAGAATTAAATTTACGACATTCCAGTTCGTAGTACTTCTATAATGATAACAAAATCAGCGGCTGTATTTGAATCTAACGTCGTTTATTCTTTTCAATACATTCTACCAGTTTCGACACCACATGCTGTCATCTTCAGCTTCCGAACGTAACCTGCCATCCACAACGGTTTCCATGTGCAATGAACAGAATCGGCGAGCGGAAATTAACTGGATTCCATACCTTCCGTGGCAAGAACAAGCCCAGCATGTCCTTAATGGGTTACCAGAGATTCTATTTCTTGTTTTTGAGCAAAGAGTGCCCGTAATTTCTTTAGCTTTCATAATTAATATTTATCAATGGTATTGCTGTAGTTTGCATATTTCTTTGCTTCTTTTCGACCCTTTACGAGCAAAGATGACTTGTTCAGTACATCTTGATAGCTTATGTTCGTGTATTCAAGGTTAAAATTGCAAAATCTTGCGTATAATTACTGGGGCATTCATGTCAACGCCAACATATTTAAACGAACAAACCACCATTAAAGCTCCAACAAATATTCTTTTGCAAAAAATTCTTCCTGAGGCTTTATTTCGACAGATGTCAGCTCCTTGACTAAGAGTTCTGGGAATTAAAATCCTACTGATAACAGATAAATAAGAAACTTCCACCCATTGCGTTTGAATATGAAAGGCTACTGTGAAATACCTAGAAGTGAACAAGTAGATTTTCTAGCAAAACATGGATTTACTAAATACGATAACCTCCCTCTCATAACTATAATAGCTGTGTTTAGAAAGTGGTTGACCTCGGACTGACAAGAGGAATGGTTGAGGACATCTAAAATCTAAGACAGTCAGTACGCATCGAATCCATCCCACAGGTCCAAGGGTACCATGGTATACTAAGGCACAAAAATCAATGAGCTTCACCAATGTTGTAGCACAGTTGAAATTTAATCACTGGAAGTTCAACAAACACTTCTGTGGGCTCAACATAAGCGCCGCCCCTCTATAGGATTGTAGAATGTTCTCGGGACACATATCACATAAATGTACTTGCAGGTAATCTTCCGACTCTAGGTCATCAGTACCCAAGCAGCTCACGTGCTGTTCAGCAGAACATCGAACGCGCAGCCCTTAAACGTACGCACCTATGTACCTTCTGTATCTATGTATCTGAATACTGGTGTGTCTGTATGTGTGGCTGTGATATACAATCTGGTTCTTGTAAACTCTTCTGTTCAAATGGTTCAAGTGGCTCTGAACACTATGGGACTTAGCTTCTAAGGTCATCAGTCCCTTAGAACTACTTAAACCTAACTAACCTAAGGACATCACACACATCCATGCCCGAGGCGGGATTCGAACCTGCGACAGTAGCGGTCACGCGTTTCCAGACTGTAGCGCCTAGAACCAGTCGGCCACCTCCGCCGGCAAACTCTTCTGTTAAATGGTACTTACAGACCTACGCACATATTCAGTTCTCTGTCCGCAGTTTTTGAAACATTCCTTACAGGACATAGTGAGTACATTTCAATGCTAATTTAGATATACATCCATTAATACGGTCTGAACTGTCAATACCCCAAATGTGTACCAGTAGGACTTTTATAGCAAACTAGCACT
The DNA here is from genome assembly GCF_023864345.2 of Schistocerca serialis cubense. Classification (NCBI taxonomy): domain Eukaryota; kingdom Metazoa; phylum Arthropoda; class Insecta; order Orthoptera; family Acrididae; genus Schistocerca; species Schistocerca serialis. Next base: position 22,355,428 of record NC_064642.1, read on the forward strand.
GTGTAGTCTGTGTTACATTTCCATCTTGTTTACTCGTTTTAGTATACACTGATTAAAAAAAATTGTTTTATGTCGAATCAGTCCTTTGTTAAGCCTATGTAACTTTGGAGCAGGGTGCAACTTAAACTAATGTCTCCCACGAATTGTCAAACAACAGGTGTAATACAACATTGCTGTGTTGAGATGGCTGTATAGCCACGTTCAGAAAGCCACTAAATTAAAAAAAAAAAATGGTTGGAGGTGTGAAAATTACGATCTGCGAGCCGCTGACCCTCGTGGCTACCTGCGCTCCCTTCTGAGAACCACTCCACGGCCCTGTCGCCTCGCCCCAATCTGCTTTCAGTGTCCTCTCATTTACTGAAGGCATGCAAAATCGAAAGAAAAAAAAACCGGTAAAGCGTAAATTACATCAATCAGCTACTGACAATCACCAATACTGTTACGTATCATATTTCATAGTGTCAGTTGATCATTCTGATTTAATGGGTCTTTTCATTGTGGTTTTACGTTCATTACTGGATTGTTTCCGAAAAAACGGTCTTGCAACAATCTTTTTTCTCAATACCTCTTCATTCTCTCACTTCCGCTGGTTCTCTCCGCTTCTGTGATCTTAATTATTTTGATTCTGGTATCAGTCCACCTCGCCAACGGTCTTGCCGCACTGGTAGCACCGGTTCCCGTCAGATCACAAGTTTTTCGCTGTCAGGCTGGGTTAGCACTTAGATGGGTGACCATCCGGTGAACCGAGTGCTGTTGACAAGTGGGGTGCACTCAGCTCTTGTGAGGCAAACTGAGAAGTGCCGTATCCGGTCTCGTAATCTGACATACGGCCGGGAGAGCGGTTTGTTGACCACATGACCCCTCCATATCCGCATCTAGTGACGCTTGTGGGCCGAGGATGACACGGCGGCCGGTCGGTTCCGTTGGACCTCCATGGCCTGTTCGGGCGGAGTTTTGTAGTTTTTAATCAGACCACCTCTAGCCTTCCGTTGCTTGTCTGTACGTTGACCTGTTCCGCAATGAGTGGATTGTTTTCAGTTATTTCAATCGTTTCCTAATGCCCTCTGACTTCATTCATTCATTCATTCGTTCATTCATTCGGTTGTTCCCTGTTACGCATGTTACGTTCCGTATCTTCTTGGTCAACGTTTGTCCTCCGTTGTCACGGTATGCCTGGCAAATCTCTGTCTTCTTTCCCGTATCATGGTTGAAACTCGTTCTGGCTCCTGTTTTGATGCAAGTATGCAAACTTCACTTTGTTTTCACATGCTACAGACATTACTTAAGATCTTTCGCTCCTCATTCTGGAGCAGAATGCAGACTCTGTTGCCCAAAGTGGTCGCCACTGTTGTGTGCAATGCGATATTTATGATTTTTCACATATAAGTCTCAGTTTGGCATTACTTGACAGGTTTCCCTTTTCAGTCTTTGCAACATTAGTACTTACTGCAGTTTTTGGGATTTGTCTGTTGTGCTTTAGTTGGTCTGCAACTTGCCCATTATGTTTTCTACTACACAACAGAAGCTGTCCACATCTTCTAAATTGGTCTTATTGTGCACAGTCTTGAGGCCGGCCACTGGTGCAGTTGCACCAAGGTTTTCCAGTGCCATTCCTATATGTTCTTCGTTCTCATGTAGCAATGCCATATCGTTCGCAAAGAACAGACCGTCTACTGTGATGTTATGTTTCATTTTGTACCCAATTTTTACACCTTCAATAGTCGCTTTTGCTTACCTGTCTCCGCTTTTGATTCACTTAATCCAGCAGCGAACAGAAAAGAATCGGAGATAACGCATTTCATTGACGAATTCCTGCTTTATTTCATAGCTTTGCGGCACTGAGCTTCCGCACCTCACCATATATGTCATGCTTTTCAGGGAATTCCTTACTAATTCCTATGTTGCTGCGTCCAGTCCTTTGGCATGAAGGGCATTCAACAACATTCCTGTTTACAGATTCTTGTTGTTGTTGTTGTTGTGGTCTTCAGTCCTGAGACTGGTTTGATGCAGCTCTCCATGCTACTCTATCCTGTGCAAGCTTTTTCATCTCCCAGTACCTACTGCAACCTACATCCTTCTGAATCTGCTTAGTGTATTCATCTCTTGGTCTCCCTCTACGATTTTTACCCTCCACGCTGCCCTCCAATACTAAATTGGTGATCCCTTGATGCCTCAGAACATGTCCTACCAACCGATCCCTTCTTCTGGTCAAGTTGTGCCACAAACTTCTCTTCTCCCCAATCCTATTCAATACTTCCTCATTAGTTATGTGATCTACCCATCTAATCTTCAGCATTCTTCTGTAGCACCACATTTCGAAAGCTTCTATTCTCTTCTTGTCCAAACTATTTATCGTCCATGTTTCACTTCCATACATGGCTACACTCCATACGAATACTTTCAGAAATGACTTACTGACACTTAAATCAATACTGGATGTTAACAAATTTCTCTTCTTCAGAAACGCTTTCCTTGCCATTGCCAGCCTACATTTTATATCCTCTCTACTTCGACCATCATCAGTTATTTTGCTCCCCAAATAGCAAAACTCATTTACTACTTTAAGTGCCTCATTTCCTAATCTAATTCCCTCAGCATCACCCGACTTAATTAGACTACATTCCATTATCCTTGTTTTGCTTTTGTTGATGTTCATCTTATATCCTCCTTTCAAGACACTGTCCATTCCATTCAACTGCTCTTGCAAGTCCTTTGCTGTCTCTGACAGAATTACAATGTCATCGGCGAACCTCAAAGTTTTTATTTCTTCTCCATGAATTTTAATACCTACTCCAAATTTTTCTTTTGTTTCCTTTACTGCTTGCTCAATATACAGATTGAACAACATCGGGGAGAGGCTACAACCCTGTCTTACTCCCTTCCCAACCACTGCTTCCCTTTCATGTCCCTCGACTCTTATAACTGCCATCTGGTTTCTGTACAAATTGTAAATTGCCTTTCGCTTCCTGTATTTTACCCCTGCCACCTTTAGAATTTGAAAGAGAGTATTCCAGTCAACATTGTCAAAAGCTTTCTCTAAGTCTACAAATGCTAGAAACGTAGGTTTGCCTTTCCTTAATCTTTCTTCTAAGATAAGTCGTAAGGTCAGTATTGCCTCACGTGTTCCAGTGTTTCTACGGAATCCAAACTGATCTTCCCCGAGGTTGGCTTCTACTTGTTAAAGCCCACGATAGTGATTGCATCGCTTTTACCTTTCCTGTGCCGGTGTTATAACATATTTTTGAGTCCAGTAATTTGGTCGGTACAGTTCCCCTCATTTCAGAAACCAGCCTGATATTCTCCCATGCTCGACTCGAGCTGCTCTTCCATCCTAATCAACACCAATCTTGTACTTGATGTTCAGTGGTGAGATCGCTCTGAGGTTATCCAGGACCTTTTTGTCACCCTTCTTATCTATTGGAATAATGATGCGTTCTATTCAGTCTTTCGACATCTTTCTGCTCTTGTAGACGTGCGTTATTATCCTGAAGACACTTCTGACGCCAGACCACCATTAATTCCACCGTTACCTGCAGCCGTATTATTCTTAACTTCCATTATAAAAACTTTCTGTAAGTGTTGTGGTGTTCAGCAGGTCCTTGAAGTACGTTTCCATTACCTGACATACGTCTTTCTGTCCTGTTTTCAGTTCGCCATCACGCCCTTTCACAAAGCGCTCTCTCCCTTCACTGCCCTTTATCTCGTTGTATACCTCCTGTGATAATGCTAGCGAATTGTTTCTTTTGAATGTATCATCCGCTTTTTCATTCCAGTCGTTTCTCCTGGAATTTCTTATTACTTTGTGGTGAATCTGTCATTATCTTATAACTTCCATACCGTTTTCTTTCTTTGTTTTCTACCAAACCCGCCATGCTTTTCTTCTAGACGCAGCTCTTCACACTCAACCGTCTACCACTCGTGTTTTCTTCTGTCGTTACTTAGGGCAAGGCTTTCCGATTCAACTTTTTCCACGTGCCCCACTTTTCCCCGGAAGCCGATAGCCTGCTAGCGCCGATCAAAACCGACGAGGGTACGCGGTAGGGGGGAATGGGGCAAATTACTGTCTATCACGCGCTCCGTGGTCACATCTAAAATGGAAGTAGCTGTAGTGGGATAGTGACGCCGCTCCTAGCATGGAGAACCGACGCCTTTTTTCCAGGCACTCCGCTGGAGTACAGGACTGCACGTTTGCTCCTGCCACAGCACTCACACTGTAGGTGCCGTGTCTGGATGAAGTTCAGGTTCACAACGGAGAAAAGTCCACCGTCTTCTCTGCCTCTGAGATTCTCACCTTCTCCGCTAAACGTCGGAAGCAAGAGAGGAGCCGACGTAGCGAATGACTTCCATCCACTTTTGTTTAAGACTGAATACAGTGTCAAGCAGAACCAAGTTCAATTACTGCAGCAAAAAAATAAATATGGTAAGGTTAAAAGACCAACCTATTAGAGAAACATTTCCTCTTGAACTGCATACCAGATTCTATATCCTCTCTGACGAAAACTGTATGAGGAAGGAATTGAAACGTGTTGGCAAAAACTTAAAGACAGCCATCTGAATGTCAGAGAGAACATATTTGGATTTAGACACATAAAAAGAGGCAGCAAGACAAGAGCATATAAAGGAGCTGTACAGGACTACCAAGCGAACGGCAATGAAGAACTTCATTGACGTGACGGACCATTTAAGAGAAAGGATGGTGTAATGCGTACAACCCAACAGGAACAGTTGCGAAGACGGAGGGGCATTTCAAGTAGCTATTAAATAGTGAAGTCAAACTGGTGGGAGATGTTGCAAAGGAAGAAGCATATCAACATCTGCAGACTCCTACAATGGGAGAAATTAGCAGCGCCTTGAGAAGCCTAAAAAATGCAAAGGCTGCAGGCCTAGACAACACAGCACCGTAGATCTTAAAAGCCGATATCGAAAGCAATGTTAAAATGCTGCACTCCTAGCTGAAACTTTTTTAGCTCGAAGAAAAAAAGTGGAAAAATTTGTTCGTGGTGAAGCTCCCAAAAAAAGGGAAATTTGTTGGTTTGGAACAACTGGCGTGGCATTACATACCGATCGGTGCCCAGTAAGGTCCTCACCAGAATTATTTTTAATAGGTTTGAAGATTCACTTGAAAATAGACGTACGGGAACAGGCCGGTTTTCGAGCACAATGCAGTTTTGTTGATCTTATTAATAGTCTTAAGGTCACACTGAAGTAAAACAAAGAAGTCCAGGCAACCTTGTATTTGGAATTCATTAATTTTAAGAAAAGTTTCTGATTCTGAGAAACACCAAGTCCGGTGGCAGGTGTTGTGGAAGTACGGATATATAACAGAAGATTCTAAACATCATCAGTGATCTGTATGATGGCTACAAATGTTGTGCGCTCCACCACGGAAATCTCACACAGCGAATAGAGGTAACAGTAGGAGTCCGGCAGGTTTGTATTTTCTCAGCGACGCTCGACTCAATAATGAGAAGAGTCATGGCAAACAGGAAAAAAGGAATCCAACGGGGAACATTGAACGTCTGGAGGATTTGAATTTGGCAGACGACATATTTTTATTAGCTCAAAGGCTGACAGATATAAAAGCAAAAATAAACGCAGTGAGAAGAAAGGAAAGATTGCTGGTCTCAAGGTAAATATAGGTAAAACAAGGCAAATGGGAGTAAATTCTGGGAACTTGGCAGTGCAGCTATTTATACGGGAGCAGCAAGTGGAGACTGTCAATTCATTCCTGTATCTAGGTAGCGTGTTGAAAGAAAATAGTGAAGTCGGAGAAGATGTGAAGAACCATATACAGAAGGCAAGTGCTGCCTTCATACAACTGTATCCAGCATGGAGAAACAGAAACATCGCATGCAAAACTAAGCTTAGCGTTTGTAATACGAGAGTCGTTGAATAAGTAATGCTCCATATCTTTTTTCCTCAGAACATATTTATTGTTAACAGCCATGTTCTGTTTTTCTACGTAATCTTCATCACGTTCTATGGCCGTCCGCCAACGTTGTGGAAGAGCATGTGTTCCCTGCTGGTAAAAGCTCTTGTCCTGTATTCGTTGCCATGTTTTCACTGCATGACTGACACTCTCGTCACCTTCAAAGTGTGTTCCCCGTAGAGAATCTTTAAGCGTCCCAAAAAGATGGAAGTCCGAGGGTGCCAGGTCTGGACTGGTAGGGTGGATGAGGGAATAGTATCCAACCCAGTTTGGCGATGTGTTCCCGGGTTCTCAGACTTGTGGGTGGGAGTGCATTACCGCGTTGGAGCAAGATTTCTGCTGGGTTTTTGTCCGATCGAACACGTCGGAAGCGGTTCTTGAGTTTATTCAGAGGCTTCACGTAGGCCTCTGAATTGATGATTGACCCACTTGGTATCACATCCACGAGAATGATGCCGTCACAATCCCAGATGACTGTCACCACGTCTTTTCAGGCAAAGGGGGTTGTCTTGAATTACTTCGTTTGTGGTGAATGAGGATAATGGCACTCAGTGGACTGCCTTTTCGTTTACTGCTCAAAGTGGTGCCCCCCAGCTTTCGTCCCCCGTAACGATCCGCCACAGAAAGGCCTCTCCGTCAGTCTCAAAACGCTCCACCAATTGAGGTGAAATGACCTTTTTTTTTTTTAATCTTATGGTCCGCTTTTAGCATTCGTGGAACCCATCCTGAACACGTCTTTGGATATCCGAGAGTCTCGATCATCGTAGACGCACTTCCAGTGCTGACCGACAACTGTAGAGCCAATTGTCTAGTTGTGATGCGCCGGTCGGCACGAATAATGGCATCCGCACGATTCAGCATGTCTGGAGCAGTGGCTGTGACAGGACGTCCCGAGCGTGGCTGATCATGGAGCTCTCTTTCTGCATTTCTTGAGGCTGTAACTTTCTTTACTCATTGCCAGACTGTACTCCTATCAACTGCGGCATTGCCATACACTGCTCGCAAACATTTATGGATGTTCACAACGGTTTCTATTTCTGCACACAAGAATTCAATAACAGTACGCTGCTTGTAACGTGAGTCGTATGTAGACGCCATTTTGACGCTGTACTACGGCTCTGCCCTCTGCCAGAACGATTCGAAACTTCACCGGCACACGGAACAAATGTCAAATGTGAAGCACCAACAAGGACATTTGTCTATGTATATTAATGGAATTTAAAAAAAAAATGTGGGGCAATATTTATTGAACGACCCTTGTGCAAACGTGAGGGATGTCCTTCTGTACGGCAGTAAAAGTTGGAAAGTAGACGAGAAGATAAGGTAACAGTAACAGGGCTTCATAAGCAGCTGTTTCCAGCTCATGATGAAAAACTGGTGTCCACAAAAAGAAAGTAATGAGGACGTCTGGAGAGAAAATAAACCAGATACCTACAGAAGAACAGATATCTGAGAAGAATTGGAAATGGCTAGAGCACAGATTGAAAGAGCCACAAGAGCAGTCGAGAAGAAGGCATTGTAACGGCATCCCCAGGAAACATGGAAGGGAGAGAGGCCTAGTGGTAGATTGAATTGAAGAGGACGGTGGAAGGGGGAGCAGAGAGAGTTGGTAATATCTGGACGGAATTGAGGGAAATGAACAAAGGCAAAGACGGATGGCGAGTTCTCCTGAGTGACGTATGTCTCCATAGGGACCGGACCAATTGAATCAAGTAAGCCTCTGGAGTAGAGGCATTGCAAGTTTGCTCCTGTCCCAGCCGACACAACGCAGGTGGATTAGGTTCAGGTTCACATTGAAGAAAATTCGTCTGTCTTCTCTGCCATAGAGATTTTCACCTTCCATAGCAGCCCTTGGTTTTCTTCGTCTGTCATCATAGATAGGGGCCGTTTATGGGTACTATTGTCCGGAACCAAACAGACCCAGTATTTTTTGTAAGAAGGGAGGAGGTATCATACCTCATCCACTTCCTTTTTCAACTTCCTTCGTGACCGTCTACAGTGTACTTTCGTTTTGCAGGAGGCACGTTCAATAAGTAACGCAATACATTTTTTTTTCTCGACCAACTTCGGTTGAAAGTATGAGGAATTGGGTGTGGGACGTCGTGAAATATTCCTGCTTCAGGCCCTACAGCTTCGGGAGGCTCTGATAGGTGGCGGCGCTATAAGTAGCCTTCAAAGTGACTCCTGAAGCGGAGGTGCTTTCCAAGCAGGGAGCTGTCACTGAGTTTCTTTTAGCGGGAAACCAGATCATCGACGACATTCATTGGCACTTGCAGAGTGTTTACGGAGACCTTTCAGTATACAAAAGCACGGCGACTCGTTGGGCGAGGCGTCTGTCACCATCGCAACAAGATCACACAAACCTATCCGATAATAACGCATGCCGTCCGGCGACACACAACAGCGATATCTGCTATGTTGGAATGTGCGGAAACTCTCATCCGTGGTGGTCGACAGGTAACAATGAAACACCTCGCTGCACAAATGGACGTCTCTGTTGATAGTGCTGGCACACTCACTCAACATTTGGGGAACTCATAAGTGTGTCCCCGTTGGATTCTTCGCAGCTTAACATAAGACCATAAAGAACAACGAAGGATCGTGTGTGAGGACGGCACTGGAATATCGGTTCATCACTTCGGACAAGAAACGAAATGGCAATCCATAGAGTGGTGCCACATCATCTCTTCTCCGAAGAAAAAGTTCAGAGCCGCTTCCTCAGAGCTAAAGTAATGATGGCCGTCTTATAGGAATCTGAAAGCCGTATTCTGTTCGATGTCCTTCCTCATAGTGCAAAGATCAATTGTGAAGTGTACTGTGGTACTCTCAGGAAACTGAAGGAACGACTTCAGCGTTTTCGTCGTCACAAAGTGCAAACAAACTTCTCCTTCTCCATGACAACGCAACGGCTCACTCAAGTCTGCTCACCCGAGAGGAGCTCACAAAACGTCACGTGACTCTTCTCCCTCATTCACTCTACAGCCCGGATCTCGCACCTTCCGGCTTCCATCTGTTAGGCCCGGTGAAGGACGCACTCCGCAGGAAGCAGAACCTGGGGTGGTTACAACTGATGCGGCGAGACAATGGCTCCGACGTCGACCACCATAGTGGCACCATGCGGGCGTACAGGTCCTCCCATTAAGGTGCCATGAGGCCGTCGTGTGGAAGGGATATTATGTTGAAAAACAGGGTTTAGTAGCAAAAAGAATGGTGAATCATATGGTTTATTGGAATCCTGAACAAAACCAACCTACTTTCAGAAAAAAAATGTATTGCATCACTTACTGAACGTTCCTCGTACATATATGTTCTAGGAGCTGTTAAAAAATACAATATCAAAACGAAATTAAACGAATTTAACAAATCATTTCCATACAATTTTTTCGCTTTTCACTCTCGGAGTGCTGGAGTCCATTCTAATCTCATTTTCGCTCATGTACCAACTTGTTTAGTTCGAATTATGAAAATTTGTGAACCAGTTGGAATTAATGCATATGTGAAATTTATCCGAATACTGCAATGTTTAAAATGTTATTTATTACCTCTGTGTACATTTTTATGATTGACATGGAGTTAGTGTCACGAGAAAAAGAGTTTTCTCTGAAACCAATTAATGGATTTTCATTTTAAAACATTTCTGCTATACATTTTATCCATTATTTTAATACGTAGTTGCTACACGGCACACAGGCAGAAATTTCTGAAAGTATACACTTGGAACTTAGCAGTGTATGATGGTGAAGCATGGACTGTCGGAAAACGGGAACAGAAGAGGATCGAAGCATTTGAGGTGTTGTGCCACAGAAGAGTGTTGAAAATTAGTTGGACTGATAAGGTAAGGAATGTGGATGCACTCCGCAGAATTGCCGAGGAAAGGAATATATGGAAAACATCGACAAGAATAAGGGACGTGCTGGTGCGTCACCTGTTAAGACATCAGAGAATAACTTCCATGCCGGCCGGGGTGGCCGAGCGGTTCTAGGCGCTACAGTCTGGAACCGCACGACCCCTACGGTCGCAGGTTCGATCCTGCCTCGGGCATGGATGTGTGTGATGTCCTTAGGTTAGTTAGGTTTAAGTAGTTCTAAGTTCTAGGGCACTGATGACCTCAGAAGTTAAGTCCCATAGTGCTCAGAGATATTTGAACCAATAACTTCCATGGAGCTACAAGAAGTTGTAGATATCAAAAACTGTAGAGGAAGACTGAGAAATACGTCCAGCAAATGATTGAAGGCGTAGGTTGCGAATGCTACTCTGGAATGAAGAGGCTGACACAGTAGAGGAATTCATGGTGGCCTGCGTCAAACCAGCAGAAGACTGACGACTAAAAATAAAAAAAAAATAAAAAAAGAGCACAGGCGCATCCGAAGCGTGGAGCCGGGGAAGGAGGGATAGAGCGAAGAGAGAACATAGCCTCTGCCACCCTCCTCCCCCTAAAATACTGAGCTCTGCAATCGGAACTGGTAGTGTGTCCCTCCACACAGACAGATGTAACAGGTTAGTACCAGTGTTAAGTACGCCGGGATATGTAGTCGATAGTGACCAGTTGCAAGTGTACCCAAAACGATTTGTCAAGAAATCACAAACTATTCCGTACTTCACCGTGAAACATGCACTATATCCCCTCCGCCGGCCCCTAGCTCAGATTCTGGGAACGTTTTGTTAACCAGGTAGAGTACTTACATACAATGAAGGCTTTCACGACCTTATGTTTCAGCTGCCGAGAGTTCTTCCGGGTTGTATGACCGTGTAAGTAGGCTGTATAGGTTTTTTTATTGGTAACGCCACGTAGCGCTCTGTATGAAAATCACTGGCTGTGCTGTGTGCAGTCTGTGGCTAGTTTGCATTGTTGTCTGCCATTGTAGTGTTGGGCAGCTGGATGTGAACAGCGCGTGGCGTTGGGCAGTTGGAGGTGAGCCGCCAGCAGTGGTGGATGTGGGGAGAGCAATGGCGGAGTTTTGAAATTTGTAAGACTGGATGTCAAGAACTGCTATGTATATTATGACTTTTGAACACTAGTAACGTAAATACATTGTTTGTTCTCTATCAAAATCTTTCATTTGATAACTATGCCTATTAGTAGTTAGTGCCTTCAGTATTTTGAATCTTTTATTTAGCTGGCAGTAGTGGCGCTCGCTGTATTGCAGTAGTTCGAGTAACGAAGATTTTTGGTGAGGTAAGTGATTTGTGAAAGGTATAGGTTAATGTTAGTGAGGGCCATTCTTTTGTAGGGATTTTTGAAAGTCAGATTGCGTTGCGCTAAAAATATTGTGTGTCAGTTTAAACACAGTCTTGTACAATTGTTCTAAGGGGACGTTTCATAAGGCGACCCTGCCAGGATTCTTGGGAGTAGACTTTTTGAATGAATACAAAGTAATCTTAAACTTTCACGATGCTGAAATAAGTTTAGAGAAAGAAGGTAGGTCAATAGCTTTGAAATTTTAAGATTGGCTCTCAAACCATGATGAGGAAATTAATCGACTTTACCTTGTGTTAGACAACAGCTCGGAATTTTCTATGGAACTAGACACTAACAATCACTCTGCAAGTACTGACAGGGATGATATCGACGGCATATTTGAAACTAATGAGTTAATTCAGAATAAAATTCAAACAATTGAGAATTGCAATGACACTGATAGGCAGGACCTTTTTGAGATTTTACAAGCACATTTCATTTTTTTTTACTCACAAAACAAGGGATTTCAATACCAATTTCGTGTTCGTGAGCATACTAAATTTTGTGTTAGACCATACGTAATTCCAGCACATTATAGGGACCGTGTTAGAACAGAAATACAATCTATGCTTGACGAGGGCATTATTGAGCCTGCAGTAAGCTCATACAACAATCCATTACATGTTGTTGAGAAGAAAAATGGATCGATCAGGCTTGTCTTAGATTCGAGACAAATCAATACTATCATTATTCCTGAAAAAGACAGGCCGCAAACGCTGGAAGAACTTCAAAATTTTAATGGTGTAAAAGTGTTGTCTTCCATTGATCTCAGATCCAGCTTTTATCAGATCGAACATCATCCAGAATGTAGAAAATACACAGCTTTCCTTTGTTTCGGCATTTGTTATCAGTTTCGGAAACTTCCTTTTGGTTTGAACATTTCTTTGGCAGCATTCATTCGCGGGCTAAATTACATATTACCTGACTTCTTAAAACGTCACATCACCTTATATGTCGACGATATTCTGATAGCAGAAGCCTCATGGGAACAACACAATCACATCCTCAACAGCGTGTTACATATTTTTGCAGAATCTGGAATTACAGTTAACTTGGAAAAGTCTGAATTCGGTAGGTCAAAGGTGAGGTTTTTGGGACATATTATTTCTTCTGAAGGCATTCAGCCGGATCCTGAAAAGTTAGAAGCAATCAAGGCCATTCCAGTTCCATCCACAAAAAAACAAGTCCGCAGTTTTCTAGGTCTTGTAAATTTCTACCGTCGTTTTCTGAATATGCAAATTCTTGTTACACCAAAACTTTGTTCTCTCACTGGAAAAAATACTATTTGGAACTGGGACGAACAAGCACAGTTGGAATTCAATTCTTTGAAAGAATCGCTACTTAACGCGCCAATACTAGCTCATCCACATCTGTCACAAGATTTCTGCCTTAGCACGGATTCTTCTAAAGTCGGTCTTGGTGCCCATTTATTTCAAGAAGTCACAGAAAATGACACTACTGTTCAGAAAACCATTGCTTTTGCTAGCCAAGTGCTAACAAAATCTGAAAAAAATTATTCCGTTACAGAATTAGAAGCTTTAGCTATTGTTTAGGCATTTAACAAATTCTGTTTCTTTCTTTCTGGTAAGCACGTATAAGTATACAGTGATCATCGTGCATTACAATTTCTTATGTCTTCAAAATTAAATCATGACAGGTTAAAACGTTGGGCATTGTTTCTGCAAGAATTCCACTTCACAATAGTCTACATTCCCAGCAAGGAGAACATTGTTGCGGACGCACTGTCACGCGCACCGGTTGGGCTTGAGAAAAGTAACACAGAAGGTAACCTCGAGAAAAATTTCAGTATTCTTTACATTCAGAAAGTCGCCTTTGAAAACTTCATCACCACATCTTTAAAGGACATTGCTCATGAACAAGATAATGATCCGATTTGGAAAGACATCAAAAATAAATGGCATGAAAAGACACAAACTCAGATTCGGCACTATTACCTGGTTAGAAACAACATACTCTTCAAACGCTGCACTGTTGATGACAAGCTATGGGTACTTTGCATTCCAGACGATTTTGTTAATAAGCTCATATGGTACATTCATTTCAGCTGCGCACATTTTGGTCCACGAAAATGTTATCATATTTTTCGACGACTTGTTATTTTAACAATATGGAAAAGAGAATTCGAAGAGTCTTGTCTATTTGTAAAATTTGTCAAAAGGCGAAACCATCTACTATCTCACATCGTGCTCCGTTGTTTTCTATTATTCCTTCTAAATTAAAAGTATTTGCTGCTGTTGATCTCTTGGGACCGCTTGTCAGAACATCTAATGGATTTTCGTACGTTCTGGTGGCTGTTGAACTTACTTCAAAATTTGTTTCTTTCACACCGTTACATAAAGCCACTGGACGGTCTGTATCCAACGCCTTTGTTAAAAATTTCTTACGTGAAGTTGGCCACGTTGCAAAAGTCATTTCAGATAACGGACCGCAATTCAGATCTGCTGTTTGGTCACGCATGCTTCGGAATCATAAAATCAAACCTGTTTTTATTTCATTGTACTCACCACATTGTAACCCGTCTGAACGGATTATGAAGGAAATCAATAAGCTTTGCAGACTTTATTGTCACAGAAAGCATCAGCATTGGGACAGATATTTACACTTATTTCAAAATGTGCTGAATGAAATGCCTCATGATTCCACTGCTTTACCACCTACTCTTGTACTGAAGAACGAAGAACCACCGAACAGAATCAGAGAGCTTGTACCTTTCCCAAATACACGTAAACTTCGACACAAAGACATAATTGATTTGGCTCTTAAAAATATAAAATCTGCAGTAGACAAAAGGAGAAAACTACACGGTAAAGCAAATGCAAAGAAATTATATATTGGTCAGAAAGTTCTCATTGAAGCTCATTCATTGTCACATAAGAAGAAACACTTGAGTCACAAATTCTTTCTAGTTTACAATGGACCTTACAGAATCCGACGTATACCACATGATAATTGCCTTGAAGTTGAAACTCTGCGTGCTAGGAAGAGTAAAGGTTTACACCACATTTCACATGTAAAACCGTTTATTGAAAGATAATCTACTTTTTAACTTTGTCTTTGCCATAAAACTTTTCACTTCACGTTTCTAGTATGCATTGTCAGACTTAGAAACTGTTACCATGCAACAATGTTTGAAGTTAAATATCAAATCAAGAACCAAGAGAACTGATTTAAACAGAAATTACGAATGCATTGTTATAGTGAACAGACGTCACAATGTTATTGTGTGTGTACATTCTTGCTTGTTAGTTGCACGATTACGTAACGACTATAAGGCTTACATACTTAGAACATGTACTGGTACTGCTAATGAGATTTTAATGCAACATTTTGGTGGCCCATTACCTGTCTGCATGTCACGAGTCAGCACTGTCTTTCTGTTGGAAGGACAACACTACTTCTTCAAGACTGCATGGAAATCCACTACATCCGTGTGCTTTTTCTTTTACTGCTCAGACTTTGAGAAAAAAAACACTGCAATTGTACTGTGATGAATGATCAGGACTGTCTCTATGGACTGTGAGAAAATTTTAGCTTTTGACCGGCATTGTATTAATAAGTGTGTGAATTTGATTTCTTTGTTATTGTAATTATGAAAAATTTTATCATATCACTATTGGCCACTGCCCAAAACAATTTCTAAAATTTTTTTGTGGGGAGCATGGGGGCTATGTAAGTAGGCTGTATAGGTTTTTTTTTATTGGTAACGCCACGTAGCGCTCTGTATGAAAATCACTGGCTGTGCTGTGTGCAGTCTGTGGCTAGTTTGCATTGTTGTCTGCCATTGTAGTGTTGGGCAGCTGGATGTGAACAGCGCGTAGCGTTTGGCAGTTGGAGGTGAGCCGCCAGCAGTGGTGGATGTGGGGAGAGCAATGGCGGAGTTTTGAAATTTGTAAGACTGGATGTCAAGAACTGCTATACATATTATCACTTTTGAAGACTATTGACGTAAATACATTGTTTGTTCTCTATCAAAATCTTTCATTTGATAACTATGCCTATCAGTAGTTAGTGCCTTCAGTAGTCTGAATCTTTTATTTAGCTGGCAGTAGTGCCGCTCGCTGTATTGCAGTAGTTCGAGTAACGAAGATTTTTGGTGAGGTAAGTGATTTGTGAAAGGTATAGGTTAATGTTAGTCAGGGCCATTCTTTTGTAAGGATTTTTGAAAGTCAGATTGCGTTACGCTAAAAATATTGTGTGTCAGTTTAAACACAGTCTTGTATAATTGTTCTAAGGGGACGTTTCAACCGTCATCCATGGAACTCTTCTATTCCCGACGTTCCGTCGAAAGTTACGTTGGACGTCTTCAGAGGTGCTCCTGGTTGTGCTGAGTATTGCCGACTGACGAGTCGAAGAACGGCCTAAATACCGTGGAAAGTGGGCGTGGTCTGGATTTCACGTGATAGCAGAGATAAGCCTTGTCAAGGATAAAATATAACTATCGATCATAGTACGCCAAAGATAAAAACTTCTCATCGATTCTGTAGCGCCACAGTCGATATATCACTGAGTTTCATAGTTTCTTCTTTTCTGTTAAAATTATCCCCATATTTATATATTTCGATGGCTTCTCTATACAGCCGTAGATAACAGCTCGTCATGGTACATCAAACCACCACGGAAACTGCTACGCTCTGTGCTCCACATCTGACACAACTTGTAGGACGATCGCAACTTTGGCGTAAAAATCACTTTGTGGAAACGCACAACGCAGATATTTCGCATTCGTATGCAACAATCGACAGCACCCTTGCCTGTCTGAATGCCATCACGAATAAGAGCCCAAGAAGTCGTCGGAAATGCTCGCGGCCGAGTCCTCAGTAGCATCAGCTACTCTTTCTTTCCGTACGAGGTACCGTCAATTCGCGCAGTCGCTATTGCAAATGATGTCACCAAAAGCAATCACTTCGTTGGCGGCAAGAAACCTGGGCTCAATGTTTCCGAAAATTTCACTACGTGATCACCCGACTGAAGAGCATGTTCCGCTACGGCTGACTTGTCTGTTTTCCCCAGTCGGCAAATTACTTTTATGTTCATTCAACCGTGTATTCCCACTTCTCTTCTGTGGCGCTACAGAATCGATGAGAAGTTTTTATCTTTGACGTACTATGATCGATAGTTATATTTTATCCTTGACAAGGATTATCTCTGCTATCACGTGAAATCCAGACCACGCCCACCTTCCACGGTATTCAGGCCGTTATTCGACGTCCGACTCGTCAGTCGGCAAGGCTCAGCACAACCAGGAGCACCTCCGAAGATGTCGAACGTAGCCTTGGACGAAACTTCAGGGGTAGAAGAGTTCCATGGACCACGGCCATAGAACCCGGAAGAATTCTCGGCAGCAGAGTACTTACAGTTTCCCATTTAGACCTTTTTAAAACCCATACAGGTTACACAATTTGATAAGAAAAGAAATGGTGAATGAAGGAAAATGAATGTGTCCGAAACAGGGCCTGTGACCACTGCACTAGTTCCTCAAGATGAATGAGTTTGCCCATCTCTAGTCACTAGGGATATTTAAATCGTACAAAGACGAGTAGCATGAATGGTCACTTGTCTGTTTGACTCATGGGAGGGCGTCGTGGAAATGCCGTACTGGCAGACGCTGCCAGATAGGCGCCGACTGTCCCACAGAAGCCTACTTACAAAGTCTGAAAATCAAGTATCAACCAAACAGTCTAGGAACACACCATCGCCACCATTGCAACAGGACATCCTGTATTTCGGCGGCGGACGGAACTCGCAGTCCAGGGCCGCTGGAGGCGTGGCTCAGTGGGCGAGCATCATTGGGTCAGCCAGCTTCCGCGCCATTGCCTGAGTTAACACTTACTGACATACTGTACTTGTTTCAATAAAATTTCATTGACTCTCTCTGTACAGTAGCAAAAATTAAAATGTATGGTCTTTAAATTTCTTATTTTTCTTTCCTTTACCATTTGGGTCATCTAAGGACCACGCGCCTATTTCAATGCTTTCTCCTTTGTTCTTCTTCCTACTTTCTCTAGTATTCTTTCATCTTCTCCTTATGTACTCTTTTTCTCTCCTCAGACGATTTTGACCCTGTCTTCTTCTCCCTTCTGCCTTACAATCCTTCAATTTTGAACACTTTCTTCCTAAATTTCTCCCTTTTTTGTTGTATCTTCTTCACTCATGATGTTTGTTTCCAAATCTTTCCAAACTTCTTGAATCCAGATTATTGTCGACTTCTTGCCCCAAAGATTTTTTAAAAATCTATTTGGTCAACCTGTTGCCATTCATTCTGTATAAATGTCCAAAATATAGCAATCGCCTCTTTCATAGAGTTTCAGTTATGTTCTCTGTATTGTGATATACTTTTTCATTACTTCTTAATTTCCATATCTCTGTATTTCTTAGCGGACTGACAATTTTCGAATGAGTCTTCTTTGTAGGACTTCAAGTTTGTGTAATTTGTAGTTCAATATTAAAAATTGACTTACATAGAGACATTCTGGTTTTACTACTGTGTTTTCGCGTTGTATTTTCAAAGTTTTAGACAGAGAAGTTTTGTTGTAAATGTTCCACTTTATACCACATGTTCTCCATTTTACGTACTCTTTCTCTACAGCGAATTTTTCTAACCTATTTTCTTGAATCATTTCCCATAAATATTTAAATTTACTAACTCTCTTTATCTGTCCAATATATGGAGCATTTTATATGTATGTCGTAAATTTTGTCTTTTCTACAGAACTTCTTATGTCCGCTTTCTTGGCTATTTCTTCTAAGAGATTGATCTGTATTTCTGCATTTGTTAGGGTTTCAGAAAGAATGACAAAATCATCCGCAATTTCAAGACAGTGATTTTAAGTGGGGCCAGAATTTTCTCTGGTTCTCAGCAAGATCTGTTGCTAAGATACGGTTGGTTTGTGAACCGAGGGAGCTCTCTTCTGGATTCCAAGAGGTGAGAGGTGAGCGAGACGATGAGGTATTGGAAGGCATGTAGGCAGGGTGACAGCAGTAAACATGCAGGATGAACTTGGACTCGTTCGGCTGAGGACCGTAATTAGTGGAAAGTGAAGTTATACTGCAGCAGACTTCGAATGGTTTCATCCATAGGGTAAAAATCAACAGCGACTAACTATATGTTTCGATGGATGGGATGGATGAGCAGCAAGCACAAAACGTTTAATCGTCTCCTCAACAGAAGTTAAGGAGCCTATTTAATGGTCAGACAACTATGAAGAGCAGGCCAGAATGTAATGTTGGCCTTGTCCTGAGAGATGCAATCGAAGCACATCTGTCACTGTAAAATATTCCCATGAGCTTTTTGAATCAGACTGTAGTTTTCTGTCGAATAAGTCTTTTTTTTTTTTTTTGTACCATAGAATCAGTACCGAAGCATCACAGTTCGCTTTATTTACCTCAAGATTATGCAAGAATAATCAAATCACGCAGAATGATTACCCTAGGAACTGGTCCCAATTACAGCATTCCTGGAACAAGAAGAGATAATATTAACGACAGAGAAAATGGCTGGCGACAAGGGACAAGATGCCATTTTTAATTTTTTCAAGGAAAATTTATGTGGAATAGTTTTTTGTGATTGACTTATGATACAAAGCGAAAAGTTGTTTTACCAAGTACCAAGTACTTTGAAAAACTGACACCTCTCTGTTCTAACATAAAAGCTTAAATACCTGCAGTCAACAACTGACCTACGGTACTCTAGGAGTCGTGAATATCTCGAGGAATGACTAGGAGATTCCACTGTAGAGGTTAATGTTAAGATTTTCGGGCGAAACAGGCTTCGAAACGAAGTGGACTTCCCATATGAAACATGTTTAAATTATTTCCAGAACAATAATTATAGCAGTGCAGGTGAAAGAAACTAACACAAAAATAAATTAATTGTACAAGTTAGTTTTTCAGATAGATAGATGCATTTATAAGGATGCACAACATCGTGGTGTGTGTGCAGAGTGGTCTGCTGCAGTCTCCATCGGAGCCGCAAACTGAGAACGGCTCTCGGTATCGTTCGTCTGTGTGCTCGGGCGGCGGAGGACGGCAAAAGTCACGTCGCTACAACTGTCAGGCAGGAAAATACCCTACCCGGTCCTCTCCAAAAAAAAAAAAAAATATAAAAAAAAAAAAAATGGAATTCTGGGAAAAAACCGATCCGGCATTTTCGCTGCGACACTCGTTGCGCCCTGCTGGTCTGCGGTTTGCATGAAATGCGCTGCACCCTCCTCTCGTGCCGTGTTACTGATTTTAATAAAAAACCAGCCAGCCCCCACCTGCTCTCGCGCACGGCTCGTAGCCCGCCATGACGTTGTCGCGACGCATTTTATGGCGCCAACACTTCTGGGATACTTCTGCAGCAAAGCGCCCCACTGTCTAACTTGTCTGCAACTTGGGTATTTGGACGTCCTGCAGAGCAAGATGCCACAAAGACTGCAAAAGTCTCTGACTAGGAGAGCCTCGTGGAAACACTCGTTAATGAATGTCCTATTATCTCAGGTCCAAAGCAAACAACCGTCACTGCAAATAGCTAGTGACATGGGTTCTTAGCTTCATCCGGGGGCTTTTTCCCGTCGCTGTCGTTTGCACACAGCAGTGTCCATGTGCCGTGATACATACGCATAAATTATATGATTTGGTCGCGTTCTCAGGGTGTCCCCCGTATTAAATTTGTGCTTCTTCACGAGTCTCACGTTTCTGTTTAGCTGCTGTGCAGACCGCGTCTACGTGCAATCGAATAACAAATTCTGAGACCGAGTTCTGTGTTAATTAATTATTCAAAATGACAGTCACAATCGCATTCTTTATTTTGCCGCCGTGCACAGGCAGGGTGACGACTGCAGCGAGCGATCCAATGGCGTAAATTGCGCTGAAGATGACCCCATTGCGGGTTGAAACCGGTTGGCAGCAAAATAAATAATGCGATTGTGGCTGTCATTCTGAATAATTAATTATAAGTAAATTAATCGCTGTTTATCTCCGTACAACTATGTTGTCTAAAAATTTCT
Organism: Schistocerca serialis cubense; assembly: GCF_023864345.2. NCBI lineage: Eukaryota > Metazoa > Arthropoda > Insecta > Orthoptera > Acrididae > Schistocerca > Schistocerca serialis. The sequence goes on from NC_064642.1 coordinate 22,375,604, forward strand.
GTGTTAATGTTACTGGTTTCCATAAAGTGTCTACACTCTCCTTACAGCTACCATTTAACCTGACAAAAACGGTAAGATAAACAAAAATATTAAACAAAACACAAAATAAGCAAAAACTGAAATAAGGAGAAACTGGAGGATAAAGAGATGTATGGTGAATTCGAACGCACGGTCAGAATACCTCATACAGGATATTTGAGGGACGATTTCATTCACGATTGGTCTTTATTTTAACACCAATTCTCCGTATTTACGCTTCGATGCTGTTGTAGATTTGTTCTTCAGTTATTATTTCCACCAAATGGCAGCAGAAATAATCCATTATTTGTACCAAGACCGATAGAGGATGAGGAGAATAGTATTTAACGTCCCGTCGACAACGAGGTCATTAGAGACGGAAAGAACGACAGAGATTACCCTTCCGTAGGTAGGAGAAACTGGAAATGTTTGGTTCTCCGGGTTTAACAGAAGATGTGTACTTACAAGGGAACCTCCCCATCGCACCCCCTTCAGATTTAGTTATAAGTTGGCACAGTGGATAGGCCTTGAAAAACTGAACACAGATCAATCGAGAAAACAGGAAGAAGTTGTGTGGAACTATGAAAAAAATAAGCAAAATATACAAACTCAGTAGTCCATGCGCAAGACAGGCAACATCAAGAACAGTGTGAGCTCAGGAGCGCCGTGGTCCCGTGGTTAGCGTGGGCAGCTGCGGAACGAGAGGTCCTGGGTTCAAGTCTATCGTCGAGTGAAAAGTTTAATTTTTTGTTTTCAGACGATTATCAAAGTTCAGGCACTCACACATAATCAACTTCGCTCTCCAGAATTCCAGGACATGTTCAGATTTGTTTGGACATATGCAGCATTTGACGGTCTGCACACGGAAAAATTTGAAAACGTTAAAAACATATGTCTTGACAGAGCACAGGGAAAACTGTGCGACTGTGAAACTGTTGCATTCGTTTGTTGCAGTTTATGTGACAAACTCTTATGTTTTCATCACTTTTTTGGGAGTGATTATCTCATCCACAAGAAAACCTAAATCGGGCAAGGTAGAAGAATCTTTTTACCCATTCGCCATGTGTACACGTTAGGTGGGTCGACAACATATTCCTGTCATGTGAATCACATGCCGTCACCAGTGTCGTATAGAATATATCAGACGTGTTTTCCTGTGGAGGAATCGGTTGACCTATGACCTTGCGATCAAATGTTTTCGGTTCCCATTGGAGAGGGACGTCCTTTCGTCTACTAATCGCACAGTTTTGCGGTGAGGTCGCAAAACACAGACACTAAACTTATTACTGTGAACAGAGACGTCAATGAACGAACGGACAGATCATAAGTTTGCGAAAATAAAGAAATTAAAATTTTCTCTTGAGGGAAGACATGAACCAAGGACCTCTCGTTCCGCAGGTGCTCACGCTCACCACATGACCACTGCGCTCCCGAGCTAAAATTATTCTTGATGTTGCATATCTTACTCATGTACTACTCAGTTTCTATATTTTGTTTTTTTTCATAGTTTCACACAACTTCTTCCTGTTTTCTCGATTGATCTGTGTTCAGTTTTTCAAGGCCTATCCACTGTGCCAACTTATAACTAAATCTGAAGGAAGTGCGATGGGGAGGTTCCCTTGTTAGCATCAAGAATACAGTTGCAGAACTTCTGCGGCTATGATTGTCTGATGTTATCGAACTTAGTGTGTGAACCTTTCTACAAATATAAGTGCACGGAAGCTTAGCCCAGCTTGCCGTGTCCACAGAGTCTATCGAACGATATAGTTTCACGAAAATTCTGTAACACGGCTACAGAAACTTTGCGAAAGTTCGTGTCACCTCGTGAAGATTTCCTATTCCTGCTGAGAATAAAGAATAACTTTAATCGCTCTTTGCAACAAAGCTGCGCTGAACTGCATGTATTTATCAGGAATAAAACATAAACGAACACCTAGCAGTGTAATTCCCGTTATGGCAGAATGCTTGAAAGTTTCCTCGGGATTGTCAACTCAACGTTTCAAAACCAGAAACCTTTCGTTTCCAGAGGTTTATTGCAGATTACAGACACGTCAGTCCAAACAATGTAACACAGATATATATTCACCATCCGAAAATAAAAAAAAGTATCAAGCAAATGTTGTTTAGCTACAAGGGGAAATTAAGCAGCGTGATTGCGTTTCTTGTATCTTTCTTCGTTATGAAGGTGTGGACAGCAGGAAGTCTTTTCTAAAGTGCCCGCAAATTTTTTATTCATAAATTTGCGATTCGCAAAGCCTCCCGCCGGTAGACGTCTAGTATGGCTGCGGGCTAAAAACTAAGCTGTAGCTTAGGAGAAGAAGACGTTCTAAGACGATATCGCTGTAATTTATTATAGCGATCTCTGCTATGAAGTTCTTCTTCTGCCAAGTAAACGCTACAGATCGCCCCTACTCAATATGGGTAAACGAACATTCATATAGAGTCACAAAAACTTGTGGGAGCTGTACGTCAGCCGTTAAGGTGACAGATTCATAGGCAAAAGATGGGTTTCCTTTATTACAATTCCCCTAACTGATTCAAACAGATTTATGCTAGAAATAGGTGGTTTCCATTTCCCGGACTGCCAGGGCTGTAGTGAACACACATTTTGTCCCTTCCAATAATGAACTGCTGAATCTAGCAACAACAGGTATAAATGCATGAACTGCTAAGTCTCTGTAACATAGCAATAACAACTGAAAATGTATGACAATCATGTTAAGTCATGTTAAGTTGCAACAGATGAACTCCTAAGTTTGGTTCAAATGGTTCAAATGGATCTGAGCACTATGGGACTTAACTTCTGAGGTCATCAGTCCCCTAGAACTTAGAACTACTTAAACCTAACTAACCTAAGGACATCAAACACATCCATGCCAGAGGCAGGATTCGAACCTACGACCGTAGCGGTCGCGCGGTTCCAGACTGTAGCGCCTAGAACCCCGGCCAGCTCCTAAGTTTTACCTTATATAAAATGTGATAAATGTCTATAGCGTAGTTATAACTGTACTTTTAAGTCATGGTCCCTCACATCAAGAACTGTTCTACTTCGTATGTACGTCTCGAATGCATGGTCGATTACTTGTTTGAACTTAAGCTACAGTTCTTCCACATGCTCTTCCCACTAGGTACATGTTTCCAGTTCCTCCTTGAGGTATTTCTCGAGTACCTCTTTATCTGGATTGCTGAATATCATTCTATTGCTTTTTGTGTTTTAGTAATCTTGATTGCATATTTTATTCGGCATGTTCAAGGTTCTTGATGAGATGAAAAACAGTTTAGAAAGGGAGACAATCTATTTCTCACTTTTTAAATTAGGATTAACACAGTAAGATAGACAAATAAGTATCAATATGCACCTCATTCTGCACCATCGTCAGATGGTAATGCTGATGCATGGTACATATTGCGTACTGTAGCGCAAGACTCATCGAAATTTGTAGCAAAGATTTCTTCTGGCGTGTTCTGAGAGGTAGCTCCGTAAGCACGTGCTAGACATTTTCATTACATGCACACATGTGAAGGTGCGAGCTAATACCGAGATGCTCGTCCACAGCACGTTGGGTGGCTCAGCCAGCGTTCGTCAAGTTTCTGATGTAGATCCCTGAAAGGGAGTGAACTGCATGGTATTCTCGTTGCATAATATCACCGTTCTTGGGCAGTCCCCAATACTTACTGTGTGACAATGCAGTAACAGTGCAGGTGTTTGTGCGTTGAACAGTGCAGTTATTTATGTTGCATGCTGACGTAATTGATACAACTGAGAGTCTAAAAGCACTACGTTCATGTCACTAAATCGTGCATTTTCAAAACTTACTTCTACGCTCAACTCATGAGCTCAGGCTAAGATTGCAGCAATGCATTTACTGTTTCTCTCACTTCAGTTTTGCGTTGCAGAGATTATCAGCAAACTCATAGGTTCCTTATGTACTGCTAATGGTTCGACGAGTGATGTGACATTGTTGATAGTGGAAACTCAAAGTCTGGAAACAATTCTGCATGTTGCGTTGACTTTGCGCTTCTGTGTATCAATTGCACTATGTAATGCTGGTGACTCGACCATTGGTGCAGAAGTTGGATATATAGGAAACCAAAAGTCTGTAGCAATTTTGTGTCCTGCTCTGATGTATGAGGCACTACATCAAGAAGTCTGTCTTTGTAATGACTTGACTTCTGCTGCAATGCATCAGGCAGTCTTCATACTAACGGAGAAATAATAAAAGAAAACTGTGAAAAAACATACACCAAAACACAACTAATAATAATAATAATAAACAGTGAGATGGATTAATACTGAATTTGACTGTGTTTTACTCGGATTCAGGGTTTTGGATATCTGATGACATTGATAATCAACCTTCCACGTGGGTATACTGAACACATCAGTCGAGTTCACCAGATGAGTGACGATGCTGACAAATGGTGGTGGGGGTGAGAGGGGGGGGGGTTAGCAACTGCAGTGCCACGGAAACTGGAGCAACTATTTTGGACCAGCAACACTGTAGGTTGCATCTGTATTGTAGGTCCACCATCTTGGACCGCCATCTTGAATTCTGAGATAATAGAATGGAGAAAACCCATGAAACCTGATGTTTGTAAGCTAGAAAGCTAATGGAATGTCCTTCTCGCTTGGATATGACCAACCATTACTATATTGGAGAAAGTAGGTCAGTTATAAATAACTATTACATCCATGAAGGGTAATGGTGTAGGATAGTGTACACCAGAAATAACATATTTGTACACTTCTAAGTGGTTCACTGTGTTAGAACGTCACAATGCTGGTGAGTAAATAATGTGTTTGAAATTCATAGCAAAGACTTCTTCTCAAGTGTTCTAGTGGGTGAACTCTGTAAGGCTTCATTAAACATCGCCATAAAATAAGGAGATCACTCGGTATGCTCGTCCACCACAGACTAGGAACTTTACTAGCATACATTGGGTTTCTAAATGAGAACTCCTAAAAGCTTGGCATTTTTACTGTTCTATGTTTTCAGTGTTCTTTATTATGCCCCCACACATATTGCACGGCAATCCAGTAATAATGTCAACGTTTGAGAGCTGAGCACTGCAGTTAGATATATTGACAGGTCAGGTTTGAGAGTTCTCTATGCAAAAGTATACAAAGAGGCAAATTGTTACAATTTTGCTGTAAGGTGGTGAAAATTGTTACAATTCTGCTCTAATGTGAGGCATTGTGTTATGATTGTACTGCTGTACGAGTACATGGAATTTTGTTATAATTTTACTCTGACATGACGCGTTTTCTTACAGTCTTTGCTGAAACGTTCTGTAATTTGTTACACTTCTTGGTGTAACGTGGGCAGTGTTGCTATAATAAGTATATGTGTGGGATGGAGTGTTGTATAGTCTCAGTGATGTAAAGGCATAAGACAAATCATCATTCTACTGCGTTATTAGTGTCTCAACTCAATCAATCGATATGAGTTGCATATAGTTTAAATGGTTGCAGAGCGACTTATGAATTGTTCAATTATCTGCCATATTCCCACTTCACGTAAAAGATACTCAGAGTTTGAATGTCATCTGAAGTATTTGAGGGTAGCTTTAATAAAATCAAAGTCTCTATGAGCTTGAATAAGTCTTTAAGGTCGATGACAGCCAAAAATATTTCAAAGTCTAACTACAGTTGAACATATTGCAATGCTCTGCAAACTATTAGACTGGCGAGTATTTCCCCAAGTCTGCGCATCTGACCATCTCATTGTCCATTTCCTAACATTCATACCACTCACCATCAGAAAAATGCCTGCACGTTTGCCCTTAATAAAGGAATCACACAGGTATTCATCAGAAAATGATGTAGATATCCTGTGGAAACATGTAAGCTTGCCAAGAAACACCTTGCTAGCAGATAGATGACACCCCCCCCCCCCCCAAACCAATTGATTTTGACTGAAAACCTTTTGTAGACTGATTACTCGCTTAGATTCCTCAACTGTCACCAATTACAAATCTGCTGGAAATGTTACATGTCCTATATATCTTACAATGTAAAACACAGTTTATGTGAGAAATGGTTAAAAATTACTAATGTCAACACAAGAGCTTTTCTGTTAATAGGAAGTATTATTCGAGTTTAACGTACTGCCTACATCAATGTCAAATTCCCATCACATTGATGCCTACCTACATTCAAATCAGTGCTAGAGAATAATACTGTCCTCTATTAAACAGGAGAAAGTGTGTTCATTGCAGGCAAGACAGCTACCTGAGAGTCTACGGAACGAATCTTCAATCACTGCTACCACTACCACCACTACTACTACTACTACTACTACAGCTGGTTGAAAACTTCGTCGAATCTATGGCATAAATCTACTACTAGTAGCTTACTGTATTCAGCATGGACCTACTGTTTGAATCTGTGGAATGAATGTACCACTGCATTAACCACTAGTACTCTACCGACTGCACGAGACTGACCACACACCTGTATGTGTTTGTATAACGCGTTTTCCTGCAGAAGCATCCTAATAACTGTCCATGGTATAAGACTCAAACAGCGCTACAGTGGTTGGAGGAGCACCTACTATGATGTCTTCGCCGTCGAAATCGTTCGATCTGATCGCATCTCGTATGCTACTGAGCATCAGCACTGTTCCGATAATTTACAGCAATTGTGTAAATATGTGATGCCAGATAAGTCTGTAAACCCGAAAGGATCGAGTGTAGCACTGCTTCGTTTGCATGCTTGATCTGCTAATAGTCCTAAGCCATCACTTGTGTAAATTGTAATAGCAGACCCTCACTATCATGACCATACGCAATCTTGGCCAGCAAAAGACTTCCAATATAAGCATGTTGTTGAAGAAAACACAGCCGTGTTCGTCAGAAAAGGTTTATAAATCCTAGCCCTGCGACGCTTTCTCACTGCTATACTGCGCTGCCATTTATTTTCGATTGCAAAACTGTGACACTTCTCACTGGTCATCTAGTATGTAACAATGGAAGACTTTTGTCAATCGAAAGGGCTCGTCTACCATGTCTAAAGCTGTTTGCAGTGCTTTTGAGTACAGGATACTCACTCTGCAAACTGCGATCTTAGGAATGCGATTATGTGGAGTCATTCAGTGATAGCTTTCGGTTAGAAACAATGTGATATAAACAAATGGAATACTTATGTCCACACTCTAGTGACGAAATCACAAACAGGGTTTCACCATTTCAGTGCTTCCGCTGAAATAAGTAAGAAGTCCCACAGATTTATTCTCATGAGATCTACACACGAAGTACCTATGTTCGTCATTGTTATGGTGACACTGGGCTGCATGGCTCATAGGTCTTCAAGCCGGCCGGGGTGGCCGAGTGGTTCTAGGCGCTACGGTCGCAGGTTCGAATCCTGCCCCGAGCATGGATGTGTGTGATGTCCTTAGGTTAGTTAGGTTTAAGTAGCTCTAAGTTCAAGGCGACTGATGACCTCAGAAGTTACGTCCCATAGTGCTCAGGGCCATTTGAACCATTTCATAGGTATTCAACCTCAGTAGACAGCACCATTCTCGAGACATTCAGAGATCCGAAAGGTACAGTACCAATGGCTCGTTGTAAACAGCAAGGAATCGGTTTTTGACTTTATAAAGTACACCTCTCATTAAAAACTACTACGCATTACAAGACCAATTCTACGTTTTGTCTCAAATTCTATACATGGCAATGCCGACAATACGCTTAACAGAAATATTCTCGTGTGGTAATATCTGAACAGAGATATGAAATTTAGATGTTGTGTGCTTATCAGACAGTTCTAAACATACTTGACTGAAGAATGGCAAAGAATGGTCAACCAGTTCTAAAAATCACGTTTTAGTCTATTTAAACATATCAAAGACCTGTCCAATGTATGTAATTCAGAACTGACGCTGTATTATATGTACAAAGGGGGACAACACACCCCTATTAAGCAGTCACTCCCATTTCCATGATCTATCACTGGGCCAAAACATGCAACTGTAGACCTATGTCGCTAACGTTACTCCGCTGTGGAATTGTGGAACACGCCTTATGCTCACATATTACGATCTTTCTGGAGACAGAACATCAACAAGCCTACCAAAGACAATGACTATGTGGAACTCAGCTAGATTCGTTCTTTCACGAGACCCAAAAGGCTTTATATAGCGGCTGATGCTGTGTTCCTTCTAGTCAGTACTTAGTTGGTCACGAAATTCGCTGTTTTGTTACACAAATTGCAGTGATATCTGCAGAATATTCGCTGATTTCTTTATAAAATTGACCTATATCGAAATGTATTCGCCATCTCAGTGCAATATTAAAATGAGGCAGCCAGTCACAGCGTCATCTTTTAGTGGATACAAAATCATGCAATCACTCGGAATGTACCAGTAAAAACAGACGGCAGTGTGTGATACAAGGCTGGAAACGCGCTAGAGTGGTTTGAGGACCACCTAAATTGAAGGGAGTTTTATGTAACATGTCTGCCACGTGAGTTCGTCGAAAACACACTTGCTAACAAATAGAAGTACCGCTCCCCATAACAGTTAGCCACAGGCACCCTGGAGTCGACTTTGCGGTGTTCATTGCTATAAATAACTGCACTGTGTATCGCTAGAAAGTTGTTAATATTGCTTTAATATTTGTCGTCTGTCACGAGAAATTAGAGCGTTTATACTTTCTAAGGGTTGCTTGCAGTTGTTTATTGCTGGAAATACCTCCTGCAGCCAATACAGACAAACTCCCTCACAGTGTTGATTTCTATATTGCTCCATTCCTGAAGTCTGAAAATAGCGGTGTATCCTCCCTGCGTAGTCCCTGGTGGAGACTCTGCCGATGCTTAATGCCGAAAATAGTTCCTGCAGATATTAGACAGAGAGACACCATAGCATAATGCATTTCCATAGGGTCGCCTAGTTCTAAAATTAGAAAATGATTAAGAGCTTAGAAATGCAACTGTATGTGCATTGGCTGTAGTGGGCTGCACCATCAGTAGGCCATAATTGGGTTCCCACACTACCAAACTGCACGTACAGACTGAGCTGTCAGCACAGGGAGTCTCTGGTCTGTCAGCTGGGTACGGAGGACCTGTGTTGTTAGGGTGCGGGGGTTTGTTTCTGCTTATTTTAGAAATGAGAACAACTGTGAGGTGAAATGACAAGTTTAATGTTGCAATATATTTCTCACCAAATTACAACTTTCCACACAGTTTTCAACTCGCCAACATAAAAACAGCGCAATGGATAATTCATCTTGCCGACATCAAAAAGTGAAATAAGTTTATACACAACAATGTTAAGTATTAACTCTCTGAAAGCACATTAATCTTAAACACAATATTATGGAAGTTTAATTGGAAGTTTCTTTGCATTAATCCTAAGCACAATAATATGAACGTTTAATTGGAGGTTTCTTTACAAAATTGCTCCTTCACATGCATTACGAAGTTGGCGAGTACTACGAAAATCGTCCAATTCTGATTCAAGGTTTGGTACTATTTAGGATGACAATCAAGTCTACAGTGGATGGTTAGTCAAGTGACAAATTTGAGCGCAAGATTACGCAAGGCCGCTCGAGTTTACAGTGGATGCAAGTTGGTGAACCAACAAAGTTTATGCCTCTGCACGCAGTATTTACCTCAAGCTGCAACTTGCTGCTATCTACAAGGCCGCTCTCTCCCACTGAAATTCCTACAAAACTAATCTAGCCTTTGCTGAACTTTACAGCAGAAACTTTCCCTATGTTTCTTGTTATGCGAGAAAACATTTACTCAGCCCTAGTCTTATTATGTGTTGAATCACCTGGTCTGGGGTCGCTGTCCTCCATCCTGCCACCCCTTTAAGTGGTTTCCGGCGTAACGCCCGCAGCACGGCTTCACTACGCCATTTTGGAGCTGGCTTTTCAAAACTGACTCGACTCGCATCCTCTGTTCTACCTTCCGCTCAAAGACGTGCACTGTATAGGAATGGTGTGTTAATTACCGTCGATTGACTGTCGTCCCTTTTTGCATTACATATTGATAGGCAAATGTTCTCATAACTGTCGATTTACGTTAGGTGTCATCTTCACCTTCTCATTGCGATTTGTAAAAGTCTAATGTAAGGTGTGAATCTGACCATTTATTCTGGCACCTTACAGCGTCATCATGCCTCCCAGATGTTTTGGAGTGGGTACTGTGCAGCAACGTGTGGATCGCTCGCACAATCCATGAGGCACTAGGTACGGTGAGCTGGCTGGAGACCTTGTGGCTGCCGGCTGCAGTGGCCAGTGGCACTTGGACGTAAAGGGCGTTTACACTTGGGCATCTTGTGCGTAGTCACCATGTATCTGTGCTTGTCCCACATGCGAAATAGTGGCACACTTGTCAGTGCATGCCTCTTTCTCAACATGTGCGCTTAGTGATTCCATTCACACATAGAGGGAACCATGAATGCCACTCGAGAGATGAAGCTGCAGCTACATGTTAAACGCCCCTATGTGGCCATCCAGTGGGCAGCAATTTTTTTATCAGGATCAGCCAGGTGTGCCGGGAATTTGCAACCAGCAAGGCTGCAGCATAAACGTTAAAGGCATGCTAAAGCCGGCCGCGGTGGTCTAGCGGTTCTGGCGCTGCAGTCCGGAACCGCAGGACTGCTACGGTCGCAGGTTCGAATCCTGCCTCGGGCATGGGTGTGTGTGATGTCCTTAGGTTAGTTAGGTTTAAGTAGTTCTAAGTTCTAGGGGACTTATGACCTAAGATGTTGAGTCCCATAGTGCTCAGAGTCATTTGAACAAGCATGCTAAAGACCACGTAACTTTACTTACCGTGAGGAACAAAACACTTGCTAGGTTCTTAACGTATATAATATGTAGGTCAAGAACATGCAAGTAAGTGTATTTTATTTACCTTGAAAAATGTGTAATGATAATGATGAATTTTAAACACCAGAAAGCGTTATACGAGTATTAAGAAAAAAATTACCATAACTGAATTGAAGTCCTTCAGTTGACAGTATGAATACATATTCTTCCTTCACTTGTAAAGCTCATAGAGTGAAGCTTAAAAAAAGTCTGAAACATCTAGACACTTAGTTTTTGCTTTGATGAACTCTATTCATGTCTAAGCCAGAAATTTTGCGAGCTGAAATTTGTAAAGCATAGAGGGGACAAGTTTCTGCAGTACATAGATCTGCAGCGTACAGCGACTAACTGGCGGGTAATGGACAAATACAAGACAGTAGATCTCGCATTCCCAATTCAGTATGCTACACAAAAAGTGCTTAATATGTGCCCATTTCTGGTAGCGATTCCAGTGTTCTTTTATTTGTTCTCATCGACAAAAACTATTTATGAATCAAAGCAGCTCATCAAGGAACAAGGATGGCCTTGAAACATCAAGAGCTCTTTAATCATACCTCTTCTGTCAGAGGCATTCACCATACATACAAATGAAGGTTTATTTTGTTTGTTCCCGTCTGCATCCGTAGCTGAATTGTCAGCGTCGCAGACTGGCATGTGAGGGGCTCGAGTTCGATTCCCGGGTGGGTCAGAGATTTCCTCCACTCAACGACTGGGTGTTGTGTTGTCTCCATCATCATTTCATCCTCATCCACATGCAAGCCGCCAAAGTGCCCTCAATTACAGAGACTTGCACCAAGTGACTAGTCTGGACAACAGGAGGCCCTCGCCACACTCACATTCCATTTCATTTCATTTTGTTCAGGTTTGCCGTTGTTGTTTTCAGGTGTTCCTATTTGGGAGGAACTGTGGACAGATGTTTAGTTTGATTCTATCTTTATAATCCAAAGAATAAGCCAGCCAGGAAAAGGAAGTGCACGATGATATGTTCAAATTCCACGTGTTTCTCTTTAGAACACTTGGCCAAAGTGCTTACTCCAAGACAGATTTGAAGGCAAGCAAAAAACTGAGTCTTTTATGAAAAGTTGGATGTCTTGTAACAAAGAGACAAAGTGAAACAAGGGAGCGAACGGGGAGAAGCACAGAAAGGTACATGGCTGTTGCATGTGTTTCCCCATCTGCGACAGGGAGAGTCTTCTACCCGTGTGTAGTGGTGTGTGTGCACAACTCACAGGCATGCGTGACTTTGCAACAGTGCATGTGCCTCCTTGTCTCACTTTCAATGGTCACATGCACCTACGTGGATAGAAATTTCCACAGGTGTAAGCACCCCTTTACAAATACATCACTGGAGAGGGCTTATAGTGAGGAGCGCTGAAGGGATTCACCTAGCTTTTTTTCTTTAAATAAGGGTGCAGTTGTCGTTATACTAGTGTAAATGTTTAAACATTGAATATGAGCATTGGACTCGAACTTAGGGCAAGTCAGCTCATGGGCTTCTAACTTACAGTGGCAAACCGTGCTGTCGGAGTTGTTGGGGGGGGGGGGGGGGGGTCGGGGGGCTAATGGTTTAAATATTCAATATAAGTACAACACAAGTGGAATGGCATATTTCGAATTTGTGCCATTATTTGAATTTCTCACTAATTTACATTTAAGATAGTATTTTCGCCGTAAATTAAAACCATGCCTGTCATTTCGCTGTTTACATTCTGGCGCATCCATGGTCTACTCACAAACTCAGTGCTGTGAGAAATATTGATAATGGTGAGTGCTCAGTTCGATTTTATCTCATATAAATTACGAAGTTGTTAAATTGGTGAAAGTTTATTGCCGTTGTAGCTCTTCGATGGTTACATGACACAAATATCTCTCAAATTTCTCAGCAAATGCTTTTCTAATGATGTATTTATCCAAACACCAGGTTCTTGCAAGTTTTAGAGGTGGCAAGCCACTCTCTCCCTTTAACAACATTGTCAGTCAGATTAACTTATATATTTCAGGACCTGATCACAGTTTTCCCTACAACTACATTTGCTATATGTAGTTAATAACATTTTAGATGAGGAAATAGTGGAAGAAGTGTTCGTATAACTGCATGTGAAACCTGTAGAGAACTTGTACCCGAGGGGCCGTAGTGGAGGCGATGGGGAACAAGGAGAGGTGGACTGAGGGCCGTAAATGCTGAGTGCATCGAACTGGCTGTGCGGCCGATTCTGGAATGCAGCTCTCAGTCGATCGTACCAGCAGAAGGAGTTCTGGCCCTCTCGTACTTCTGCTTTAGGACGGAGAGGAAGGTGCTGGCTCACAAAATATTTTACCTGCCACAGACGGCAGTCCGTCGCGAAAGTGGCCAGTTGGCAGAAAGTGGGTGGAGGAAGCCATTTAAAACAGATTCCTGTTAACTGTGCAAACTGCGGGAAGTCCCTGCAATGCCATGTTAGAGGCTGGGACAGTATGAACAGAGCGGCTGGTGCACGTGGAGGCAAGACTGTAAACCCCCCTCCCTCCTGGTGCCAGACAATCGCCAGGTTCTCTAGCGAGAGGCAAAAATACAGATTTCACAGACATGACAGCCTGGGAAGGTTAACAACCTTCTTTGAGAAATTGGAAATGGTGGGCCTGGAAAGACTAGATCTCTCCGTATATGAGGGACTGTGGCCTTGTCTAGATAGATTTTTTTTTCTTTTTTTCAAAATATGGCCATTATTACCCTGGGAACGACACTTCCCTGTCTAAAATCTTCTTTTTTTAAGCAACAGAGATTTGGAATCGCTGACGGCTCCTCTCAGGATATGCAAAGTGGAGGCTTGGTCTCACAGTGTAGGAACTGCAGTGATGCATCTGGATTTGCTATCGGCCAACAACACGGTCAAGAGAGGAGACTGAGTGAGTGGAGTGTAGACGTATTGGTTTTTGCAATGTGCAGACGGTTTCGTGTTTGCTAATTCGGCTCACGTACCGGGACTTGGTGGAAAGTGGTTGTGTTTCTGTGCCTCCTTCACCTTATGGTCCTCTCTTGGTGCAGAACTTTATGTCTCTCCTAGTGGGTGGAACTTGCGGTCTGTATCTTCTGGTGGAAGAAGAGCCACTGGCAGTTTCCAACTGTGCCGACAGTGAAACTGCACGCTATCTCGGCCATATCGTGTGCCACGAGGGTCAACTTATTCGTCCTGAGTCGGCTGTCTGACGTTTGGCAATTCCTTTGCTCGCACCGTTGTGCCTGTGAGTCGAACTGGTTTGGCCAGGCCGGCCGGAGTGGCCAAGCGGTTCTATGCGCTACAGTCAGGAACCGCGCGACCGCTATGGTCGCAGGTTCGAATCCTGCCTCGGGCATGGATGTGTGTGATGTCCTTAGGTTAGTTAGGTTTAAGTAGTTCTAGGGGACTGATAACCTCAGACGTTAAGTTTCATAGTGCTCAGAGCCATTTTGGTTTGGCCAGACCAGCGAACGGGTGCACTTCACTCTGAAATCTGCCGTGATTTCAGGGCTCTGATAGGGAAATTTTCCACGTTCTGATAATTAGAACGCCAGATCGCGTATCCTGCAATTTCTCGTGTCACGTCAGAACATTACAGCTGCAGTAGACTGCCGCTCCTCGCTCACAGCGGGCCGTTTTCTGCTGCCACCCACCTGAATCGATGGTGAAGGGTAAAGTATTGCTGCACCGGTGTAGGGTTGTTAAGTGATATTCACTGCTTCCTGCTCTCAGGTGAGTAATAGTTCGTGGTATAGGAGATTCCATTTGAATGGAATTGGACCTCACGGTGGAGTCATCTAAACAAAATCCGATTGCGATGAAAAAAGGATTAATTCAGGAAGAATTTGTATAGCTTCCATCCCAATGTATACCTTGACAATCAAACACCATCCCTTCCTGTTTTGTGTTTGTCATTTTTGTGTAAGACTTATCAACTACACCGTTATCGAAAAGTAAAGCAACAAACGGAAATTTTGCAAGGTTGCGCTAATTTTGCCACAAAACAGTGTAAACGGTTTATAGTACAATAGAAACAATGTAAAAGAGACAGAACGTAAACAACTGCAGCATGCATAAAGGTAGACAAAAACGTTCATTTTTCTTCCAACTTAATCGGTTTGCATACACAGTCCGATAACTGATTAACTTGTTCAGTATCGTGCGTGACCACCTCTTGCGCCAATACAGGCCTGACAATGACGGGGAACGCTTTGTATAATGTCATCAGTCTCATGTTGAGGCAATAACGCCCATTCTTCCTGTACCGCTACTCGCAAGTGTTGAGGAGTGGTTGGTGCATGCTGATGTGATGCAGTCCGTCTCCCTAGTGCATCCCAGGCATGGTCTGTGGGATTCAAGTCGGAAAAGTGAGCAGCCCAAGTCACACGTGGATTATCTTCTGTTGGAAAACATCAGCAACCGGCGCTCTATGAGGTGGAGAATTATTCTCCATTAGTAGGGTGCCTGGGTCCACAACAACTCGTAATAACTACACATGAGGACTCAAGATATCTGACAGCAGTTAAATCTTGCCGATTCACCTGTAGAATTTCATGAAGAGCTGTTCATCTACATCTACATCTACATTTATACTCCGCAAGCCACCCAACGGTGTGTGGCAGAGGGCACTTTACGTGCCACTGTCATTACTTCCCTTTCCTGTTCCAGTCGCGTATGGTTCGCGGGAAGAACGACTGTCTGAAAGCCTCCGTGCGCGCTCGAATCTCTCTAATTTTACATTCGTGATCTCCTCGGGAGGTATAAGTAGGGGGAAGCAATATATTCGATACCTCATCCAGAAACACACCCTCTCGAAACCTGGCGAGCAAGCTACACCGCGATGCAGAGCGCCTCTCTTGCAGAGTCTGCCACTTGAGTTTGTTAAATATCTCCGTAACGCTATCACGGTTACCAAATAACCCTGTGACGAAACGCACCGCTCTTCTTTGGATCTTCTCTATCTCCTCCGTCAACCCGATCTTGTACGGATCCCACACTGATGAGCAATACTCAAGTATAGGTGGAACGAGTGTTTTGTAAGCCACCTCCTTTGTTGATGGACTACATTTCCTAAGGACTTTCCCAATGAATCTCAACCTGGTACCCGCCTTACCAACAATCAATTTTATATGATCATTCCACTTCAAATCGTTCCGCATGAATACTCCCAGATATTTTACAGAAATAACTGCTACCAGTGTTTGTTCCGCTATCATATAATCATACAATAAAGGATCCTTCTTTCTATGTATTCGCAATACATTACATTTGTCTATGTTAAGGGTCAGTTGCCACTCCCTGCACCAAGTGCCTATCCGCTGCAGTTCTTCCTGCATTTCGCTACAATTTTCTAATGCTGCAACTTCTCTGTATACTACAGCATCATCCGCGAAAAGCCGCATGGGACTTCCCACACTATCTACTAGGTCATTTATATATATTGTGAAAAGCAATGGTCCCATAAACTCCCCCGTGGCACGCCAGAGGTTACTTTAACGTCTGTAGACGTCTCTCCATTGATAACAACATGCTGTGTTCTGTTTGCTAAAGCCTCTTCAATCCAGCCACACAGCTGGTCTTATATTCCGTAGGCTCTTACTTTGTTTATCAGGCGACAGTGCGGAACTGTATCGAACGCCTTCCGGAAGTCAAGAAAAATAGCATCTACCTGGGAGCCTGTATCAAATATTTTCTGGGTCTCATGAACAAATAAAGCGAGTTGGGTCTCACACGATCGCTGTTTCCGGAATCCATGTTGATTCCTACATAGCAGATTCTGGGTTTCCAAAAACATGATACTCGAGCAAAAAACATGTTCTAAAATTCTACAACAGATCGACGTCAGAGATATACGTCTATCGTTTTGCGCATCTGCTCGACGACCCTTCTTGAAGACTGGGACTACCTGTGCTCTTTTCCAATCATTTGGAACCTTCCGTTCCTCTACAGACTTGCGGTACACGGCTGTTAGAAGGGGGGCAAGTTCTTTCGCGTTCTCTGAGTAGAATCGAATTGGTATCCCGTCAGGTCCAGTGGACTTTCCTCTGTTGAGTGATTCCAGTTGCTTTTCTATTCCTTGGACACTTATTTCGATGTCAGCCATTTTTTCGTTTGTGCGAGGATTTAGAGAAGGAACTGCAGTGCGGTCTTCCTCTGTGAAAAAGCTTTGGAAAAAGGTGTTTAGTATTTCAGCTTTACGCGTGTCATCCTCTGTTTCAATGCCATCATCATCCCGGAGTGTCTGGATATGCTGTTTCGAGCCACTTACTGATTTAACGTAAGACCAGAACTTCCTAGGATTTTCTGTCAAGTCGGTACATAGAATTTTACTTTCGAATTCACTGAACGCTTCACGCATAGCCCTCCTTACGCTAACTTTGACATCGTTTAGCTTCTGTTTGTCTGAGAGGTTTTGGCTGCGTTTAAACTTAGAGTGAAGCTCTCTTTGCTTTCGCAGTAGTTTCCTAACTTTGTTGTTGAACCACGGGGGGGTTTTTCCCGTCCCTCACAGTTTTACTCGGCACGTACCTGTCTAAAACGCATTTTACGATTGCCTTGAACTTTTTCCATAAACACTCAACATTGTCAGTGTCGGAACAGAAATTTTCGTTTTGATCTGGTAGGTAGTCTGAAATCTGCCTTCTATTACTCTTGCTAAGCAGATAAACCTTCCTCCCTTTTTTTATATTCCTACTAACTTCCATATTCAGGGATGCTGCAACAGCCTTATGATCACTGATTCCCTGTTCTGTACATACAGAGTCGAAAAGTTCGGCTCTTTTTGTTATCAGTAGGTCCAAGATGTTATCTCCACGAGTCGGTTCTCTGTTTAATTGCTCGAGGTAATTTTCGGATAGTGCACTCAGTATAATGTCACTCGATGCTCTGTCCCTACCACCCGTCCTAAACATCTGAGTGTCCCAGTCTATATCTGGTAGATTGAAATCTCCACCTAAGACTATAACATGCTGAGAAAATTTATGTGAAATGTATTCCAAATTTTCTCTCAGTTCTTCTGCCACTAATGCTGCCGAGTCCGGAGGTCGGTAAAAGGAGCCGATTATTAACCTAGCTCCTTCTCAATATCGATCTCTTTCCACAATGTTCGGATCCCGAAATCGTGTTCCACGTTCCCTCTATATGGGAATGCGTCGAGACTCACTCTGCAGACCACATCGGAACTCGTCACAGAAAAGAACATTGGTCCATTGTTCGACCGCCCAGGACCCAAGTTGATGACTCTTGAAGTTTTCTTCAGTGAAGACGCTTCAAAGCTACAGGTACAGCCAGTCTCCGACAATAAAGGCTACTCTGCCAAAGCCCTCTGTGTTGCCTCGATACAACACATCCAGTGGATGCTGCAATGTCAGACGCCAGTTGCTGTGGAGTACTATGCGGGTACCGTCGTGCCCTTACAGCCAAATAACAGTCTTACCTTTGTGATGTCACACATGGTCGGCTTTGCCCTGGTCTTTGTGATAGTTTCGCTCTCTATAAATTGTCACCACATCCGATAAACAACAGAACGATTCATTTTGAGCCATAAGGCCACATCTGTTTTGCGACTGTCCTGTTTCCATTCCTCCGACTCCACTCCAACGCAGAGAGTGTGGCAAGCGAGTTTTCTGCGCCATACTGCGCCATCTGTGACTGTGTAAACAGCTATTGTGGATGTGGGACTATCTGACAAATACCACTCCGTTTGGCTTGATGGCTTTGAGCACTATGCGACTCAACTGCTGAGGTCATCAGTCGCCTAGAACTTAGAACTAATTAAACCTAACTAACCTAAGGACAGCA
This sequence comes from Schistocerca serialis cubense, assembly GCF_023864345.2. Classification (NCBI taxonomy): domain Eukaryota; kingdom Metazoa; phylum Arthropoda; class Insecta; order Orthoptera; family Acrididae; genus Schistocerca; species Schistocerca serialis. The sequence continues at coordinate 22,394,212 of NC_064642.1, forward strand.
CACAACACCCAGCCATCACGAGGCAGAGAAAATCCCTGACCCCGCCGGGAATCGAACCCGGGAACCCGGGCGTGGGAAGCGAGAACGCTACCGCACGACCACGAGATGCGGGCCCACTCCGTTTGATAGGTGCCCTGACGTCATTAGTGGCGTGGTTGTCGGTTGACTGGAATGCCATCTTCCGTGCAGTACACAATCGCACGGACGTTGTTGACAGTTGGTATGATTGTATCGTGACTTAGACACAGGAGGATGAAATAGCGGTTTGCTGCTTTAATTTTGAACACCAGTGCAATTATAGCTACAAATGGATTAAATTAATTTGTCATTATTCTGTAAACTTAAATAGGCCACAGTTGTTATTCACACTCCCTCCTCCAGGAGGTTAAATTCAGCCGTTTTAAAGGAATTAATTTGATTATTAATTTGAGTTGTGAAAGTGACCACAGGCGTAAACAACAAAGTGCCATGACTGAATTCATATATAAAAATTAAGGGTGTAGCTCACGATTTGCAGGTTATTGAGAAGATAATACTTTTCTTTATGTAAAAATATTAACATTTAGCATCAGCCAGACATGTTGTTGTTGTTGTGGTCTTCAGTCCAGAGACTTGTTTGATGCAGCTCTCCATGCTACTGTATCCTGTGCAAGCTTCTTCATCTCCCAGTACCTACTGCAACCTACATCTTTCTGAATCTGCTTAGTGTATTCATCTCTTGGTCTCCCTCTACGCTGCCCTCCAATACTAAATTGGTGATCCCTTGATGCCTCAGAACATGTCCTACCAACCGATCCCTTCTTCTAGTCAACTTGTGCCACAAACTTCTCCCCAATGCTATTCAATACCTCCTCATTAGTTATGTGATCTACCCATCAAATCTTCAGCATTCTTGCGTAGCACTACATTTCGAAGGCTTCTATTCTCTTTTTGTCCAAACTATTTATCGTCCACGTTTCACTTCCATCATGGCTACACTCCATACAAATACTTTCAGAAACGACTTCCTGACACTTAAATCTATACTCGATGTTAACAAACTGCTCTTCTTCAAAAACGTTTTCCTTGTCATTGCCATTCTACATTTTATATCCTCTCTACTTCGACCATCATCAGTTATTTTGCTCCGCAAATAGAAAAACTCCTTTACTACTTTAAGTGTCTCATTTCCTAATGTAATTCCCTCAGCATCGCCCGACTTAATTTGACTGCATTACATTATCCTCGTTCTGCTTTTGTTGATGTTCATCTTATATCGTCCTTTCAAGACACTGTCCATTCCGTTCAACTGCTCTTCCAAGTGCTTTGCTGTCTCTGACAGAATTACAGAACTTCAAAGTTTTTATTTCTTCTCCATGGATTTTAATACCTACTCCGAATTTTTCTTTTGTTTCCTTTGCTGCTTGCTCAATATACAGATTGAATAACATTGGGGAGAGGCTACAACCCTGTCTCACTCCCTTCCCAACCACTGCTTTCCTTTCGTGTCCCTCGACTCTTATGACTGCCATCTGGTTTCTGTACAAACTGTAAATAGCCTTGCCCTCCCTGTATTTTACCCTTGCCACCTTCAGAATTTGAAAGACAGTATTCCAGTCAACATTGTCAAAAGCTTTCTCTAAGTCTACAAATGCTATAAACGTAGGTTTGCCTTTTCTTAATCTAGCTTCTAAGATAAGTCGTAGGGTCAGACATATATTCATGACTAAAGCAAGCGACGCCTTGCAAGTTAAGCTGAAATTTTCAGTTTTAAAATCTTAGGCATATGCGGCTCGTTAATAGATGGGGTGACGGTAAGTTATATTTAGAGGAGGTTAGGGGGGGGGGGGGGGTGCAATGGGAGGGACAGTAACGATATATGACCCCTTCCCCCCCTCCCCCCCCTCCCCCCACCGTAATCGAACCGTTGATCCTCGCTTGTGTAGAATGATCGTTTTTTGACTCCCTTCTTGCGCCCATAGCCCTTTTTTGGATGGTCAGCTTCTCGAATTTATTTTCAACTTAATGGCTTTGGAACTATATATTAGCTGAAAGGAGGGTGTCTTCCTTTATATGAGCCAGGAGGGACTTGAAAGACATTGACGCCACGATTAGTGGGTAGTATATAACATATCAGCTGTGGCAGGACAACAGGACTTTGTTTAGCGGCTATAAAACTCACGGTGATGACAAACGGTGGGCTTCTAGCTGTTGTCATTCCCGTCTTACGCACAGTATTTCAACGACCGACCCATTACTCTTCTTCAGGTGATGTGAGTCGTGCTGCTGCATGTAGTCCCTGCTTGGACGCCTACCACACTCAGAGACTACGTAGCGGTGGTACTACAGTGAGTAATCCGCCGCTTACGCAAGGTATAAGAGTGCATCGTTGGGGCCCGTCGGACTCACACGGCACGTGGCGCGTCTCCCGGCAGGGAGCGAGGTTAGCGGAGGATTAGCGGGGGAGGGACAGGTTTACTTCCGGCGTTATGAGGTTTGCCGAGGCCCGCCAGGTCTGCCCGCCGTCGCAATATCTGAGCAGGTCTAGCCCGCCCCGCGGCAGTCACTGCGCCGCGCCGCGCTGTGTCAACAGAGCGCCCTGGACTCTGCAAACAGGCCGGAGCGGCTCCAGCTGGCTCTCCAGGCCTCTCCTCTCCTCTCCTGGCCCCTCCTGTCCTCACGTCGCCACCTCACCGCCACCCCGCTCACAGGCGAGCCAAGGCTGTCCGCAGGAACACACCTCACTGGGTGTCTCCAGGAACGCTCGCGAAGTCTGGTTGGAGTCCATGCCGCAAGTACACGTGCAGCACAACCCGCAGAACCTGGCGAAGAAGGCTGCGTCTTTCTACTGTTCAGCCTAAACATCGAAGACGCACTGATAGAAGTAAAAGAAAGGTTCAAGAGCGGAAATAAAATCCAAGGAGAAGGGATATCAGTGAAAAGGTGCGCTGATGACATTGCCATTCTCAGTGACAGCGAAGAAGAATTACAGGATCTACTGAATGGAATGAACAGTCTAATCACTACGGAATTATGGGCCGAGAGCAGATTGAAGAAAGACGAAAATAATGAGAAGCAGCAGAAATGAGAACGGACAGAAACTCAGCATCAGGATTGATGGTCACGAAGTAGATCAAGTTAAGGAATTCTACTATATAGGCAGCAAAATAACCAGTGACGGACGGAACAAAGAGGGTATCAAAAGCAGACTAGCACTGGCAGAAAAGAGTATTCCTGGCCGAGAGAAGTCTACTGGTATCAAATATAGGCTCAAGTTGAGGAAGCAATTTCTGAGGATATATGTTTGTAGCGCAGCGTTGTATGGTAGCGAAACATGGACTGTGAGAAAACCGAAACAGAATAGACAAATGTTGAAAGTTAGGTGGACTGGTAAGATAAGGAATGAGGAGGTTCTGCACAGAATCGGAGAGGAAAGAAATATATGGAAAACAATGACAAGAAGAAGGGACACGAGGATAGGACATCTGTTAAGACATCATGGGATAACTTCAGTGGTACTAGAGGGAGCTCAAGAGGCTATAAACTGTAGAGGAAGGCAGAGATCGGAATACATCCAGCAAATGATTGATGACGTAAAACTTCCTGGCAGATTAAAACTTTGTGCCCGACCGAGACTCGAACTCGGGACCTATGCCTTTCGCGGGTAAGTGCTCTACCAACTTTTTTTTTTGTTTTTTTTGTTTACTTTTTTTTACCATCTTTTTTTTATATTTTTTTTCTTTGTAAGTGTTCTACTAAGTGTTTTTTTTAAGAAAACAAATAAAAACCTCTTGTTGGGTATGAAAATAAAAGACGACGTTCTTCATAAATAACACAATATCCTGTGGAAACGTAAAACATAAAAGGTAGCTATATTTCCGCAACGGCCTTCTTTTGTATTTGTATGTTTTTTGTTAACATAAATGAGTATACAGTCTTCTCACCATCAGCAGCATTTTTTTTTTTTTTTTTTTTTTTTGGGAGCACAAGAGAAAGAAAACAAATAGGGTGCAGATAGAGAGCTATGTGTGAAAGGGATAAACATGTGTAAGGAGAAAAAAAACTTAGAAGAGGAGGAGAAAAAAGAACTGAAATAAAATAGGAATACTTTCCGCGCCATGCCAACTGAGCTACCGAAGCGCGACTCACGCCCGCTACTCACAGCTTTACTTCTGCCAGTACCTCGTCTCCTACCTTCCAAACTTTACAGAAGCTCTCCTGCAAAGGTCCCGAGTTCGAGTCTCGGTCGGGCACACAGTTTTAATCTGCCAAGTTTCATATCAGCGCACACTCCACTGCAGAGTGAAAATCTCATTCTAATTGATGACGTAGGTTGCAAGTGCTACTCTGAGATGAAGGGACTGACACAGGAGGGGAATTCGTGGTGGGCCGCACCAAACCAGTCAGAAGACTGGTGACTCAAAAACAAAAAAAAAGGTATGTTTGGATAAACAGATACAATGCTTCTGCATGTAAGTGGCGCTTATCGTTTGTAGATACCTTAGATCCAAAAATACGATTACAGACTTTGTCTTCATTTCTAATTGGTCAGTTAACTAAACCAAGTATTATTCGACAAATATGTGAGGTATTGTGGCACTATTTGAAACAAACTTTCTTCCTATCGCTGACGGTATGGCTGACTTCTGAAAACTCTTTCTTAAAACAGCCGTATTCAGCAATTGTGTGCCGGCTATAAATGGTAAAATGGTAAACATATAAGTGCCATCACACCAGTGGGCTGAAAGCTGCTAAAAGCTTTTCCTCCAAATTGATGCTAGCCGTATGCGATTCTCATTACGTATATTCAACTGTGTGTTGAAAAATCATTACTATGTAAGAAATCAACGGAGAAAAATTAAATTTCTTCGAACAAGACTGTTGGATGACTGTTTCTGCATGTCAGAATTCCTATTGCGGTCGTACAGAGGCAGTTAATGAATTTAAAAAAGAGTATTCATCCAGCATTTCTGCAGATCTGGAAGATACATGGAAAGAAATGACATTGGGGGCACAAACATGAAACGCGCGCATGTTACAACGCTATCTTGGAGTACACAGAGATGAGAAATTGAATTTCCACGAACACATGAGACTAGCAACAGATAAAGCAGAAAGAAATACTACATACACTGGTGAGACTAAATTCAAAACAGTATGGACATACCACTGTGTGCTCTTCGAATCAGTACTCAGCTCCGTAGCTAGCACGGGGACACACAGACTGAACCTGGTCACCAAGAAAACATCAGGCAGGCGAGGACAGAGAACTTGCTGTCTGGAGCCTTCGGCACCACCTCAGTGGATGCATTGTGTGTGGTGCTTGGAATATGTCCCATACATATCACGATCAAATACAAACCGGTTGAAGATGGGGAGACTGGATGAGGTACACACAATAACTGTTGTACCGATTCATGCGACACGTCACCTTAAGAGTTGTTATAATACATGGCGAAGTGCATGGGATACTGACAGCACGACTTGCTCCCTCATAGAAGGGAGGCGTTGAGAATGAAACATATCGATCCCAGCCACGGTGTGGTACATTTCGTAACCGGACATGGACCTCATCCCACGCACTTAAACCGCGTGAGTCCGAGATACACGCACATGCGGGGAAGAAGGTTCCCCAGAATACACCGTTTTCTTCTGCGGGCGATATGCGGACGATACACATGGACTACAGTTAAATAATTGAAACAGACATAGACATATACACAGCAATAGGAGACGAAGAAAAATGGGCACAACTATACGTATTGACATACAGTATTTAAAAAAAAAACACATGAAGGGTACCTTTGAGCACGACATAAAAGACATGCCTATATCCAACGCACTGTGCGATATGTGCTTTTACCAGTGAGGGGGATGTCTTAGGGGGTTAGTAGTATTATATATGTTACTAGCTTGGACCGTGGCGTTACCCATGGTTAAACAGTTATTTATAAATTGATGTTAATGCCGAAACTCACTATTCACGCGTATGCACTATCAGAAAAGCCACCCCTTGTTATATCTTTAAAAGAACATTATAGGTAAAGCTTATTTACAAAATCATCTACACTGCTGGCCACCGTAAATGCAACACCAAGAAAGACAAGAGGTAGCACAACAAAATTTATTTTGTAGATAACATGTTGACCAAGTATCAAATGATTACGTTTACAGACGTCTGTGACATGTGGTTCCTGCCAGAATCAGTAGCCAGAGTAGCCGCCATTGTTGGAGATCACCGCAGCCACACGTCTCGGCATTGAGTCAAAGAGACGTTGGATGTGTTCCTGGGGTACAGCAGCCCAAGCAGCTTCCACACGTTGCCAAAGATCATCTGGTGTGGCAGCTGGGGATGTAATCTGGGTCACTCGTTGAGCAACCATGGACCACATGTTTTCTATCGGCGAAAGATCCGGAGAGCGAGCCGGCCAGGGAAGCACTTCAACCTGGTTATTGACGAAGAACCTTTGGACAATGCGTGACACGTGTGGTCGCGCATTATCCTGTTGAAATATGGCTGTGGCCGAGCCCTGAAGGTAAGGAAGGACAACTGGCTCCAGCACCTCGGATATGTAGCGCCGGCTATTTAAAGTGCCGGCAATGCGTACTAGAGGCGTGCGAGAGTAATATCCAATACCGCCCCATACCATAATACCCGGTGGAAGACCAGTGTGGCGGTGCATAATACAGCTGTCCAGCATCCTCTCTCCACGGTGTCTCCACACTCGAATCCGACAATCGTGGTGCTGCAGACAGAAGCGTGCCTCGTCAGTAAAGACAACGTCATTCCATTCTGCCGTCCAAATCCGTCTGTCATCACACCATTGGCGACGGAGACGTCTGTGGTTCTGCGTCAATGGTAGACGAAGCAATGGACGTCTTGCGGACAGACCACTCTGCTGTAAACGGCGTCGAATGGTACGCGCAGACACTGGATGATGCGTTACAGACGCAATGTGCTGTGCTATGGTTCGGGATGTCACTGAGCGATCCGTCGCTGCCATGCGCACAATTTGCCTATCAGCACGTGCAGTGGTGCACCGAGGTCCGTCGTACCCTCCTGCATCCAACGGTCACATATCCGCATTACAGTTGTTTGGTTTCGTCCAACACGACTAGCGATTTCTCTGTATGATAATCCACAATCTTGGTAAGCCACTATCCTTCCTCTGTCGAACTCGGATACTTGATCAAACGATGTTCGCTGTTGTCTACGAGGCATAATTGATCGTCTTGTGAAACAACCACAAGGTAAACACACGTGCCGAACGTACACTCGTCGAAATCGCCAAGCCTTAAATGGCGCTATGAGGTGGCGCCACAGGCGCGCGTGATGTGCGTCTGCTCTGAAATTCTAATCAGTTGCATATCTCATCGCTGCAAACCCATGGTGTAAATTTCACTTGATTCGGATGCTTCCTTCAGGGTGTTGCATTTACGGTGGCCAGCAGTGTACACACAGGTATACGAGGGGAATTCAAAAAGTAAAGGCACATTTGTGAAAAGCTGTACTTATTCTGATGATAGAAAACTGAAACATGCGTTATTTTTCTACGTAACCTCCCTGGACTTCAATGCAGTTTTCCCGACGTTTTACGAGTTTTTTTATTTCATCAAAAAATACATTTATCGGTTGCATCTGTAACCAATTTTGCACCGCAGCAATGACCTCTTCATCACTTTCAAATCTTCTTCCCTGTAGTGCTTCCGTTAAGGGTCCAAACATGTGAAAATCGCTTGGAGCCAGGTCTGGACTGTATGGTGGATGTTCCAGCACCTCGAATCTCAACTCCTTTATTGCGTCGGCTGTCCGTTTGGCAGAATGTGGGCGAGCGTTATCTTGCTGCAGGATGACACCTCTTCACAGTTTTCCACGACGTTTGGGTCTGATTGCAGGTTTTAGTTTCGTACGCAACACATCACATCCACCACACAATACAGAGCTGGCTCTGAAGCCTCGTTTACGCTGGGGCGACGTCTTGCAACATTGTGGCATGCTGCGGAAATGTGGCGTGCGTCGGCTTGTCATTTAGTTCTAAATGTTTTGAAATGCTTAACTGCTACATAACATTTTTTCGAAATTAATAAGCAAATATATTAATAGTATTAATAGTAAACTTTCAGTGTTCGGCTCCACAAATTTAAATTATATGTAAAGTTTTACTCCAGTGCGTGGGAAATAAACATCCCAGGTTGGGATGCATAAGCTAAAACCAGAGGAGGGGATGCTCTGATGCAGAGGGGGGGGGGGGGGGGAATCCCCCCCATCCCCCCCCCTGCAAATCGCACACTGATGCAACGTAACAACTATTTCCAAAGGGTGGATAGCGATACACACAGTGGCAGCGGGAAAAGTGACAATGAAGAGGAACAGAGGGAAGAAGACGAGATGTGACAGTAAATAGGCATAAGGTGCTGGCGAGGATTAGCAACACTATTTCTCTACTACTACCTATTAACCGTCCCGCATTGTTAGCCGTGCGGACAAACGCAATGCTTCCCGGACGGGAAGGCGTGCCGGAGTCGGATTAGTATCGAGGTCCGGTCTGCCGGCCAGTCTGTGGACGGTTTTTAAGGCGGCTTTCCATCTGCCTCGGCGAATGCGGGCTGGTTCTCCTTATTCCGGCTCAGTTACACTATGTCGGCGATTGCTACGCGTACACCATAATTACTCTATCACGCGAAATGGTTCAAATGGCTCTGAGTGCTATGGGACTTAACATCTGAGGTCATCAGTCCCCTAGAACTTAGAACTACTGAAACCTAACTAACCTAAGAACATCACAAACGCCCATGCCCGAGGCAGAATTCGAACCTGCGACCATAGCGGTCGCGCGGTTCCAGACTGTAGCTCCTAGAACCGCTCGGCCACCCCGGCCGGCTCTACCACGCAAACACTGGATTTACACTCGTCTGGTTCGAGGCGTTCCCGGAGGGTTGCCACTGGGAGCCGAACCGCACAGTAGCCCTGAGTTCGATGTGGGGCGGCGGAGGGGTGAGTGGATTCCTTTAGCCTGTTGTAGGGTTCTGAGACACTGAGGGCTACGGCGGGGACGAAGCCTTTCCATCCTTTCTACGTCCCCAGGTTCGATACAATATAACTATTAACCAAAGTTTTTTTTTATGACTGGTGGTCAACAGCGAAGAAACCATTCCGAGGCATTCACCGTCTGTCCCAATTGGTGATGGCACTAAAAAATCTCTGCTCTATCCTACCACCTTTTTATGCCCTTCTTAAAAAAAAACCTTTTATTTGAACCTTAAAGTACTGTTATTTTGAAAAGTAGTATTCTTTGCAAAAAGTTGTGCATAAGAATAAAATAAAAGAGAATGTCTTTAAATTTCTAGTATATCGTGTATCAGAGTCTGGTTGGATGAATTATGTCCGAAAATAAAAGAAGATCGAACAGAGACAAACATGCCCGATCTAGATGTGTATCCCGTGACAGCACTCGTCCTATAAACCTTAGAACACACGGAGTCACTGTTCAGATTCATTGCCGTAATTATTCGTCAGAGACTCTTTTTGGCAGGGATATTTTCTCCACCCAACAAACAATCGTGTCCGCATTTGATTATGGGGAAGCAGAAAGCTGAAAGCGGCGTCTTCTACTTCAGCGCCTACAAGTATTTCCTTATGTAAATGAATGAAAGGTGCATCCCTTGCTAAAGTAGTTTCTCAGACAAGTTGTATCTTTTGCATTAAAAATTAAAAACCACAGATTTTAGATTCACATGTTTTTCGCTATGAAAATGTTCTGAAATGATTTCTTATAATACTTCGATGGTAAGTGAATTACTGCCCCTTTTTCGAGGAATGTACAATGAATTATGAGTGCGGATTGTGATTGCAAATATGAGGGAAGCAGAATATGACAGTCTGAAACCGACGGCTTTGTTCGAAATGTGTCTGCCAGCCCTCCGCAGTCAAGAACATCGTCCCCATCTCTGTTTCTTTCTTCAAGAAGCTCTTGAAGCCAACAATGTTTGTGAGCAATGCAGCTACTTTTCAGATGGCATACTTCGAGTTGTACAGTTCTGCGCACAAAATGCAGCTTAATTTCAAAGTGTCTAAAGAAATTATATCTGAATACGTTACGTCTCGTCCACGCCGACTGTGTCGCTTCAAACACCGTCCTTTTGCTGTCTATACAACAAAGGAAGCAGAGTGCTCTCAAGCACTCTGTTTATGGCTACATCGCTCTGTATAAACCTGTGGATCGAAGGAGCTCTGTCATCCATCACTAGATGGCAGTGGCATCAATTTCACAAATTCACTGTTTTTCAACCAATTTGTTCGAAAAATTTCTAAAATATACAGGGTGTTCCGAAATTCCCAATACGAAATTCCGGAACTTGTTGAGGGAATTCATGGATAATATTATGAACTGGAACTCATGTACGGAAAGGTACCGTTTTGTTGCTAAAACTAATTGAAAATATTTTGGTAACGCGACCACTTTTACAAGTATTTGATTAGGTGTGACCCAGTAAACCATTTGTTTCACAATTCCACTCTTTAATAGCCACAGTACTCGCTGGCATGTTATCTTCACTGTGACGCAGTACGGCCTTTTCCAATTCGTGTGCGCGGTCTGTCCTTGGAGCACCACAGTCACGCCTGCTGACGGTGGAGGTACCCTTTCTCTAAACCGTTGCGTAATTCTTGCAAAATGGATTTGCAATGGAGTCCGACGTTGTGGAGAACGAAATTTATAAAGGCGAACAGCAGCTCTTACATTATCGTGAGCTTCGCCGTTCAGAATGATCATCTCGAGTATTCAGCAAACGTGCTTTCAGCCATTTTGCTCTAACACTCACAGACACTTGAATGATGATCGGACCAGGTCAAAGACGTAGGACAGGCGTCAAATGACATGTCATTTGTAAAATGCACACAGAGATTTGTTTTATTTTAGGAATAGTAGTGCTCCCTAAATCGTGTTGAAAATGAATGTCGCTTCTGGCGAGCATAACATTTCTTTGAAGTCAGTCCCGCCATTAGACTGTTTTTTATTTACAGTGTTACATTTACACTTACAAAATCATGATTTCGGCTTCAAAGTGCCTTTTCAAGCGTTTCAATACTGTCGTACTAAAATAGTGTATTTTAATACACTAAAATAGTGTATTTTAATACACTAATCTTAGGCTACTTGTAACACTTAAAACACTTGGTAAAGGCACTTTGAAGCCGAAATCATGATTGTGTAAGTGTAAATGTAACGCTGTAAATAAACAACAGTGTAATGGCGGTTCTGACTTTGAAGAAATACATTATGACTGTGGCGCCGCCTTATGAAAAAGAAAATTATTAAGTATAATATTGATCACAGTCATTGCAGTGCACAATACGCTCGCATTCTTCCAAACTAAGGAATTTATGGTGTTTGGGACCAATTTTCTGCCGCAGAGGTAAGACGACGTGAGAGTACGTGCATTACGAGTTCCCATCTCTCGTCGTACAGCAGTACCTCCATCACTGTCGAATGTGATCGTTTTGGTGGTCCAGGTTTAAGGGACTCCGGAAAGGCTCAAAATCATGAAAAGTTCAATTTTTACTTTTTTGCGTTTTCTGAATCTGCAGACTATTACCTTGTAATAGATATATAATTTATTAAATTCCGAAGACTACAACTATTTCTAATTTTTTTTTGAAATGTGTTCTACATGGGCGTGACCCACTGTGGCGCTGTTAAACTGGTGTCAAATGGTGTTATTATTAACGTCCGTGTTCATCAGGTACATTTTAGTGATGTGAGATAAAGTATGTGTTGTGGCTAACCTGTGATGGTTCAATATATATCGCTGGTGTGATTGTCGATTGTTTCATGTTTATTTACTCTGTCGTTATCTCGAAAATATTCGTAATTAATTCTGTTTCTTGAGTCTCTGTTTGGTTGAAGTATAATAATTAGTAAAAGTAAAGTTATTAGAAATCCTCTGAAGGCTTTTAAGAAAAGGAGAAATGTTGGAAAGCCAAAGGTATGTGTTATTACTGTAAACAATAAAGACGATAACCAAGAGAGTGAACCTAACCTCTCAAGTACACCTGCCCATAGCAGTCAAAGTGGGAAAGAAAATACTTCACAGAAGAAGCTTGGTTCAATGACTGAAAACTATGAAAGTTTTATGGGCGAATCGGATGTGAATGAAATATTTGATATGTCGGTTCTCAAAGGAATTTTTTCAAACTGTGTATGATGTATTAATTGTAGTGAAGTTGGTCTGGAACTCTCCATAATAAAGCACGTAGGACTTGCTAGTGAAATACAACTGAAATGTGATAAGTGTTCATACATGTCCACCTTTTGGAACAGTGTTGCAGTAACTGCAACTGAAGAAAATGGTAGCAAAATCTACGAACACAACAACGAGCGATGCTTGCTTTAGACAAGGAACGCCTTCGAGCTGCAGACAGGGCTGTAAAGAGTCTAGAAATACAAGCAAGAGTAAACAGGAGGAGGAACAAGAGGAAGCTGGAGGAGGAGTTTGCAGAGGATGAAGATAATCCATCCTATGGACCTGGAATGCACTAAAAAGTTAATCCAATCTTTGTCGCTCGATTCCCAAAACTTTTATTTTCTCATACTAATTACATGTTTTCTAAGGATTTTCCAAACATATTTGTTTCAAACTTTCAGTAAATGTTAGACAGTACCTTCTGCATAATTTAACACAGCCTTTTTCCAAAAAACTGTATATTTTTGAATATATAAATAAAAAATTGCAAAAAAATGTTGTGAATTATCATTACAATTGAAAAAAAATCATCTTTAATAACTGAACCAAAATTTTGTAAAATCCCTGTGTTAAGTTGTAGCCCATATTCCAATAAATAATCTGTAACAAGTTCAACTTCCTACCTCAAATACTTTGTGAGGAAAGATGTAATTTATAAGCGTTATTTTAACATTGCAAGTATAGGGCGTTTCGGAGCCCCTTAACGGTGTGAGGAGGCATAATGCTGCATGGGCGTACTGATCTCCAAATTTGTCAGCACGGTACACTCGCTGGTCAAAGTAACTGTAACAATGCACTTCTTCCCCATGTGCGTCTTTAAAAGTGTGCATTCGTCCCTGACTGAATTTTTAACGATGACAATGCTCGAGTGGATGTAAGGGCGCAGGTGGAAGAGCTCTTGGAACGATATAATATTTGGCGAATGGGCTGACCTGCCCGTTCCCCGAACTTAAATCCCTTGGAACGCTTGTAGAATGCGTTGGGGAGACGTTTCGCAGCGCGCCTGCATGCACCAACCACCATACAGCAGTTGTCAGCCTCGCTGCTGGAGGACTGGAAGGCCCTCCCACAAGAATTGCTCAATAACTTTGTGGCCAGCTTGGGAGGGCGCTGCAGGGAATGGAGTGCCGTACGTGGTGATGGCACATCCTGTTAAGAATAATGCTCCGTATTCTGTAACGTGCAGGAGACCATCACCAACTGCGATAACTTTAGAATAATTCTTGTGTTTGAAAGAGGGTGTCATTTCTGTTCGTCTCAGTGGCCATTTTTTTTTCTGTTACCTCCTTTAGTATACTGTACCATATGTTTCTATATACTGTCCAAGTTTCATCGAGCCATGTTTCTTCGCAGTGACGGATCATGCGAAAGATACTTTCATACTTAGGTTTTTCACACCAATGTCGTTTCCATCCCCACAGAAGGAGGAATGTGTGATAAAACCTATTACCATAGTAACAATAACAGATACTGGGGTGTTGAAAAATATCCGCTACCAGTCACAATAAACGGATATTTATTACTGACACGACCGGTTTCGGGCTTGCTCCCATCTTCAGGTGTTGATACATTCATGTACATGTTTGTACTTTTGGAGATCAATAAAGATGAAGCACCATTATTACAGTTATGGTGTGGTGATAGTTTTGCCAGTTAGTTGCGTGTAACTAAGTGGCAAAATTATCACCACAGCATAACTGTAATAATGGTGCTTCATCTTTATTGATCTCCAAAAGTACAAACATGTACATGAATGTATCAACACCTGAAGATGGGAGCAAGCCCGAAACCGGTCGTGTGACTAATAAATAACCTTTTATTGTGACTGGTAGCGGATATTTTTCTAGACCCCATAAAAGAACAGTCACGGAGTTCGACAGCATCCACTATGGATAAAATTCATTCAAATAACAGGTACTGTTCTGATAAGAAACTCAAAATATGAACGATGGTTCTTAGTTCCTTGTAATATGTCTTCACAGTTTGTACAAATTTTTTAATGGTGCTATCTTGCTTTCAGCTGTTAGTGTTCCACTTTACGATTGAAGTTTCGGCTTTATGCCATTTTCAAGAATCTACAAAACTAATGCATGGTATTCACAAAGATATAAAGTTATGTTCTTTAGGACCGTTTTTATATGAATGATACATAATTGGAAATAATTGTAAGTTCATGTAAGTCCCCCCAGTTGCTACAAACCCTAAAGGTCACTTCATCCACATCTACATCTACATTTATACTCCGCAAGTCACCCAACGGTGTGTGGCGGAGGGCACTTTACGTGCCACTGTCATTACCTCCCTTTCCTGTTCCAGTCGCGTATGGTTCGCGGGAAGAACGTCTGAGGCCTGGATATGCCATGTTGCCGTCAGACGCCGCACGGGATATCCTTACGTGAAGCGCAGACTCAAGACGTGAGGGCTGGAGGAGACGTGTTTGCTGAACTGAGGAGGCTACTGCGTGTGAGCTGAGTGCTCCCAGCGGCGAGGCCTCATCCGCCAACCATTGCCCATTGCCAATTCAGAAGCCGCCCCGATCGCGGAGGCTGGGCGGCTGGAGGAAGATATACGGCGCCTGGTGACACCGCTCGGATCCGTGGCGACCCGGCGCCGAGGATTACCACCGCAATCCGAAGCACGTAAATATCCATTTTCCCGCGTGGCGCCCATTAAGTGTCGAAGCCGAATGAAGATTGGTGGCGGGCGCGCGCGCGCGGCCACAATGGACACGTGGGCGGCACGTGGCCGAGACGAGGGACCACACGCCGGGCCGGGCCGGGCCGCCTGCGGTCGCACGCCTCCCAGCCACGGCGGTCGGGCTGCGGTCTGGCACCGCGTCACGCCGCCCACTCTCTCCCGTCTCAGACTGGCTGTGTCCCAGAGGCCGCGGCGTGTTGGGCGAGCGAGGCTAAGCCACCGTACTAGGTTCATCCGATTTCACAACTGAACACGGTGTCCATAAATCAGCGTTCACTTGCAAACTGTATTCTACACTGAAGCGCCAAAGAAACTGGTATAGTCATGCATATCCAAGTACAGAGGCATGTAAACAGGCAGAATACGGCGTTGCGGTAGGCAACGCCTGTAGAAGGCAGCAAGTGTCTGGGGCAGTTCTTAGATCGGTTACTGCTGTTACAATGGCAGGTTATCAAGTTGGTTTGAGCGTGGTTCTATAGTCCGCGCATGGGCGATGGGTCACAGCATCTCCGAGGTAGCGATGAAGTGGAGATTTTCCCGTACAACCACTTCTTGAGTGTGCCGTGAACATCAGGAATGCGGTAACACATCAAATTTACGACATCGCTGCTGCCGAAAAAGATAGTGCAAGAACGGGACCAACGACGACTGAGGAGAATCGGGCAACGTGACAGAAGTTGCTGCAGATTTCAATGCTGGACCACCAACAAGTATCAGCGAGCAAACCATCAACGAAACATCTTCGATATGGGCTTTCGGAGCCGAAGGCACACTCGTGTACCTTTGACGACTAAACGACGCAAAGTTTTACGCCTCGCCTGGGCCATCGGACTATTGATGACTGGAAACATTTTGTCTGTTCGGATGAGTCTCGTTTCAAATTGTATCGAGTCGATGGACGTGTGCGGATGTGGAGACAACCTCATGAGTCCATGGACTCTGCATGTCAGCAGGGGACTGTTCATGCTGTTGGAGGCTCTGTAATGGTGTGGGGCGTGTGCAGTTGGAGTAATGTGGGGCCTTGATACGTCTAGATACGACTGACAGGTGAGACGTGCGTAAGCATCCTGTCTGATCACCTGCGTCCATTCATGCCCATTGTGCATGACGACGGACTTGGGCAATTCCAACAGGATAATGAGACACCCCACAGGTCCAGAACTGCTACAGAGTTGCTCCAGGAACAATCTTCTGAGTTTCAACACTACTGCTGGTCGCCAAACTCTCCAGACATGAACATTATTAAGCATATCTGGGATGCCTTGCAACGTGCTGTTCAGAAGAGGTCTGCCCCCACCCCACCCCCCCTCCTACTCTTACGGATTTATGGACAGCCCTGCAGAATTCGTGGTGTCGATACCCTCCAGCACTACTTCAAGCATTAGTCAAGTCCATGCCACGTCGTGTCGCTCCACTTCTGAGAGCTCGCGAGGCCCTCCATGAATTAAGACGATGTAACTGTTTCTTTGGCCCTTCGGTATAACAACTGGTTTTATACCTCTGACAATGTAACCCATAAAGTTTTCTTTCTTCATTCATACTCGTCACTTCCCGCATGCCTACTGGCACGGGCAGTATCCAGTTGATATTCAGTTTTTCTACACGTACGCTGCAGTAAAACCAGGGCGACATGTTCGAATGATTCAGAACGGGTGACTCTTCAAGTGCTCTACGTTCGTTACCGTGTTTCGGTACACCATATACTCCATAAAATCCCGTAGGAAGAGGTGTAGCGGTGTGAGGTCAGTGGAATTTGGTGGCCACCGAATCGGATCATCTCGCTTAATCCACGTATCTGGAAATTTCTTTTCAGAATTTCAACGGACATATGGGAACCAATCACATTATGCCCCATCCTACTGGAATACGAGTGAGATTGCAGCTGCTTGAATTGTAGAACACAAACACTCTTATCATAGCCAGTTAAACATCACATAACGGACCAAAGATCCAATTATGCATAAGACCGGACCACACATTGGCCGTGGGACTGTTCCGTTTCAGGCGTAACATGTGAAGATTCTGATTCTATTATAGGAACGTTATGGCGATTCAATTAGCCGGGCAAACCTTAAATTAATTAAATGGAGAAAAAATGTTTTCCAAAAAGTCATTATTTGCATATCCACTGCAGAATACTCGCGCTTCGACTTGTACATCGGCTTTGGTGCCTTAAGCAGCTGCCCATTGCAGACATTAAGTAACCTCTTATCCAAGACTACGGGTATATTTGACGCTGCCACTTCCACCTGTTTGGCTGCCGTGTGCACTCGTCTTGTCGGACTCATTGCAAAGGTCTGCGTACGTTGGCTTGACTGGCGTCTGAATCTTGTGGGCGATCCTCGCCCTGTTTACGGAGAACAGTACGTCTTTCCAAAAATGACGACTGCCAACCCTTATAGTTGGTCTAGAGCGTGGTTCTCTCGCATACTGTGACCAAAGATTTCGTTGAACTTGTATATCGTACCTCATCTCAACGAACCCGACTACACAGTGAGCTTTCTTCTGTGATGTTCACGTTTTTGTGAAATCTGCGGCACTTTGAAAATAAAACGTTAAAAAAAGCTTTATGGGATATCTTGTCACACGCTGAAAATCTGATGTTGAAAGCTAGTCTAGTTTTAAAATTATTGAAGTAGTACGGATACTTTAGGGTCACTCTGTATATCATCAGGATTAATGAAGATAAAACGTTAGAGTCAGTTTTAGCATACGCATACGACTAAAAGTTTCCATTTTCAAAAGAGTTATCCTGTTTTACAACAACATGTCTTTTCACTCAACCATAAAAACTTGGGGTACTATTTGAAATTATGTTTGACATCAAAGATTTCATTTACCTTTCACAAATGTTTGATCTGATCTTCACTGGATGCACGATAGACCTGCAGACGGTAATGAAACTCGTCCCATCCATTTTCGTGTAGCTGTGGTTACAGCATTCCCTTCTGTTACTGTGTGGGTTAGCCGCTGACCCAAAGGTGTTGGGTGGGGAGGCTGATAGATGGAGTGTTTCGTAAACCCCCAAAGAATGAAAAATTATTTCCCCTGAAATTAAACGAAGTTGGAGTCCAATGGTGCAATGCCAGATCCACACACCCATTGTAATGTAGGAGGTATATAAATACATAAAAAGAAACATATTCATCTCATGATTCGGCTGTTATGAATTAACAAGTATAAATTACTACCGTACTTGAGAAAATTCGACACATTTTGTAACATCGTCTCTGGCTTCAAAATGGCCACAGTTCGACGAGGAAGAGAGTACACAGCTCTTCCAGCTGAAACCGCTGATTGACGATTAGATACCGCAGAGTTACAGAATTGCCCGAGTTGTTCCCAGTAGTCCCAGACTTCTATCAATGGCATGAACATGTAGCAGAAAGGGAAGTACTTGGTCACCGAGAATGCTGAAAGAAACATCGTGGTTACTGTTCACGGTAATCCGAATATGTGGGTCTAAGTCACAGTACGAGAAACAAATCCAAAATACCACAGATCCCCACCGGCCTGACCTCCAGCTTTCATACATTTTGGGTGGAATACCGTAGGTTCAGTCCACTTCTTGCATCAGTCGAAGGGATGAAAAATCGCGACTCGCCGGGCCGTAACAGACGCTACTAGTTAGCCACTGTCCAGTTTGCCTCACTGAATACGTGCTGTTACGCGTCGCTGTGAGCAATGACATTTTGCGAGGTACCCTTACCGGACTCTAAGACACAATACATGCACTTCTCTTCGCATTTCTCGCTCAGAAACTGGCTGAGATGGACCAGCATTCACAGAGAACAGCAGTTACTGTTAAGTCTGAAAGCGGAAATCAATTAATTGGAAGGTCACGATGGTGTGCCATATTTGCCGGGGTGTTCGGCAGCCTGGTTCAAGTCTTTCTGTTAGGTTCCGGCTCAGCGACTTGCTCATCGATGAAGGTGAATTGAAATGTTTAGAACAACACGAGCACCCAGTCCCCGAGGGAAGAAATCTCAAACTCGACCAGGAATCGAAACCGGGGCCCCGCGATCTAGAGGCAGCGATGCTGACCTCTAAACCAGTAGCTGTGGACGACAAAGCCATTTCCGGTACCTTATACCGAGCGTCGCTCTTAGGCACGTTACATGGCGGTGAGTGGTAGCCATTCATTGCAGACACATTGAACAGTATGCATTGATATATCAAGAAATCTTGCTACCACACACGATTGCGCCTTTCTACCATTCCCATTCGTCTCCCAGTCGACCGACTTGTACGTAAATAGCGCTTGACGTTTTCGTGACTAGAGCCACTACTTCTCAGTCAAGGAGGTCCTCAGTTTGCCTCACAAGTGCTGAGTGCGGCCCGCCTGCCAACTGCGCTCAGCAGGCCGGATGGTCACCCATCCAAGTGCTAGCCAAGTCCGAGAGCGCTGAACATCTGTGATCTGACGGGAACCGGTGTTACCACTGCGGCAAGTCCGTGGGCTTCATGCCACAACAACGCTCAAAAAGGACCAGTGAGCTCTTTTAATATTTTGTCCGTTGAACTTATTTACTCGTCCTGGATATACAGGGTGTTTCAAAAATGACCGGTATATTTGAAACGGCAATAAAAACTAAACGAGCAGCGATAGAAATACACCGTTTGTTGCAATATGCTTGGGACAACAGTACATTTTCAGGCGGACAGACTTTTGAAATTACAGTAGTTACAATTTTCAACAACAGATGGCGCCGCAAGTGATGTGAAAGATATAGAAGACAACGCAGTCTGTGGGTGCGCCATTCTGTACGTCGTCTTTCTGCTGTAAGCGTGTGCTGTTCACAACGTGCAAGTGTGCTGTGGACAACATGGTTTATTCCTTAGAACAGAGGATTTTTCTGGTGTTGGAATTCCACCGCCTAGAACACAGTGTTGTTGCAACAAGACGAAGTTTTCAACGGAGGTTTAATGTAACCAAAGGACCGAAAAGCGATACAATAAACGATCTGTTTGAAAAATTTCAATGGACTGGGAACGTGACGGATGAACGTGCTGGAAAGGTAGGGCGACCGCGTACGGCAACCACAGAGGGCAACGCGCAGCTAGTGCAGCAGGTGATCCAACAGCGGCCTCGGGTTTCCGTTCGCCGTTTTGCAGCTGCGGTCCAAATGACGCCAACGTCCACGTATCGTCTCATACGCCAGAGTTTACACCTCTATCCATACAAAATTCAAACGCGGCAACCCCTCAGCGCCGCTACCATTGCTGCGCGAGAGACATTCGCTAACGATATAGCGCACAGGATTGATGACGGCGATATGCATGTGGGCAGAATTTGGTTTACTGACGAAGCTTATTTTTACCTGGACGGCTTCGTCAATAAACAGAACTGGCGCATATGGGGAACCGAAAAGCCCCATGTTGCAGTCCCATCGTCCCTGCATCCTCAAAAAGTACTGGTCTGGGCCGCCATTTCTTCCAAAGGAATCATTGGCCCATTTTTCAGATCCGAAACGATTACTGCATCACGCTATCTGGACATTCTTCGTGAATTTGTGGCGGTACAAACTGCCTTAGACGACACTGCGAACACCTCGTGGTTTATGCAAGATGGTGCCCGGCCACATCGCACGGCCGACGTCTTTAATTTCCTGAATGAATATTTCGATGATCGTGTGATTGCTTTGGGCTATCCGAAACATACAGGAGGCGGCGTGGAGTGGCCTCCCTATTCGCCAGACATGAACCCCTGTGACTTCTTTCTGTGGGGACACTTGAAAGACCAGGTGTACCGCCAGAATCCAGAAACAATTGAACAGCTGAAGCAGTACATCTCATCTGCATGTGAAGCCATTCCGCCAGACACGTTGTCAAAGGTTTCGGGTAATTTCATTCAGAGACTACGCCATATTATTGCTACGCATGGTGGATATGTGGAAAATATCGTACTATAGAGTTTCCCAGACCGCAGCGCCATCTGTTGTTGAAAATTGTAACTACTGTAATTTCGAAAGTTTGTCCGCCTGAAAATGTACTGTTGTCGCAAGCATATTGCAACAAACGGTGTATTTATATCGCTGCTCGTTTAGTTTTTATTGCCGTTTCAAATATACCGGTCATTTTTGAAACACCCTGTATATGGGTGCTCTATCCCAGCAGCCTCCCCCTGTATAGATAAAATAACGTCGTGCAAATGAAGCTGACACTATATTTACGTTATTTGGCAGCGTCTACAACATAATAAAAACAAAATTTGATTGATGTCAATGACGTTCCTGTGCTGCGCAGAAAAACATTCTCCTGGAAGAACTTGTTTTACTTCCAAGGTTACTGCAAACGTCACTTTAGAATTTAGTTCATAAAACCCCGAAAGATTATAAAATACAAAAGTCCCGTTATGGTCAGACAAAGTGTAATATCATTGAGGCCGCGCGCTATTAGCCGCGCGATCTAAGGCGCTGCAGGCATGGACAGTGCGGCTGGTCCCGGCCGAGTTTTAAGTCCTCCCTCGGGCATGGGAGTGTGTGTTCGTCCTTAGGATAATTTAGGTTAAGTAGTGTGTAAGCTTAGGGACTGATGACCTTAGCAGTTAAGTCCCATAAGATTTCACATATATTTTCTGGATATCGTTGAATCATATGTACAAATGCAAGTGAGTCTTCAAAATTCTCCAGTATGACGAGTACCAGAAAGTAAACATAAGCTACTGCCAGCAGGTAGCCGGCACATTTAAAATTCCCACTGTGTTTATACCTAGCAGCAGCAGAAAGGACGTGTTTTATTCTAACTCGTGAGAGCCCGAAAATTAATGAAGGACGCCTCAGCTCACCAACGTTTAAATTCGCAAAATTACCTCACAAAATCACTTCACACACACACACACACACACACACACACACACACACACACACACACACATCCCCCAAATGAAACGTAATGATACATAAATGACAATCAATATAAGAAAAAAAAAGAGACTGAAATTAGTAAACAGTACTGGTAAAGAAATAATGATATGGGAAAGAATGACAACATGAAATGTTTAATCGACTCACTGCAACAATAAGAACTGCTTGCCAAGTCTTTGCTGAGAAACTTACGTGTGAGTAAGAAAGAGGTGGTGTGCGGTGTAGCCAGAAGTTGGGCGGCTATGTCGGCGTAATCACAGCAGATATTCTGTGGTGGACTGCAACAGCAGCATCCCCTCGTCTGGTGCGAGATCCATTTGGCGGTGATAGGAGTATTGTTCCTCCGTCCTCTTCCTTTGGCCACAGTCTTGTCGGAAACAACTGGTGGTATGTAGACTGAAATTCTAATGTGTACGACTATAACATTTCGGACCCAAGATGCAGTCATTAACGTCAGTCACTCAGTTTTTGATAAAGTACAAAATTCGCTTCAGCTTTTAGAATATGAATTTACAGTTCTTCAGTTTTGCCACACGCGTCAAGTTAGAGAATTCAGTTTCGCGAATATCTTTCAAATGTGATAAACTCGTAAGCTGTGTTTGTGGCGACTGTTAATGTTTTCACGCCCATGTAACCGCATTAAGCTGCTTATAAAACATTAGTTTTGCATTTCTCGCCACAGTAGTCACTTTAGTCCAGGAGACAACAATGACTCTTCAGCCATGTGTGCATTGTCATTCAAATTTGCAGCACTCCACGATGTTCACACAACTCAAAACACTTCAAGACACTTTCCTTTTAACAATGCCTACGTCAAAATTAAGTATATGTCGTATTCGGAAAGCGAGTGTTCGGCAGTATTTGGCGGACGTCTTGTTGTTGTTGTTGTGGTCTTCAGTCCTGAGACTGGTTTGATGCAGCTCTCCATGCTACTCTATCCTGTGCAAGCTTCTTCATCTCCCAGTACCTACTGCAACCTACAACCTTCTGAATCTGCTTAGTGTATTCATCTCTTGGTCTCCCCCTACGATTTTTACCCTCCACGCTGCCCTCCAATACTAAATTGGTGATCCCTTGATGTCTCAGAACATGTCCTACCAACCGATCCCTTCTTCTGGTCAAGTTGTGCCACAAACTTCTCTTCTCCCCAATCCTATTCGATACTTCCTCATTAGTTATGTGATCTACCCATCTAATCTTCAGCATTCTTCTGTAGCACCACATTTCGAAAGCTTCTATTCTCTTCTTCTCCAAACTATTTACCGTCCATGTTTCACTTCCATACATGGCTACACTCCATACAACTACTTTCAGAAATGACTTCCTGACACTTAAATCTATACTCGATGTTAACAAATTTCCCTTCTTCAGAAACGCTTTCCTTGCCATTGCCAGTCTACATTTGATATCCTCTCTACTTCGACCATCATCAGTTATTTTGCTCCCCAAATAGCAAAAATCCTTTACTACTTTAAGTGTCTCATTTCCTAATCTAATACCCTCAACATCACCCGACTTAATTCGACTACATTCCATTATCCTTGTTTTGCTTTTGTTGATGTTCATCTTATATCCTCCCTTCAAGACACCATCCATTCCGTTCAACTGCTCTTCCAAGTCCTTTGCTGTCTCTGACAGAATAACAATGTCATCGGCGAACCTCAACATTTTTATTTCTTCTCCATGGATTTTAATACCTACTCCGAATTTTTCTTTTGTTTCCTTTACTGCTTGCTCAATATACAGATTGAATAACATCGGGGAGAGGCCACAACCCTGTCTCACTCCCTTCCCAACCACAGCTTCTCTTTCATGTCCCTCGACTCTTATAACTGCCATCTGGTTTCTGTACAAATTGTAAATAGCCTTTCGCTCCCTGTATTTTACCCCTGCCACCTTTAGAATTTGAAAGAGAGTATTCCAGTCAACATTGTCAAAAGCTTTCTCTAAGTCTACAAATGCTAGAAACGTAGGTTTGCCTTTCCTTAATCTTTCTTCTAAGATAAGTCGTAAGGTCAGTATTGCCTCACGTGTTCCAGTATTTCTACGGAATCCAAACTGATCTTCCCCAAGGTCGGCTTCTACTAGTTTTTCCATTCGTCTGTAAAGAATTCGAGTTAGTATTTTGCAGCTGTGACTTATTAAACTGATTGTTCGGTAATTTTCACATCGTCTTGTGCCGACACAAACCCGACCCGCTATTCACTGCATACAAGCGACTGTGTGAGTGTGTGTGTGTGTGTGTGTGCGTGTGTGTGTGTGTGTGTGTGTGTGTGTGTGTGCGTGCGTGTGTGTTTGGTGCTTACGGGCGCTCAACGGCGAGGTTATCAGCGCCCTTACACACAATAAAAGAAACGAATATGGATAGAATTATTAAAATTGTTGCTACAGAATGAAAAAGCCTATAAAATGACACTCATGCACTCACTCGAACGAACATTATTCATAACGTCACTTGTTGAATGTGATGTACTATTACGACTTCTATAAATCTGTCTTTCTATGTCGTGTTGCCATGTTTCTCTGGTAGTATGTTATTACTCCCATTTTAAAGGATTCTTCTTTTATGAGAAATGTATTTGACTTTTTTTTTTGGGAGATTAACGTATGTGTAATGTCCATATTCATTAATACTACTACTATCATACTGTGCAGTTCATGCAATAGGTAGAATTCAAAGTTAACTGCAAACAGACTCACAAAGAATGAGTGGATGGATTTAAGAAGCCCTAAGGTGCTGGTATTTCCAGCTGAAATACATACACAAATAAACAAAGTAATGAACTTCCTTTGAAGCACAAGAGGACTGTGTATACTCGATATATGGCCTCGAAAATTCGGTAGCGAGTGAAGATACTACGAACTGCTCGTTCTGACAAGCGAGGTGGTTCAGTGGTCAACATTCTGGACTTATGTTCGGGAAGATGGGGGTTGGGATCCCCGTCTGACCATCAGGATTTTGGTTTTCTGCAATTTCCCTAAACTAAGGCAAATTTCGGCACGGTTCCTTTCAAAAAAATGCGGTCGCTTTGCTTTCCCATCCTTACTTAACCTGTTCTACTGCTCCGTTTTTGCCGGCCTGAGTGGCCGTGCGGTTCTAGGCGCTACGGTCTGGAGCCGAGCGACCGCTACGGTCGCAGGTTCGAATCCTGCCTCGGGCATGTGTGTGATGTCCTTAAGTTAGTTAGGTTTAATTAGTTCTAAGTTCTAGGCGACTGATGACCTCAGAAGTTAAGTCGCGTAGTGCTCAGAGCCATTTTTTTGCTCCGTTTTTAAGGCCCTCGACATCATCTGAACGTTGACCTACCGTTCTTTGCTTTATTTTCTACACGTCGCATAATGCAAACAAGGAGACCTTGAATGTGTTTCTGTGGAGACTCCCTCCACATGATTAGCACGTGAGTTAACAAAAATTCGAAAGTGGATGTCGAGAAGGCGCCGTAACCTATAGACCAATCACATTCGAGGCACATTCGATGGCCGACATATCAAGTTAACGTTCAGGCCACGAAACAGATAGTACCCAGTGTTCTTCTAAGAAGGAGTTATCGTTCCGTGTGTGCACGCATTCACCTCGTGATAACCGACACGCCGAGTTGTCTGTATGTGGGCGCTTCCACAGGCTCGGTGTCGCATGAAGCGAGATCGCGTGTTGTGTTCAGCGGCGCACCAAACGGTGACATTTGGTGTTTAACTGGTGATCAGTGCAGGATGCTGCAGGCCTGTTTCGTACATGTCCGACCGCCGTCTAAGCGGGTCCGCGTTCACGGCGTTTCACGTTCATCCGGCTGCTTTTCTGTGCGGTGCAGTGGGCTGTAGCTCACTTCACTGCCGAATCGGTGCAAGCGTTTATCTTCACTTATAAACCAAAATGACATACAAAATACAGTCATCCAGTTAATTAAAAAGGGGACGAATGTGAAACGCTACACATTTCGTATCTGGAACTTGCTGTCTTCTTCCTTTCCTCGGCATTTATCCGCTTTCGTAGAAGTTTGGTGTCTCAGGCATTGCGTGTTTTCGTTTTTATTATTTACCTTATTGTTAGTACCCCTACTGATGCCTCAGTCCTCAACGTAACCCAATTTGTTTGTCAATCGTGAAAACTTTATTCAGTGTGTCATAGCATGTTAATTGTCCTTGTATCACATTCTCTGTGGCGGAGTGTTGCGACACATCCGGCAGTTATTTAAACGAACGTGAGAAACTGCCTAAAACACATTGAGGCTGGCTGCGGCACTAGCCCGAAGTAGTTAGATCCGGGTCTGTCGCACATCTGTCCCTCACAAGCTAGCGCTTTGAGCATGACGCAGCACGAGCAGAACTATATACAAAGCTTACAGTACTTTCGAATGCTTTCGAACAAGTATATTAACATTCGATGAACTGCATATCGACCGATGGATTTGTTAAAGCGCAAGAACACAGTCTTCAGAGAATCTACTCACCTGAATTGTTGTCTGCCATATGTGAAGTAAGGGAAAAAAATACTACTTCAGTGTATCGGAAGCTTTTAATATTTTGAACTCAGCATATGATAAATCATTGGCTAATTTATGCGAAAACAGGCGATTCAGCAATACTGCAGTGATCTGTGGCTCGCGCTCCTGCCATCTCTTATTTTACATCCTGTTTTTTTCGTGCTGCCACCTCGTTATGTTAGTTTCAGTTTCTGTTGTCACTGAGTTACTGTTTTGTCTGCCCATCAGTGGTAGCAGCAGCGCCTATCGATATAGCCCTCACGTGTTATCTTTGCTCACTGCTATTACTTCCCGGTTGTCGTCTGTCGTGGGGACGTGGAACGTGCCCAATCAAAACCACATAAGATTATTAATTTCCGTGTGACTGGCGCAAAACATGTTCAATATGCTGCCCACCGTTTTCTGCAAAAGTAGAAATCGAGAAACAGCATGTTCCACAAGTGATCGAAGTGTTTCCGGCGTCACCTGTTGCACAATGCGTGCCTCCAATGCAGCCAAGTTTGCAGTCTTTCAGATAGCCTCACAGCCAGAAGTCACACGGATTAAGATCAGGTTATCGGGACGGCCAGGCTGTAGGAAAATAGCGACTGATAATTCTAGCATTTCCGAAATGGGACTTCAGCAGCTCCTTAACTAGATTTGCAATGTGTAGAGGTGCGCCATCTTGTGCCATCTTGTATAAAAATGATCCCATCCGCACAGCCACGCTTTTGGAGAACTGGAATGACGTGGTTGCGCAAAAGACACTCTTAGCGCTTACCAGCGACGGTATAGGAAACAGGACCGAAAGCACCAGTCCCTTCGAAAAAATATGGCCCTATGATAAAAGAGGACTTTTCAGGATGAAGTGTTACTGGTTGTTTAGCGTGTGGATTTTCCTCTGCCCATATTCGACAATTCTGTGTATTGGCATATCCTGTCAGATGGATCTGGGCTTCGCCTGTCCACAAAATCTTCCACGGCCAATCATTGTCCACTTCCATGCGAGCAAGATATTCTAAAGCAAAGGTCTCTCTTACTGGCAGGTCAACATGAAGCAACTCGTGGACATGGATAATGTTGAATGGATAGCAAAGAAGGATGCCGTGTCTCACGGGTATGACCAATTTTCGGGCAATTCTCTACGGACGACACGTTTGCACACCACCACTCGTCTCTCCGGCATTGCTGTGGCCACAGCTTCCACTGACGTCGAATCAATTCGTTTCTTCCCTCGGCTAGGTTGCACACCAAACAGCCCGCCTTTTCGAATTTCCGAATCATTTTCTCCAGACCCACGACGGTCATCGGACCAACGCCTGTTTTCGAACCCTCCAGTGTCCGGAACTTCTACAGAGTGACGTGTGCACAGTCACCATTCTTGTCATACAGTTTTAGAAGCAGAGCGCGATCCCGTATTGAGACAATCATGGCGAACATCGCAGATGCGAAAGGAGAAAAAGCCGTGTATCTGGAGTATTTATACCAGCTTCAACGGGTAGTGCGCAAGACAGGTGTTTTCATTTACGTATTCTGACACATACAGCGCATTCTATTGATCAATTTTCACTCTATGTTTTTCTTCTTCCATACGTTTTCCCCCTTCTCCGATAATATTCCGTTGCGACGTCATTCTGACCAGTGGTGTTATTTCTTCAGCGTTTTGAAAGTTTAACTTCAATTATAATCGCCCTGTACATCTTTTCTCAACGCCAACACAAAAAATAAAATTTTTATTTGCTTTATTACTGTATTCATAAAACGTCACTCACTGAAAATATGTAGAATAGTAGCCAGAAGAATCCTGAAGAGCTAATGTGGAAGCATTTCGTCTGCTGACCACAGGTGAAAAAAATAACAAGCAGTAAACACGCTTAAATATTGCGTCCCGCTCACGCGCGTAACACCTCTACAAGAACATGCGCGGATCCACGGCTTCATAGAACCGCTGCTATTCCTCCCCGGCGGATAAACCGTCTGCTGTAGTCGCAGCTAGGTGGCAGGCCGTTACACTCGACTTGTACACGTTAGTACACTTTAAGTGAGTCGCCTAAAGGTGCGTTTACACTGCGATTTGTATCGGCACATGTATGAGATACATGTATATGCGACTTTGCGACATGTATCGCGACTTGTATGAGTTGACAAGTATCGACTTCATACATGTATGAGCGTGCGTTTACACTGGTTGATATGTATCACTGTGCAATAGCTTCCGACGACGATTTGGAAGATTTCACATTTTTATGTGCTGATACACTTGCTCTTTTGGCAGATGATAGGAAGAAAAGGCGGAGGAAGCGTAGATGGTGGCACAGAGAGTTTCTCGCGAATTAACGCTAGAGGATGGCGCATATTTTAGAAATTATGTTAGGATGAGTATGGAGGATTTCCGCGGTTCGTTATCACTTGTGGCTCCTCTTGTGTCCAAAACCAACACAAACTTTCGGGAAGCGATTCCACCAGAGGATCAGTTGGCAGTAACACTCCGTTTTTTAGCCACTGGGGATTCCTCGTAAAACGAAGATTTCATGACAAAACATTTGCATTGTCGCGCGATTGCTAATGCCAACGTCTCACACACGATTGTCGGCATCCGTTGTCAACATTATCACGCGAGGCCGCCGGAATAATAGCAAAACATTGATATACGTGCCAGATGCATGAAAAAATTATATAATGTATTACATACTCTGATATATATAGAAAACTTTTACCTTCACTTCTTGGGATAAAACTTGCACAATGGCCTCGCAAACACGAAGAATAATGTTGCATATGGCACTTTTTGATATTCTATGCAGATACATTAACGTCGAAACGACAGTCGGCACCTTCAAAACTCAAACAGCCGCCAAAGAGCCTGGCACTACGCATGCGCTAATCGTCGAAATAAGCGGCAGTCGACAAGACCACAGGAAATGATAGTAATGCGCATGCGCGAGTTCAAATGTCGCTCATACATGTCGCGTATATGGCCAAAAAGCGATATACAATATGTATACGCGACATGTATGAGCTCGAGGTTCCGCATACAAGTTCCGTGAATTTTTGTATGAGGTGATGCATCGCGACATGTCAAATTGACATGTCGCTCATACATGTCGCGATACATGTATCCCAGTGTAAACGTACCTTAATATCGGCTTCACGCCAGGGTGCGATTTGTGGGGGGGGATGTCTTAGGGGGTTAAAGTGCGCGTCATTTATGACGGCGGCCGAGTTTAGGTTCGTTCTGCGCATCCGACGTCACAAAACACAGTCAGCCAATGAACCGGGAACGACGTTGCCAGAGCTCGACTGCAGTGCAGAGCACGGACGAGTGTCTTCAGTTTTAGAAATGTTCAGTCATAAATAAAGTAGTTGAACAAAAGTAATGTCTTGATAGCAGACTTTCTTTTATGGAAAGTTTGGAAAAAACATTTTAAACCAAACAAGCAATAAGCCTCCAAATTCAGGTGATAGCAAGAAAAAGTGTTCGTATCATTCTCAGTAACCGCTTTTTCGCAATAAAGAACAGCGGTAATTGTTTATTTCCTATTGTACTTCGACGAAACGTAATTCATAATCAAACAACAGTGTTTGTCGATATTTTACGTTATATTTTAAAGTCCTTTGGGAGATAGATGAGGTGACGAGCTGCGTTAGCGTAACGGTTAAAGTGTATGGCTGCTAAGCGAATGGTTCTGACTTCAATCCTTAATCGAGGCTTAATATTTTCTTTATTATAAACAATATCGAAGTGTCTTACTTCATGAATTTTATTCGTTTGAATGTAATTTTTTGAAATTTCTAGTGGCAACTAAAATCGAACATACAGAAAGTATACGCTATGGACTTTTACCTCTGAAAACTCTTCAAAATTTCGTGCAATGGTTTACTACATCTAATGCTGCACAATAACTGCGTTGAACATCGAAACAAAATTAAGTCATTTATGGGGCGAAGGTATCAGTCAAGAAGATGTGTAAAAATCAAGTTTTTGGGCCAAATAGTGTTTGTGAAACCGAATGATAAAGTGTGCCAAAGCAGCCGGAACAGCATGTGTCAGCACAGGCGAGCAGTGCAATGATGACAAAATCGCGCACATCGCGGAATGCGGGGAGTCGTCTCTGTAGCAGCGAAAGGGTTAATGCGGCCGTGGTGGCTTTACTTAATAAACTGCGCGCTCCCCCCTAAACGTAAGTTTGCGAACTATACTATAGTATGGCGCTGCTTCTCTTGGCGCGTACAACTGGCAACGCAGCAATCTCCCGCGTCTGGGCGGGCATGCGCGAACCGCCAAGATAAAAGAATTGAACTATATTAGAATTATATATGTTACTAGCTTGGACCGTGGCGTTACGCATGGTTAAGCAGCTACTTATAAATAGATGTTAATGCCGAAACTCACTATTCACGCGTATGCACTATCAGAAAAGCCATCCCTTGTTATATCTTTAAAAGCACATTATAGGTAAAGCTTATTTACAAAATCATCTACATACAGGTATACGAGGGGAATTCAAAAAGTAGAGGCACATTTGTGAAAAAGTGTATTTATTCTGATGATAGAAAACTGAAACATATTAATAATATTATTAGTAACACTTATTAAAAGCTTTCAGTGTTCGGCTCCACAAATTTAAAGTTTTACTCCAGTGCGTGGGAAATAAACATCCCAGGTTGGGATGCATAAACTAAAACCAGAGGAGGGGATGGTCTGATGCAGAGAGGGGGAAATCCCCCCCATCGCCCCCTGCAAATCGCACACTGCTTCACTGTGGACAGCAACAAATACAGCATGGCTCCAGATACCCATACAGACGTTTCTCAACAACACTCTCTGCTTGCCTTAAATAGAAGCACGACGACGGTGCAATTCAACGAACATCGAATTTGCGGAGTGCATCGAGAAAGTTCAAAGAAGAGCAGCACGTTTTGTATTATCCGGAAATAGGGGTGAGAGTGTAACGGATATGATACAGGATTTTCGATGGACATCACTGAAACAAAGGCATTTCTCGCTGCAGCGTGATTCTGTCACGAAATTTGAATCATCAACTTTCTCCTCCGAATGCGAAAATAATTTTTTAACGCCGACCTAGATAGGGAGAAACGATCATCATAATAAAAATAAGGGAAATCAGAGCTCGCACGGAAAGATATAGATGTTCGTTTCCTCCGCGCTCTGTTCGAGAGTGGAATAACAGAGAATTATTGTGGAGCAGGTTCCATAACATTCCGCCAGGTACTTATGCGTGTGAGAAGGAGTACTGAACCGTGAAAAAAGAAGCAAAATAGAAGCACTGAACTGTTCAAGCCCAAGATTTGCAACATCGAGAGAGCTCGAAGAGACACGGCGTTGTGGTTGTGTGGTCACACCGTTAGACTACAAACCAGCAAATCCGTGTTCAAATCTTCCTCATACCATTTTTTTTTACAAAATTATAAAATTTCCGTACGGTTATTGATGTATCTGTCCGCTGTGTTCAAATTTGTTTCTGTGCAGGGGTGTAACGATCGTTTGCAACAGTGAGGTGTTAGCACCCGCAAGGAAGTGGCTTACGAACGGGTAGCGCAAACTTTTGATGAGAAGGCGACAAGCCAACCAAATCCTCCACTGGAAAACACGTATGGTGTGTCGTACACGGCATTAGTGACAATATGTGTGTCGTATGATGGGAATCACTTACCGACGCACCTAACTTGTACGCGTGGTGAGTGAGTGAGATATGTCTTCCTTGCCCGATTTAGGTGTTCCTATGATTGTGAGCGTAAACACTGCCGAAGAAATGAATAAAATATAATAGTTCGTCACAGAAGCTGCAACAAATGAAAGCAACAGTTTCACAGTCACGGAGTTGTCAAAAAATGGTTCAAATGGCTCTGAGCACTATGGGACTTAACTTCTAAGGTCATCAGTCCCCTAGAACTTAGAACTACTTAAACCTAACTAACCTAAGGACATCACACACATCCATGCCCGAGGCAGGATTCGAACCTGCGACCGTAGCGGTCACGCGGTTCCAGACTGTAGCGCCTAGAACCGCTTGGCCACCCCGGCCGGCACGGAGTTGTCCCTGTGCTCTATCAAAACATATGTTTTGACGATTTTGAATTATCTTTTCGTTTTTGTCGTTTTGACTCTTGAATTCTGTTGTAACATGGTTCACACCCGTTTATTTCTTGTTTTGATTTTTGCGAGAGGTCTATTTGGTATCTCGCCTGCTCTCAATGTTCATCACATTTACTTGCGACGGGAATATACTCTTATCACATGAGTCATATTCCGTAACCAGTGTATAGTATGACAGTTGCCAAGACTTCAGAAAGAGAACAAACCCGTCAATGACCGGACGGACACTTCATGATGTTGTGAGAAAAAGGAAAAAAAAAAAAAAAAATACAGTAACCGGGCCCGAGAAAAATTTGGGCACGGATCTCCCGCTTTCTAGTAAAACACTGTGACCACTTAAACACGGCGCCATGGCTGTGCTAACTCTCTCGAAGTTGCACATCTTGAGCTTGGATAGTTCACTGTTTCAACTGTGCTTCTTTTTTCACAGTTCAATACACCTTCCTCTTGTTTTCGTGCTTGATCTGTGTTCGCTTTTGACCGGCTATTCACTGAGCCATCTTACCTCTACATCAGGGGTGGAGGGGCTGTGACGAGGAGTTTTCCCGGTCAGGGATTTCAGTCAAATGAAGAAGATCATGTTACGCCCCACGCACCTAGAAGAAACGTCTGCCAACACATGCCGTAGTCCGACAGCGACACAGTCGTGTCCTATCGGGACTTCGGTTTGTCGCTCCGCAGTATCGCTGCTCGCGTTGGGTGAGGATGGCCATACTCAACGCCACGCAGGTTCTCCGCATGTCCGCACGTCCAGATCCAGAGAGGACAGGCGTACAATATTGTTCTCTCGGCCGTCCGCGACCGTACAGCCACGTCACGTGACTTGAGTCTCATGACTGTCAGCACGTCGACAACTGTTGAGGCTTCCTCTGAAGCTGCAACAGAGCGGGCCGCGCCGACAGCGGTGCGCCACGCAACAACATTCGACACAAAAACGGAACCGTGTCGTCTTCAGAAACGAATCCTGGTTGAGATCGTCTTGACGGACGCTTCCGCGACTGGAGACTCCGAAGAGAGCGAACGTTGCCACATTGTCTTCGTCATCGTCATACGAGCCCAGCCGCGGTGTGATGGTATGCGGTGCCACTGGGTACGTAACACTGTGAGCACTGGTACACATAGGCCGGTAATTTGGAGAGAAGGCGTCACATTTCTGACGCTTTGAGACCTATCTTCGGGGTTACTGTGGTGTTGTCTTTCAATAAGATAATGTGACCGCATGTTTCCCTCGATATCGGTACGGACTGTGCTCGACTGTTGGCTTGGACAGCATCTCCTTCCGGAGTCTCACCCACTGGAAACATCTGGTGACGGGTTACCAGGAAGCTATACAACCATAACACGCCAGAGGCTTGGACTGATGAACTCTGACGTAGAGATGAAGCAGGACCGAGTGAGGTGCATGTAGCTGAAATGCAAGTTAGTTTGATTCAGTGCCCGGCTGCAGTGGCGCCGTTGTTTCTGCCACAGATGGCAGCTCTGTGTAGTAAATGTAGCAGCTTCTGTACCCAGAAATAACCAGCAAATGAATACATACCGTTCTATTACACTTTACAGCCTGTGGTCTAGTAGTTATAATCGCCCTCCCAAGATCGCGGGATCCGGGGCTCGATTTCCGGCTGGGTCGCCGATTTTCTTCGCTCGGGGGCTGGGCATTTGTGTTCGACAATATAAAATGGTGCAAGCTATTCGAGATTCTGAAAAAAGTAGGGGTAAGCTATAGCGAGAGACGGGTCATATACAATATGTACATCAACCAAGAGGGAATAATAAGAGTGGACGATCAAGAACGAAGTGCTCGTATTAAGAAGGGTGTAAGACAAGGCTGTAGCCTTTCGCCCCTACTCTTCAATCTGTACATCGAGGAAGCAATGATGGAAATAAAAGAAAGGTTCAGGAGTGGAATTAAAATACAAGGTGAAGGGATATCAATGATACGATTCGCTGATGACATTGCTATCCTGAGTGAAAGTGAAGAAGAATTAAATGATCTGCTGAACGGAATAAACAGTCTAATGAGTACACAGTATGGTTTGAGAGTAAATCGGAGAAAGACGAAGGTAATGAGAAGTAGTGGAAATGAGAACAGCGAGAAACTTGACATCAGGATTGATGGTCACGAAGTCAATGAAGTTAAGGAATTCTGCTACCTAGGCAGTAAAATAACCAATGACGGACGGAGGAAGGAGGACATCAAAAGCAGACTCGCTATGGCAAAAAAGGCATTTCTGGCCAAGAGAAGTCTACTAATATCAAATACTGGCCTTAATTTGAGAAAGAAATTTCTGAGGATGTACGTCTGGAGTACAGCATCGTATGGTAGTGAAACATGGACTGTGGGAAAACTGGAACAGAAGAGAATCGAAGCATTTGAGATGTGGTGCTATAGACGAATGTTGAAAATTGGGTGGACTGATAAGGTAAGGAATGAGGAGGTTCTACGCAGAATCGGAGAGGAAAGGAAATTGTGGAAAACACTGATAAGGAGAAGGGACAGGATGATAGGACATCTGCTAAGACATGAGGGAATGACTTCCATGGCACCAGAGGGAGCTGTAGAGGGCAAAAACTGTAGAGGAAGACAGAGATTGGAATACGTCAAGCAAATAATTGAGGACGTAGGTTGCAAGTGCTTCTCTGAGATGAAGAGATTAGCACAGGAAAGGAATTCGTGGCGGGCCGCATCAAACCAGTCAGTAGACTGACGACCAAAAAAAAAAAAAAAAAAAAAAAGGTTTCATCTCATCTTCTCCGATGCGCAAGTCGCCGAAGTGACATCGCACAGGAAGACTTGCAGCAGCCTCCAAACAGTCTCAGATGAGGTCTGCCAGCCAGTAATGCCATATGACATTTCCTTTCCTGCCTTACTACACTCTAAGACAAAACAACGACGCTCGACGAAGGGATTATGCGAATGAGTCGGAAATCGGTAGATGCGACGTGCGTGTAAAGACAAACAAATGTTACAATGTAAGAAAAGTCTAATGATTTATTCAAGAGAAAGACTTTGACTAATCGAGCAAGTCAATAGCACGTTGTTCCACCTGTGGTCCTTATGCAAGCAGTTATTTGGCTTGATACCGACTGAGAGAGTTGCTGGATGTCCTCGTGAGGGATATCGTGCCACAGTCGGTCCAGTTCACTTGTTAGTTCGTCAAAACTGTACTTCCTTCTCTAGACTGTCGCACAGATGACGAAATGGTAGATATCGAAATAGATGACAGAGGGATAGAAAAAACAAAATCGCTCAAAAGAGGAAACGCCGCTGGACCTGATGGGATAACAGTTCGGTTTTACACAGAGTACGCGAAGGAACTTTCCCCCCTTCTTGCAGCGGTGTACCGCAGGTCTCTAGAAGAGCGTAGCGTTCCAAAAGATTGGAAAAGGACACAGGTCATCCCCGTTTTCAAGAAAGGACGTCGAACAGATGTGCAGAACTATAGACCTATATCTCTAACGTCGATCAGTTGCAGAGTTTTGCAACACGTATTATGTTCCAGTATAATGACTTTTCTGGAGACTAGAAATCTACTCTGTAGGAATCACCATGGGTTTCTAAAAAGAGCGTGTGAAACCCAGCTCGTGCTATTCGTCCACGAGACTCAGAGGGCATGGGTTCTCAGCCAGATGCTGTGTTTCTTGACTTCCGCAAGGCGTTTGATACAGTTCCCCACAGTCGTTTAATGAACAAAGTAAGAGTATATGAACTATCAGACCAATTGTGTGATTGGATTGAAGAGTTCCTACATAGCAGAACGCAGCATGCCATTCTCAACGGAGAGAAGTCTTCCGAAGTAAGAGAGATTTCAGGTGTTCCGCAGGGGAGTGTCGTAGCACCGTTGCTATTTACAATATACATAAATGACCTTCTGGATAACATCGGAAGTTCACTGAGGCTTTTTGCGGATGATGCTGTAGTATATCGAGAGGTTGTGACAATGGAAAATTGTAATCAAATGCAGGAGGATCTGCAGCGAATTGACGCATGGTGCACGGAATGGCAATTGAATCTCTATGTAGACAACACATGTGCTGCGAATTCATAGTAAGAAAGATTCTTTATCATTTAGCTACAATATAGCAGGTCAGCAACTGGAAGCAGTTAATTCCATAAACTATATGGGCGTAGGCATTAGGAGTGATTTAAAATGGAATGATCATATAAAATTAATCGTCGGTAAAGCAGATGCCAGACTGAGATTCATTGGAAGAATCCTAAGGAAATGCAGTCCGAAAACAAAGGAAGTAGGTTGCAGTACACCTGTTCACCCATTGCTTGAATATTGCTCACCAGTGTGGGATCCGTACTACTAGATAGGGTTGATAGAAGAGACAGAGAAGATCCAACGGAGAGCAGCGCGCTTCGTTACAGGATAATTTAGTAATCGCGAAAGCGTTACGGAGATGGTAGATAAACTGCAGTGGAAGACTCTGCAAAAGAGACGCTCAGTAGCTCGGTAGGGGCTTTTGATGAAATTTCGAGAACATACCTTCACCGAGGAGTCAAGCAGTATGTTGCTCCCTGCTACGTATATCTCGCGAAGATACCATGAGGATAAAATCAGAGAGATTAGAGGCCACGCAGAGGCATACGGACAACCTTTCTTTCCACGAACGAGACTGGAATAGAAGGGAGAACCGATAGAAGTACTCAAGGTACCCTCCGCCACACACCGTCAGGTGGCTTGCGGAGTATGGATGTAGATGTAGATGTAGAAAATACCGAGGCAGTGGGAGGTCCCTGACCATAATGCTCCAGACGTTCTTAATTGGGGAGAGATCCGGAGACATTGCTGACCAAGGTACCTTTGGCGAGCAGGAAGACAAGCAGTAGAAACTATTGCCGTTTGCAATACATAACTATCTTCCTGAAGACCACGATGGTATGCAATGAAGGGCAACAAAATGTGGCACAGAATATCGCCGACACACGGCTGTGTTGTAAGGCTGCCACGGATGACAACCAAAGGGATCCTGGTATGAAAAAAAAAAAAAATAGCACACCAGTACATCACTGCTGGCTGTCGGGCCGTATAGCGAGCAGCAGACTGGTATCCCACTGCCGTCCAGGGATTGTCCAGACACGTCTTCTGCAAGGAACGTCATTGACTGGAGAAGAATTGTCTTCAGTCATGACTGCCGCTTCGAATTCAGCCCCGATGGCCGGCGAAGACGTGCTATCCTAGGCTTCTATTTCAGCACGATAATGACCATCCGCACAGAGCGAGGGTTCCTAGTGATTGTCTTCGTGTTTGCCAAACCGTACCTTGGCCAGCAAGGTCGTAGAACCCCTCCCCAATTGTGATGATTTGAAGCATTATGGTCAGGGCCCTCCAAGTAGCTCGGGATTTTGACGATCTAAGGCGCCAGTTGGACAGGATTCGCTACGATATGCCTCAGAAGGACTTCCAACAACTCCAAGGCAAATAAATGCTTTCATGAGGGCCAGAGGTGTACCAACGCGTTATTGGCTTGTTCAATTTGTGAAGCTCTTTCGTTTGAATAAATGATCCAATTTTTCTGAAATTGTAATTGTTTGTCTGTACATCTCCAATTCACATTCAGATAATTCTGTTGTTCATTTTTTTACACACAATAAGGAAAATTTCGTCACTTGCTGAGATTCCTACAAAAACAAATGTAGTAGCGAGCAGTGAATGTATGATTGGTTACTGTTAACAATGTTGCTTTGTCTTCGGGTACGGAGTTGTTTAGTTTGTAAACTAAACGTTCTCTCAAGCTCAGATTAAGTATCTATTTTAGAGTGTCAACTACGGCCAACGCGGCTCGCTGTGCAGGACAAGAAACGGGTGGTCGGGGTTGCGTTATCGCGCTGCCGCACTGTATCGCCGCCGCCCCTGATTAGACACAGTCCGAAAAATTAATATAACTGTCAGCAGCGGCAGCCAGGCCGCTAAAACAACACGTGGGGGGGCCGCACGCTGTGTGTTTGTCGCGGCCGATAGCGCCCCGCCGCGGCGCCGCCCCAGATAACCGCCGCCTGCGTGCAGGTGCCCGCCGCTACCTGCCGCTGCGTCTGCGGCCGGCGCGAGAGTGGCAAAGCCGGAGGAACTACCTGCGGTCAAGGTGCTGTCTGTTTACTGTGGGGACGATGGAATAAGGGCTCCTGACAATACGTCAGTCATCAACATCGCCAACATTGTCATCATCTTCCTCTTCCAGTAAATGCATCATCTTCCCGTTGTAATTCACCCCTTCCTTCCTACTTGCAGCTATTGTCCACATCAGTCTTTTATGAAGATTTGAGAGGAGCCAAAATTACACTACTGGCCATTAAAATTGCTACACCGACAAGAAACGCAGATGATAAACGGGTATTCATTGGACAAATATATTATACTGGAACGGACATGTGATTACATTTTCACGCAATTTGGGTGCATATGTCCTGAGAAATCAGTACCCAGAACAACCACCTCTGGCAATAATAACGGCCTTGATACGCCTGGGCATTGAGTCAAACAGAGCTTGGATGGGGCGAACAGGTACAGCTGCCCGTGCAGCTTCAACACGATACCACAGTTCATCAAGACTAGTGACTGGCGTATTGTGACGAGCCAGTTCTTCGGCCACCATTGACCAGACATTTTCAATTGGTGAGAGATCTGGAGAATGTGCTGGCCAGGGCAGCAGTCGAACATTTTCTCTATCCAGAAAGGCCCGTACAGGGCCTGCAACATGCGGTCGTGCATTATCCTGCTGAAATGTACGGTTTCGCAGGGAACGAATGAAGGATACAGCCACGGGTCGTAACACATCTGAAATGTAACGTCCACTGTTCAAAGTGCCGTCAGTGCGAACAGGAGGTGAAACAGACCTGTAACCAATGGCACACCATACCATCACGCTGGGTGATACGCCAGTATGGCGGTGACGAATACACGCTTCCGATGTGCGTTGACCGCGATGTCGCCAAACACGGATGCGACCATCATGATGCTGTAAACAGAACCTGGATTCATCCGAAAAAATGACGTTTTGCCATTCGTGCACCCAGGTTCCTCATTGAATACTGCATCGCAGGCGCTCCTGTCTGTGATGCAGCGTAAAGGGTAACCGCAGCCACGGTCTCCGAGCTGATAGTCCATGCTGCTGCAAACGTCATCGAACTGTTTGTGCAAATGGATGTTGTCCTGCAAACGCCCTCATCTGTTGACTCAGGGATCGAGACGTGGCTGCACGATCCGTTACAGCGATGCGGATAAGATGCCTGTCATCTCGACTGCTAGTGATACGAGGCCGTTGCGATCCAGCACGGCATTCCGTATTACCCTCCTGAACCCACCGATTCCATATTCTGCTAACAGTCATTGGATCTCGACCAACGCGAGCAACAATGCCGCGGTACGATAAACCGCAATCGTGAAAGGGGAGAATCCGATCTTTATCAAAGTCGGAGACGTGATGGTACACATTTCTCCTCCTTACACGACGCATCACAACAACGTTTCACCATGCAACGCCGGTCAACTGCTGTTTGTGTATGAGAAATCGGTTGGAAATTTTCCTCATGTCAGCTCGTTGTAGGTGTCGCCACAGGCGCCAACCTTGTGTGAATGCTCTGGAAAGCTAATCATTTGCAATCATTTGCACATCACAGCATCTTCTTCCTGTCGGTTAAATTTCACGTCTGTATCACGTAATCTTCGTGGTGTAGTAATTTTAATGGTCGGTAATGTACAATAAACTTGCTAGTTTACCTATCTTTTCACGTACAGCTGGTTTCAGTTCTTCTTGTCTAAGGGTCTGATTCTTGAAGCTGAAATTCCCTCGTTTTGCGTCCTCATGACTGAATTAATCTAAATAAATTTGAAGATTGTTGTTGGAGAATTTTTGTCACGTCAATATATTTTGTCACATTTCAGCATATCAAACAGTCCTTTGATGTTTCACCTTAACAATGCCGAAATTAGATAGTTCGCACAAAATACAAAAATACCTCCGATTGTATCTGAGGCATGCTTACTACTACCTCACTCAGCAGAAATAACTATATTCCAAAGAGTTTACAAGTTTTCTTGACAAATGAATTTCTATTAGTTTCGATTGTTATTTCATAAATGAATCCACAAATAAACATAGTAAACAGTCCTATATTGAGTAATTAATTACAGAAATTTTAAGTGTACCAAGTAATTCTCAATTTAAAATGTTAAAAAAAAAGTAGTTTTAACTATAGATTCACAACTAATACTTATCGATTACAACGTTCAAAATAAAGTAATTTCTTTCCATAAGTTTTATCTTGAAATATAACATACTGCATATAAAATTATATGAAAGTTTTCAGAAAAGCAGCTGAGATAATATGGACCCGTCCAAAATTCTAATAATAATACTGATATCGATAACTACTGTTGAGGAAAAGGAATGCTAGAGGAGGATGTCCGGTTACACCGTCTCTCTTCATCTGTACAATCAGGCCCTATCTGTTGCAGTTTATTCCACTAGTAATACTGTACAGTATGAGTTTTGTGGGCCCTCTTTTGATTTCGTTCTCAGGGGTTCATAGATGTTCTTTATAAATACTTACACTTGATTGGGCATTCAGTAAATTAAATCGTATGTTTTGCTTGGTTGCAGTAACACAGTGTCCATAAATTATAATTTAAGACTTTAATAACTATAAATCTACACCAGATATTAACAAATAATTTTCAACATGTGATAACTCACATTTTTTGTTAACTTCAAGGTGACGGAATTTTATTGCGAAATTGAACTTGAGTCTGATAAACCGTGAGCGGCACAGGAGAAAGCTCATGGTGCGACTTGGTTCATACAGAAGAGGTCACACCACCAGACTTCGTTTTGTGGGGTTCTATAATGTATGTGGAGTACCGAACTCCTACAGGACTTGAAGGCACGCTTTCGCACTACATTCGAACATGTCACCGTGCAGAAATGGAATTCCGACCAGATATTATCCGTGCCACCAAGCGTTCCCACACTGATGTGTGTGAACAAACGAAACTTTGGGTTATCTCTTCACATGGTGAAAACTTTTTGTTAATATCTAGTATAGTTTTAAAGGTATTAAACTCTTAAGTTATAATGACTATTTACGGACGGCCTGTACTCCTTATTTCATTGTTTCAGAACTTTCCCCAGTGGATTTAACTTCAGCGCTCTTTTGACACTCACATATCTACATATGCATTTCTTCATGTGTCTATCCCTTCCTGTTCCCCAATATTCTACACTCCATAAATACAACTTGCTATTAGTAAATAGTGTCTAGGATACAGATAATTGGCTGCACAGGATTATTTGTGAAATATGATGTAAGATGTATATACAAGAAGGACTTGTGCCTGGGATGGAAGTTTTAGGATGGGGGTAGGATTTACAACATGGCAGGCAAAGGATGGATCGGAGCCTTCCTTCGTGTTCCACAAAGTAGCTT
This sequence comes from Schistocerca serialis cubense, assembly GCF_023864345.2. Taxonomy (NCBI): domain Eukaryota; kingdom Metazoa; phylum Arthropoda; class Insecta; order Orthoptera; family Acrididae; genus Schistocerca; species Schistocerca serialis. Next base: position 22,436,002 of record NC_064642.1, read on the forward strand.
ACAGCTTAATTGACGGATAGATCACAGAAAACTTTTCTTGATCTGGGCAGAGGTGCCGATAAAAATTACTCTATAAGGAATCTCGAGTGTTTCAAAGTGGAAGGAGGGTGAAACGTATTGCTCTAGGCCCGGGAGAAGGCCGCGTTTCACATTTTACGAACTAGGACTTCCATCGCAAGAGGCCAACACGTATTCAGAAACGGAGTTGGAAACTTGATTTGAGAAGAGCGCCAGTATTAGTATATGATCTAGAAGTGTCTCTGAAATCACTGTTCTCTTTTTTTTTTCAATTAGGAATTCCCTGTCACGTACTACGTATCTCTTACCCTACACAACAAAGACTCGGTAAAATTTATAGCCATTAACAAACATCTTCTATACTGACGCGACATACGGCGGTCATCGTAACAGTGTGTCGCAACGTACCTGATTAGAAGTCGTCGCACAGAAATCCCGAGCTGCCAGAATGCTGGACATGATCATCTTTCGCTGATAGTGTCACAGCGACATTCTAAGCATAAAATGAAACCGAATGAGGGGCAGAGAGCAGTCGCTTGGTTGGATCATATCTTGCTACTGTGTACCAGGTCTCGTGTAAGAAACAGCATGTAAGCCAAAAGTAGATTTTAAATCCGTGTCATGTGGAATTCTGATGACTCTAAATTATTTGTATTGTTTATTTCTCTGTACTGTGGTTAATTAAACTGCTGTTGTAATACTAAAATGACGTACACGTAAAGCAACCGTTGATAAGTAAGTTTAATCAACAACTACAAACACGGACTGAAAAAACTGAATGTAGTAGTTCGTCGTGAGGGTTCTGCTCTGAGACTTGGGGCGTGAGAAAAAGCGTAAAACCAAATGTGAAGTAAATTCCCCTGTAGCGGAAAATGACACTCAGTGAGGGCTCTAGTAGTCATGAAGGATTATAAAAAGGATGTGTGTGTGGATCAAGGCGTGTCGCTTTGTTAATTGAAATGTTGCCCGTGAGGCAACTAGAGACAAGCGGAACGCTGAGACGCGGTAGTTCTAATGTTATCCATCACCACAGGCGAAGAGATTTGAGACTTTCTATCATGAGCTATCGCTTGCTCTTACAAGGGAACCTCCCCATCGCACCCCCCTCAGATTTAGTTATAAGTTGGCACAGTGGATAGGCCTTGATAAACTGAACGCAGATCAATTGAGAAAACAGGAAGAAGTTGTGTGAAACTGAAAAAATAAGCAAAATATACAAACTGAGTAGTCCATAGGCGACATAGGCAACATCATGGAGAATGTGAGCTCAGGAGCGCCGTGGTCCCGTGGTAGCGTGAGCAGCTGCCGAACGGGAGGTCCTTCCCTCGAGTGAAAATTTTACTTTCTTTATTTTTGCATAGTTATTATCTGTCCGTTCGTTCATTGATGTCTCTGTTCACTGTAATAAGTTTAGTGTGTGTGTTTTGCGACCGCATCGCAAAACCGTGCGATTAGTAGACGAAAGGACGTGCCTTTCCAATGGCAACCGAAAACATTTGATCGCAAGGTCATAGGGCAACCGATTCCTCCACAGGAAAACACATCTGATATATTCTATACGACACTGGTGACGGCATGTGCATCACATGACAGGAATATGTTGTCGACCCACCTAACTTGTACACTTGCTGAATGGGTAAAAAGATTCTTCTACCTTGCCCGATTTAGGTTTTCTTGTGGATGTGACAATCACTCCCAAAAAAGTGATGAAAACATAAGAGTTTGTCACATAAACTGAAAATAAAAAATTAAGCTTTTCACTCGATGGAAGATTTGAACCAAGGACCTTTCGTTCCGCAGCTCCTCACGTTACCACGAGACCACGACGCTCGTGCGGTCCCAGTGTCCTTGATGTTGCCTATTTTCCCGTGGACTACTCAGTTTGTATATTTTGCTTATTTTTTCACAGTTCCACACAACTTCGTCCTGTTTTCTCAATTGATCTGTGTTCAGTTTTTTAAGGCCTATCCACTGTGCCAACTTATAACTAAATCTGAGGGGGGTGCGATGAGGAGGTTCCGTTGTTAGTAACACAAACAGTAGAAGCAGAAATGAAGCAAATGTGTGATAAACTGCAACAACATAGCATCTCGTTAATTGAAATGAGGGTATGCAAAGTAGATGTCTGCCCCCGGTAGCTGAGTGGTCGCGTGACAGAATGTCAATACGAAGGGCCCGGGTTCGGTTCCCGGCTAGGTCGGAGATTTTCTCCGCTCAGGGACTGGGTGTTGTGTTGTCCTACTTATCATAATTTCATCCCCATCGACGGACAAGTCGCCGAAATGGCGTCAAATCGAAAGACTTGCACCCGGCGAACGGTCTAATGGACGGGAGGCCCTAGTCACACGACATTTACATTTACAAGTAGATAAATAAGGGAAATAAATGTTGACATATTCGGGAGTTGCTGGAGTCCAACCCCTGCATGGCCAACCGTCTTTAGATTTTTCCGTGGTTTACGAAGCTTATTAAGGTGGAATTCCGGGATGATTCCCTTGAAAAGAATACACCCAATTCTCTTCCCCATCATTTCACCATATAAACTTGTGGCACGGCTATAATGACCTCGTCGGTCGCCGACCTCCACTAAATGCTAATCTCTATTTGTTTTTAACAAAGGAACGTAAGAGCTTTGGAAAATCTAGCACATCATGCCCAGCGACTGAATGAGATCATGAACTACTGTAGCCGATTACAAAAACTTGATATCGAAAGGCGTTAACGAGATACTGAGTAATACAAATATCCTTAGAATATCAAGTTTCCCCATGGTGAAAAATAGCGTCTGTACTTGATTTATTATTAATAGTAGTAGAAGTAGTAGTAGTAGAAACAGTATACGTCCTTTTATTAATCCATAGACCACTTTTACAAGGATCTTGGGCCTGACATGATATTACAATTTAACAACAATAAAAGTAACGTGATTCATAAATAGCAAATTTACGCACTTAGGACTCAATTTGCACAAATACGAGACAAGTAGTCGGCCGTGGGCTTACAGCAGAAACCTGCCAGGCGTTTGCCTGAAGTAATTTAGGGAAACTACGGGATATCTAACTCAGGATGACCAGCTGAAGATTGGACGCTCCATCCTCCCCAATATAAGCCCAGTCTGTTTAAAACAGTGCTACGTCATTGAGTTTATTCCTAGTGTACAATACCATTTTGCAAAGAACTTATTTAACAATACAAAGAACTACTGCTACGCTGCACGTCCATTCCTTACGCCCTGTCACTGCACATACTACACACACAACATACACATTATTTCATACGTAACACTATACACACAATCTGCTGACATCGACGACGGGTGGTTTCTGTTTTGTGTGCCGCAATTTCTGAGTTGCTGCGTTGCAAAACTAACTCATCTTCACTCTATAATGAGTGAGACGTTGGGCATGGAAAGTGAATGTCAGTTTGGACGTATTATGTGAAATGAAGTACGATTTATTATTACTAACGTTATTATTAGTTACTTGTGTCACATTTTTTATCACACCTTTGCTCTGTGTTATCCAAGTAAGCCTTCAGTATACAGTAGTCGTCGTCGTCGTCGTCGTCGGGTGTAACTCGATTCCGAGTGTGCACGAATTCTTCCTGCGTAGAACACGCATTTCAACTCGACTTACGGAATATACTGCTTAACCGGTACTTTTTAACTGCCTTGTTTAATGAGTCCATTTCAGCAATCGCTTTAAACTCCTTGGTCAATTTATTGTACAATTTGTTTCCTTGGTACAAATAGCTTTTTCGAGTTTTATGTTTCTTCTTTCTAGGTAAACGTAACTTCAGTTTACGTTTTGTTCCATGGATATGGGCAGAGCTGTTTCTGCTGTAATTATCAGTGTTATTCTTTATGTGTTCAACAGGTCGGTAAATGTGCTCATGTGGCACAGTTAAAACCCATAGTGTTTTGAAGAGATGTTTAGAATTGAAGAAGGTGTATGTGTTTGAAATTGCTTCAACCACTCGCATAAGTAGTACTGATAACTCCCTAAAATTCTGGTGATACGCAGAATAACATACATAGTAGCCACGAAGTAAATTTCTATAAATAAATTTCTATCACTGTCTGACTTGAGAACCTTCTGCGACGTAATCATACATCGCACAGTTTCATATTACATTGGGCAAGACGTGTCGCTGGCGAACGCAGTTTGTGGAAACTATTAATGTTGAATTTAACTATGGTGGTAAAACAGATCGTGTTGAAGGAAAATTTGATACATATGCCGTTCAATTCCCGTCTTTTAGCAACTATAATACTAAAGGTGAAATTAATTTTTTTGCTAACAAATATCAGAATGTAACAATTAACAAGGTGAAGACATATAGACGCAATGGACACGATAAGGGCCTGTATATCATAAATAATCTAGAGTATGTAAGTGACTAGCTTTTTGAAAGCAACAGGTTGTCCTAACGTAGCATCTCACTCATAGCTGTGGGGCAGTTTCACCAGATGTGTAGCCATCAGTTCAGAGTGCAGAGATTAGTTAAGTCATTCGCTAGAGATTCAGTACTGTTATACGTAAACATGATGTCAGTTCAGTGACACAGTCCTTCAATACGTATTGTGCCAGCTCCCAGCGACACAGCAACGCGCGTCGTCACACATTGTTCAGTTTCTGAAAACTAGCCAGCTCGCAAAGAGATAGTAGTTAATAGTACTGCCAAGCTCCAACCATGTCTCACAAGGCATATACGAGGGCGTTCAATAAGGAAGTTTCCCTAGTTTATTTCTCTGAAAAATAAACTGTGCCCATGACACGTGATGGCTGGTGAGTTCGACTCGTGTGTGCTGACAACCCTCACACCGGCCTACGAGGCATACCGCAGTATCTTGCCGGTATGCTGCCAGCTGCATGGAATTACCACTACAAACTGTGTCCACACGTGAGCCGCCCTCTGTCATTCATTTTTTCGCTGCAAAACAAGTATACGCTGACGATATCCATCGGAAGTTAGCCTCTTTCTATAGAGAAAAGTGTATGAGCATTCAAACGGAGATAAGACATCGGTCCATCATTCTAGAAATTAGACAAAGCACCAAAATATGGTGTGCAGGAAACCTGGCGACTGTGGCCCAAGAAACGAAAAGGTCTCACATTTGGGAGGGAAAGTTGTGGCAACCATCATTTGGGACTGTCAGGGGGTGTTATTCGTACACTGCCTGCCTAGCAACATCAGAACGAATGCAAGGAGATACTACAGTGTCCTGTCAAATCTGCAAGCTACCATCAAGAGAAAACATCCTGGACTTCTGTCCCTCAACGTTCTTTCGCTAAATGACAGTGCTCGTTCTGGTACAGATCGAATGACCCATACGGAGCTCGTAAGATTCACCGCATCTTACCCCAATTGATTTTCACATGTTTCCCAACTTAAAAGTCATCTTGGAGGTAAGCACTTTAACACCAATGATGAAGTCACACCAACCAGTGGACAGCTGGTTGCGAGCGCCGGACCCGATGTGGTACAACACTGGTATGGAAAAACTTGTGTCACGGTACCAAAAATTCTTGGAAAAACAAGGCCACCATGTACAAAAGTAACAGAAACATTGTACAGCGTCAATAAAATTACTTCAGTATGATAAATTATCTGTAATGTTGTTTTGTATATAAAATAGGGAAACTTACATACTAGACGCCCCTCGTATTTCATCATGATAGTGACTTTCACTTCAGCCGTTGCTTTTCATGAAACTGCAACAATAACATAGTGGCTCCCTACCTGAAGGACATTTAAATAAAATATCAGTATGCCGCGCGGGTTTAGTCGAGCGGTCTTAGGCGCTGCAGTCATGGGCTGTGCGGCTGGTCCCGGCGGAGGTTCGAGTCCTCCCTCGGGCATGGGTGTATGTGTTCGTCCTTAGGATAATTTAGGTTAAGTAACGTGTAAGCTTAGGGACTGATGACCTAAGCAGTTAAGTCCCATTAGATTTCAGACACATTAAATAAATTTAAAAAATCAGTACAGGGGAGCATATTCAGGTAAACAAGATCGCGCAAGTGTTATTAATAGTTTATATATTCATCGTTAAGAATATGTACACAAGTTGTAATCATGTGGCCATAATTCTATCCACATTAATCAATACAAAAGCAAGATTCTACTGTCACAAAAGTATTCCGAAGTAATTCAAACAAAAGTAAACTTGTACTTCTTGAATATTTAACGCTGAAAAATTAAGGGTATTCCAGAATGAAATGAAATTAAAAATGATGCAGTAAACAATACCCAAGTACTCATTAATTCGAGACCTCCCTGAGCCTACTCCACGGCACATAACGTAGAGGATACTGTGCGCAGACCAGTATACATGAGCAAACCTACTAACCTAATACTGTAAACTGTATTTCAGCACTGAATACAAGTTTGCTTGATCTTGTACATGGCGAAGACAGTTCAAAAACCTGGCTCTCGATCAAACAAAACTACTTTCATCAGAACGGCATGCTTTATTTCAAAACAAGGGTCCCGAGCCAGATACCTCCTAACAGTCCATGGTACAGTACACGAGCGTAATGGCTGACTTCTTACGAACAAGGACCCACACGGCATTCTAAACCGCCAAGGCATGCCATTAGCTAATGGCGAACTGTCCCACCAAACACTAACTGCCTATGCAGTCACTTGGCAAAGAGTTTGCGAAAGTATCTCAATCAATACATTTTGAAACATGTTAATGCAACGTTTCAAAGACAGTAGTAAAATAAGTGTTGTAGATCTTCTCTGTATTCATTGTTTCCAGCACCCATACATTTGTATTTCATCTAAGCGTACTGAATTATTATTCTTTACTTATTTCATGGTCTATGGCTGGTAGTAACATCATTACACTTAGTGCTTAACTATTTGTAGATGTTATATTTGTATTTTTCGGAATTTCTGTTGCAATTTTTCTGCAGTACCTAAAAAAATGCTTATATAGTAACTCTTCTGCATGGTGTGGATCATTTGTTACATTCTCCTCTCCTGTCAGTATGTTATTATGCTTTTGTCTGACTCTCCCTGTTTCCTGTTTAATGACGTCCCAAACTGCTTTGCTTTTACTCTGTGCATTGCAACTTATTTTGTCATTACGTGGCTTTTGCTGCAGCAGTCATCACCCGTGTATAAATCATTTTTTAACTACGACCTTAATGTAAGAACTCTGGCTCATTGTGACTCTTTTTCGTGGAACTCAGGTACGGTAGTTGAGGGTTTGCTGCTATCCCTGTGTTTGTGTGAAACGTTGATACTGATGTGGGCAATATTGGAAATTTCGAAGTTCAATTTAAATAATGTTAAGAATGTATTGAATTTCTATCTGCATTAGTTTTTCTATACACGTAACCCCTACTTTGGTTTGCTAGTTCTCTCGTACATTTCTGATAATTGCCTTTTGTAGGCCTGCCGTTTAGGGACTTTTTCCCCACCTTGACCTTACTTACATTATTTGGCAGATATCATCAGTGTGTTCAAGATCTTTTAGAGCTGCATCACGTTTTTCCTTGTTCGTATTTGTGACTACATCGTCGATTAGTGACGCAATCTTTGTAGTAATCCTTGTTGCACTACTGATCAACAGGGACATTCAAAACCTCTGATTTGTATTTATGTATATGTCTCCGCAAAAATTATGTTGACTTTTATGTTGAAACTTTATCTAGAAATCCTTTTAATTTATTGAAACCAGTGTCCACACTACCACTGGGTGATCAATATACACATATAATGATTAATTTTTTGTTGATGCCAATTCAGTAGCTAATATTTCGAAGTGTCTGTATTCACTTACTTTGACGAGGTTATGTCTTGATTTAAGCTGTGTCCTTTTCTGATATAAAAGCATGATACTGCAGCCTTTGAAGTAGTTCTACAACAAGAATCTGTCCTTTCTTACATTGATAATACTTGATGTTGCATTTGTCTACCTCTACACCACTGCTCAGTAACACAAACTACTGTGTAGTTCGAAGATTAAAGCACAACTTCAAATTGCTGTATATTATTTTCTTATGCATTGCGTGTTTTTAGGAAGAGTTCTTAATGCTCTCAAATGTTCCATGTTACTTTTTCCAGCGGTCGCTTTTTCTTTACCTGTAGAAACTGTGACATTAGTGTGTCAGAACTATCTTGTGTGTGTTTACTGGAGAATTTGTTACAGTAATGGAGATATTCATTAGGCAGAGGAATCCGTTATCTGAATTATATAGATATCTGATCATGCATGGTTTGAGATGCGGTGGTGGTGGTGGTGGTGGTAAGTTCCTTTGGGACCAGACTGCTGATATCATCGGTCCCTAGGCTTACATACTACTTTTGTGTATGTGTGTGTGTGTGTGTGTGTGTGTGTATGTGTGTGTGTGTGTGTGTGTGTGTGTGTGTGTGTGTGTTTCGAGCTAGTGGGCGCTCAACTCAGAGGTTATAAGCACCCTTACACATGCACTATGTGATCAAAAGTATCCGGACACTTGGTTGAAAATGACTTACAAGTTCGTTTCGCCCTCCGTCAGTAATACTGGAATTCAATATGGTGTTGGCCCAACCTTAGACTTGACAGCTTCCACTCTCGCAGGCATACGTTCAGTCAGGTGCTGGAAGGTTTCTTGGGGAATGGCAGCCCATTCTTCATTGAGTGCTGCACTGGGCAGAGGTATCGATGACGGTCGGTGAGGCCTGGCACAAAGTCGGCGTTCGAAAACATCCCAAACGTGTTCTATAAGATTCAGGTCAGTACATTACAGGGATGTGATTGTCGTGTAACCACTCCGCCACAGGCCGTGCATTATGAACAGGTGCTCGATTGTGTTGAAAGATGTAATTGCCATCACCGAATTGCACTTCAACAGTGGGAAGCAAGAAGGTGCTTAAAAGATCAATGTAGGCCTGTGCTGTGATAGTGCCACGCAAGGGGTCGAAGCCCCCTCCATGAAAAACACGACCACACCATAACACCATCGCCTCCAAATTTTACCGTTGGCACTAGACACGCCGCGAGATGATGTTCAACGGGAATTTGCCATACCCACACCCTGCCATCGGATTGCCACATTGTGTACCGTGATTCGTCACTCCACACAACGTTTTCCACTGTTCAATCGTCCGACGTTCACGCTCCTTACACCAAGCGAGGTGTCGTTTGTCATTTACCGGCGTGATGTGTGGCTTATGAGCAGTCGCCTGTCCATGAAATCCAAGTTTTTCTCTCCTCCCGCCTGTCATAGTACTTGCAGTGGATCCTGATGCAGTTTGGAATACCTGTGTGATGGCCTGGATAGATAGATGTCTGCCTATTACTCGTTACGACCCTCTTCAACTGTCTGCGGTCTCTGTCAATCAACAGACGAGGTCAGCCTGTGCGATTTTGTGCTGTACGTGTCCCTTCACGTTTCCACTTCACTACCACATCTGAAACAGTGGATCTGGGGATGTTTAGAAGTGTGGAAATTTCGTGTACAGTCGTATGACACAAGTGACAGTCAATCTACTGACCACGTTCGAAGTCCGTGAGTTCCGTTCTCTCACGATGTCTAATGACTACTGAGGTCGCTGATATGGAATACCTGGCAGTAGATGGCAGCACATTGCAGCTAATACGAGAAATGTATGTTTTTGGGATGTCCGTATAATTTTGATCACATAGTGTTTTAAAGGAAACGAATTAGAGTAAAATGATTAAAATTGTTGTTCGACAGTGAGGAGAGAACGTGTAAAATGACACACATTTAGGCACTTCCACCTCACTCGCACTTAGCCACACAGGCACTCTATCTCAGAGGCTGAGGCCGAGCGGTTCTAGGTGCTTCAGTCCGGAACCGCGCTGCTGCTACGGTCGCATGTTCGAATCCTGCCTCGGGCATGGATGTGTTTGATGTCCTTAGGTTGGTTAGGTTTAATTAGTTCTAAGTTCTAGGAAACTGATGACCTCAGATGTTGAGTCCCATAGTGCTTAGAGCCATTTGAACCATTTTGATCTCACAGGCATTAATACACCGTAGAACGGGTTAAAACAGAAGGAAAATCACAGAAGAACTAAAAGAAAGGAACAGGGAAATGTGACTGGCTGGCCACTTACAAAAAACGTGGGTGAGCCAGTTACCCCGTTAACACAGTGAGACCATCTCCCTCAAATTTTTGGAAACTAGTTGGACAAATCACAAAACCTGAAAAGTCCCACCACATTCGTTTAAACGTCACTTAAAATAGAGGATAGATCTGACGGCAAATCTGCCACAGCCTTCTGGTCCTCAAATGAAACACAGTGCAGTAAAACGTGGCGCACTGTGATATGTATGCCGCAAGTGCCACATATTAAGAGTCCTATAGCTGGAGTAAGAGGGCAGGCCTCATATGGCTGTGGCCTGTGGGAAGGCCAGGCAGGAGGATCCCGTCCCGCCTTCGTGGCTGAAAGGAGGTGCGCCGTGGCCGCTAAGTGGGCTTCACGAGATCCAGCTTATTATCAGTCACTTCCAGCCACTGTCGTCCCATCGACGCATGACGCTGTACTTGAACTACTTGAACAGCGAGGTGATCTACATCTACATCTACATGATTACTCTGCAATTCACATTTAAGTGCTTGGCAGAGGGTTCATCGAACCACAATCATACTCTCTCCCTACCATTCAGCTCCCGAACAGCGTGCGGCAACAACGAACACCTAAACCTTTCTGTTCGAGCTCTGATTTCTCTTATTTTATTTTGATGATCATTCCTACCTATGTAGGTTGGGCTCAACAAAATATTTTCGCATTCGGAAGAGAAAGTTGGTGACTGAAATTTCGTAAATAGATCTCGCCGCGACGAAAAACGTCTTTGCTTTAATGACTTCCATCCTAGCTCGCGTATCATATCTGACACACTCTCTCTCCCCTATTACGTGTTAATACAAAACGAGCTGCCCTTTTTTGCACCCTTTCGATGTCCTCCGTCAATCCCACCTGGTAAGGATCCCACACCGCGCAGCAATGTTCTAACGGAGGACGAACGAGTGTAGTGTAAGCTGTCTCTTTAGTGGACTTGTTGCATCTTCTAAGTGTCGTGCCAATGAAACGCAACCTTTGGCTCGCCTTCCGCACAATATTATCTATGTGGTCTTTCCAACTGAAGTTGTTCGTAATTTTAACACCCAGGTACTTAGTTGAATTGACAGCCTTGAGAATTGTACTATTTATCGAGTAATCGAATTTCAACGCATTTCTTTTGGAACTCATGTGGATCACATCACACTTTTCGTTATTTAGCGTCAACTGCCACCTGCCACTCCATACAGCAATCTTTTCTAAATCGCTTTGCAACTGATACTGGTCTTCGGATGACCTTACTAGACGGTAAATTACAGCATCATGTGCGAACAACCTAAGAGAACTGCTCAGATTGTCACCCAGCTCATTTATATAGATCAGGAACAGCAGAGGTCCTAGGACGCTTCCCTGGGGAACACCTAATATCACTTCAGTTTTACTCGATGATTTGCCGTCTATTACTACGAACTGCGACCTTCCTGACAGGAAATCATGAATCCAGTCGCACAACTGAAACGATACCCCGTAGCCCCGCAGCTTGATTAGAAGTCGCTTGTGAGGAACGGTGTCAAAAGCCTTCCAGAAATCTAGAAATACGGAATCAACTTGAGATCACCTGTCGATAGCGGCCATTACTTCATGCGAATAAAGAGCTAGCTGCGTTGCACAAGAACGATGTTTTCTGAAACTGTGCTGATTACGTATCAATAGATCGTTCCCTTCGAGGTGATTCACAATGTTTGAATGCAGTATATGCTCCAAAACCCTACTGCAAACCGACGTCAATGATATAGGTCTGTAGTTCGAAGGATTACTCCTACTACCCTTCTTAAACACTGGTGCGACCTGCGCAATTTTCCAATCTGTAGGTACAGATCTATCGGTGAGCGAGCGGTTGTATATGATTGCCAAGTAGGGAGCTATTGTATCAGCGTAATCTGGAAGGGACCTAATCGGTATACAATCTGGACCTGAAGACTTGCCCGTATCAAGCGATTTGAGTTGCTTCGCAACCCCTAAGGTATCTACCTTCTAAGAAACTCATGCTAGCAGCTGTTCGTGTTTCAAATTCTGGAATGTTCCATTCGTCTTCCCTGGTGAAGGAATTTCGGAAAACTACGTTCAATAACTCCGCTTTAGCAGCACAGTCGTCGGTAATAGTACCATCGGCACTGCGAAGCGAAGGTATTGACTGCGTCTTGCCGCTTGTGTACTTTAGATACGACCAGAATTTCTTCGGATTTTCTACCAAATTTCGAGACAATGTTTCGTTGTGGAACCTATTAAAGGCATCTCGCATTGAAGTCCGTGCCAAATTTCGCGCGTCTGTAAATTTTAGCCAATCTTCGGGATTTCGCGTTCTTCTGAACTTCGCATGCTTTTTCCGTTGCCTCTGCAACAGCGTTCGGACGTGTTTTGTGTACCACGGGGGATCACGTCCATCTCTTACCAATTTATGAGGTATGAATCTCTCAATTGCTGTTGCTACTATATCTTTGAATTTGAGCCACATCTCGTCTACATTTGCATAGTCAGTTCGGAAGGAATGGAGATTGTCTGATAGCATGCAGGGGGACGGCACACTAAAAAAATTGAGGATCACAACACGCCTCCTTAACAGCTACACCCGCCCTTTCATTCCCCGTAATACCCATGTGGCCTGGTACCCAGCAGAAAGACACCTCTTTCCCCAGCCTTTGTAGTTCGAGGAGGGCGCCCTGGATATTCTGGACTACTTTATCTGCTGGATGCAAGCGTTGTAGAGTGTGAAGGGCACTTAGAGAATCGGAACAGACAAGAAATTTAGCACTTGAGGTACATCTCATCTGTTCCTGTGCTCGCATATAATTCCTCGTCGAAGACAGTAAAATCTCGAGGCGTCGGACTGTGGGGACACAATCAGGGAAAACAAAAGAGTAACCAACTGGATCCCCCTGTTTCGACCCATCCCTAAAGACAGCTGCAGAGTTGTGGGGCTCAGTTAAAACGTCATAAAACAATGCAGTAAAAACATATGGAGGAGTGCAATCTCTCCTGTACAGCACCAAATCTAAAATTAGTCTGGGCCTCTGCAGTAACCGTGATGGCAGGGGGTTAAAACCCTGGATTTGGGGATGTACATGTCCCACACCTCCAGCACACCCTGTACGCGGATCCTAAACGGCATTGTTGCTTGGGACGACTGGAGAAAAGGCCTTCCAGGTGAAGCAGAAGCTGCGAGAAACTTACGTGCCTGAAGCATTATGAGGAGCCGCACCATTAAGGTGTGGTTGACCACAACGCCAGAACGACTGGACCAAGTGGGGACTGGTGCCACGAGTGAGGGAAGCTGTCATGTGCAGACCACTTCCTACGGCGTACATTCCATCCCTGCCTGTTAGCTATCTTTTTAATCCACACTGCAATTCATAATTTTCCCATTTCAAGTTACCTGGACGCCTTCCTCAACGTTTGATGGAATGACTTGTACGAGACATTGTCAGTACCGAGTGATAAGAGAGTCAAGGGACCCAGCTCGATGCCAGTAAAGAAGCGTATTTCTCCTTAATATTCGACCGAAGTGAGACCCCCTTTTTGAGAGTGATTTCAATTGACATGTGTAACGATCGACATGATATTAGTTCAAATGGTTCAAATGGCTCTGAGCACTATGGGACTCAACTGCTGAGGTCATTAGTCCCCTAGAACGTAGAACTAGTTAAACCTAACTAACCTAAGGACATCACAAACATCCATGCCCGAGGCAGGATTCGAACCTGCGACCGTAGCGGTCTTGCGGTTCCAGACTGCAGCGCCTTTAACCGCACGGCCACTTCTGCCGGCCATGATATTAGTAACTGGATGGAAGCATATACAGGGTGTTACAAAAAGGTACGGCCAAACATTCAGGAAACATTCCTCACACACAAAGAAAGAAAATATGTTATGAAGACATGTGTACGGAAACGCTTGCTTTCCATGTTAGAGCCCATTTTATTACTTCTCTTCAAATCATATTAATCATGGAATGGAAACACACGGCAACAGAACGTACCAGCGTGACTTCAAACACTTTGTTACAGGAAATGTTCAAAATGTCCTCCGTTAGCGAGGATACATGCATCCACCCTCCATCGCATGGAATCCCTGATGCGCTGATGCAGCCCTGGAGAATGGCGTATTGTATCACAGCCGTCCACAATACGAGCACGAAGAGTCTCTAAATTTGGTACCGTGGTTACGTAGACAAGAGCTTTCAAATGCCCCCATAAATGAAAGTCAAGAGGGTTGAGGTCAGTAGAGCTTGGAGGCCATGGAATTGGTCCGCCTCTACCAATCCATCGGTCACCGAATCTGTTGTTGAGAAGCGTGCGAACACTTCGACTGAAATGTGCAGGAGCTCCATCGTGCATGAACCACATGTTGTGTCGTACTTGTAAAGGCACATGTTCTAGCAGCACAGGTAGAGTATCCCGTATGAAATCATGATAACGTGCTCCATTGAGCATAGGTGGAAGAACATGGGGCCCAATCAAGACATCACCAACAATGCCTGCCCAAACGTTCACAGAAAATCTGTGTTGATGACGTGATTGCACAATTGCGTGCGGATTCTCGTCAGCCCACGCATGTTGATTGTGAAAATTTACAATTTGATCACGTTGGAATGAAGCCTCATCCGTAAAGAGAACATTTGCATTGAAATGAGGATTGACACATTGTTGGATGAACCATTCGCAGAAGTGTACCCGTGGAGGCCAATCAGCTTCTGATAGTGCCTGCACACGCTGTACATGGTACGGAAACAACTGGTTCTCCCGTAGCACTCTCCATACAGTGACGTGGTCAACGTTACCTTGTACAGCAGCAACTTCTCTGACGCTGACATTAGGGTTATCGCCAACTGCACGAAGAATTGCCTCGTCCATTGCAGGTGTCCTCGTCGTTCTAGGTCTTCCCCAGTCGCGATTCATAGGCTGGAATGTTCCGTGCTCCCTAAGACGCCGATCAATTGCTTCGAACGTCTTCCTGTCGGGACACCTTCGTTCTGGAAATCTGTCTCGATACAAACGTACCGCGCCACAGCTATTGCCCCGTGCTAATCCATACATCAAATGGGCATCTGCCAACTCCGCATTTGTAAACATTGCACTGACTGCAAAACCACGTTCGTCATGAACACTAACCTGTTGATGCTACGTACTGATGTGCTTGATGCTAGTACTGTAGAGCAATGAGTCGCATGTCAACACAAGCACCGAAGTCAACATTACCTTCCTTCAACTGGGCCAACTGGCGGTGAATCGAGGAAGTACAGTACATACTGACGAAACTAAAATGAATATAGTTGAAAAGAGAGACAGCATTGGTCGTATATTTTTATTATCGCAAAATCGATTTTCTGTCACTGAGTG
Source organism: Schistocerca serialis cubense (assembly GCF_023864345.2). Taxonomy (NCBI): domain Eukaryota; kingdom Metazoa; phylum Arthropoda; class Insecta; order Orthoptera; family Acrididae; genus Schistocerca; species Schistocerca serialis. The sequence goes on from NC_064642.1 coordinate 22,451,434, forward strand.
ACCATCTTCAGTGCTGTATTATATAACTTAAATTAGTAAGCACTGGTGTCAATAAGCTTACGGCGATCACATAGACTCTATGTCAATGTCTATGTGATCGCCGTACGCTTATTGACACCAGTGCTTACTAATTTAAGTTATATAATACAGCACTGAAGATGGTCACTCAGTGACAGAAAATCGATTTTGCGATAATAAAAATATACGACCAATGCTGTCTCTCTTTTCAAGTATACCCATTATCTGGTCGTAGTCCACAGGACACTATGGAGTCGCCAATCAATGAAACTAAAATGAGCTCTAACATGGAAATTAAGCGTTTCCGGACACATGTCCACATAACATCTTTTCTTTATTTGTGTGTGAGGAATGTTTCCTGAAAGTTTGGCCGTACCTTTTTGTAACACCCTGTAGAGGCGAAAATACCGATTATTCATAACGTTAAAGATGACTGTACATGCTGTTTGGAACTAACTTGGGACAACGCATAGTAACTTAATGAAAGACATATTCTTCTATTATTGAGGGAACATTCGTTATCAATAATTTTCCACTCTGGGACAATATTCTTTGCACTAATTGTGTCTGAGAATCCTCTGAAATTGATTTCTCAAACCATAACAAGTTGTGCTCTAGTTTCTCGTCATAACCTGCATTTCGTAGTGTTTTGGACACACTTGATGATTGTCCAATGACTTCGATCAAATTCTAATGGAACCCAAAAACTGTTACTGACTCTTTTTTGAAGTAGTTCTATGTGATCCATTTCAAACATATAATTTTTTGAACCCAGTATCTGGTAAATTGTGCTTCTTATCTTCTTCTTCTTCTACTCAGCGATCACAGGCCCTGTAGACCACGCGCTGCATCAACGTCCTGCTTCCACCGCCTTCTACCTCTCGCAGCCTCTCTCCACCCTACGGAAATTCCTAATGCTGCGATGTCCTCCTCTGTGTCACCTTTCCACCTTGTACGAGGTCGACCCAATGGTCTTGTTGCCTGGAAAGTTGCTTCAAATTCTTTCTTGGTGATTCTGTTGTTTTCCATTCGAGCCACATGTCCAGCCCAGAGCAGTCTCCTACTTTTTAATTTCTGGATGATAGTGGGTTGCTTCATTAGCTAATAAATTTCATTGTTCTTTCGAATTCTCCATACGCCATTCTCCACCACAGGTCCACAGATTTTTCTCATTACTTTTCTTCCGAAAACATTCAGTTTTTCTCTTTCATTCTTTGTAAGCGTCCAGCTTTCTGAACCGTACAGTACTATGGGGCAGATGATAGTGTTGTATATCTTCACCTTTGTGGTGATTGACAAAGCTTTACTTTTGAGTGGGTTGCTTAGTGAGTACAGGCATCTTGACCCTGAGGTTATTCTTTCGTTTATATCCATTCTTATATTTTTACTGTTGAAACGTGATCCAAGGTATTTAAACTGAAGAACTTTTCTGAATTTAGAATGTTGGTCAATATAAAAATAAGGATTTCGGTTTATCACTCGACCTGTTTCCATATATAATGTTTTCCCATTTTTCTGGCACTGTGCCTGAGAGATCTGTACATTTCCCATTTTTCTTCTAAACGGGAACGGTGTGACATTTTACCCTCTCCTCACACTTTATTGACTTAAAAATGTTAACCTGATTTCGACAGAAATGGTACGAGATTTTATTAATACAGGTTTCAACATATCTAAAATGATTAACAATGAAAAGTTTAAACATTCATTGACGAGTGTACTATTTAATTTGACTTTGTGTAACTTTAGTAATCCGAAGCGCCAGTAACTGAGCTGTAATCGGTATTGCTATATTTGAACAGAAAGAACTAAATTTCAACAAAAGCGACGGTAACTCCGCATCCCTTCGTTACGAGAGCAGACAGATGTGCAATATGTCAGCGTTGATATTCGATCAAAATGGAATACGGCTGGGCTCGTATTTGCTTCTGCTCTCGCTGCTAATGCAAACAGACGAGGGAGTCTATTAGCGTTGTCCGTTCCTTCCGCATGAAATCATTATGCCCACATACGACTCGTCCCGAATAAATTTACAAACGGCTCTTTGGTGAAACTCGCAATCAGAATTCGATAGCGGCTGCTGACGTGTTGGTGTGGCAGTAATACGCGACAACCGATCCGACGGCCTTTCCACCAGACAGTAGTTTACTGATCTCTGCGTTTCACCAGCAGCGCCGCTCTAACTGAACTGAAGTCCGTCGCTTTTCCCTTAACGATTGTCGTGCACCATTATCACGTTCGTAGTCGCAAGATTCACTAGGCTGTATGTCCCGCGATCATTCGTATTTCTTGTAGCTGCGATAGTTCAATGCGTTTACTTGTTCCTTATTTTATGGTGTGCGGCTCCACAGTTCCTGCCATAGTGTTCCTCCGTAAGTGGTTCTTAGCCTCACAAGAAATCTAAAAAACAGGGCTGCTAAATCCAAAGTACTCAAATCCACTTCCGTTGGTGGAAGGAACATTCATCGTTGGAAATTGGCAGAGAAGAGATTACGAGATTTCTTTCATCAGTTTGATTCTGCCACACTATGTGCAAGAGCCCGAGGTAAGCTATTTTGGGTCCCTCGGGTGCATCTGTCTGCAGCTCGTGGTCTAGAGGCTAGCGTTGCCGCCTCTGGATCACGGGGTCCCGGGTTCGCTTCCAGGCGGGGTTGGGGAATTTCTCTGCCCGAGGCTGGGTGGTTGTTTAGTGCTCATCATTTCATCATCATTCATGAACGTGACGAGACTGGACTGTGTAAAGATTGGGACTGTACGGCCGCTGATAACCGTGCAGTTGAGCACCCCACAAGCCAAACATCATCATCATTTGATTGAGCTGGAAAATTAAGTATCGTTGAGGAATTACTTACGTGTATCACACAGTTTTGAAGATGCTTCTTTCATAATAGGGTATCGCCAAATATGTCGTCGTTGTTGGTCCGATGTTTGCGTCCATGCGATTTCACACTGTTCCTCCGTTTTATGTTGACATGTATACAGTGCAAAACAGTCGGAACACAATGAATGCGCATGTTATACCTTCCACGCGATTCAGTTACGAACACTCGTCAGCAACTGAATCAGCGATATATCCTCGGTAAGGACTAACACCCGCTTTCTCTCTGGTAACGTCAGGGGCGTTTCGCGAAACACTGCGAGCTTTGGGCAACATCCATTATCCATGACTGCTAAACCACCTGTCTGCAACTGCGAAAACTGGTCGGAATTGAGTTGAAGGCATGTACATCTCTCTCGATGAAATCAAAAATGTGTTCAGCAGAATTTAACTCAAGCGACGTGGCTGCCAACTAAACACCTTCAAATCCACGGAATGTTCTTCAAAGAATTCTGAAGTGATAGTATATTGTAAGAGATTCCGGACTACTCCCCCATTCGGATCTCCGGGAGGGCTCTGCCAAGAGAGAGGTGAGCATGACAAAAGGATTGAATAACCAACGAAAGGATAACGTTTTACGAGTCGGGGCTTGAAGCGCCAGAAGCTTGAACGTGATAAGGAAGCTAGTAAATCTGAAAAGGAGAATGCTAAGGCTCAATCTAGTTACAGTGGACGTCAGTGAAGTGGAATGGAAAGAAGACAAGGATTTTAGGTCAGACAAGTATAGGACAGCAGAAAATGGTATAACAGGAGTAGGATTCCTTATGAATAGGAAGGTAGGACAGAGAGTATGTTCCTATGAAAGTGAAAGGTGAAACATTTGTTCTCATCAGAATAGACAGCAAATCAAGACCAACAACAATAGTTCAGGTATACATAACGACGTCGCAAGCACAAGATGACGATATATAGGAGGAGATTGAACGAGTAACTCAGTACATAAAGGGAACCGAAAATCTAATAGTCATGGGGGATTGAAATGCAGTTGAAGGGGAAGGACTAGAAGAAAGGGTTCGTGAGAATATGGGCTAGGTGGTATGAATGAGAGAAGAGAAAGGCTCTTTGAGCTCTACAATAAATTTCAGCTGGTTACAGCGAATACTCTGTTCAAGAATCACAAGAGGAGGCGATATACTGGGAAAAGGCCGCGGAATACAGGAAGATTTCAATGGAATTACATCATGGTCAGCAGAGATTCTCAATTCAGGTATTGGATTGTAAGGCGTACGCAGAGGCAGATGTATTCTCAGATAACACTTTCGTGGTAGGCTAAAGTTTAACAGACTATTCAAGAAGGATCAATGTATAAGTAAGTGGAATATGGAAGTACTAAGGAATGAAGAGATAAATTTGACGTTCCCTGGGGCTATACATATGGCGATAATGAAGAACGCAGTGGGCAGTTCATTTGAACAGGAATGGACATCTCTAAAAAGGACAGTTAGCGAAGTTGGAAAGAAAATCATAGCTACCGGTACAGAGAAGGTAATTGCGAAGTAACTATGGACAGTATAAGAAGTACTTCAGTTGATTGGTGAAAGAAGGAAGCACAGAATCGTTCAAGGAAATTCAGCAATACAGAAATAAAAGTAATTTAAGAATGAAGCTAATAGGACATGCAGGGAAGGGGAGGCGAAATGGCAACACGAAAAATGTGAAGAAATCGAAAAAGGGATGATTGACGGAAGGACTCACTCAGCATATATGAAAGTCAAAACAACCTTCGGTGAAATTAAAAACAAGGGTAGTGACATTAAGAATGCAATGGGACTTCACTGTTAAATGCAGAGGAGACAGCGGAAAGGTGGAAAGAGTACACTTAAGGCCTACATGAGGGGGAGACTGGTCTGACGACGTGATAGCAGAAGAAATGGGAGTAGATATAGACCAAATAGGGGAGCCAGTATTAGAACCAGAATTTAGAAGAACATTGGAAGACTTAAAGTTAGATAAGATGGAAGCGACAGATAACATTCCATCGGAGTTTCTGAAATCATTGAGATGAGGTTACAACAAAACGATTGCTCACGTTTGTGTGTAGGTTGTTTGAGACTGGCGATATACCCTCCGACTTTCGGAAAAATATCATCCACACAGTCCCGAAGACTGCAAGAGCCGACAAGTGCGAGAATTATCGCACAAACATCTTAACAGCTCAGGCATCCAAGTTGCTAATAATAATAATAGTAATAACATATACAAGATAGGAAAAGAAAGTGGAGGATCTAATAGATGACAATCAATTTGTCTGTATGAAAGGTAAAGGCACCAGAGAGGAAGTTCTGAAGTTGCGGTTAGTAACGGAAACAACACTGAAGAAACACGAAGACACGTTCATAGGATTAGTCGCCCCGAAAAAGCGTTCAGCAGTGTAAAATGGTGCAAGATGTTCGAAATTCTGAGAGAAACAGGGGTAAGCTATAAGGAGAGAGCCGGCCGTTGTGGCCGAGCGGTTCTAGGCGCTTCAGTCCGGAACCGCGCTGCTGCTAAGGGCGCAGGTTCGATTCCTGCCTCGGTCATGGATGGGTGTGATGTCCTTAGGTTAGTTAGGTTTAAGTAGTTCTAAGTCTAGGGGACTGATGACCTCAGATGTTAAGTCCCACAGTGCTTAGGGCCATTTGAACCATATGAGACGAGCAATATACAACATCTACAGGAACCAAGAGATAACGATAAGAGTGGACGACCAAGAACGAGGGTAAGACAGGGATGTAATCTTTTGCCCCTACTGTTGAATCTGTACATCGAAGAAGCAATGACTGAAATAAAAGCCTCAGGAGCGAAATTAAAATTCAAGGGAAAGGATATCAATGATACGATTCGCTGATGACACTGCTATCCTCAGTGAAAGCTAAGAAGAGTTGCATGATCTGATGAGTGGAATGAAGAATGTAATGAGTAGAGAATATGGATTGAGAGGCAATCGAAGAAAGACGAAAGTACTGAGACGTAGCAGAAATGAGAACAATGAGAAACAACATCAGGATTGGTGTTCACGTAATAGATGATGTTAAGGAAGTCTTTTACCTAGGCACGAAAATAACCTATGACGGACGGCGGAAGGAGGACATCAAAAGCAGACTAGCAAGAGAAATCTGCTAGTATCAAACATAGGCCTAAATTTAAGGAAGACATTTCTGAGAATGTATTTTTGGGACTTAGCATTGTAGGCTAATTAAATGTGGACTTTCGGAAAACTAGAACAGAAGAGTATCGAAGCATTTGAGATGTGGTACTACAGAAGAACGTTGATAAGGTAACGAATGAGGAGATTCTCCGCAGAATCGGCGACTCGAGGAATGTAAGGAAAACATTGACAAGAAGAAGGGACAGGATGATAGGAAATCTGTTAAAACATGACGAAATAAGTTCCATAATACTATACGGAGCTGTAGAGGGTGAAAACTGTAGATGAAGACATATATTGGGATACATGCAGAAAATAACTGAGAATGTAAGTTGCAATAGCTACTCTAAGACGAAAGGTTGACGCAGGAACAGAATTCGTGGCGGACAGCATCAAACCAGTCAAAAGATTTATGACTATAAAAAAGTATATTGTACCGTGTTGCTGAAGTCACAGACCGATCCACTAGATAAGGCAAAAGTTGCTGTGTAGCATTTCAGCGGAAGCTGATCTCTTACCCGTCAAGTATCACTATTCATCCAGTTAAACATCTGTGGCGTAGGGGTTTGTGTCTTTGACAACAAATTCAATGTTTCGTAATAGTAAAGCATGTTCGCAGGAAAAGCAGTTTTCTAAAATAATTTCATGATGGCCAAATTCTTTACTTAATCTTGCGGACGTAAACTAGCCCTCCTTTCGCACACCTGGGCGGATGCTGACGAGATGGGGTTATCAGAAGGACAAAGAATGATGCTAACGTTCTTCGAATCCGAACGCGGACTCTTAGAAGAACGAATGGTGCTGTGAAAGAAGAGAATCTGAAAAGTGGCGTTAGTAGGCCAAAGGGAGAGATTAGTGAAGTGAAGAGGAACGGCGAGGAAGGTTTCAGCCAAATAATCACGGGATAATAACGAGAGCGCAAATAAATGATATAATAGGTGTCGGCATCGTTATGATGTCTGCTAACATGGCGAGTTCCCATTTTCAGCACGGTGATCGTATCGTTCTTTTGAAGACTGAATCTAAGCCAAAAGCAACCACCATTGTACAGGATTACATGCGTACATCACGAGTTGATGATGACAAAATAGAGAGAATATCTGAACCCGTAAGAGAATTGATAAAATATGTGAGGGGAATTGAAATTTGAGAGTCTTAATTGATTGGAACGCTGTTACAGGGGAGAGAAAGGAAAACATGGAGTATTGAAGAATATGGGATGGGTGATGAGATGAGCGAGTATACAGGTATGTAGAGTTGTGCAGTGAGAGCAAATTGGTTCTTGCAAACGCCCTATTCCAAAATCAGAAGACAAGAAGGTGTACTTAAAAAGGATGGAAGATGGATGGAGATAACAACTAGACTCGTAAAGGTTACACGAAGATTTAGAAATGAAGGTTTCTGGACTACAGATCACACAAAGGTACGAACATAGATACATACCATAACTTAACAGTGATGAAGATCAGCTTGAAATTGAAGATGATAAGGATAAAGAATCCTTGATAAAACGTAATGCTGAAACGTTTGGATAGAATGAGGCATATTGTTAATTATTTGAGACAATGACCAACTGTATAAGTGGAAATGGTTCAAATGGATCTGAGCACTATGGGACTTTACATCTATGGTCATCAGTCCCCTAGAACTTAGAACTACTTAAACCTAACTAACCTAAGGACAGCACACAACACCCAGCCATCACGAGGCAGAGAAAATCCCTGACCCCGCCGGGAATCGAACCCGGGAACCCGGGCGTGGGAAGCAAGTACGCTACCGCACGACCACGAGATGCGGGCAACTGTATAAGTAAAAGCGTCGCCGTAGAAGTGAAGGAGAATGCAATAAGGATCTCGACATGGGCTTCAGGGAGTTAAAGCGCTACATTGGACACGTAAAGTGTGAAGGTGTTAATGTACGAACTGCAAACGGCAGACAGATGGCGGGAATATGTCGAAGGTCTCAATGATGGAGAGGAACTGTTTTGATGTGTGATGGAAGAGGACGAGGAGGAACTTGCTGAGGAAGAAAATGGTGATCCGGTAATGTGGAGTGTTCATAGAGAACTAATGATCTAAGCTTAAACATGACAAGATACTGCTGGAGTTATTGAAATCTGTGGGACGTGTAGAAACTAAAACCTTATTTGACTTAATGACAAAAAAATCTGAAAAGCTGTTTCCAGAAAGAATATGGGGATATTTATGGAAACTATCGGACTATTAGTCTAAGTCACGCTTGTAAACTGCCAATCAGAACAATATACAGAAGAAGGGACAGAAAAATTGAGTACATACTAGATAAGGATTAGTCTCATTTCTGGAAGTGGTAAAATATCAGAGAAACAATTATGACAGTCAAATAATCCGCAAGTAGAATAATCAAGATGTGGATGTCCAACAGTTACAAAATCCAGACTGTGTTCGACACACCTCCTCCTCTCCCTCTTTGCCTATTTCCTCCATCCCCTCTCTCTGATCATATATTCTTCACCTCTCTGACCATATTCTCCTCCCCCCTTTCTCTTTCCATATCATACTCCCCCTCTTTCTTTTCCACCCACCTAGCAGCCCTCTACACATTCCAACTGCCTTATGAAGGCCCCCTTCCACTTGGTTCTGTCCATTTTGTCCTCCCCCTCACTCTCTCCATTTCAACCTGTCCCCAGCCATGCTCATTGGCGTGTGCCCCTGCAATATTGTTCGATAAATCAGGGTGCTACTAATCTCACAACATGCCTGTCATGCAGGGCAACCTACATGTGAAGGTCTGGAAAACTGCTTATTGTACCTAACACATAGGCTGCCCATCAAAGTATGTTGATTTGCCTGGCTGACACTGTTTCTACACAACATGCCTGTAGTGCAGGGCAACCTGTACACCAGGGGCTGCAAAAACACGCTTTTGGCCACATCTCTGCTCTTGTTGGAGCTAGGATGTTATAAACCCCACAGTGCTGCTACGTGTGAGGCCTGCTGTTTCTGTGCCAGATTTGGTTGAAATCGGTCCAGCGGTCTGGTGGGAGATCTGGACATACAAACAAACAAAACCACTGCTTTATATACTTATATAGCAGGCCGATAAATATTATTCTTTCATTCTCTGCTCCTCTTGAATCTAATCCCATATACCTCTGCAGACATGCAGATAGTGCAAAAAATTTTGTACACTTTAATATGCTGCTGAAAAGTAATTGCAACACAAATAAAAAAAAATGAAACTTTTACTGGGAAACATGGCTTGTAGAGCATTTGATAATAAATGTGATGCGACTGACTCACATACACATAATCTATTGTAGTAATATTGGTTGAAGAGATTGCCATTTGCAGTGTAGTGGTGGTTTCCAAAAACATTATAGTTGTTATCACGTGGTGTATTTATATATTTCTCATCACACAGTTATTAATCTCATTGAGAGATTAGAATAGCAAAAGTCATAAGTTAGCAACGTACGTCAAACAAAACAAAAACATATATATGGAATGTTGGATAGTTGTTGTGCAAAATAAGAAATAATACATGTATTTACTTTATTGTCAGGAAAGGCATATTTTTCTCAGTGACAAGTAATTAAATACTAGATAAAAAGTTTATTAAAACTACATAGACGTGTTTGTGTATGTACCTGTGTGAGTGTGTAATTAATTGACAATGTTGTCCCAGAAAGAAATTAAAAGTTGTTCCAACCACTCTGTTCCAACCAGAGTTTCCTGGAAATTCCCCATATTTACAGGCGATTGCCGAAACCTGGAATTCATCTCACAGATATTATTAATTGGTAACCCCATGGCCCCAGACGCAAAAATTTCACTGATGTGAACCACGACTACAACAGATCACAGTGTCCTTCACGGGCAGAACAAGAAATATGTACAACGCAAAATAAAACAAATGAGATCCATCACTATTTTCTGGAGGTTTGTACAAATCTCTTGGACTGTTATGAGTTCCAGGTTTGTGAAGCCCTAGGGAAATTGATTACGTTCCATTGTCTTCACTCGTGACGAGATTAACAAAGGAAAAGGTTATGGAAATATGATTGCTGATTCTTAACAGGATTACAAGCGTACCTGCAACTCTGTCATGCTTCCCTGCAGTTCTGCATACGTGTTATGGCTTACCTGCAAACATTTTCTGACTCCTTGATCGTTCAGCATCGGAGCTCGCAACCTATAGCAGATGTTTCGATTAGTGGATTATCTCAATTTCCCAGGGTAGGTGGAACGGCTTCAGAACAATAGCAGAGGTGCTGTAATTGAATTCAGAATCAGGATATTGACTTCAGACACGCAATGAACGGCAAGACAGCCTTCACAATAAGGGAATGGCCGTGAATTCCCAGTTCTGGACTCCTATTGTACTTTGTCATGCATGTACACTGGATACCGGCGAGGATTTCTGAGAGATTCTCCTTAGCTGTAGGGCGTCCGCCGAAACTTGAAACCCCCAACTGGAAGTCCACTGCTCCATTCCACTTCGCTGGGATCTGAATGAAAAGATACGAACATTTTAACAGGCTGAAATTAGAACAAGGACTCATTAGAACAAGGACTGAAAAAGAAATAAATTTTCGTTGCACTGAAGTCGAACTGGTGTCACGTATGAGGCATATCGGTTGATGAAACACGGGCTGCACTCGAACACGTGTCGAGTGGGTCATGGGCTCAACTCTTTACACTGATTAACAAATACTCATTCAAACTCTTGTATGGTACAGTTTTTCCTGAGGCAGTAAATGTATAACCATAAAATTCACTTAGGTTCAAGCCATAGACCCCCTCCATAGTTTTTAGGAGATCTTTTTAGTTGCAATGTGAATGAGGGTATCTTTTAATTCCCTCCCTAATGTTGTCAACGAGAAGACTGTTGCCTCATTCTCAGTTCTTCATGTTAAAAAAAGTCATGGTTTCTTCAACGGCCTCCCCCGCATCTTTTGGTGGAAAGTTAAATTAAATAAAGCTGCCTTAATACACATATATTTAATATTTGTTTCGATAAGAACGTTTAGCTTCACCAATATAGGATAGTGATGTATTCGAATGACCACAGTGTCAGGTAAAATGGATGATTTATTCAAGATAAAGAGCAAGTCAATAATGGTTTGGTCCACCTCTGGCCTTTAAGCAAGCAGTTATACGGCTTTGTACTGATCGACGGCGTTGCTGAATATGCTCCTGGGGATTTCGTGCCGAATTCGGTCGAGTCACTGACGGTATTCAGTGTGAGACACAACGTTCCATCGTATCAAACTTGTGCAATACATTTTCATTACATTACTAGCAGTATTTAACAGGAAGCATAGTCTTTTATTCACATTTTAATGGAATTCACGTACTATTGTTGTTCCGCTGCTTTAATTTTCAGTGTTGTAGTCCCGCGTTTGGCGAATGATTATGGTAGGATGGAGTGCAATTCATATGCTAATAGAAAACAAGCTCTGGACGGGCGAAAAAACAAACTCATTTTGTTTGCATTTTCTCCAGTATTTGCCTTTGTTAACCTCTCCCACAGATACCCACACAGACTGGTATGTTGTTCACTATGTTTTGCCTCATACAGGGTGACGCAAAAGTTTCTGAACAGTGATTTAAACAAAAGATTGAGTTTATGTTTACAAATATAGTTTATGTTTACAGATACAAACAATACTTACAATTATTTTTTACGTTCAAACTATACTCCACATTCATCAATAGATCTCCGAAGTCTTTATGGAACACTTGCATGTTCTACGGCATAGTGTGGTATCACTATCCAAATGGTGAAATGTATCGTGTGTATAGTCCTTTGTTCAGCAATGGTCTGGGGCTTTTGAAAATAAACAGACCCCTTGGCGATACCACAGAGGAAAAAAATCCATGGGCGTGATATGTTTGCATCTGGAGGCATGGCAGTATCTGCCCTTCGACCAATGACTTTTCTCTGGAAAGTTTCATTTAAATAGTCGTGGACAACAGCGGCGTAATGTGGTGGAGTACCATCGTGTCGACAGCACCTTACAAGGGAACCTCCCCATCGCAACCCCCTCAGATTTAGTTATAACTTGGCACAGTGGATAGGCCTTGATAAACCGAACACAGATCAATTGAGAAAACAGGAAGAAGCTGTGTGGAACTGTGAAAAAATAAGCAAAATATACAAACCGAGTAGTCCATGGGTCACATATGCAACATCACGGAGTTCGTGGGTTCAGGAGCGCCGTGGTCTCGTGGTAGCATGAGCAGCTGCAGACGAAGAGGTCAGAGGTCCTTGGATCAAGTCTTCCCACAAGTGAAAATTTTACTTTCTTTATTTTTGCATAGTTATTATCTGTCTGTTCGTTCATTGACGTCTCTGTTCACTGTAATAAGTTTAGTGTCTGTGTTTTGCAACCGCATCGTAAAACCGTGCGATTAGTAGACGAAAGGACGTGCCTCTCCAATGGGAACGGAAAACATTTGATCGCAAGGTCATAGGTCAACCGATTCCTCCACAGGAAAACACATCTGATATATTCTATACGACACTGGTGACGGCTTGTGCGTCACATGACAGGAATATGTTGTCGACCGACCTAACTTGTACACTTGGCTCTTCTACCTTGCCCGCTTTAGGTCTTCTTGTGGATGTGATAATTACTCCCAAAAAAGTTATGAAAACATAAGAGTTTGTCACATAAACTGGAAGTAAAAAATTAAAATTTTCACTCGATTGAAGATTTGAACCAAGGGCCTTTCGTTGGGCAGTTGCTCACGTCACCACGAGACCACGGAGCTCCTCCTGTCCCAGCGTCCTTGATGTTACCTATCTTCCCATGAACTACTCAGTTTGTATATTTTGCTTATTTTTCTCAGTTCCACACAACTTCTTCCTGTTTTCTCAATTGATCTGTGTTCAGTTTTTCAAGGCCTATCCACTGTGCCAACTTAAAACTAAATCTGAGGGGGGTGCGATGGGGAGGTTCCCTTGTTAGAAATTTTCAGCTCACGATATAAGTCGTCGTGATTCTGAAACATATCTAAATAGTTACCCCCGGTCACTGTTCCTTCAACAATATATGGACCAGGTACGCGAAATGATAATGTTGTCCCCCAAGCATTCACACAATGCTGATTCAGCGGTTGTGCTAACAAAAGATTTCGATTGTCAGTATACCACTAAGTGAAGTTAACTTGTCCACTTAACTTAAAATTGGCCTCATCAGACCACACAGTTTCGTTAAGTAGGTTGGGATCATGTCTCCGTTGGTCTAGCATCAATGGCCTGGATCATCTTCAAGTAACCCATGTCGTAAAAGTGGAATGTAAACTTTAAACTTCTGTTTGCGTAACGATCTTTCCACTGACCTTCATGATACATCCACTTCAGTTGTTAATTGTCTGCGTGGTTTTCGCGGACTTTGGGTAACAGCTTTCTCAGTTGTGAGCATTGTTGGGCCTCCCGATCTTGTTGCATCCACCACAAATCCGTGTTCTTCAGATCTGCTTCGTATGTCGTACACTGTTCGTCTAGACGGTGGTTTTGGTCTGAAGTGTCTTCCCCATTTATTAACAACTGCATGAGCTCCACTTTTATAAAATGTTTTCTAGGCGAAAATACTTTCTTGTTTCGTTAACATCGTAACAATTTGGAAAACTACAGCTGTAAACACGTCTCACAGAACACACTTTCAGCAATTCACTAGCTGATTATTGTGTTTCTTTGTTGCTCATTGCATTGTATACCAACTGGACAAGAGGTAATAACAACTTAATGCGTTAAAACTTTCTACTGTACTAGTCTTGCTATTAATTTCGTTCTCTTTCAACAACTGTCCAATAACTTTAGCGCCACCCTGTGCTCTTAAAACATGCTGGTAAAATCAATTACCCGATTTTTTCCTGTCCCCTCGGATTAGTTTAATACGAACATCCCAGGTGACTGGGATTTCAGCGCAAACAGTATGAAGTAGGAGCTACTTTGGAGCAAAGCTTCTGTTTATATGAAATAGAGAATGGATAAAGGAAGGGACGGGATGAGTGGGAATTCGTGACTTCTTGCCACATATGGCACTGTGGTAACGTTACGGCGGGAGCTGAAAATTTGCACCAGACCGGGGCTCGAACGCGGATTCGCCGCTTCTCACGAGCGGTTGCTTTAACCGTTTCGGACATCCGGACACAGTTCACAGACTCAAATTTCCAAATTATCGCAGAATGCAATGCAGCGTCCCTCTTACTTTCAAATTATTGAGTCGCGTAAGAGTTCGGACGATGTTACTGCATATGCACTGGAACAAACATCAAGGAATCGTCGGGTTCTTGTAGATATGTATGCATGCCCGACAGAGGAGACACCACTCACATACACACATTGGAGTAAATCTTGGCTCGGAGCACGCGTGCACCGACCGGTGTGAGCGGCGTAAGTCAGCCAGTCACCTCTGCCTCGCTCGTTGCGTATTCCCCCCCAGCGGCGGGCGTCGCTGCCTCTGCCGCCGCCCTGTTTGTATCAGGCGCCGCTTCTTCCTGACCCCAGCGCTCCCCTGCTCGCCCTTGCCCTCCCCACGGTGAGGTGAGGTGAGCGCCGCTAACCTGGCATTTGCTGAGGATTTCCCTCTGCCCGCCCCACTGGGATCCTCTCCGCTATCTGAGGCCGATCCTTCCACGTCACTTCGGGAGCAGAAAAACTGATTTTTGAGCCAGTGGTGTCGGTATGCAGTCAAACCACACCATTTAACGGAGTTCCGTATCACTATTGCTGCATGCAAACGAAGAGAAATAATGAGGAAAGACCAGCAAATATTGACCCATCAACTTGTGTGTGTCAACAATCCAGACTTTGCAGTATGCTTTGTTAGGAGGGACGTATACCTTTGAAAGTTTCCAATTTTAACTATAATCGAAAGACATGTAAACGAAGAATAACACTCTTTTTTAATTTAATCGATATGCTATTTGTCACGTTTATACCACAAGTATTTCATCCTTTTTCCTTAAAAATTCATAATAACCAATTTGAATCATTTACATCAGTTATTTCTAAACAGTAATCACTCAATGTTTGTACAATTTTGAATATTGTTCAAAAAACTTACGGAAATGCAGGAGTTAGGTGTCATCGACAATCGCCGCTATTTCGAAAGGTGAACATTCCGTTATTTTCAACGTATAAATACAATGAAAGAGCACTATGCAGGGGAGTTTAGACCTGTGAAGCCATGGCTGTGCCGACTTGCTGTCGGTCATCCTCTGCACTGTGTTTTAACGTTATAGGAACAAACGAAATGCGCGAGTAGAGGACAATGAAATAAACAGATAATCCTAATAAAAATTGTTAAAGGCTTCCGTGGCCACTTGTTGACAAACTGTCTATTGGCTTCTGTCTCGGGTTCTTCGGCCGACGTTCATCTAATGATTTTACTGACGTTTCGCCAGCACGAGTGGCTGGCATTGTCAAAGCTTCACCCTCTAGTCCGCCACCGGCAATGGAGGGTGAAGCTTTGACAATACCAGCCACTCGTGCTGGCGAAACTTCAGTAAAATCATTAGATGAACGTCGGCCTGCCGGCCGAAGTGGCCGTGCGGTTCTAGGCGCTGCAGTCTGGAACCACGAGACCGCTACGGTCGCAGGTTGGAATCCTGCCTGCATGGATGTGTGTGATGTCCTTAGGTTAGTTAGGTTTAACTATTTCTAAGTTCGAGGGGACTAATGACCTCACCAGTTGAGTCCCATAGTGCAAAGAGCCATTTGAACCAACGTCGGCCGAAGAAGCAGGGACAGAAGCCAATAGGCAGAGTGTTAATCCTAATAAACTTAGGCGTGGAAGACGTATTACTACAGCGTACATGAACACCGTACGCCCCGATAGGTGAGTGTTCAGTGCGGCTGTCTGTCACGCCGAAGGGCCCGGATTCGATTCCCAGCTGGGTCGGAGATTTTCTCCGCTCAGGGACTGAGTGCTGTGTTGTCCTCATTATCATTTCATCATCATCAGTGGAAGGCAACGGGAAACCACCACTGGAGTCACTTCCCTAGACGCTCATGCGGTGGACCTCTCTGACGAGGCTTCCCCCATGACAAGACCTGCCGTAAGGTAGAACACAAATAAAAACATGAACACCTTACAACTCAGCCACCGAACATCTAAACTGCAGACATATGCACTCGAGGAGAAACACATTACAGCAGGTGTTTTATATGACCACACTACATGTGAAGAGAGTTTTCAGCACGCCTTCTCACCGATAACAATACACACTCAAAAATCCTATGCTTGTCCCGAAGGCACTCACCGCTATCCACAATGCGTTCCCAGAATTATTCCCACCAAAAAAAATCCAACGGGTTCTAATGGGGGGACCTGGAATACCATGGTAGTGGCGAGCGGCAACCGATGCACTTTTCGAAACGTTGCTTACCAGCGCTTAGGTATCAGCATCGAAGATACAAACAAAAGCCAGCAATTTCTCATATTGTAATCTTTACCTGATTTGCGGTGTATCGAAGTAATAGTAGCTTTAGGCATTAACGGTGTTGTAATATTGAAATGAGTCCATTTGTGTATTACCTAGTATCTGGGAATTATTGGTTTCTGGATCTGTGTTTATTAGCATTAGTTGTTTGTTGCACTGTCCTATATTTGCCCCTTCCTTTTGAACCTGTAATAATCAAACACCCTGCAAAGTATAACAACACGGAGATTACGGCACGCACGTACAGCTATTGGGATAGTTAATCAAAGGAATAATTACGTCTGGCTGCTAGTGGCCATTGAATTAAATGCTAAAAGTTGAAAATTTGTGTTGGACCGAGAATTGAACACGAATTTTTCCTTTTATCATGAACGGTCGCCTTCATCGCCTTTTTTTCTTTTTTGTCCTTTCCATTTGTTAAAAAAAATTGCCCCGGATCGGCTTTCGAACTTGGACTTCACACTTTACACGAGCGCTCGCCTTAACTGTTTTTTTTATTTTATTTTTTTATACCAGGATTCTAAGCCGGATTTCTGGCTTTACGTGAGCGGTTCCCTTAATTGCTTTTATCGTTTTTTGTTCTATTTTTTTAGAATAGACTCAATTTTTATTTTTCTCTTTTTACGAAAAGGAATGTATGGGGAAAACCATACAATAGGTTCATACATTTTGTATGATCATTACCAAAACAACAAAGAATTAAGGCAAATCTAACCGCCCTCCAGGCGAAAAATAGTGTTATGCAATTAGAATAAATAACAAACAAAACATAAATATAATTAGAAAACGCTCTCCTGACGAAACAAGCAAAGGGGCATCTGCGCGTCTCTAACTTGTGAGTAGACGTGCTCAGAATCCCAAGTCAATCAGGCAGATTCCGTGCACGTCTTCTCGAAGAAAATTCCATTTTGCCGGTACGCTGGTCCGAGCCCTGGTATTATGCTCATACTGAAATCACCTTCTCGTACCTGGGACACCCCAGTTGCAAGGGGGATGGGGGCGGGTGGTCCGTGAAAGCACTGCCCAAAAATTTAGCATAGTATTGACAGTATCTCGAATTGTGCAATAGAAATGTAACGCGATCTTGCAGGAAAGACCAATAATCAAGAGCATCCCTGCCTCCTTCATGGAATAAGTAAGAGAACGATTGACCTTTTATTCAGTTCATGGCGTTGGCTTTCCAATGTTCGAAATAAGTCTCTTCTAGCAACAGAACTGTCTTCGGCGGAGTGTCAAGGCGAACTGTACGTAGAAGAAAAGCAAGCATTTTCTGAATCAGCTGCCACATCTCTACAGAAGATCCATACAGCAGTCGATGTCCATCCGTGTCGGGCGTGTGACAATGGGGGCAAAGCGGCGAATCTGTCGTGTTAATGGCATGAAGTTCTGTCTCGTGTTTCACATTAATTACTAGATACCAGGTCACATGAGCATTTCGTGTTTAAGAGGACATGGTGCATAGAACGCCGTACCACGGGCCTTGCGACTGCAAGCTATTCGCTTTCCTCCACGTTCCAAGTATGGTCTCGCATCATTAGACGATAAATATCAGGTGCTGTAGAGTTCCTAGTACCGGGAAATTAGGTATGGACGTAACTGTATTCGATGGAAACGGTCTTCGCATGTGAAAGAAAAATATGTGCTACTGTAATTGCTGCCACTCGGGATGGATGAGCCAGTTCATCAATCAGGTTTCCCGTTAGTCCGGTTCGCTGGATGGTCCACGATTTAACTATCGTCCTTACGTAAAAGACAATTGCTCTTGCATGGACGTTGACAAGACAGAGGCCACTACGTCGAGTAGGGTGTGTCATAGCGGACTTTGATGATAAGACCCACTTACAAAGTAAGGAACCCCGCCTGCGGTCTGTGCTATTGTCTTTGTCATCGGTAAAGTCTGTGGCAAATGGGGTAATCGCGAAGCCAGATGATTATTAGCATAATCCACCCATTGTATCATGTCCAGTACTCGCAAGAGGTTTCAACAAACGTTCGTGCGGATAACTTGAAGAAGGCGTTTATATTTGAGGCCACACCCTGTAGGTGACTGGCAAACATTGAACTTATCGAGTTATGGCAATAGGGCCACACTCCCTGCTGGAAGACCTCTACCAAAGAACATATCACCAAACTCCACCAGATTCACACGGCTTCCCGCACCAGTCTCATACTGATTCATCCATTCTAGTGCCTCTCGCATTCCAATCACTCATAGAACCAAGAACATCAGGTCACTCATATATGCATGTCAGATGAAAGCATGCCCCTTCATAGTGCTCCCAGTCAGCCAGCTCTGCAAATTATGTAACGAACCTCAAGGGCCATGCCATAAAGAATCGTCGACAGCGGACGTTCAAATGGTTCAAATGTCTCTGAGCACTATGCGACTTAACTTTTGAGAGTATCAGTCGCCTAGAACTTAAAACTAATTAAACATAAGTAACCGAAGGACATCACACACATCCATGCCCGAGGCAGGATTCGAACCTGCGACCGTAGCGGTCGCTCGGTTACAGACTGTAGCGCCTAGAACCGCTCGGCCACTCCGGCCGGCGACAGCGGACGTCCCTGGCGGATTGACCACATGATAGTAACAGGGTCCGCAACACAACCATTGACCAGCGCTCACAACGTTGGAAGAGTTGCAAGACGATGTGTGGAAATGTGTGAGTGGACGCCATCCGTCACAGCACTTTCTCCAGAAAGTCATAGCTCATTCTAACAAAGGCATGGTCGAAGTCCACTGTCACTAAGGCACCACAAATGCAGCCGGTCTCTGCCAGGGCATAGTCACGATCGTCATCTGGATGTTGCTGCCACCAGCAATGCGCATCTGATCCATAGAGATGACCTGAGGGAGGAAGCGCCGAAGGCAGGTGGCAAGGGTCCGGTAAAAATCTTGAAGTAACAATTTGACATGGTCAATAGCCGATGACGTCCAACTCCTCGACCACCAGACAGGGACAGGGATGGAATGGGGACACGGATGAGCAGGCCTTCTACGAATTCATGTGGAAGGGTAAGGTCAGGGTTCATGAGTTCTTGATACATGGTGTCCAACGGTTGAACTCCAGCTGGAAGCCGTCAAGACCCGGGGCTTTCTTTGTTACACCCTTATGAAGAGCATCAGCGACATCATCAGCCATAATCCTAGCTGCAAAAATCTCCACAGCAGCCCCATCAAGGGATCCTGTCAACAAGTGGAGGACATCATTCAGTACTGTGGTGCTCTGCTTCTCTAATACTTAGAATTGTTTGTTGTGGCCCACAAAGATGACTACGATATAGTTCTGGAACGCCGATTGGCGACCGTCTGACTTGCTGAGGGTGTTGACCAGCGTTCTGCGACACCTCTGCTTCTCTCAGATAACATGATGCATGCATGGTCAGGGGTTCTCCTAGTACCCAGTCTTGACATCTCACAGGTACTATTGTGCCCTCAAGGCGGCGATGCAAAATCGAAATTATCTTTACCTTAATACGTTGAATTTCAACTGTCATTGAACTGAGGGGTCTTGGCCTGAGGGTTCATGGAGAATAGTGAAATAATATGTCACATGTCGTTCCCTTAGCATTTTATCATGACCAAGATTCATCACTGAACGCCATAAAGCAGTCATGCTGCAGTCGAGCCACCACCAGAGTGTTAAAAGATATGCAGGAAGGCGTCTCATACAGTTGTTCCACATTGTGTCCTGTCTCCATTTAAGACCTTTTTGAGATGGGCGACATTTAGCTTCCATGGGCCTCAATACCTTTTGCCACTGGAGAGTAGCAGTGCAGATGTAGGTGATTTAGTCGGAGCAGTTCAACATTAGTACTAGCCACTATGAATCCTTGGAAAATACAGCCACAGCTAAGATTACTCGCTGAATGTCTGGTGACTTACGTATAACCAGTCCAATCACTATGCATGCAGTCCCAAATATCAATGAGGGTCAGTTCATGCACTAGCATCTTGTTGGACTCATGACCTCAGATGTTAAGTCGCATAGTGCTCAGAGCCATTTTGAACTAGCATCTTGAGTTCCTGGCATGTGACAGAATGGGGATATTGGTCCTTCTGGGATAACACACAATTGAGGGCGCCACCAAGAATAACATGGTCGTAGCAGTCCACAAACAAAGGAGCGACCATTACCATCACTTGGCTGTGAACGAGGAAGTCTAAACATTGATATTTGCACACCATAGACGGTGACAGCAAGACGCCTAACCAATGTTAGGTAAGCAACTTCGTCTACCTCAATGCCTTCTTTTAAAAGCACAGCCATTCCACCACCAATGTCAGCACACAGCATGAAATAAGAAACACAACCATAAAGAGTCGGCCGTGTGGTTCTAGGCGCTACAGTCTGGAACCGAGCGACCGCTACGGTCGCAGGTTCGAATCCTGCCTCGGGCATGGATGTGTGTGGTGTCCTTAGGTTAGTTAGGTTCAATTAGTTCTAAGTTCTAGGCGACTGATGACCTCAGAAGTTAAGTCGCATAGTGCTCAGAACCATTTGAACCATAGATAGTCGTTAACGTCGCTAGGCAAACTTCCTGCAGGAGGGCAACATCGAGGTCCGGGGCCATCAATATTTTGCGGGCCGACTGTAGTTCGACAGATGTGCCAATGGTGTTAACATTGATTGAACCAGCCCCGTAAGTTTGTCGCAGAATAGTTACTACGTCCATTGAGGCTGTAAGAACAGTAATGTCGTTCCAGCAGGCACACATCCTCGTTCAGTACCTCTGATGACCGCGCAGTTGAGCGCCCTACGAACCAAACATCATCATCATAAAACCATCCATGGGTTGGAGACGCAGCATCCACTGCTGTCACAGTGATGGGTGTTTCGTCTTCTACATCATCAGACCATGCAGGAGTGCTCATCAAGTCTGAAGGCGTTGTTATGTCTGCAGTGTCAGAGTGATGCTGGCTCAGCTGCCATTCAATGTCCATAGACACTGCGCATGGCATGTGTAATGATAGTTGTACCACCAATGGGGGGAAGGCTGGCACTTCTACCGTGGAACCATCCATTGGGAGATCATCATGGTAGGTATGATACTCATTGTCTTGCTGTTGTATGCTGCAGGTGTGAGAAAGGTCGATCCCCCATTTACGACATCTTTTTGGCGATCGTTGCTTGCGCACGTGATCTTCTGTGTATGAAGCATGGGAATCCTGACAGTCAAAGGTATCGGTAGGCACAACCATAGAGTTGAAAGCCATCCTGTGCACCAGAGATTGCTCACCAGTGCATAGGTCCGCATCACGCTGGGCACTAACGGAGACAGTGATGATTCAGTAGTAGGAATCAGTGCGAATCATGGTCAGAAGTCGTTTTGGAGAACCTTGACAAACATCAGTAGAAGCATTGTCGGGTAGTCATGGCCCTCTCATCCCCAGGTGGTAGCTGTGTGATTCTGTGTTGCCCACAGCTTGGATGAAGGTGTTCTTCTTGGCCACATACGGAGCATGTCTTAAGTTGACCATCATAAATTATGATGGCACAGCACCGTCAATATATAAGTAGGATGTCACATGCTTAGTCATCACCATGTCAGCCGGTCGGCGTGGCCGAGCGGTTCTAGGCGCTTCAGTCTGGAACCGTGTGACCGCTACGGTCGCAGGTTCGAATCCTGCCTCGGGCATGGATGTGTGTGACGTCCTTAGGTTAGTTAGGTTTAATTAGTTCTAAGTTCTAGGCGACTGATGACCTCGGAAGTTAAGTCGCATAGTGCTCAGAGCCATTGGCCCCATCACCATGTCGAACAGTCCTACTCCATTAAGAATCAGATATGTGGTGAACTGATCCCACTTTTCAGCTGTACTGATAATCACTTTCCCATGTGGGCAGAATGTACACTACTAGCCATTAAAACTGCTACACCACGAATATGACTTGCTACAGACGCGAAATTTAATCGACAGGAAGAAGATGCTGTGCTACGCAAATGATTAGCTTTTCGGAGCATTCACAAAAGGTTGGCGCTGGTGGCGACACCTACAACGTGCTGACATGAGGAAAGTTTCCATCCGATTTCTCATACACAAACAGCAGTTGACCAGCGTTGCCTGGTGAAACGTTGTTTTGATGCCTCGTGTAAGGAGGAGAAATGCGTACCATCACGTTTCCGACTTTGATAAAGGTCGGATTGTAGCCTATCGCGATTGCGGTTTATCGCATCGCGACAATGCTGCTCGTGTTGTTCGAGATCCAATGACTGTTAGCAGAATATGGAATCGGTGGGTTCAGGAGGGTAATATGGAACACCGTGCTGGATCCCAACGGCATCGTATCACTAGCAGTCGAGATGACAGGCATCTTATCCGCATGGCTGTAACGGATCGTGCAGCCACGTCTCGATCCCTGAGTCAACAGATGGGGACGTTTGCAAGACAACAACCATCCGCACGAACAGTTCGACGACGTTAGCAGCAGCATGGACTATCAGCTCGGAGACCATGGCTGCGGTTACACTTGACGCTGCATCACAGACAGGAGCGCCTGTGATGGTGTACTCAACGACGAACCTGCGTGCACGAATGGCAAAACGTCAATTTTTCGGATGAATCCAGGTTCTGTTTACTGCATCACGATGGTCGTATCCTTGTTTGGCGACATCACGGTGAACACACATTGGAAGCGTGTATTCGTCATCGCCATACTGGCGTATCACCCAGGTTAAAGGTATGGGGTGCCATTGGTTACACGTCTCGGTCGCCTCTTGTTCGCATTGACAGGACTTTGAACAGTAGACGTTACATTTCAGATGTGTTACGACCCGTGGCTCTACCCTTCATTCGATCCCTGCGAAACCTTACATTTCAGCAGGATAATGCACGACTGCATGTTGCAGGTCCTGTATGGGCGTTTCTGGATACAGAAAATGTTCCACTGCTGCCCTGGCCAGCACATTCTCCAGATCTCTCACCAATTGAAAACGTCTGGTCAATGGTGGCCGAGGATTTTTTTTTTTTTTGTGGTTTTAGGGCGCACAACTTCAATAGTCATTAGCGCCCTGACTACGTTAAGAATGCACCGCGAGGCACAAGTTTAAAACAACAAGTAAAAGGGAAAACACGATAAAAGACAGACTGACAGGCATAGGATTAAATAACAGCATCATCAAATGTCCTTAGAGAGATTTGTCAAATTGATAAAACGAAGAACACGAGCAGCTGCTCGTGGGTCATCCGCTAAAATGGCATCTAAAGTACATGGCAGGTTAAGATCTAGACGCAGTGTGTTAAAATCCGGACAGGACATTAAAATGTGGCGGACCGTCAGCAATTGCCCACATGGGCAGAACGGCGCCGGCGCAGCCGTCAGCAGATGGCGATGGCTGAACCGGCAGTGTCCAATGCGTAACCGGGCCAAAACGACCTCCTCCCGCCGAGAAGGACGGGAGGAGGACGTCCAAGCCACGGGAAGAGGTTTCAAGGCCCGAAGCTTGTTGTCTGTAAGTGCAGCCCAATCGGCATGCCACAGCGATAAAATGCGCCGACAAATGACCCTGCTACAATCTGATGAAGGGACACAACAAGAAGCTGTCCGAGGCTGGAGGACCGCAGCCTTGGCCGCGGCATCTGCAGCTTCGTTCCCAGGGATACCGACATGGCCAGGGACCCACATAAAGCTAACCGGAGAACCGACGTCCACCAGCTGCTGAAGAGAGCGTTGGATCCGGTGCACGAAAGGGTGAACCGGATACGGATCACTGAGGCTCTGGATGGCGCTCAGGGAATCGGAGCAGATGACATAAGCAGAATGTCGGTGGCGGCAGATGTAAAGAACAGCCTGGTAGAGGGCAAAGAGCTCAGCTGTGAAGACCGAACAATGGCCATGGAGCCGGTATTTGAAACTTTGTGCCCCGACAATAAAAGAACACCCGAGCCCGTCATTGGTCTTTGAGCCATCTGTATAAATGAAGGTCATATTGATGAACTTTGAACGAAGTTCAACAAAACGGGAATGGTAGACCGAACCGGGGGTAACCTCTTTTGGGAGCGAGCTGAGGTCAAGGTGAACGCGGACCTGAGCCTGGAGCCAAGGTGGCGTGTGGCTCTCGCCCACTCCAAAGGTTGCAGGGAGTGAAAAATTAAGGTGTTGAAGGAGGCGACGAAAGCGAACTCCAGGGGGTAGCAGGGCAGAGACATACAACCCGTATTGACGGTCGAGAGAGTCGTCAAAAAAGGAACGATAAGACGGGTGGTCGGGCATTGACAGTAGCCGACAGGCATACCGACAAAGCAGTATATCGCGCCGGTAAGTGAGTGGCAATTCGCCAGCGTCAGCATGAAGACTCTCTACGGGACTAGTATAAAACGCTCTGATCGCAAGTCGTAAACCGCGATGTTGTATGGAGTTGAGGCGGCGTAAGATGGATGGCCGTGCAGAGGAGTATACGAAGCTCCCATAATCCAGCTTGGAGCGGACGATCGACCGATATAGACGAAGCAGGACGGATCGATCCGCTCCCCACGACATACCACTGAGAACACGGAGGACATTTAAAGAACGGGTACAACGGGCAGCCAAATATGACACATGTGGAGACCAGCTAAGTTTCCTGTCAAATGTAAGACCTAAAAATATTGTTGTCTCCACGATTGGGAGAGCAACGGGACCGAGTCGTAAGGACGGTGGGAGAAACTCTTTGTAGCGCCAGAAGTTAATACAGACCGTCTTCTCGGCAGAAAAACGGAAGCCATTGGCGACACTCCAGGAGTAAAGACGGTCAAGAGAACGCTGAAGACAGCGCTCCAGGACACGTGTACACTGCGCGCTGCAATAGATGGTAAAATCGTCCACGAAAAGGGATCCTGATACATCAGCTGGGAGGCAATCCATTATTGGATTGATCGCGATGGCGAAGAGAGCGACGCTCAAAACTGAGCCCTGTGGCACCCCATTCTCCTGGCGAAAGGTGTCTGACAGGACAGAACCCACACGTACCCTGAACTGTCGATCCATTAAAAAAGAACGAATAAAAAGAGGGAGGCGACCGCGAAGGCCCCATGTATGCATGGTGCGGAGAATGCCCGCCCTCCAACAGGTGTCGTAAGCCTTCTCCAAATCAAAGAACACAGCCGCGGTCGGGCGCTTCCGCAAGAAGTTATTCATAATGAAGGTCGACAAGGTAACCAGATGGTCGACAGCAGAGCGGCGCCTACGAAATCCACATTGTACATTGGTAAGTAGGCGTCGAGACTCGAGCAGCCAAACCAATCGAGAGTTAACCATTCGCTCCATCACTTTACAGACACAGCTGGTAAGCGAGATGGGTCGATAACTGGAAGGCAAGTGCTTGTCCTTCCCCGGCTTAGGAATCGGTACAACAATAGACTCGCGCCAGCATGCGGGAACATGTCCCTCAATCCAGATGCGATTGTAAGTACGAAGAAGAAAACCTTTACCCGCAGGAGAAAGGTTCTTCAGCATCTGAATATGAATAGAATCAGGCCCTGGAGCGGAGGACCGTGATCGGCCAAGTGCGTTTTCGAGTTCCCGCATGGTGAATGGGGCATTATAACTTTCACGATTCGAGGAGCGGAAGTTAGGTGGCCTAGCCTCCTCTGCCTGTTTGCGGGGGAGGAAGGCAGGGTGGTAATGAGCGGAGCTCGAAACCTCGGCGAAAAAGCGGCCGAAGGCATTGGAGACATCCTCCGGGGCCACAAGGACGTCATTCGCGACCGTCAAGCCAGAAACTGGTGAGTGGACCTTAGTGCCAGATAGCCGGCGCAGGCTACCCCAGACAACAGAAGAAGGAGTAAAAGTGTTGAAGGTGCTTGTGAAAGCAGCCCAGCTGGCTTTCTTGCTTTCTTTAATAATACGACGACACTGAGCACGTAATCGTTTATAATTGATACAATTCGCCACTGTAGGGTGGCGTTTAAAGGTGCGTAAAGCACGTCGACGAGCACGTAAAGCGTCTCTACATGCTGCAGTCCACCAGGGGACCGGTACGCGACGTGGAGAAGAAGTAGGGTGAGGGATGGAATATTCAGCAGCAGCGAGAATGACTTCCGTGAGGTGTGCGACCTGACGATCGCAGCTTGTGAAGGTTTGATCCTGAAAGGTCGCCCTGGAAGAGAAGAGCCCCCAGTCTGCCTTGGAGATGGTCCAACTAGAGGAGCACGGAGGGGGGGTATGCTGCAGGACATGGATAACACACGGGAAGTGGTCGCTCGAATATGTACCAGAAAGTGCATACCACTCAAACCGGCGTGCAAGTTGGGGAGTACAGATAGAGAGGTCTAAATGGGAATAGGTGTGAGATGTGTCCGAAAGAAAAGTAGGGGCGCCAGTATTGAGGCAGACAAGATTGAGCTGGTTGAAAAGGTCTGCTAACAGGGAGCCCCTCGGGCAGGATGCTGGAGAGCCCCAAAGGGGATGGTGGGCACTGAAGTCTCCAGTTAACAAAAATGGTGCAGGTAGCTGAGCAATAAGTTGCATCATGTCTGCCCTGGTAACGGCAGATGACGATGGAGTGTAAACGGTACAAATGGAAAATGTAAAAGTGGGAAGAGTAATGCGGATGGCAACTGCCTGCAGGCCGGTGTGCAACGTGATGGGATCGTAATAAATATCATCCCGGACCAGCAACATAACCCCTCCATGAGCCGGGATACCTACCACAGGGAGTAGGTCAAAACGCACAGAGGTGTAGTGTGCCAAGGCAATTTGATCGCATGGGCGTAGCTTCGTTTCCTGGAGGGCTACGACGAGCGGACGGTGCAAGCGGAGCAGCAACTTCAAGTCCTCTCGGTTGGAGCGAATGCTGCGAATATTCCAGTGAATAAGTGCCATCGTAAGAAGAAAAGGAAGATGAAAGAAGGGGTCACCTCGAAGGCCGCTGAGGGCCTGGCTTCGAGCGAGCACTGCCGCCGCTATCAGTAGGCGGACAGTCATCGTCCATTGGGTCTATAGGTTCATCGGCCATCTTGGGAAGATGGCCGGGAGGGGGAGCTTCCTCCGCCGGTGAACGGCCAGATGTTCGGCTACCAGCGGTGCGGCCAGGCGAAACGGATGACGGCCTGGGGCGGCAACCGCTGGGTGGCGCAGGAGAAGAAATGCGCCGTGGCGGAGAAGGAGAACTGTGCTTCCTATGAGCCTTCGTGGAAGGGCGTTTGGTGGAAGTACCGGTCGAAGGCTGGGAGGTCAAGGTACGTAGTAGGAAGTCTGCACGGGACGGTTCCTTCTTGAAGGCCCGTGCATCTGACTTCTGGGTCTTCGTCTTGGCAGAAGCTGATGAAGGTGCTTGGGTCTGAGGGGTGACAGGAGGTAGAGGAGACGTCGACCGGGCGATCTTAGCACTGGCCGAACGGACGACCGTGGTGCTGAAGGTCAGATCGCATGTCTGGGTTGCCACCTCCCTGGTAGTCCGAGGAGAGGCGAGGACAGTACTGTATTTCCCCGCTGGGAGCAGCGTGGGCTTCCTACTAGCCAATAGCTTGCGAGCAGCCGAGGTGGACACTTTCTCTTTGACCCGAATTTCTTGGATACAGCGTTCTTCCTTATAGACAGGACAGTCGCGGGAGGATGCGGTATGGTCACCCTGACAGTTCACACAACGAGGAGACGGAGGTGGACAGTCACCCTCATGGGCATCCCTGCCACAAGTGACACATTTAGCCGCATTGGAACAAGACTGTCGAGTGTGATTGAAACGTTGACACTGGTAGCAGCGCGTAGGTGTCGGGACATAGGGGCGAACAGAAATAACCTCGTAGCCCGCCTTGATGCGCGATGGCAGCTTAACACTACCAAAGGTCAAGAAAAGTGTCCGGGTCGGTACAAGGTCATTGTTGACCTTCTTCATGACCCTATGGACAGCCGTCACGCCCTGCTCAGCGAGGAATGATTGAATCTCCTCGTCAGTCAATCCGTCGAGGGAGCTAGTATAGACCACACCACGAGACGAATTCAAAGTTCGGTGAGCCTCCACCCGCACAGGGAACGTGTACAGGAGTGTGGCCCGAAGCAGTTTTTGTGCCTGAAAGGCGCTCTCAGTTTCTGGTAATAAGGTACCGTTACGCAACCTGGTACAAGATTTGACAGATCCGGCTATGGCATCTACACCCTTCTGGATAAGGAAAGGGTTGACAGAGGAAAAATCCTTTCCGTCCTCAGATCGAGAAACGACGAGGAACTGTGGGGCAGGCGGTAGTACTTTTGTCACTGGTGGCTGGTCACGTTTCCGTTTTTGGGCAGAAGTCGAGACAGATGGAGTGAAATCCATTGCGGAGGAATCCCCCATGATTGCCAGCGTCTCCGATGGCGCGCTCCTTCCTTGTGGGGACCCTCTCAGAGGGCACTCCCGCCTTAGGTGAATGTTTACACCTCAGGTCACACCTCCCGAGAAACAGACGGAGGGACCAATCGGCATGGTCAGAAGGTATCAGCTCAGGCAATCACCCCTCCCTGGGCCTGGCCTTTACCAGGGGGTACGTGCGTGCCTTACATGTCTACCCAGGGCGGGGAATTACGCGTTACCCCGTCACCGGCTACGCGTGCGAACGCGTGGGTCGGCCTTCAGGCACGCACAGGGAGGAAGGAAAAAGAGGAAGAAGAAGAGAGGGAGAGAGAGGACAGACTGTCTCAAACGCCGAGGCGGAGACCAGAGAAGGCAAGGAGAAGAAGGTAATGAGAAGGCAAGGAGAAGAAGGCAGTGAGAAGGCAAGGAGAAGAAGGCAATGAGAAGGCAAGGAGAAGGCAAGGAGAAGAAGGCAAGGTGAAGAAGACAAGGGAAAGAATAAGGAAGACAGTGAGGTGGAAAAGAGCAAAGAAAGGAACCAACCAAATGAAGGAAGAAACGAGAAGTGAAAAAGCAAAATGACCGCAAATAGAGGTCGTGGAACCGTCCGTCTCCGGACGTAGGCGCTAACGACCCCCGTGGGGGGGTGGGACTCCTTTTAGTCGCCTCTTACGACAGGCAGGAATACCTCGGGCCTATTCTAATCCCCGGACCCGCAGGGGGGTGGCCGAGGAACTGGCTCGTCACAATATGCCAGTCACTACTCTTAATGAGCTGTGGTATCGTGTTGAAGCTGCATGGGCAGCTGTACCCGTACAAGCCATCTAAGCTCTGTTTGACTCAATGCCCAGGCGTATCAAGGCCGTTATTAAGGCCAGAGGTGGTTGTTCTGGGTACTGATTTCTCAGGATCTATGCACCCAAAATGCGTGAAAATGTAATCACATGGCCGTTCTAGCATAATATGTTTGTCCAATGAATACCCGTTCATCATCTGCATTTCTTCTTGGTGTAGCAGTTTTAATGGCCAGTAGTGTAGATACCACTGCCTCTGAAGCAACCTCGATAGGGAATTCAACTCATGGATCGTCTGCAGTCCATGTCCTGTGTGTTCCACATTAACGTCACTGATGTGTCCATCAGAGTGACGGAATTTAAGACCACTTCTAGTTTCACGTAGAATTCTGTCACATGCTTCTTCTGCTACTTCTGTTCCTTATGAAGCGACGTTCTTGAGGCAAAGCACCAGAGGAAATTGTGAAGCAAATATTTTTGGGTATGATTCCTTACTTTTCTTTACTCTTACATTGCTAATTTCTTTGATTCTTTCATGAACTGGACATTTTTATGATGTTTACATTTGAAAGTATTGTGGTGAGATCCTGTCATTTAAGCAGATACATAACGTAAGCATTTACGCAAACCATTGTTACATGGAAACTGATGTGGTAAAGAAATTCCGAAATTATGTAATCAGGGACGAATTATTTTCCAGAAACCGTGTATATTGATCCAGTAACCGGAAAAAAATACTTGTGCTGACTAATGTTGACAGTTCCATAGTAGGAGACTGTGAGAAAGAAGAAAAGCTGGTCATTTTACGAAAGGTACAGGTCGGACATCAACACACTACAGAGTCCGCCAGAAAAATGGATACACTCCTTGTCGCCGGCCAGTGTGGCCGTGCGGTTCTAGGCGCTTCAGTCTGGAACCGCGCGACCGCTACGGTCGCAGGTTCGAATCCTGCCTCGGGCATGGATGTGTGTGATGTCCTTAGGTTAGTTAGGTTTAAGTAGTTCTAAGTTCTAGGGGACTGATGACCACTGCAGTTAAGTCCCATAGTGCTCAGAGCCATTTGAACCATTTGAATCCTACTAAGCCTCTAGTCCACACCATACACGAACCCCTGGTAGATTGACCGCTTTATCCACATAAGCATGCGGATTTTCCGGTGCCCAGTACTCACTGTTATGCCGATTCAGGGTTCCATTAAGTTTAAATTGTGCCTTGTCTCTCCACACTACCTTCGTCACAAATTGTTCGTCATCAGTTACCATTTGCTGATACCATTCGCAAAATTTCATTCGGCGATCCAGATCGCCATCATTAATCGCGTGCAGTAATCGTGGAATGTAAACTTTCCACTTTTCAGCTTTCAGAATTCTTCGCAAATTTGTACTTCTAACACCCACTTCACGTGCACATTCCGTAGCAAACGTATGTGGAGAATTAACAAGCGATTCCAACACGCAAGCCGACCAAGCAGAACCTGTAGCTGTACGCTGTCTTCCTGTTCTTCCTTTGTGAATATCACCAATCGTTCCATGAAATTCCAACTCGTGAATGATGCATTTAATTGTAATGTGGGTAGGCGGTTCTGTTTTAAACTCCTGCCTCTACTAACGTTGCACTTCAACGGCTTTATCAAACTTGAAGAACCACTTCACAATGCTTTTTCAAAGCTCGAATGTCAAGCGTGCTACAGCCATCTTGTTTTTTCAATACCGAGATGAAAGTACTAACATCTGTTGAGCCAAAGACAATACTAAAACACGCTCATAACTCAAATCGAACGACAATATCGATATCTCGATAGAGCCTAACAAGGAGTGTTCAAAAATGGTTCAAATGGCTCTGAGCACTATGGGACTTAACTGCCGTGGTCATCAGTCCCCTAGAACTTAGAACTACTTAAACCTAACTAACCTAAGGACATCACACACATCCATGCCCGAGGCAGGATTCGAACCTGCGACCGTAGCGGTCGCGCGGTTCCAGACTGAAGCGCCTAGACCCGCACGGCCACTCCGGCCGGCTGCTTACTAGGACCCTTTTACTTTGATGCTACTGCCACTGGAGAAGTGCATCTAAAAATGTCACGCACATCAACTTTGACAGGTATACATGCACTTTATGGAGCTGATGAAAAGGTCTTATACCAACAGGACGGGGCGCCACCACAAAAAATGGCTCTGAGCACTATGGGACTTAACTTCTGAGGTCATCAGTCGCCTAGAACTTAGAACTAATTAAACCTAACTAATCTAAGAACAAAACACACATCCATGCCCGAGGCAGGATTCGAACCTGCGACCGTAGCGGTCGCTCGGTTCCAGACTGTACCGCCCAGAACCGCACGGCCACTCCGGCCGGCACCACCACAAAACAACCCAGTCGTACGAGCTTTCTTGGATGACAATTTTCCGGGGCACTGAATTGGACGAAGAGGACCCATTGAGTTCCCTCCATGGTCGCCAGGTCTAAAAGCTATAGACCTTTACTTGTGGGGAACTGTGAAAAATAACCTCCATCGACGTAAGCCGCGCACGCTGGACGAACTTGGCCAGCAGATTACAGCGACACGTGCATCGATCTCCACAGTAAGTTGCGGCGACCGCTCGTCGTTCCGTTATGTGTATAGCCGCTAATGGTGAATATTTTGAACACTTAAAGTAACCATGTGCTAAACTGAAAGTTGTAAAGTTGTACAACATGTGTGCTGAATTACTAAAAGTAAAATAAACACGTAAGTAATACTTTGCGTTCCTTAAAGTGTATGTACATTTTTCTGGTGGACTCTGAATTATAATATACTTATCACGTCATAGAGTGAAGCAGGTGTTTAATTGCAGTATCCGTCAGTGTATAAAACTTAAAGACGGAAATTTCATTGCTCGATGGAACTGGACGGACAGAATCGGCCGTATATTGCGCAAACACGGCGTAAAGACGATTTTCAAACCGACAAGGAAGATCAAAGAGTGTCTTAGATCGGCGAAGGAGAAAAGAGACCCACTCGCAATTTCGGGAATATACCGTATACCATGCACATGAGGAAAAGTTTATGTCGGAATGACTGGACGATCAATTAACACCAGGATCAAAGAGCATAAGCGACATTGCAGGTTGGGGCAGGTGGAGAAATCGGCCGTGGCAGAGCACGCACTGAATGAGACCGACCACGTAATAAAATTCGCCGACACGGAAGTTCTGGCTGTAGAGAAGCACTATCACACGCGCTTGTTCAGAGAAGCTGTAGAAATCCAAAAACACGCGAACAGTTTCAACAAGAAAGAGGAAAGCCTTAAGGTAAACGGATCCTGGCTGCCCGTGCTGCAGCGAACGACCGTCGCAGGTAGCAAGAGGAGAACCGCACCGGAAATGAGCGCGGAGAAGCCCTCGGACGTTGGCGCGCCAGGTACATATAGTCTGCGGCCGCGAGCTCGCCTCCAGTTCACCACCGGCAATGGAGAGTGAAGCTTTGACAATGCCAGCCACTCGTGCTGGCGAAACGTCAGAAAAAACATTAGATGAACGTCGGCCGAAGAACCCGAGACAGAAGCCAATAGGCAGTTTTTCAGTGAACTGTCATGAGAGATACTTGCAGCTGTCGCCGGTACTCGTGTCCTATTCTGCACCTCCTCCTACTCAGCCAGTCTCTTTGCTGGGGGTCTCTGGCCGTCGTCCGTTCAGACACCTTCCTGTCATATTCCTATTGGGTATCTCCACTTCCTTCTCGTTTCCAAAGTCCGCATCAAAATTCGTTTTGACTACCTGTTATCATCCATTTTTTGCGCATATCCGAGCTTCAACAGCTGTTCTGTTTCTACCGCATCGACCATCATCTCGCAGTCTTCCATGATATCTCGTATTGTGTTGTTCCCACGTTGTCCATCCTCGAAATCCAACGACTGCTCCAAAAGTTAGTTCGCAGCGGTCGCAGCCTCTCTCTCTCTCCTTCTTATTAAGCTCCCACGTCTCCCCATATATGTAGCATTAGTCCCAGCAATGGATTAAGGGATGATGAGTGTCTCGTTCCTCTTTTCCTTTGAACTTTTATATAAATCAAATGGGCTTTTACTATTGGAGGACAACGATACTCCTATCTGAAAGCGTCATATCATTTGATTTTTCTCAGTTAAGTATCTAGGTCTTCTACATCGACTACTATCTCTGCTAAATATACAGTTTTCTGCATGCCAAAAGAGCCCCGATCCTTCGAACAGAGCGAGATGGCGCAGGGGTTAGCACAGTGGACTCGCTTTGAGGAGGTCGACGGTTCAAATCCCGATTCAGACATACATATTTAGGTTTTCCGTGTTTCCCTAAATTGCTCCCGGCAGATGCCAGTATCGTACCTCCGAAAGGACACGGCCCATTTCCCTCCACATCGTTCCCCAATTCGAGTTTGTGCTCCGCCCGTAATGACGTAAACACTAACGTTCCTTTCTTCGTTCCATTCTTCACATTCCTCATTCAGCTTCCGCAGCATCATCCTTATCTCCACCTGTAACAAGCTGGTCGTCAGTGAACAGATGAGTATACAAAGTTTTATCTTTTGTGGGTGTTCCCATTCCGCAGCCGCTTTTCTCCATCTTGTTCTCCAACGTACCGAATATTTTAAACAAGGTCCTTGTCACAGTTCTTTGCAGACTGAGAATGTCTGGAATACAAAGTTTCTTAATGTAACTCTACTCGTACCGGGTGGTCTTAATGAAATTGACGGTGTTCCGAGTGCTGCAGTGCGGGCTGTATACATCGCAGGAGGCTGAAACATCGTAGGTACTTTCATTGATCGGCGCACTTGTGGAGTATGCTGAAAAAAAAAAAGAAGAAAAGTTCGTATTCTGCCACCAAATGAAAATATGTCGCTTTAAGCAGTCATAATGTGGCGTGGGTGCAGCAAGAGGGGAGGAACAATCGAATACTTGATAACCGTGGTTTCAGCACGTTTATTAAGATATGGCCACAAGCTACAACAAGTGTTCACGATGGTATCTGTCAGGGAGGTATCCGGACTCTTCCTGATATGAAGGATAGCATACGATGAGATATCGCCCTGATTACACTTGATATTCCGCGAACAACTGTCGACGACGCCACGTTACTGATACAGCGTGCTGCTGAGTCGGGCGACCATACTGAACACATGTTGTATCTTGTGATCATATGTTAATGTGCCTGAGTCAACTTTATGACGTCTTTGATCGTTGCTCCCCTTTTCCCGCACGCACACCACATTCTGACTCCCCACAGCGGCATATTTTCGCTTGGTGGCACAATGTAGAACTATTTTTTTTCTTTTAGTATACGGCGCGAGCGAACGATGAATGAAGATACATGATATGTGGAATAATCGGGTCTACTGCCGGATGTTTGTGTCGCTCTGGCACAATATTTCGGACACGTAACTCGTTGCCTTCTTCAGGTGCTACCTGAGACTGGAGAAGATCCTGCAATACGGCAGTCTCAGGTAGCACCTGAAGAAGCCAACGAGTTACGTGTCCGAAATATTGTGCCAGAGTGACACAAACACCCGGCAGTAGACCCGATTATTCCACATGTCAAGATCTCGCCGGGAAAGCCTGAAGAGTTACAAGATACATGATGTTTCACTGACCTGTTATGTATACAGTACGCATTACAGCACTGGGAACACCGCCAGTTTTATAGCCCACCCGATACATCCTGTTTTATAACCCAGCCGGTACATTCTGTAGAATCTTTTAACATAGCAGATAATACTGTGTTTACTTTGCACATTAAGATATTTGACTTAATACTGCATGAGTATGACCACGAAGATTGTTTCGAATGGCAGCACAGTCTGTGAATAAGCGACACTCTGCTCGGTATCGATTACAGTGATAGTTGCACAGGATCGTGGGAGAACCCAAGTAGTATTTCCCGTGACCGGGCAGAAACTTCGACAGGTTGAAGCTCTGAATCGGCCTGCGAGTCCTGGTCGTACGGCGGAATTGGCGGCGCTGTGGTCGCGATGCGCCACGGTCCACACTCGACACCCAGGCCGGCAAATAGTTTTAAACTTGAAACTTCCTGGCAGATTACAACTGTGTGCCAGACCGAGGCTCGAACTCGGGACCTTTGCCCTTTGCGGGCAACTGTTCTACCATCTGAGGTACCCAAGCACGACTCACCACCCATCCTCACAGCTTCAATTCTGCCAGTATCTCGTCTCCTACCTTCCAAACTTCACAGAAGCTCTCCTGCGAACCCTTCAGGACTAGCGCTCCTGAAAGAAAGGATATTGCTCCAAGGTTCGCAGAAGAGCTGTGAAGTTTGGGAGGTAGGAGGTACTGGCTAAGGCAAAGGTCCCAAGTTCGAGTCTCGGTCTGGCAAACAGTTTTAATGTGCCAGGAAGTTTGATATCTTGTGCAGAGTGAAAATTTCATTCTGGAAACATCCTCCAGGCTGTGGCTAAGCCATGTCTCCGGAATTTTTTTCTTCCAGGAGTGCTAGTTCTGCAATGTTCGCAGAAGAACTTATGTAAAGTTTGGAAGGTAGGAGACGAGGTACTGGTAGAAGTAAAGCTGTGAGTACCGGGCGTGAGTCGTGCTTGGGTAGCTCAGATGGTAGAGCACTTGCCCGCGAAAGGCAAAGGTCCCGAGTTCGTCTCGGTCTGCCACACAGTTTTAATCTGCCAGGAAGTTTCATATCAGCGCACACTCCGCTGCAGAGTCATTCTGGAGTTTTCAACTTCCTCGTGTAACCATATTCCCTCGAGCATGCTGAAGATAACTTTGCTTTTACACGCAGATGCCTCTCACGAGGTGGGGACACACATGGACGTGGGCTCACACGCAGCGCGCTTGCTGTTGCTTGTCCTCCAGGCTCTACGTGAAGAAGTGCCTGGGCTGTTCGGAGCGCATCGCCCCCGAGGAGCTGGTGATGCGCGCGCTGGACAGCGTCTTCCACGTGCGCTGCTTCGTGTGCGTCGTGTGCGGCGCGCGCCTGCAGAAGGGCGACCAGTTCGTCATCAAGCAGGGCCAGCTCTTCTGCCGGCCTGACTACGAGAAGGAGGTCGAGATGCTGCAGGGGTACGCCCAGGGTGAGTGCGCCAGCCCGCCAGCCCGTCTCGCGCTTGCAGCCGTCTCGCACTGGCAGGTTGATTCATTGTCGCTTACACTCCGCTGCACAGTGCAAGATTCATTCTGGGACCAAACAACTGCTGGGACTATTGTTTACCGTGTCCTCTCTAGGACTGATGTCTGATCCTGACGACAGGCGAACTTCGCTTAATGTTATTGTAGTAGTACAGTGGTCGGCAAACACGTTACTCAACATAGCCAAATATCAACAGTAGCCTACAACGATTGAAATTTCTTTTGGCAGTCAATTTTTTTTTAACTTAAGCTACGTATTCCAGAATGAGATTATCACTCTGCAGCGGAGTGTGCGCCGATATGAAACTTCCTGGCAGATTAAAACTGTGTGCCTGACCGAGACTCGAACTCGGGACCAACTGAGCTACCCAA
Source organism: Schistocerca serialis cubense (assembly GCF_023864345.2). Classification (NCBI taxonomy): domain Eukaryota; kingdom Metazoa; phylum Arthropoda; class Insecta; order Orthoptera; family Acrididae; genus Schistocerca; species Schistocerca serialis. The sequence continues at coordinate 22,488,420 of NC_064642.1, forward strand.
TCACGACTCACGACCCGTCCTCAAAGCTTTACTTCCGCCAGTACCTCGTCTCCTACGTTCCAATCTTCACAGAAGCTCTCCTACGAACCGAGGTCCCGAGTTCGAGTCTCGGTCCGGCCCACAGTTTAAAAAAAAAAAAAAATGGTTCAAATGGCTCTCAGCACTATGGGACTTAACATCTGAGGTCATTAGTTCCTTAGAACTTAGAACTACTTAAACCTAAGGACATCATACACATCCATGCCCGAGGCAGGATTCGAACCTGCGACCGTAGCAGCAGCGCAGTTCCGGACTGAAGCGCCTAGAACCGCACGGCCCCACCGGCCGTCCCACAGTTTTAATCTGCCAGGAAGTTTCTTAAGCTATATAGGTTGGTGGGAATGGAAGACAGCCAAGCAGTTGCAATAAATGGTGGTTAGCAAATAAGCTTGACCACGGTCTCGACAGATTTAAACCCGTCGTCTTCAGAAGGACAAACAAACTTCACATGAGCAGTTCATTCACTGAAAGCTGTTCCACATGACACGTATCGGCAACGGTCTGTACAGCGCCTCGGTAAAATAATGTGAACAGAGGCAGTATGGGATGGTTGTGTTTGACGGTCACACTTGTAGCGCTGGACTCTGCGTGTTCAGTACGGACTAGGCATCAGTGCAGGTTGTTTACGAGTAATACACACTTCGTATTTGCATTCAGAGGCCGAGGTCGACGTGCAGTGAAAGACCTAACAGAGTTCCAAAGAGGGCAGTTTGTCGGGGTCCGATCAGGTGGAGAATCAGTAACCGAGACAGCCAACTTACTGAATGTTCCAAGAGCAACTGTTTCAACAGTCTTGACAGCCTCCACATAGCATGGAAAGATATCATCGTGTAAATGTAATAGTGGGTGCAAATCAAAACTAATTGATAGAGATCGTCATACGCTAATACCAACTGTGTCAAAACAACACAAAACTATGGTTGCTACAGAGACTGCTGAGTTCAATAGCCATGTTCGAGACCCCGCCAAAAGAAACCTTCAATCCTGATTGCTTGATTCCAACGGGTAAGATGATGATGTTTGGTTTGTTGGGCGGTTATCAGCACCCGTACAAATTCCCCACCTTTCCTCAGTCTAATCTCACCACTTTCATGAATGATGATGAAATGATGAGGGCAACACAAACACCCAGTCATCTCGAGGCAGGTGAAAATCCTTGACCCCGTCAGGAAGCGAACCCGGAACCCTGTGCTCGGGAAGCGAGACCACGAGCTACGGACTCCAACGGGTAAGAATAGAGGTGGAAGTGTGATGGTGTGGGAAGCCATATCATTGTATCCTGCTAGTCCCATTATTACTTTCAAACGCTGTATCGCAGCCAACGATTATGTGAATATTTTAGGTGATAAGGTGCACCCCATGATTCAAATGTTCTTCCCCAGCAATGATGCCATATTTCAGGACGGTAATGCACCCATTCACACAGCCAGGACAGTACAATCGTGGTATGACGAGCATGCAACTGAACTGCAGCGTGTTCCCTGGCGAGACTTGAACATTTTCGAACCCTTGTGGACGGTATTGGAGCACAGACTCCGGAGCAGATATCTGCCTCCCTCGTCACTACAGGAGTTAGAAGAAGTTCTGATCGAAGAGTGGCATAACATTCCACTGGAGACCACACAATCATTATACGCCAATATTCAAAGAAGAATCGCAGTTGTATGTCGGGCAAATGGTGGTCCAACCCCTTATTAATAAAGCATTCCCAAGTAAGTACAGGTGATCACTTTATTTTGCCTATCCAGTGTATGTCCATAGGTGAAAATTACGTCCCCTGGAGTCGAGGACTTCTCACACCAATGAAACGAATTACTTACAATAACAGACCATGTTAGTAAGTACATGCTGGCTGAGGGAGAGTGGAGAGCGTGGCTACCAGGAAAACTGAATGGATTGGTAAGGTGAAGTTTGTTTATCCTTCTGAAGAAGAATGGTTTAAATACGTCGAAACCGTAGTAAAGGTTATTTGCTAACAACCATTTATTGCAACTGGTTGGCTGTCTTTATTTCCAGCTGTTTTGTAACCGTTGCTGTAGTGCAGCCATTTTTAAAATACTGTGTTGGTTGGTACAGTGTTGTTCACTCAATTAGGGTACTCCTCTTGTAATTACGTCCTCATTCTGACTGAGATACATATTCAGGGGTCGCCCCCTTCCAACCCTCCCATTTACATTCGTCTTGGGTAGATCTACTTGTTTCGTCCTTTGTTCACCCTTTGTGTTTCTAAGAACCATGTCGTTCGTTAGTTCTAAATACTGAACGGCCTTCTCAAGAATACAGGCTTTCAATTTATGTTAGTAAGGAAGTGAAACGTTAAAAATTATATGACACGCCTGACGTCGAAGCATTATCCGCTCCCCACTTTCGAAGGCATTGTCATAAGCAGCAAAAATGGTACGTATGGCGGCGAATGCACTTGGTCTGACTCCCGACAGAGAACGCAGTTACATCTACAGCCCCGTGCAACGCCAGTTCTCAAAATTGACTCGGCCAGACCAAAACAGACTTCTGCACATGGAGGACGAAGTTTAAATCGCACGGTATTGCTCATGCACGTGGTGTAACCAAAGGGCCGCATGTACCTCTCGATCCGCAGTTTGCCGACCGCTGTCGTAGTGAACTTTTGACTGAAGTATTAGCAATATTAGATGCCTTGTTTTGGGGAAAAATAAAACTCGATGATGTCAAAATTGATGTAATGTGATGGACGTGGAAACACTTTCCAGTTTCCAGAACTCCAGCAATAAATCTGTTGTTCACTGAGCCACAATTAACAGAACTTTGTCGTGATCAGCACAACATTGGAACTGTGCTCCCTACTACTTTCCTCGATCAGAGTGATCCGTTGCAGTTTTTCTGGATCATCAGAACATAACATTCACAACAAACATGTCAGAAAAACATAAAAACAAAAGAGTGACCATCCTCATTTGCGTAAGCACATAATATTCTCAAAAATTATCACCAAACGGAAAAAAAGCATGAGATTGTAATTAAACTCAGGGAACGAAATGTCTTTAGAACTGAACATAGCACAATGAACCATTTGCAGTTCGTGACGGAACAAAGAGTACAAGTTAGGTGCCACTTTGTCTCGGATTCGTACATTCTGAAAAACCTTTTCACTCGTATTCTACCAAATCTGTTCTGGCAGCCCCTGAAACACGATAAACAGACTAGTGATTTAACCTGCTATAAGTCGACCACAGTGCTGTTGCACCTCTGAGCAAGTACAATTTCGTCGGCTTATCGTGAGGCAGCGCGTAATCGGGATTTACAGTACACGCATTGCTGAGCTGAAAGTATCCACTCTACGTTGCGTTTTCTTTAGAGATCACTGTACTTACTTCCTATATCGTCGCCGCGTGTTTCCGATAACAATATCGTGGTTGAGTAACACTTCAGTTCAGCTGTGCACATACTTTCAGCTCCTGTTAGGCGCTGACTTACGATAAGCCGAATCGAGTGGCCTTACTCCCTGGTGCAAAATATTGTACTGGACTACTCAGTAGACTGTGTACTACTTGAGAACGGTATTACTGCACTTGGCCTACGGTGCAAACATGTACAGCAGTGAGTAAGGAAAACGCATCGCACGGGGAATGCTTTGAGTACACTGGTTTAGCATGTCGTCGTGAAATATCTGATAAAGATTCACGAACGCCCTCAGTCCCAGACGGAATGACATTGTGGTCGCATTAGACGTCAGTACCAGAGCTCCCATTGGGCATCAGAGTAGTGAGAAATTCAAAATAGAGATAGGAGTATGTGAATAATGTATAGATTTGTATACGGAATAGTCAGGCTAAGGAAGAAAACAAAAGGGATATTTCAGGGAACAGACTAGATACAGAACGTAATTATGACGGTAATGGAAATGAAAGCGACTGGGAGTGACATGTAGCTAGAAGGGTGAATAGTAGATGAACCGTACAAGATCTTTGCTGCTTTCCAAGATATCAGAAAATACCGACACTACACCCTTGTAGAATGTGGTGGCTAGATGACATTAGAAGATATGCCACAGTTGCGTGGAGCCTGTAACACATGGAAAAAGTGTACAGGATACTTTTGTCTGGCTGTGGATGTCAAATGGCTGATGATGTTGTGAGGATGATGATGATGAATTAGGATTTATGTATGTTAAATATATACCTGTGTCCCGCATCTGTGGGAACATAGTTTCCTGTTGTGTTCTAAAATGTACGTTTCACATATTCCACTTAAGTCTCTTCTCATTATGGAGTCCAGTTTGATTTGTAACGTAGCAGTATCAGCAGTTCTCTGACTGCGGCTGCCGTCATGATATTGCGATTTCCACTTACCTCCAGCGTTAGAAAAGATTCTCTGTCGCCAGTGGTAGCTTTCCGCCTCCCAAATCGGTACCTGCCACTAAGTGAAAGTACACGTACGTCAGTTAATTTTAATTTTCCATTGGCGTAACGAACAGCAATTTAGACTAGTGCAAACTGTTTTAAAGACATCCTACTTCACTTTCTCAAGCCAAGAGCATTTGCTCTATTATGAAAAAAGTTAATGATTATTACAAATTTCAACTGGAGAAATCAACAAACAACAGTTATTCATAACTCGTAAACCGACACGAGTCAGTCGTGTGGGAAAAAACGAAGTACTGACGAAAACGATAGTAACACAACTTTCAGATACTCAGATTTACTACTGTGCATAACTGCAGAAGTTTTGTCAATTGCAACAATGTATCACCTCAGTTTCAAAGTACACAATGTGATGCTGAAAGGCCTGACATGTATATTGCTATACTTCCTGCCCTTTTTCAGTGAGTGATGTATAACGGCCGCCCTGTTCTTCTGAAAGAAATGTCATATAAAGCTCCATGACATTTAGGAGGATATTTCTAATATAACCATCACACGACCGTATTTAAAAGTGTTAAAGACTGTACTACTAAATTATAAAATTGAGGGCACAGCAGATCAAACTCAATTTTTTTCGGGAAAGCTACGTGAACAGGGTTAGCAATTTCCAGCACATGCCTTATACCGGAAAACATTGTGTATTGTTTTTTTTTTTTTTTAAGAACTGCAATATTCAAGGTATATGGAAGGTGAAATACCGCCGTACTGCGAGGAGAATATACTAATAAAATTTCAAAACAGGTGAGTGCTGGCTGGTGTGAATATTAGCGAACCATCAGTTTGGTAAGTCATGGTTGCAAACATGAATTATTTACAGAAAAATTTGAGCACTGAAAATTTCTGTGACCGCGTGAGGTCATCCCATTGCTCTGCAGAGGCCACGGAAATGAGTTGATTTAAAGAAGGGTAGCACTTAAGCAGCCCAATGAAGATTCTGCTGAAAACTCGGAGCTGAAATCTGTCTTTCATCCAGGAATAATACTGTTACTGTTTTTGCAGGAAATGATCCGCAGCTACTGTACTGTCCCGACAGTACTTCGTGGAATTCATTTTTTGTGGAAATGAGTGTCAGAGTCCTCACTCGACGGACGCAGAGCGGTTTGTCCATTTTGAGCAACGTGTCTATCGCCTGTCTATCGCCGCTGACAACCGCTGACGTGCCATCAGTCAAAGTGGGGAACGTAACTGTCACAGAGCGAGCAAATCCAGTGATTTATAGGCGAGTGATGGACGCAGGAATGATATGGAACAGCGAAAGAGGTCACTAGTACCATCAGGCCACGAGTGCACAATCGGACAAACAGCAGAAATTATGTACACTTCATATTCAAAAACCTAACACCACAATAATATTGTATAAATTTCATTTCTCGTGTGGTTTCAAAGTTTGTATTTTACCTTAACTATAATACAGTTAAAACTATGTGCTGGACCGAGACTCGAACTCGGGCCCTTTGCCTTTCGCGGGCAAGCGCTCTACCAATTTTTTTTTTTTTTTTTTTTTTACTTTTTTTTTTTTTGAGTGAGGGTTTTTTTTTATTTATTTATATGAAGGAAGGTAGGAGAAACAGAAACCTTTATTATTCACAAAATAAACATAGTACGTCCTGTCACATGATAACTGTTCTGGAAGGATCCTTGCTGCCGTCCTACCATGCAGCATGAAATAACAACAAAATCGAAGTGGGGCCACCTCCGGCACCCGAAAGAAAAGTATTTTGGATATGAAAACAAAATTTGAAATACATCCATTTGATAACTGTTCAAGCGCGAGTTTTTCGCAAGTCGCATACTCGCATAGTGTTCTTAGTCGATCACTTTAACTTGGTCGGTTTCACAAGACAGCACCGCCGCTCATCTTCGCGCACCCGGCACACCCCAGGTATATGGCGGGTCCTCAAAAACCGTTACTAGGAAATTGGCATACCAATCCTTGTACTTTTGCAGCCGTAATAGTTTTGTGTGTCCATCTTGCAAGTATTGCCAGTAATCCAGGACGTTCAGTAAGTTCATACGTGTGTCTCTATAGATGTAATGGACCGTCATACCTGTGATCCACGCCACCGCGTTCGTCTTATGACGCGGAAAATACGTTTCCTCTGGAAAAAATACTATGTCAGAAGAGACTGCTGTATAGATAGTGCGCCGCATGAACGCTATTATCTTTCTTGCGAGAGTCCAGACAGCCAATGCCTCGCCGCAGACCAGCCGATGGTCGTCCGTATCCAGCACGCCGCATTGCTGACACAAGGGCGAATCCGCCAAATGTAGTGCGTACTTTTTATCATTTGTAGGGTATTTTCGGTTGACGACAAGGTACCATGTTGATCTGACTGATGTAGGTAGGTGGGGGTGGTGGACCGTGCGCCACACCATGTGCCAATTAACAGCTGGATGTTTGCGTTCCACCCTATTCCGGGTGATCTGTCGAAGAAGCAGATGGTACACGTCCTTCGATGTCGACTGTCGGGTCGTCGGTAAACGCTCTCGAACGTAACTGTGTTCCACGATGAACGTGCGCACATACGTTAAAGGGGGCGATATATGGCCGACACTGACTGGAGGAAGATGCGATGTTGGTACGAGTTCTTCGATGATCGTCCCCGTAAGCGAGTGGTTCCTGTTGCGCCACCGTTTGAGCATAGTATTAATAAATATGGCACGCGCCTTCTCGTGCACGTTCACTAAACCAACGCCCCCCTCTCGCGCTGGGAGGGTAAGCGTGTTGTACTGTACCTTAAAGAGTTGTCCCAGGCACACATAGTACCCAAAAGCCGCCTGAATCCTCATAGCCATCGTACGCGTCAAGGGGAGAAGGTGTGTCAGGTGGCACATCATGGGCGCGAGATAAAGGTTGACAAGTAACACTCGCTGCAGCATATCCATCGACCGTAGGGCGTTTAGTCGTACTGCCGTGCGGACTCTGAGTAACAGTCTTCGGTAGTTGTCCGCAGCCGTTCCCGCTGTCTCTTTATGAAAGGTGATACCCAAACAGCGAAGGGTTTCCACCGCAGGTAAGGGTCCTTCCGTTCCTGGTTCTAGGCCACGCCCCACATGCATGAATTGTGATTTTCGGTAGTTGACCACACTTCCAGCTGCCATCCCATACGTCTGTAGCCAATCCAGTGCTGTTTGAGTCTCCCTCTCATTCCGTACGAGGAACACAATATCATCCGCATATGCTCTGCATTTGAATGATAAATGCCGTAGGGAGATCCCGGTAAGACGGCGGCGAAGGCCTGCGAGGCACGGTTCTAAGGCAATCGCATAAAGGAGGATCGACGAGGGGCAACCCTGTCTCACTGATCTTAAGATCTTAAAATACTCAGTTCTCCCTCCGTTGACCACCATCGCTGATCTGGCGCCGTGCAACAGCCGCATCACAGCATTGGTCAGTAATGGCGAGACACCCATCCTATTCATCACCGCCGCGAGGTACACATGATCCACGCGATCAAAAGCATGATCGAAATCTACAGCAACCATCGCCCCCCGGAGGCGGCATGCAGCCGCGAGGGCGACGACGTCACGATAGTCTCCCAAGGCTGTGTGGATATTACTGATGCCGCCAAGACAAGTCTGATCGGCATGTATTCGATGCTCCAGCGACTTTTTGATACGACTTCCCAGGATGCGCATGAAGATCTTGTAGTCACTATTAAGGAGGGTCAAGGGGCGATAATCACAAGGCCGTTTGCCACCACGGGGCTTCGGTATCGGTATCATGAGTCCTTCCGTGAACTGAATGTGAACCGGTACTTCTTGCCGCAGAAGCTCATTAAACATACATAGCCACATCGGTGTCATAATGGTCACGAAGGCACGGTAAAATTCCAACGGGAATCCATCTGGACCTGGGGACTTGTTGCAAGCACCTCGTGTAATCGCTTCTTCCAGCTCTTCACACGTAATTTCGGATAACCCGTCTGCTTCCCCGTTCACAGTCGTCGCGTCAGGGATCTCTTCCAGGACGTTCCCCAGCTCCCTCTGACCCTCCCCGTTGCTCGCATAGAATCTGCTAAAATGATCCGTGAACGCCTGTGCTATGCCCCTTTGTGTTGTATAACGACGTCCATCGCCGAGATCGATCTCATGTATTAAATTCCTGCGTCTTCTTCGTCTTTCCTTTATCACGTAATGCATCGAGGGAACCTCGTTGGGCAGGAAATCCTGCGACCTCGCGCGTATCATCGTACCTGCCATCCTCTGCGTCGCAAGTTGTACCAGCTTCGCCTTAACTCGGTGGACGGCCGTCTGGCGTTCTGGTGTAGGTGGTTGAGCTAACAGTTCCCGGAGAGCCGTAAAGTAAAACTCAGTGGTCGTGCGCTGCCATTGAGAAACCTCCTTCCCATAACCTATTAACGTCCTCCGTAAAGCTGGCTTCGCGCACTCGATCCACCACTGCAGGATAGAACCGAAAGAATTTCGTCGACGGAGGCAGCCATGCCACGCGTCCTCCACCATGCGTCGGCATTCTGCATCTCGCAGGTGGGAGACGTTCATCTTCCAATTACCCCTCCGTCTCCACACCTGCTGTCTATCAAGGTTAACTGTACAAATGTATGCCTCGTGGTCTGTAAACGCTGTCGGCCATATTTCTGCGTCCACCGTCGACACTGCTAACGCCCTTGAAACGTAGATTCGATCCAAACGGCCCGCGGAGTGGCTAGTAAAAAATGTATATCCTGGTTGGTTGCGATACTTCAGGTCCCATGTATCGACTAATTCCATCCCGTTGATCAGCTCCCTAAGTTCTCGGCTAGTAGTATAGTTAGGTTGTTGGTCCTTTCTGTCAAGCACACAATTAAAATCTCCGCCGAGTATGCAACCATCGTATCGTCCCTGGAACAACGGTGCAACCTCATGGGCGTAAAAATCTGCTCTGTCCCTTCTCTTATCCGAACCTGACGGTGCGTATATGTTGATCAAACGTATTCCTCCTATGGTCACGGCCGTACCACGGGCAGAAGGCAAATACTCTACTTCGTCTGCACGTATCCCTTCCTTTAATAGTATAGCTGTACCAACGCCTCTCTCGTCACACGGGGAACAGTAAATGTCGTAACCGTAAAAGTCCGAGGGGGGAAGTACCCGAACTTCTTGTAATAGTGCGATGTCTAAATCCGCAGCCTTTATCATGTCACTGAGCATCTTGATTTTCACCGGCGTCCCAATGCGATTGATGTTAACAGACCCTATCCGATAAGCTTGGTGCATGGCGGTCAACGTAGATAGGGTACCGTACGGTCGCTAATTTTGCCGTACATAGGCTGCTGTCGGACTAACGTCCCCCGCCGTCCCCTCATATAGTCTGCCATTATTCCGTGCACCCTGCCGGTCTTACACCGGGAGAGTGCGTAGGAGCAGTTCCTCCGGCATCATCTGTTCCCCAAGGGGGTGGCTCTTCTGACCAGTCCCCTAGTGTCCCATCGTTGTCGTGCGATGCAGGCGCCGTAGCCTCCTCAGTAGCCTGTTGCCGTCTATCGAGCTCCTGCGCTGTGTCTGGAGCATCGTCAGCAGTAGGTCGTGCCGCCGTCCCGCTGGCCACCGTTGCATCCACGCGAGGTAGTTCTTCTGTATCCATGGTCGTCTGTTCTGTACCCGTAAACTTCTCAGAATTATCTACTAGATCAGAGTGATCGTTCTCCACCGTGAGGCGGCGCTTCTTCCGGCGTTTTGGTGAGCGCTGTTTACGTTGCCGGGCCTCAGAATCAGAGGTCAGCATGGTTTCCAGTTGTTCGTGGGGGACGTCAGAATCGTGCGCCGTCGTATTTTCGACGTCTCCAAGTGCCTTATCTGAAGGGGCCTCAAGCGGCACCGAAGAGAGGGCGTCCTGTGACTGCTGCAGGCGGTCCAGCGCAACGTCGTCTTTCTGTGGCTCGCCACGATCCGCCGCTGTCTGTGTGTTCTGGTACGCGTCTGTCTCGCGGCCCACGTCATCGCGTAATGCGGCGACGTAAGTCATGGGGAGCACAGTCGGATGCGGGGTGAGGGGTGGATCATCCCGTGGCAGCTGTAATAACCTTCGTTGAGCACACTCAGAACGTATGTGTCCCTCTTTCCCACATCCAGAGCACGTCCTTGGTTGTCCGTCGTAAATGACAATCGCCCTACAACCGGCGATGTACAAGTATGACGGAACGTGTTTTCGGAGTTCAATTCGTATTTGTCTGACGCCATTGAGGACAGGATACGTCTTGAAGCTCGCCCATTTTTCAGCCACGTGGGATAGGACCGTTCCGTAAGGACGCAGGGCGTCTGTCACCAATTCTTCTGGCACTTCGAATGGAAGCTCAAAGACGCGGATCGTTCTGAGTCCCATGCCGGCGTGTTCAACTGTTACCGCTCCAACATTCCCGTCCGAATGACAGAAACGAAGTCCTTGTCTGTGTCGAAGTAGTAGTTCGTCACATGCCGCTTCATTTATAAGCTTGACATAAACCACGCTGCTGACTATAGATAAGTGGATTCCAACTAGAACGTCAGGTTCGATTTTCACCTCGTCCCGTAAATAACGTCCGATCTCGTAAGCCTTCGGTCGAGCATATTCGTTAACAAAACTAAATTTCAGTGTCGATTTGCGGAAGGACAAGGCCATGATTCGTTCTATGTATTACCGCGACACACCGCTACACACGTAACGTAAACACCTCTCGCGCAGACGTGCGGCAGGGACGTAAACACCGTCCGAACCGCTGCGCCGCCGAAGGCTGACTGCCAATTGAGCTACCCATGCACGACTCACGCTCTGTGCTCACAGCTTTACTTCTGCCAGTATCTCGTCTCCTACCTTCCAAACTAGTAAAGCTGTGAGGAGGGGGTGTGAGTCGTCCTTGGGTAGCTCAGTTGGTAGAGCACTTGCCCGCGAAAGGCAAAGGGCCCGAGTTCGTGTCTCGGTCCGGCACACAGTTTTAATCTGCCGGGAAGTTTCATATCAGCGCACACTCCGCTGCGGAGTGAAAATCTCATTCTATAATACAGTTAGTTTCTTGTTTCATATAATTTAAATACGAAATTCTGATATTTGTTTATTTCCATTATTTCATTCAGTTGTTTTGTACACATATTATGAGAAACTTCAGTTATTGCTATACATCTACATCTTCAACCCAAGGACATCATACACATAAGCCCGAGGTAGGATTCGAACCTGCGACCGTAGCGGTCGCGCGGTTCCAGACTGAAGCGCGTAGAACCGCACGGCCACTTCGGCCCGCTCAAATGCCGGCTCTGTAAATTTTTTGGCAATAGCATTCCTCGACAGAAACGTCGCCTTCCCTCGAGGGATTCCCATTTGAGTTCCTGACCATCTCCGTAACACCTCCGTGTTGTTCGACCCTAACGGTAACAAACCTAGTAGCCCACTCTTGAATTGCTTCGATGGCTTTCTTTAATCCGACCTGCTCGAGCACTATGCAAGTACAGATCGCACCGGCGTCCTACATGCGGTCTCTTTTGGAGATGAACCACACTTTCCCAAAATTCTCCCAATAAACCAAAGTCGACCAGTCGCCTTCCCTACCATAATCCTACTATGTTCCTTCCATTTTATATCGCTTTGCAACGTTACGCTCAGCTATTTAACCGACGTGACTCTGTCAAGCAGGACACACTATTGCTGTGTTCAAATAACACGGATTTGTTTTTTCTACTTATCCGCATTAAGTTGTTCTGCATTTAGAGCTAGATGCAACTCATCACACCAACTAGAAATCTTGTCCAACTCATCTTGTGCCCTCCTACAGTCACTCAACTTCGACACATTGCCGTACACTACAGCAAACAACTGCAGATTGCTGCCCAACCTGTCCGCCAAATCATTTACGTGTATAGAGAATAACAGCACTCCTATCACACTTTCCTCGGGCACTCCTGACGATACCCTTATGTCTGATGAATATTCACCGTCAAGGGCAACATACTGGGTTCTGCAACTTAAGAAGTCTTCGAGCCACCTACATATCTGTGGACCTGTTCCATATGCTCGTATCTTCGTTAACAGCCTGCAGTGGGGCACAGTGTCAAATACTTTCCATAAATCTAGAAGTATCCATAGTTCAGCAGTACATTATCTGAGAAAAGAACAAGATGAATTTCGTAAGAGCGATGCTTTCTAAAACTGTGCTGATCCGGGGACGTAAACTTCTCGGTTTCGAGAACATTTATTATATTCGAACTGAGGATATGTTCAAGGACTCTGCAGCAAAACAATGTTAAGCATTTTGGTGTGTAATTTTTCGGGTCCGTTCTTTTGCCCTTCGTATATACAGGAGTCACGTGCGCTTTTTCCCAGTGGCTTGGAACTCTGCGCTGGGCCAGAGATTCGCGATAAATGCAAACCAGGTAAGGGGCCAACGCTGTAGAGCACTCTTTGTAAAACCGAACTGGAATTCCATCTCTACCTGGTGACTCGTTTGTTTACAACTCTTTCAGTTGTTTCTGTATACTAGGGATGCTTATTACGTGTCGTTCTTTCGGGATTATGTTCGATGTTCAAATGATGGTATGTCTGTACGATTCTCCTGCGTGAATGATTTCTTTATCTGTTATTGCTCTTTACATTGTACAGACACACGTTGTTAAAAACAGCAAGAGAAATGTAGGAACAGGCACTGTCTATGTGTGGGAACATTCCACATGCAGCTCACTTGCCGCCGGTAGGATTCCAACCTTCCATAAGCAGGTGCAGGATAATGCCGTTTCTCGCAACAACTGTATACCAGCTAGAAATTTCTTTCATTCAGTTTGAACTACAGGAATATGTGAGATAAAAATTCACCAATTCATGCCCCAAGCTAACACCTGCCAAAAAGGTAACTGTATTGCTTATTTATGCTCAAACTAGAGGTTTCCGCATTGGTCGTTGAAAGACGTGTGAAATAATGTTGTAGAGTTCATATTACAGTTACAATGCCGGAATTTTCGACATAGGAAGTGGATGAGTTAAGATGCTGAGTACTGGTTCAGATCACGGAATGGCTTTAATGTGTTTTATGTGTTTCAAACCGACACAGATGCCGTGACTACAAGGTCGTGCTAGATTACTATTGGCTCGCACCAGGCTGCATACAACGTAACTATTCTAAGAATCGCGAAAAGGTCTTCCTTTTGAATGAAAGGTGAAAATACTGGCAAAAATTCGGTATATTCTGAGAATTACACGTTCACTGCCAAGCCCGTACTAAACCTAACAAAGTCATGCACAAACCGTTTCATTCGCGATAGCAATTTTATGGTAACGTATTTCCCGAAATCTGAACAGCTAATAAGCACGAATTGTTCTTAAATAAAAATGCTCGCAACAGTATTAAGTTTATTGGTGCCTAATGCACTCAAGTTTTTAGTCATCGATGTGCTCAATATGCACGCTGAATTTCTCTTTTCTCATACACAAAGTTACTTAAAAATTCCGTAATTTCTAAAAAAACACACCGTGCTAAATATGCCTTCACTTTAATACACCTTTGGAACATGTAGCACAACTAAAACCGGCAAATTATAACTTCCTTCGGAGTCACACAACACACGACCGTGCCATGGAAAGGATGGGCTCCGACTACTTAGACTGCCGTAAGCGTTCTATATCTTCAAGAGAAAAGACGCACGAAGAATACGTCGTTCTGATTGGCTAGTTTTCTTTAAGGCCAATAGAGAAACAATACTCTCATGCGCTAGTCTGCGCTTTTCATGACTAACCAATCAACAAATAATAAACTTCCGAACTGTACTGTTTCCTGAGTTACATATGTAACATTCTGACGTTTTCTTTATACTTTATGTTATTAACTATTTTCATTTACACTCGAATTAGCTTTCTCTTTTACCATAAATTTACTTAACATATAATGATACAAAATTCCCCATTTTCTGCATTCACACTCTTAAAGATTTCTCATGCTAGTTCGTACAGTGTTTATCAGTAGAACAGTGATCTACATATTTTCTTTAGACCACATTCGCGCACCATTCACACTACTAAAAGCATATACAAAACTGTACAAACATAAATAAACAAAAAAGCCAGAAGAAATAAACAGAACAACTCACAGAAACAATCTCTTGACCTATTTCATGAATGCCTCTGTCCGTTGCTGTCCTCTAGAAGATGGAAATTAGAACTACGTACGGGATTCGTAAAAGACATTTGCGAGACAATTCTCAGAGCATGTGCTTCGATAAGTGCCGAAGTGATAAGGAATACCACTCAATCCCTGATAAGAAGATTGCAGCACTGCAATGATACCAATGGTCATCAATTCGAACACCTTCTGTAAATGGACGTTCATGCCACCTTTGTGACCTTCGCTGACCTTCAAAGACCTTACTGTTACACGTCATTGTATTCGGCTCAATAGCCGCTATCAGGAAACAAGTACCAAACTATAGCAACCCACTTAAAAAAAAAGTTGACCTTCATATCTCTGACGCGATCCATCTAGCAACAAAAAACCAACGTCATATTATGGCCCCCGTTGTTCCATGCAACACTGCAGGCGGCTACACGGGTAGCAGGGGTTGTGTGGCGTGGACTGGGCGTTTTTTTAGGTTAGATGGCCTGGGGCAAGTACAGAAATGGCAACAGCCTCAAAGGGCGCGGGGCAAAGTCAGGACATGCGGGGACCAAGCAGCAATCGCTATTGTAATTGTAAACTGTCGAAGCTGCGTTGGTAAAGTACCGGAAGTTCAAGCGCTGATAGAAAGCACCGAAGCTGGAATCGTTATAGGTACGGAAAGCTGGCTGAAGTCAGAGATAAATTCTGCCGAAATTTTTACAAAGGCACAGAAGGTGTTTAGAAAGGATAGATTGCATGCAACCGGTGGTGCCGTGTTTGACGCTGTTAGTAGTAATTTATCCTGCAGTGAAATAGAAGTGGATAGTTCCTGTAAATTATTATGCGTGGAGGTTATACTCAACAACCGAGCAAGGTTAATAATTGGCTCCTTTTACCGACCTCCCGACTCAGTTGCATTAGTGGGAGAACGACTGAGAGAAAATCTGGAATACATTTCACATAAATTTCCTCAGCATGTTATAGTCTTAGGTGGAGATTTCAATTTACCAGATATAGACTGGGACACTCAGATTTTTATGACGGGTGGTGGGGACAGAGCATCGAGTGACATTACACTGCCGGCCGTAGTGGCCGAGCGGTTCTAGGCGCTACAGTCTGGAGCCGGGCGACCGCTGTGTGTGTTGTCCTTAGGTTAGTTAGGTTTAAGTAGTTCTACGTTCTAGGGGACTGATGACCACAGCAGTTAAGTCCCATAGTGCTCAGACCCATTTGAACCATTTGACATTATACTAAGTGCACTATCCGAAAATTACCTCAAGCAATTAAACAGAGAACCGACTCGTGGAGATAACATCTTGGACCTACTGATAACAAACAGACCCGAAATTTTCGACTCTGTAAGCGCTAACAGGGAATCAGTGATCATAAGGCCGTTGCAGCATCCCTGAATAAGGTAGTAAATAGGAATATAAAAAAAGGGAGGAAGGTTTATCTATTTAGCAAGAGTAAAGGAGGCAGATTTCAGACTACCTAACAGATCAAAACGAAAATTTCTGTTCCGACACTGACAATGTTGAGTGTTTATGGAAAAAGTTCAAGGCAATCGTAAAATGCGTATTAGACAGGTACGTGCCAAGAAAAACTGTGAGGGACAGGAAAAACCCACCGTGGTTCAACAACAAAGTTAGGAAACTACTGCGAAAGCAAAGAGAAGTTCACTGCAAATTTAAACGCAGCCAAAACCTCTCAGACAAACAGAAGCTAAACGATGTCTTAGTTAGCGTAAGGAGGGCTATGTGTGAAGCGTTCAGTGAATTCGAAAGTAAAATTCTATGTGCCGACTTGACAGAAAATCCATGGAAGTTCTGGTCTTACGTTAAATCAGTAAGTGGATCGAAACAGCATATCCAGACACTTTGGGATGATAATGGCATTGAAACAGAGGATGACACTCGTAAAGCTGAAATACTAAACACCTTTTTCCAAAGCTGTTTCACAGAGGAAGACCGCACTGCAGTTCCTTCTCTAAATCCTCGCACGAACAAAAAAAAGGCTGACATCGAAATAAGTGTCCAACTGAAACCACTCAACAGAGGAAAGGCCACTGGACCTGACGGGACAGCAATTCGATTCTACACAGAGTACGCGAAAGAACTTGCCCCCCTTCTAACAGCCATCTACCGCAAGTCTCTAGAGTCTAGAGGAACGGAAGGTTCCAAATGATTGGTAAAGAGCACAGGTAGTTCCACTTTCCAAGAAGGGTCGTCGAGCAGATGCGCAAAACTATAGGCCTATATCTCTGACATCGACCTGTTGTAGAATTTTGGAACATGTTTTTTGCTCGCGTATCATGTCATTTCTGGAAACCCAGAATCTACTCTGTAGGTATCAACATGGATTCCGGAAACAGTGATCGTGTGGGGCCCAACTCGCTCTATTTGTTCATGAGGTTCAGAAAATATTAGATACAGGCTGCCAGGTAGATACCATTTTCCTTGACTTCCGGAAGGCGTTCGATACAGTTCCGCACTGTCGCCCGATAAACAAAGTAAGAGCCTACGGAATATCAGACCAGCAGTGTGGCTGGATTGATGAGCTTTTAGCAAATAGAACACAGCATGTTGTTATCAATGGAGAGACGTCTACAGACGTTAAAGTAACCTCTTGCGTGCCACAGGGGAGTGTTATGGGACCATTGCTTTTCGCAACATATATAAATGACGTAGTAGATGGTGTCGGAAGTTCCATGCGGCTTTTCGCGGATGATGCTGTAGTATACAGAGAAGTTGCAGCATTAGAAAGTTGCAGCGAAATGCAGGAAGATCTGCAGCGGATAGGCACTTGGTGCAGGGAGTGGCAACTGACCATTAACATAGACAAATGTAATGTATTGCGAATACATAGAAAGAAGGATCCTTTATTGTATGACTATATGATAGCGGAACAAACACTTGTAGCAGTTACTTCTGTAAAATATCTGGGGGTATGCGTACGGAATGGTTTGAATTTGGATGATGATATAAAATTAATTGTTGGTAAGGCGGGTGCCAGATTGAGATTCATTGGGAGAGTCCTTAGAAAATGTAGTCCATCAACAAAGGAAGTGGCTTACTCGTTCGACCTATACTTGAGTATTGCTCATCAGTGTGGGATCCGTACCAGGACGGGTTGTCGGAGTAGATAGAGAAGATCCAAAGAAGAGCGGCGCGTTTCGTCACAGGGTTATTTGGTAAGCGTGATAGCGTTACGGAGATGTTCAGCAAACTCAAGGGGCAGACTCTGCAAGAGAGGCGCTCTGCATCGTGGTGTAGCTTGCTGTCCAGGTTTCGCGAGGGTGCGTTTCTGGACGAGGTATCGAATATATTGCTTCCCCCTACTTATAACTCCCGAGGAGATCATGAATGTAAAATTAGAGAGATTCGAGCGCACGGAGGCTTTCCGGCAGACGCTCTTCCCGCGAACGATACGCGACTGGAACCGGTAACGGAGGTAGAGACAGTCGCACGTAAAGTGCCCTCCGCCACACACCGTTGGGTGGCTTGCGGAGTATAAATGTAGATGTAGATGTAGATTTGTCCCACAAACGTTTCAGCTCCTGTCACACTTTCGGAGTTAATCTCGGTGGCAATAGTGAGTGACTCGCCCTGTATTCGGAGGTAGTTATCGTGACGCCTGACAGATTCAGCAGTGATTTGGAGCCTGTGGGGTTGTTTCGTTACGTACTTCGCGCATTCATCCGTTTCTATGTTGCACTAGAGGTCTCATCTTACAAAACATTAATTCATTGATAAAGAATCTTAGAAGGTGTTTTGCGATTTTCATGAAGAATATTGTATGTTTTAAATAGATTTCATCGAAGCACACAGAGGGAAGACAACATACGCCGGCACTAATCGGTCACAGAAGCCGCTACGTGTTCCCGCAGCGATACTGAGTAACCGACTAGCGACTGACGATGTACTTCCCCCTTCCTTACGTTAAGGTGACGTCACCACTCGACGAAGAGTACTTGATTGCAGAAACAACTGCCAAATACGCGCTGAGCTATGTTTTGCAATCTTAAGAGCAGAGCAGACCTTCATGTATACTTCATTGTTTCTTATTTTGACTGCTTAAAAATATACTGTCAATCTAGAAGTTTCATTTTATAACAGAAAATGCCACGCTATCCAACCAGTATGTGATATCCAATACAGAGGAAGATACGTATGCTACTGTCGACGCATCTAGTTTCTTAATGTATAGAACACTACGGGAAATGGAATATTAAGAATGTCTGTATATATTCGTTGCTTGCTTGTTTCTCTCTGAAACTAATGGTATAGTCATTTCCAAGTGAATTAGTAGCGTGGGTGATGCAAACGGAACCTAAATACACTAAAGGCTCTTAAAATTGTGACGTCCGCAGCGATAGTAAATATCGATATTTTACTTATCGTGTGTGTGTATGCACTACAGCAGGAGGAGCTCATAATTAAGTTTGTAGGTGATTTGGGCGCATAAACGGCGCGACATTGGCTAAAGCCCTGAAAGTACCGCCAATTCGGCGTCCTCCGCCATTCTGGAAGCAAGCGGCTACAGTAGCGCTATGGATGGAACTGGTAAACCCTCATGTGGAAGGAGGTCAACGAGACTACATGAGGATGCGATACCCTAGTGCGTATAGTAAACAATGAGCTGCAGTTTTCAATTTTTCTTGGGTACTACTGGAAATATAAAAGGAATAAGATGACGATTTTCGTAAGTCCCTCACTGAAATCAAGGCATTTAGTTTTGCTCATAATACGGCTAAAACTTCCTAGCACTTACATTTGTGATAACTAATATCACGTCTACACGTAATGGCATTATGTGTGATACCCATACAGTTTCTTTAAGGGAGATACTTGGGAACTGTAGACCACATTGAAGCACAACAACATACTTCTGTTTAGAAATTACCGTCTTCAGTATTTCTATTTCTTTTGCACATTACAACTTTTTTGCATCTACGTAACACAAATACTCAAGAATACAGGAAACAAATTGTCTGCTTGGTGATTGCCTCTAAAATATCCTTACGGCATTTCTCATGTCTCTAATTTTACTACCACGTTTTGCAGTGGCCATACCTGCTTGGCGGCCATATTCCCTGAAAGAAATACACACTCCTTCGTCAAAATACATGTTCAATTTCCTCCGTGACAGAGTGGCGAGACGGAATTTTATCAGGGCGTTTCTTAGCTGCTTTACATGCATCTCCCTTCAGTACTTGAAGCAACTTCGATTTCAAAATCTGTTTTTCATTGGCGCGGAAAACTTTTTCTGCCATTTCGACCATGTTTAACGCTGCTTCCGATAAACATTCTAAGCTGTCGTCGGTGGTGTAATTTTGAGTTCGGTTAGTCTATGTACTCATTCTCTTTGAGAGCTTCCACATGGCAGTTTTTCCCTTCCTCCAGTCGATTTACTTAAACCACTGGGAAATTACGTCTATAAAATGCGCATTTGACGCAGCAGAACCTTGAAGTACCTGTACTTCCACTGCATGCTTAAATGCTGCTGAAACGCCATGATTTAAAAGTGCTTAAGCGGGGCCAACTTTTATTTTATCATAACGCGAAGGTCTCGTTATATTTTCTCGTGGGTTGCAAGCAATGTTCAGTTTCTTTCTGTTTGTCAAATTAACACAGCTTTATAACATACTCAGTGGAAGCAGTAGTGAGTGGCAAATTATTGTCTTCCGTGACTTGTTAGGGAAGCATAATGTGGTCGGAAATTGTGATATGGTTTCGCAGATTCTTCAGATAAGTACTACATCAGGCATTAAATACAGTTTGTTAACACCGTTCTTGTGATTTGTCTGAACTTGATGAGTTTTAAAATGAAACTGATAAACGAAAATAAATATTAAAATGTAATGTGGAATTATAGCTGTTACATAAATTATTACGCGTAAAGTAAATTTAAGAAGACAGTAGTATTAAGCGAAGAGATCGGGGAGAAGAAAAATGAAAACTTGATTTGAACGATTATCGACCTTGCGAATGCTGCATTTGACGTCCAGTACGCTACCAATTACCCCAAGACTTTTGACAAGTTTCACGCTATGTAGCAGAACGTGCAAGTTAAATAATCCACAATGAGAGAAATGTTTCTGTATTTCACATTCTATAGCAGACTCAGGTGGAAATGTATCTTTCCTTCCCATTGGCTGCAACCAAATTTTGCATCTTTCCTCAATCCTTTCTGTGTTGTTGTCCGAAAAGCGAGCTGCCAAGCCAACGCCGGTGCCTCGCAACGGAACCTCAGGTAAACCTAGTCTCTGGCAGAAGCAACGACGAATGAGAGGCGTTGGCGTAGATACCCCCAGAAGAGTTCCCGTACGTCTTCGTATCAGCTCGCTTGCTGATATCCTACCGAGCGATTTCGCGCAGCGGTTAACACACTGGACTCGCATTTGGGCGAACGACAGTTCAAACTGGCGCACGGCCACCCTGATTTAGGTTTCCCGTGATTTCCCTACGTGCTGGGATGGTTCTTTTGAAAGGACATGGCTGACTTATCTTCCTCATCCTTCCCTAATCCGATGTGACCCATGACCTGATCGTTTGGCCCCCTCCCCCCAACCAACCAACTTACGTTCGAGCGCAGCTCCGCTCACCCCAATTAGCAGTCGTTGCCGAAGACTGCGTCATCGTCTCTCACCGAGCCGGCAGTGCTATAACTGTGTTAGACAGAACTCTGCACAAAAGTTTCTATTGAATTGTACCTGTGGGAAGAGACAAGTATCTAGTTCTGTATCAAGTCATACGCTAATATTGTGACAGTAATGCCTAACCACGATATTCCTGTAGGGAGGCATTGTTTATGAAGTATTTCATCTTGTTTAGGTTGTAACAAAGTGATCTAATATTTTGTATGTTTTAATACTGTAAGCATACTGTAGTGCGCTGCCTATCCAGTGTCCCGATAGTCGCCGGTCTGGCGAGCGCAGAGCCGATTGTAAAGTCGTGCTCACACTATTCCCTAATAACTGAACCTTTAGTTCTGTCACGGGAAAGAGCTAGGTACAACACAAAAGTGCCGTAAAATATGCTGATGTTACCCTCTGAGAGGATTTCAAAGTTCGACCGTGCGTGTGTCTAATGGAAAAGGGTATCGGACTGTTATTTCGAATTTTGTGAAGTTGACAGTAAACCAAACGGGCCTTAACCTTCGGAGTTAACAGAAGTGGTAAAATTATAAATAAATGAAAGAAAATGAGCGATCGTCAGCCTAATTAGGCACATTAATTTGGATATATATATTTGAAAAAAATGGATATTAGTTATTGAAGTTACTTTCGTTGAAATTTCCCTTTTAATAACAAACAGGATACAAACTGACGCAGTGCTCATTGTATTGTGTTTAGCAGCAGTTATCAATAACACACACACCAGTAAATTATGGGGAGCAAAACTGCACCGAACTCATATCAATGACGGGCACAATCAATAGCATTACTTAATCAAAATACTGAAACATCACTGCATGAAGTGCAGAACTAATTTTGGACATGTGGGGCTTCTGTCTTGACTCACATGAATAACTCAAATAAAGATGAATAACATCTTAAATACATTGTATAATCTCCTATGCATATAGCAGTTTTCCTTAGTAACAGTAATAGTTCGGCCGGCCGTAGTGGCCGTGCGGTTCTAGGCGCTACTGTCTGGAGCCTAGCGACCGCTACGGTCGCAGGTTCGAATTCTGCGTTGGGCATGGATGTGTGTGATGCCCTTAGGTTAGTTAGGTATAATTAGTTCTAAGTTCTGGGCGACTGATGACCTCCGAAGTTAAGTCGCATAGTGCTCAGAGCCGTTTTAGCCTTTTGAACAGTAATAGTTCATTTTTTTCCTAATAGGACGACAATGTGATGTGGACCCGTGAACTGGTATAGTTTCCCTAGCCAAAGTTCTTTGATTATTGCAAAAGTAAAAACTATCTCTTAAAGCTAATCATTCACTAAATTACTTTGCAAGGTAATAAAATGCCACACTGGGCTTAATTAACTTCAAAAGGAACCATTACTGGTAGATACCAAAAGTACACTATCTTTGAAAATGTGCATAACTTCACTTCTGACAGTACTACCGCATATTGGTTCAGTAAAGATTTATGTGTACTTCGACTTAAATCACCTGTGAAGCAGGTATTCTTGGCAATAATATTTATAAAATCTTCCACAGTAATCCTACAAAACTATATTTTATAATAAACTAAGTATACTTTAGCAAAAACCTATCCAACGTCACTTTTATGGTTTTTAGCCATTAAATAATTAATGTTTTCACTTTCCTATTGATTGATCTTTAAATTTTTGCACTTAAATTTCCTACCTTAACAATTTCACTTGGAGTAGTCCATAAACAAGGCATCTAAATTTTGCTCTTTAACTTTTCCTACTCCTTTTACTGTAGACAAAATATCACTTTTAAACACATGAGTGCCAGAATTGTTCATTTAAATCTAGATACTCAGTTTTAGTAGCACTTAGGTGAGGACCCTGCGTAGGTTCGTGATCAGGTTTGAAGTTATGGTTTCGAAGACGAATTGACGTTTTATGTGATTGTTATCGAAACAACACACAAATTAACTGGTCCATGCCAATATACATTACGTAACTGAATGTATGAAGTTTGTGAAGCATTGGCGAAGATTAGTGGCAGGCGATACGGCGGCCAACTGTACTCACGACTCTGGATGTGCGAATGCTCTATAAACTCTTTCCTTGGCGTCGCATTTTCAGCATATTAGAGCCATTCCATTATTCCGTTAATAACAAATAATAGCCAGATCCACATTCGAGGCAGATCCCTTTTAATGCAGCTTCCAATTGCCTCTCTTAGCACTGTCGAGGTGTGCCGTGCTAAGGCTAGCCACATACTGCATTTCGTTCACACAAAGAGGAGCTCAGTTCGACCGCTAAACCCACCTTTTTAATCACGCCATGCCACTTTCGTTGCGGAGGGACTTTCCTACAGAATTTACATGTGACAAATGCACGTGCACCAAGCATGAACCAGCTTTTAACAAACATATTTCTTTCGTAATCATATTCATATCACAATAATTTAAATTTCAACATATTCTTTTGCTTTTTTCGTATATACAGTACAAAACTGTAATTTTCTTGCCATACATCAAGGAGATCAAACAACACAGAATGCACACTTCATAAATTGCAGATACACAGTTACCTACTCCTAATCGATGTGTTACAAGCTACCGTGGTGCACGTACCATTCAGTGTCGATGACACCGCTGCAGAACACAAATTACACTAAACTTGTCGAAGTAACCAAACTTCTTGACACGTAAGTTGTACATTGCATACCAGTGTTCAGCGCTTAGTGTTCGTAATTTATTTGAGAATCATAATTCCGAGATCGTGTGTTGTGGCGGGAGAACAACAATCCAGTTGCGTCGAGATGGTTATGGGAAAAGCCAACTATACTGAACAATTATACGTGTGAACATTAAAACTGTGATAGAGAGGCGTACAATCGATTTGATCGAATATCACGAGCGTAGATACTTTTCGTGTGGATACAGTACTACAAAGTCAGCAAACAGCCGGGTCGCCATCACTCAGGCGTATGCTGGTGAAAATAAATTATAGCGGCAGTGTACTCTTCTGCACATATAGTAACCTGCTGGGACAGATTTGTGGGGTTGCGCTGCAGGCTTTCAACCGAGTAATTTACGTTTCGACAGCAGAATTCGTTACAATGCAACGACTACGTGGCTGAACTGCCTATGGACGATTACGTTTATTATTGTTATACTAATTGTGAACAGTGCAATTTCGTAGGGTTTAGGCAGGCGGTCGCAAAAAATTTACCCTTCGTCCTTGTGTTTATGTGACTTATGGAGAAGTGAGAAGACCAGTCATAATATAGTCGTTTATCCCCTGGGCGTCCTGCATCATCTCAGTCTCCTCCAGAAGTAAAACTAAGAACCCACAATTGGATCGACGAGTGTGGCTTCGTCCGGTACAACACTTTCGTCTTATGGCCACTCTAACGTCGTGCAAAACTCCTACTCTCCAGCCTACTCTCATGTACACTCCTGGAAATGGAAAACAGAACACATTGACACCGGTGTGTCAGACCCACCATACTTGCTCCGGACACTGCGAGAGGGCTGTACAAGCAATGATCACACGCACGGCACAGCGGACACACCAGGAACCGCGGTGTTGGCCGTCGAATGGCGCTAGCTGCGCAGCATTTGTGCACCGCCGCCGTCAGTGTCAGCCAGTTTGCCGTGGCATGCGGAGCTCCATCGCAGTCTTTAACACTGGTAGCATGCCGCGACAGCGTGGACGTGAACCGTATGTGCAGTTGACGGACTTTGAGCGAGGGCGTATAGTGGGCATGCGGGAAGCCGGGTGGACGTACCGCCGAATTGCTCAACACGTGGGGCGTGAGGTCCCCACAGTACATCGATGTTGTCGCCAGTGGTCGGCGGAAGGTGCACGTGCCCGTCGACCTGGGACCGGACCGCAGCGACGCACGGATGCACGCCAAGACCGT
Organism: Schistocerca serialis cubense; assembly: GCF_023864345.2. NCBI lineage: Eukaryota > Metazoa > Arthropoda > Insecta > Orthoptera > Acrididae > Schistocerca > Schistocerca serialis. The sequence continues at coordinate 22,513,431 of NC_064642.1, forward strand.
AGGATCCTACGCAGTGCCGTAGGGGACCGCACCGCCACTTCCCAGCAAATTAGGGACACTGTTGCTCCTGGGGTATCGGCGAGGACCATTCGCAACCGTCTCCATGAAGCTGGCCTACGGTCCCGCACATCGTTAGGCCGTCTTCCGCTCACGCCCCAACATCATGCAGCCCGCCTCCAGTGGTGTCGCGACAGGCGTGAATGGAGGGACGAATGGAGACGTGTCGTCTTCAGCGATGAGAGTCGCTTCTGCCTTGGTGCCAATGATGGTCGTATGCGTGTTTGGCGCCGTGCAGGTGAGCGCCACAATCAGGACTGCATACGACCGAGGCACACAGGGCCAACACCCGGCATCATGGTGTGGGGAGCGATCTCCTACACTGGCCGTACACCACTGGTGATCGTCGAGGGGACACTGAATAGTGCACGGTACATCCAAACCGTCATCGAACCCATCGTTCTACCATTCCTAGACCGGCAAGGGAACTTGCTGTACCAACAGGACAATGCACGTCCGCATGTATCCCGTGCCACCCAACGTGCTCTAGAAGGTGTAAGTCAACTACCCTGGCCAGCAAGATCTCCGGATCTGTCCCCCATTGAGCATGTTTGGGACTGGCTGAAGCGTCGTCTCACGCGGTCTGCACGTCCAGCACGAACGCTGGTCCAACTGAGGTGCCAGGTGGAAATGGCATGGCAAGCCGTTCCACAGGACTACATCCAGCATCTCTACGATCGTCTCCATGGGAGAATAGCAGCCTGCATTGCTGCGAAAGGTGGATATACACTGTACTAGTGCCGACATTGTGCATGCTCTGTTGCCTGTGTCTATGTGCCTGTGGTTCTGTCAGTGTGATCATGTGATGTATCTGACCCCAGGAATGTGTCAATAAAGTTTCCCCTTCCTGGGACAATGAATTCACGGTGTTCTTATTTCAATTTCCAGGAGTGTATTACTTGGGTCCAAAATGGCTGCCTTTTACCATGATGTTAAAGTGACCAATGGTAGCGATTACTTGTCGACAATACAGACATGAAAAGTTGTCACTACGTAACATATTAGGTACACAAAGCAGCCATCGCTGGCAACAACGATGGCTCTGACCCGCCTGGTCAGACAGTCGAGCTGAAGTGGGACGACAGGTTCGGATACGTCGTCCTTTGCTGCTTCAGTCTCTGCCAAAGTTCGGCAGTCGTAGAGACTGGCGACTGGTGCTGTGCCAGTCCTCAGATGTTTCCCATGGGTCTCAAAAACAGGACACAGTCTTAACTCATCATAAACGTAATGTCTGCTATCAAATATCAGACTACGTGAACCAGAGGTGAACGTGTTTTGTACCCAGAGCACGCCATACTGAGGTGCCCTGCTAAACCCGCAGGACAGGACGAGTAGTAGGAATTGTGGAAGGGGGACAGAATGAGCGGCTGTCAGTTACACTCCAAACATAACACTTTATTTAGTTGTCGAAACATTACAGAGCAACTTCTAAGCTTGACTGTCGACAGAAAACTTTAGTTCTAAAACGGCTGAAGGCCCATGAATTAAATACAACTGCAATAATTTATTTTATTGTATTTTATTTTTTTTTTTATTTTTTATTTATTTATTTATTTATTTATTTATTTATTTGAGACAGAAGGCTCTAGGCTTTAACTTTAAATAGTATTTAAGGCCAAGTGATGTAAGACTTGACTAGTCAGATAGATTAATTTTTTTTTAAAGCGGCTGAAGGCTGATAAATTTAAAACAACATAACTACAATAGCCTTTCAATAGTCACAAGGCCCAAGCTTTATGACCAATAAGAAACCTTACTCCAAAACGGCTGAAGGCCTTTGTTTGAAAAAAAAAAAAAATCTGCAACCAATTTTCCAAGGCAGAAGGCGCAAAGCTTTTAACCTTAAATAGTATTTAAGCGCAAGTGATGTAAGACTTGATAAGTAAGAAATCAAAATTTTAAAGCGGCTGAAGGCCCATCATTTTAAGAACAATACAACTACAATAAATTTTCAACAGGCAGAAGGGCCACAGCTTTATCTTGAAAGAATGTAATACTTGATAGGTAAGAACCTTAAAACTTAAAGCCGCTGAAGGCCGATGCGTTAAAAACAATACACTACAATAAATTTTCAACAGACAGAAAGCCCACAGCTTTATCTTTCAAAAGATAATACTTGATAAGTAATATCCATAAAATTTAAAGCGGCTGAAGGCTGATGCTTTAAAACAGTACAATAAATTTTCAACAGGTAGAAGGCCCAAGCTTTATCTTGAGACAATGTAAGACTTGCCCAATTTAGAAGAACTTACTTTTAAAACGACTGAAGGCCTTTGATTTTAAAAACACAATTACAAGCATACAAATTCCAACCATCGTCTATAAGCCATTAAAATACACAATTAAACGCCAACAAGAAAGGCCGTACAGGCAATGGCGCTCAGAACTTTCGAAGGGGCTCGGTCTGCCCTTGAAATCTTAACGTTGGCTTATGTGAGACAAGACGTCGGCCCAACTATACTCGATCCGCCAGCAACACAACCAAGAGACTGCCAGGAACCCACCGACAAGAGTACTTGTTAACCACCGACCAGTATACGAGAATTCCAAAGCCGAAACGTTACAGACATAGCCGGCCACAACCAAAAATACATTAAGCTGTCAAAAACTACACACCATGTTGGACAGCGTCAACAGGTGAGGAAAGGACACTGCCTGAATTTGCATCAGCGACCAGGGCAGGTAACCGGAACACTAACAGCCACAAGCCAGAAAATTCCGCTGGTGCACTTGAATTTCAAATCGACAAATATAGTTAATTCCACCACATGGCGGCTAAACCTTCACCAACTCGAACACTCGCTGTCGCTCCCAGGAATATCGCCAGCAGGGAATCACCAACCAAGGGGACATCATGAACAGACGTGGTTTCAGTAATTAAGTCACCACTCGACTTTCATGTCCTGGGTCGGTGAGCCACGAACCTCGTAGCACTCGGAACAGCCGCCACACACTCCGACACTGCACAGAGACCGCCAGCGGGCCCGGCCGACTGCGCCGCGCGGAGACTTGCTTGCTGATCCGCTCCAACCGACCAACTGACTGCCAGTACACCGACAACATTTAAAACAAGTTGTCACTGGAAATGATATCAGCTACACACACAGTTTGAGAAACACTTGCACGAAGACTTGAACGACACTCTGCAGTGGCTGTGCAATCACGAAGACAAATCGGGGGTCGATACACACACACGGCCAACCCATAAGCGATCGGCGACACAATTCACGCCGTCCTGTAGGACGACCTACCGACGATCCACCCTGGCTCGAGTGATGCGTGGCGGCAATGGTCGGGCGAGCCGTGGACATTCAGGCCTCACTGCTGCTCCAACCTGACTGGAGCCGCCTTCCAGCTCCACGACTGGTAGTTCGGAACTGCCTCCTGGCATGTTCCAGCTGGACTCCACGACAGACGACAACCAGGAAGTAATAGCAGTGAGGGCTGCAGCTGATGCTGCTGACAGGAAGACAAAGCTGCAACTCAGAGACAACAGAAATTGAAACTAATATAACGAGGTAGCTACACGAAAAAACAGGGTGTAAAATAAGAGATGGCACGGGTGTGAGCCATACACGGCTCACTTACCACCTTGCCAGTTGCTGGGCCAGTATGTTTACTCCTCAAGCCATCGTATAGCGCTTGGTGGAGGGTACCTTCTACCAGGGTAAAATAGCTATCTACTTGCCTCTGTAGGAGCCCTAATTCGTCTTAACTCATCTTCACGGTTCTTACTCTAAATGTACATTGGAAGGTGTAGAATACTTCTGCAGTCAGCTGCGACTGCCTGTTCTATAAATTTCCTGAACAGTTTCACCAACCGAGCGAGGTGGCGCAGTGGTTAGCACACTGGACTCGCATTCGGGAGGACGACGGTTCAATCCCGCGTCCGGCCATCCTGATTTAGGTTTTCCGTGATTCCCCTAAATCGCTCCAGGCAAATGCCGGGATGGTTCCCTTGATAGGGCACGGCCGACTTCCTTCCCTAATCTGATGAGACCGATGACCTCGCTGTTTTGTCTCTTCCCACAAACAACCCAACCCCCCCCCCCCCCCCCCAGTTTCACCAAAAGAACGCCGTCTTCCATCCAGGAATTACTATTTGAGTTCGCAAGTCATCTCCGTAGCACTCGCGTGATAGTCAAACCTATCGGTAGAAGATCTGTCAACACACCTCTGCACTGAATCAGTGTCATCCTTAAGCTCAGACTGATAGGGGTCCCAAACACTCCAACAGTACACGACAATGGATCGCACAATGGCGGATGCGCTCTGAAAAAGTACCCTCTCCCCGTTGCGTCCACACACGGATACCTGCGTGGTGAAGCTGTATATAGAACTGTGACTGGCCTGAAGACCCACCTCGAAAAATGTCGTCGTATAATTGTGGATCTGTTTGTCCACCCCATCTAGGGCTTCACCATATCAGTTAAAAGTTTCTTACATAAGGCCGATTTAAGTTCCTCAGATTTTGATGGTGTAATGACATTCCTATATTTTGCTGAGAATTCATCCACGGCGTTTGAATATTCGGCCCAAAGTCAGAGTTCTCCTTTAGGCATGCGTATACTGTTGGCAATAATTTTGTTGAAAAGATTATAACATACGGCGCTGCGTATGTGCGGTTTATTTTGTTCGTGTGCTGTCGTTCCATCAGAACTCTTTTGCAGCTCCACAGTCCAGAGGTCGGTTATAAGTCAATTGGTACTGGCAGCCTGGGAGGAGAACATACGTGACGTTAAAAGGAGTGTTTCGATTGTAGAAAGTGTTCAGGGTGTGTATAAATTAGCTATACAAAACTAACCTTTAATCGTGAGAAAGGTAAATAACTTACAGGAATGTTTGATTCAACACTGAAAGCAGTATATATTCAAGTTTTATTTACAACTGTTCAGTGGAGCTACCTTTGTTGCATGAAGAATGGCCCATCTGTAATCATTTTCCTGCCAAGTCCTAGGAAGTAGGTCTTGATGTATGGTGGCTATTGCTTGAGCTAGCCATTATCGCAAATCATCGACGTTTCCTTGAGGCAGTGGAACAGACACCCTGTCTGTAATGTAGCCCGATACACAGACGTCCACTGGGGTTAAATCACGTGATGCTGGTCGCCAGGATGTAGTTCCACCACGTCCAATCCAAGTCGCCAGACGCGACGACTGTTAGAATAACACACTCGCGAGTGCCACTTAGCGGGATCGTCGGGAACTAACATTGTTAGGTGGAAATAAATTTTAAGGTTTAATGCACTGAGTGCTTTACCAAACATTTCTGTAAGCTATTTACCCTGTTGACAATTAAAGATTGCTTTTGTACAACTAACTTATAGACGCCCCATATTTCGATATACCTCCAGGAATGCTAATTCTCAACTTACCTTTTTGATAGGATGTTTTAATTACAGCCCCTTCTTGGAAAGTTATTTGCAGAGTCCTTGTGGACGCTGACCGTGCAGTCCTTTTTTGGAAATTATTTGCAATCCAAAATTTTAATTTGCCTTTCCTTTCCACATCTTTTCTGAAAATATTAATAAAAACAATATATTCAGCATTATTTCAGTTTATCTGCAGTGTAAGCAGCCTAAAAAAAGTAAAAACGAAAAACAGTTTCCTCACGTGGACTCGAGCCCACAACCCTTGGATTGCCTTTCTCATTCAGCTGTGCCATCCGCCCCCTAGAATCCATTCTAACATATATGCTTCATGTCACGCCTGGCCCTCACAAGACAGGCTATATTTTGCTTAGTGCTCGGCCGTCTGGAACTCCCACTTTCATAACTTTCACTTCTGACCAGGCCCTGCACGTAGCGTAAATCTGGACGAAATCGCGCTGTTTCCTTGTCAGAGAGAGGCAGAGGACAGAGAGAAACAGAGAGGGAGAGAGATAGATAGAGAGAGGAAAGAAGAGGAGGGAGAGAGAGAGAGAGAGAGAGAAACAGGCTACAAAAGAAAATTGTTTTGTCAGAGACGTTGAAAATTAGGCAAGACAATACAGGAATGAGAGCCCATATTCTTGAAAGTTGTTAAGTATGCTAGCTGAAGTAATGGTACAGAGTATAGTGAATAATCGTAGCCAGGTCACTATCGCATTACAGAGATTGACACGACTAACGGCAGAGAGTAAATGCTCCCTTTACAGCGAACCACCAGTGACGCTGCAGAGCAACAAATTGAACAGGTGAGCGGCGCGCTGCAGCGGAGCGGCTGATGTAATTTGCGATGCGCGTGGTGGGGGGTCTGTCTGCCCCCCTGCCCCCAACCCTCATTACCCCCTGACAGATGTCGTTGCTGCTGCCAGAGCACTGTGCGGCGCGCAATGGCAAAAACTCTGACAGTGCGCCGCGCAGCGAATTTTATTCCAGTCCGCAAATACTCAAAACAGGGAGAATTTTTTGTGCTGCATTTCGTGGTTTCAGTCAGATGTGCAAGCACAGTACCGCTCAAAAATACCTAATATGTCTTAAAATATACTGCTGAAATATCCTATCCCTTTTTGGGGCTAAATATTTCATTCTGCAGCGGAGTATTTGCTGTAATTACCAAAATTACTGTTTGGTAGTGTTGGTACAGAACAAAAATGACGTGGTAAATAGTAGAATTACCGCTACTATTTGTAGCACTGGCAAAGAATGAAATATAAATTAATGTTTGAGAGAGAATCTGGGAGCCGACGACTTCTCTTTGTGTCTCGTTTGTTTGTTTTGCACATAATTAGAACCGCACATCGTCCACTGAGTGTTTTATATTCATACAAAACAAATATTGCATTTATAAGTAATAAAAATAAGTTAATCGAGTAACTTCTGCACCTTGATATCTCCAAAGCAATTACGTTTGATGCAAGCGCAGTTTACACTCACAAACATAAAAAATCTAGATAATTCAATTCAATTCAATTCAGTTCAAATGGCTCTGAGCACTATGGGACTTAACATCTGAGGTCATCAGTCCCCTAGACTTAGAACTACCTAACTAACCTAAGGACATCACACAAATCCATGCCCGAGGCAGGATTCGAACCTGCGACCGTAGCAGCAGCGCAGTTCCAGACTGAAGCGCCTAGAACCGCTCAGCCACAACGGCCGGCTTTTGTACAAAAGAGAACGTTTATCATCATGATGAGAGGAGAGTTTTCTATTGTTATTGACAAGTGGTAAAGTTGTTTAAGAGAAAGATAAACATGTTTTATATAGCCTCAACGAAGTACTGAAGCGATGTTTCATACGTATTCGTTTTGCGTTAGTTTTAATTTGAGAAAATTGTGTTTTCTGCGCTATATGTTAAATCTGTAACTTTTTAAATTTTTGCTACAACATACATTTGTTTCACGCTACAAATCAACGATTTTCGAATAAAACCTACCTTAAACATTGAAAATTTCAGTCTTACTATAAATATTGTTTATTTTTAAGTAACAGACAGGAGGATAACTACATTAAACAAGAATGTTCTATAGATTATGCGGCCCTTTATATATCCTAAGACAGCTCTGGACATATCAGCACTTCCGGTTTCTAGGGCAGACTAATACGGCACAGACTGCACATGCAAACAAAGGGATAGAAATGATGTAATGCCTGATAGGTATGGAACACATCTAATGCGCAGGTAACGCGCTTACGATCTTAGCTGACCAAGATTAAACACCAGTAATAATAACACTAATAATAATAATAAAAAATAAAAATAATCATAATAATGGCAAGCACCCGTATCATCTAACACAGCCACACATCGATCAAGACGCATCCAACACATGGCTACGAAAAGGCAATATATACAGTCAGACGGAAGGATTCATGATTGCAATACAGGATCAAACAATAAACACCAGGTATTACAGCAAGCATATTATTAAAGATCCCAATACCACAACAGATAAATGCAGACTATGCAAACAACAAATAGAAACAGTAGATCACATCACAAGCGAATGTACAATACTAGCAAATACAGAATACTCCAGAAAACATGACAATGTAGCAAAAATAATACATCAGCAACTTGCCATACAACATAAACTAATACAACAACACGTTCCCACATAGAAGTATGCACCACAAAATGTACTGGAGAATGATGAATACAACCATTATAACAGACAAAACAACACCACATAACAAACCTGACATCATACTCACCAATAAAAAGAATAAATTAACACAACTAATCGAAATATCCATACCCAATACAACAAATATACAGAAGATAACAGGAGAAAAAATTGAAAAATACATCCAACTGGCTGAGGAAGTCAAGGACATGTGGCATCAGGATAAAGTTGACATTATATCAATTACACTATCAACTACAGGAGTCATACCACACAATATCCACCAGTACATCTACGCAATACAGCTACATCCAAACGTATATATACAACTACAGAAATCTGTAATTATTGATACATGTTCAGTTACCCGAAAGTTCCTAAATGCAATGTAACATACACCGTACATTTAAAAGGAAGTAACGCTTGATCAAGGTCCACGTCACTTTCCATTTTTAACCAGACATAACGTCTGAGAAAGGAAAGAAATAATAATAATAATAACTGGCCAAAGTTACTAGCAAAACTACTGTAGTCTATGCTTACTTATAACAGCCTACATTAGTCTCTCATCTCTAGCTCTAATGAAACAGTTTCCCTAAAGCATAACCTCCAGCCGCTGTCCAAACGAAATCTCGGCGGTAAGGTCAGCACTAAGGAAGAGCAGGGTAAAATTGGCAAGTATTATGATCGTAATCGGTTGCGTGCTCTTCATCCGAACCATCCTTGTGTTCGCCTTAAAAATTATAAGGAAACAACGAACTGTATTCTCATCAGACAGCAACGAAGACACAAAGACATTTGGTATCTGTACAACCTGTATTAGGGCACATCGCTGGTAGTTGTAGTCGGGAAGTGTCGGATAGAGACAGCTCCAGGCGCCGTCCGCGCTGAGCAGACCTTCTGGCGTCAAACTATCTATAAAGTCCGCCGGCGCGTATCAACAGATCTCTCCGTTACAGTAAGTTGTTTGGAACGCGATGCTCCAGCCTCCCAGCGTCGCTGTGTACTTGCATTTTGTACTGTATTTCTGTTTGGGTGGGTTCGTGCTCTTCTCTCGACGGTCTTTGCTGTGTTTATGGAACCGCTGGTTCGAATCCTCTCACGTAGCTCGCGCCCATATCCAGGCAGGTGCGAAATGTGAACGTAGCCTTCACGATCTCCAGTGAATACATCGGCGTTTGGTGCTTGTGAAGTGGAACCCGAGCACCGCTATCCAGGACTAATTTCCTGAAGCCCAGCTTTGCTTTGCGGAACTTTCGTTCGGAGTACGTCACTGGCAGTGGCTGTTTGTATTTTGTGGCACATAAACTGTGGATCACCTAAATCTAGAAGACAAAAGGAACATCTGAAATACAGCCCTTCCGTACTCGATTAGGTTGTCTTATCACGGTGTAACGATCTAGTCACGCTCAGATTTTTGCTCACAAACGGGGTGGGTTTGCGTCCTAATTTCCACTCGTACAAATGTTTCATGTCATCCCTTTATTTGTGTCCCACAAAATAAACTGATCTACGCCTGAGACAATAATCACTGTGAGATAAATTCCATCTTGTTCCCCCAGTATCCACAACCGCGACATGACAGAGTTCCTTGTACGCAATGGAGGTGGTCAGCGCTTTCTCAAAAAGTCCTTGCAAGACCTAGAAAGCTCGACAGAAGGTCTTGCACCTTACAGACCTGCTCCAGGCCCAAAATTCCATACTGACTGGAAACGCGCAAGGCCTCAACTTGCACTGTTTAACTGGTGATCAATACGAGTTTGTAAACATCCATTCACGTTGTATCCTATTACGCGATTTATGTGTCAACATCGCGCGTCGGATCCTGTCACGACGTCGTGTCACAGCGTGGCGTCGACGTCATGATGTTGTCAGTTTTGGTCCAGATTTATGTATTATTACTAGTATTTGACGTCATAGTTTAGAAACTAACATGCTGGTAGAAATAGTGATGTCATAGAGAATTCTATAAGCCGAAGATATTGTATAAGAAATGACACACTACATTAGCAGATTGTGTGACTTCATGGTAAAATTCTGATACCTCCAACCAAAGGTATTATACGAGGTGCATTCAGGTTCTAAGGCCTCCAATTTTTTTTCTCCGGACTGGAAAGAGATAGAAACATGCGCATTGTTTTAAAATGAAGCTGCGTTCATCGTCAATACGTCCCAGAGATGGCAGCACCGTATGACAGATGAAATTTTGCCGCCAACGGCAAGTATGAGAACTGCTTTAAATACTTAAAATGGCGACGTTTTCCTTACTTGAACAGCGTGCAATCATTCGTTTTCTGAATTTGCGTGGTGTGAAACCAATTGAAATTCATCGACAGTTGAAGGAGACACGTGGTGATGGAGTTATGGATGTGTCGAAAGTGCGTTCGTGGGTGCGACAGTTTAATGAAGGCAGAACATCGTGTGACAACAAACCGAAACAACCTCGGGCTCGCACAAGCCGGTCTGACGACATGATCGAGAAAGTGGAGAGAATTGTTTTGGGGGATCGCCGAATGACTGTTGAACAGATCGCCTCCAGAGTTGGCATTTCTGTGGGTTCTGTGCACACAATCCTGCATGACGACCTGAAAATGCGAAAAGTGTCATCCAGGTGGGTGCCACGAATGCTGACGGACGACCACATGGCTGCCCGTGTGGCATGTTGCCAAGCAATGTTGACGCACAACGACAGCATGAATGGGACTTTCTTTTCGTCGGTTGTGACAATGGATGAGACGTGGATGCCATTTTTCAATCCAGAAACAAAGCGCCAGTCAGCTCAATGGAAGCACACAGATTCACCGCCACCAAAAAAATTTCGGGTAACCGCCAGTGCTGAAAAAATGATGGTGTCCATGTTCTGGGACAGCGAGGGCGTAATCCTTACCCATAGCGTTCCAAAGGGCACTACGGTAACAGGTGCATCCTACGAAAATGTTTTGAAGAACAAATTACTTCCTGCCCTGCAACAAAAACGTCCGGGAAGGGCTGCGCGTGTGCTGTTTCACCAAGAAAACGCACCCGCACATCGAGCTAACGTTACGCAACAGTTTCTTCGTGATAACAACTTTGAAGTGATTCCTCATGCTCCCTACTCACCTGACCTGGCTCCTAGTGACTTTTGGCTTTTTCCAACAATGAAAGACACTCTCCGTGGCCGCACATTCACCAGCCGTGCTGCTATTGCCTCAGCGATTTTCCAGTGGTCAAAACAGACTCCTAAAGAAGCCTTCGCCGCTGCCATGGAATCATGGCGTCAGCGTTGTGAAAAATGTGTACGTCTGCAGGGCGATTACGTCGAGAAGTAACGCCAGTTTCATCGATTTCGGGTGAGTAGTTAATTAGAAAAAAAATCGGAGGCCTTAGAACTTGAATGCACCTCGTATTTGTAGCACTCTTCTCAAGAGAGTCGTCCAGTATCTGAGACAACCACAGAAAAAATCATGTTGCTTGCTAGATGGTAGATAACCCCCCCCCCCCCCCCTAATACTCCTACGTGTGGGTGTGTAACCGCGAACACCGATGATAGCGGACAGAGGGTCCAGAAATTGGCGAGAAAGTTGCAGTTGGTGCCAAACATTGCTGGCCAAGATACGCCCCACTCGCGATAAAACGGCAAACAGATCCCGAGTTGTACGTGCATATGTCAAAGACCTAGTTTCGAGCATCTCCTCCCCTGTATTCGCCTCATACTGGAGATACGGAATGGAATTCCACGTACGATTGTAGCCACCAGGTCGCGAACGGGAGTGCTCCACATGTCTGTTTAACCCTACGCCAGACCATATCCCCAAAAGTGGTAGAGAAATTTGTACAAACTGTGTATAATCATCGGCGACCTAGTAACTGACACAAATGACGCTGAGTCGTCCAGGTATAGAGGACCTCGAGTCAGCAAAACCTGCCGTAACTTTGGAGATAAACGCTGCTAACAGTTTAAGCGCCAAGCGCTACTCCTCCTAGACCGTCAACAGTTTCTCTATGCAAAACAGTCGTAACTCACAGAGACCCATGTAATCCCCAGAGGAAATCTGTGAGTAGTAATGGGATGATGGAGTTCCGAAGAAACGATTGATATGAAAATGGTATGCAAATAAACAAATTAATTAGCCCCACCCCCAGATTATGTCATGGGTTTTCCACAGCCGGCCTGTGGAATCCCGCCCCAACCCTATCCCCCTCCTCTCCCTTCCTTTACTCCTCCCCAACCTGCCCTATTGGACGGAAATTCAAATTTTGGCAGGAATTTGAAATTTTGACAGGAAATTCAAAAGATGGTGGGAATCTTAAAAATGGCGGGGATTTCGTTGGCCCAAGGCTGTTCTGGTGTCCCACTCTACCACCACTCGGGACCTGGCGTAAAATTAAAAATGGCAGTGGCCTTCCGGGATTCGAGCCCCAGTCCTTCTCGTAGCAAAGCCCGATTAACCCCAGGCCTCCTCCCCCCCTCTCCCGCAACACAGGGAAACTCTCCAGATGCAGCAGAGGAAGATTAGTTTAGTGTACTTTATTATTTCTGGGTGGAAATTGAAGTAAGGATCGTTCCTAATTAGATAATCATAAAGATTGGGCTTAATTACACATCTACATGCATAGCGCTACACAAGGAGTGCCTAAAATCTCAAAGTATATCAAAAATTGAGGATACCATACAACTGTTGTTATCCTACTGGCAAAGAAATTCACAGTACTACTCAATCCTAGTGGCAGATGTATTCAAATTCTACATAGGATGATACCTTCACCTATAAGCTAACGGGAAAAAGTATGGAGGGGGAGATACTGTCTTTGTTTTTGGTGCGAAACTTGTTAAACTAACTAGATGTTTCTGTTGGACAGAGAGGAGTTTAACAAGTGTATTACCTGTAAGCATACAGCTGAGTCTGTGTTTATGCCTGTTTGACATTAATGTTCAATACAGACACCTACCGCTGCACTGCTCGACAGTCACCCCACAGTTCTTGTGCTCGAAATTCAGGAAGGCCATAATACTTGCTGCCACAATAGTTGGTTAACAGTTCTAATTATATATCGAAATTGTCGCGAAAAAACTATCACACATAAACAACAGGACATAATGCTACATATGTACTGGGGATTGAGAAAACCAATATTATAACACAACTATCACAAAAACCGACCCCAAAAGTTTGCACTAGGGGAGAGTGGTGGCAGCTGCACAAGTTTTCTCCTCGATTTGTGGTCATGAACTAACCAACTCAGAGCCAACCTCCTCTCCTCCCACCCGTCATCCATCCTTCTCCTCTACAGGCCTCTTGTATTCTGATGGTCCACTAAGAGATCCATCTGGTGGCAGTGATATACTGTCTCCAGTCTGTGGAAATCAATCACAGATGGACAAAAAAAAAAAAAGAGGATGCATCCTACGACCTGTTAAACGTATTTCTCGGAATGACTGACGCTCCACACACCCTGCTGGTTGGGACACAGCCAGCTGCCACCGCCATCCACCACATGCCAACAGCTGCCATAGCTGAGTGCACTATCTCCAGCAGGAATGGCTGGCCGTAGCTGGAGGTCCAAGTGGTCAGCACTATCAATACCAACAAAAGCTACACCTACACAATTGGCTGCAACGCCGGTGGGCCACAAAACAAAGCGACATGAATGATGGCTGCCTCGACCATGAGTTGTTTCTCTAAAAATGCAGCTGCAATAGCCTATAAGACATGCCCACACCCCACCAGCACCCATCATCACAAGCTCTTGCCATTCTGAGAGGTAAAGAACTTAACTTTAAAAACTGTACTTCATTTCAACTCTTCTCTTAGAGCGGAGAGCCAAAGAAACTAGTAGATCTGCCTAATATGGTTTAAGGCTTCGCGATCACGTACAAGTGTCGCAACACAGCATGGACTCGACTAATCAACTGAAGTGTGAAGTGAATTGCTGCATGGAAGTGCTGGAGGGAATTGACACCATGAATCCCTCATGGCTGTCCACAAGCCCGTAAGAATGCGAGGGGGTGAAGATCTCTTCTGAACAGGACATTGCAAGGCACCCCAGATATGCTCAATAATGTACGTGTCTTGGGATTTTGGTGCCCAGCAGACTTGTTTAAACTAAGAAGAGTGTTCCTGGAACCACTCTGTAGCAATTCTGGACGTGTGGGGTGCCGCATTGTCCTGCTAGAATTGCCCAAGTCCGTCGTAGTGCACAGTGGACCTGAATGTGCGTGCGTGTGAATTCCCAAGGGACCAAACTGCTGGGTCATCGGTCCCTAGACTTACACACTAAACTAACTTAAACTAATTTGTGCTAAGAATAACACACACTCATCCATGTCCGAGGGAGGATTCGAACCTCCGGCGGAAGGGGCCGCGCAATCCGTGACATGGCGCCTCAAACCGCGCGGCCACTCAACGCGGCTGGACATGAATGGATGCAGGTGATCATACAGGATGCTTACGTGTGCCGGCCGGGGTGGCCGAGCGGTTCTAGGCGCTACATTCTGGAACCGCGCGACTGCTACGGTCGCGGGTTCGAATCCTGCCTCGGGCATGGATGTTTGTGATGTCCTAAGGTTAGTTAGGTTTAAGTAGTTCTAAGTTGTAGGGGACTGATGTCCTCAGCAGTTAAGTCCCATAGCGCTCAGAGCCATTTGAACCATTTGGAGCTTCGTGTGCTTATATGTGTATCACCAGTTAGAATAGTATCTAGTCTTATCAAAGATCCCATATCACTCCAACCGCACATGCTCCACACCATTACAAAGCCTCCACCGGCTTGAACACCCCCTGCTGACATGCAGGGTCCATGGATTCATGAGGTTTTCTCCATACCCCTGTACGTCCATCCGCTCAATACAATTCGATACTCGTCCGACTAGACAACATGTTTCCAGTCATCAACAGGCCTATGTCGGTGGTGACGGGCCCAGGCGAGGTATAAAGCTTTGTGTCGTGCAGTCATCAAGGGTACACGAGTGGGCCTTTGGCTCTAAAGTCCCATATCGATGATATTTCGTTGAATGATTTGTACGCTAATAACTGTTGATTGTCCAGCATTGAAATCTCCACCAATTTTCGGAAGGGTTGCACTTCTGTCACGATGAACGATTCTCTTCAGTCGTCGTTGGTCCCGTTCTTGAAGGATCTTTTTCCGGTCGCAGTGATGTCGAAGATTTGATGTTTTACCGGATTCCTGATATTCATGGTACACTCGTGAAATGGTCATACGGGAAATTCCCCACTTCATCGCTACCTTGGAGATGCTGTTTCCCACCGCTCCTCCGCCCACTACAACACCACGTTCAAACCCCCTTAAATCTTGATAACCTGCCATTTTAGCAGCAGTAACCGATCTAACAAATGCGCCGGACGCTTCCTGTGTTACATAGGCATTGTCGACCGCAGCGCCGTATTCTGCCTGTTCACATACCTCTGTATTTCAATTCGCATGCCTATACCAGTTTCTCTGGCGCTTCAGTGTATAAGCCAGCATCTGTTAAAAAAGAAAACGCAATAGCGACAATAATAAATGTCCTGTTTCCATGAAAATAGACGCAGTCAATTTTCCTTATGAGCAAAATCGGCATAGTTTGAGAGAATTCCTCATCTTCAAATTCCACGAGGGCATTAGACTTTTTTTCAGATGATTCAGTTATCAATATAGAACGGTATCTCTACAGTCTTCCTTTACGTTTGATTGCAGGTTTCAATTCATATCTCTCTCGCCATCTCCGATTGATCTGTGAAATCCAATGAAGGGGAAAACTACAACCGCATTGCCATAGATACAGATGGGCAAACTGCAGTGTTTTGAGCTCTACAGCGATACATCCGACAGATGTATTAACTTATCTCACGTCTCATATACATGTCAACCCTGCGTAAAATGGAAGAAAATTTCACGATTTTGCTGCGAAAACTACTGATCATGCCAGAATGTTCTAATTATTTCGAAGCTTTCAAAAGCGAAAATTTAAACTCTGAAGAAAAAAAATCATACCGTCTAACAAAACGACTATGTTAAGGGATTTCTTTCAGCTTGATGGACAAAATTACATGATCTGAGTGCGTCCATGGCGTTCTAAACAGTATGAGTAAACAGTCATGCACATCGGTTTTACAGACATTTCAGGCATGTGAAATAACATTACAGAATATAGCCTTTGACATGTCAGAAAAAGCACTCTAGTTTTGTGTTCAGCAACAACAAGCCGTAATTCAAGAGGATATTGTTATTTTGTACAGTGTGGCAGGTCCTACTTTACCTGCGCAATGGTCTCTCATACAGGCGTTTACGAAATGTAAGAAACAATTCGTGAGAGCATGTCTTGTAATAGAACATCCTAACATCATCCAGCAGAGAATCCTATAAAATACCGTTTGTGAGGTGACATCTGACATTTTTGCTCCATAACTCAGCTCTGCCAACGGCCTTCCCGCAGTGGTAACACCGGTTCCCGTCAGATCACCGAAATTAAGCGCTGTCGGGCTGGGCTAGCACTTGGATGGGTGACCATCCAGTCTGCCGAGCGCTGTTGGCAAGCGGAGTGCACTCAGCCCTTGTGAGGCCAACTGAGGAGCTACTTGATTGAGAAGCAGTGGCTCCGGTCTCGGAAACTGACATACGGCCGGGAGAGTGGTGTGCTGACCACATGCCCCTCCATATCCTCACCCAGTGAAGCCTATGGGCTGAGGATGACACGGCGGCCAGTCGGTACCTTTGGGCCTTCATGGCCTGTGTGGGAGTAAAGTTTTTCTATAACTCAACTCTCCCGGCACGTATGTAAAGTTTCTGTCACCGAGCAGACAATAATTCGCAATAGCACCAGGTTCATGTATTGTAATTTCGTAATCAATGTAGTCTTCACCTCAGAACAGCCTGTTTCACACAATATAATCACATGTCGGGAAAACAGTATCATTTCTAAGTTCCGCAAAGATCTATAATACAAGTGGTGGTTACTTTATAATTAGAGGTTATGAAAAGTATGAAATAACACAGGACTTGCGGTAATAAATATTTTTAAACAAACAATCGTAACGATAATAATAACAATAGTCATGAACAGACACAGTCGATTTCTATTAGGGTTATGAGTAAAATCGGTGAGAGCATGCTGCGTGTTCAAATTGCAAGCTGTTGTGTAGAAGGCCATTACTTTCATTTGAGACATAGGAAATAGCAATACAGGTCAGCATCTATACAGTTGTTTATTACTCCTTATTGTTATTTTGTAACATCAAAAATAGGTAAAAAAATACTATGGATGATTCCCATGAGCCAGGGTAGGCCTGAGTTCGTGTTCGAATGTGGATCCACCCCACGCTACGCTCAGAACGATACCTAGAGATGGATCTACAATGCGCTACGTCTGGAGTAGGGTTCGAAGGTGAATCCACCTGCGAGAGGACTGGGTCAGGTTTATATAACCCATCCATGACACACGCCCAGACATAGAAATACAGAAAATAGAGCAATTGCATGGTATCTGGAAAATATCTGGTTGTAGAAGGCTGGGTGAAATGTTCATTGTTATCATCACTAATGTGTTGCTCTATCTCCAACATAAGAATAATACAAAGAACTGACTCCCTCCATCCGATGGGCACCTAGCACACAAAATAGTGGAATTGGGGTGATCATGTGTCATCATCATGGATGTTTAACTGTATAAAAGGAGGTGTCATAGGCGCATCAGGATGCCTTGGTTTGTTTTTATTACTAGAGAATCTAGGCAATCGTTTTACAAAATATGGATAACACAACTTGGATCGAAGATATTATGCTCTTTAGCAGGAGGAATTTAAACGTGCTTACGTCCCCTAGAGAGCTATTATGTGAAGAGTTTTTCGCTATTAGCAATGACGTAGCAAGTGGCTTAATTCGAGACTTCGCTATTGGTAATACATCTGCAGAGTCTCTATGTGTACGTGTGCAGAGCCGTCAGTGGCCAACTGCAGTTCGAATGCATGACGTGCCAACTGTTCGTCTATAAATTAAGCTCCCGGGGAGACGCACTCTGTAGGTAGGAGGAAGCGAAACTCTTACGGTCCAGGATGCTAACTACGGACGATACACTGTCAACTAATAAATAACTTATTACAAGGGTAAAAAATACCCTAAATCTACAGTTTTTAGATGTCCCAACAAGCTTGTGGGAATGTTTCAGAGGTGGAAGGTATAAACAAAAGCAGCAAAGTTCATCTGGTAAGCGATAAGGGGGTATACTTATGGGAAAAATACCAGAGCAGCAACAGAAATCAACGCTGTACACATGTCAACTCCCTGTTGCAGATCCCTACACAACAGAGTGGAAGTTAAATGAGCATATCGGACCGTTTCCAGACTTTGAGTTTCCACCTAGAGCAGCGCTGCAGGAGTCTACAGACAAGCTCTCTGATCTGTCGTAGCGCTACAGACTTCGAGTTTCCAATCTGCACCAGTCGTTGAGCCTCGTCTAGGTACAAATCGAGTATTATTATACGCTCCATGATCGTGCTATCCAAAATGCATGCATATACACTCCTGGAAATGGAAAAAAGAACACATTGACACCGGTGTATCAGACCCACCATACTTGCTCCGGACACTGCGAGAGGGCTGTACAAGCAATGATCACACGCACGGCACAGCGGACACACCAGGAACCGCGGTGTTGGCGGTCGAATGGCGCTAGCTGCGCAGCATTTGTGCACCGCCGCCGTCAGTGTCAGCCAGTTTGCCGTGGCATACGGAGCTCCATCGCAGTCTTTAACACTGGTAGCATGCCGCGGCAGCGTGGACGTGAACCGTATGTGCAGTTGACGGACTTTGAGCGAGGGCGTATAGTGGGCATGCGGGAGGCCGGGTGGACGTACCGCCGAATTGCTCAACACGTGGGGCGTGAGGTCTCCACAGTACATCGATGTTGTCGCCAGTGGTCGGCGGAAGGTGCACGTGCCCGTCGACCTGGGACCGGACCGCAGCGACGCACGGATGCACGCCAAGACCGTAGGATCCTACGCAGTGCCGTAGGGGACCGCACCGCCACTTCCCAGCAAATTAGGGACACTGTTGCTCCTGGGGTATCGGCGAGGACCATTCGCAACCGTCTCCATGAAGCTGGGCTACGGTCCTGCACACCGTTAGGCCGTCTTCCGCTCACGCCCCAACATCGTGCAGCCCGCCTCCCGTGGTGTCGCGACAGGCGTGAATGGAGGGACGAATGGAGACGTGTCGTCTTCAGCGATGAGAGTCGCTTCTGCCTCGGTGCCAATGATGGTCGTATGTGTGTTTGGCGCCGTGCAGGTGAGCGCCACAATCAGGACTGCATACGACCGAGGCACACAGGGCCAACACCCGGCATCATGGTGTGGGGAGCGATCTCCTACACTGGCCGTACACCACTGGTGATCGTCGAGGGGACACTGAATAGTGCACGGTACATTCAAACCGTCATCGAACCCATCGTTCTACCATTCCTAGACCGGCAAGGGAACTTGCTGTTCCAACAGGACAATGCACGTCCGCATGTATCCCGTGCCACCCAACGTGCTCTAGAAGGTGTAAGTCAACTACCCTGGCCAGCAAGATCTCCGGATCTGTCCCCCATTGAGCATGTTTGGGACTGGATGAAGCGTCGTCTCACGCGGTCTGCACGTCCAGCACGAACGCTGGTCCAACTGAGGCGCCAGGTGGAAATGGCATGGCAAGCCGTTCCACAGGACTACATCCAGCATCTCTACGATCGTCTCCATGGGAGAATAGCAGCCTGCATTGCTGCGAAAGGTGGATATACACTGTACTAGTGCCGACATTGTGCATGCTCTGTTGCCTGTGTCTATGTGCCTGTGGTTCTGTCAGTGTGATCATGTGATGTATCTGACCCCAGGAATGTGTCAATAAAGTTTCCCCTTCCTGGGACACCGAATTCACGGTGTTCTTATTTCAATTTCCAGGAGTGTAGATCATCTGGAAACGGGGAATTGTTAGGATTTTTTAGCAGGCTGGTGTATAAGACGCGCAAATATCCCACATAAAATCAGAAAACGCGTGTGTATGCGAGCAATATGACCATATATACACGGAAAACTATCGAAAAATATGAAAAATTACAAAAAAGCGGCAAAAATAGAGAAAACCTGGTATAATTACGACAAATTGATGGGAAATGCGTAAAATTGTGGGAAATACGACGATATATGTAAATTCGCGAAAACCCCGTAATAACTATGGAAATTGACTGGGAATACATGAAATTAGAGAAAAATAGCATGAAATGTGGGGAACTGAGGTGGGTTGGGCGTGCCCGGACACTCAAGACCGAGAAAAGCTAAAAAATTATGCTCTCTCTTCATTCACTTTCAATCTCCCCCTTCGTCTGTAAACTACGTGGGTTTTCGTAACACACACTTCAGCAAAGGCGACGTAAATATTACCCAGAAGCGCTGTATTACAGCAAGCGAAACATAAGCATTTCAATGCAAGACAATGTTCTCACATATGCAATCCAATATATATATATACTCCTGGAAATTGAAATAAGAACACCGTGAATTCATTGTCCCAGGAAGGGGAAACTTTATTGACACATTCCTGGGGTCAGATACATCACATGATCACACTGACAGACCCACAGGCACATAGACACGGGCAACAGAGCATAGAGCATGCACAATGTCGGCACTAGTACAGTGTATATCCACCTTTCGCAGCAATGCAGGCTGCTATTCTCCCATGGAGACGATCGTAGAGATGCTGGATGTAGTCCTGCGGAACGGCTTGCCATGCCATTTCCACCTGGCGCCTCAGTTGGACCAGCGTTCGTGCTGGACGTGCAGACCGCGTGAGACGACGCTTCATCCAATCCCAAACATGCTCAATGGGGGACAGATCCGGAGATCTTGCTGGCCAGGGTAGTTGACTTACACCTTCTAGAGCACGTTGGGTGGCACGGGATACATGCGGACGTGCATTGTCCTGTTGGAACAGCAAGCTCCCTTGCCGGTCTAGGAATGGTAGAACGATGGGTTCGATGACGGTTTGGATGTACCGTGCACTATTCAGTGTCCCCTCGACGATCACCAGTTGTGTGCGGCCAGTGTAGGAGATCGCTCCCCACACCATGATGCCGGGTGTTGGCCCTGTGTGCCTCGGTCGTATGCAGTCCTGATTGTGGCGCTCACCTGCACGGCGCCAAACACGCATACGACCATCATTGGCACCAAGGCAGAAGCGACTCTCATCGCTGAAGACGACACGTCTCCATTCGTCCCTCCATTCACGCCTGTCGCGACACCACTGGAGGCGGGCTGCACGATGTTGGGGCGTGAGCGGAAGACGGCCTAACGGTGTGCGGGGCCGTACCCCAGCTTCATGGAGACGGTTGCGAATGGTCCTCGCCGATACCCCAGGAGCAACAGTGTCCCTAATTTGCTGGGAAGTGGCGGTGCGGTCCCCTACGGCACTGCGTAGGATCCTACGGTCTTGGCGTGCATCCGTGCGTCGCTTCAGTCCGGTCCCAGGTCGACGGGCACGTGCACCTTTCGCCGACCACTGGCGACAACATCGATGTACTGTGGAGACCTCACGCCCCACGTGTTGAGCAATTCGGCGGTACGTCCACCCGGCCTCCCGCATGCCCACTATACGCCCTCGCTCAAAGTCCGTCAACTGCACATACGGTTCACGTCCACTCTGTCGCGGCATGCTACGATTGTTAAAGACTGCGATGGAGCTCCGTATGCCACGGCAAACTGGCTGACACTGACAGCGGCGGTGCACAAATGCTGCGCAGCTAGCGCCATTCGACGGCCAACACCGCGGTTCCTGGTGTGTCCGCTGTGCCGTGCGTGTGATCATTGCTTGTACAGCCCTCTCGCAGTGTCCGGAGCAAGTATGGTGGGTCTGACACACCGGTGTCAACGTGTTCTTTTTTCCATTTCCAGGAGTGTATATATATATATCCGAATTAGGGTTGGTTCTCACAAGCAATGTTATTCTGTTCGTATTAAGATGATGATGAGGATGTTTGGTTTGTGTAGCGGTCAACTGCGCGGGCATCAGAGCCCATACAGAGTTCCAGTTTTTACACAGTCCAATCTACCCACTGTCACGAATGATGATGATGATGAAATGAAGACGACGATACAGACACCCGGTTCCTGGGCGGAGAAAAATCCTCAATCCTGCCCGGAAACGAACCCGGAACACCGTGATCCAGATGCAGCAACACTAACCACTAGACCACGAGCTGCAGACATATTAAGAGATGAATCAATGTGTTTAACAGTCTTCAGCCATTCCCTAGTGTATTCCGTAGGAAAGTGGACTGATGCCACATAGTGTAAGGGGTACTGTAGAGACGTGGTGTTAAGACGAAATTCCTATATTATACTACACATGAACAAAACAACCTAATATCAGACCACGACTTCTGTGTGCAAGAGGAAGGCTACGAGGGCCGTGGCGACGTTAATGTAAACAGCAATAAGATTGTTACATCTCCTTTGGCTACTGGTAGTGGTGTTCTCTCTCTCATAAGAAGTCTCTGTTTCTTCGTGTGCATTTTCATGCAGCAGGTCGTGGGTGGTAACTCAGTGTATCAACTATCGAAAATATTCATGTTTTTTCTCCACCTACTTCCTTATGAAGCATGGCCCCATCCGTCAAAACCGCTGCTACTACTATAGTTCAATCCACAACGATGGCTGTTCTTGCATGTCGAGGCACTGACGGGAATGGCATTGTTGACGATTCCAAGCGACACTGGAATAATACTCCAGAATTGATAGTACAGTTGATTTACGTAAATTCTTTCGAACGTCGTCTGTTTGGAGCTCCATCTCGCATAAACCAAACGCTTCTTCGTAATCACTTGCTATATCATCACAATACTCTCACGTCTGCCATACACCGATACGGGGTGCTAACCTCCTCAATATGCACACATCTAGAGATATCTTGTGTACTTGAACAGCTGCCACGAGCAAGATTGGCGGAGAACAGCTGAACAGCAGTTATGGGGATAGCTCGCTCTGTTCCTTCACTAGATGTGCAATGTAACTGGTATATTATCCTCCTACTTTTGGTCAGTTGCAGATTAAATCGGCGACTGTGTTGCAGGGAGGGCTGCTCAAGGAAAATGCAGGGAGATCTTTCAATCTCCGACTACAATGGGGGTGGTAGTGGGGGGGGGGGGAAATGTAAGACTGACTCTAAGTTGGTTAAATCGTAATCGCACATCGAGGAAAACACATGTGCCGCTACCAACCCTCTCTCTTAGCGCAATCTTTTGGGATCGGTTTTTGTGGTAGTTGTGTTATTATAACGGTTTTCTCAATCTCCAGTACATATGTTGCATTATGTCCTGTTATTTATGACTGCTGGTTTTTTCACGACAATTTCGATGTGTAGTTAGAACTGTTAAGCGTTTCCCATCAGTTGCGATAGCGTGTATTAGCCTTCCTGAATTTCGAGCACCAGGGCTGTGGCGTGATGCAGCAGGAGGTGTCTGTATTGAACTCTGATGTCAAACAGGAATAGACACAGCCTCAGCTGTATGCTTACGGGTAATACACTTGTTAAACTCCTCTCTGTCCAACACCAACATCTCATCAGTTGAACATTTTCCCACCAAAAATAAAGACAGTACCTTCCACTACAGACTTTTTGCTGTTAGCTTGTAGGGGAAGGGAGATTTTGAATACGTCTGTCAGTAGTTTTGAGTTCTATTGTGAATTTTTTTCCCAGTAGGACAACAACAGTTATATGGCGTCCTAAATTTTTGATCTGTTTTGCGATTTTAAGCGCTGCTTGTGTAGCGCTACAAATATAGATGTGTAATTAGGTCCAATCTTTATTATTAATTATGTAATTAGGACATATCTTTACTTCAGTTCTCATCTAAAATAAATAAATTACACTAATCCAACATTCATATCCTGCATCTGGAGAGTTTACCTGTGTTGGGAGGAGGGCTGTCTGGAGCACCTGGGCTATCCACCAGAATGACTGAGGTTTAAGTCCAGGAAAGGGCACAACCATTTTGAATTTTCTGCCAATTACAGGGTGGCAGGTGGGGAGCGATATCAGCACAGCCTTGGGGCAACGAAATTCCCGCCATCTTTCATATTCCCATTGTGCTTTGAATTTGCTGCCAAAATTCTAAATGCCCGCCAAAATTCGAAATTCCCACCAATAGGTGGGGGTGGGGGAGAGGAGAGAGGGAAGGGGGATGGGGCAAAAGCGGGATCCACGTGCCAGCTGGAGAAAACCCATGATGCCATCTGGAGTTGGGGTGGGACGTGGGGGTAATTCATTGATCAATTTAATAAATCTGTTATCAAATCTCTCCTCAGAACCCCATCTTCCCACCACTTCTGTGGACCCCTATGTGGATAAACCTTGCTAACTGTTTAAGCGCCAAGCATATCTCTCCCCACCACGGTTTCTCTCTGAATCAATCAGAAACATACCTCACCCTCTCCCTCCAACCATTGTGTTTTTGGTACTAACAAGGGTGGCTCCATTTTCAGCTAGGTGACGCCTGGGTGGAATGAAGACTTGTAAAAAAATAACGAAATAAACGATGGAAGTATAAGCAACATTAATGTAAATCTCATTTGGTATGTAATTTGGAAGATTCATAGAATTCCTGACATATGCTGCACGCTCGGCGCACTGCTGTATTTGCTACGAAAACGTCTGTGTGCATAAATAATAAGTACCCCTAAATTTTGAACAGAACGGCTGCCACAGATGTGTCCTCCCTCGCTACATGTGAACTATACCTGGTATAGTGGGAAAAAATTACTGGCAGAAACACAATTCTAGGTGCATGTCGACTGTGGGATAGATCAGCCAGACTTGTAACTCCCACAGTATTGCTATAAATGGCTGTAAGACTTGTAAATAACTGTAGAAATAATCATATACGACTTTGCCAAATAGAAAAGTGATTGCAAAATGGTCACAGTGCAGAAGGGAACTCTTCCTGCATAGAAATTCATAGATAGATTAGCAGAGGACATGATACTATAAAATGGTACCTTAGAGACCAAATAATAAATTGCACAGAAAATAGGGAAAAATTAATATTTTTTCTTGTCACATTCACTTATTAAAAAAAAATATTTTTTCTCACAAAAGGTGAGCGTAATAAAATAAATTTTGCAATTTTTTTATAAAAGTCCACATAACAAAAAAATTAAATTCACTCTCACAAAGAATAACCCATATCAAAATTCTACTGGTTCAATAATTCAGTGTAAATAAATCAAAATTGTTCCATTCCATAACTAAAATTTTTCTAATTCTTTCTTCTTGAGCAGCTATAAGATTTCTATGAACAGTTGATATCTATCTTTTCCATATTTACCTTTATAAAGTTTATTAATATTATTTATATCTAGACAGTCACCACACTGCTTTAGCTTTTTGGTATTGTCGATTTAAAGATTATAAAACCAAATAGGAAAAAATAAATGTTTTAAAAATTGTCATAGAGTGAATTCCAGATCATGAAATTCATTGTTTCTATTTTTAAGTTTCTTCATTCCTTTATATTTCAGTTCCATCTGCTCTTTTTCAACTAATTGAAAATCCCAATCTGTAATTAATGTAGTACATCTATCTCATAAAATTATCTTAAATTGATTATTAAGCCCCACACAATTTTTTCTCCATATGTAGTATTTCCATATTCTCATTCAGTAATATCATATAAAACATTTATGTCTAACTCACTTATTCTTTTAGTCTCTTTCACACTTTCGTTTTTGACATTCTTGATTAGAGTCTCCATTTATATAGAAAAATTGTTATTAGATTTTTATAGTCATAATGTCCATTTGGTAATGTATGTAATGTATCTATTTTATTTTCCAAAACATATCCTTTGTCATCATGAGGATTCAGTACTTTGTTGTTTAGTTCAACTGTATAGATTACATATTTCTCACTTTGAACAATATTAATTTTTCTGTTCTGTTCTGTATTGTTAAACAAGCAATCATTATAATCTCCTAAATTTATTCTCTTCTTTACCACCAACTTCATAAGCATGCACATTTGCTCTTAAACCACAAAATTCTTCCATCATTTTTTCACTGAATTCATCTTCCATTTTTCCTAAAACTTTCTTTTTTACTTGAGGAATACCATAAATATTATTTTCAGGATAATCAATAGTATCAAATTTAGCTATGATAGATTTCATGTCTTCATAAAAATCTTCAGTTTTTGTATTGTAGAAATAACTGTCCATTTCTAGATAACACAAAAATGGCTCTGAGCACTATGGGACGTAACTACTGAGGTCATCAGTCCCCTAGAACTCAGAACTACTTAAACCTAACTAACCTAAGGACAGCAAACAAATCCATGCCCAAGGCAGGATTCGAACCTGCGACCGTAGCGGTAGCACTGTTCCAGACTGTAGAGCCTAGAACCGCTCTTCCACTCTGGCCGGCCTAGATAACACAACCCAATATTTTCTCCATATTTGCGTTTCATTATTCCATAGTGAATATAGTATATCAATTCTTTAGATAGAACAAGTAGATTAGTTTATTAAATGTATTTTTTGTTTTATTCATGTGAATATCAACAAGATCTTCATTAAATATTGTTCTTCCTTTAAAGTTTGGTTTTGCTGTAAGTTTATCACACTTTTACCATCTGATCGTAATTTTATATCCACTCTATATCTAATATTTTCCATAGTCTTACCAAATGCTGAAATATTCATCAATTTATAGAAACCTTTTCAAAATAATTTTTGTATTTGGTTCTCATTTCTGTATTTAAATATATATACTTCTTCAACTAATCTGATTGTTTAAATTTTAAAATTCTCTATATTTTTGTTCATTTCAGTCTTAATGGCAGATACTGTTTAAGATTTCTATAGTGGACAACTTAATTATTTCAAAAGAAGTTAACAATTTGTTTCCTTTAGTTCCTGGGACAAATTTATTTTCAGGAGCTAACGGTAAATCTTTTTGCAAATCATATAATTATTTGGATATTCTAAATCTGCTTCACAAATATATCCAATTATAGCAGTATCTGACATTTCACTTATTTTTGTAAACCAAGAGTATCGTCATTAGACGTTAGGAGGCAGGAATTACCCACGGGGTGGTAAATACGCAACTACTTTTTTAAATGCCTGGAATTCTGTTTCATTTCTCGGTTGTCAGTTCTGATGTACATCGATATATGAAGGGTTTCAGTGAGTACTAGCTCGTATCGAAAGATCTTGGTCGTTCTGGTCATTTTGTGCCACTTACATCCACCGAAGTATGCACTGTTTCTGAAATTCAAATTGTTTACAAGTTATCAACTACTTCTAGTACATGGTAAATGACATTAATTGTGATTTAAGTTTCAGTAAAGTTACGTTGATACGTAAGGGAACTGCTCCCTAAAAGCGACGTTTATGGCTTACTAAAATAGTATGACATATTGTACCTTTACCCAGCACGTTGACCTTTCGCAGTCTGTTCTTTTCAGAAAACCTATCAAAGCGTCTCATACGTCACACTTCATAGCCTCAATCCAGCATAACACGGTTCTCCTGCTGAGAAGTTCTCAGGTGCCCTCTTACAACGTTGCTGCAGTAACACTTCTTAGAAGGAAGACAGCGAACTCTAGCCACTAATGCCTTTTTAACATATATTTAAATAAAGGCATTTATTAAGAAATACCGCCACAACGTTCAATTTACTTCATAGTTAATCTTTAGTGATTCATCATGTGAGCGTATATACACCACGCCGCTGTTCGTGACATACAAAATAATGAGGAACGGGTTCATCAAGCACGGTGGAGAACAAGGCGTGGTACTAATGAAGCCGCCGCTGCCTGCGAGCAGTCTTTTGCCGCTGCCTGCTAATCGCCGCAGCTTTCTCCCCTCCCCTGGTTCCGCCAGCGCCTTCCAGATACCTGTGGCGCGCACTTCTTTCCGCTGTGTCAGAGATCCATCAACCATTCCTTTACACGCTGACTATTTTGCCCGTCTACTGTATAACTCCGAGCAGTGGGAAAGTAAAAACGAAAAGAAGTTTGCAGGAGGTACCTGCTGATTTCCTTGCATTGCATGTACAAGGTACCATTGCGAAATACATATTGTCAAGGAAAGAACCCCAGATATATGGGTCACAGTGGAATGGGGGAATCTAATCGAACAAAACGTCCTAAATCTACATCTGCATCTACATTTATACTCCGCAAGCCACCCAACGGTGTGTGGCGGAGGGCACTTTACGTGCCACTGTCATTACCTCCCTTTCCTGTTCCAGTCGCGTATGGTTCGCGGGAAGAACGACTGTCTGAAAGCCTCCGTGCGCGCTCTAATCTCTCTAATTTTACATTCGTGATCTCCTCGGGAGGTATAAGTAGAGGGAAGCAATATATTCGATACCTCATCCAGAAACGCACCCTCTCGAAACCTGGACAGCAAGCTACACCGCGATGCAGAGCGCCTCTCTTGCAGAGTCTGCCACTTGAATTTGTTAAACATCTCCGTAACGCTATCACGGTTACCAAATAACCCTGTGACGAAACGCGCCGCTCTTGGATCTTCTCTATCTCCTCCGTCAACCCGATCTGGTACGGATCCCACACTGATGAGCAATACTCAAGTATAGGTCGAACGAGTGTTTTGTAAGCCACCTCCTTTGTTGATGGACTACATTTTCTAAGGGCTCTCCCAATGAATCTCAACCTGGTACCCGCCTTACCAACAACTAATTTTATATGATCATTCCACTTCAAATCGTTCCGCACGCGTAATCCCAGATATTTTACAGAAGTAACCGCTACCAGTGTTTGTTCCGCTGTCATATAATCATACAATAAAGGATCCTTCTTTCTATGTATTCGCAATACATTACATTTGTCTATGTTAAGCGTCAGTTGCCACTCCCGGTACCAAGTGCCTATCCGCTGCAGATCTTCCTGCATTTCGCTACAATTTTCTAATGCTGCAACTTCTCTGTATACTACAGCATCATCCGCGAAAAGCCGCATGGAACTTCCGACACTATCTACTAGGTCGTTTATATATATTGTGAAAAGCAATGGTCCCATAACACTCCCCTGTGGCACGCCAGACGTTACTTTAACGTCTCTAGACGTCTCTCCATTGATAACAACATGCTGTGTTCTGTTTGCTAAAAACTCTTCAATCCAGCCACACAGCTGGTCTGATATTCCGTAGGCTCTAACTTTGTTTATCAGGCGACAGTGCGGAACTGTATCGAACGCCTTCCGGAAGTCAAGGAAAATAGCATCTACCTGGGAGCCTGTATCTAATATTTTCTGGGTCTCATGAACAAATAAAGCGAGTTGGGTCTCACACGATCGCTGTTTCCGGAATCCATGTTGATTCCTACATAGTAGATTCTGGGTTTCCAAAAACGACATGATACTCGAGCAAAAAACGTGTTCTAAAATTCTACAATAGGTCGACGTCAGAGATATAGGTCTATAGTTTTGCGCATCTGCTCGACGACCCTTCTTGAAGACTGGGACTACCTGTGCTCTTTTCCAATCATTTGGAATCTTCCGTTCCTCTAGACACTTGCGGTACACGGCTGTTAGAAGGCGGGCAAGTTCTGTCGCGTACTCTGTGTAGAATCGAATTGGTATCCCGTCAGGTCCAGTGGACTTTCCTCTGTTGAGGAAATCTATGTTTACGGAGATTTAAACGACAGCCAAACAGCGACGAGTGCACAAAAGTGTGTGCTCTGGACCTAAATGGCCCCGACTAGTACCTGTTGTGCTATGGAGCGCAGATAGCAATTGTAAGGACTTAAGATAAACTAGTTAAGCTAAACAGTCGAATTTAAGAAAACATAAGGAATTTTACATACGGCAAGTCAGATTAGATGACATTTTTCTATAGTTTTTACTGGAAAAAGCTTTATATGAAATCAAATATGTTGCAACATTATTAATTTGCGAAGGTAATAAGCAAATCTATGCAGTAAAATTTGCAACACTTATTATGAAATATAAAGGACAAGTACTATACACTGAAGCGCCAAAGAAACAAATATAGGCATGCGTATTCAAATACAGAGATATGTGAACACGGCGCTGCGGCCCCCAACGTCTATGTAAGACAGCAAGTGTCTGGCGCAGTCGTTAGATAGGTTACTGGTGTTAGCATGGCAAGGTGTCATGATTTAAGTGAGTTTGAACGTGGTGTTATACTCGGCGCACGAGCGATGGGACACAGCACCTCCGAGGTAGCGATGAAGTGTGGGTGTTCCCGTACGACGATTTCACGAGTGTACCGTGAGTATCAGTAATCCGGTAATACGTCAAATCTCCGACATTGCTGTGGCCGGAAAAAGATCCAACAAAAACGGGACAAACGACGACTGAAGAGAATCGTTCAACGTGACAGAAGTGCAACCCTTCCGAAAATTGCTGGAGATTTCAATGCTGGGCCATCAACAAGTGTTTTCCAAAGCTGTTTCACAGAGGGAGACTGCACTGAATTTCCCTCGTAGATTGTCGCATAGATGACAAAATTGTAGATATCGAAATAGATGACACAGGGATAGAAAAACAATTAAAATCGCTAAAAGAGGAAAGGCCACTGGACCTTATGGGATACCAGTTCGATTTTACACAGAGTATGCGAAGGATCTTGCCCCCCTTCTTGCAGCGGTGTACCGTAGGTCTCTAGAAGAGCGTAGCGTTCCAAAGGATTGGAAAAGGGCACAGGTCATCCCCGTTTTCAAGAGGGGACGTCGAACAGATGTGCAGAACTATAGACCTCTAACATCGATCAGTTGTAGAATTTTGGAGCACGTATTATGTTCGAGTACAATGACTTCTCTGGAGGCTGGGAATCTACTCTGTAGGAATCAGCATGGGTTTCGAAAAACACGATCGTGTGAAACCCAGCTCGCGCTATTCATTCACGAGACTCAGAGGGCCATAGACACGGGTTCCCAGGTAGATGCCGTGTTTCTTGACTTCAGCAAGGCGTTTGATACAGTTCCCCACAGTTGTTTAATGAACAAAGTAAGAGCATATGGACTATCAGACCAATTGTGTGATTGGATTCAAGGGTTCCTAGATAACATAACGCAGCATATCATTCTTAATGGAGATAAGTCTTCCGAAGTAAAAGTAATTTCAGGTGTGCCGCAGGGGAGTGTCGTAGGACCGTTGCTGTTCACAGTATATATGAATGACCTTGTGGATTACATCTGAAGTTCACTCAGGCTTTTTGCGAATGATGCTGTAGTATATCGAGAGGTTGTAACAATGGAAAATTGTACTGAAATGCTGGAGGATCGGCAACGAATTGACGCATGGTGCAGGGAATGGCAATTGAATCTCAATGTAGACAAGTGTAATGTGGTGCGAATACGTAGAAAGAAAGATCCTTTATCATTTAGCTACAATATAGCAGGTCAGCAACTGGAAGCAGTTAATTCCATAAATTATCTGGGAGTAGGCATTAGGAGTGATTTAAAATGGAATGATCATATAAAATTAATCGTCGGTAAAGCAGATGCCAGACTGAGATTCATTGGAAGAATCCTAAGGAAATGCAATCCGAAAACAAAGGAAGCAGGTTACAGTACACTTGTTCGCTCACTGCTTGAATACTGCTCACCAGAGTGGGATCTGTACCAGATAGGGTTGATAGAAGAGATAGAGAAGATCCAACGGAGATCAGCGCGCTTCGTTACAGGATCATTTAATAATCGTGAAAGCGTTACGGAGATGACAGACAAACTCCAATGGAAGACTCTGCAGGAGAGACGCTCTACTAGTAGCTCGGTACGGGCTTTTGTTGAAGTTTCGAGAACATACCTTCACCGAGGAGTCAAGCAGTATATTGCTCCCTCCTACGTATATCTCACGAAGAGACCATGAGAATAAAATCAGAGAGATTAGAGCCCACACAAAGACATACCGACAATTTTCTTTCCACGAACAATACGAGACTGGAATAGAAGGGAGAACCGATAGAGGTACTCAAAATACCCTCCGCCACACACCGTTAGGTGGCTTGCAGAGTATGGATGTAGATGTAGAACCATTCAACGAAACATGATCGATGTGGGCTTTCAGATCCGAAGGCCCACTCGTGTACCTTTGATGACTGCACGACACAAAGCTTTATGCCTCGCCTGGGCCCGTCAACACCGACATTGGACTGTTATTGACTGGAAACATCTTGTCTGGTCGGACGAGTCTCCTTTCGAATAGTATCGAGTGGATAGACGTGTAGGGGTATGGAGAAATCTGATATCAATGGTCCCTGCATGTCAGCAGGGGACTGTTCAAGCTGGTGGGGGCTCTGTAATGGTGTGGGACATGTGCAGTTGGAGTGATGTGGGATCCCTGATACGTCTAGACACGACTCTGACAGGTGACACGTACGTAAGCATCCTGTCTGATCACCTGCATCCAGTGATGTCCATTGTGCATTCCAACGGATGTAACCAATTCCAGTAGAACAATGCAACGCCCCACACGTCCAGAATTGCTACAAAGTGGCTCCAGGAACACGCTTCGGAGTTTAAGGGGAGCCGGAGGTGGTCAAATCCAAAAAATTACGATTTTTGTTTTTTTGCTACCGAAAATTAATTGGAACATTCCTCTTTAATCTAAACTTTGAATTATGGTTCTACTCGCTCTAGAAGTGGAGTTATTACCATTTCCCCCACGCCTGCAGAGGAAATGGGCGGCCGCTGAATAAATCTAAGACCCTCTCATGACTTCCTGGCGAACTGCTTGGGATTTTCTCGGCCTGTTACGCATACAGCGCCTTATGTTACGCATACAGCGAGTGTGCAAGGGTTGGCTACATTGTTTTCTGTGACAAATGAAGCGCTAAGAGCGCGGAACATCGTCTCTTTGCTGTTTACCGTTTCGACTTAGTTCAGTGTTGCGCCTGTTGTTGGTAGTATTATACTTCTTGTGTAAAGCGTTGTTCTGGTTACGATGCCACGTTTTAATAACCGTGTATATAAGAAGTGGAAGAACGTAGGGAAAAGAAAATTAACACTAATACCAAGTTGCGATACTACAATTACTGAAACAGTGCGTTCTTCTGCTAAGCAACACATGGCCGGCCATAGCCCTGTGACATCTTCTAGCAAGAAGCTGACTGGTGGAAGTGACAGATTTCGTGAATATGTTAGTGACAGTGATGATATTTACGAAGTACTGAACATTGGATTATAATCTTCTGTGCTGAAAGAAAGTTTTCTGTGCAAAATGTGTTCAAGTGTAGGAGTGGGACTAGAGATAACATAGCACTTTGGTTTAGCTTGTGAGGTGAAGATAATCTGTGCATGTTGCAAGCATCAAGTGACTTTCTACAATTCACATGCCAGTCTCGTTGGTGAAAATGGACGATCTAGAGTGTTTGTTGTGAATGTTCGACTTGTGTATGGTCTTCGATCCATTGGAAAAGGGTCGGCTGCTGGTAAACTGTTTTGTGGTATTATGAACTTGCCATCGCCTCCAAGCAAATTTGGGTACTACTGTGAACTGGTAGGATCCTCTGTTGAAAATGTGATTTTGAAAACAGTCGGCTCTCAGCAGTGGCAGCGTGCGGACGGCCCCGCGCGCCGGCCAGTGCTCCGCTGCAGGCGTTGTTGACTTCCGCGTCGTAGCTTTAAGGCTTGTGTCCGTCCACCGTGAACAACATGTCGAGCGCTTACCGCCATGCGACCCTTAAAGTTTCCTTCCCAGCTGAACATGCGCGACCTCGTGCACATGAAGTTGAAACGTTCATACGTGAAGAAGTTCGTTTAGATCCTAACCACGTTATCGGAATCCATTTTTCTATCACGAGTAGTGTCGTTCATATTAAAATGACAAACACCGAGGTGTGTGAAGATGTTATTCGCCGCCATGCCAATGGACTTAAGTTCAAATACTCTGATGGTCACGTCGGAGCTGTAACACTTGAACTCGCAGAGTACGGTCAACGCACGATTAGGGTGTTTGAACTACCTTTTGAAGTGCCGAAGGACGAAGTTGTCTCTGCGTTACAACCATACGGTAACGTCATCGGTTACGTAGAGGAAAAATGGCAAACCTTCACGACCTACCATGTCCTCAATGGTGTGCGTCAGGTCAAAATTGAACTGAAAAAACATATACCATCATACCTGACCATTGGCGGGGTGCGACCCATTGTCATGTACGACGGCCAACCCCGAACATGTGCGGGTTGTGGACAAGAAGGCCACGTCAGATCCGCCTGCATGCGACGCCGCCTGATCCAGACGCCGGTCGGCGAGGAAGCGTCCCCAGCGGTGATGACTCAGATCCCTGTCACATACGCCAAGGTTGCCCAGGAAGGTAGCACGTCTACACAGAGTCTTCCTGCTCCGTTGACGTCGTCTGATCAGGTAGATGCAACCGCTCCTGAGATTCCTTCTGAGGTGCCCCGGACGCCAGATCCTGACCTGCCGAATCATCGCAGCACTGTGACTAAAAATGCTACTGAGATGGACGTTGATCCGGGAGTGGCACCTACTTCTGCTTTCCTTCAGACTGGTCCGGAGTCAGACGAAAACCACTCGCAATCGGACTCTGAACGACCTGTTCGAAAACAAGAGTCGACACGAAAGAGAAAGAAACGTAGCCGTACACCCCCTGATGAATCCATTCTACGGATGGATACCAGGGATGCAGACCCGAAGATGGACGACAAACCGCTCTTTGATGACCAAAAGTCTGATGCGAAAGACCCGCCACAGGCGACAACTGGCAACGAACACCCCTCCTTACTGGCGCCGTCGCCCCCGCATGTCGACGTTGAAGAGAGCCTATCCGATGAGACGAAAACTACGTCTCCTCTCCACGTGGATGATGTGCACAGCCGATGCCCTACCGCAGTATCAGTCTCCTGGGCAGACGACGTGGAGATCGAAGGGACTGGGGTGGACGCTGCTGATGATGGGGCACCCCCATCGGTTGCGCCCCCGCCCGCAAACTCTCCACAATAGCAGCCTCTTCAGCGGACCGGCAAGATCGACGACCTCTCGCTCCTGAAGAAGAAGCCCCACCTGTGCCTGTGGGACTCCAACACCAGCATTATCGTGTCGCAACGATTAACCTCGCGACCATTCGTGCGCCCCACAAACTGGCGCTGCTCCGCGATATGATTTATGGTGCGGACATAGATATTGCGCTTTTTCAGGAAGTGCATGTCGCCGATTTTTCACCACCACATGGCTTCACGGTGCATCTTTCTCCCGCTTCGGACACCGGTAGTGGTGTTGCCATCATCTTACGCGAAGGTCTTCCTGCCGAAGATGTCCTATACCTCCCCAGCGGCAGAGGTATGGCCCTTACTCTCTTTGGTGTACGCATCGTCAACATTTATGCGCCGTCGGGCTCCAGCTACCGTCGTAAACGCAATGCCTTCTTCGCGAATGAAGTTACACCCCTTTTTATGGGACCACACGATGACTGGGTCATGGGTGGAGACTTCAACTGCACCCAGCGCCCTCAGGATCAATTGCCGCGTCACTCAACATGCGCAGCTCTGGAAACAGTCGTCACGCGGCTACAATTTGTCGACACGTGGAGACATGTTCACGGTTATCTTTTGGGCTTTACGTACTGCACTGCGCACTCCTCTAGCCGACTGGATCGCATCTACATCTCGCGATCCCTAATTCAACACACTCGACAAGCTGAAATCTGGCCTGTTGCTTTCTCAGACCATGAGGCTTACTTCTGTGATGTTGTTCTCACAAGACAGGCAGTATGGCACGGACGTGGTTTATGGAAACTGAACACGGCACTTCTTAATTCACCTGACTGTCGACTCCTAATAGAAGACACTTGGATCACATGTAATAGACGCCGACCCACGTATCCGTCTACCATATCCTGGTGGATCCAGTGTGCAAAACCTGCTCTTCGAAAAACTTTAATCCGGTATGGCAAAGATGTTGTCGCCTGGAGGAAGAGCACTATGGACTTTTACTACAGGATCCTACGATAATGCTTCACGATGCCAGCCTCCCCTGAGCGCCATACAAGGATGAACCAAGCTAAGGCCCAAATCTCCAATCTCATGCGACGGCATTTGGAAGGAGCGATAGTACGATCTCGTACTGCTGATCGCATGCCTCATGAACATCCGTCGATGTACCATATCATCCAAGAACGACAAAATCGACGCCGAAAATTGATTCACGTCCTAACGGATCAAGAAGGGCGTCGCTACGTAACCCAATCTGCAATAAGGAATGTGCTTCACGCCCACTACCGGCAGCTCTAGGCCGCAATTCCACATTCCCCAGAGTTGATCGGGGAAGTCTCACAGCTCAACTTCGGTGGTGTCCCAGGAGATGCGGCGATTGACTTGATGTCAGAGGTGACTGATGAGGAAGTCCGTGATGCGATCCGCCCAGGAACCATCAATCGCTCCCCAGGACCCGACGGTCTTCCCCTCGAATTTTATCGCACCTTCCGTGATTTCTTAGAGTCCACCTTCACCTCCATCTGTCGGGAACTGATGTCTCCGGAAGTACCTGTGCCGGACGCTTTCATGGAAGGAATTATTATTCCTGTACATAAACCGCACGGTGGCAACAATATCAGTGATTATCGGCCCCTCACCCTCCTTAACAGTGATATGAAAATCTTCACTCGCCTTTTGGCAGCACGACTTAAAAACGTTGCCCGATATGTTGTGTCGCCAGACCAAGCATCTTTGGGAGGAGGTAATAATATTCGCACGGCTTTATGCCGCTACAGGGATATGATCGCCGTTACCCAGGCACAACGCCTCTCTGGGGCACTTGCGTCTTTGGACTTTAGTCAAGCTTTTGATAGGGTTGACCATTCGTTCCTTACGGCCGTTCTCCACCATATGGGTTTCCCGGTCGCCGTTATCACGGTAGTGATGCGCCTTCTGCGGGGTGCCTCATCCAGGATTATGTACAATGGCAGACTCACTCCACCGATAATAATAGGTCGATCCGTACGTCAAGGTTGCCCTCTATCAGCAATTTTGTACGCCTTTTCCTTGGAATCCTTGCTATGTGGACTAAGACAACGTTTGGTAGGGTTGTCCATAGATCGCTACCGGTTCTGTTGCACGGCCTATGCTGACGATGTAGTCATCTGTTTACGTAATGCCGACGAGATTCGAGCTGTTTTGACGTGGGTAGCGACTTACGGTGAGGCGTCGGGTAGCTCTTTAAACGTACGTAAGTCACAAGTTATGTTCATTGGCACGGGACTTCCCGTGGAGTGCGTTACACCTCTCACCACCGTTGATACCATTCGTTGTTTGGGAATCGATTTTTCATCTGATCTCCGGCGTTCAGCCACCGTCAACTGCCGACGCCTCCTTTTAATGATCAGAGCAGGTCTTATGGACCATCGCCTTCGATCCCTAGATATTCTCCAACGAGCTCGATATGTCAATACCTATATCGCATCCCGAGTTCCCCATGTAGCACAAGTTCTACCTTTCCCGCTTACTGTGGCACGTCGCATGTTGGCGGCGATGGCATCTTTCGTCAGCTCTGGGCTGTTGTTCAAGGTTAACTATGAAACCCTTCCTCTTCCCCGTGAACGAGGAGGGATAGGTCTGTTTCACGTGCCGGATAGAGCTCGCGCCCTATTTGTCAGCTCCCAGATGACGGTATGGACCCGTTGCCCAACGAGCCTCACTGGTCTCCTCCTGTCGGCATATTCGCCGGTCTCACTGTCAGCCCCAGTGATGATCTAGGATGTTCCGGCCCAGTTCCATTATATACGATACTTCTTTCTTGAAGTCAGTTATCTACGCCTGACCTTACCAAGACAGCTTTTACTCAAGACAAAGGCAGTATACAATGTCCTCCAATTAGGTCGTCCACCTAACCCGATTGAACGAAAGTTTCCCCAGGTTGACTGGCGTCATGTACGGCGCGCGGTGTTCGCCTGTTACCTTGACACGAATGTTCAATCTGTCTGGTACCTAACTGTCAATGGTAAGCAAATCAACCAATTTCGCCTTCATCGTATCCACCTCGCCCAATCACCTCTATGCTCCACGTGTGGAGTGCCAGACAATGATGAACATCGGTTTGTTTGCGGATCGGCGGCGGAGGTTTGGGACTTGGTTCGACGTATTGTGGCTTTTCTAACGCGGGACATTCCGGATCGGATTACTCCCCTTTCATTATTATTTCCGGAACGTGACTATTTTCCTCGGACAAAGACCAATGCTGTGAATTGGATTCGCGGACATGCCATTCACATCTTATTTGGACAAACTGTAGACTCTGTACTCGATTTTTGGACATACCTCAATGACCGTCATTATGTCGTTGTCCGTCACCCAAAATACAGACAATTTTTCTCCAACTTCCTTGGGAGTGTTTTCCACGAGCCGCCTCGCAGCTGGGATGTGTTAAGCCAAGAGAGAAGAAGGTTTCCTGTTTCAACCAATGAGCATTTCTGAACAATTGAACGGAACAGAAAAAGGAAGATTTTGTTTTGTTTGTAAGGATAGCCCTAACCTTGATTTCCCATATTTCCCCTGGTATATAGGCAGCTCTCTGGAGTAGGTTTAGTCAGGAGCCAACGCCTGAAGTGGCCTAGATTTTTTTTTGTTATAGGATGAAAAGTGGCGGTGGCACTTGTTTTTTTAGTTCCATTAAAAAAAAGTGGTTAGCCTATCAAAAAAAATAAAAAATAAAAAAAGATGGATAGAGCGTAAAAAAATAGCTCAGTTGGGGAAAAAAAGGTGCATTAGCATAACGGTTAAGGTGTTGGGGTGCTACGCGAAAGGTTATGAGTTCAAACCTTGTGCGGTGCGTAATATTTTCATTATTTAAAAACAATATCGAAGTGCCTTACTTCACGAATTATATTCGTTTGAATGCAATTTTTTGAAAAAAAAAATCCCTCGTTCAAGTGGCGCGAGTTTGGTACAATTTGTGGCCGGCAGTCAAACTTTCTGCACGCCAGCTGTATTTGAAACTGAGTTTAGATTTTGGCTGCCTTACAGATTCATTGATTCAACTCCGTTAACTCACTGAAAAATTATTTGCTTGCTTTTCCTGTTGCCGTAATTTTGACTGTCGTGCGGCGACTTTCGTTGTATAGTAGTCGCCTGGCCCAATTCCTGTACTAAATTCTGCGTTCCTCTGTTAATGAGGCTACCACTTGTGCTCCATTTGGTGGGACTTGGGAGAAATCTACCTAGCTGATAGAGCAGGCGCATCGTCTGAAGCGGAGCCAAGTAAGGGCTCGACCGAACGATCAGGAGCATCTGCACCACTTAATCTTTCCGAGCCCACTCCACCTTGCCAAGACAGGTTTATAGAGTGCTTCGATGTATTTATTTGTGTCCGTATGACTGAACATATGCTGCAGCTCTCATTTTAATATTTTTATTTCTAGGGCAAATTGTTAAAGTGTTAACCGGCTAATTTACTAGTTGAGTAATTCCTAGATTTATTTACTTAAATGTGTTTATGCAAGTGTGGCTCGGCCAACTGAATGGTTATTAATCTTACCCCTTGTATGCACCTTTGGTTTTTGAACTGACCAAACACTATGAGGTTTAAGTCTGTTAATTTGAAGGTCCCTACTGACTGTTTGTACCATTCAGGGCGCAATATCGTACATCATATTTCTCTCGTGCCTTACGTATCTCCGC
Source organism: Schistocerca serialis cubense (assembly GCF_023864345.2). NCBI lineage: Eukaryota > Metazoa > Arthropoda > Insecta > Orthoptera > Acrididae > Schistocerca > Schistocerca serialis. Next base: position 22,553,158 of record NC_064642.1, read on the forward strand.
TATGCGACGATTTGTAATTTTTTTATAAGGTGCTTATTGTCCGAGTATAATTCTATTTTGGATTGCACATCTTAAAGTTTCTTTCGAGAAATTTTTTTTAGCTCTTTTATTGTACTGCTATAGTTTTTATTGTTGTATTTAATCTGTATGCTGTTAATAAATCTGGTATAGTTTTACGGTTGTTTCTTAGTAGTCAATACCACTGGATGTGTTTTTCCAATATATGTTTAATAACTTAGTGCTGTTAAAATAAAGAGAAAGTCCACCACAAAAAAAAAAAAAAAAAAAAAAAAGAAATGGTCTAGGGGTAGCGTCTTTGATTCATAATCAAAACGTCTTCGGTCCCGGGTTCGATCCCCGCCACTGCCTAAATTTTGTTAAATACTCAGCATTGGCGGCCGAAGACTTCCGGCATAAGAAGTCAGCCTCATTCTGCCAACGGCCTTGTCAAAGAGGGCGGAGGAGCGGATAGGGGTTCAGGGCACTCTCTTGTCCTAGGGGTGGGAAATTGCCCCTAAAGGCGGAAGAATCAGCAGTGATCAACGACATGAGGATGCAGAAGGCAATGGAAACTACTGCATTAAAAGACACGTAACGTGTACCCACAGGACATGTGGCCTGTAGTTGAAGAACTGTCATGATGATCTCTTCATTGGCAAAAGATTCCGGAATAGTCCCCCATTCGGATCTCCGGGAGGGGACTGCCAAGGGGAAGGTTACCATGAGAAAAAGATTGAATAATCAACGAAAGGATAACGTTCTACGAGTCGGGGCGTGGAATGTCAGAAGCTTGAACGTGGTAGGGAAACTAGAAAATCTGAAAAGGGAAATGCAAACGCTCAATCTAGATATAGTAGGGGTCAGTGAAGTGAAGTGGAAGGAAGACAAGGATTTCTGGTCAGATGAGTATCGGGTAATATCAACAGCAGCAGAAAATGGTATAACAGGTGTAGGATTCGTTATGAATAGGAAGGTAGGGCAGAGGGTGTGTTACTGCGAACAGTTCAGTGACCGGGTTGTTCTAATCAGAATCTATAGCAGACCAACACCAACAACGATAGTTTAGGTATACATGCTGACGTCGCAAGCTGAAGATGAACAGATAGAGAAAGTGTATGAGGATATTGTAAGGGTAATGCAGTATGTAAAGGGGGACGAAAATCTAATAGTCATGGGCGACTGGAATGCAGTTGTAGGGGAAGGAGTAGGTTACAGGAGAATATGGGCTTGGGACAAGGAATGAAAGAGGAGAAAGACTAATTGAGTTCTGTAACAAGTTTCAGCTAGTAATAGCGAATACCCTGTTCAAGAATCACAAGAGGAGGAGGTATACTTGGAAAAGGCCGGAAGATACGGGAAGATTACAATTAGATTACATCATGGTCAGACAGAGATTCCGAAATCAGTTACTGGATTGTAAGGCGTACCCAGGAGGATATATAGACTCAGATCACAATATAGTAGTGATGAAGAGTAGACTGAAGTTCAAGATATTAGTCAGGAAGAATCAATACGCAAAGAAGTGGGATACGGAAGTACTAAGGAATGACGAGATACGTTTGAAGTTCTCTAACGCTATAGATACAGCAATAAGGAATAGCGCAGTAGGCAGTACAGTTGAAGAGGAATGGACATCACTAAAAAGGGCCATCACAGAAATTGGGAAAGAAAACATAGGTACAAAGAAGGTAGCTGCGAAGAAACCATGGGTAACAGAAGAAATACTTCAGTTGATTGATGAAAGGAGAAAGTACAAACATGTTCCAGGAAAATCAGGAATACAGAAATACAAGTCGCTGAGGAATGAAATAAATAGGAAGTGCAGGGAAGCTAAGACGAAACTGCTGCAGGAAAAATGTGAAGGCATCGAAAAAGATATGATTGTCGGAAGGACAGACTCAGCATACAGGAAAGTCAAAACAACCTTTGGTGACATTAAAAGCAACGGTGGTAACATTAAGAGTACAACGGTAATTCAACTGTTAAATGCAGAGGAGAGAGCAGATAGGTGGAAAGAATACATTGAAAGCCTCTATGAGGGTCAAGATTTGTCTGATGTGATAGAAGAAGAAACAGGAGTCGATTTAGAAGAGATAGGGGATCCAGTATTAGAATCGGAATTTAAAAGAGCTTTGGAGGACTTACGGTCAAATAAGGCAGAAGGGATAGGTAACATCCCATCAGAATTTCTAAAATCATTGGGGGAAGTGGCAACAAAACGGCTATTCACGTTGGTGTGTAGAATATATGAGTCTGGCGATATACCATCTGACTTTCGGAAAAGCATCATCCACACAATTCCGAAGACGGCAAGAGCTGACAAGTGCGAGAATTATCGCACATACAGCTTAACAGCTCATGCATCGAAGCTGCTTACAAGAATAATATACAGAAGAATGGAAAAGAAAATTGAGAATGCGCTAGGTGACGATCAGTTTGGCTTTAGGAAAAGTAAAGGGACGAGAGAGGCAATTCTGACGTTACGGCTAATAATGGAAGCAAGGCTAAAGAAAAATCAAGACACTTTCATAGGATTTGTAGACCTGGAAAAAGCGTTCGACAATATAAAATGGTGCAAGCTGTTCGAGATTCTGAAAAAAGTAGGGGTAAGGTATAGGGAGAGACGGGTCATATACAATATGTACAACAACCAAGAGGGAATAATAAGAGTGGACGATCAGGAACGATGTGCTCGTATTAAGAAGGGTGTAAGACAAGGCTGTAGCCTTTCGCCCCTGCTCTTCAATCTGTACATCGAGGAAGCAATGATGGAAATAAAAGAAAGGTTCAGGAGTGGAATTAAAATACAAGGTGAAAGGATATCAATGATATGATTCGCTGATGACATTGCTATCCTGAGTGAAAGTGAAGAAGAATTAAATGATCTGCTGAACGGAATGAACAGTCTAATGAGTACACAGTATGGTCTGAGAGTAAATCGGAGAAAGACGAAGGTAATGAGAAGTAGTAGAAATGAGAACAGCGAGAAACTTAACATCAGGATTGATGGTCACGAAGTCAATGAAATTAAGGAATTCTGCTACCTGGGCAGTAAAATAACCAATGACGGAAGGAGCAAGGACGACATCAAAAGCAGACTCGCTATGGCAAAGAAGGCATTTCTGGCCAAGAGGAACCACTAATTTCAAATACCGGCGCTAATTTGAGGAAGAAATTTCTGAGGAGGTACGTCTGGAGTACAGCATTGTATGGTAGTGAAACATGGACTGTGGGAAAACCGGAAGCATTTGAGATGTGGTGCTATAGACGAATGTTGAAAATTAGGTGGACTGATAAGGTAAGGAATGATGAGGTTCTACGCAGAATCGGAGAGGAAAGGAATATGTGGAAAACACTGATAAGGAGAAGGAACAGGATGATAGGACATCTGCTAAGACATGAGGGAATGACTTCCATGGTACTAGAGGGAGCTATAGAAGGCAAAAACTGTAGAGGAAGACAGAGATTGGAATACGTCAAGCAAATAATTGAGGACGTAGGTTGCAAGTGCTACTCTGAGATGAAGAGGTTAGCACAGGAAAGGAATTCGTGGCGGGCCGCATCAAACCAGTCGGTAGACTGATGACCAAAAAAAAAAAAGAGGAACTGAAACCATATGGAAATGAATTTGTAGTTGAAAAGTTGGAATGCATTGGGCATGTGGAAATGCGTATGGGTGCTCGGCTTCGAAGACTCAAACAAACTTTGGGTTCAAGTAAGCTCAGCGATGGAAAGACAATAGGAGGGAGAGGCAGGCTTACTGATGAGGTGATTGAACGTCTACAGAGATACTATGGGTATGCTATAAGGCAAAATACTAGTAATGTTAGTGACATGCGAAAAGCAGTGTGGGCATTGTTCCTTCATACTGCCTCTTCCAATGAATACCCTCATACCCTCAACACAGCCTGCGCCCAAAAGATTCCTGGTGTAAATATAATGCAAAAAAGGACTATGATCACAAACATGGGTTGCCATCAGCTGTGATAAATGCAATAAAACCAATTTTTCATGACTTAGCACAGCCAGAATTGTTACACAAATGTCTACACGGAAAGACGCAGAATCCTAATGAGAGCGTAAACAATTTGATTTGGAAAGTGATTCCTAAAAGAGCGTTTGTAAGCATAAAAACACTGCACTTTGGCATTTATGATGCAATAGCAACCTACAACCAAGGCAACAGTATGAAGTGCGAAGTTCTGAAGGTTTAGTATTTACAGCTGGGGTGAACACTGAACGAGCACTAAGAAATATTGACAGAGAAAGGATAAGAGGAGCAGAAAGAAGAGAAAGGCATATGAAGTATGATGGAACAACAAGCCAGAAAAGAAGACAGAAGAGGAAGCTTTTGGAGGATGAAGAAGAAGACCCTGATAATCCATTCTATAGTGCAGGAATGTATTGAGAAACTTTGATAGCCATTTCCCGTAAATTAGAATTTTTCGAATATAAGGAACATTTTCTCAAAATACACTCAAGCTAGAGAGATGAAATTTTTATACAGCACTCCTAGTGGTCAAACTTACATTGTAACACAGCCATTTGGCAGTATGTTCAGTAGTTTCATTTCAGTTTAATTATAAAGCAATTATTTGTAAAAAAAATTGTGTCATTAATAAAAAAAATAATTGGAAGGAAACTAGAAAAGATACTCCAAAATCCCTCTGTCGTAACTGCAATACTAAACCACTCTATATGTAAAAAAAAATTCAAATTTTTCTATTTTGTAGTTTATTCATAAATGTTTCTCAAACAGTGATTTTAATATGGGCAGCATAGGCACCTAAGGCTCCCCTTAAACAATTCCGCTGGCCACCAAACTCCCGAGACATGAACATTACTGAGCATATCTAGGATGCCTTGCAACGTGCTGTTCAGAATAGATCTCCACCCCTCGTAGTCTCACGGATTTACGGACAGCCCTGCAGGATTGGTGATGTCAATGACCTCCAGCACTACTTCAGACATTAGTCGAGTCCATGCCACGTTGTGCTGTGGCACTTCTGCGTGCTCCCGGGAGCCCTATATGATATTAAGAAGGTTTACCAATTTCCTAGGCTCTTCAGTGTAATTTTCTTAATGTAAGGATCTTAACGACGAGATAGGAAACTTTAAGTAAATCACTGATAAGAAATTCTTGTTATTCTGAACGATATTTTAGAGAAAACGATCAAAATGCCTGCCTGAAACTTCCTACAAAGTTGAAGCTTTCGAAGAAATCCCTGACGCAGCCACTTAAAAATTTTTCGCCTATACGAGTGATTGCCGCAGCCTTGAAAATCTGTGATACCAACTCTTCACATGTATTGGCCGCTTCCTGGCTAATGCGGGCTATCACAAATCCGATGCTAAATTCCAGTGAGGCTAGATCTGCGAGGCCACTCTCACGGACCACCAAGGCCATTTCACTCGTGCCGAACGCCTTAGACAAACATAGGTTGTCTGGCAGAGTACTAGCAGGTGACGAGCAAATCACTCGACGTGACGTCCTTCGGAGTATTTGGCGAATAACACCTTGTAATTGTACGAGCAATATCCACTGGTAAAATTTTGGAACATCATAGAGCGAAAGCCCCATTCAAGTTTCCACTGGCGGCTCCAGCCCAGATAAACGCACTTCACGAAAATGCGTCTGGCGACTACGCTGTCGCGTGTAGTGGGGACTTGTGTAGTGGTAGTTGTGGAGCTGCAGTTGTCGGCGTTAAATACTCCTTCCCTCACGAAGGCACCCTCATCCCTAAACAGTATGAGGTAGAGGAAATGTACATTGTCGGGACGTTGTTTCTACCTTAACGTATAGAAGCACAGCTTGATCGCCTTGGATGATCATCTTTCAAACCAAAGGCCTTTGCCCATTGCAGAGAGCACAGCCTTTTACACTTGCTGCACCTAGCTCATCGTCTGTTGCTCTACTGCCGGATGAAGAATCTACTGTCATGTAGTAATCACTTACTGACTTGTACATTGTTAAGCTTAACGCCGTTGGAATCTAAGAGAGCACTCCAAGGTAGGATATCAAAAATACAGTGCAGAGAGCAGGCAAAACAGCATCTAGGTTACCAGAGGTAAACAGTAACGGTAGAACTCTGCAAATTGTAGATGCTTTGGGCAGGTGTCCCAGGGTAGAAGTTTCACTTTAGAGAATTAACTGATGTCTTCATACACCTCCTAGACATTGTCGTACGGTACCAAAGTAGAAGATTGTCACAGACAGGCATGTCTTAGCGTAGGCAGCGAGTTTGATATCGTTGCTCCAGGGATTCTTACAGGTTAGACTGAGATGGGAAATGAGTGAAATTGCTGTGACAGCGGTCCCCAATCACGAGAGCCTTCAGGGTGGGGCCTAGTGACGTATAACACTGTCGTTACTACCCATAACACGATGGGCACGACGTGTAGCTTTCAGCTCCATATTGTTGCTACCAAACTTGGAATTTGTTCCAGACTTTGAAAATGTTTATTTTTTATTCTTCATTTTACATGTAAATCTCTAATTCAGATTATAAACGGCCGGGATAGTGGTCCCGCGTTCTTCTTCCAGTCAACAGAAGGCAGTACTTTGGCCACTCTGGTTCACCAGTCTGCTTCTTCCTTCGCTTCCGCTACTCCCGACGGGCGGTTTTTAATTGTTTTCAAATTTTTTATGGATATTGTTTTTGTTTTTTTACGTGTATTGCTGCGTGTAAAAATTATGTCCCGTCCCTTGCTATTTTCAGTACGACACCTGAAGATGAGCGTATAAGAGCCCGAAACAGGTCGTGTGTTAATTAAAAGAACCTTACAACTGTGGCGCTATTTTCAACCTCTGGTATAATGCTCAGTTGCGGATGTTCCTCAGACAGGATTCTTTGTTGGTATTTGTTAATGTAAAAGCCAGCAACATCCCCACCTACAGAGTAGGAGGAGGGAAAGGACCTGAATCTGTTTGACCCGAGGCACCCTGGAGGTGCAGAGCAGCGCGTCTTATTGACCTATGTCCTTCCGGTGGAAGGGCAAACGGACTATCTGGAGTGAGAAATAGCTCGCCGCCACATTCATTCAAAAACCTCGTGATTTATATTCAGTACACTTGGTTTAAGAATCATGAAAGAAGGTTGTATACATGGAAGAACCATGGAGATACTAAAAGGTATCAGATAGATTATATAATGGTAAGACAGAGATTTAGGAACCAGGTTTTAAATTGTAAGACATTTCCAGGGGCAGATGTGGACTCTGACCACAATCTATTGGTTATGACCTGTAGATTAAAACTGAAGAAACTGCAAAAAGGAGGGAATTTAAGGAGATGGGACCTGGATAAACTAAAAGAACCAGAGGTTGTACAGAGATTCAGGGAGAGCATAAGGGAGCAATTGACAGGAATGGGGGAAATAAATACAGTAGAAGAAGAATGGGTAGCTTTGAGGGATGAAGTAGTGAAGGCAGCAGAGGATCAAGTAGGTAAAAAGACGAGGGCTAGTAGAAATCCTTGGGTAACACACGAAATATTGAATTTAATTGATGAAAGGAGAAAATATAAAAATGCAGTAAGTGAAACAGGCAAAAAGGAATACAAACGTCTCAAAAATGAGATCGACAGGAAGTGCAAAATGGCTAAGCAGGGATGGCTAGAGGACAAATGTAAGGATGTAGAGGCCTATCTCACTGGGGGTAAGATAGATACCGCCTACAGGAAAATTAAAGAGACCTTTGGAGATAAGAGAACCACTTGTATGAATATCAAGAGCTCAGATGGAAACCCAGTTCTAAGCAAAGAAGGGAAAGCAGAAAGGTGGAAGGAGTATATAGAGGGTCTATACAAGGGCGATGTACTTGAGGACAATATTATGGAAATGGAAGAGGATGTAGATGAAGATGAAATGGGAGATATGATACTGCGTGAAGAGTTTGACAGAGCACTGAAAGACCTGAGTCGAAACAAGGCCCCCGGAGTAGACAATATTCCATTGGAACTACTGACGGCCTTGGGAGAGCCAGTCCTGACAAAACTCTACCATCTGGTGAGCAAGATGTATGAAACAGGCGAAATACCCTCAGACTTCAAGAAGAATATAATAATTCCAATCCCAAAGAAAGCAGGTGTTGACAGATGTGAAAATTACCGAACTACCAGCTTAATAAGTCACAGCTGCAAAATACTAACACGAATTCTTTACAGACGAATGGAAAAACTAGTAGAAGCCAACCTCGGGGAAGATCAGTTTGGATTCCGTAGAAACACTGGAACACGTGAGGCAATACTGACCTTACGACTTATCTTAGAAGAAAGATTAAGGAAAGGCAAACCTACGTTTCTAGCATTTGTAGACTTAGAGAAAGCTTTTGACAATGTTGACTGGAATACTCTCTTTCAAATTCTAAAGGTGGCAGGGGTAAAATACAGGGAGCGAAAGGCTATTTACAATTTGTACAGAAACCAGATGGCAGTTATAAGAGTCGAGGGACATGAAAGGGAAGCAGTGGTTGGGAAGGGAGTAAGACAGGGTTGTAGCCTCTCCCCGATGTTGTTCAATCTGTATATTGAGCAAGCAGTAAAGGAAACAAAAGAAAAATTTGGAGTAGGTATTAAAATTCATGGAGAAGAAATAAAAACTTTGAGGTTCGCCGATGACATTGTAATTCTGTCAGAGACAGCAAAGGACTTGGAAGAGCAGTTGAATGGAATGGACAGTGTCTTGAAAGGAGGATATAAGATGAACATCAACAAAAGCAAAACAAGGATAATGGAATGTAGTCTAATTAAGTCGGGTGATGCTGAGAGATTAGGAAATGAGGCACTTAAAATGGTAAAGGAGTTTTGCTATTTGGGGAGCAAAATAACTGATGATGGTCGAAGTAGAGAGGATATAAAATGTAGGCTGGCAATGGCAAGGAAAGCGTTTCTGAAGAAGAGAAATTTGTTAACATCCAGTATTGATTTAAGTGTCAGGAAGTCATTTCTGAAAGTATTCGTATGGAGTGTAGCCATGTATGGAAGTGAAACATGGACGATAAATAGTTTGGACAAGAAGAGAATAGAAGCTTTCGAAATGTGGTGCTACAGAAGAATGCTGAAGATTAGATGGATAGATCACATAACTAATGAGGAAGTATTGAATAGGATTGGGGAGAAGAGAAGTTTGTGGCACAACTTGACCAGAAGAAGGGATCGGTTGGTAGGACATGTTCTGAGGCATCAAGGGATCACCAATTTAGTATTGGAGGGCAGCATGGAGGGTAAAAATCGTAGAGGGAGACCAAGAGATGAATACACTAAGCAGATTCAGAAGGACGTAGGTTGCAGTAGGTACTGGGAGATGAAAAAGCTTGCACAGGATAGAGTAGCATGGAGAGCTGCATCAAACCAGTCTCAGGACTGAAGACCACAACAACAACAACAACAGGGTTCTCAGTCAGACCGTTGAGAAGCCAACTCTGTGTCGCTCGTCGTCAGTCTAAGGTAAGCTCTGGCAAGACTGTTACTCTCACTTGGAGTGCTGATATCAATATTTGTATTATACAATGCTGTTAGTGACTGCTACCATTAAAATTGCTGCACCAAGAAGGAATGCAGATGACAAACGGGTATTCATTGGACAATTATATTATACTAGAACTTACATGTGATTACATTTTAACACAATTTGGGCGCATAGGTCCTGAGAAATCAGCACCCAGAACAACCACCTGTGGCCGTAATAACGGCGTTGATACGCATGGGCATTGAGTCAAACAGAGCTTGGATGACGCGTACAGGTACAGCTGCCCATGCAGCTTCAACACGATGCCACAGTTCATCAAGAGTAGTGACTGGCGTATTGTGACGAGCCAGTTGCTCGGCCACCATTGACCAGACGTTTTCAGTTGGTAAGAGATCTGGAGAATGTGCTGGCCAGGGCAGTAGTCGAACATTTTCTGTATGCAGAAAGGACCGTACAGGACCTGCAACTTGCGATCGTGCATTGTCCTGTTGAAATGCAGGGTTTCGGAGGGATCAAATGAAGGGTAGAGCCACGGGTCGTAACACATCTGAAATGTAACGTCCACTGTTCAAAGTGCTGTCAATGCGAACAAGAGGTGACCGAGATGTGTAACCAATGGCACCCCATACCATCACGCCGGGTGATACGCCAGTATGGCGGTGACGAATACACGCTTCCAATGTGCGTGCACCGCGATGTCGCCAAACACGGATGCGACCATCATGATGCTGTAAACAGAACCTGGATTCATCCGAAAAAATGACGTTTTGCCATTCGTGCACCCAGGTTCGTCGTCGAGTACACCATCGCAGGCGCTCCAGTCTGTGGTGCAGCGTCTAGGGTAACCGCAGCCACGGTCTCCGAGCTGATAGTCCATGCTGCAAAAAAAAAAAAAAAAAAAAAAAAAAAAAAAAAAAAAAAAAAAAAAAAAAAAAAAAAAAGTTCAAATGGCTCTGAGCACTATGGGGCTTAACAGGTGTGGTCATCAGTCCCCTAGAACTTAGAACTACTTAAACCTAACTAACCTAAGGACATCACACACATCCATGCCCGAGGCAGGATTCGAACCTGCGACCGTAGCAGTCGCGCGGTTCCGGACTGCGCGCCGAGAACCGCGAGACCACCGCTGCCGGCCTGCAAACGTCGTCCAACTGTTCGTGCAGATGGTTGTTGTCTTGCAAACGTCCCCATCTGTTGACTCAAGGATCTAGACATGGCTGCACGATCCGTTACAATCATGCGGATAAGATGCCTCTCATCTCGACTGCTAGTGATACGAGACCGCAGGGATCCAGCACGGCGTTCCGTATTACCCTCCTGAACCCACCGATTCCATATCTTGCTAACAGTCATTGGATCTCAACCAACGCGAGCAGCAGTGTCGCGATACGATAAACCGCAATCGCGATAAGCTACAATCCGATCTTTATCAAAGTCGGAAACGTGATGGTACGCATTTCTCCTCCTTACACGAGGCATCACAACAACGTTTCACCAGGCAACGCCGGTCAACTGCTGTTTGTGTATGAGAAATCGGTTGGAAACTTTCCTCATGTCAGCACGTTGTAGATGTCGCCACCGGCGCCAACCTTGTGTGAATGCTCTGAAAAGCTAATCATTTGCATATTATAGCATCTTCTTCCTGTCGCTTAAATTTCGCGTCTGTAGCATGTCATCTTCGTGGTGAAGCAATTTTAATGGCCAGTAGTGTATTTCTGTTTGCTCCTCTCGCCGCAGGGAGTCAGTAACTGACTTGTTTCGTGCAACACGTTGCATCCTTTGCTTCTCTAGTGCTTAGAATTAGCCTGCAATGTATTTGTCAGTCTGAAGGAAATAAATAAGTTTATCCAGTCGTTTGAGTCCCCTGAGACTATCCTCGTAGGTGACCTGTGACTGTTTGGCACTGATCCAAGCAATCAACCAGTCGTCACTGGAGGTTTTCCTTTCTGCATTTGCCCCTTACCGCTCGGGAATTGCCAACTGATCTGTAACCCACAATCTTCCGTCTCTCCTACTGCAGGACACGACGCTATTCAGGCATTCGTCTGTGTGGCACCATGCTCGCTCTGGATGGGTAAAAGCCTTAAGAAGGGTTCCTAGAGATCCCCACTCCCTGTACAGGACTGTCCTCGCACTGCCTAGCGTCTTAATAAACCTCATGCTTTCTGTAAGAGTGGGAAAACTTTTTACCACCTCATCATGGAGCACAGTCAACCGTGCTGTCTTGATTAAAAATTGAATTAACAAATGGCTCATGTGGCTCTGAGCACTTTGGGACTTAACATCTGAGGTCATCAGTCCCCTAGAACTTAGAACTACTTAAACCTAACTAACCTAAGGACATCACACACATCCATGCCCGAGGCATGATTCGAACCTGCGACCGTAGCGGTCGTGCGGTTCCAGACTGAAGCGCCTAGAACCGCTCGTCCACCAACGGCCGGCTTCAATTAACAGCTATTTTAATCTTTACAGCAGTAATGCTCTTTCTCGCCCAGATATTCTCTCCCTTGCCTTTTAAAAACTCACAGTGCGCCAGGCTGGTTTAGACAACGAAACTAAAATTAAAAAAAGGCTCTGTTAGCAATAAAGTTTCATAAATCAGAATATATCTGGACACTGTATTTAGAATCTTGCACCCCCTGCATAATTTTGACGCTAAGGGTCTGGTGCAGTTTGCATACGAACTCTTGTTTTGTTTCTACGTTATTGACAAATAAGAACTAGCGAATCGGTTGAATAATAAAACGGACGCATCACCTGCAATTTAATAGAAGAACTTAGGTAATAGTTTTAAACCAGATTTGTTGCGGAGTTGCACATTAGTCTGAAAGTAAACGTATAAATAAATGTCAAGAACTCGTTGATTACGAACTTTGTGTTTGGTCATCACCAAATCTGTGTTATCGTTTACATAACGTTCAAATTTCCATGTTACGAGACTAGTGCGAAAACAACGACATTCACTCGTTTCGTCAGTCCGTTTGGCGATTATTGCATAAAAAAGAACTCATACTGTGGCCATACTGAATTTAAAACCGCGAGTCTCACACTGCCAAGAGTTCTGACACATCAGACGTCAACTTATTTGAATTGCCGTTTAATACTCTTTATCTAAAGTGTTGGGTCGTTCGGTTCAGTAGAAAGCTGAAAATAGCTTTCGCTGATCGCTCGTATGGTTTACCTTTGGTGCTAGGAACAACTGTACAAGTTTATTGTTTATTTTTTAATGGATACCACGGAATCCTTCGTGTTCGACAAGTGCGATATTTACAGCCGAGCCCCAATAACTGCGTCATATTTGCAGCCAGTATTGGTACCGTATTGATTTATTGCGTTCATATGGTGGACGGAAAGCGAAGAACGGATCGGTGCCGTTATCTGCTCGGTCAACACTGCGTCGCAATAAAACGTTGGTACGCACGCACGCCGCTGCCGGCCGACATATGGCTGGCTGCTGCTGCTGCGTGCTGTTGCGTCGACCGCTGCTGCGTGCGGGTCCGCCGAGAACCTCTCCTGGGCAACATCTGCAAAGAAGGAACTGGATGGTGCTACACACTCAATGAAGAACAACAAAGCCGCCAGGCCAGATGACCTGCGTCCTAAACAAAAATGCCTGAGTACTCAACCCGAGACTGGATTCAAAGTACCTATTGAACAACTGCGTTCTTAAAATGGAAATCCCTAAGGTTTTTGGGAGGCCACAGATTATTGCAAAATCAAATCCTGTAAAGAACACAACAGATCCAAAAAAAACTTCATGCTGAACTCTCTTTTATGTCAGCTTCATAAAGTACTAGACAGGAGATCTTGAACCGCGTTTCAGTCTATGCTTATCGAGCCAATATTAGAGAACAAGTGGGTTTTCGCCCCGGCAAGTCTTACTGCGATCAAATGCTGAATGTTACGCAACTTGCAGAAGATGACTCGAAGGAAAAGCAGATCAGAGGCACGGCTTTCATTGATCTCACATCAGCCTACGGTACAACACATTATAGGAAACTGATAGTAAAACCAAACAATACCGTAAACGGTTGCAGACTGGTTCAGTTGACCCAGTAATTCTTACGAAGCAGACGATTCTTTATCATCTGACAAAGACAAAACAGATGTTAAGGTTTATAATTTATATAAAAAGCAGCTACCAGCCACATGTATGGTTTAAAAAGGTTTATTATCTTAAGATTATGACCGGTTTCGGATTTTTCTTTACAAATCCATCTTCAGATGGCAGATTACAAGTATTCTTAGTTGGTCCTAGTTTTGTTTATGTTATTCGTTTGCTGCACTGGGAAAGAAAAGAAATATTTTTGTTGTCATATCGGTAATGGTACTTTTACGAAAGATTTACTTCTTTTACAAAATCTAATTGCTCATGAGATGGTTTTTATAAACATTAGTAAACTTGCAGGTTAGTGTACTTACGAGCTGTGTGGTTCTGCCTGACGAAATATTCGTGCGTTTATGTTTTCAAACGCAAGTTTAATACACTTTTCAATATGCACTATGTGAGTGCTATTCCAGTCAGTGGACGTCACTTTCAGCCTCATCATCTTAATTACACACGCAGCACACACGAATAACGTTTACAAAACGTGGCCCAGCTTCACATTACAAACGAGAACAATATTTGCAAAGAGTCATAACGATGTTAACTTCAGATGCTGTATAGTCGATATGGGTACAGTAAAATATCTCTTTGCTATTGTATGAAATTAATCTAAAACGGAATAAATAAAATTACATACAAATAAGATTACAAACATTATATGTAGTACAGAATTACTGTGTGTTACTAATTAGTTGTTACAATAGTAGGAGATAAATTCTAATATATGACATAATATGCAATGCACATGTTTTCATTATGCAATTTTTCAATGACATATAAACAGTTTTTGGGGCCTGTATACTGAATGTTTTTGATGGAATATTGGGCTTAAGTTATTTTAAAAAAGTAAAAGCTTCTTCAAAGTTATTTAAGAAGGGGGTGTTCACTGACTCTGTCTGTTCATTCAAAATGAGATCAGGGAACCTGTTTTTATGTGTATGAATCTCAATCTCCTCTAGGAGATATGCTAGTAACACACAGTAATTCTGTACTACATATAACGTTTGTAATCTTATTTGTATGTAATTTTATTTATTCCGTTTTAGATTAATTTCATACAATAGCAAAGAGATATTTTACTGTACCCATATCGACTATACAGCATATGTAAGTTAACATCGTTATGACTGTAAGCTCTTTGCAAATATTGTTCTCGTTTGTAATGTGAAGCTGGGCCACGTTTTGTAAACGTTATTCGTGTGTGCTGCGTGCGTAATTAAGATGATGAGGTTGAAAGTGACGTCCATTGACTGGAATAGCACTCACATAGTGCATATTGAAAAGTGTATTAAGCTGGCGATCGAAAACATAAACGCACGAATATTTCGTCAGGCAGAACTACACAGCTCGTAAGTACACTAATCCTGCAAGTTTACTAATGTTTATAAAAACCATCTCATGAGCAATTAGATTTTGTAAAAGAAGTAAATCTTTCGTAAAAATACCATTACCGATATGACAACAAAAATATTTCTTTTCTTTCCCAGTGCAGCAAACGAATAACATAAACAAAACTAGGTCCAACTAAGAATGCTTGTAATCTGCCATCTGAAGATGGATTTGTAAAGAAAAATCCGAAACCGGTCATAATCTGAAGATAATAAACCTTTTTAAACCATACATGTGGCTGGTAGCTGTTTTATATAAATTATAAACCTTAAGTACAACAGCCACGTTTCTTAACATGTCGACTTTCGACAAAATAGCAAAACAGATGTTGGTGGATTCAAGAAACGGCATAGCTCAAGAAAATATTCTCGCTCCACCAATGCCGGTCAAACGGGACACCGTTCCAGTACTAATGCAGATGATACGGCCATCACCGTTCAAGACAAAACTTTCTAACGGGTGGGGAAAAACTAACCGCAGCCCTCGAGCACTTAACTGCTTTTACAATAACAATCACTTAATGCCCAATCCTGATTAACCATAAGTGTTTTCTTTACATTTGCACAGCAGAGAAGTCAAAAGAGAGCTTAACGTAACATGGAATGGATATCATCTCTCACGTTGCTAACCCGAAATATCCGATAGTCAAGACTGATCTCAATCTTACTATAAGGAACACTGTGCAACTCAAGAAAATGAAATTCTGCGCCTGGAACAATATAATACGAAAGGTAAGAAGCAGCAGATGAGCAACACAATTCACAGTCCTTAGTACATTGCTTTGCCTTCTGTAAATCAGACCTATCAGCTGATGGGCCTAGTTCGCTTAGAATTAGGAGAACACTCTCAGAGACTGAGAAATGAAAGCAAGAGACACATCCTAGACACCCTGTATTTGGACATATTCCTCATCCACTGAGACTGAAATCAAGAAAGTGGTTTTCACAACAAACCCTATTCCCACGTAATGAATGCTGAGTAGAACTGTGGAGGAAGTCGTCTGCAATGTGCCCGTGGAACAACCCGGAGAAGGAATTTTTTGGCGGTTTCGAGCTCCGTTATACGAGTTGAAAAGTCCTAAACACGGGTTTCATCCAGTGAAATTTGAAAGAATGGGGGAACATTACTACTGATCGACGCTGTGAATGCGAAGAACTGCAAGATTCGACCACTTGCTAATTTGCAGAAAGTTGAATGAACTGTGCCCCTTAGATTACCTGGTTACAGCAAATAACGAGGCTACTCAGGTTGCTATTTTCTGGAATAATTTTGGAATTTGAACAACCGGAAACGTTGATGGGCAGGTTTTTCGTAGCACATGTCGTGTTATAGTATTTCTAATATGTTTTTAATGTCATGACTCATATATGTTAACTAAGTTTTAATACTTGAGATTATAATTTTGTTTAATAGTTTTATTATTCTCGTGGTATGGTGTATAGGACAAGAGTAAATACTTAAAGCAGACTGAGGACGAATATCTTGGTTCTGTTTGTCAACCTAGACATTATTTGGAGTAGGAATGTTGTGGCATGTATTCAGTGGTCTCCATACAATCATTTAAGTTAGGAAGCATGGGAATGTTCCTTACCCTACTTAATGTGTCAATTATGAGTCTGCGTTATGTGAGGGACTGCAGTAAGAGGATATTTAATGTGTTTGTGGCTGTTACGGGTGATTACGGAAGCGGGTGACATCCAGAACCGACAAACAGGCACCAAGTGGGCCGCCCATCTTAACGACCCCACGCAACGAACAGATTGCCAATAACGGCGTCACATGCCTTCACTTCAAGAAACTTTATATTTCCTTACTGGATTCTCTGTAAGCCGTAGCATACAACCTAGTATCCTGCGAAACTGCTTACTTTAATACACAGATTCTAATCCTAAATTTACAATAGTGGAATAACGAAGGTGTAATTACAATAAAATAGATGCCAATATTGTTTTGTATTTGCATGTTAACCGGGGCCTAGGAACAACGGAAAAGGCTCCGCCCTGCCGCAGCCGTAGTGCTCCACAACCCCTCGCCGACTACCGCAGTCCACTTCAACCCTTCACAGCGCCACACTGAACCACTCTTTCAGGGTTATTGTGCGGTTCGGCCCCCGCTGGACCCCCCCCCCCCCCCCTGGGGAACGTCTCACACCAGACGAGTGTAACCGCTATGTTTGCGTGGTAGAGTAATGGTGGTGTACGCGTATGTGGAGAACACGTTTGCGCAACAAACGCCGAAATAGTGTAGCTGAGGCGGAATAACCGGAACCAGCCCACATTCGACGAGGCAGATGGAAAACTGCCTAAAAACCATCCACAGACTGGCCGGCTCACCGGACCTCGACATAAATCAGCCAGGCGGATTCGTGCCGGGAACCAGGCGGCCCTTCCCGCCCGGAAAGCCATGAGTTTGACGGCACGGCTAACCGGGCGGGCCTGATGCCGATATTACCGACACTACTATCATTTCAGTTCTACATTTACTACTGTTTACCTCCACTTCGACCGAGCGGGGTGGCGCAGTGGTTAGACACTGGACTCGCATTCGGGAGGACGACGGTTCAATCCTGCGTCCGGCCATCCTGATTTAGGTTTTCCGTGATTTCCCTAAATCACTCCAGGCAAATGCCGGGATGGTTCCTCTGAAAGGGCACGGCCGACTTCCTTCCCAATCCTTCCCCAATCCGATGAGACCGATGACCACGCTGTCTGGTCTCCTTCCCCAAACCAACCAACCAACCAACCAACCAACCTCCACTTCTTTTGTTCTGGTTTTAGAACAGTTGTGGCGAAAGTACGGATACCTAGGAAACCCTGGTCACCGAAAATTATGCGCTTTCATTCAAAAATCCACTTATTTTTGAACGTAATTGTCAGTTGTCCTTTATGCATTAGCTCCTTTATTGTACCAAAAACACTCTACGTCCACATATTACTTTAGATGTAGGAGCATGAGCAAGACAGTGTGTGCCAAAACTGGATAACAGAGTAGGTGTTTCAGCAATCCGAAGTTTTAGTTATCCAGTTTTCCACTGTTAATACTCCATTATGGTGAAGTGCACAATCCTGAAGACAGGCGACTTTTTTCTGTTGGAAATCCACGCTTCACTTACTTATTTTTATTGCCTTTCACTTCCTCCCGCAAATACTTCGGTAAAATACCATGCACATACTATCAGAGAGAGTCGTTCTCACACGGAAGCTTACTGGGAATCGCTCTTCCCGTGTACCACGCTCGACTGGAACAGGAAACAGAAAAAAGGGAAAGACACATTAAGTACCGGGTGATCAACAAGTCAGTATAAATTTTAAAACTTAATAAACCACGGAATAATGTAGATAGAGAGGTACAAATTGACACACATGCTTGGAATGGCATGGGGTTTTATTAGCACAGAAAAAAAGTTCACAAAATGTCCGACAGATGGCGCTGGACATCAAAACGTCAGTGACTGCGCATGGCAATCGTGTACAAAAGGAGCTGTAATGAGAGAGAGAACCAGATGCGCCAGCAGTTGCAGCATGTTGTTGCTTTTAGTGAATCTGTATTATCAGAATGGGGAATGTGCTAGTTCAGCGTTACGATCCTATCGCCATAGGAAGGGGATTAGAACCAGTAAAGGTCCGTTGACAAATGCAGCTGTGGCGAGAATGATTTCGAAGTTCGAAGCCACGGGTTGTTTAGACGATAGGCCCCGTAGTGGCCGACCGAGTACAAGGCGTAATGCTGCTGAGACAGTTCAGGAAGAAATTGAGACAGTAGCGGGTTCGTCTATTCACGGGGAAGTCAGCGCTGGTGCAGTCGCACGTCGCACCGGTATTCCATACACTACTGTTTGGTTGGCACTTAAGCGTACCCTCCGATGCCATCCGTACAAAATCCATCGGCATCATGAACTGTTACCTGACGATTTAGTGAAGCAGAGGACATTTGTGGCGTGGGCGTTTCAAAAGATGGAGGAAGGTGACGATTGGTTGAGTAACGTGTTGTGGACCGACGAAGCTCATTTCACGCTCCGAGGGTCTGTCAACGCCCACAACTGCAGAATTTGGGCTACCGAAAATCCTAGAACTGTCGAGAAAACTCCATTGCACGACTAGAAAGTGACGGTATGGGTTGGATTTACCACATCTATCGCTATCGGGCCTTTTTTTCTTCGAGGAAATGCGTGATTCTGGTTTTGTAACTGCTACCGTGACGGGTGAGAGGTACGCCGATATGTTATAGAATCGCATCATCCCCAGCCTGGCTGATAAACACCTGCTGGAACGTACGATGTTTATGCAGGATGGCGCTCCACCCCATATTGCTAGACGCGTGAAAGATCTCTTGCGCTCGTCCTTTGGTGATGATTGAGTGCTCTGCCGCCACTTTCGTCATGCTTTGCCTCCCAGGTCCCCAGACCTCAGTCCGTGCGATTATTGGCTTTGGGGTTACCTGAAGTCGCAAGTCTATCGTGATCGACCGACATCTCTAGGGATGCTGAAAGACTACATCCGACGCCAATGCCTCACCATAACTCCGGACATGCTTTACAGTGCTGCTCACAACATTATTCCTCGACTACAGCTACTGTTGAGGAATGATGGTGGACATATTGAGCATTTCCTGTAAAGAACATCATATTTGCTTTGTCTTACTTTCTTATGCTAATTATTGCTATTCTGATCAGATGAAGCGCCATCTGTCGGCCACTTTTTGCACCTTTGTATTTTTTTGGTTCTAATAAAACCCCATGTCATTCCAAGCATGTGTGTCAATTGTACCTCTCCATCTACATTATTCTGTGATTTATTCAAAATTTATACTGACTTTTTGATCACCTTTACCCTCCACCACGCACCTTAAAGTGGTCTGCAGAGTACAGGCGCAGCTGTAGATAGTATTTGCCAGTTACTGTCTTTCCTGCTGCAAGGTAATCGGTAGAAACATCTTTTCATCAGAGGCACATGAAACTGACTTGGCCTTAGTTGGTACAGGGTTGCCGAGTTCTGCCAACTACGTTGAGTGCCTCTTCGTGTCTGGTGTGAGGTAGGGATCCACACAGTAACAGATATGTGTCCAAAGTCAATTCGCTACTATATAGATATTCCAGACACCAGTCCATTTATTTGAAGGAAACATGGGTATTGCAAATACCCGGTGAACGTCATCTGGCAGCGTGTGTAGTGCCAACAGTAAAATTCGGAGGCGGTGGTGTTATGGTGTGGTAGTGTTTTTCATGGAGAGGGCTTGCACCCCTTGTCGCTTCACGTGGCACTATCACAGCACAGGCCTACATTGATGCTTTAAGCACCTTCTTGCTTCCCACTGTTGAATGGCAATTCGGGGATGGCGATTGCATCTTTCAAATGTCTGATCAAAGGTAACCCGGACTCCTACTAGTGGACATTAATATGGACTGCCTCCACCCTTCCCCTTTACGACGGTTCAAATACTGTCAGTGATGCGTCTGGTTGTCTGTCGAGGAAGGCGGCCCATTCTTCCCATGAGGCGAAAACAGGGAAGATAGTAACGTGGGACGTTAGGGTCTGGAGCGAAGTCACGTATCAGCTTATTCCAAAGGTATTCCACTGGATTCATTTCGGTACTCTGGGCAGACCAGTCCATTTCAGCAATGTCACTGTGCACAAAGCATTGACTCACACATGCTGCATGCTGACGGGGTCCACTGTCATTCCGATACAAACAGTCGTCGTCTCCGAACTCTTCCCCTACTGAGTGCACTTGGTGTAGAATGTGTTCATATTCTCTTGCATTTAACGTTTCTTAAGCGTGTTAAGGGGATCACACCCTAACCACGAAAAGCATTCCACAGCGCAACACCACATCGCACGTACTTCACCGCTGACTCAACACACGATGGGAGGTAACTTTCTCCAGACATTGACTAAACCCAAAGCCGTCCCCCAGATTGCCACAGGAAACAAAGTGAGTCATTACTGCACATAAGTCTTTTCCTATCATCCACTGTCCAGTCGCATCGCTGTTTACACAATCTCAAGTGTCACTTAGCGTTTACCACACAAATGTCATGAGGAGCTACTCGACCATTCTACCCCATTCATTTTAACTGCATGCGACGCGCAGTCATTGTGCTGGCTGGAATGCTGGTAGCGATTACCAGTGGTTCTTCTGCTGATTTCAAGCAATTTCTTACAGTCACCTCTTCAGTGCTCAACTGTCCCCGTCCGTCAGTACATGAGGTCTGTGTAGATGTGGCGGGACGGACCACCAAATGGTTATCCAGTAGGGATAACTTCCAATAATAGCGGGACAATTAATTACATAAAGATCGTGGTATAATTCAAAATACGAGAAGGTAAACTTGCCACCATTTGCTTGGAGAAGCCTTCACAAGTAAGTTACAGGCGACTAAAGTCCGAAATACTAGGAGCACGAAGAAAGATTGCGTGTTGTCATGTTAGAGGCTGAGGGCGTGTAGAGAGAGTTCCTTTGGAACCGACGATGCGTCCCCCCAGACCACATGTGACCATCTTCCCACATATTCCACCGGTCGCTGTAGGTGACGCTCTCAAAGCATGCCTCGCCAGCAGCCTCTAACTAGTATGGACTACTGTTGACTTTCAAAGTAGGCTAGCGTCGTTGTGCAAATCGTAGGAATGGTTCCGCGAACAGATGATAATTCCCAGCATGAAACATGGAAAGTTTAACAAGTCCAAGTAATCAATAAAATACTATCGAATTCCTCCAAACAGGTGGTTGCTCGCATTCCTCCCCCAGGAATGGTGACTTGCAACGTTTACAGTATTGAGCCAAACGCTCGGGGATGTCTGGAGGGTGCGAAGTCCATAACATTCGTCTCAGGGTCAACAGTAGGCCTGCAGTTATGGAAGGCTAAGTCTCGTAGTGGCAACTTGTGGATTCATGTCGACTTGTAGCTTTCTACTGCTAGACTGCCTGCAACAGTTTAAAAAATCAGGATTATTTTTATGAGATTGCTGTGTACTTGTTTTACCAAGACATCAGTTCCAGGCAATGAGGGCTAGGCTTGGGCGTGAAGTAAACAGACAACCACGCCACAGTGGCTCTGTCATTATGCTGTGTAGTCGTCATTTCGAAGCTGGAGCCTCAACCGGGCCGGCGATGTGATAATCACCAGATATTGTGGCGGCAGTTCTTGTCACGTCGGCAGGTAGACCGTCTCGTGGTGGTGGTTGGTCAGCTGCGGTCTGATCCGCTTCCTGACCCCTTCCGTTAGACGTGGTAGCGTCGTTATTTTATTCAGTACTGCCAAAAGTAATGGTGGTGTTACAAAATACACTAGTGTGTAAAGGTTAAGGACCAAAGTATATTTTGCATAATGTGATACTGCTAAGTAACAAAGTGTGATGAAACTTGGACCATACATTGAAACAACTACTACAGTACAGTGCAGTGCAGAAGGCAACTGAAAGATATATGGAAAGAGTGGAACACTAATCACACCTTTATTATAAGACAATAACTACACTTCAGTTGCCACAAGAGACCCCCTCGTCATTAAAAAAGCGGGACATGTTTTAAATAGGGTGTGCGGAAGGCAATGAGTGGTCTGATGGCCGCTAGGATGGTAATGAGTTCTAGCAGGAGGGCATTCCATCGTTCCACCAGCATGATTGATAAACGCAGGGTGGTCGTCGGTGCACATGGACATGCTGCACTACATTTCCCCAACGCATCCCACGTGTGCTTCGCGGGATATGAGTCGAGGGGGGGGGGGGGGGGGAAGGGAAGGCCGGTGTGTTCTTGCCGTATGTCCACTCGTTCCAGCTGCTCCTCTACCTGCGCTGTTTGATGCAGTCGCGCATTGTCATCCACAAACATGAAGTCAGGACCGAATGGACCCCTGAAGAAACGCACGTGGAGGAGTACAGTGTCACAGTAAAGTTGACTGTTGTGTATTCCGTGTTCAAACAGTTGGAGGACAGTACACCTGTGCTACATTATGCCCCCCCCCCCCCCCCAACAGCGTAACACGAAGATCATCAAAATGATCGTGTTTGACCCCCATCTCTCGCAGTATGAGTTTCTTCAACACACCCAAGAATATTCTCGAAATTTATCCATGTTTCATTTAGTTCACTTCACTAAATGTTGTTGTTGTTGTGGTCTTCAGTCCCGCTACTGGTTTAATGCAGCTCTCCATGCTACTCTATCCTGTGCAAGCTGCTTCATCTGAAGCTGCTTTGTGTATTCATCTCTTGGTCTCCCTCTACGATTTTTACCCTCCGCGCTGCCCTCCAATACTAAACTGGTGATCCCTTGATGCCTCAGAACATGTCCTACCAACCGATCCCTTCTTCTAGTCACTTGTGCCACAAACTCCTCTTCTCCCCAATTCTGTTCAATACCTCCTCATTAGTTATGTAATGTACCCATCCAATCTTCAGCATTCTTCTGTAGCACCACATTTCGAAAGCTTCTATTCTCTTCTTGTCCAAACTATTTATCGTCCATGTTTCACTTCCATACATGGCTACACTCCATACAAATACTTTCAGAAACGACTTCCTAACACTTAAATCTATACTCGATGTTAACAAATTTCTCTTCTTCAGAAACGCTTTCCTTGCCATTGCCAGTCTCCATTTTATATCCTCTCTACTTCGACCATAATCAGTTATTTTGCTCCCCAAATAGCGAAACTCCTTTACTACTTTAAGTGTCTCATTTCCCAATCTAATTCCATCAGCATCACCCGAGTTACCTCGACTACATTCCATTATCCTCGTTTTGCTTTTGTTGATGATGACCTTATATCCTATTTTCAAGACACTGTCCATTCCGTTCAACTGCTCTTCCAAGTCCTTTCTTGTCACTGACAGAATTACAATGTCATCGGCGAACCTTAAAGTTTTTATTTCTTCTCCATGGATTTTAATACCTACTCCGAATTTTTCTTTTGTTTCCTTTACTGCTTGCTCAATTTACAGATTGAAGAACATCGTAGAGAGGCTACAACCCTGTCTCACTCCCTTCCCAACCACTCCTTCCCTTTCTTATCCCTCGACTCTTATAACTGCCATCTGGTTTCTGTACAAATTGTAAATAGCCTTTCGCTCCCTGTATTTGAACCCTGTCACCTTCGGAATTTGAAAGAGAGTATTCCAGTCAACATTGTCAAAAGCTTTCTCTAAGTCTACAAATGCTAGAAAGGTAGGTTTGCCTTTCCTTAATCTTTCTTCTAAGATAAGTCGTAGGGTCAGTACTGCCTCACGTGTTCCAATATTTCTACGGAATCCAAACTGATCTTACCCGAGGTCGGCTTCTACCAGTTTTTCCATTCGTCTGTAAAGAATTCTTGTTAGTATTTTGCAGCCGTGACTTATTAAACTGATAGTTCGGTAATTTTTGCATCTCTCAATACCTACTTTCTTTGGGATTGGAATTATCATATTCTTCTTGAAGTCTGAGGGTATTTCACCTGTGTAATACATCTTTCTCACCAGATGGTAGAGTTTTGTCAGGACTGGCTATCCCGAGGCTGTCAGTATTTCTAATAGAATGTTGTCTACTCCCGGGGCCTTGTTTCAACTTAGATATTTCAGTGCTCTGTCAAACTCTTCACGCAGTATCATGTCTCCCATTTCATCTTCATCTGCATCCTCTTCCATTTCCATAATGTTGTCCTCCAGTACATCGCCGTTGCATAGAATCTATACTCCTTCCACCTTTCTGCTTTCCGCTCTCTGTTGAGAACTGGGTTTCCATCTGAGCTCTTGATATTCATACAAGAGGTTCTCTTTTCTTCAAAGGTCTCTTTAATTTTCCTGTAGGCAGTATCTATCTTACCCCTCTTCAGATAAGCCTCTACATCCTTACATTTGTCCTCCAGCCATCCCTGCTTAGCCATTTTGCACTTTCCGTCGATCTCATTTTTGAGACGTATGCTAAATGTAAATGTAAAAATAAATTCTAAGGAAAACACACGCATCACGTAGGAATTATCCGAATGCGACGGAGATCGGTAGCTGTAATGTACATTTACAGACAACCAAATGATTAGAATTTTAGAGAAACTGGATGATTTATTCAAGAGGGAGAGCTTCACAAACTGATCAAGTAAATAAAGCATCGCTCCACCTCTGGCCCTTATGGTCAGTGAAGACGTGTCAGGAGACAGGCAGTGGTTGGAAGGCAACCTGAGCGTCGGCGCCATTCGGTCCGACAGCCAGGAGTCATGGTCTGGGCTGCCATTTCATTTCGTAGCAGGGCAGCTATGGTTGCCATCAGCGCCGCCCTTACAGCACAGCGATACGTAGACGGTATTCTACGGTCCGTTTTGTGCCATCCTGACATTACATTTCAGTGAGACTGCCTGCCCGCACACTGCCAGAGTTTCTTCTGACTGTCGTATTGCTTGCTTGGCCAGTAAGTTTACCAAATATCTCCCCAATTGAGAACTTCTGCAGCAGTATGGGCAGGGCTCTCTAATCAGCTCGGTATGTGGCTTTCTGGCGCACCACATGGACTTAATGTGGCACGATATCCCTCAGAAGGACACCCAAGAACTCTGGCACTCAATGCCAAGCCGAATAACTGTTTACACAAGGGCCAGACTTGGACCAACGCGTTACTGACTTGCTCAATTTGTGACGCTCTTTCTCATGAATAAATCGTGCATTATTTCTGAAATTCTAGACATTTGTTGGTCTGTACTTGTATGTCACATCTACCGAGTACCGTCTCATTCGGATAATTCCATCTTGGTTCTTCTTTTTCTTTCTTATAGTGTAAATAAGTACACTGAAGCGCCAAAGAAATTGGTACAGGCAAGCGTATTCAAAATGGTTCAAATGGCTCTGAGCACTGTGGGACTTAACTTCTGTGGTCATCAGTCCCCTAGAACTTAGAACTACTTAAACCTAACTAACCTAAGGACATCATACACATCCATGCCCGAGGCAGGATTCGATCCTGCGACCGTAGCAGTCGCGCGGTTCCGGACTGAGCGCCTTAACCGCGAGACCACCGCGGCCGGCCAAGCGTATTCAAATGCAGAGATAAGTAAATATGCAGAACACTGCGCTGCAGTCGACAAAGCCTATATAAGAAAACAAACGTCTGGCGCAGTTCTTAGATCCGTTACTGATGTTTTAATGGCAGGTTATCAAGATTTAAGTCAGTTTGAATGTGATGTTATAGTCGGTGCACGACCGATGGGATACAGCATTTCCTAGATAGCTATGAAGTGGGGATTTTCCTGTACGACCATTTTAAGAGTGTACCGTATCAGCAGTCCGCTAAAACATCAAATCTCCGACATCGCTACGGCCCGTAAAAGAACCTGCAAGAACGGGACTAATGACGACTGAAGAGAATCGTTCAGCGTGACAAGTGCAACCCTTGCGCAAATTGCTGCAGATTTCAATGCTAGGCCATCAATAACTGTCAACGTGAGAACCGTTCAAACAAAACATCATCGATATGGGCTTTCGGTGCTGAGGGCCCACTCGTGTACCCTTGATGACTGCACGACACAAAGCTTTACGCCTCGCCTGGGCCCTTCAACACCGACATTGGACTGTTCATAGCTGGAAACATGTTGTCTGATCAGACGAATCTCGTTTCATATTGTATCGAGTGGATGGACGTGTACGGATATGGAGACAACCTCATGAATCCATGTGCCCTGCGTGTCCGCAGGGGACTGTTCAAGCTGGTGCAGGCTCCGTAATGGTGTGGGGCGTGTGCAGTTGGAGTGATATGGGACCCCTGATACGTCTAGATACGATTCTGACGGGTGAGACGTACGTAAGCATCCTGTCTGACCACGCGCATCCGAGGAACACTCTTCTGAGTTTAAACACTTGCGCTGGCCCCCAAACTCCCCAGATACGAACATTATTAGCCATATGTGGGATGCCTCGTAATATGCTGTTAGAAGAGGTCTCCACCCCTCGCACTCTTACGGATTTATGGACAACCCTGCAGGATTCCTCCAGCACTATTTCAGACATTTGTCGAGTCCATGGCACGCCGTGTTGCGGCACTTCACCGTGCTCGCGGGGGCCTTACACGATATTAGGCAGGTGTACCAGTTTCTTTGGCTCTTCAGTGTATAGTATATTTGTATTGAAGGTTCTTTCTTATGAAGGTGAGGGTCCTGAGAAGGATCTCTTAGGGTATCTTTCTTCCATAGACTCTGACCAAAAGATCGGTTGAGAGAGTTTGGTCTCATCTTAATACTCAGCGCTCGCTTCCCACCACCCGGCGCGCACCTGTAGGGTAACACAGAAGTAATATCTGAGGATGAGACATGCAAAATCCATCTCCGGACTGTGGCAACTAAAATCAAAACTCGGAACGATATACTCCGAAAGTTAACAGGAAACGCCTGCGGTGGCACCGCAACAGTCCTTTTTAATCTCTTTCGTAATGTTTCAGAATACTGAAATTCCATTCCGCTGAAAAGTGTTCCCACGAAAAAAAAGGCATAGAAGTCAGACAAACATGTGCGTCATCAAACTGTTCATTCTTCATACAAATACGCACTGTCTACCGCTTCTTTATAATATTTCACAGCGATCCATAAAATCACAGCCACAGCTGAGTGTGTGGACAAACACAAAAGAATAAGAAACAACTCAGAATTATCAGTTCGTTCAGAAATTTCATTACCAGAACCCCAGCGAATGAGGTCTATAAAACCATTGTGACGCACAACACTCAGCGTACATGACAGTACTTTCAACATTCAAGAAGCTCGGAACAATCGCTGAAAGGAATAATCTTCCATGAAGGATCAACAACTAATTACAGTTCCCAAGCAGCGACCCGCAGGTAATCTTCCACCCCGATGACACTGGCGCATACTGAATTGCATCAGAACTGATCGTGGCAGACGTGGTGCATTGCTGCACCATCAAGGTTGGACGCCTGCCCTAAATGTGTCTTGAAGAGCAGCAAACGGTATATCAAATAAAATTTAAATATTCTCACAACATTCGAAGAGTCAGTGAAAGATCTGTACAATTTTCAGCAGAAGCTTCTTACTGGATTTCAAACCTTCAGTTACCACTGCGAACCCAGTATCAACTCGAAACTGTGGGTATGTGTGTACAAGTGTACAAGTGTATGTATTTGTTGTAAAAGGATGCTTAGTATTTCCACTGTCATCATATGATAAATAAATGTAATAAAAATACAACTCATTATAAAGTATAAAAAGTTATGTAACCTAGAAAAATGTTTAAAAATGAAGGTTAAAATATTAATCTTATAATTTGTGTCATATCATGCTTGAGTGCAACTAATTAGCTAAATATACAAACAATATAAACCATGACCACCGAGTACTTCCTCTCAACCATAATCAAAAGGCTTGGTTGAATAATAACAGAGTTTTAAAGGAAAAAAAATGTAATAAAGTTGGTAGAAAGGAAAGGTATAAGTCCTACAGAACCAGCAAATATAGCAAAAGGTAAAATATATAAAGAAAATAAATTGTCAGAAACATGAAACTTAAAAATAAGATAATCCAAATAAGAACCTAGTGCTGCGACCTGACGTGTCGGCCACTGCATTACGTCATGGTATTACGTTCCTGATGTCAGGATACAGCCAGACTGTCACCCCTTGGGTAAGGACAAGCGGTGGCTTGCCGTGAGATGGCCTACTTGACTCCCAAAAGCACTAATAAAACATCATCAACCAACAACCGGAGAAACATTTGCTGTTACGGAATACACAGTTGGCTTCATTCACAGCTGGCAGCAGCTACAGTGGGCCGAAGTGGCGCTCGCCCTTGGCGGGGGTACGGACTCAGCGTCCAGCAATGTCGTGGGTCGCTGGCCACAGCTCGGCCGGTGCACACTGCCTCAGGCGCCAGCAGTTCAGGAGAGTGGGAGACCACTGTGCTCTCGTTGACATCGTAAGCACCCACTGGCAAAGTCAAGCAGAGTCACACTGAAGTACATCCACAGGAATGGGAGGCAGACAGCAGTCACGAGGAGCTTTACAATGATGACAGCTACTGACTGGTGCCTGGGCCCGCTGGTTAGACCACCAGTAGGTCTGTCAGCTGTTGTCGCTCAAACTCCCCATCAGTCTTGACTACGATGGTAACACTGCAGCTTTCAGTGGTAACATCGATCAGAGATCCAGACATGCTCGATAAGCAGAGGATGGACAAACACAGGTACCACCTCCAGGACGTATGGCTGCGAGCTGAGTACAAGCAGTTCAAGCTACTGGACAGGATTCATATCTATACAAGAACTGTCACGCGTGTGTCGCAATTGGAGGCGATGACTTCATTGGCCTGTGTTTCCTGCCTGGAAATCTTTCTGGACACTCTGGCTGTAGGTGAAATGTGTCTAAAATTTGTCTTCGAGAAGCCATGGTGGATATATTCTGCTGCTTTAGTTTTCTGAATAACTGTTCTTACAACCAACTTATACCTCCTTATCCACTCTGTATAGTCGACACAATGAACAGTGTCCCTCTATCCCTACAATGCCACTGTACTGCATTGGTGTCTCGAGCACTCAGTTCTTGTGACGTGTAGCATCTAACTCTGTCTTGCAGTCGTATTGCACACAACATCAGTGATGCGTGCTTGTTGTCACTCCACCTGACTGTTCTGTAACACCAAGCTTTGCTTACCTCTTGTGTGTGTCTAAAATTTTACTCAGTTGCCAAGACTATTATTTTGGTGTCCTTTATTAAATTAACTACAATACTTATTAAAAATTATAGGAAAAAGGCAAAGCAGTTGTATGAGGAATAGGAAAAATTAATCAAGTAGAAAATATTCCACTAAAAACAGCAGCAAATAATACACCAATTACACAGAAAGAAATATAATAACCAACAGGAAAATCTGATTCAAAATTATTAAGGGATATAATAGCTCTTATCAAAGTAAAACTTGAATAAAATTGTAACAGGAGATGTTGAATAATGAAATAAAGGAAAAGAGATATAAAAAAGATCAATTGATTAATCCATCTTAAACAAATCATCTTAATAATTAAATCTTTCGAATAAAAACCAGCTAGAAAGGCATTCCACGTAATAATAATTTACTAATATTAAAACGAACAGAAGTTAAAGGCATACGTTCACAACAGGAACTTTAAAACAAATATCTTGAGAACCACTTTAATCATGAGTTTCTGAAACTGCACATATAAATAATAATGCCTTGAACAGAACATGAGCCAATAGATGGACAATAGCAAATTTTGCATAACTGGTTGTCAAAATTCTTATTAATAGTTCAAGCTCTTTGAAGTAAAAAGAGTAATAATGTTTTTCAAGTCAAATTCAAAATCAGCTTGGAGATTGGCTGTAAATGTAGTTATACAATCAATTAACAACAAAAACAAATTACAATTATAAATATCAAATACTGGACTAACACAAATTAATATATAACCCTTAACTCAGGAGATGATTTTTGTGTAGTATGCTACAATCTATGGCATCTGAGACCACTATGTTTAAACCTAGATTTAAGGCACAGACCATTTAAAAGCTGTAATGTAAGCTACATAATACGTATTTTTGCAATTACTGTAATGTTGATTAAACTCTCCACATTGATTTCATTGCTCTAAATAAGGCCTACAGTATTTTAATTTTCATCACCCAAAATCACATACTCTTGTGCAGTTTTTTAAATAGTATACATAAATGAACCAATCAATGAACGGATTTCCATATCAAGATGAAGGGGAAAATTTTCAACAATTATAAATGTACATACACCCTTAGAGGATGCATTTGAACAACAGAAGGATGAGTTTTATAGCAAAGTAGAGTAGTTGTATGATCAGCCTCCTAAACTTGATGTTAAGATCTTAATAGGAGACTTGAATGCAAAAATAGGAAAAGAAGAGGCTTATCAACTGACTATAGCCTCCATGAAATATCAAATGACAATGGAATTAGGGTTGTAAATTTTGCTATAACATGACTGTCAGCAGTACATGGTTTCCACAAAAAATAAACACAAAGACACATGGATTTCACCAGCTGGACAAACTAGAAATCAGATAGACTCTATAATGATTGACAGGGGCACGTATCAGACATATTGGATGCTAGGAGCCAATGTGGAGCTGACTGAAATTCAGACCATCATCTAGTGAGAATTAAGTACAGGCAAAGGATCTCACTCTTGAGCAAACAAAAAGGCCACAAACAGAAAAGTTTTGACATTAAGAAACTAAATTCAGAAGAAATATGGAGAGCATATCAGGCAGAAACAGAAGAGGGGATTAAGAACGATACTGACACATCAAATGAACATATAGAAATAATGTGGAAACAATGTAAGACTGCAATCCTCGAGGCAAAAGGGGGCTGTTTTGGGACATGTACAGGCTCAGAGAAAGAGAGATTGGTTTGATGAAGAATGTACAAGAAGAATTGAAGAGCGTAACAGAGCATGAGTGAAATTATTTCAGAGAAGAACTAGAGCAAATCGGAATGAATATAATGAAAGTGCCATGTAATTAAGAGGGTTTGCAGAAAGAGCACTAGAAAAGAAAAAAACTGGAAGAAATTGAACAGCTAGGAGGAGAGAAGCAGGTACGTGAAATATACCAAGGCTGGGTTTCAAGCCAGAACAAATCCTGTATATGTAGAAATAAAGAAGGGGATTTGATACGGGAGAGTAATAAAATACTCGACAGATGGGCACAATACTTCCCAGAGTTACTGAACCCAGAAGTATAAGAATTAGAACAAGAAGAACTGGTGGAAATAATTATGGACCAGAGGTCTTAACACCAGAACTCACACTGGGGGAAGTGATACAAGCCATTAAGACCTTAAAAATAATAGGACACCTGGAGAAGATGAGACACAGGCGGAACTACTCAAATATGGCGGGAAAGCTTTGTGGAAAGCAATACATGAAGTAATACTGAACATCTGGCAAGAGGAGAGCATGCCAATGGAGTGGAAAGCGGCTATTATGTACCCCATACATAAAAATGAGATAAATTAAACTGCCAGAATTACCAAGGAATATCGTTGCTAAATACTACATATAAAGTCAGTACTTTAAACATAGCTGCGCTACAGCAACGGTTCCACGTAAATCAGACTAAGAGCAGCCGACCAGTTGCAAAGGATAAAGTAATCTTTACCTAGGTTTCAATAGATATAAATCTTCTGAAGAAGATAGATTTATATCTATTGAAACCTAGGTAAAGATTACTTTATCCTTTGCAACTGGTCGGCTGCTCTTAGTCTGATTTACATATAAAGTGTTCTCCAAGATCCTAATTACGAGACTTACTCCCTATGTGAAAGAGAGAATTGGAGACTATCAGAGTGGCTTTAGAAGAAATAAGTCAACAAGTGACCAAATATTCACATACTACTTGAAAAATGTTATGAACATCAAACAAACATACATCAGCTTTATACCGATATTAAACAAGCTTATGATAGCATCTCAAGAGTCGCATTGCGGAATGTGATGGAAGAGACAGGAATACCTAAGAAACTCATTAAACGTATTATGATAACCCTCAGTGAAAGCAACTGTAAAGTAAAACTACAGGGCGAAATCTCCGGAGAACTGGAAGTGAAGAAGGGACTGAGACAGAGTGACAATATCTCCTCACTGCTATTCAACATCTGCCTAGATGGTTCAAATGGCTCTGAGCACTATGGGACTCAACATCTATGGTCATCAGTCCCCTATAACTTAGAACAACTTAAACCTAGCTAACCTAAGGATATCACACAACACCCAGTCATTACGAGGCAGAGAAAATCCCTGACCCCGCCGGGAATCGCACCCGGGAACCCGGGCGTGGGAAGCGAGAACGCTACCGCACGACCACGAGCTGCGGACATCTGCCTAGAAAGAGCGATAAGTCAGACACAGATAAATAGAGGAGGAACCGTTTTTAATCGGTCACTGCAGTACCTGGCCTACGCAGATGATGTGGCATTACTCGCACGAAACACCACTGTACTGGCTGATGCCTATCAACAACTGGAGAGAGGTGCAAGGGAACTTGGCCTGGTTGTCAATGTCGCAAAGACCAAATATATGGCAATGACCAACCAGCGAAACCTACCAAATCTCAGGATAGCTGACAAGGAGTTTGAAAGGGTGAGAGACTTCAGGTACCTCGGATCGAGTATCACAGAGACAAATGACATCAGCAGTGAGGTGAAAGCTAGAATAGCAGCAGGCAACAGATGCTACTTTGCCACACTACCCATGCTTAGGAGCTCACTTCTATCACGAAAATCTAAAATCCTTATTTACAAAACAATTATGAGACCAGTTGTTATGTATGGTGCCGAGACATGGACTGTGGCTGCAAATGAGGAAAGGATCCTTAGCCTTTGGGAGAGAAACGTTCTACATAAAATATACGGCCCGATATACGGTCAAGAACGCTGGCACATCCGTACGAATGCAGAATTGGTTCAAATGGCTCTGAGCACTATGGGACTTAACGTCTTAGGTCATCAGTCCCCTAGAACTTAGAACTACTTAAACTTAACTAACCTAACGACATCACACACATCCATGCCCGAGGCAGGATTCGAACCTGCGACCGTAGCAGTCCCGCGGTTCCGGACTGAAGCTCCTAGAACCGCACGGCCACCGCAATGCAGAATTAGAACAACCTTTTGAAGAACCTGACATTGTCACTACCATTAAAATAAGAAGTCTGCGATGGGAAGGACACGTGGTCAGAATGGAGGAAGACAGTACATGTAAGAGTATTTTTGATGGCAAGGCTGGAGGCAGAAGGGACGTCCCAGAAAGAGATGGGTGGACAGAATTGAAGAAGACATGAAAAAGCTGGACCAGATAGAATGGCAGGATATTGTGATGCAGGCCATGGCCTTCTGAGTGCTGTAAAGCCGAGGAGTAGTAGTAGTACACATAAATGAACTGTTAGAGAACTGAATTATATGTTCTGGAAAATTACAGTTTCAGTAACCACAAAATTTTTGCATTAACTAAATTCCATTAATTAAACGTCCACATAAAATTGCACTCTAAAAGTACAAAAAGGGTCTACAAAACTTAAATTCAGTGCCATGTTCAAAATTTTTCTTTACTACCATTCAGAACACATCTGACTTTAAGTAGCACTTTAAACATTTTATTGGCGAAACAGAAGGATCCCCTTCGCCATTATACTGCAGTTCTTCTAAATGAATCCCTTGTTTGCTAGCAGAATTGTTACCACTGGCTACTGAAAAATCGTAGTCTTTCTTGTCTATTTCTTAATGTATATCACTCGCATATTCCTCCAACCACCAATTAATAGTTTCATCAAACTTGGCATCATTGAATTTGACATGTTCCTGTAAAAACATTTTGTACTATACTGACCTTGGAGAGCAAGTTTGAAAATTCTCACATGACCAAAGAAGAAGACCTCATGACTGAAAGGGTAAACACCAGCAGCAACAACAGCAGACGAATGCACCAGAGCAGATACTGAAATAAGAGAACCCATGTATGCAGGAACTCATAAATAAAAGGAAATTTGATAACAGTTGCATACAGCTGCCAAAACTATTAACATCTTCGAAAAGCTAAATTTCAAAAGAATTGCAGATAAAATCATAATAATAAAACGAATTTCAAGACTTACATTTAAAATACAACCAATAGAATGTAAAATAGCAACATAGTCAATACCATGTGATAAGACATTACATTTTGATAACATATAACCAAACAATAAGAAATTTGTCTCAAACCTACTCAATCTATTAAAATTGTTATTAAATTTGCACTTATATTTAAATAGCTATAGAAGAAATTAACATTAAAACAACAATAATAATAAAATGATTTATATTTTCTCTGTAATAAATAACTGAAAAGAAATATACATACCAAAATACACTCCTGGAAATGGAAAAAAGAACACATTGACACCGGTGTGTCAGACCCACCATACTTGCTCCGGACACTGCGAGAGGGCTGTACAAGCAATGATCACACGCACGGCACAGCGGACACACCAGGAACCGCGGTGTTGGCCGTCGAATGGCGCTAGCTGCGCAGCATTTGTGCACCGCCGCCGTCAGTGTCAGCCAGTTTGCCGTGGCATACGGAGCTCCATCGCAGTCTTTAACACTGGTAGCATGCCGCGACAGCGTGGACGTGAACCGTATGTGCACTTGACGGACTTACAGCGAGGGCGTATAGTGGGCATGCGGGAGGCCGGGTGGACGTACCGCCGAATTGCTCAACACGTGGGGCGTGAGGTCTCCACAGTACATCGATGTTGTCGCCAGTGGTCGGCGGAAGGTGCACGTGCCCGTCGACCTGGGACCGGACCGCAGCGACGCACGGATGCACGCCAAGACCGTAGGATCCTACGCAGTGCCGTAGGGGACTGCACCGCCACTTCCCAGCAAATTAGGGACGCTGTTGCTCCTGGGGTATCGGCGAGGACCATTCGCAACCGTCTCCATGAAGCTGGGCTACGGTCCCGCACACCGTTAGGCCGTCTTCCGCTCACGCCCCAACATCGTGCAGCCCGCCTCCAGTGGTCTCGCGACAGGTGTGAATGGAGGGACGAATGGAGACGTGTCGTCTTCAGCGATGAGAGTCGCTTCTGCCTTGGTGCCAATGATGGTCGTATGCGTGTTTGGCGCCGTGCAGGTGAGCCCCACAATCAGGACTGCATACGACCGAGGCACACAGGGCCAACACCCGGCATCATGGTGTGGGGAGCGATCTCCTACACTGGCCGTACACCACTGGTGATTGTCGAGGGGACACTGAATAGTGCACGGTACATCCAAACCGTCATCGAACCCATCGTTCTACCATTCCTACACCGGCAAGGGAACTTGCTGTTCCAACAGGACAATGCACGTCTGCATGTATCCCGTGCCACCCAACGTGCTCTAGAAGGTGTAAGTCAACTACCCTGGCCAGCAAGATCTCCGGATCTGTCCCCCATTGAGCATGTTTGGGACTGGATGAAGCGTCGTCTCACGCGGTCTGCACGTCCAGCACGAACGCTGGTCCAACTGAGGCGCCAGGTGGAAATGGCATGGCAAGCCGTTCCACAGGACTACATCCAGCATCTCTACGATCGTCTCCATGGGAGAATAGCAGCCTGCATTGCTGCGAAAGGTGGATATACACTGTACTAGTGCCGACAGTGTGCATGCTCTGTTGCCTGTGTCTATGTGCCTGTGGTTCTGTCAGTGTGATCATGTGATGTATCTGACCCCAGGAATGTGTCAATAAAGTTTCCCCTTCCTGGGACAATGAATTCACGGTGTTCTTATTTCAATTTCCAGGAGTGTATATAAAATTAACAAAGATTCAATCTAAAATTAAAGTTATTACCACTTTAAAACCATTTAAATTAAAAATTTCTCACCAAAAGAATCTCTACAATCCAATATTAAATAACAAATACCTAAAATGAAGTTTTAAGTTTTTGATTGTAACAAAGAAAGAACTTAATAAATAGACAGAAAATAAATACAAAGCCTAAGATGAAAAACTTCATATCATTGATTGTATAAAACAATATTTTTAATAAAATTACCAACCAAAACTTAAAAAAATAGTAATCATTTAATAAAGATTATTTAATGGGAATCAGTGTAAAAAATAAAAAATAAATAATAATATTCACATAAATAACCAAGTGATCAAGTATACACACCTGTATAATAAGATCGATGTTGAGAATAAAAATATGTATACATGGTGTCCCAAGAGGAATACGGATACATCAGGATTGAGCATTTGAAGCAAAACATGTCAAGTAAAAAGAGGCTATAAAATGCATACCTAAAGAGCTACGAAAATTTCTGGCTTTTCGATACTGTGGAACACATCTCTTCTGCTGCAACCCTTTTGCATTCCATGTTTTGAAAGGTGGTAGTACGGATCAAAACAAGAAAAAAAATATCGAGTAAACATGGGCTGTAAAGTGCATATCTTACAGGCTATAGGTACTGGTTCATCTTTGCTACTGGGATTCATCTCTTCTTACGAAAAAGTGTTCAGAGCTCTTAAGGTATGCATCGAAGTCCATTTTACTAGACAAGTTTTCTTGTTTTGGTCCACACTACTCCAAAAATAAGGTAAGCAAAGAGCTTTCCGTAGAGGAGATTTTCTTCACATTATCGAAAATGACAGCTCTTCAGATATGCATTTTGGGGCCACTGTTTACCGTAATTTTTTGCTTAAAATGATCCTTCCTATAATATTCTTGAATATTTACCATTCCTCCTGCAGAAACCTGTATAATGTACAAAATGTTCAAAAAAGATAAAAAGTAATAAAAAAATGTACATGGATATTAAGATATAACTCTAACTAATGAACTTATATTCGCCCACAAAATTTAAAGAAGCAGCTGCAGAAGCTATATTTTATGATGTTAAAAGAAATCATGAAAGTCCATACTAAGTATAAGATTAATTATACCCTTGTTAATTAATAATAGTCATCTACCTGAATGTTCATAAATGATAGATGGTAAATAAAACAAACCATAAGAACACAAACTACCGCAAACCATTAAAAAGTGTACCTATACATTCCCATTAATTTATAGTAATTAAACCACCAATAACCATTCTTACTTGAGCAACAGAAGAATAAGGAGTTCAGTTAAATACTTCAAAACAACTTGACAGAAACTAGCAAATCTCACCAGAACACCTCCTGACAAATGTAAAGATAATCAAAAATAATTAAACTTTAAACCCAAAAAAAAAAATCTTTATTACACAGAGAATACCATCTACTTGTAACTACAATAACACATGAGCAAGAATTATTCTGCAGATGAGCCTTAAAGAGTCAACAATGAATTAAAAATATTGATATTTTAACTAAAAGTGGTCAAATTATGACAATATAATACATAAAGTAATAAGAAACAAAATTCAATAATAAAAGAAAATAAAGAGTATTGTCAAAACTGTAGACCTTAAGTGAAAGTAATAATGAAGGCACAGGAGCACTAAAAGTACAGAACATTAATTAAACATCAGCTTGTAGTTGTTCCGGTTGATATCCTCAACCTAACATTAAAAGTAAAGTAACGATCAGTCTCCCCATAAAAAACATACGAGAAAATAATAAACTAAATCTAGCACATGAGCAATACATCGTAATTATGAAAATTAAAATCGAAATAAATTAAAAAGTTGAATTACAAGGAGAAAGGCAAACTGAAAGTCTCGCATTGTCATTAAAAATCAAATCCAGAAACCCAAAAAGTTAAACTGAAGGAAATGTAACCAACACAAAGAGAATATCTAATTACATTTAAACCATATAAGAATCAACACAAATCATAAAATTACTACCAGAGAGGAACATTCATTAAGAATTATTCAAAAAACAAAGAGAAGTTAAGAAAATAGTTACAAATTAATACTTTAACCTAAAGACAATCCATGACAATTAAAGAAAGGAGAATGTATATGGTTAGTTAGTGTCACAACGCCCAGAGACAGAAGTGAACCACAGCCGAGCTCCATGAAGGCCAGCTGCGCTTTAGACCGACGACAACATGCATACAGCCACAAAAATAGCGTTATTTGTGGATCGTAAGGTGGGTGATAGCACTAGACTGACAACAGTTTTGTACTGATACTGAGGAGGATGACAGAGTGGGCATCCAATAGGGGTAACTTCAGATAATAACAGGAGAATTAAGTACGTAAAAATCATGGTACAATCCCATGTATGGGAAGGTAAGAGTGCCACCATCCTCTTGGAGGAGCCATCACAGCTAAGTTACAGTGAAGAATACTAGGAGCCTGAGGGAAGATTGCGTGTTGTCATGTTGGAGGTTGAGGTTCAGAGAAAGTGTTTCTTTTGGGTCGCTATGCCCAAATCTTTCAGATGCTCATGTGACCATCCTCCCACACTCCAACGGTCGCCGTAACCAACGCTTCCAAGGCGTGCCTCAGCAGAAATCTTTAACCAGTACGAACTACTCTTGACCTGCAACATAGGCTGGGTAGGTGCGCGAAGTCATGCGAATGATCCTACGAGCAGACGGCAACTGTGAGCGTGAGGGAAAGAACATTTGGTAACTCAAAGCGACTAGTGAAACCGCTCCCGAATGCTTCCAAACAGGTGGTCGCCTGCACACCTGCTTGGCCTTGTGGTTTAGGTGTGGTTGTTGCTTCACGTTTCCACTCCAGAATCACAACAATCGACTTTGGCAGCTTTAGGTGGGTTGAAATATCCATGACGGATTTGTCACTCGGATGACTTCCAATGACTAGCACACATTCCAAGTTACTGAGCTTTCCTGTTCGCAGCATTCTCCTATTACTGGTTCTCTACTGAGAACACAACTCTCCCCGCCTCCGTTTCTACTGACGGGTCCACTTATCGTAACATCTAGTGGTCAATTCCGCATTATATGGGGATGTCCTGATACTTTTTATTAGATACTGTATATTCTTACTGCGTACTTCAATGTTGTCCGTCCCCGGTAGCTGAGTGGTCTGCGCGACACACTGTTAATCCTAAGGGCCCGGGTTCGATTCCCGGCTGGGTCGGAGATTTTCTCCGCTCAGGGACTGGGTGTTGTGTTGTTCTAATCATCATCGTTTCATCCCCATCGACGCGCAAGTCGCCGAAGTGGCGTCAAATCGAAAGACTTGCACCAGGCGAACGGTCTACCCGACGGGAGGCCCTCGTCACACGCCAACTTCACTGTTGGTGTGTGTCGGAAGGTATATAGGGGTACATGAAAATTTTCGCCTCTTACCTCTCCTGTATGTGAATGGTACTTGGAAAAAAAAGTATGTTGGGGAAGTTAATTGTTTCTCGAGTCTTTATGGAGCCTGAGCTCTAGGTACCTTGAGAGTAAAGTTCCCTGCAAAGCGCAGCGCCTTTGTCGTTACCGTTCCTACAGGAATTTGTTGCGCACTTTTGAGACGCTTCTTCGCTGCCTAAATAAATTCGTGAGCAAAGCGTACCGCCCTTCTTCGGACCTTCTCCGTCTATTCCATTGATACACTTTTCTAATGATCGAACAAGATTAAAAAGCCGGTTAGACAGAGAATCGTAAATGATCTATGCCACAGGTGAAATGCATTTTTTAAAAATTATTGCACAGATAAATTCCATTCTGGTATCTGCGTTACTTACAGCTAGATTTCTGTGAAATTAAATCACCTGAAGGTTGTGACTGACTGCAGAGACAGATCACCGATCTTGCAGCAAAATGCTATCTGGCTTCTTCATCTGTCTACAAACATTACATTCATTTGTGTTTAGGGTAAGCTCTCGACCTCTGTACCCAGCGCTAATCATCCGTAAGGCCTCCTCCGTGTTACTCCGCTGCGTCGTCACCGTAGTAATCAGATTTCCTCACAGTCTCTAGAGGTCAAAAGACCCGTGCATTTTTTTGTGTCTCATTTATTTATACACTCACCTGTGAAACTCCTGTTTGCTAATGCAACTACACCTAGTGTACACACTAATCTGACGCCTTCACACAAAGTACAATGGATCTATACCGCGCTCTCGGTTCATCGTTCGAACTATTCGTTTACCCTTCCCCACAAAGTTTCGTAGCCGCCGTGCGACTGTATCCGTCGCTTTGTCGGTGGCAAGCAGCCTTCTCCGCCGAGGAATGCTATCTTCTGACTGCTTCTGGCGCCTTCAGTGCAGTAACATTCCTTGCCGCACAGTCTGTCAATAACTGCGCCTTATACGAATAACTTAAAACAAACGCATCTGTCAACTTCGTGGTCACTCAAATGCAACGTGAACCGTAACGGGCACATCACACTGTCTTGAGCTGTACCGCATTCGCTTCTGACGATGTCTTCCCATTACGAACCAGTCGTGAGTCGAAAAACAGTAAAAGCAATGTATTAAACCCTGATGTAAACAAGGTATTGTGATTATATTAAACATTTTCTACGTTTCATTGATATTATTGCTAAAAATCACAGGCAAATTATATATACATATATGAGGCGAGAGAGATGCAGTGAAATTGTAAACTCCCTCCCCCATAAAAACTGTGAACCCCCTCCCAAAAAAAGTCGAATCTTGGATGCGCGCCTGCTAAGAACGACCCGCTGAATTTTCATTTTAGCGCAGCCGTATACCACTTCGGATACTCTGCAAGCAACCCAGGTAATGGTGCAAAACTTTAACTGACAAGTTTCTGACAGAGCTACAAACGCATCATCCCTTGTGGATTACATGAACGAGCAGAATTAGTTTGTCCTTAACCCGACGTGTGCTTGAGGAATTCGAATTGAGACGCACAGAGGCGTTGCTTGAACCTACGAAGAGTTACTGTGTGAATCTGTCATAATTCTACAAAATGTTGCCATCTGTGAGATAGATCTGTAGTTTAGCGCGTGTCAGAATGACGAAACACTGGTGTTTCTCCTGTGACGTGGCAGTTTTTCAGAAAGTATTTCGCCACATACTGAATTTAGTAATGAAACTCTCGTTTAAACGTAATATTTAATTTACGTCGAAAAATTTGATATTTCATAGTACGTATTTCACAGTACTGTTCATTGGCAGTAGATAACTGATTCAGCTTTTCTGTTCTCTTACTTTTAATTTATGCTGTATAAATGGCGTATGGATTACAAGTAAAACTACGGACCTATACACAGTACTAGATAAGTTCACTGATGCAATACGTAGAAGACGCTTGAAATTCCATGGTCACATCTATAGAATGTACAGGACCAAACTAACGAAAAGATTACTTAATGTAATAAATTCAGAAATAGTAAAAATTAGTTGGTTAGAGGAAGTTAAGGGGAGATGGAAAGCAATTTTTATCCCTATTCTGCCAATGCCATTTTTACCCTTTGAATAGGTGCACTTTTCAAAAGAACTAAAAGTGATAAAACAATGAAATTTTTACCGCATATATATAACACATATGCCTAAATTTACAAGTGAAATGAACATAATACCTCTTATGGTTTTGAAGAAAAAAATTTATTCTTTCACTAGTAAAATTTAACTTTTTTACATTAATTATTATAAAATAGTTTCTGATTGATTGGTGGTTATCAACTTACTTGCAATAATTTATTACCATCTGCAGTACAAATTGACCAAATTTCATGTTTCTAACCCCATTAGTTTATCAAATAATGGTACCTGAAAGTAAAAAAAAAATGTAGTTTTGAGAAAAATCCAGTTACAGTTTAATATTGCAATTCTAGTACAGTTATTGATGAGAATTACTTACCATTAATATTTTCCTGCACCATACATAGCATCAACTGAATCTTACTGATCTTCTTTTCTTCTCTTGGTCCCTCTTCTTTTCTAAGTGGCTTCTTTTGTGCATTTTAAATTAGCAATAACTGCTTTTCGGATTCTCTGTTTATCTATTTGAACCAAGGATTTTGCAGTATTTCCACTAGATTTTATGCCCAATAATTCCAAAACATCCAGTTTTCTAATTACACCATCACTGAAGCATGAAATAGCATCATGGACACCAAATTTGAGGGTTTTAAGCTGAACAAATACAGCTTTCGGTAACCTGTTCCAAATGACAGAATTCACACATTCATTTAAAATTTTGGTTTCCCCATGAAGAAATTTCTTCAACAACGTATCTTTACAAAGATCTCTAAATATGGGCTTAATTTCATTTCATTTAATTAAATGAGTGCATTATCTCTGCATGGTGCAAAAAGGAAGGCGTGGCATTTAAATGCCAGATTTCACAGAGCGTCAGGAAAACCATGACATCTCACGAAAAAAATTGTCGTATTTATAAAAAACAAAAACTGTTTCACGCAGGAGAGACCAGGCATTTCAAATATGCTAAAATCTAAAAATCGAATTTTTAAGCCCACTTGCCTTCCGTCTCCCCTTAAACATGTCTTACGAGGAATGAATGCCATAGAAGATAGCAATACAGAACGTAAAGTTTTTGGAATCCTAGTTGCAGTGGACGCAGGAACCTAAGAAGCAACACGGCGTATACATGAGGAGGTTTTGGGAAGAGAAGAATAAAACGGAACTGTCAGACCAAGTAGGCAAGTTTAAAGGCGTTCTTTAAGTGGGTATAACGAAGAAAAAAGAAGGAGAAAGAAGAAGAATAATCATTCTGGGAGCATACTTATTGAATACGTTCATTTGATGACTCCGTGGCTCTCGCTCTTGAGGGGGAAGGTACAGTCTGTACAACGAATAGGTCGTTTTTCCGATGTACCTTGTCCACATTTGGTGATCACGAATGAATCCTCCAAGATCGTCTTCAACCGCAGTTTAGCGAGCGAGGCGGCGCAGTGGTTAGCACACTGGACTCGCATTCGGGAGGACGGCGGCTCAAACCCGCATCCGGCCATTCTAATTTAGGTTTTCCGTGATTTCCCTAAATCGCTTCAGGGAAATTCGGGGGTGGTTCCCTTGAAAGGGGACGGTAGACTTCGTTCCCCATCCTTCCCTTACCCGATTTGACCGATGACCTCGCTGTTTGGTCGCCTTTCCCAAACCAACCAACCAACTGTAGTTTATTGGTTACGGAAAGCTGCTGAAAATCTATTTTTCCGAATAATGGGCGCCGTTCTACACCAAAATCAATAAAGTTGCTTCTTTATGAAGATTTTTCTTATTTCCTAAAAAATAGTAAGTGGTGTGCTGAGTGGTATGAACAGGGTATTTTCAATAAGCTCTTGAACTCACACTTCAAATACTACCTATTAAGTGCGTTTGGGCCGGGAAAACTTCAGTTTCGCAGCATCAGTTTTGCCAGTTTTGCCTACTTTTAGAACTCCAGAGAACCTGACCTACAGACCTTGCTGGATGATCTCACCTCGAAATCTCTGAATGTCCATCTTTTCAGATATGGTTGCGGGACTCGGCTGTACGCTACACGATGTCAAATCAAACACCTTTCAGCGGTCTACTTTCCAAACTTACCTTATTTGACAACCGGTTTCGGCGATTTACTACGCCATCTTCAGGCAGCTGATCGACGTTTAGGAATATCCCACCTTGATTCTGGTCAAAAACAGAGACCAGCACTCAAATACTGGTATCTATAGATTTCTGCTTGCTATAAAGATTATTTCAACCATCGACTTCCGATTGTTAGATAACCATTGACTGTTGACCAGAAGCGTGGTGGAATCTTCGTATACGGCGGTCAGGGGCCTGTAGATGGTATAGAAAACCGCCGAAACTACTTTATTTGACAACCGGTTTCGGCGATTTACTACGCCATCTTCAGGCAGCTGATCGACGTTTAGGAATATTCCACCTTGGTTCTGGTCAAAAAATGAGACCAGCACTCAAATACTGGTATCTATAGATTTCTGCTTGCTATAAAGATTATTTCAACCATCGACTTCCGATTGTTAGATAACCATTGACTGTTGACCAGAAGCGTGGTGGAATCTTCGTATACGGCGGTCAGGGGCCTGAAGATGGTATAGCAAACCGCCGAAAGTACTTTATTTGACAACCGGTTTCGGCGATTTACTACGCCATCTTGAGGCAGCTGATCGACGTTTAGGAATATTCCACCTTGGTTCTGGTCAAAAAAAGAGACCAGCACTCAAATACTGGTATCTATAGATTTCTGCTTGCTATAAAGATTATTTCAACCATCGACTTCCGATTGTTAGATAACCATTGACTGTTGACCAGAAGCGTGGTGGAATCTTCGTATACGGCGGTCAGGGGCCTGTAGATGGTATAGCAAACCGCCGAAACTACTTTATTTGACAACCGGTTTCGGCGATTTACTACGCCATCTTCAGACAGCTGATCAATGTTTAGGAATGTTCCACATTGGTTCTGGTCAAAAAAAGAGACCAGCACTCAAATACTGGTATCTATAGATTTCTGCTTGCTATAAAGATTATTTCAACCATCGACTTCCGATTGTTAGATAACCATTGACTGTTGACCAGAAGCGTGGTGGAATCTTCGTATACGACGGTCAGGGGCCTGTAGATGGTATAGCAAACCGCCGAAACTACT
Organism: Schistocerca serialis cubense; assembly: GCF_023864345.2. Lineage (NCBI taxonomy): Eukaryota > Metazoa > Arthropoda > Insecta > Orthoptera > Acrididae > Schistocerca > Schistocerca serialis. The sequence continues at coordinate 22,598,069 of NC_064642.1, forward strand.
TTATTTGACAACCGGTTTCGGCGATTTACTACGCCATCTTCAAGCAGCTGATCGACGTTTAGGAATATTCCACCTTGGTTCTGGTCAAAAAAAGAGACCAGCACTGAAATTCTGGTATCTATAGATTTCTGCTTGCTATAAAGATTATTTCAACCATCGACTTCCGATTGTTAGATAACCATTGACTGTTGACCAGAAGCGTGGTGGAATCTTCGTATACGGCGGTCAGGGGCCCGAAGATGGTATAGCAAACCGCCAAAACTACTTTATTTGACAACCGGCTTCGGCGATTTACTACGCCATCTTCAGGCAGCTGATCGACGTTTAGGAATATTCCACCTTGTTCTGGTCAAAAAAAGAGACCAGCACTCAAATACTGGTATCTATAGATTTCTGCTTGCTATAAAGATTATTTCAACCATCGACTTCCGATTGTTAGATAACCATTGACTGTTGACCAGAAGCGTGGTGGAATCTTCGTATACGGCGGTCAGGGGCCTGTAGATGGTATAGCAAACCGCCGAAACTACTTTATTTGACAACCGGTTTTGGCGATTTACTACGCCATCTTCAGGCAGCTGATCGACGTTTAGGAATATTCCACCTTGGTTCTGGTCAAAAAAAGAGACCAGCACTCAAATACTGGTATCTATAGATTTCTGCTTGCTATAAAGATTATTTCAACCATCGACTTCCGATTGTTAGATAACCATTAACTGTTGACCAGAAGCGTGGTGGAATCTTCGTATACGGCGGTCAGGGGCCTGTAGATGGTATAGCAAACCGCCGAAACTAATTTATTTGACAACCGGTTTCGGCGATTTACTACGCCATCTTCAGGCAGCTGATCGACGTTTAGGAATATTCCACCTTGATTCTGGTCAAAAACAGAGACCAGCACTCAAATACTGGTATCTATAGATTTCTGCTTGCTATAAAGATTATTTCAACCATCGACTTCCGATTGTTAGATAACCATTGACTGTTGACCAGAAGCGTGGTGGAATCTTCGTATACGGCGGTCAGGGGCCTGAAGATGGTATAGCAAACCGCCGAAACTACGTTATTTGACAACCGGCTTCGGCGATTTACTACGCCATCTTCAGGCAGCTGATCGAGGTTTAGGAATATTCCACCTTGGTTCTGGTCAAAAAAAGAGACCAGCACTCAAATACTGGTATCTACAGATTTCTGCTTGCTATAAAGATTATTTCAACCATCGACTTCCGATTGTTAGATAACCATTGACTGTTGACCAGAAGCGTGGCGGAATCTTCGTATACGGCGGTCAGGGGCCTGAAGATGGTATAGCAAACCGCCGAAACTACGTTATTTGACAACCGGTTTCGGCGATTTACTACGCCATCTTCAGGCAGCTGATCGACGTTTAGGAATATTCCACCTTGGTTCTGGTCAAAAAAGAGACCAGCACTCAAATACTGGTATCTACAGATTTCTGCTTGCTATAAAGATTATTTCAACCATCGACTTCCGATTGTTAGATAACCATTGACTGTTGACCAGAAGCATGGTGGAATCTTCGTATACGGCGGTCAGGGGCCTGAAGATGGTATAGCAAACCGCCGAAACCGGCAGCGAAATGAAGTGAGGTTGGTAGTTAGACAGCAGAGAGGCGTTTGACTTGTTCCTAGTGTTGCCAGCAGAGTGTTTAGTGTAAGATGCAGAGTGTGAGCCGCTCCAGCTCCAGCTGCAGCCCTCGCTGTGGTGCCGCAGGCGAGTTCCCGTGCGACGAGCTGGTGCCGCCGCGCGCGCAGGACGGCCGCCGCGGGCCCAAGAGGCCGCGCACCATCCTCACCACGCAGCAGCGGAGGGCCTTCAAGGCGAGCTTCGAGGTCAGCCCCAAGCCGTGCCGGAAGGTGCGCGAGGCGCTCGCCAAGGAGACGGGCCTCAGCGTGCGCATCGTGCAGGTCAGTCGGCAAGCAGGCTGCTCTGGGTACTCGCCGGGGCGTCATACAGTCAGACCGACTGCAGCACGCCGCCCGGTGCAACTACTTACAAGGGAAACTCACCATCGCACACCCCTCTGATTTAGTGGTAAGGTGACCCCCTGGATAGCCCGTCAAAACTGAATACAGACCAAGCGTGAAAACAGGAAAGTGTACTGAACTGTGAAAGCAAAAGCAAAATAGAAACAGTGAACGGTCCAAGAACAGGAAGAGCAATACAGAACAGCATGAATCAACAACGGTGCATTGCGTAGGTGGTCACGGAGCTGGACTGCCAAACGGGCGAGCTGTGCAGTAAATTTTCAGAGTGGTCGGAATAAAGTTCCTGAATTTACTGCCCCCCAGGAAGCGTGTGGCGCGCAAATTATTCTCGGGACTGAGACCTGGCTGAACCCTGAGATAGGAAGTTCTGAAATATTTAGTGAGGGTTGGAACGTGTATGGAAAAGACAGATTACACACTGTAGGAGGTGGTGTCTTCATTGCAGTTGACAAAAATATTGTGTCTACTGAGGTCGAAGTAGAGTGTGATCGTGAAGTTATCTGGACACGTTTAACAGGACTAGGGGAAATAAAGTTAATTGTTGTGTGTTATTACCGGCCACCAGGTTCCACCGTGACAGTTCTAGAATCATTCAAAGGGACTCTACATTCTGTATCGCAGAAGTACCCCGATCATGCTATATTAATCGGAGGCGACTTCACCTACCTAGTATAGACTGGGATGTCTATGGATTCATTACAGGTGGTACAAACAAGCCGTCGTGTGAATTACTTTTGAATACATTATCCGAAAACTGTCTTGAGCAGCTAAATCAACAGCCAACGCGTAATGGAAATATTTTAGATCTGGTAGCGACGAACAGACCAGACCTCATCGACGGCGTCAGTGTTGAGACAGGGATTAGTGATCATGATGTTGTCGTTACGACTATGGTTACGGAAGTTAAAAGGTCGGTCAAGAAGTCTAGGAGAGTATTCTTACTAGAAAGAGCAGATACGCTGTTGTTACCATTCCACTTAGTAAATGAATCGACTTCATTTACTTCCGGTACGATGGACGTGGAAGAATTATGGGCAAATTTTAAACACATTGTAAATCACGCATTGGACAAGTATGTGCAGAAAAAGTGGGTTACGGACGGAAAAGACCCACCGTGGTTTAACACCGCAATCCGGAGAATGCTCAGGAAGCAAAGGCAGTTGCACTCGCGGTACAAGAAAGATCGGGAGAACGAGGACAGGCAAAAGTTAGTAGAGATTCGTGCTGCTGTAAAAAGAGCGATGCGCGAAGCATTCAACCACTAACACCGTCATACCTTAGCAAAAGATCTTGCTGAAAACCCAAGGACATTCTGGTCTTACGTAAAATCGGTAAGCTGGTCGAAGGCTTCCATCCAGTCATTCACTGATCAGTCAGGCCCTGCAACGGAAGACAGCAAAACGAAAGCTCAAATTTTAAATTCAGCATTTGAGAAATCTTTCACGCAGGAGGTTAGTACAAACATACCGCCGTTTGAGTCTCGTACTGATTCCCGTATGGAGGACATAGTGGTAGACATCCCTGGGGTTGTGAAGCAGCTGATTGGGTTGAAAATAAGTAAATCGCCAGGTCCTGATGGGATTCCAATTCGGTTTTACAGAGAATACTCTACTGCATTGGCTCCGTACTTAGCTTGCATTTATCGCGAATCTCCTGCCCAACGTAAAGTCCCGAGCGACTGGAAAAAAGCGCAGGTGACGCTTGTATATAAGAAGGGTAGAAGGACGGATCCTCAAAATTACTGACCAATATCCTTAACATCGGTTTCTTGCAGGATTCTCGAACATATTCTCAGTTCGAATATAATGAATTTCCTTCAGACAGAGAAGTTGCTGTCCATGCATCAGTACGCCTTTAGAAAGCATCGCTCCAGCGAAAAGCAACTCGCCCTTTTTTCACATGATAAGCAGCAGAGGATCAAGTAGGTAAAAAGACGAGGGCTAGTAGAAATCCTTGGGTAACAGAAGAAATATTGAATTTAATTGATGAATGGAGAAAATATAAAAATGCCGTACATGAAGCAGGCAAAAAGGAGTACAAACGTCTCAAAAAAGAGATCGACAGGAAGTTCAAAATGGCTAAGCAGGGATGGCTAGAGGACAAATGTAAGGATGTAGAGGCTTATCTCACTAGGGTAAGATAGATACTGCCTACAGGAAAATTAAAGAGACCTTTGGAGAAAAGAGAACGACTTGTATGAATATCAAGAGCTCAGATGGAAGTCCAGTTGTAAGCAAAGAAGGGAAAGCAGAAAGAAGTATATAGAGGGTCTATACAAGGGCGATGTACTTGAGGACAATATTATGTAAATGGATGAAGACGTAGATGAAGATGAAATGGGAGATACGATACTGCGGGAAGAGTTTGACAGAGCACTGAAAGACCTGAGTCGAAACAAGGCCCCGGGAGTAGACAACATTCCATTAGAACTACTGACGGCCTTGGCAGAGCCAGGCCTGACAAAACTCTACCATCTGGTGAGCAAGATGTATGAGGCAGGCGAAATACCCTCAGACTTCAAGAAGAATATAATAATTCCAATCCCAAAGAAAGCAGGTGTTGACAGATGTGAAAATTACCGAACAATCAGTTTAATAAGCCACAGCTGCAAAATACTAACAAGAATTCTTTACAGACGAATGGAAAAACTGGTAGAAGCCGACCTCGGGGAAAATCAGTTTGGATTCCGTAGAAATATTGGAACACGTGAGGCAGTACTGACCCTACGACTCATCTTAGAAGAAAGATTAAGGAAAGGCAAACCTACGTTTCTAGCATTTGTAGACTTAGAAAGCTTTTGACAATGTTGACTGGAATACTCTCTTTCAAATTCTAAAGGTGGCAGGGGTAAAATACAGGGAGCGAAAGGCTATTTACAATTTGTACAGAAACCAGATGGCAGTTATAATAGTCGAGGGACATGAAAGGGAAGCAGTGGTTGGGAAGGGAGTGAGACAGGGTTGTAGCCTCTCCCCGATGTTATTCAATCTGTATATTGAGCAAGCAGTAAAGGAAACAAAAGAAAAATTCGGAGTAGGTATTAAAATCCATGGAGAAGAAATAAAAACTTTGAGGTTCGCCGATAACATTTTAATTCTGTCAGAGACAGCAAAGGACTTGGAAGAGCAGTTGAACGGAATGAACAGTGTCTTGAAAGGAGGATATAAGACGAACATCAACAAAAGCAAAACGAGGATAATGGAATGTAGTCGAATTAATTCGGGTGATGCTGAGGGAATTAGATTAGGAAATGAGACACTTAAAGTAGTAAAGGAGTTTTGCTATTTGGGGAGCAAAATAACTGATGATGGTCGAAGTAGAGAGGATATAAAATGTAGACTGGCAATGGGAAAGGAAGCGTTTCTGAAGAAGAGAAATTTGTTAACATCGAGTATAGATTTAAGTGTCAGGAAGTCATTTCTGAAAGTATTTGTATGGAGTGTAGCCATGTATGGAAGTGAAACATGGACGATAAATAGCTTGGACAAGAAGAGAATAGAAGCCTTCGAAATGTGGTGCTACAGAAGAATGCTGAAGATTGGATGGGTAGATCACATAACTAATGAGGAGGTATTGAATAGAATTGGGGAGAAGAGGATTTTATGGCACAGCTTGACAAGAAGAACGGACCGGTTGGTAGGACATGTTATGAGGCATCAAGGGATCATACATTTAGCATTGGAGGGCAACGTGGAGGGTAAAAATCGTTGAGGGAGACCAAGAGATGAATACACAAAGCAGATTCAGAAGGATGTAGGTTGCAGTAGGTACTGGGAGATGAAGAAGCTTGCACAGGGTTGAGTAGCATGGAGAGTTGCATCAAACCAGTCTCCGGACTGAAGACCACAACAACAACATCTTGCGAACCACGGATACCATATTCCTTGACTTCCGGAAAGCGTTTGACTCGGTGCCCCACTGCAGACTCGTAACTAAGGTACGAGCATATGGGGTTGGTTCCCAAATATGTGAGTGACTCGAAGACTTCTTAAGTAATTGAACCCAGTACGTTGTCCTCTTCTCGATGGCGAGTGTTCATCGCAGGTGAGGGTATCATGTGGAGTGCCCCAGGGAATTGTGGTAGGTCCACTGTTGTTTTCTTATCTACATAAATGACCTTTTGGATAGGGTGGATAGCAACGTGCGGCTTTTTGCTGATGATGCTGTGGTGTACGGGAAGGTGTCGTCGTTGAGTGACTGTGGGAGGATACGAGATGACTTGGACAGGATTTGTGATTGGTGTAAAGAATGGCAACTAACTCTAAAATATAGATAAATGTAAATTAATGCAGATGAACAGGAAAAAGAATCCTGTAATGTTTGGCTACTCCATTAGTAATGTAGCGCTTGACACAGTTACGTTGATTAAATATTTGGGCGTAACATTGCAGAGCGATATGAAGTGGGACAAGCACGTAATGGCAGTTGTGGGGAAGGCGGATAGTCATCTTCGGTTCATTGGTAGAATTTTGGGAAGATGTGGTTCATCTGTAAAGGAGACCGCTTATAAAACACTAATACGACCTATTCTTGAGTACTGCTCGAGCGTTTGGGATCCCTATCAGGTCGGATTGAGGGAGGACGTAGAAGCAATTCAGAGGCGGTCTGCTAGATTTGTTACTGGTAGGTTTGATCATCACGCGTTACGGAAATGCTTCAGGAACTCGTGTGGGAGTCTCTGGAGGAAAGGAGGCGTTCTTTTCGTGAATCGTCACTGAGGAAATTTAGAGAACCAGCATTTGAGGCTGACTGCAGTACAATTTTACTGCCGCCAACTTACATTTCGCGGAAAGACCGCAAAGATGAGATAAGAGAGATTAGGGCTCGTACAGAGGCATATAGGCAGTCATTTTTCCCTCGTTCTGTTTGGGGGAGTGGAACACGGAGAGAAGATGCTAGTTGTGGTATGAGGTACCTTCCGCCACGCACCATATGGTGGATTGCGGAGAAAAAAAAACTCTGTCGTGCGATTTTTTTTTTTATTTTTTTTTTTTATGAGTTGTGCGTCTGGCCACTGAAATGTTTGTTGACCTTCTGTAGTCTCAGCAGTTGTCATACCATACATTCGTTGTAGAATGTGAGTCGTGTGGTAAGAATACGACCGCGCGGAGTGGCCGCGCGGTTTGAGGCGCCATGTCACGGACTGCGCGGCCCTTCCCGCCGGAGCTTCGAGTCCTCCCTCGGGCATGGGTGTGTGTGTGTGTGTGTGTGTGTGTGTGTGTTATTCTTAGCATAAGTTAGTTTAAGAAGTGTGTAAGTCTAGGGACCGATGACCTCAACAGTTTGGTCCCTTAGGAATTCACACACATTTGAACATTTCTAAAAATACGTTACCTTCGCAAGTAAATGTGAAGAATGGTGGGAGCAGGCGAGATACTATATGGGCGTTTCACAGAGATGAAAACAATAAATAAACGAACGTGAAATATGTTACAACAATGGAATTAAAAATGAAAATTACGAAAACGGAACGCAACTTCAAAAATATATGATTTAAGAGAGTACCGAGACACCGTGTGATTGCGAAACTGTTTTCATTTGTTGCAGTTTATGATACAAACCATAATATTTTCACTTCCTTTTGAGTGATCACACTTAGACGAACACCTAAATGGGGCAAGGAGACATATCTCACTCACTCATCAGGCGTACAAGTTAGGTGCGCCGATAACAGGTTCCTGTAATACGACACACGTACTGTCACTAACGCCGTGTCTGACACACCAGACTTGAATTTCCGGTGGAGGCTTCGGTTGACTTGTCGCCATGTCGTCAAATGTTTGCGGCTCCCATTCGAAGGCCACATGCCTACGGCTGCTAATAGAGTAGCAGTGCAGAATCAACTGTCAATATAGGTCGCTACCTAACACCTCGCTGTTGCAAATGGACGTTACACCACAACACAGACAAGCGAACAGCGGAAAAAGAAATGGTGCGAGGGAGATTTGAACAGGGCTCGCTCGCAACCACCTAACCACGACGCTATTTCGCTCGCAGTCTGCTCCATATTGCACTACCTGTTCTTGCACCGTTCACTGTTTGTATATTGATTTTTTTTCACAGTCCACTACACCTTCTTCCTGTTTTCATGCTTCATCTGTGTTCAGCTTTTGACCGGATGTCCACTGGACCCTCTTACCGCTACATCTGAGGGGGGTGCGGTGGGGATTTTCCCCAGTTAAGGGTAATACGGTCCTGGGCAGCCGCAGAAGACTCCGCCCCGTACAGCTTAATGCGCAGTGCCGTACCTTGCGAGACAGTGTGGTGGCACAAACCAGACTCACCGAGCGATGTGGATCAGCAGCCGTTGGTCCGGTATTCCGGCCAGCCTGAGTGTAGCGTTTAGGCAATTTTTCACTCTTGTTTAGGCAAATGGTGGGCTGGTTCCCACCCCTGCTCGGAAAAATACGATACACATACAGTTACAATACATTAAATATTCCTGATATTGTCAGTATGGGGGCTATATGCAATGTACGGTAACTGAAGGAACGTGAAGTCTGCACCTGTTGCGGTTGTGCCCTCCTGTAATGTTGTGTGGTTCCTGGCTGGGTGAGGAGAGGGTGGTATGATAGGTGTGTGGCCGGTTTCTTCTCACTACAACACAAAATGCACACGTCGCTAAAACACGCTTTATTATGGGAACCAATTGAGTACTTACAGGGTGTTTCAAAAATGACCGGTATATTTGAAACGGCAATAAAAACTAAACGAGCAGCGATAGAAATACACCGTTTGTTGCAATATGCTTGCGACAACAGTACATTTTCAGGCGGACAAACTTTCGAAATTACAGTAGTTACAATTTTCAACAACAGAAGGCGCTGCAAGTGATGTGAAAGATATAGAAGACAACGCAGTCTGTGGGTGCGCCATTCTGTACGTCGTCTTTCTGCTGTAAGCGTGTGCTGTTCACAACGTGCAAGTGTGCTGTAGACAACATGGTTTATTCCTTAGAACAGAGGATTTTTCTGGTGATGGAATTCCACCGCCTAGAACACAGTGTTGTTGCAACAAGACGAAGTTTTCAACGGAGGTTTAATGTAACCAAAGGACCGAAAAGCGATACAATAAAGGATCTGTTTGAAAAATTTCAACGGACTGGGAACGTGACGGATGAACGTGCTGGAAAGGTAGGGCGACCGCGTACGGCAACCACAGAGGGCAACGCGCAGCTAGTGCAGCAGGTGATCCAACAGCGGCCTCGGGTTTCCGTTCGCCGTGTTGCAGTTGCGGTCCAAATGATGCCAACGTCCACGTATCGTCTCATGCGCAGGGGTTTACACCTCTATCCATACAAAATTCAAATGCGGCAACCCCTCAGCGCCGCTACCATTGCTGCACGAGAGACATTCGATAACGATATAGTGCACAGGATTGATGACGGCGATATGCATGTGGGCAGCATTTGGTTTACTGACGAAGCTTATTTTTACCTGTACGGCTTCGCCAATAAACAGAACTGGCGCATATGGGGAACCGAAAAGCCCCATGTTGTAGTCCCATCGTCCCTGCATCCTCAAAAAGTACTGGTCTGGGCCGCCATTTCTTCCAAAGGAATCATTGGCCCATTTTTCAGATCCGAAACGATTACTGCATCACGCTATCTGATCATTCTTCGTGAATTTGTGGCGGTACAAACTGCCTTAGACGACACTGCGAACACCTCGTGGTTTATGCAAGATGGTGCTCGGCCACATCGCACGGCCGACGTCTTTAATTTCCTGAATGAATATTTCGATGATCGTGTGATTGCTTTGGGCTATCCGAAACATACAGGAGGTGGCGTGGATTGGCCTCCCTATTCGCCAGACATGAACCCCTGTGACTTCTTTCTGTGGGGACACTTGAAAGACCAGGTGTACCGCCAGAATCCAGAAACAATTGAACAGCTGAAGCAGTACATCTCATCTGCATGTGAAGCCATTCCACCAGACACGTTGTCAAAGGTTTCGGGTAATTTCATTCAGAGACTACGCCATATTATTGCTACGCATGGTGGATATGTGGAAAATATCGTACTATAGAGTTTCCCAGACCGCAGCGCCATCTGTTGTTGAAAATTGTAACTCTTGTAATTTCGAAAGTTTGTCCGCCTGAAAATGTACTGTTGTCCCAAGCACATTGCAACAAACGGTGTATTTCTATCGCTGCTCGTTTAGTTTTTATTGCCATTTCAAATATACCGGTCATTTTTGAAACACCCTGTAACATCAGTTATGTCCAGTCTGAAGATCCAACTATATACAATGCCTGACGTTCTCTCACAGCTAGCTGAGATGCGATGCGACGACTACCACTGTCGAACACAGTGCGACGTACTGAGGTGCAATGCGAACTGAGTCCCGATGCGACGTACTGAGGTACTGAGGTACTGAGACAGAGACTGAGCGACTGAGACAGCTTGGTCAGCGGCGGCGGCCTATTTGCACGCTTTCTAGGTGCCGTTATCAGCGCGTAGCCCGGTGACCTGTCTTGGTCTTCTCTTGTCATAGACGCCCCTTGGGCTCTGAACTAGGCCCGCCTGCTATATAATCTTTCCTAGTTCCGACAGGTTTGGTGGTGAAGGCGTACGAGAGCACAGAAACAACTTGCAACGCTGACGGACAATATATTGTAACGGTTTAGAGCATGAGATTTGGTGATGACAGCATCGCTCTGTCGAAACGGGTCATCAAATTAAATGCATTTTAACGATCTTGGTTTATCAAGTTTTCTTCACTTACCGGTTGCAGTACAGTCACACACGCAACAAAGACAAGATTCACATGGAGATTGCGCACATGGTTTTTCACTCTCATGCCAACTGACGACTATGAGAACAGGAGTGGTAAACAACCACAAAGTGAAAACAAAAACAAATTTGCTAAATTGTGAAATTAAAGATCCTCGTAAGACACCAGACAGAAATAAATAAATAATAAATGTACACTCCTGGAAATTGAAATAAGAACACCGTGAATTCATTGTCCCAGGAAGGGGAAACTTTATTGACACATTCCTGGGGTCAGATACATCACATGATCACACTGACAGAACCACAGGCACATAGACACGGGCAACAGAGCATGCACAATGTCGGCACTAGTACAGTGTATATCCACCTTTCGCAGCAATGCAGGCTGCTATTCTCCCATGGAGACGATCGTAGAGATGCTGGATGTAGTCCTGTGGAACGGCTTGCCATGCCATTTCCACCTGGCGCCTCAGTTGGACCAGCGTTCGTGCTGGACGTGCAGACCGCGTGAGACGACGCTTCATCCAGTCCCAAACATGCTCAATGGGGGACAGATCCGGAGATCTTGCTGGCCAGGGTAGTTGACTTACACCTTCTAGAGCACGTTGGGTGGCACGGGATACATGCGGACGTGCATTGTCCTGTTGGAACAGCAAGTTCCCTTGCCGGTCTAGGAATGGTAGAACGATGGGTTCGATGACGGTTTGGATGTACCGTGCACTATTCAGTGTCCCCTCGACGATCACCAGTGGTGTACGGCCAGTGTAGGAGATCGCTCCCCACACCATGATGCCGGGTGTTGGCCCTGTGTGCCTCGGTCGTATGCAGTCCTGATTGTGGCGCTCACGTGCACGGCGCCAAACACGCATACGACCATCATTGGCACCAAGGCAGAAGCGACTCTCATCGCTGAAGACGACACGTCTCCATTCGTCCCTCCATTCACGCCTGTCGCGACACCACTGGAGGCGGGCTGCACGATGTTGGGGCGTGAGCGGAAGACGGCCTAACGGTGTGCGGGACCGTAGCCCAGCTTCATGGAGACGGTTGCGAATGGTCCTCGCCGATACCCCAGGAGCAACAGTGTCCCTAATTTCCTGGGAAGTGGCGGTGCAGTCCCCTACGGCACTGCGTAGGATCCTACGGTCTTGGCGTGCATCCGTGCGTCGCTGCGGTCCGGTCCCAGGTCGACGGGCACGTGCACCTTCCGCCGACCACTGGCGACAACATCGATGTACTGTGGAGATCTCACGCCCCACGTGTTGAGCAATTCGGCGGTACGTCCACCCGGCCTCCCGCATGCCCACTATACGCCCTCGCTCAAGTCCGTCAACTGCACATCCGGTTCACGTCCACGCTGTCGCGGCATGCTACCAGTGTTAAAGACTGCGATGGAGCTCCGTATGCCACGGCAAACTGGCTGACACTGACGGCGGCGGTGCACAAATGCTGCGCAGTTAGCGCCATTCGACGGCCAACACCGCGGTTCCTGGTGTGTCCGCTGTGCCGTGCGTGTGATCATTGCTTGTACAGCCCTCTCGCAGTGTCCGGAGCAAGTATGGTGGGTCTGACACACCGGTGTCAATGTGTTCTTTTTTCCATTTCCAGGAGTGTATTAACAGATCGAAAAACCAATCCAAGTTGCCAATTTTTACTTCTTATTCATTCGATCACTAGTTTCAGGCCGAGACCCATTTTCAAATCATCATAAGAAAGAGGAAAATGGCATTTCCAAAGATGTCAAAAATGTACAATGAACATTTACAGTACATAAAGGCAACTCACGCTCTGCATGCACTGTAAATGTTCAATGAAAATTTTTGACATCTTCGGTAATGCCATTTTCACATCCTCATAAAAAAGTCGAAAATGGTATCTTCGAAGATGTGAAAAATGTGCAATGCACATTTACAGTGCATGCAAACAACTCATGTTGTGTACGCATTTTAAATGTTCGTTGCACACTTTTAACATCTTCCGAAATGCCATTATCGACTTTATTATAATGATTTGAAGATGGGTCTGCGCCCGAAACTAGTCATTGAATGAATATAAAGTAAAAGTTTGCGACTTAGACTGCTTTTCAGTTCTACTGATTAACAGAAGTTGCTGACTCATCCAGCTCCAGTATGCTGGGTGTCCGTAAATAATAATAGACACTGGGACTAGAATTGAAACAGGATGAATACGTAATATCAGTAACAGGAAATCCAAACACAAACCTTTAATCTGATTGATGGGTTATAAGACACAGCGGTGCATCTGTAAAGAAAACCGATCACAATGTGGCAGTCCGATGAATGCTAGAGTAATGCTGTGGTGTTTTGAGCCCTTATTGAGTGGACATGACAACAGTCATCATACGAACTGAGAGCTGTGCTACAACAATGGTAGAAGGACGCTATCTCCTATACCAAAATGCAACAGAAATGCTTGGGGAACTCAGCTGGGAATCTTTCAAAGTATAGTGACACTGATTTCGCGACAGCTACATCAGTAAATTCTGAGAACTAGTATTCAAGGAAAGCAGTGTTATAATTCCATTCCTACTACCGTAAATCTCCCAGAGGGATAATAAGAATAAAAAAGAGACATCAGCGCGCAAACAGAGACATACAGTCACTCACAAGCTCGATTGCTTTCTCGTCTGTCTGTCTGTCTCTCTGGTACAAAATTTGCAACTTATTGTAAATCAATTTCATGATGAGCTACAGATACGAAATTTTAAACATAGCTCAAAACTGGCTTGTTGTTGTTGTTGTTGTTGTGGTCTTCAGTCCTGAGACTGGTTTGATGCAGCTCTCCATGCTACTCTATCCTGTGCAAGCTTCTTCATCTCCCAGTACTTACTGCAACCTACATCCTTCTGAATCTGCTTAGTGTATTCATCTCTTGGCCTCCCTCTACGATTTTTACCCTCCACGCTGCTCTCCAATGCTAAATTCGTGACCCCTTGATGCCACAGAACATGTCCTACCAATCTGGCTTACAATGCTATATTAACTTACTTTACTGTCGGTATGTTCAGTAAGAGGGAGCATGGTACAAAAAGTTGGTGGCGCCTGGTATCTTGGCTGCCTACAGGACTAGCATGTTGTGCCAGTAGTATCGGAAAGCGTTCCAGGCACTGGGGAATTGAGGTCGACTGAATAGCTCCACACAAGATTAAAAAGCGAAACATAATTATTTAAATGAAAATGAATTTTTAATATGCCACATTCTGAGATAGTTTAAAAAGTATAAAATAATTCTTCCTAGCCCGCTAAAGACTCCTAACCGCTTACAGATAGTCCTGAAAGTTTGTGTTTGTGAAATTTTATAGTTATTGAAATACTTCTGTGATTTAAAATTAACGTGAGATGCATGCATTACGTATTTAATGTGTGAATAGCTAACTTCCTTGCTATTACACTACTTGTCGACTGATACTGAATAGTTCACTATTGTCTATTGCAGCTGCCCCACGTTCTTCGTTTTAAGCCTTACAAGTATTGTCTATGATATTAAAAATTCACAGTCACAGATTTTCATGCCTACCTACGGTATATGATGTTAGGAAACTGTATGAGGTAGGAGAAAGTAATGTATACTTTTTAGTCGTTCTTATAAACGTGGTATATTAATGATTATTTTTTGCATAAAGTTACTGGAAAGGATTTTTAAACAAAACAAACGTTATTACGATTCTACATCTTTATGTCTTTGTATTTATTTCTCAACATAGTCACCCTGGAGACGGACACACTCCTCCCAATGAGAGACCAGTTTGTTGGTGCCATCACCGTAGAATGTTTGACTTTGTTGGTGGAGTCACAACCTCATCTCTGCTTGTATCGCTTCATCACTATCAAACTGGAGTCCTCGAAAGCGTTCTTTAAGTTTTGGAAAGAGATGTAAATCGGATGGGCCAAGTCGGGACTATATGGGGGATGAACGAAGATGGTGAAACTAAGGCGTCGGATAGTTGCAGATGTCCCAGAGGTCGTGTGTGATGTGGCACTGTCACGCTGAAGAAGAGAGTTCTCCATGTGTTTAAGAACTCTTCAAATCTGAGCCGGCCGCAGTGGCCAAGCGGTTGTAGGCGCTTCAGTCTGGAACCGCGTTAGTGCTACTGTCGCAGTTTCGAATCCTGCCTCGGGCATGGATGTGTGCGATGTCCTTAGGTTAGTTACGTTTAAGTAGTTCTACGTTCTAGGGGACTGATGACCTCAGATGTTAAGTCCCATAGTGCTCAGAGCCATTTGAACCATTTCTGTTTATCATGCACCGACATAGTTACGTTACACACCGCAGTGTTACACCGTACAAATTGGAGCCCTCTACTGGCAGAGGACTGCATATGTGCAGGTGTGAAGAATAAAGGTATAGAATGTTCATACCATTTATCTTATTTTAAAAGTTTTAAGAGTTTCCACGTAAACTTTCCACTAGGCCCTCATGTATACACTATGTGATCAAAAGTGTCCGGACATCCCAAAAAGCATACGTTTTTCATATTAGGCGCATTATGTCGCAACCTACGGCCAGGTACTTCGTATCAGCGACCTCAGTAGTCACTAGACATTGTAAGAGAGCAGGATGGTGCGCTCCGCGGAACTCACGGACTTCGGACGAGGTCAGATGATGGGTGTCACTTGCATCATACGCCTCTACGCGAGATTTACCACTCCTAAACATCCCTAGGTCTATTATTTCCGACGTGACAGTGAAGTGGAAACGTGACGGGATACGTACAGCACAAAAGCTCACAGGCCGACCTCGTCTGTTAACTGACAGAGACCGCCGACAGTTGAAGAGGGTCGTAATGTGTAATAGGCAGACACCTATACAGACCATCACACAGGAATTCCAAACTGCATCAGGATTCACTGCAAATACTATGACAGTTGGGCGGGAGGTGAGAAAACTTGGAATTCATGGTCGAGCAGCTGCTCATAAGCCAAACATCACGCCAGTAAATGCCAAACGACCCCTCGCTTGGTGTAAGGAGCGTAAACGTTGGACGATTGGAGTGACGAATCACGGTACACAATGTGGCGATCCGATGGCAGGGTGTGGTTATAGCGAATGCCCGGTGAACTTCATCTGCCAGCGTGTGTAGTGCCAACAGCAAAATTTGGAGGCGGTGGTGTTATGGTGTGGTCGTGTTTTTCATGGAGGGGGCTTGCACCCCTTGTTGTTTTGCATGGCACTGACACAGCACAGTCCTACATTGATGCTTTAAGCATCTTCTTGCTTCGCACTGCTGAAGAGCAAATCAGGGATGGCGATTGCATCTTTCAAAACGACAGAGCACCTGTTCATAATCCACGGCCTGTGGCGGAGTGGTTACACGACAATAACATATCTGAATGGACTGGCCTGCACAGAGTCTTGACCTGAATCCCATAGAACACCTTTGGGATGTTTTGGAAAGCCGACTTCGCGCCAGACCTCACCGACCGACATCGATATACCTCTCCTCAGTGCATCACTCCGTAAAGAATGGGCTACCATTCCCCAAGAAATTTTTCAGCATATGATTGAACGTATACCTGCGAGAGTGGAAGCTGTCATCAAGGCTAATAAAGGTGGGCCAACATCATATTGAATTCCAGCAGTAATGATGGAGGGCGCCACGAACTTGTAAGTCATTTTCAGCCAGGCATCCGGTTACTGCTGATCACATAGTGTATATATAACTGTCGCCCTCTGTACATGGTGACAATTATTGAACTACAAGAAAAAAACGTAAATTTGTTACAAACAGCGGCGTGCACACACTTCAACATGGAAACGTCACTACAGATGTTCGAATTTAGGTTATGCCATGTTCGATATACCGGCCATCACTGGGGATGATGTGGCGCAGACGAGTAGCCAAATTCTGCATGACCCGCTGAAGTGTCGGAACATCGATGCTGTGGATGACCTCCCCAACGGCTGTCTTCAGCTCATCGATGGTTTTGGCGTTATTGCTGTACACCCTGTGTTTAATATAGCCCCAAAAAAGGAGTTGCATGTGTTTAGATCCTGAGAATATGGCAGCCAACCGAGCCCCGTGCCAGTGGCCTCTGGATATCCCAGAGCCAGAATGCGGTCCCCAAAGTGCTCCTCCAAGACATCAAACACACTCCTGCTTCCATAGGGTCGATCTCTGTCTTGCGTGTTAGGGTAACTTTGGATAATGGGGACGAAATCATCTTCCAAATCCTTCACGTATCTTTCGTTAGTCACCGTGCCATCAAGGAATATGGCACCGATTATTCCGTGAGTGGACATTGCACGCCAAACAGTCACCCGTTGAGGTTGAAGAAACTCCTCGATCGCGAAATGCGGATTCTCAGTGCCTCAAACGCGCCAATGTTGCTTATTGATGAAGCCATCCGAATGAAAGTGGGCATCGTTGATAAACCAAACCATAGAGCGCACACTAATTGCCATCATTCCCCGCCGCCAACCGTGCAGTTTGAACGTCCTAACGCAATTCGTTCAGCCGTTATGATGATTTTATTTCACATAGTTCAGTAACTGTCATCATATATATATATATATATATATATATATATATATATATATATATATATAATTTGTGTGTAGGAAGCCGCCCCATCCGTCCAGACCCATACCTGTGGCGGAGGCGACTATCACTAGCTGCACACTGCTTTTCTAGATCAGTGCATTAGATTGCGATGGAAGAATAATCGATAACACTGGTGCGATGTACTCTCCACCACGCACTGTACAGCGGGTTGCAGCCTATTTGTTTTAGATGTAGGATTGCAAACTTGCTACTTTCTTTTATAATCTGGACTTTAATAAAAATGGCAAAGGTTACGTTAATCAGAACACAGGGAGGAATTGTGATCTAAATAAGAACAGATTTATTCGTTCTTAACATCACAAGACAAAAAAAAATGGCTAAAGATACATCACGCAATTATTTTCATTTGTCAAACGCTTTCATTAATATGGAGTCTGTGGTGGACAAAGTGATCAGCTGGGGACCGACTCACAACACTAACCAGAACACTATTCGCTTTATCTGACTTCATGCATGTGAATCTGGGGTATGGCACAAAAACTACGCCACCATCCAGCATCTATACTCTACTATTCCAAAAAGAAAAATATGGTTCGAAAGAACAGGGTGCTGAGAAGCATATACTGGAGCCCTACGCCGTAACAGCGAATTCTTTACCCTTCTGCTGGTCAGGGGGCCACACCACGATGCGTTCGGCGACTGAAGTCATGGACGGCACCAATCTGCCATTAATGGCGCGCGCCCGAAAAATGCAAGTACACGGTCTCGCTTTCGGCTAATTCAGAATGCAGGGACTTCCCCATGAGCCTCTGAAACACTGGTGGAATCCAGTGTGCAGCTGGACCCGTCTGATGGTTTGCCAAACCAATCTGACTTCGTCCCACAACTATGTGTGACGGAATATGTCAAATGTTTAGACGGCCAACTCAAGACAAATAAGTGCACCCACACATCACTCGTTCTGTGCATGATAATATAAGCAGTACCTCTGATGGTTCAGAAGGTGACTAGCATAGGCTCAAAGTGGCACACTAGCAAAGGACACAAGTCTCACTGTTTAGGTGGAGACCTGCAGTTCTTTACTAGCGAAGCGCCAGTACACGAGTGACCTCTTCTCTTTCTCTCCGCTTTTCTCGCCAGCTCAGTAGCAAAGCACATTTACATCGTAGACTACTCTGACTTTAGTACAAGCCAATCACGAGCTGGAGCGTCACATTGGAAAATAGGAAACAGCTCCATGCTCTGTATATACCGATTTGAGCAATCAGAGACTTTAAAGTTAATTGGGAGAAAGGAAAAAAAAAAAGAGATTCAGCTTCACGGCATCTTTCCCACGCGTTTACGCTGTGTTGCTAACAACATGACCAGGGTGGAACCATAGCCCTCCACAAAAAGATTTTTATCTCCCCTGTTGCGTCCATTTCGAAGTTTCGAACGAACAGCCATACTCTCGCTAAAAGCCTCGTGCCTTCACAAACATGATACTGTAACAGTGTCTGGATGTCTGGGAGCCAATGACCAGTCCCACGCGCTACAGTCTGGAACCGAGCGACCGCTACGGTCGCAGGCTCGAATCCTGCCTCGGGCATGGATGTGTGTGATGTCCTTAGGTTAGTTAGGTTTAATTAGTTCTGAGTTCTAGGCGACTGATGACCTGAGAAGTTAAGTCGCATAGTGCTCGGAGCGAGTTTTGAACCAGTCCCACGAAAATTCGCAGAACGCTCACAATTGTCTCGTCGACTTCCCGCCTAACAAGGGCCCATCCTCTGCTTTATTGCCGGTCTTCAATCCTTTGGCCACAGCAGCGGCGTCTCCTCTGCGCTAGTTAGCCCACCAGGACGCGACCGGCGACCGACCGGCGCCATCCAAACACGTCTACACAATGAGACCGCGGAACTCGGCAGTCCAGAAATGTTTACACCCAGGCTCCGCATAAAAAATGCGCTTCCCTTGGCCCTCAGTCGCTGTATGCTTTTATTGCAGTCATTTAAATCGGCACCCTATTCCTTTGAACGCAGATAAAGCTTACCGCTATCGCTTCACTAGAACACAAGCAAGAGCGTTAACTACTGCCCACCATTTCATCACGATGTATGAAGTCAGATCGTAATAAAGATTGTAATGTTGCTGGATTAATTTGTTCTGAAGGCGGTGCTGATATTCAAGACAATAAAAGCGAATTAAAAGCCGTGAGCTATCTGGGGAAGTTAATCTTGCATTACTGAACAACTGTTTCACCAGGTATCCAGTCTAGCTTACCAAATTCCCAACCAGACTAACATTAATTATAATCTTTTAATAGTCATCTTAAGACAACCAGTGATTATTTATATATATAAAGAGAATTTAAATAAAAAGAAATAAATCAGTTTATATTTGGACATTTATTTTAACATTGATCATTGTTCCTCTAAAATTTCAGCATATTAAACTTGATTCACAACTAAACTGGTACCTTATTTAGGATTGTGAAAATGTGAGTTTGTAATCTTACGGAACACATCACATATGGAGCCAAGATTGGGAGACTGCATACAATACTGCATTCATAAAATAACACACAAAGAACGTTGAAGCATATGCAAGAGGAAATTAACCACAACCAAACAATTCAATTTTCACCCAAAGAAGTTACGTTCGTAGCGCAATCCTATCCGTTATGAAATTATGACACACTGATATACTAAATTTATTCTAACTCTCTGTGAAATATTCCCGAAAAGAATAGCTGAGCGCTACTTTGATGATTACACCACATGCTTCACGTGGTCAACTTGGTTTACACAAAGAGTGTAACTCTACAATAATTTTGACAATTAAAATAAATTAGATCGAAAAGCAATTTACAAAAGAAAAACTTCAAACTGGTTACTATCGTCTTACTATTAACCTGATAGGTCAAACAACTGTATAAGCACGTGGTACTGGTCTCACAAAGTACACCCCACGTAGGTTGAACATAAAGAAAAGTCCTATATTGAAAAATATTGTCAAGGGGAGACGTTATAATCTCACGCACATTCGCATTTAAGATTGATGATCTTAGTTAGAGTTACGGACCATCCACACGTGGTTCACCTTTACTCACAAAGTAGTAACAAAGCAACTACTGGAAGATATTCTGAACTTCACACTCGAAATACACTGCGTTGCAATTTAAGATAAGTTCAGATATTTTAGATCTAAACCTGAAATAAAGGTGATTAAATTTTCAGTTAGGCTGAACTTAAGAAATCCATTGTCCTACGGACTTGGCAGACACGCGCTTAGCCGGAGATCTTACCACTTCAGACGCTCGCCACGGACAGACTGCCTTGGGCCCCTACCGAGGGTGCTTAACGGATACAAACGGAAGTGACCAGAGAGGCAGCTTCCTATACCAACATGACAAGGAACGGACAGGACCATACTAAGAATAGAAACCTATTTGCTTTTTGAAAGCTACCTGCTCCAACGTTGGACCTACTGTTCTCTAGCAGACAGGCTTGTCTGCTACCATCAAGCATGCAACTAGAAATACATTTGCTCATTCATCCTTTCACACAGAAGGGAAGGGGGATGACAGTATCTTATCATATACAGTATATAAAAGAAAGCAGATGTGGGTTCCGTATGAGACTGTGTGACATGAATTACATATAAACTTGGTTTTAAAGTGTAGTAGTGTGACAGATCGTTCTTAATTACGTGTAAAAGTAACACGTTCCACTGCTCAGTCTCCTCCTAGATAGTCAGAAACACCACAGTAAATTTAGAAGTGGAATGTATGCCGTAAATGACAACAGTTTTAAAAAATTCCTTTGAACGCAGATAAAGCTTACCGCTATCGCTTTACTAGAGCACACAGGCAAGAGCGTTAACTACTGCCCACCATTTCATCACGATGTATGAAATCAGATCGTAATAAAGATCATCTTCCCTAAGAACATTAAGTGGCATGACACCAAACCAGAAGTGAGAGAGCCCTGCAGTCCCTCAGGATGTTCTCATGTAACTTACACTCCAGAGCCAAAATAACTAGTACACCGTCCTAATATACTCTAGGGCGCAGGCAAGCACGCGGAAGTGCTGTAATACAATGTGGCATGGAGTCGACTAATGTCTGAAATAGTGCTGGAAGGAACTGACACCGTGAATCCTGCAGGGTTGTCCATAAACCCTTAAGAGTACGAGGGGGTGGAGATGTCTTCTGAACAGCACGTTGCAAGTCATGCCAGATATGCTCAACAATGTTCATGTTTTGGGAGACTGGTGGCCAGCGGAAGTGTTTAAAGTCAGAAGTGTGCTCCTGGTGCCACTCTGTAGCAATTCTGGACGTGTGGGGTGTCACGTTGTCCTGCTGAATGCACAATGGACATGAATGAATGCAGTGAGCAGACAGTATGCTAACATGCGTGTCACCTCTCAGAGCCGTATGTAGACGTGTCAGGGGTCCCATATCTCTGCAACGTTATGCACCCCTCACCGTTACAGAGCCTCCGCCACTTTGAACAGTCCCTTGCTTACATGCAGGGTCCATGGATTCATGAGGCTGTCTCCATACCAGTACACATCCGCTTGATACAATTTGAAACGAGACTTGTCCAACCAGGCAACAAGTTTCCAGTCATCAACAGAACGATGTCGGTGTTGACACGTCCAGGAGAGTTGTAAATCTACCCGTCATGCAGTCATCAAGGGTTCACGAATGGGCCTTCGCCTCTGAAAGCCGATATCTATAACGTGTCGTCGAATGTTTCGCATGCTGACACTTGTTGATGGCCCAGCACTGAAGTCTGTAGCAATTTGCGGAAGGATCGCACTTCTGTCACGTTCAACGATTCTCTTCAGTCGTCGTTGGTCCTGTTCTTGCAGCATCTTTTCCCAGCCGCAGCGATGGCAGAAATTTTATGTTTTACCGGATTGCTGATATTCGTGGTACACTCGTGAAATGGTCGTATGGGAAAATCCCTACTTCATCGCTACCTCTGAGATACTGTGTCCCGTCGCTTGTGCGCCAACAACAACATCATGTTCAAACTCACTTAAATCTTGATAACCTCCGGTCTCTCTGTGATAGCTCTCTACAAGCCAGTAATGGGTGAAGGGCTACATAGCGTTCTTACTAGTGGAACAGTGCTGACGCAACGTGATGGGATTTTTAGAGATTAGCAGGAATCTGTAACTTCGCCTGGGGTGTCTAGAACCAGCCTCATTCGTGAAAATCAGCTGGATGCAAATGCCATATATCGAAGACTGCAAGATGCGGGCCAAGTGATGCTCTGACAAAAGGGAGGCTGAGAGATGATCTCTTTACTGCTTCTCCTAAGTGTTGTGAGCCAACATATTACTCGATGCTACATACACCTCGCAAAGTGACGGAAATGAGAAAATTAGCAGTATACCTGAACTGATCGACGAATCTATCGAGGACGTTCAAAATTGTTAATGGAAAGACAGGTAGACAGTTACATAAATATCTTAAGAATGAAATAAACAGGAAGTGCAGGGAGCCAAGGCGATAATGGCTGCAGAAAAAATGTGAAGGAATCTAAAAAAAAAAAAGACTGACTCAGCTTATAGAAAAGTCAGAAAAACGTTCGATTGCATTAAAAGCGAGGGTGGTAACATACAGAATGCAATGGGACTTCCTTTGTTAAATGTAGAGGAAAGAGCACACAGATGGAAAGAGTACGTTGAAGGAGACTATGAAGGGGGTAGGAGGACTTGTCTAGTGCTATGATAGAAGAATAAATTGAAGTCGATAAGAAAGTCATAGGGGATCCAGAATTTAAAACAGCTCCGCAAGGACTCAGTCGAAATAAAGCAGAAGAGCTAGATAGCGTTCGATCGAAATTTCTGCAATTATTAGAGGAAAAGGCCCGCAAGCGACTATTCAAGTTCGTTTGTGGAATCTATGAGACTGGTGGCGTGCGTGCCATCAGACTTTCGTAAAACTGTCATCCAAATTATTCCGAAGATGGGAAGGGCAGACAAGTGCGAAAACTATTGCACAGTCAGCTTAACAGCTCATGCAACCAAACTGCTGTCGAAATTAATATACAGAAGGATGGGAAAGGAAAATGAGAATTTGTGCCGACGTGATTTCGATAAAGTACGACAAATTACGTTTGCTCATAAGCATCTGAAGGGTACGTGGCATAGTTGCGAGAATAACTTTACAGCAGTGATTGGAAAATTCGATTTCACTGAAGGTTGCTGATGATTCATTATAAACTACAGATTTCGAGACATACATTTCAAAATGAGGATGACGTTAAGTCGTAATGCGTATTAATATGTACTAACAGGTATTCGGGTACTTTTGATATGACAGTATTATGGGTGCATGCATTGATTTCGTCGGCGTATTAGGGTTCCACCTACTTGGAAGTTGCTAAATTAATTCCCAAATATGACACGAAGTCCGTATGTTTTTTATTCGGCTAAACGAATCGTCGTATCAAGAAAATCGTTCGTTGAATGGTGCGCAGGTCTAAGTGGGGGAAGATGGTCATACCTAGGACTCTCCCGTCCATTTTGCAAAATTTGCAATAAAATGATTCAGCCTGCTTCGAATTTTTTTTACATGTCATCTGTCAGTCCTATGTGGTAATGATTCTGTACAGTTTCGAAATAGTCGAGAGAAGGGTTGAACAAACATGGTGTACAACAATCATTTTTTTGTATGGGTTTGCTGTATTTTCGAAGTTTTGTGTCCTCGCCTCATCCTACCTCCTGCTGTAATCACATTACTTTTTCTCCGTTTGTGTGTATTTAGAAGACGAAACAAGTTAAACAGTGTCGACATGCTACTGTTGATTTGTAGAGGGTATTACGAATCACATACAGCGCATCGCAAATCCCGCGGACACGTCGCAGACCTGTCTGCCACGATTTCTTTTTGTCTTTTTAAATTTGCGTGCGATTTTACCAGTAAAGTTATGGGAGGAACTACTCTGCAACACAAAAATTCTGACCGACAGGGAGACGGTCTTTCCGAACGCAGTGGACGAATGCTTCGAGGTTGCCGACAAAAAACAAACGTGCTCGACGACTCCAACGAGTCATACAGTGATCGCCACGAGGGCGGAACTGAAACGAAGGGTGAACCATCTGCCGTAACTGAAGTGTAACTGGAACACATCCTTTCGGAATGAGGGAATTCTCAAAACGCAACTGAACGTGAATTTGGTAAAACATATGGACTCATATACCTCCGGAAATGTATACAAGCTTTCAGGATGGATGGAAATGGTTCAAATGGCTCTGAGCACTATGGGATTTAATTGGTGTGGTCATCAGTCCCCTAGAACTTATAACTACTTAAACCTAACTAACCTAAGGACATCACATACATCCATGCCCTAGGCAGGATTTGAACCTGCGACCGTAGTGGTCACGCGGTTCCAGACTGTAGCGCCTAGAACCGCTCGGCCACCCCGGCCGGCCTGCGAGCTGAAACTGACGTCTTTAGGCTGGGCACATGCGGACACACAAACAGGTCTGCTCCTTCGGCCTATTACAAGTCATGTACAATGTGTTGCTGTGTCTGTAAGTGGAGCTGATAGTACGGGGGATAACTTCCTCTATGCGAGACTTAGGCCTGGTGCATGTTTCGTTGTTAGATAAAAAGCCTTTAACGCTGAATATCCGTGTACTTTGTTAGATTATAGAGATGTGGTGATAGCATGACCGATGTTACTATCCGATTGTCTTAAAAATCGGGAAAATTAGTCAGGAAACCCATATTTACGTGTATCTTCGTAAAAATTGGAGTACAATAGCGATAAAACCCATACTTAAATAGATTTTCTTTTAAAAAAGAATAGCAATGAAATAACCATCTCCTTCAAAACCCGGTAAAAATTTCTCACAAAACCGTAAATACCGTTACGTGTTGCAGTGCATAGCGTGTGTGCCGAACATACATGAAAACTAGGTCTGTGCGCTATACTATGCTGGAAATTTGTCATATCATCTGAATTTGCTGCTGTTTCAGTGATATCCACATTAAGAATGAAAATCTCGGGCGCGCTAAGAACCACTGAGGGTGGTGGTGGGCGCTGTTAACGCCAACAGCCCAACACTACAATAGCGAATATTACAACAATGCCACCCAGCCACGGACTGTACACATCACAGCCAGTGATTTTCATATAGAGCGCTACGTGGCGTTACCAATATAAAAACCTAAACAGCCTACTTACACATTTTTTGGATCATAAATTACCATCACTAAAAAGGACTGTTATCACTTTAAGCTGAAAACTTTGAACACCTGAGCAAACTTGGACCCCACTAGGCCACCTTCTTGCACATAAATTAAAGTAATTAGCATGACAGTAGCTGCCCATCAATTATGAACGAAATAAACGAAACGTGCACGCTAAGTGAACAGTTTGTTTACATAAGAACCATTAAATTAGGCTAGCGCAAGTGGCTGTCTTGTTTACTTAAGAAGAACAATGCCCACCATTCAGGTAGAACATACATACCCCCATTACTTCCATCCTGCAATAGCCCTACAAACTTTCCGGACAGTTTCTGACCACCCCGTATGCCGTGCCAGATGTGGTCGCAACACTAGACACGAACAACACTAATGCACGCTGGTGGCTGTCCTACCAGCCACAGAGAATTGCAACTCTTTTACCATTTACGTACCCGCCGGTGCTGTGTACTTGTAATGGGATACATCGATGTCCCAGCACGTCTTGTGGGTGGCGTCACTTTTTCTGTCAGGCAGTGTGGTGCAGGCAGTACACCAACAGCAGCTGTACTGGTACAGTTCACTCACACTGCACTACCACTTCCTTTGGGAAGAACATCGTGCCTGTCAGTTCCCAAGTGCGTTGGTTGGTTGTTTTTGGGGAAGGAGACCAGACAGCGTGGTCATCGGTCTCATCGGATTAGGGAAGGATGGGGAAGGAAGTCGGCCGTGCCCTTTCAGAGGAACCATCCCGGAATTTGCCTGGAGTGATTTAGGGAAATCACGGAAAACCTGAATCAGGATGGCCGGACGCGGGATTGAACCGTCCCAAGTGGGAAACGTACTCGTACACAAAGATGTAGTCTATTTAAACCAACCCGTAATTAAAATTAAGAACAGATTTTTTGTATTTTCAGACATACTATTGATGTATATACTTCATGTGGAATCCTGAATTTCTGCATCACGTTTTCCAGGAGGCAAAGGCTTTAAATTTCATATTTGCTATGAGTTAATACGGCAGTAGTAATGTAGAATAACCCATAATCTTATACACAGGAAACACAATGCAGTACGCTACGTTGGAAAGATCACTTATCGAACGAGACCTTTTGGTAATGAATCAATAAAAAAAGAACACTTTTCAGCGATATCAACACATTGCGAGAGACGCAGTAAGTTTGAGTTCATTTTGTGATAGGTATCACACTTGTCCTATTTGGTGAAATGCGTACTTATTTGGAAGCAGCGACCATCGTTACGCAAAGACGTGAGATCTTCGTCGTAAGTAATAAAAACAATTCAGATCTCATCTTAGAAAGTTGTTTGGAGTGTTCAATTAATTGTTAAGGCCAATTGTAGCACAGTAGTTCTTTTTCTTAAATCGGTTTTTGCTTTAGGGTAGCATGAATCCAAAGAACTTTCACCACTACGAAAATCAGGCAACATCAAACTCCTAGGATAAGCTATACGTTATTTTGAACGTAAACAGCAATCTGATGATGATTCGAAACCGGCGATGGTGCTATTTGTTGTTGATAAATAGCACCATTAATAGTCGCCGGTAGCTGTTTCTATTTTACTGTAAAACTTAGCCGGCCAAAGTGGCCAAGCGGTTCTAGGCGCTACAGTCTGGAACCGCCCGACCGCTACGGTCGCAGGTTCGAATCCTGCCTCGAGCGTGGATGTGTGTGACGTCCTTAGGTTAGTTAGGATTAAGTAGTTCTAGGGGACTGATGACCTCAGAAGTTAAGTCCCATAGTGCTCAGAGCCATTTGAACCATTTGATTTTGTAAAAATTAATGTATGAAGTTGTCTCCAGGACGGGAAAATTTCATCCCTTTCAAAGGACGTAATATATACGCGAAACTAAGAATAGTTGACAGGCTTAGAGGCACTATGGTGATCAAGACCATACCTGAATTTGAGACATTTTTTTAAAAGTGGTTTTTGTAGGAGAGAGAGTTAAAAGTTGAAGTGTTGCACTGTAGCGACTGTCTGCAGACACGAGTTTAAACGTCAGATGCTAACTAATTTAAATCAGATTTTTTGCGAAAAGCAGTGCGACTAAAGGATTCACGTACGCGCCTGGCCTTACACTGTCCACGTGCGTGTACGCAAATGAAGAGGAACGCGCTGTCCGCCACAAAGCAGTCCCCGCACTCGCTCTGTAGAGCCCACGCGCAGGACGGCAGATCTATTCGGCGCCTCCGTAGAGCCTTTGATAGACCAGGCGTGAGGACCCGGTCAAGGGCCACCCCCACGCACGCACACGCGCAAGCACACCGGCTCGCGCGCTCGCGGGCGGCTGGAATGGCACGCGGCGCCGTAGCTAACTGTAAAGTCACTTTGTCAGCGACGCGCGACCGCAGAAGTCCGCGCGCCGCGCCGCGCCGACGCGACCACCTCGCGGGTCATTTACGGGACTCTATGAGCGGCGGGCGGGCCGCGATGTTTCACGCGGCGCGCGCGGGCGGCCGCCGTCGCTGCTATGCGGGGTCCGCGGTTCGAGCCCGGCCCGGCGGCGCCGTGTCAGGTCAGGAATGGGCGCGCATTCCGCGCGCGTGCCTCGCGCTCCCAGCGGCGCCCCCGGCCGGCCGCCGGCGCGGTATTTGCAGCCTCGTCCCAGCTCGCGAAAACAATGCCTCTCCCTTGTTTGAGGTGCCAAACGCGCGCCGCCCGACAGGTAGCAAAACGGCGGAGCCGGAATCCCGCGCCGGCGCCGAATGTACTGCCGCGGGTATGTCCGGCTACGGGGCGGGCGCGTATGCTCTCGCCACACGTCACGCAAAACAGAGGACGCGCGAAACAATTATACGGCGGTCTCGTGGTACTTTAGGGTCCTGGAATACCCGCGGCAGCGCTGGAAACTCGATGCTCGAACCGTTGTGCTGTGAGTATCCAGCAAGTAAACTCCATGGGGTCACACAAAATAACTCTGCCGTCCTTTAAAATTACAACACCAGGAAGGAAAGCAAATAGCTAAATTTAACTTGAACACCCCAACTTTAAATAACGCGAGGAATCGATGAGAGTTCTAAATCAAGTGTACTGATGTTTCACTTTTGGTGTCAATTTGCAATATACTGATACTGGGTAATCAAGAAGCTTTTGACAATGTTGACTGGAATACTCTCTTTCAAATTCTGAAGGTGGCAGGGATAAAATACAGGGAGCGAAAGGTTATTTACAATTTGTACAGAAACCAGATTATAAGAGTCGAGGGACATGGAAGGGAAGCAGTGGTTGGGAAGGGGGTGAGACAGGGTTGTAGCCTCTCGCCGATGCTATTCAATCTGTATATTGAGCAAGCAGTAAAGCAAACGAAAGAGAAGTTCGGAGTAGTTATTAAAATCCATGGAGAAGAAATAAAAACTTTAAGGTTCGCCGATGACATTGTAATTCTGTCAGAGACAGCAAAGGACTTGGAAGAGCAGTTGAACGGAATGGACAGTGGCTTGAAAGGAGGATATAAGACGAACATCAACAAAAGCAAAACGAGGATAATGGCATGTAGTCGAATTAAGTCGGGTGATGCTGAGGAAATTAGATTAGGAAATGAGACACTTAAAGTAGTAAAGGAGTTTTGCTATTTGGGGAGCAAAATAACTGACGTTGGTCGAAGTAGAGAGGACATAAAATGTAGACTGGCAATGGCAAGGAAAGTGCTGCTGAAGAAGAGAAATTTGTTAACATCGAGAATAGATTTAAGTGTAAGGAAGTCGTTTCTGAAAGTGTTTGTATGGAGTGTAGCCATGTATGGAAGTGAAACATGGACGATAAATAGTTTGGACGAGAAGAGAATAGAAGCTTTCGAAATGTGGTGCTACAGAAGAATGCTGAAGATTAGATGGGTAGATCACATAACTAATGAGGAGATATTGAATAGGATTGGGGAGAAGAGGTGTTTGTGGCACAACTTCACTAGAAGAAGGTATCGGTTGGTATGGCACGTTCTGAGGCATCAAGGGATCACCAATTTAGTATTGGAGGGCAGCGTGGAGGGTAAAAATCGTAGAGGGAGACCAAAAGATGAATACACTAAGCAGATTCAGAAAGATGTAGGCTCCAGTAGGTACTGGGAGATGAAGAAGCTTGCACAGGATAGAGTAGCATGGAGAGCTCCATCAATCCAGTCTCAGGACTGAAGACCACAACAACAACAACGGGTGATCAAAAAGTCAGTATAAATTTGAAAACTGAATAAATCACGAAATAATGTAGATAGAGAGGTAGAAATTGACACACATACTGGGAATGACATGGGGTTTTATTAGAAACAAAAAATTCAAAAGTTCAACAAATGTCCGACAGATGGCGCTTCAGCTGATCAGAATAGCAATAATTAGCATAACAAAGTAAGCAAAGCAAAGACGATGTTCTTTACAGGAAACGCTCAATATATCCACCATCATTCCTCAACAATAGCTGTAGTGGAGGAACAATGTTGTGGATAGCCCTGTAAAGCATGTCCGGAGTTAAGGTGAGGCATTGGCGTCGGATGTTGTCTTTCAGCATCCCTACAGTGTCGGTCGATCACGATACACTTGCGACTTCAGGTAACCCCAAAGCCAATAACCGCACGGACTGAGGTCTGGGGACCTGGGAGGCCAAGCATGACGGAAGTGGCGGCTGAGCACACGATCGTCACCAAACGACGCGCGCAAGAGATCTTTCACGCGTATAGCAATATGGGGTGGTTCTAATAAAACCAAATGTCATTCCAAGCATATGTGTCAATTGTTACCTCTCTATTTACATGATTTCGTGGTTTATTAAGTTTTCAAATTTATACTGATTTTTTGATCACCCGATATATAGCGAATCACAGGCACTGGACCAAGAACAAGATGATAAGTTATTACGCGCGTGCGGAGGAATCAGTTTTTTCACACTTATTAAGTGTGTGAAATGGAGAAGTATCCAATAATAAGTACTATCCACTCTACTCTGTCAAATTAAAATGTGTTTTCTTCATAGTAAATTGGAAGGTGTCTGCTCTGGTGTAACAGAGGGCTTGAAGCTTTAACGTGACCAGGATAAACACATGTACGAATAAGATGCGCACACACGCACACACGCAAGACTTCTCACGAGACATGAACGAGCCCCGCTCTCTCCCATCTCAATATTTCACAAATTGTTGACGTTTTCGAAAATGACTTCCGGGAAACCATACCGCCAAATGGGTCGAGCATTTTGTTCCACTCTTCAACACTTCTGTATTAGATATATGCTAAAATACGGGAAACGAAACAGGAAGTTCTATAACGATTTCAGAGCTCATTAAAGGAGTAATACGATATAAAATCTATTTAGAGTTTGCTACGTAAACTGCACAAACAATATGTTAACATACACACTTTATTCTCATTCGTAAGTATCAAAAGAATGTACTTCCATTTAGTGAGAGAGCTTTCGGCAAGCTCAGGAGACGCACTGACCAATTCGTGTAGGTGATAAGAGGCACATGAAGTAGAAGCGAATACGCTCTGGACTCGAGTGAAGGTGAGCTAGCTACTGTTTCGGCACTCTCCATTTACGTTTCCCGCATTTTCACAATTGCAACGAATCCCTTCAAGCAAACAGGACAGGTATTCTTCCAATAACGCAGCTACCGAAGCTTCCATAGTATCTTTCAAGAAGGTCAGTGAGATTCTGCTGATGTAGTTCCCAATAGACAATGATATGATAACCTGTTCACAACCAAAATCCAAAAGAATTACATGTTTTATTGTGCCTCAGTGTGACCTCTATCTTGATAAAGAAAGTACAGTTCCTGTCTAGTCAGTACCAGTCTTGTAGGTCATGGATGCAAATACTGAGCTCGAAGTCACGGACTACCTCATGGTTCCCATTACTCAAAGTCTAAACAGTAGAAAACTGTCGAGAGGAGGCGAAACCGTCACATCACCTGTCACTTCCCTTAAACCACATGATAAATCCAACGGCTCCAAAAAAATTGTTCAAATGGCTCTGAGCACTATGGGACTTAACATCTGAGGTCATCAGTCCCCTAGAACTTAGAACTACTTAAACCTAACTAACCTAAAGACATCACACACATCCATGCCCGAGGCAGGATTCGAACCTGCGACCATAGCAGCAGCGCGGTTCCGGACTGAAGCGCCCAGAACCGCTCGGCCAAAAAATAGATTGAATAAATAAATAAATAAATATCTGTGAGTAAATTCTAGAAAAAAGAGTTAACTGAGGTAACTGAAAATACCACACAAACAGAAAAAAACTTAATTGCTCGGAGGCTTATTTCAGTGCAATTATTTCTTAAAGAATACCTTCAAAGAATAATTCATTGTAATAAACTCAAGAGTCATACCCATTACATGGATATTCCAAGGTTTAATCAGCGACATGAACCAAATTGTAGCTCTAACGAGAGACAGAGGTGTGGCAACAGGCCTCGGAAGGCCCAGTGATACTGACCGACCGCCGTGTCATCCTCAGCCATTGGTATCACTGGAAGCTGAAATACTAAACACCTTTTTCCAAAGCTGTTTCACAGAGGAAGACCGCATTGCAGATCCTTCTCTAAAGCCTCGCACAAACGAAAAAATGGCTGACATCGAAATAAGTGTCCAAAGAATAGAAAAGCAACTGGAATCACTCAACAGAGGAAAGTCCACTGGACCTGACGGGATACCAATTCGATTCTACACAGAGTACGCGAAAGAACTTGCCCCCCTTCTAACAGCCGTGTACCGCAAGTCTCTAGAGGAACGGAAGCTTCCAAATGATTGGAAAAGAGCACAGGTAGTCCCAGTCTTCAAGAAGGGTCGTCGAGCAGATGCGCAAAACTATAGACCTATATCTCTGACGTCGATCTGTTGTAGAATTTTAGAACATCTTTTTTGCTCGAGTATCATGTCGTTTTTGGAAACACAGAATCTACTATGTAGGAATCAACATGGATTCCGGAAACAGCGATCGTGTGAGACCCAACTCGCTTTATTTGTTCATGAGACCCAGAAAATATTAGATACAGGCTCCCAGGTAGTTGCTATTTTTCTTGACTTCCGGGAGGCGTTCGATACAGTTCCGCACTGTCGCCTGATAAACAAAGTAAGAGCCTACGGAATATCAGACCAGCTGTGTGGCTGGATTGAAGAGTTTTTAGCAAACAGAACACAGCATGTTGTTATCAATGGAGAGACGTCTACAGACGTTAAAGTAACATCTGGCGTGCCACAGGGGAGTGTTATGGTACCATTGCTTTTCACAATATATATAAATGACCTAGTAGATAGTGTCGGAAGTTCCATGCGGCTTTTCGCGGATGATGCTGTAGTATACAGAGAAGTTGCAGCATTAGAAAATTGTAGCGAAATGCAGGAAGATCTGCAGCGGAGAGGCACTTGGTGCAGGGAGTGGCAACTGACCCTTAACATAGTCAAATGTAACGTATTGCGAATACATAGAAAGAAGTATCCTTTATTGTATGATTATATGATAGCGGAACAAACACTTGTAGCAGTTACTTCTGTAAAATATCTGGGAGTATGCGAGCGGAACGATTTGAAGTGGAATGATCATATAAAATTAATTGTTGGTAAGGCGGGTACCAGGTTGAGATTCATTGGGAGAGTCCTTAGAAAATGTAGTCCATCAACAAAGGAGGTGGCTTACAAAACACTCGTTCGACCTATACTTGAGTATTGCTCATCAGTGTGGGATCCGCACCAGATCGGGTTGACGGAGGAGATTGAGAAAATCCAAAGAAGAGCGGCGCGTTTCGTCACAGGGTTATTTGGTAACCGTGATAGCGTTACGGAGATGTTTAATAAACTCAAGTGGCAGACTCTGCAAGACAGGCGCTCTGCATCGCGGTGTAGCTTGCTCGCCAGGTTTCGAGAGGGTGCGTTTCTGGATGAGGTATCGAATATATTGCTTCCCCCTACTTATACCTCCCGAGGAGATCACGAATGTAAACTTAGAGAGATTAGGGCGCGCACGGAGGCTTTCAGGCAGTCGTTCTTCCCGCGAACCATACGCGACTGGAACAGGTAAGGGACGTAATGACAGTGGCACGTAAAGTGCCCTCCGCCACACACCGTTGGGTGGCTTGCGGAGTACAAATGTAGATGTAGATGTAGAAGCGGATATGGAGGGGCATGTGTTGAGCACGCTCCTCTCCCGACCGTAGACAGTTTTCGAGAACGGAGCCGCTACTTCTCAGTCAAGTAGGTCCTCAGTTGGCCTCACAAGGGCTGAGAGCTCCCCATTGCTCAACAGCGCTCAGCAGACCGGACGGTCACCTATCGAAGCGCTAGCCAAGCCCGACAGCGGTTAACTTTGGTGATCTGAGGGGAACCGGTGTTACCACTGCGGCAAGGCCGTTGGCGTGGCTATATAAAGAAGGAACTCTCTTAGATGGATGACGGCTATGATGATAAATATGATTATTATGATATTTCTCTGAGAATACACTCACCGCCGGCCGCGGTGGCCGTGCGGTTCTAGGCGCTCCAGTCCGGAGCCGCGCTGCTGCTACGGTCGCAGGTTCGAATCCTGCCTCGGGCATGGATGTGTGTGATGTCTTTAGGCTAGTTAGGTTTAAGTAGTTCTAAGTTCTAGGGGAGTGATGACCACAGCAGTTGGGTCCCATAGTGCTCAGAACCATTTGAACCAATACACTCACCGATGCGTTCCAACAAGTAGCAGTAAATCTTCAGTGCCCCATCGATATAAGGATACGCAGCACAACAGTAAAGCAGTTGTTCCTTACTTACTCTGACGGGCACTGTCGTAGCATTTTGTCGTACGCAATGGGTTTCCAGTCGATGCCACTTTTTGCTACTCTGATTCCTGGACGGTTCATGCAAAAACGTTGAGGGTTTCATGGCCACTTGACGATTGCCTGTTGGTTTCTGTCTCTGCATCTTTGTCCGCCTGCTTAGCTGAGTGGTAACGCGACTGGCTCCCATGCAGCGAGCTCCGGTTCGACTCCCGGCCGGGTAGGGGACTTTCTCCACTCGTCGACTGGGTGTTGTGTCGTTCTCATCATTATCGACACGCAAGTCGCCCAGTGTGGTTTCACCTGAAATGAGGCTTGCAACCCGAAGCCCGAACTGCACCGGTCAGGGACCTCCCCGCCAACAATTTTACACGATCATTTCATTTTTTTCTGGATATTTGGCCGGATCTGTTTAATGATTTCGTGGCACGTCAGTCACTGATTGATGATGGGTACCTCATTATTTTCCCGCTCTTATCTTGAATTTTTTAGGAGAGTACAAGGCTTAATCTCCCATGAATAGGGCTTCAGATTGTCTTGTGAAGAAATGAGTGCATCCAGACGTTCACCCGGTCCCTACAGCATAACTGTGCTTGAGGAATTCACCTCCCTGCACGCAGGTCTTAAAACGGACTACCATGGCGCCGCTCAGACACCGTGAGGATATTCGTGGTCCTTCCCTGCAGATCATGTTAGCCCATCAAATGTGTCTTGCCAGAAAACGCGTTTAGCGCAAATCAATAATTTGAAGGTGGCTAGCAGCTGATACCGCCAACCTCTTGCACGTTAAGATGCTTCCGCAAGACAAGAAATTTATACCGGGTTCTCCTGTGTTCACGTAAATGAAGCGAAGTTCTCGCTGGTCTCTGTGGCAATGGATGGGTACCATTCCTTCCACACAGAGAAAAAAAACTGGGAATTTAGTTAAGAAATGAATAATTTTGGGCACTTGCCGTCCCCCCGTGGAGGGAGAGGGAGACTTCCGGCCTGCCACACACGAGAGAGACAGGGGACTGACGACCTCAGATGTTAAGTCTCACAGTGCTTAGAGCCAATTTGCCAGAAAGTAATAAATTGGAATACATTGGAAAATCAAACGTTAAGTGACAACAATATACTTGATCTGACACAACCACAGATCCACCAGGTCCGTTAGGGGATTATACTACGCGGTATAATTTTAACATAAGAAACCGGGATCTCCTGCCACTGAGTTTTATCCTTTAGAGACAGGCGACGGTAATTTTAACGGAGAACACGCAGTCGAAGATACAGCAAATTCGGTCAAAAGCATGGTTGCGATAGCGTTACCCAAAATAGGGAGGTTTGTCAGCAAGGCGATCACACCATGGACTTCGGCAGTCTATGCGCAGAGCACGATGCAGCTATCAGACCAGCTTTACTCAGGACGAGCGCCAACATCACTTGAACAATTATAGAAGCCTGAAGTGGCTACATAATGATGAAGTGAATGCACACAGAAAAGAAAGCTGGCAGAGATTCGCAGCAGCGGAACTAAGCACGGGTTGGCAGCACTGGCAGGAGAGGGTACATGAAGCCAACCCTGGGGAGTTCCTTATAAACTGTACTAGCACGTCGGCGGAGACGGAAAACGGCGCAATCGAAGTCATAATGCCGAAATGCAGAATGATTTACCTGACGTCAAAACGTAATGATGACTGGCTTACGGGCGAAGGGTGGAAGCAGTTCCGTAACGGCTAAGTCTGTAGACCCTTCGCATGCCGAAGTGGTTAAAGTACACAGTCCGTTGCAAAATGGCGCTATCCAACACGGCATTGAGGCAACCACGGGATACAGAAAAAAGCGGTGAACAACAGCTGTGGAGAAGTGCTAGGGGGAACAGACCAGCCACTGCTGAGCAGCTGATCGCCCAAAGGAACCAAGGGGCTGCTCAGCGAACGTTAGTGGGTGCGGGTGTCTACAGCAGGTACTAGAGGTACTTGGTTCACGTACCCGTGCTGACTGCTGCTCATCGGCGATAAAGGCTGGAATTTGAGTGCCAGTATCGTAACTGGGTGCCCAATGAATGGCTACCAGTGACCTTTTCACGTGAATCTAGTTTTATGCTCCACATGCGGCAAGGATCTCGCCATGGCGGGAAAAATGTCGGTATTTGGGAGAATGGGTGGCTCCAAAGGAATAACTTCCCACTGGGCATTTGGAGAAGTGGTCAATATGGAGGTCCCTCAATAGATTACGATCAAACACAACGAGATACAGGACCAATCCGCGGACTTGTGGTTCCTCTGTGGACTCAGTTCTTTGCCAGTTTGGCGTTGAGCAGACTAACAGCCATTTCCTTCAGTGTTTCTCACCACCAACCACCTGCACCATGCAAGACCTTCTGAGAGCTGCACCAAATGCACTTGAAGTGTCCAATTTTTGGTCGTCTTTTGTGTAAAATTATGTCAACACATATGTATTTTTTGATATGTCTGTACTTTTGGCACGATACATAAATATGCTCCACTGGACAGATGGGGGTTGGCGTGTAGGGCGTGAATCGTCTGAAAGCAAACATATTGTACCCAGGAGGGGCCATTATGGTCTGGGGAATGTTTTCGTGGCGTTCTCCTGGGTGATCTCGTCCTTCTGCAAGGCACAGTCAAACGACACAATTATGTCCAGCCCGACATGCAGTTTGTTTTTTGCCAGCGCGATGGCATTTACCAGCAGGAAAAGACAACGCGTCACACGGCCAGCACTGTTACTGCGTGGTTCGGAGAGCAGCAGGGTAAGTTTATCGTACTCCCCTAGCCCCACTTGTCCTCGGATTTAAGCCCAGTCAGGGATCTGTGGGACCACCTCTGTGGGGCTGTCAGCGCTATGGATCCTCAACCGAGAAACCTGGCGCAGCTTCCCACTGCACTGGAG
The DNA here is from genome assembly GCF_023864345.2 of Schistocerca serialis cubense. Taxonomy (NCBI): domain Eukaryota; kingdom Metazoa; phylum Arthropoda; class Insecta; order Orthoptera; family Acrididae; genus Schistocerca; species Schistocerca serialis. Next base: position 22,635,176 of record NC_064642.1, read on the forward strand.
TCGCCGCGGCGCCACATCCCTGTCGGTACCTCCGAGAACGTCAGTGACTGTCTGCTGCGCTTCCAAAAGTTGTTTATTCAGTCAGTGGCCACATTAATGTGACTCGATTATCTAACACAGCAAATATGTGACATTGCACGGACACTAAAAAGAATACAGCCTCCTTGGTCAATGTTGTCAATCTCACAACACGTTGAGTCTGTGAACCTCCATAAAAATGTAATTATGGAAATATATGAACATCGATGTCTCACAGTATCTGTTAGAAATTCATGGAAGGAATAAAGCAGTTTAGACAAAATTAATGAAATTAGAAGAACAAGTTGTGATCAATTTGTAAAGGACCACTCTTGTCTGGATTCGTGGGGTGACCCATATAGGATCATACGTGAGAAAATTAGAGCACACACGGTTCTCTCAATCTTAAGTAGAGAACAGAGATTATTAGACAACAACTGACTGAGATAGTACCCCAAATATATTGTTCAACGTCCTCTTTTAGATAACGACCCGGCTGAGAGCACTACGGAGCAACCACAAATGAGGCAACAACTCCAGGAATTTTGCATGAAAGCAACTGACAGGTTTGTCTTTTGACCATGAATAAGATCAAAAAGGAAATCCTGAGTTTCAACAGAAATAAAACATCTGATGTAGACGGCATGCCAGTAGCCGTGTTCCAATTTCTTTTTTTAAATGTTCGTCGTTTGCCCTATTAACTGATTTGCACAACTGTCTTGAAATGCTGAAGTTTCGAAAATGTTGAAAGAAACCTAAGGTTTTGATTCTCAAGAAAGAACCAAATAAAGAAGTATTTAATCTCAAATCGCATAGGTTCGTTTGTATTTTCAATGTTCTTGGAAAAACGTTTGAGAAACTACTCTGTGACTGCCAAGCACATCGTAAAGTAACACATGGTCTAAATGGGTGGCAATAAGGAATCAGAAAAGGTAACTGATTACGCGATTAACCAAGCGATCAGTGTTATCGGCTCATCAGAGTGTAAGGACGTGACTGGCATTATGGTGGACATTCCAGGGGCCTTCGACAACCTGTGGCGGCCGTCGCTCTTCTCCTGCTTCTGGGCGAATGAGTGTCCTCGGCCTGAAAGCCTACTGCGATGTCAGATCTGCGGAGTTGGCAACCCCAACGCGTTCCGTCTGTAAACAGGTGACAAAAGATTGCCCTCTCGGCTCCGTACGCGCCCCATTGTTCTGAGACGTGAATGTGAAATCACCGCTGACCAGCTAGCAGCAACAGGCAGCCGTGCTGTGGGCAGTCGATTGCGCGAACGTTTTTCTTCTCTTTGTCCAGTCATACTGCAGAAAACAACTCGAATGGAGACCCATCAATCGTTTAAATGAGCAGTCGCACCAGCCAAGTCCAGTAACATTACAATTGAACGGAAGATGGTCACGGCCTGTTCAAGAACATTTTGCTAGGCAAGCGACTTATTATTTACCCACGCCCCCTCTTTCCCATCTTCCCTTGTACAACTCCACCAGTTTCACTTTTTGCTACTAGTAGTGCTACGCACTGTATCCTAATCTTGCACTTGGGCTCCTCTGGTACCCTTCCCTGCTTGCGCTCCCAGAAGCAATTTTTGTCACATGAGGCTTAAACCAGCTCTAAGGATAGTAGGATACCCGAGTATTAAGATTTTCGGGGATATAATTAAACGAAAACCGTTGCAAGGTACACCAGAGTCTACCTTGACAAGAGCATGGACTCTGAGCCACATATTGATCAACTATGCAGTAAAGCCCTTGCATTATACAATAAAACTTTGAGAATTGGTCAAAAGAGGTTTCATCTCGCATCTAATGCAATACAAATTTACCACAATAGTTTGCTTCTATCGTTTTTGGGACACGAGGCGAGTGCCTGGGTCCACAGGCTCGTAGTTCCGTCCGCGAGTAGTAGAACAAGGACAGTGGCAGCCCACTGATGTCATCCAAGATGGGGTCTGTGATGTCAGCTGATGACGCGAGCACCGTTATCCAACATGGCGCCTTTGACGTCAGCTGAAGACGCGAGTACCTTTATCCAAAGTGGCGGCTCTGACGTCAGCTGATGATGTGAGTACCGTTATCCAAGATGGTGGCTTTTTGGTGGGATCTTGCCACACCCCACCTGGGAAATTTAATTATGTGCTTCTACAGGTTCCCCACCTCCCCTTTCCGACTTTTTTGCATGATGGTACATCATGCTCTTGGAAAATGGGCGGGAATTTCGAATTTTTGAGGGAATTTTGCTCTAAGAGCTTACTCCTGCATCTGAGGGGAGTTAGTATGGTGTTGCCCCCACTTTTTTTTAACCTCATTTTGTTCGTTTTTCGTTCGTTTCACCTGCTCGGGGCGGACGTCGCAAGACACCCGTTTCAGTTCGTCATTGATCCATTAACTCAGTTTTTTTATTACAGAGGACAGCTAACCCTCTGACCGAACACGCTGAGCTACCATGCCGGCCCACTAAAGACTACTCATGATGTCATTCAATTTGAATATAATTTCCAGAATGAGATTTTCACTCTGCAGCGGAGAGTGCGCTGATATGAAACTTCCTGGCAGATTAAAACTGTGTGCCCGACCGAGACTCGAACTGAGGACCTTTGCCTTTCGCGGGCAAGTGGTAGAGCACTTGCCCGCGAAAGGCAAAGGTCCCGAGTTCGAGTCTCGGTCGGGCACATAGTTGAATATAATTTGTTTAAATTTGTTTAAATGTATTATCTACCTACAGCATCATTGGCTTAGTTTGATGTTACCACCACAAGAGGCTGAGTTATCAGTGCTTGTTGAGCTGTGAGTGTGCAAGGAGCATGAGGAAATGCTGATGCCAGATAGAGGGAGTTTTAATAGCTGTATTACATGCACTCATTCAGCCGAGGAGTCCATCCACAGCTCACTGCATGAAGAATGGAAGCGAGCATTAATGCTTGAACATATGAAGAGGAAGAATACGGTCCTGCAAATAAATGCTTTGCATTAACGATGCATTACACAATGCATGGAAACATCTGTCTTTGCTGGAATTGTTTGTCATTTCGAAAACCTACGTATAAGCTCCCACCACACAAGAAAAAACTGCCTCTCATCCACCAGATCAAAGAACTGACCCAGTTCTCGATTTTACTGCTAGAGGGCACCACGATAGGTCACCTGACCGTGCAGTTCAGTCCATAGTATCACAGCATCATGATGACTGATACGCCCGCTAAAGCCGCTGGGCAGAACAGGTGATTAGGATTGGGGAAAGGTCCAATTAAGGTTGGAGTCGGTTTTACCTTAAAATTGTAATTTAATAACACATTTACAACCAAAGCGGCACACAGACGAATTTTTACGACTACGAGTTTCAAACTCCAAATCTTTCACGGCTGAAGGCCTCCAAAAAAGAAATCTTAAAAATCAACAAGGTAAATTTTCAAGTGACTGAAAACACGCAGTTAAAAATGGGTTCAAATGGCTCTGAGCACTATGCGACTTAACTTCTGAGGTCATCAGTCGCCTAGAACTCAGAACTAATTAAACCTAACTAACCTAAGGACATCACACACGTCCATGCCCGAGGCAGGATTCGAACCTGCGACCGTAGCGGTCGCTCGGATCCAGAGTGTAGCGCCTAGAACCGCACGGCCACTCCGGCCGGCAACACGCAGTTACAATTACAAATAAAATAATTAAAATATATATCACAGCTAGGCTGAAAGCCTCAAGGCAAGGTGGGATAGACAAACATAAACAAGATGCAATACAAACGGCTGAAGGCCGACAGTAAAATTTTCAAGATTTTAAAATAAATTACCATAACATTTCAAAGGCAGAAGACCGCAATGTTTAAGCTTGAAAGGTAATTTTAAGAATAGGGTTCCAAGGGTGAAAGCCCACAATTAATTTTCCAAAATTAAAAAAAATATAACCATAAGCATTAAGTTTTAAGTAGCTGAAACCAGACTAAAGAAAAGCCAACACAATGGCAATAACCTTTCAGCAAATATCCACTTGCCGGAATTCAAACTTACTTACATAAAACACAGTAAAATGAAGAATTTTTTATCATTGTTTATGATACATTTATGATACAGACAATTAAAAACTGGTGAGAAAGACAGTAAAGACAACAGCGCTCAGAAGCCTCCAGGGATTCGGTCTGCCCTCGTTCTAAACTGACATTGACACGTTCTGATCAATGGCCCCTCGCAGAAAAGTCTACTTGGCACGGAGTAAATCATGTTGTTACTGCTGCTACCATAACACACCAAACACACTGGATGACTTTAAATAAAAGTCAGCTACGACATAAGGAAACTGCAAGAGTTTTGCTGCGTTGTGGAAAATTTCCAAACTACAGTCCGAAGGTGACCGACGACCTCTACATTTAATCTCATCTGTCACAGTGACAGAATAGCTGATGGCTCTGCGTTCTGTTTCGGCTGATTCATCATATTGCAGTCATGTACGCAATCACTGTTTCGGTGCTAGCCAACCCCAAAAGGTGTTACCCCTCCACAAAACTCTTTCTCCATCTCAAACAAGGGATGTCAGTCAATCATTATGTGGTAACCAACAGCATACCAGTGGACGGATGGGATGGAAAAGACACCATCGATGTACCGAAATAATAGGCATCGTAGTTGATAGCGTGAACAATTTTAGCAATTTTACAGTAATTTCAACACTGATCAATGATGCAACAGCATGTTTCCCAATTTCAGTATCATAGCTAAACAACCCCTTCTCCACTTTGCGAGCATCACTGCGAATGTAGATTGATGACTGTGCAGTATGTCCATACATTGTTAATTCTCGAACACATACATCATCAAAGTATACCAGACAGCGCTCTACATATTTCTAACACCTCAGACATAGTGCTTAATTTATGATATATCTCCATGCTGATGGGACTCACAGAGCATTCTCGCAGTCTTAGGATTAAATTATAGACTGAAAGACCCCCTCACACTGTCACTGACCAACCCTCCCTGCAACCGACCAGAAGTAGACCGCTACATTCCACGTCTCGTGAATGAATGGAGCTTGCCGAGTCCTCGCACATCCGAGTGCACAAGATTTCTTGAGATGCAGCCAAGTCGAGAAGGTTAGCACTCCTTATCGATGTATAGTAACAGATATGAAACTTTTGCGATGTAGAATAGAAGACGGTTGAGAAGAACAAGAAACAGGTTATTTTTATGCTGATGTAGCTCCAGACGGTTGGAGTTCGAAACAGTTTTATGTAAATCAGCCCCGCTATCAATTTTAAAGCATTTTTCTAGAGCCTAGGTTCGATACCTGGAAGGTATGGGTAAGAGAGAACGTAAACATACCACTCCTAATGCTACAACATTCCGCACTTAAAACAGGCTATAATGTTAGATCGCTTGAGTTTCTGAACTATCAGTCATATGGAATGCAGCGCTGTTAATATTCCAATGTAAGGAATATATTTCAAGCGCAGGACATACACCCTTCTTCCGATTTCTCTACGATAAACTATCTTATCGAACCGTAAAACGACAAAACTCTTGTGTTGGCAGAAGAGCCAACACCGTGTTACTAGTGGAGGCCGAAACGCACGCGTTTTAGCTCACGCAGGCTGGCGTGAGGAGGGAAGGACTATACTGACGGGAGGTCTGGAGCTTGACAAGGAATTAGAATTCAGAAAGCAGACGTAATCAGTTTGATACTTAACTTTAATCCTTTAATGATGAACGTCGCTCTTGACGGTACATGATTCACAATATTATCGGTTCAGAAAACATTCGTAGTAACTGAATATGGTGCTGTGCTAGGCCGTAGCAAATGGAGTAGCTGAAAGCTATGCTAAACTGTCGTCCCTGCAAATGAGAGCGTATGTAGTCAGTGAACCATCGCTAGCAAAGTCAGCTGTACAACTGGGGCGTGTGCTACGGAGTCTCTAGACTGGACCTGCCGTGTGGCGGCGCTCGGTCTGCAATCACTGATAGTGGCGACACGCGGGTCCGACGTATACTAACGGACCGCGGCCGATTTAAAGGCTACCACCTAGCAAGTGTGGTGTCTGGCGGTGACACCACAAAAACTACTTCTTTAAAGCATTGGCTCAGTGTGATATGAGCACAATATAGCTTTCCAGAGATGTACAGCGTCCACTGTTCACATACAATCACGGTCAGTGATTATACTAGGTCCTTATCAGTCCTATATAAAATTATCGTTAGTAACGGAGAATACCTCTTACAAGGAAACAGATAAACGCATAGCAGCAGTGTCCTACATGTGAAATTACAAGTCATTCCACCACTAACTCTGTGAAGAGCACATCTGTCAGGCAAATGCATAGACGGGGATTGCAGTGCCTCACAAACACCTATCGCTAGCTTAGAATAATCTTGGTTATGAAGCTGAAGTCTCGATTTTACACCCAAGATGCGACAGGGGGATGGAGAACATTGCATAAATCACAGTTCGTTTAGAGGAATGTGCCACGTTTCATCACACATGAAATGGAAGTCCTCTGATGACCGACAGGTTTACTGTTAACGACCGCAAGTAGACAGTGCTTTTAATCACATACAGAACACGTGGCTGTATACGAGTCGAACGCAGGCTGTCACGCGACTGATGCATCCTGACAGAACAGCGGAAAAATTGACCTGCAGCAACTTCTCCTTCTCTAGAATGCATCATCGTTCTGCCATTAAATCATGCCTCGTTACAGCTCCATCTCAATCGACCACCCTGTCCATTTGCTGTTATCCTTTAACACAGATGCATGGAAGTTTAGAGGCGGATGGTTGTCTGTCTTCCTGAAAAGCGTCAGATATAGAAGTCAACTCGCGTGCATCACTGTTACCTCAATAGACATACAGTATAATGCTGCCTCGACGGAAAAAAAAAAATTGACTGCTTCCCTGATTCCCTTCGCTTCCGTGTCGACGTTTTCCCGGATTCCTCTTGCTGTTGCATGCTTGTTCCCATAAAGAAATTGTTCTACGCCAATCAGAAATACGCAAGTACTTCCTCATTTTCCCCGCATTTCGATGTAATTGGCTCAATTTATACGTATTCTCCCGTCGCTCCTCGCAAGTCTATCGATTTTACGTCAGTTCTATCCATGCGATCGTCACTTAACCTCTCGTTCTGTGTTCTAAAATTGCTTATAAATGTAGTACATCTGCCATCACCTAGCCAAAATGCGCTGATCGAGAGGCGTAGTGTAGCACTGTATTCGATTGTATTCAGTCGCCTCCACCCCACATATTCCACATTTGGAGAGCGTCTGCGCTGTTTTGTGTATGTCTGTGAGAGAGTAACTTGTACTCTCACATTACCAACAATGCGAATTATGATAAACCGTGTTCTACTTTGGCAGAGTAGCACTGAAAGCTATTGAAATGTACAGCGAGGTGCCACAAGCCATGGATACGTACCTAACTCCTTATGTCCAGCAACGCGAGGTGGCCTGGACTGAACAAGTCGTTGGAAGTCGACTCCCCTGCAGATATATTGAGCCAAGCTGCCTCCATAACCATCCATAATCGCGACAGTATTTCCAGTGCAAAGTTCTGTGCATGAACTGATCTCTCCATTATGACCCATTGTAACTCATATACCCATCAATTAGCTGGTTTTGGCGTGTATTCACCCCAGCTAATTGACTAACAGATCAACAGAGAGTGCAAAACTGCCGCAATATCGGATAGCGCAAAGAAAGTAATAAGGCCCTGTGACTCCTGATTGAACTGCGGTGGCAGTGTTGACATTGATTGATTCAGAATTGATCACTTTTAATTAACAAGGGGTGCACATTGATGTTATATTCAGCTACTGAACACCAGATGCAAATGTTGAACATAAAATTAATTAAGAAAGTGTCGTCGCAACTGCCGTCTGCTTCACGTCTGCTGTGCAGCGAGCTACCTTAATTTAAGTATTAACTGTATTTTTCTTACTTGTCACTTCTTCTTCCGTGTGTATTTGCTTTTAGGAAGCTTTAATTGTCGGGTGCTACTAATAGTTCCATAGATTTCGTGTTTGTTTTGAACACAGTCAGAGAGTCCCTTTAGTCAACCATAGTGCCAGTAGTGCTAGTGTTTGTTTTCAATACAGTCCAGAGACAGGTAGTGCTATTTTCATCGTTTTCTACAAGAAGTGCCTAGCAACCACAGTTTAGTGAATAAACAGCCGCCTTTAGTGAATTAGCAGTCTAGTTAAAGGTTGATTAACTCTCTTCAGTAAATTGATTCCTTAGGATGGATAGGATCTGTGACTGCTGTGTACGGACGCAGGAGGAGCTGGCCACCGTTCGCGAACAGCTGAGCGTGTTGATGGCCGCGGTCAGCCGTTTTCAGGCTGCTGCCTCGGAGTGTAGCGGCAGTGGGGAGTCTGGTGCGTCGCAAGGTACACCCCAGGTGTTCCATGCTTCACCCACTGTCCCTGCTGTCGAGACATCTTCCCGGGTACCGGGCGCGGTTGGGCCACCCTCTCCCCAAGGGGAGTGGCGGGTTCAGCGGCGTTCGCGGCGCACGAGGCGGAGGGTCAATGTGGAGGCTGGCCGTGTGGCATCGCCCGCTCTGCCTGTGAATGGACATGTGGCTGCTCCTTCAGCAAGGTCCGAGCAGGCACACGGGGGGAGGGGTTTATTAGTTATTGGGAGCTCCAACGTTAGGCGGGTGATGGAGCCCCTTAGGGAAATAGCGGGAAGGTCGGGGAAGGAGGCCATTGTTCACTCCGTCTGCTTTCCGGGGGGTCTCATCCGAGATGTGGAGGAGGCCCTACCGGCGGCGATAGAGGGCACTGGGTGCACCCGACTGCAAATTGTTGCTCATGTCGGCACCAATGACTCCTGCCGTCTGGGTTCAGAGGTCATCCTCAGTTCATACAGGCGGTTGGCGGAATTGGTGAAGGCGGAAAGCCTCGCTCGCGGGGTGAAATCAGAGCTAACTATTTGTAGCATCGTTCCCAGAACCGATCGCGGTCCTCTGGTTTGGAGCCGAGTGGAAGGCTTGAACCAAAGGCTCAGACGATTCTGCGGAGATCTGGGGTGCAAATTTCTCGACCTCCACTATCGGGTGGAGAAATGTAGGGTCCCCCTGAATAGGTCAGGCGTTCACTACACACCGGAAGCGGCTACAAGGGTAGCGGAGTAAATGTGGAATGCACATGGGGGTTTTAGGTTAGATACTTCCCTCCCTAGGTCCGACAAGACGCCTCCTGAGACGCGGCAAGGTAGGAGTAGGCAAAATGCAACAGGGAATAACAATATTAATGTGCTAATAGTAAACTGCAGGAGCGTCTACAGAAAGGTCCCAGAACTGCTCTCATTAATAAACGGTCACAACGCGCATATAGTACTAGGGACAGAAAGTTGGCTGAAACCAGACGTAAACAGTAATGAAATCCTAAACTCCGATTGGAATGTATACCGCAGAGACAGGCTGGACAGTGAAGGGGGAGGCGTGTTTATAGCGATAAGAAGTGCAATAGTATCGAAGGAAATTGACGGAGATCCTAAATGTGAAATAATTTGGGTGAAGGTCACGGTTAAAGCAGGCCCAGACATGATAATTGGATGTATATATAGGCCCCCTGGCTCAGCAGCTGTTGTGGCTGAGCACCTGAAGGATAATTTGGATAATATTTCGAGTAGATTTCCCCACCATGTTATAGTTCTGGGTGGAGATTTTAATTTGCCGGATATAGAATGGGAGACTCAGACGTTCATAACGGGTGACAGGGACAAAGAATCCAGTGAAATTTTTTGAAGTGCTTTATCTGAAAACTACCTTGAGCAGTTAAACAGAGAACCGACTCGTGGCGATAACATATTAGACCTTCTGGTGACAAACAGACCCGAACTATTTGAAACAGTTTACGCAGAACAGGGAATCAGCGATCATAAAGCGGTTACTGCATCGATAATTTCAGCTGTAAATAGAGATATTAAAAAAGGTAAGAAGATTTTTCTGTTTAGCAAAAGTGACAAAAGGCAGATTACAGAGTACCTGACGGCTCAACACAAAAGTAGAGATAGTGTTGAGGATCAGTGGACAAAGTTCAAAACCGTCGTACATAATGCGTTAGATGAGTATGTGCCAAGCAAGATCGTAAGAGATGGAAAAGAGCCACCGTGGTACAACAACCGAGTTAGAAAACTGCTGCGGAAGCAAAGGGAACTTCACAGCAAACATAAACATAGCCAAAGCCTTGCAGACAAACAAAAATTACGCGAAGCGAAATGTAGTGTGAGGAGGGCTATGCGAGAGGCGTTCAATGAATTCGAAAGTAAAGTTCTATGTACTGACTTGGCAGAAAATCCTAAGAAATTTTGGTCTTATGTCAAAGCGGTAGGTGGATCAAAACAAAATGTCCAGACACTCTGTGACCAAAATGGTACTGAAACAGAGGATGACAGACAAAAGGCCGAAATACTAAATGTCTTTTTCCAAAGTTGTTTCACAGAGGAAGATTGCACTGTAGTTCCTTCTCTAGATTGTCGCACAGATGACAAAATGGTAGATATCGAAATAGACGACAGAGGGATAGAGAAACAATTAAAATCGCTCAAAAGAGGAAAGGCCTCTGGATCTGATGGGATACCAGTTCAATTTTACACAGAGTACGCAAAGGAACTTGCCCCCCTTCTTGCAGCGGTGTACCGTAGGTCTCTAGAAGAGCGTAGCGTTCCAAAGGATTGGAAAAGGGCACAGGTCATCCCCGTTTTCAAGAAGGGACGTCAAGCAGATGTGCAGAACTATAGACCTATATCTCTAACGTCGATCAGTTGTAGAATTTTGGAACACGTATTGTGTTCGAGTATAATGACTTTTCTGGAGACAAGAAATCTACTCTGTAGGAATCAGCATGGGTTTCGAAAAAGACGGTCATGTGAAACCCAGCTCGCGCTATTCGTCCACGAGACTCAGAGGGCCATAGACGCGGGTTCACAGGTAGATGCCGTGTTTCTTGACTTCCGCAAGGCGTTCGATACAGTTCCCCACAGTCGTTTAATGAACAAAGTAAGAGCATATGGACTATCAGACCAATTGTGTGATTGGAGTGAGGAGTTCCTAGATAAGAGGACGCAGCATGTCATTCTCAATGGATAGAAGTCTTCCGAAGTAAGAGTGATTTCAGGTGTGCCGCAGGGGAGTGTCATAGGACCGTTGCTATTAACAATATACATAAATGACCTTGTGGATGACATCGGAAGTTCACTGAGGCTTTTTACGGATGATGCTGTGGTGTATCGAGAGGTTGTAACAATGGAAAATTGTACTGAAATGCAGGAGGATCTGCAGCGAATTGACGCATGGTGCAGGGAATGGCAATTGAATCTCAATGTAGACAAGTGTAATGTGCTGCGAATACACAGAAAGATAGATCCTTTATCATTTAGCTACAAAATAGCAGGTCAGCAACTGGAAGCAGTTAATACCATAAATTATCTGGGAGTACGCATTAGGAGTGATTTAAAATGGAATGATCATATAATGTTGATAGTCGGTAAAGCAGATGCCAGACTGAGATTCATTGGAAGAATCCCAAGGAAATGCAATCCGAAAACAAAGGAAGTAGGTTACAGTACGCTTGTTCGCCCACTGCTTGAATACTGCTCAGCAGTGTGGGATCCGTACCAGATAGGGTTGATAGAAGATATAGAGAAGATCCTATGGAAAGCAGCGCGCTTTGTAAAAGGATCATTTAGTAATCGCGAAAGCGTTACGGAGATGACAGATAAACTCCAGTGGAAGACTCTTCAGGAGAGTCGCTCAGTAGCTCGGTACGGGCTTTTGTCAAAGTTTCGAGAACATACCTTCACCGAAGAGTCAAGCAGTATATTGCTCCCTCCTACGTATATCTCGCGATGAGACCATGAGGATAAAATCAGAGAGATTAGAGCCCACACAGAGGCATACCGACAATCCTTCTTTCCACGAACAATACGAGACTGGAATAGAAGGGAGAACCGATAGAGGTACTCAAGGTACCCTACGCCACACACCGTCAGGTGGCTTGCGGAGTATGGATGTAGATGTAGATGTAGATGTAGACTTGGGATTTCAACTACTTGAATGAAAATAGATGCAGTCGATTAGCACAAATTTATTTTAACTACCCACCTTCAATCATCACATTACATGACTCTCCTATCAGGCAGTGGTAATATATTGCGTTTACGTGGAGTAACCTATCGACTGATCCAGGTGTTATGCGAAGTGGGAGAAGAATTCCCCAATACACGGCCCATGAAACCCTCGTGGAAACTTTGCCGACGTGATCCAACAAATTAATCAGTGGCCTAAGTCAAGCCGGAGCGGGTGGAATACCACCGAATTCAGCGTGGTGGGGCGGCGTCGTTGTGAGGACTTCGGCCGGCCTGGTGGTGCTGCAAGGCTGTGCTCGTCTATTCACTCCTAGCTATCTTGCTCAGTACATAGCTGAACCAAAACTTTCTATCTCCAAGCTCAATCGTTCCATTTGCTAAGTCCTAAACTGCAGAGATGCTCACTCTTTCTCAGGCAAGCTGAATAAAGAATGCCTCGTCCGCACCCTAGGGAAGCTGGGAACGGAAGACATCTACTGAGACTTCCGTCAGGCCGCTCTTCACCTCGGTTTCCCCTCCAGCAAAATCACTTACGCCAATTGCAGCGGAAGTCACGTTAATTATGCGTCGCTTCCCAACGCCGACCAATGCCTGCTCTGGGAAGTGAACAAATTCCCACAAAATTTCCCTTCCTCTCAACTTCTGCTATTTAGCTCCTCCCAGGCCACCCATCAAGGTTAGCGTCTGCACAAAACAGCAATTTTTCCGGAATTCTGACTCCCAGGAGAGTACTTCAAATTCCTCGGTCATACGTTCCCATCGGAGAATGGCGTATGTCATTCTGTCGCTCTTCATCTGATTTACTTCAGACTCTGCAGACCGTGAATTCAGTGTGAAGTTGCTATAGTCACGAACACGCATATTTTGGCCTCTGTTGACCGCTCCACCATAGCTTTGCGTGGCTTTCTCGGGTGTTTCCATGAAAATGGGATGACGGACATTTATCAACAGGCGTACAAGCTCTCCGTCTGCTTCCCGGTACACCAGCATGGGGTCAACCACCCACTCACTGTCACTCATCTTAAGGTAGCTGGAGGCCGCACCCCGTTACTGCTTTCTAAGAGCTCGAGCCGCCCTAAGCTGCCTATTGTCGCTTCCCTCCGCCGCTTCCCAGCCGGCCACGGTCAACTCTGTATACTTCCCTGGGATAAACTAGCCTCCAGTAAACCGACGTGTTTCCACAAAGTTTTCATATCGTGTGAATTACTTTAAAACCATCACCCGACATTAATTATTCCAATACGTCCATACCATACCCTCTACAAGATACATTGTGCCTTGTCAGTTATTTTTGTGCAGCCCTACTGTTCACTCAACGTGAGTTAGGTGTCTTTAATGAAGGGGCATAGTTCTTGCCATCTTACACCATAAGTGTACGATGCTATTCATGTCAGGCGATCTGGGTGGCCAAATCATTCTTACCCGGAACAGGACACCATCTTCAGCGACAAACATTTAAATGCGGTTTGTAAACAAGTAACCCACTTACGTTTCCTAATACGTATTCCTACAGACTTTGTGCGATTCCATTAAAATGCTAATCATTCGCATGTACAGGTGCTTCGTACCAGAGCGACTCTTGTGGCACGCCACCTTCACGGCGCTGCAGTTTTAATCGCCGGCAGTGCAGACGGGAGAGGGGTGTCACGTGTGACCGGGAGATGTAAGCGTGGCGCGGAACTACACTTTTGGGAGCGCGGTGCGCTCGCGCCGGCCGCCACAGTCAATAGAAGCGGACGGGATGCGCTGGCGCGGCTGCAGCGGGGCGCGCCGCTGTTTGGGGCCCGGCCGCTCGCGGCAAAACACGCGCAGCGGCGCTGCGGATTCGGCAAACAGTGACGAATTGCCGGCGCGCCCGCCCGCCACTCCACTGGCACCGCCGCCGCCGGCGCTGTTTGTGTTGGGCTAATTCGACAGCGGCGGGACGAGCGCCTACCTGCCGCCCGCCCGCGCTTGTTGCGGCAGTTAAAAATAAATTCCGCCCGGCTGCGATTTGCCCGCGCCGAGAGCCCTCCACGGCTGGCGGGCCTCTGGCCGCGGAAACGGCCACCTGCCGCACCGTGCCGCCGCACGCGGCACGCAGCGCGTCGCTACGTGAGAGAGGAGAGAGAGGTGGAGTAGGTGGGGGGGACTCGTCTGCAGGGATCGATCAGGCAATCGACGTACTCTGCGGCCTTTGAGTTGACACTGTGAGGGTGGATGGCCGGCGTGCAGAGCTCCTACTGGAGCCTCAACTGAACAACTCGCCAGGCACTTGCTAAAGCGGGACGCGTGTCGGTGGTACTAGAAATGCTCCCGGGATTTTGACTCTATTGCTGAAAAAGACTCAGCGAATGCAGATGCGATAAATGAGGTGGAAGTTTTCTTACTTTTCCTTTGGTCAGATGCCACAGTCGTACAAAGTTTTTGAGCCAACGCAATGTCAGCCGTCGACTGCAATTATTCCTCGTTTCCCACTCTACATCTACATGACTACTCTGCAATTCACATTCAAGTGCTTGGCAGAGGGTTCATCGAACCACAATCATACTATCTCTCTACCATTCCACTCCCGAACAGCGCGCGGGAAAAACAAAGACCTAAACCTTTCTGTTCGAGCTCTGATTTCTCTTATTTTATTTTGATGATCATTCCTACCTATGTAAGTTGGGCTCGGAAGAGAAAGTTGGTGACTGAAATTTCGTAAATAGATCTCGCCGCGACGAAAAACGTCTTTGCTTTAATGACTTCCATCCCAACTCGCGTATCATATCTGACACACTCTCTCCCCTATTACGTGATAATACAAAACGAGCTGCCCTTTTTTGCCTCCTTTCGATGTCCTCCGTCAGTCCCACCTGGTAAGGATCCCACACCTCGCAGCAATACTCTAACAGAGGACGAACGAGTGTAGTGTAAGCTGTCTCTTTAGTGGACTTGCTGCATCTGCTAAGTGTCCTGCCAATGAAACGCAACCTTTGGCTCGCCTTCCCCACAATATTATCTATGTGGTCTTTCCAACTGAAGTTGTTCGTAATTTTAACACCCAGGTACTTGAATTGACAGCCTTGAGAATTGTACTATTTATCGAGTAATCGCATTCCAACGGATTTCTTTTGGAACTCGTGTGGATCACCTCACACTTTTCGTTATTTAGCGTCAACTGCCACCTGCCACACCATACAGCATACCGGCCACTGTGGCCGAGCGGTTTTGGGCGCTTCAGTCCGGAACCGCGCTGCTGGTTCAAATCCCGCCTCGGGCATGGCTGTGTGTCATGTCCTTAGGTTAGTTAGGTTTAAGTAGTTCTAAGTCTAGGGGACTGATAACCTCAGATGTTAAGTCCCATAGTGCTTAGAGCCATTTGAACCATTTCTTTTTTTTTTTTTTTTGTTCATCATAATACGGTGGGCAAACACAAACCTTAAAAGCAGACATGGTTCTTTTTTTTCCAATTATTATTGTTTCATCCCTCTCGCCCCACACGGGCGAAAGTGCGTTGTCAGTCTTGCGATTAACCTGCTCTTCACCCAAAGCTTTTAAGCGTACACAAGACTGAAGCAGAAAGTACATACACATGACTAAAGCAATAAATTGAAAGATGAGATATTTACAGATTATTCTGATATTTCCAAACGTATGAATTTTACGAAGGATTTTTTTTTAAAATGAAACTTCTTTTTCCTTCTTTTTTAAGTTAAAAAAGGAGAAAACTATTAGTTAAAATAAAAACAAAAAGACTGTAATTAAAATAGATTGTAAAAACGGCAATCCTAAAAATGGATTACTGCTCTTCCTGGAAAAATTGAAGGACCCGCACTAGGAAAAAATGTGTATTTTGGGAGGAGAAAAAGGTTTTCAGGAGGATAGTAAGGTGTGGTATAAGTATGGCTGCAATGGGTAGTATCTATACAGAAGTTACTGGAAGAGAGGAGTAATTCGGGATGTCGGTAGGGCTATAATCAGAAAGGAAAAATGGGAAGAGCAATAGGGATAAGCAAAAGGGGAGGAAAGAGAAAAGGGTGGACAGCTCATGAGATGGGATAGGTGCGAAAGAGTTGTAGTTGGTAGGATGAATAAAGACGGGGCTGATTTCATTGTCTAAGGAATGCAGACGTTTTTTAAGTTTCGTTGGAAGGGGATATGGACTGTTCATAGTCGTACGGGTCGTGGAATACGTCGGTATCGGCGCGGCAGCATACCAGGATCGGAAATTAGAGAGAAGACAATAGCATTGATGGAGTCGGTGTAGTGGCGTGGCAAGACAGCCAAACCACTCGGAGGTAGCCGAAAGGCACGCTTTAAGCTCACGCAGATTGGCGTGAGGTCTGGAACAAGGTAAAGTAATTGTCCTATAAAGAAAAGAACGTAGTTCTTGGAATACTTAACTTTAATCCACAACTGGAGAACATCGCTCTTGTTTAGACATTATTACACTGAATATAAACTGGTAATGGCGCCTTGCTAGGTCGTAGCAAATGACGTAGCTGAAGGCTAAGCTAACTATCGTCTCGGCAAATGAGAGCGTATTGGTCAGTGTAGCTTCGCTAGCAAAGTCTGCTGTACAACTGGGGCGAGTGCTAGGACGTCTCTCTAGACCTGCCGTGTGGCGGTGCTCGGTCTGCAATCATTGACAGTGGCGACACGCGGGTCCGACGTATACTAGCGGACCGCGGCCGATTTAAAGGCTACCACCTAGCAAGTGTGGTGTCTGGCGGTGACACCACAGTCGGCATTAGGGATCGTTTAGGTAGTTCGGACGTGTTCAGTGTGACTGAGGAGAAGTGGAATGTGACGTCATTGTAATGGATCCATGTGGTGGAAGGTAAACGAGGAGGAATTGCAGGGCATTCTAGGATTTGGACGGACTGATAGAACTTATATGGAGCGGATATTCAAGCATCATTTGTATAGGAGAGGATAGGCCAGATCAAGTTTTTGTAGGTTTGGAGGATACTGGAGGGCTGTAATCCCCAAATTCGGCCAGTAAGCAGTTTTAATCCAATGTTGGGTTTCTACTCGATGGTGAGTAGGTGAGATTTCCATGTTAGTTGCTGGTCGAGGCTTAGCTCAAGATATTTTAGTGTATTACTTAGATTTTTTTTGTACTGTAGTCAGAATCCATACAAAAGTCTACTTCACGTAACGGTACAAAATAACAGGTGCTCCAAAAACAAAGACTTACATAATTCACAATTTACATAGTTAACACAGTGGAACAAAACAGGACAAAACTAAGTGACCTTCGTGTAAAATTGGACAACAGCAGGTGCACCGCCTTCAGCCTTCGTCAGCTCTTCGTCACTGCACGTGTCAGGGCGGTATGGACAGTGGTACAGGTGGTCCACGTCCTTCTCTCCTCTGTATCCGCGCTCTGTCGGTCGTCTGGAAAATTCCCTTTTGAAAAGGTTGTCCCTGGATTTACCGACACCGGACCTTAGCCTGTTCAGTGATCCCCAGATGGACCAATCTAAAGTATCTCCAGAATGCAGACACTCAGCAGATTTCATACACGTTGGAAATTGGTCACATCTAGCTGTCCACAGTTCTTCACTGGCAGTTCGTGGAACATAGTGCTGACGCTGAAATGAAAGAAGTTCTTCTGAATTTCAACCTAGATCTTCGTGCTTGATGACTATGTAAAAAGTGAAAATGATTCAGTTCAACCTTGTTCTTAACAACGTCTGCGGTTACATGTGGTGCAACACCAGGCAAACAATAAACCTTGTCTGTAGCTGATGGTTTCAGACATTCAGTGGTCGATGGTGCTCGTTTCATTTTGAGAATCTTGTCTATCAATATCTATCGTTATCAGGAGAAACAAAACAGGCGTTATACTGATCGGAGCGTGGTATGTCAGATCCCTGAATCGGGCAGGTATGTTAGAAAACTTAAAAAGGGAAATGGATCGGTTAGTTAGATATAGTTGCAATCAGTAAAGTTCGGTGGCAGGAGGAACAAGATTTCTGGTCAGGGGAATACAGGGTTATAAGTACAAAATCAAATAAGGGAAACGCAGGAGTAGGTTTAATAATCAACAAAAAATAGGAACGTGGATAAGCTGCTACGAACAACATAGTGAACGTATTACTGTAGCCAAGCTAGACATAAAGCCCACGCCTACCACAGTAGTACAAGTTCTTATGGCAACTAGTTCCGCAGATGATGAAAAGATTGTAGAAATGTATGATGCGGTAAAAGAAATTATTCGGATAGTGCAGGGAGACGAGAATCATGAAAGAAGGTTGTATACATGAAAGAGGCCTGGCGACGATGGAAGTTTCGCATAGATTATAAAAAGGTAAGATAAGAGATTCAGGAACCAGGTTTTAATCGTAAGACACTTCCAGGGGCAGATGTGGACTCTGAGCACAATTTATTGCTTATGAACTAGATTTAAACTGAAGAAACTGAAAAAAGGTAGGAATTTGAAAAGACACGACCTGTAAAAATTGAAAGAACCAGACATTGTAGCCGGTTACAAAGGGAGCATTAGGGAACGACCGACAAGAACAAGTGAAAGAAATACAATAGAAGAAGAATGGATAGCTTTGAGAGATGAAATAGTGAAGGCAGTGGAGGATCATGTAGGTGAAGAGACGAGGGTTAGTAGAAATCCTTGGCTAACAGAAGAGAGATTGAATTTGAAAGTAGAAAATATAAACATACAGTAAATGAAACAGTTGAAAAGGAATGCAATCGTCTCAAAAATGAGATCGTCAGGAAGTGCGAAATGGCTAAGCATGGATGGCTAGAGGACAAAAGTAAGGGTGTAGAAGCATAAATCACTAGGGGTAAAGCAGATGCCACCTGCAGAAAAATTAAAGACACCTTTGGAGAAAAGAGAACCACCTGTATGAATATCAAGAGATCAGATGGAAAATCAGTCCTAAGCAAAGAAGATAAATCGGAAAGCTAGAAGGAGTATACAGAAGGACTATAAAAGGGCGATACATTTGAGGGCAATATTATGGTTCAAAATGGTTCAAATGACTCTAAGCACTATGGGACTTAACATCTGATGTCATCAGTCCCCTCGACTTACAGCTACGTAAACCTAATTAAGCTAAGGATATCACACACATCCATGCCCGAGGCAGGATTCGAACCTGCGATCGTAGCAGCATAGCCTTAGGTGAGTCAGCCATGACAAAACTCATCCATTTGGTGAGCAAGACGTATGAGACAGGCGAAATATCCCCAGACTTCTAGAAGAGTATAATAATTCCAATTCCAAAGAAATCAGGTGCTGACAGGTGTGAAAATTACCTAACTATCAATTTAATAAGTCACGGTTGCAGAACACTAACACGAATTGAAAAATGGGTAGAAACCGACCGCGGGGAAGATCAGTTTGAATTGCGTAGAAATGTTAGAACACGCGAGGCAGTACTGACCCTACGACCTATCTTAGAAGATAGGTTAAGGAAAGACAAACCTACATTTCCAGCATTTGTAGATTTAGGGAAAACTTTTTATAATGTTGACTGGAACACTCTCTTTCAATTTCTGAAGGAGGCAGGTGTAAAATTCAATGAGCGAAAGGCTATTTACAATTTTTGCAGAAACCAAGTAGCAGTTATAAGGATCGAGGGGCAAGAAAGGGGGGGGGGGGGCAGTGATTGAGAAGGGAATTAGACATGGTTGTAGCCTATCCGCGATATTATTCAATTTGTATATGGGCAAGCAGTAAAGGAAACAAAACAAAAATTTGGAGTAGATATCAAAATCAATGGAGAGATATTTTAATTCTGTCACAGAGAGCAAAGGAATGGACAGCGTCTTGAAAGGAGAATGTATGATTAACCTCTACAAAAGTGAAACGAGGATAATGGAAGGTTATGTAGTCAAATTAAATCAGGCGAAACTGAGGGAATTAGATTATGAAACGAGACACTTCAAGTACTAGATGAGTTTTGCTGTCTGGGAAGCAAAATAACGATGTTCGAAATAGAGACGATATAAAATGTAGACTGG
This sequence comes from Schistocerca serialis cubense, assembly GCF_023864345.2. Lineage (NCBI taxonomy): Eukaryota > Metazoa > Arthropoda > Insecta > Orthoptera > Acrididae > Schistocerca > Schistocerca serialis. Next base: position 22,655,222 of record NC_064642.1, read on the forward strand.
TTACGGAAGGGAAAGCGTTTCTGAAGAAGAGAAATTTGTTAATACCGAGTATAGATTTAAGTGTCAGGAAGTCCTTTCTGAAAGTGTTTGTATGGAGTATAGCTATGTAAGGAAGTGAAACGTGGACGATAAATTGTTTGGACAAGAAGAGAATAGAAGCTTTCGAAATGTGGTGCTACAGAAGAACGCTGAAGATTAGATGGGTAGATCACATAACTAATGAGAAGGTACTGAACAGCATTGGGGAGAAGAGGAGTTTCTGGCACAACTAGACTAGAAGAAGTGACCGGTTGGTAGGAAAAGTTCTGAGGCATCAAGGGATTGCCAATTTAGTACTGGAGGGAAATGTGGAGGGCAAAAGTCGTAGAGGGAGACCAAGAGACGAACACACTAAACGGATTCAGAAGGATGTAGGTTGCAGTAGTTACCTAGACATGAAGAGCCTTGCACAGGGCCGGCCGCTGTGGCCGAGCATTTGTAGGCGCTTCAGTCCGGAACCGCGCGACCGCTACGGTCGCAGGTTCGAATCCTGCCTCGGGCACGGATGTGTGTGATGTCCTTAGGTTAGTTAGGTTTAAGTAGTTCTAAGTTCAAGGGGACATATGACCTCAGATGTTGAGTCTCATAGTGCTCAGAGCCATTTGAACCATTTGAACCTTGCACAGGATGGGATAGCACAGAGAGCTGCATCAAACCAGTCTCTGCACTGAAGACCACAACAATAAGAATATCTATACAAACTAAATTTTTGTTTTTTTGTTTTGAGACATCAGTCTTCTGATTGGTCGTCCGGAGTGGCCGTGCGCTTCTAGGCGCTACAGTCTGGAACCGAGCGACCGCTACGGTCGAAGGTTCGAATCCTGCCTCGGGCATGGATGTGTGTGATGTCCTTAGGTTAGGTTTAATTAGTTCTAAGTTCTAGGTGACTGATGACCTCAATAGTTAATTCGCATAGTGCTCAGGGCCATTTGAACCATTTCTTCTGATTGGTTTGACGAGGACCGCCAACCTCTTCATCGCAGAGTAGCACTTGCAACCTATGTCCTCAATTATTTGCTGGATGTATTCCAATCTCTGTCTTCCTCAACAGTTTTTGCCCTCTACAGCTCCCTCTGGTACCATGGAAGTTGTTCCCTGACCTTTCATCCTGTCGCTACTCCTTGTCCGTATTTTCCACAAATTCCTTCCCTCTCCGATTCTGCACAGAACCTCGCCATTCCTTACCTTACCAGCCCACTAAATTTTCAACATTCACCTGTAGCACCACATTGCAAATCATCCATACAATGCTGTACTTCAAACGCATATTCTCAGAAATTTCTTCCTCAGATTAAGGTCTATGTTTGATACCAGTGGACTCTTCTTGACCAGGAATGACCTTTTTGCCAGTGCTAGTCTGCTTTTGATATCCTCTTTGCTCCGTCCGTCATTGGTTATTCTGCTGTCTAGTAGTTGAATTCCTCAACTTCATCTACTTCGTGATCATCAATCCTTGTGTTAAGTTTCTCGTTGTTCTCACTACTTCTACTTCTCATTACTTTTGTCTTCCTTCTATTTACTATCAACCCATATTCTGTACTCATTCGACTTTTCATCTCATTCAGCAGATCCTGTAAATCTTCTTCACTTTCACTCAGGATACCAATGTCATCAACGAATCGTACCATACATATCTTTTCACCTTCAATTTTTACTCCTGAACCTTCCTTTTATTTTCTAACAACCCTACCACAACAAAGGTCAAAAATTAATTATGATTGCAGTGTTGCTCACGCTGCTAAATATTGCATTTTCGGGCAACAACAAAGTTATATTATGTGGCAGGTGTCATTAGAGCACAGTTAATAAAGTCATTTCTTGAAATAGTGGATAAACTAGGCACTCATCTTTTCGTGTTTCCCACGCTGGTCTCGTTGTGAACTCATGGCTCAATCGTTCAAAATCTAGGTAGTGATGATTCCAAGCTCGGCTGCAAAGAGGCCTAGGTGTTATTCTGCGATATTCAAAAATTTTATAGAAGTGTTTCATAAACCATTCTTGAAGATTAAACTTTTGCAAGTTAGGACAATGGTGATGTGCAAAAGTAATCAGCACTCCGAATTTAAGTCACACTTCTTTTTTATTACTTTTGTAGCTGTATCACGTAACTCGTTCCAAAACATCACTTCATAATATAAAACACACTTGAAAATATCTTCCTCACTGTTAAAGTTCACATTTCATAAACTGACTACAATTTGCGTATTTTTAACGTGACGACCAAAACTTGACTCTCTAATAACCGCTTACGCGCCCAAAAATCAGAGTTACAAGTACGTCAATGATCATAGTGACAAAAGAAAGATTACACATAAGAATAATATCATTGCAATATATACATATCGATGTATCGAAGTACCTCTACGTTAATGAAATCAGATCTGAATATTGTCACAGAAATATGTTAACTATTTTACAGAAACACAGTCGAGTATTGTTGGTATCGAGAGGTTGAGGTGAGGTGCCGTAATGGTTACGTAATTCAAGTACCATTACAATTTCCATCATTGCTTCTTCGATGTACAGATTGAGCAGTACGGGCGAAGAACTACATCCCTGTCTTACACCCTTTTTAATCCCTTTAATTCCCTCTTGGTTCCTGAACAAACTGTATACTGCCCATCTCTCCCTGAAGCTTACCATTTTTTTCAGAATTTCCAACATGTTGCACCATTTTACACTGCCGAACGCTTTTTCCAGGTCGATAAATCCTATGAACATGTCCTGGTTTTCCTTTAGTCATCCTTCCATTATCAACCGCAACGTCAGAATTGCCCCTCTGGTGCCTTTACCTTTCCTAAAGCCAAACTGATCGTCATCCTCAATTTTCTTATATTATTCTTGTCAGCAACTGGATGCATGAGCTGATAAGCTGATTATGCGATAATTCTTGCACTTGTCAGCTCTCGCAGTCTGGAATTGCGTGGGATATTTTTTCCGAAAGTCAGGCGGTATATTGCCAGACTCGTAAAAGAAACACACCAACGTGAATAACCGTTTTCTGCCACTTCCCCCAATAGTTTTAGAAATTATGATGGAATGTTATCTATCCCTTCTGTCTTATTTGATCTTAAGTCCTCCAAAGCTTCTTTATATTCTGATTCCAATACTGGATCCCCTATCTCTTCTAAACCGACTCCTGTTTCTTCTTCTGTCGCAGCAGACAAATATTCCTCCTCATAGAGGCTTTCAATGTATTATTTCCACCTATCCGTCCGCAGCTCGTGGTCTAGTGGCTGACGTTGCTGCCCCTGGATCACGGGATTCCAGGCTCGATTCCCAGCCGGTTGGGGATTTTCTCTGCCCGGGGAGCTGCGTTGTCCTCATCATTTCATCATCATCATTTGTGACAGTGACAGTGACTGAATTGTATTGCGTATAAAAATGGACTGTGTCAAAATTAGGACTTAGGCGCTGATGACTGCACAGTTGAGCGCCCACAAAGCAAACTTCATCAACATCATTTCCACCTCTCCGCTCTTTCCTCTGCTTTTAACACTCTTAATGTTACCACCCTTGCTTTTAATTTCACCAAAGGTTGTTTTGAATTTCCTGTACTCTGAGTCAGTCCTTCCGAAAAATCATTTGTTTTTCCACTTCTTTATACTTTTCATGCAGGCATTTCGTCTTAGTTTCCCCGCATTTCCTATTTATCTCATAATTCAGCTACTTATATTTCTATATTCCTGAATTTCCCCGGATATTTTTGTACTTCCTTCTGTCATCGATCAACTAAAATATTTCTTCTTTTACCCATGGTTTCTTCGCAGTTATCTTCTTTGTACCCATGTTTTTCGTTCCAACTTCTCTGATTGCCTTTCTTAGAGATATCCATGCAACTGCACTGCCTACTGATCTACCCCTTATTGCTGTATCGATAGCCTTAGAGAACTTCAACCTATCTCGTCATTCCTTAGTGCTTCCGTATCCCACTTCTTGGCGTATTGATTTTTCCTGGATAATCTCTTAAACGTCAGCCTACTTTCGATCTCTAGTAGATTGTGATCTGAGTCTATATCTGCTCCTTGGTACGCCTTACAGTTCAATATCTGATTTCGAAATCTCTGTCTGACGATGATGTAATCTAACTGAAACCTTCCCGTGTCATCCGGCCTTTTTCCAAGTATGCTTCCGCCTCTTCTAGTTCTTGAACGGACCATTCGCTATTACTAGATGAAATTTATTACGGAACTAGATTATTTATTTATTTATATATTTTTATTGTATTTTTTGCATGGAGACACCAACTGGTGTCTTTTGCAAACGTCATAGCATTTTTTACAAGTTTAGTACAGTCATATATACATATGTGATTACATATACATGATACAAATGTACCATTGTACCTAAAGAGGCACAATATTGGGTGTTACATCGTACCTATTACAAATATTCAGATTTTACACAACTATATATATATATATATATATATATATATATACAATAATTTATTTTAGTTTAATATTAATATTCACTTACAGAATATAAACACTTGTCAATCAAGAAATATTTCAGTTTCACTTTGAATAAGTTCCCTTTGTGGCATCTTATAGAGCTCGGTAATCTGTTGTACCATATTTGACCACTAATGCATGGATTATGGTCTGTTGTTTTTAATTTTGTTCTTTGTCTGTAGTAGCAGTCTTTATTTCTTGTATTATAGGCATGCATATCAGAGCACTTTTTTGCTTTGTTTTGATGTGTCACAAAAAATATAATTAATTTGTAAAGATACAGTGAGTAACCTGTGAGGTATTTATGATGAACAAAGATTTCCCTGCATGAATCTCTATACACTAATCCATGGATAATTCTGATTGCTCTTTCCTGTAGGGTTAATATTCTGTTCATATGTATGTCGGCAGCACAACCCCATATCTCTATCCCGTAATTAATCTGTGCAAAAATGGTTCCATAATAAATTGTTTTTAATGTCTGATGTGGGACTACTGTTCATAACTGGCAATTAGATGTAATGAACTGCTGATTTTATTGCATAAAAATTTGATATGGTTTACCCATCTTAGATTTTCATCTAGGTGAATACCTAGAAATCTGCAGCCTCCTGTGTCCACTACTTCAATTCCACCTATGTTACTGATAGAGGTTTGGTGTGAGTTTGTAAGTTTAAATGGCAATAACTGAGATTTACTGATATTAACTTTCAAACCTTGATCTTGGAAATAAGTAGTTATTTGACGTAGGCCCTCAGTTGCTACCAACATTAACTCATCATTTTGTTTACCAAGAAATAACAGTGAGGTATCATCTGCATAGGTTACCAATTGGGAGTTGAAAGGTTGCTCTACATCATTTATGTACACTAGGAAAAGGAAAGGGCCCAAAATTGAGCCCTGGGGTACACCTTGTGTGACTGTCTCATATTTGGACTGGAAATTAATGATCTGGTTATTGATTTCGTAAATCAGCTTTGTACACTGCTTGCAGTTAAATAAATATGTAGCCAGCAATTGCATGGATGCAGCATTTACATTGTATGACTCAAGTTTACTTAAAAGTAACTCATGGGTTACCGAGTCAAAGGCTTTAGTGAGGTCTAGAAATATGCCAGCTGTTTGCATTCCTTGATCAAGGGCACCATACGTTTTGTGAAGAAATTCCGTAATTGCTGTGATAGTACTATGATCTTTTCGGAATCCATGTTGTGTGTCTGTTAGGAACTTATTTTTCAAGAAATAGTCACTAAGTTGTGTCAGTGGCACAACTTCAAATACTTGTCTGAAGACAGGTATAAATGATATGGGCCTGAAGTTTGAAACCTCTTCCTTGGATCGTTTTTTATGCACTGGTTTAACTGTGCTCCATTTCAATACATTTGGAAATGTATGTTCTCTAATACTGCAGTTTACCAGGTGGGTGATTATTTTAACTAATTCCTTATTACATTTTTTAATCACGATACTACTCAAACCATCCCATCCGGATGAGTACTTATTCTTTAGGTTATTTATTATCCTGCCTATTTCTTTTTCACTTACTTGTTTGAATTCAAAAGGTGGCTCTTCAAAGGGGCAGAGCTTTACCTCACTACTCACAGTTGTGTTATTAACTGGACTAACAGCTGCAGATATAAAGTATTTATTGAAAACATTGCAGACTTTATTAGGATCTTTAATTGTGTTTCCTTCATGTCTTATATTTACAATTTCAGTTTCTGGCTTCGGTGTGGCTTTGCAAAATTGATTTACAATTCTTCATGAGGTCTTGGCTATATTGTCTGACTGAGCTATTTCACTGCTGTATATCTGTTTTCTTAGATTTGAAAGCTCTTTCTTAAAGATTTTCTTGGCTTCATTGTGCTTGGCCTTAAAAACTTGCAGGATTGTTGACTTGTGTAACACATCCAGGTCCTAGATGTTTTGCCTGAGTTTTATCATATTTGCTGGAAGTATCAGTCTGTTGGTTTTTGCACTTTGGTTATGGGTGAACACTCTGTATTTTTTAACAGGGCAGCATCTGTCAAAGTGTCTTAGCATAGTATCATAGAATTTGGCCCATTTGTTTTCAGATCCTTCAGCCTGGTAAACCAGATCCCAGTCCTCTATAGCTATTTCTTAGGGCAAGGATGTTACCCTCTTTTAGGATTCTTTTATTTTCGGTAACTTTTGTCATTTTTGGGATGCTTGTGTTTACATACTCTACAAGCTGGCATTTGTGGTCAGAGTAGTGAAAATCCATATTCCAGCACCTAACACTGTCTTTAATATGTTTACACAGTAAAACGTAATCAATTCTGCTAGATGTGGACTTTGTTACCCTGGTATCACTATTTACTACATTTACGAGATTATATGGGTTAAGAGTATCTATTAACCTCATATTACACAAACTGAAAGATTTTGCCTCAATATTCAGATCACCAAGTATAGTTAGGTCTCTGGGACCACAACGTCCCACTACTCTACTAAATATGTCTATGGAGCTAACTACATCAGCCTTTGGTGGATGATAAATCCCAATAACTTTATGTTTTCTCATAACCTCTCTACACTCTTTGATGTGGACTTCGATGCCTGTCACTTCAATCAAGCCTTCTTTATTGTACTGGTCTAGATAGTTTAATTTCTTGTACTCAAGATTCTCACTAATGCAAACTGCCACACCACCATCCTTATGTTGCTGTCTACAGTAACTATTTGCTAAGGAGTGGCCCTCTAGTTTACAGTAAATAATTTCATCAGATTTTAATCCATGCTCAGTTAGCACTACTATATGAGGTGACTGTTCATTTACAAAAACCTGTAATATATTAAGCTTATTTGTAAGGTACTGCATGTTTAGGTGCATGAGCCTTAGTGGTATTTTTAACTGGTCACTCTGATTATCTTCCTTTAAAATGCACTGAGTTGGTTCACTTACGTAAGTTCTGGATCCAGGCATTAAAAGTGTTCCTGTTCTTTGGCGATCTTGCATTTCTCGATCTACTACCCAACCTGGCTTCTGTCTGTCTAGTTGTCAATTGCAGCTGTTGAGGTGCCTTCTTGCTCCGTACAGTCCGAGGAGTTGCCGAGCTGCCTGGTGTTGCAGTAACTGGAGTTGTATACTCCACCACATTTGACTGAGTAAGTGATGCTGAAGAGTCTGCAGTTGATGCCACAGCTTCTGTTGTTTTGACTAGCTGGCTTGGCAAGTTGTTTTTACCCAGTCCTGGGAATTTGTTAGTTGCTTTACTTTCCCACAAAAACATGTCACTTTGAACTCTGGGTTTTATTGGTCTTGAGGATCTTCTAGGAGCACAATGTGTTTCTGGACTTTTGAATATCCTGTTGCTGCAAACTGATCTTCCTACTCCATTGTTCGTTACTGTCCTCTTGACAACATTGTGGTTAATTTCTGGTACTGTAATTTTTTCTTGCTGTGGTATTATTTGCTCAGTTACATCTTGATCCTTCCACTCAAGTGATATTGCAGGCTTTAGTTGATTTTTTGGAGAGATGACTGCAAGTAAAGTTCTGGCCATTTCTTCCTTGCCATTAGCATTTAGGTGTAGTCCGTTGGAAGTGTACTAGTCTCTGTTCTCAGGGACTGTTACAAGCTGAGTGTTTTGGAAAGATTTCACTATTTTGGCTATTTTCCTATTTGTTCGCCTGGTCTCATCGTTCACACAAGACCAGTTTTCAAGATCATATCTATGAGGTATCCCTACTATGATTACATTTGTGTGCTGAAGCTTAATTAATGCTGATGCTATAGCATTTAATGCCTTGTCTGCTTCGTTTCTGACTACATCATTTGTGCTACCCCAAATTATAACAGTGTCATTCATTGTGAGATTCTGTAAGTTGTTACAGCTTTCACGTATTGAAGTTAATGGTGCACCTGGTATAACATTTCCTTGGATTACGAAATTATTATGACTTTGATGCATTAAGTTAGCTGCAACTGATCGCCCATGGCTGTCTACAAACACTGTTATTCTTTTTTTGTGTTTAGGTGAGCTTTTTATGTTACTGCTGTGTCTGTTGTACGAATGTTTCTTGCTACTTATGCTGTTTTCTTGAACTATGAAGTTTTTATTTACCTCAGTGCTTTGTTGTTCACAATTATCATTTTTTTGTAGCACATCAAATCTGTTCCTTGTCGTAATGTATAACGAGGAATCATTCGCAATTTTTTTCACAGCTTTAGATGTTGTTTTAGGCGTAATATACTGATTGGTTTTTGCAGCGATTTCGTTTATAGAGTTTTTGTTTTCGCATGATTTGGAACCTTTTTTTGTGTCTCTGAGTATTTCACCATCATTTTGTAACTTCTGTCGTGGGAGCTGGTCAGATTTACTTTTTAATTCTTTAACCTCATCAATGAGCACATTGATTTTATCGTAAATACAGTCTTTGTTATTCAAATTTAGTCCTAACTCGTCTTCCATACACAGCCAGAACTTTTGTTTAGAGTTCACATTTACCCAAGAGAAATGAAACACAGTTATACATTTTATGCACATAATTCCTTTACAGACACGATGTCCACAGTAGCAGAGTCCTGAAACTTTTCGACTCAACGTTGCATTTTGTTCGTTGGATGTAGTTGTTACACACTGGAATATCTCCGACTCTGCATGTCTCCTTTCCGCAACTTTTGATGTTTTAGTGCAAGCTAAGCACATCCTATCACTGAAAGTGTTGTACATTTTACACACGCAACACGTATTTTCGTAGATTTTACTCTTGTTTGTCGAGTAATTCGACTGATTATTTACAATTGGCGCCATGTTGTGAGGGACTTTCAGATGCTCAGCATTTTCGTTTCTTAAACGCGAAATGTCATATCTTAAAACGTCCACAGTTTTTTGTAAACTTGAAATTCGTTCTTCTAGCTTCACGATTTCACTATTACAATTCCCATAGACACCTGTTTTTAAGGAACAACTGTAACTTTTGTTCACTTGATCACTACACACAACCGCACTAGACGCCATCTTGCTTTCGATTAGTCTCTCTCCTCTCTCATCCTTTGTCCCAAGCCTATATTCTCTTATAACCTTTTCTTCTTCTCCTTCCCCTCAATGACTATTAGATTTTTCATCTCCCTTTATGTACTGTATTACCCTTTCTTTATTCTCATATACTGTCTCTATCTCTTCATCTTGAACTTGGACGTCGGCGTGTCGGTGTTGGTTTGCTGTCGATTCTGATAATGTAACATAGAAACTTATAAATGAAAGATTGCAATTAAATAAAATTTGCAGGTACTATTTTTAACGAGTTTAAATTATGAGTACGATAGCAGAAGTACCTTTAAGAGTGTCGTTTATTACTGCAAAACACTTATTGGCGTCGATGGTCCAGAAGTTAAATAAAATATAAGCTGAATAAAAGGGAAACAATAGATTCCTACTTCAGGTAATTAGTTATGAACAACAACATAGCTCGCGAGATATTCACTTCTAAACGCATATTACGTCTTCACTGCAGAAGCCACGGAAATCTTAAAAGTGGAAAAGTCGGCAGTTCGAAGTATTTCTATCTCCCTTGACCATGCGCGAACTGCTCAACACTGTCCAAGTATTTCCTGCGACCGTCCGTCGGCCTTCCCATCCAGCACTCCCCTGTCGACCCGATGCTCCTCCCCCACTTCCATACAGTCTCTCCATTGACTTCGGTAGTCGCGTTCGTAGTAACGATCGTTCTGATTGGCTAGAGCGCTCCCGCTATGTCTCCAAGCCAATGCACACTCACAAACATATTGAAACACATACGAAATACTGGATTTATATTTAAATAACTTGAAATTAAATAAATATTCCTATGACTGGACCATAAACACGCTCTAACACACATTATTAAATACATAAACAAATTAAATAAACATATATCAAAGGAATACAAACAAAAGCACGCCAGTAGCCTAATGTCTCTGTGATTTCTGAAACACAGTAAATATTTGACCAATTTCTTCATGAATAGTATATATCGGATATAAACAAAGACATTGACGAATAAATATATTTAAAGCATGCTGCTACCGTTTTTTCGTGTAACTGTGGAGTAGTAGTTATGGCCTGACGCGGTCAATAGTAATTGGCTACTTTCACCTCCAATAACTCATGTACTATTCGAATTACATGCCTGTAATTCATACCAATTTAGGTTTATACGAACAGTCTTCTAAAGACATGTCGATCGACAAAATCGGATGAACTGTTTAGATTTTGGAAATTCGTTGGTGGGTGTTGCTTGTATAATTTATAGTCAGATACTAAACTTTAAAATAAAAAAGATATTGAAAATCTAATTACAGCATCAGAATCGTCGTGCAAATAATGGTAATGTACATATTTCTTTTTAAAGTATCATGATTCCTCTGGTTATTATTAATTTCTACAGGAACTGTGAAATGTCTGCCATTATGGTTTCAGAAAGTCCGCCATCTTTGGCACTCCTGAGATACAAATCTCCATCATCGACACAAAGCCCATTCCTCGACATAGCGCCAACATGGAATTCCCAGCCACGCGGTCGGCCTGGAGCACACGCTGGGGCTACCCCTCTTGCTCTGGCTAATGTTCGGCACCACACGGGTGCTGACGAGCCCCGGTTTGCCGATCGTCACGTGTGGCCACGCCATCTCTGAACTTACAATATTTTCAGCGCGCCACCACTCGCCCGTTACCTCACACCTTACTATTCATAACGAATCCTACTGCCCTTATACCATTTTCTTCTCCTGGTGACATTACCCTATACTCATCTGACCAGATACCCTTGTCTTCTTTCCATTTAACTTCACTAACCTCAATACAACATCTATATTGAGCCTTCGCATTTCCCTTTTCAGACCTTCTAGCTTCCCTACGACGTTCGAGCTTCTGACACTCCACGCCCCGACTCGTAGAACGCTATCCTTCCAAAAGCAGTCCACTCTCAGAGATCCAGATGGGGAAATATTCCGGAACCTTTTTCCAATGGAGATATCATTATGATACTTCTTTTCTTTTACAGGCCACATGTCTTGTGGATAAACGTTTTGTGTCTTTAATCCAGTGACTCCCATTGCCTTCTGCATCCTCTTGCAGTTGATCATTGCTGATTTTCCGCTTTAGAGGAAGCTACCCAACCTATGGACAAAAAGAGTGCCCTCAACTTCAGTCCGCTCTTCCGCCCTCTTTGACAAGGCCGTTGGCAGAATGCGAGTGACTTCTTATGACAGAAGTCTTCGGCCGCCAATGCCGATTATTAACCAAAATTTTAGCGGTAGCGGATTTTCAATCCCGAACCAAAGACGCCTAATCAAAGACGCTACCCGAAGACCGCGGGTAACAACCTCTGCAGCAAAAGAGAAACTCATCCAAAACATCTGCCTTCAATATCAGTGTGATGTCGTAGTCTTCCAGAGACTCATAGAGATAACCAAGAAAGCTGAGTTAAGGTGGTTGGAATGAATCTTGTGATCAGTTAACTGAATGTAACGATTGTAAATAGTAAGACAGTAGTCATGGGTCATGGAGGTGGAAGCTGGGGCTGGTTCTTACTATAATTACTGCCTGCGTTTTGCAAGGATTGATCTCGAGAAGTCATTTGTTCCACCATGAGACAAAGTGATTAAGATGGATCTGTGTGCATGATTGGGGCTTCTGGAGTTTTGATTAGAAAGTTACGAAAGCACCACCATCAACATACAGGAGCAGATGGAGCAGTGGAAGTGGTTTGGGCACAGCGACAGTGTAGAATATATGAAGGAGAAGAGACAGGACGGTCCTTGGGGCACGCCTACAGTGGGATGTAAGCAGACATGAATAACTTTGGTATAAAAATTTGTGATGGCACCGGCAATAGCCAAACATGAAATAAGATCAGCGGTAGAGTGCACTTGGGGCATTGTTCTCGTTTGTGTCAAAGGGCGAGCTCACACATGTTACATAATACGCACCGAACGCAACATCGCTCTCATTACGATGACAGTAGTGTAGACACCGTGAAGAGAATCTGTCGGTGAAGAATCTGGTTGGGGGCCGGTGCTCGTAATGAAGGTGTCTATAAAAATGAGGTATCTCTTAACATGGAAGGTGGGAAGACGGTATCCGGATATACATGAAAGAAAATCCTTTGATGTTTAAATTCACTGAGTTGCCGGATCTGCACATTTATGATAGTTGAATAAATATTAAATAAATAACTTGGCGATATTTATCTGTTGCACAACGAATAGCAGTAGGACGTAAAATGGAAGTTTGCAAGGGAATACGTAAGCATGTGCTCTGATAAAAATATCACGTTTATTCAATAACAGCTGAACAAACTAATAGGCTAAACAACCAATAGATAGGTGATGATTGCTGTTCTTCATAACACTCTCGGCTGAGTTACAAAATTGCAATTACAACTGCGTCTTGGAAACGCCAGTACGATTTATCATAAATTATTAATTAGGGAAGGGCCAGAGGAATCTTTCAATGGCGACATTCACACACATATACACATATAATAGATACTCGGGACAAATATAAGAACAAAGAAGAACTTGACCAGTACGCACGTGGTTTGAGTGCACGAAGCAAGAGAACAAAACTTCAACGATAAGAATAAACTGTTAATAGTTGCACCACAGAAGAAATTCTGAAACTAATTTGGAAGTTTTATACCGAGAATCAGTAACTGTGATATGTAACGATTCTCACTATCCGCGAATGCGTGATCGTCACAAACAAAAATTTGACGTACAATGAGTGAGAAAATTCAGAGTAGCTGGCGAAATTGGACAGGATACATTACTGTGAGTCACGTTGTGCGAACTTAAGGCTCTCAGACCCGTAGTTAACACGTGATGAGACAACAAAGACCTGTGTAAACTAGATTCCGAACTGAAATCGGAATTAGCGACGTTTCAGAAATCTGTTCAATTATACTATATGCGCCACATCAGCAACGAATTAAATCACAGTCAAATCCACATGTTTGAACAAGGGTGGAGCAGAACAATAGCTTAATGCCTGGCTAAGTGCAAATGCCCATAATATCACGAAATTAGCAAGAAAAATTCTTTATACCGCTCAATGAGCAATGAGCGATGACAGCAAGATGTTAATTCTGACTGGAAAAAAAATAAGATGATGAATTAACTACGTGTGAATAGGCACACTCACACTTAGTCAGTGTCGCCCGTCTGGCGCATCCAGGAACACTGCCGAGCGAACTCTTTTGGAACCCACGCATCCCATTCCTCTGGAAGTGCCCAGAGAGCTCCAAATTGTGTGATGGCAATTTGTAAAAGAGCTTCGTCCAAGGCGAACAGGAACCTCTTTGCGACCTGGTACGCGCTTTATAGGGTTGGCTGTTCTGCCACAGTAGCAGACTGCTTTTGCTCCCACAAATCTAGATACTGAAATTTACTTTGTACACTCTCATTCATGCTTTCCATTCGTCAGGTGAGAGGAGGAAAGGATGTATATACTGACATACTGCAAACTGCACATAGATGTATTGAATATGAGTGTGGGCTCCGATAACTACCAAAAATCTTAGTAAAATTTGAAGTGAAATGAGATAATATACCTCGTGGCCACTATAGACATACTCTGCTGCTAAGTCCTTCTTTTTATGTAGTTTACAGTGTGCGCACAGAATTGAGGTGCCAGAAATGTGTACATTAAGTTAAATGTTATGCAAAATAAAACTCTTCAACAGCTTCAGACTCGAGTCCTTACCCTTTCTCTCAAATTTGCGATGCTCGGAAACTTTCCTGTCGCTTCTCAAGCGTGGTCTTTAGACATTTTATATTATTTAAACAAACCCTTCACTCTTCATTAGAGTCGTTTCTTATGCCTACTTCAAGCTTGTGGCTCGATATCTTTTGCTGCAATTTTTTTGTCTTTTGTTGCTTATAACTTCTGTATAACAAAAGTTATTTATGTGTCTTCGATCCACTTGGATGTACTTAGCAACTCCTACACGAGAATACTACTATCATACGCTTCTCTTGCTCTAAGTCTACATGTATACTTGACAAGTAATTCGTAAATTACCTATAGTTTTCGAAATTTAGTCATTTACTTAATTACACTATCTTGTTGCATATCAGACTTCATCCATAAGCAGTTGGAAGCACTGCCTGAGTATGACATAATTCTCACAGCATCGTATCATCACATTAGCTGCTATATGCTTTACACATGTCCATCTCGCGATGAGTAGAGTTGTGGGCAAATAAGAGGCCTCCTTTCTAACATATTGTTACAACTAAGTGATCGTGTTGTGACGCTTCCTGAACTTGCTATATGAGTGATACATTATTGACAAGCACTTACAATATCGGATGAACGTGTTTATAATGCATACAGTTTCTGCTACATTTACACTGAAGTGAAGTTTGCTTCAAGGAGATGTTCAAGTACGCCATTCTATAAAAATGTAACTATTGTTACATTTTGTCTCCTCGACCAATAACAAAAATTGCCAAAACACGTAAACTAAGCTTTGTTTTCGTTCAACTTCAATGTGTGGATGGAACAGGCCGTCGTAGCCCATTTTGAATTGCCGATGATTTCGAAGGGCCCACCAGTTATACTAATGACTGTCATTAGCGTCGTTCTCTGTATAAATAGAAAAGCGACCATGAAGAAAAATACGAATAGATGTTTACCCTAATACAAACTGCAAATCGCCCTGCGTCCAGTAAACTGAACTACCTATTCCTGAACCCTCAAAAAGGGGTTTTGTGAACTCTATTCAGTCTTTTTCTAAAGACAGAAAGCTATCCAATTCGAAAGATGCAGACTCCTTTCCAAGCAAATTTCGGGCTTGGAACCTGTCATTATTAAATACGGTCCACAATATTTGAACTGGGCACCTGTCAGTCATCCTCAGGTGAGCCAACGAAAACTGATAAACGGAGGCTCACCTGTGTCTGTATGACTGGCAGGTGCCCAGTTCAAATATTGTGGACCGTATTTAATAATGACAGGTTCCAAACCCGAAATTTGTTTGCTCCTTCAGTTCGTTGGTAAAATTTTCAAATTCACATGCTGTATCGTTGCTTTTAAGATACACACAGTAACTATCATTATCTCAAACACGACGTGTTTCTCACGTGACATGCTGGAAACCATGGATGAAGGCAATTAGGTGGATGCAGTTTTCTTGTCTTCTGAAAAACATTTGACTCAGCTCCGCGCCAACATTTATTAACGAAATTACGATTGTATGGGGTAGGAAACGAAATTTTTGAATGTATTATGTATTTCTGGTTAGAAAGACCTCAACGCGCTAACTTGCTTGGAGAAGGTTAACTAAGGCGTTCCCCAGAGAAGTATGTTGGGACCTATGATGTTCATCTTGGATATTTGTGACTTAGAAGACAATATTAATAGTAATCTCAGCCTATTTGCAGATGTTGCGCTGCTGAATTCCCAAATACTGTCTTATAGATCTGCACAAACATCCAGTGAGATATCGATTCGGTTTGAAAATATTTCAAAGATCATCAACTTGCTTTGAATATTTGAAAATGTAAAATAATGCTCAACGCATAAATATGATATCGTATGAGACACTGTTGGAATTAGTCAACCCATACAAATACTTAGATGTGACAATTTGTTGGGGTATCACATGGAATGCTCACATCGCTTCAGTCTACATCTGCAGTTACGGGTAAAGCAGAAGGTAGACTACATTAGTCCATTGGTAGGATACTGGGAAAATGCAGTCAGTCCACAAACGAGATTGCTGACAAATCACTTTTCCGATTCGTTCTACAACGTTCCTCTTGTGTGTAAGGCCATAATCAAATCGGACTATCGGGAAATACTGAGCACGAACAAAGAATGACAGCACGAATGACCACAGATTAGTTTGGCTCGTGGGAGAGTGTCACTGAGACTTTGAAGACGTTACAAGTGTTGAAGATAGACCTCTGCTATGAACCAGCACCAGGTGAGGAGTCTAGGGATGTACTGCGTTCCCCTACGTATCGATCCCACAGTCAATGCAGAGCCAAGAATAGTTACAGAGAGCGCAGATAATGTGCACATTTACTCTTCTTGCGCTCCACACCGAAACTGAACGTGAAGAAACCCAAACATGCACATCACAGTGATTTGCAGAGTACAGATAAAGATGTGGACGAACATTTTTGCAAACCAGCCATGCGACCGCCGAACAGGGGGTCACAAATTTAACAGAACTGGCCCTTCAGTAGACGTGTCAACTGGTTGACAAGTAGGTGAAGCCCACACGCTGTTTTTCGTCTCTGCTTCTGTACTCATTCCACATATGCCTCGTAGATAGAATGTTACACAAATATTTCTTGTTTTTGTGGTGTTCAGTCCAAAAACCGGTTTCATGCCGTCCCCACGCTAGTCTATACTGTGCATGTCTCTTTACCTCTACTGCGACCTACAAGCGTTTGAAAGTACTTGCTGTTTTTGAGGCTTGGTCTCCCTCTACCATTTCGAGCAACACACTTCCCTTCATCATCAAAGTTACGGTTCCATGACGCCTCAGGATGGGCTCTTCTTTTAGTCAATTTGAGCCGTAAATTTAATTTTACCCAGCGAGGTTAAGCAGTGGTTAGCACACTGAACTCGCTTTCGGGAGGACGACGATTGAAATCCGCGTCCGGCCATACAGATTTAGGTTTTCCGTGATTTCCCTAAATCTCTCCAGGAAAATGCCGGCATGGTTCCTTTGAAAGGGCACGGCCGATTTCTTTTCCCATCCTTGTCACAATTCGAGTTTATGCTCTGTCTCTAATGACTTCCATGTCGACGGGACATCTTCCTTACTTTCTTCCTTCCTAAGTTTAATTTTCCCTTATTCGGTTAACTACCTATTAATTATTTATTCGATCTATCCAACTATCTTTAACATTATTCTGCAGCACTACATTTGATAAGCTTCTATTCTCTTCTTGTCTGAACTGTTTATTCTCCACCTTTGATTTCCGTACAAGGCTGCACTCCCGACAAATACGGTTAGAAAAGACTTCCTAACATTAAAGTTACTTTCGATCTAAATTAATTCCTCTTTTTCATAAATGCTTTTCTTGCTATTGGCAGTCTGCATTTTATGGTCTTTTTACTCAATTTGGGGACTGCTCACCGAATCCTTGGCATTCTGTAAGACATACGTGGCCTCCGGCTCGAGCGCCTTATGGGGCTCAGCATTCATTTGCTTGGTATGAAATTGGCGAAGCGGATTTCATGAGCTGGGAGACTGGTAAGCGCCGCCAGTTCTCTGTAACCATAAGCTCTGCACAAGCTTCAGCGACCACTGTGCGGCGTAGCGGTGGAATGTTGTGTGACAGAGCGAAGGGAATCTTGGCTTAACCCTCCCGTACCGCGAGTGTGGTACAAACCCATGTAAAATAACTTTCAGCCTCAAGGTGTCCTGCCCACTGGTGAGATGCACGACTGTTGAGATGGAACAGTCGTTAGTGTTCAACCTCTGGGGAACCTGCACACACCTTGGTTGTGTGTGCGTGTGTGTGTGTGTGTGCGTGTGTGTGTGTGCGTGTGTGTGCGTGCGTGTGTGTGTGTGCGTGTGTGTGTGCGTGCGTGTGTGTGTGCGTGTGTGAGTGTGCGTGCGTGTGTGTGTGCGTGCGTGTGTGTGCGTGCGTGTGTGTGCGTGCGTGTGTGTGCGTGTGTGTGCGTGCGTGTGTGTGTGTGTGTGCATGCGTGTGTGTGCGTGCGTGTGTGTGCGTGCGTGTGTGTACGTGCATGTGTGTGCGTGCGTACGTGTGTGCGCGTGCGTGTATGTGCGTGCGTGTGTGTGCGTCTGTGTGTGTGTGCGTGTGTGTGTGTGTGTGTGTGTGTGCGTGTGTGTGTGTGTGTGTGTGTGTGTGTGTGCGTGTGTGTGCGTGCGTGTGTGTGTACGTTTGTGTGCGTGCGTGTGTGTGCGTGTGTGTGTGTGTGTGAATGTGTGTGTGTGCGTGTGTGTGTGTGCGTGTGTGTGCGTGCGTGTGTGTGTGTGCGTGTGTGTGCGTGCGTGTGTGTGTGCGTGCGTGTGTGTGTGCGCGTGTGTGTGTGTGTGCGTGTGTGTGTGTGCAGGTGTGTATGTGTGTGTGTGTGTGTGTGTGTGTGTGTGTGTGTGTGTGCGTGTGTGTGTGTGCGTGTGTGTGCGTGCGTGCGTGTGTGTGCTTGCGTGTGTGTGCATGTGTGTGTGTGTTGCTGTGTGTTTTTGTCTGTCTGGGTGGGCCCATATGTCTGCAGCTGCTCATGGGAACACCATAGCAAATCAATTTACTATCTCCACTCTCAATGCTTTGGGTGTACTGTCGCTGGGCGCTCACACACACAGATTACAACGTATGAGAGAGACTCGTCTTCATGGAAATCAGATTCTGTTTGGTAATGGGGCTCAAGGAGTCATAAATCAGAATGTGATCGAGAAGAAGGTGGGTACGTCTGAAAAAGTGCCCCTTTTCTATATCTGTAAATGATTGGAAGGACAGGCTGGTAGCCGAAAGTCTATGAAGCGACTGCATGATGGTTCCCTGTTGGTCGAAACAAACAGCTTAAAGCGGGTGGAACTTCTGAATAAGTCGCGAAAATTGGGTGAATTTTCTCATTTTGTTCCTAATACGTCGTTTAACGTGAATTTGCACTATTTAGAATATGTCCAGGATATGTAAACAATTGTGTGCTATTGTGTACTGTGTGCTTATGATGCAACAAGCAACTGTGAGAAACACGTTTACGGACATAACTTATTGCACAAGGTGCTTCATATTTTTAAATATTTTAGCAACGACAAACAATTTATAATGTGCTATGTTTATCCACTTGACATCTTTTGGATGAGGTCAGCGTAAAATGCACATGTTTACAACGAAAGATTTTAAGACCTGAAGATGACAGCATAGTCTGTTGAAACCGGTTGTCTTAAAGTTATACTTTGGGAGGGGGGGGGGGAGAGGAAGGGGAGAGATGTATTACCACTTTCAGTTCCTGCAAGGGTGTGCTCATGTGCCATGATATTACGGACAGGGACAATCCAGAGCTGAAAAACATTTGGGATCAAAAGTGGTTGTAGATGTGGAACAAAGGACACAAATGAATAATGGTGAGATTGAAAAGACTGCCACCTTCACTGTGAGCCTCAGTCCACCTTCGGCTTAGGCCTCATATACCTAATTCCGTGTTGCGAAGGTGAAGCGACTTGCAGCAAATGTGAAAAGGTAGCGCATGACTCTGGCACTGACTGCTCGTCTCCAGAGATAGGCATCAATAGCTCTTGGAGCCACCCAGTGTGGAGCCGAGACTGACTAATTTTCTCTGAGGAATGAGAAGCTCATAAAGGTGACCAAGTGGATATCTTACATGGAAGGCAAAAAGAATATAAGGTGGCGAAACCCATTGTCTTTGCGGCGCCTTCCGATTCCTTGGCGAAGAAACCTGTCCCCAAGGCAGATGTCTTGGCACAATCTGCTCGTATCGGTACTGCCAAAGCAAACAGAGTAAAAATACGAGGGTTGGAATTTAAATAGTGGCAACTATTTATTCACAACCGATTCAAAAAAGTTACATGTTTGCACTTGTTACTGTCCTTCAAAGTAGTCACCAGCGTGGTGTAGAACACGTTGCCAGCGATGTGGAAGGCGTAGTATACCGTTAGCAGAGCCTGTTCTGTTGATGGTGCGAATGGAGCGTCTACTGTCTGTTGAATCTCTGGAACAGTTCTGAAGCGAATGCTACGAAGTCGTTCCTTCATCTTCGTAATCAAATCAAAGTCACAAGGACTTTAGTCCGGGGAGTATGGTGGATGGTGCAGTGCTTACCAATCCCGAACAGGCCAGCCACAGCTTGTGCTGTATGCGCCCGCGCATTGTCGTGCAAAATGATGCGTGGGTTGCCCAGAAAGTGTCGCCGCTTCTTTCGCAAAGCTGATCCGAGGTGATGCTCCAAAAACGAACCGTAATACTGTGCATTGACGGTCTGCCGTGGAGGAACGTAATGCGTTACGATAACACCATCACAGTCGTACATGAGAATCACCTTAACTTTAGACCGCTCCTCAACAGAACAGGCTCTGCTAACGGTATACTGTGCCTTCCACATCGCTGGCAACGGGTTCTACACAACGCTGGTGACTATTTTGAAGGACACTAACAGATCCAAACATGTATTTTGTATCGGTTGTGAATAAATAGTTGCCACTACTTAACTTCCAACCCTCGTATAGAGACACAGGCAGTTACGACTCATGACAAAGGCAACACCTTCACTTGGAGCATAGAGCGGGCAATCCAAAGCAGAAAGCTTCTCAAATTCCCCTTTCCCCTTCATCCTCCAAGAGAAAAGGGGCAGGGACGGGAAAGGTCACATCATCCTAGCCCGATGAAGAGGACAAGCGTCATCACCACATTCTGATAGTCCCTGCCTGGATCTACACGTGCCTCACGATTCAGGCGCAAAGATAGGGGTGCATTGAAACTGCGCCACTGCAATGGCTCCTATAATTCAGTAAAGTATTAATGGACACAGAACCCAGCTTGCAGACCTTACACTCCTTGCACAGGACTGATCTACTTGTATCTGTCTTCATGAGACACATTTTAAAGCTAAAGATGCACCAGTGCTTGGAGGCTGTCATCTCCACAGGAAAGACGACCTTACTGATGACAGGGCGAAAGGTGGAGGAAGGGAGGAAAGAATATTACGGTTTAATATCTTGTTGACATCACAATCATTAGAGAGGGGCGAAAGGTGGGGCAGCGGTGTTCGTCAAGGGCACATTCCGCACCTCGCTTGTGTCCTTAACCACAAAACTACAAACCGTTAGTGTTAGGGTAATGGCCGATGTTAATGTCACGGTCTGTCCTGTCTAAATCCCACCCCCGTGAGCCCATTGACAATGAGCTCCTCGCACAGCTTACTGCTGGACTACTCCATCCCTTTCTCCTTTTAGAAGGCTTTAACGCACACAGTGCACTATGGGGATCCAACATCACTTGCCCCAATGGTCGGACACCCGAGGGTCTCACATAAATTGTAGACATCATACTGATAAACAAGTGTCACGCTATGCATTTCAGCATCGCTAGAGATTCGTCCTCAACAATAGCCCTCTCCTTCTCCACGCCTGCCGGCCGAAGTGGCCGTGCGGTTAAAGGCGCTGCAGTCTGGAACCGCAAGATCGCTACGGTCGCAGGTTCGAATCCTGCCTCGGGCATGGATGTTTGTGATGTCCTTAGGTTAGTTAGGTTTAACTAGTTCTAAGTTCTAGGGGACTAATGACCTCAGCAGTTGAGTCCCATAGTGCTCAGAGCCATTTGAACCATCTCAACGCCTGCACTTGCAGACACTGCTCAGTGGCAAGTGGATGACGACGTTCATGGTAGCAACTAGTTCACCATCTGGGTGCATCTGCGAAATAGAGAAGACCACGAAAGATAGCCACAGAGGTGGCTCTTCAGAAAGGTTAACTGGCTATCTTCGAGCAGTGTGAACGCATCCAGGGCTACGTGGATCACATTACAGCCGTGCTTCATCAAGTCTCTAAATCATTCATCTCCAGGCTATCAACGGCATCTAGTAGGCAGCCTGTCCGTTGATGGAATGATGAGTGTCCTTCTACCATTAGAGGAAGGACGGCGGCTTTGTTAAAGTTTCAGTCGGTGCCCTACAGATACGATTCTTGCAACCTTTACAATTGTGAAGGCAAATCCAAGAAAAATAATTCGCGAGAGTACGCAGAGGTCTTCAACGAATTCCTGCACTCCATCAATAGATCCACACTCGCAAACAAAATATGGCAAGACATTAGAAGGATTTCCAGATGGACCTCACGACCGCCAATAGGAGCTGTACGAGAGCAGAACTGTCTCCTAACATCGCTCAAAGAAATTAGTCAGGCAATAGCTAAATCGTATCACACTATTACGGTCAACTCTAGCCAGAATACGGCTTCCCGTCGTAATAGGGGGACACGGGAGAGAGTTGATTTATGTTCCACCAACATGCAGGAATACAACTGACCATTCTCTCTTTGGGAATTGGATTCTGCATTGTCAGTACCTCGTGGTACTGGGCCCAGTGACGAAATGATAAGGTTCAGCATGCTGAAAAAGTTGGTCAAATGGTCAAAGGAGGTTCTCATTCAGCTGTTGAACGTAATTCGGATCAAAGGTGACTTCCCAACTCGTGGAAAGAATATATTTTAATCCCGAGTTTAAAACCGGCGGAGGATCGCAATAATCTCGTCAGTTATCGTAGCATCAGTCTCACAGGCTGCCTAGGAAAACAATGAAGCGAATGGTCAACCGGCACCCAGTGAGCAATCTTCAAACCATGTCATTACCCAGGTGTTCCCAGTGTGTATTCAGGGAGTATAGCTCCACACTCAATGACCTGATCCCGCTCGAAGCAGTGATTCAATAACCTTTCCCTTAAGCAACATCTTGTCGGTGTGTTCTTTGATTTGGAAACGGCCTCAAGTATTACCTGGAGGCATAATATTTTGTTGCTACTATATAAGTGGAGTTTCCATGGGCGTCTCCCCAAATTCATACAGTCCTTGCTATCGGAAAGGTATTTTCGGTACAGGGTCTGGAATGGCCGGTCTCGCCGTTTTATGCAGCAGAATGGTATTCCTCAAGGGAGTGTTTTAAGTGTAACAGAGTTCGCCATTGTAGTCGACAGTATTACGTCCACAGCGCGGCGTCTTGTAGAACATTCTTTGTTTGTGGATGACTTCTCCACCTTCTGTGCTGCTTCCAAAGTTGACACGGCTGCTCAACAATTGAATCTGACGTTCAGGTAGCTGGAGGAATGGTCAAACACCAGAGGATTTAAATTCTTTAGGGAGAACCCTGTTTGTTGGTTTTAGTCGTCCCTGTACTCCTCTTAATTAACCTGTTTTAAATCTTTTGATATTGTTCTCGCGTTTAAGGAAGCGGTGAAATACCTAGGCCTCACTTTTGATGACAAGATGGTACAAGGTTCTGACATTCTTTAAATACATTAGTCGCAGATCTTGCGGAGCCGTCAAGTAACGTCTCCCCCAACTCCTCATGCGACCCTGAATTGAATGTGGAAGCCAGATTTCTAGCTCTGCAAGGCCTTCATACCTCACAATGCTGGACGCAGTTCCCCACCAGAGTATCAGGCTCCCAACAGGGCTTATCGGACAAGTGCAGTTGCCAGCCTGTGTGCAGAGGCTGGTGGGATATGACTTCCTACCCGACGTCTCCTCCTCTTGGTACCGTACACCAAGTATATTGTGCTCTGTCTGTTCAGAAACTGCTAGCGTCCATCTCCGCTGCCAGACCGCCAAAGGAACATTTGTTCCGCAACAGTCAGCGAGCAACGCGGCGATTTGGGATCTGTGAGATGGAGAGTCTTGAGTTACTGTAAGTGGGGGCCATTAAGGCCCAAAGCCAGAGGTGGAATAAGTGATCCGGTTGGCTACTAAAGAGACACAGATACTGAAATGATTGCACATGAGAAGAACTGTACACCAGACCATATTTTCACAATAAAATACAACGATATTTTATATCGCCATCCAGATTTTATTAATGTTTACAGTGGATGGGTCTAAGAAGAGGGTTTATAGGCTGCTCCGTCGTGTTCTCCAACATTTTACTTGGATAAGGCCCCTTGCCCTTCTTGCTATTGGTCACAAGCACCCAGCAGATCTGATGGTGCAGGAATTGCAGAACGCGCTGCTTCTCTTGGCAAGACAGGAAAAGGAATTAATTTTCTGGTATGTTCCAGGGCAGATGAAGATACAGGGGAGAGAACTGGCTTATACGGCTACCAAGGAGAATTGCTACCTTCTGCATCCTCATCGGTGTTCAGGCCCCCTGTAGGGTGTTACCGTATACGTGACCCAGAAAATCCACTTATTGGTGGGAGGCACAGTGGCGGAAGTGAAGAATAATAAGGTGTATTCCTTGAAAGCTTCAGTACGGCCTTAGCTTACTTCCTTCCAACCACGAAGTGCTGAAGATGTAGCCCTTGCAAGGGTTAGAATGAGACATCGCCCATTCACTCATGGCTTTCTCTTAAGTCGCGGGGAGCAACCAGTGAGTCACAGATGTGGAACATAGCTGTCGATTTGACATATTTTAATTTTTTTATACGATGAACTGATGGCAGATATGAATCCCCCACAGAACCTGCCCTCTATTTTAACTGATACTGACGAGAGCGTGGTTGGTGTTTAATTCAGATTTTGTTAGATGTCCTTACTTCTTCCTACAATATTGAGTGTGAGGTTTTAATGTGTCGCAGTATGGCTCGGTCAAACAGTATTTCTAAGTAGTCACCCAGCAACAGCTATCTGTCCCTTTTTAACCGTCTCTGTACTAGTATCTTACACTTCAATTTATCTACTTGTTCTGCTGTGTTTAGTCTAACTTTATTGATGATCTTTTATGATGCTCGCCATATCAGGGTCTACTACCTTTAAAATTATTATTGCAGCCTTAGGAAATCTAGAGCAGACACCATTACGACAAGTTCTAGTATAATGTTACTTATAATCCGTCTTGATTGCAAAAATGTTTATTCATGTGAATAAACATTTTTGCAATCAAGACGGATTATAAGTAACATTGTATAACCAGTGTTTGCAGTATCCCACCAGACACTATGTCTGTTTTTGCAAAGTTTGTGCCACGTCAGGCTTCTGGATGCATTACGAAGTTCTTACGTATTAGGACAAAGATAATGAAAGAAATGTGGATAAACATTTTTGCAGTCAAGACGGTTTGTAAGTTAACACTGTATAGCCAGTGACCGGGGTATCCCATCAGGCAATTTGTCTGTGTTTGCAAAGTTCTAGTATATTCATCGATTACTCACACAGGATGAATAATTAGATCAATAATTGTCAGAGAAAATATTTTAGGCCTTTCTTATTTATTCATTATTAAGACTGTCGGTCCCCCGTAGCTGAATAGTCAGTGTGACTTATTGTCAATACTCTGGGCCCGGGTTCGATACCCGGCTGGGTCGGAGGATTTTCTCCGTCCACTGGGTGTTGTGCTGTCATCATCATCATCATCCCATCATCCTCATCGACTGCAGGTCGCCGAAGTGGCGTCAAATTGAAAGACCGGCACCCGGCGAACGGCCTGCCCGGCGGGGGGGCCCTAGCCATACGATTAAATTAAATAAATTATTAAGACTAATTGTAGTCTTGTTGACAAGCAAATAAATCAACTCAGCAAGAAATACGAAAACAGAAATTAAACTCATAATATTTCTGTGGACGATGATTGTTTGAAAGATAAGTACACTCCTGGAAATTGAAATAAGAACACCGTGAATTCATTGTCCCAGGAAGGGGAAACTTTATTGACACATTCCTGGGGTCAGATACATCACATGATCACACTGACAGAACCACAGGCACATAGACACAGGCAACAGAGCATGCACAATGTCGGCACTAGTACAGTGGATATCCACCTTTCGCAGCAATGCAGGCTGCTATTCTCCCATGGAGACGATCGTAGAGATGCTGGATGTAGTCCTGTGGAACAGCTTGCCATGCCATTTCCACCTGGCGCCTCAGTTGGACCAGCGTTCGTGCTGGACGTGCAGACCGCGTGAGACGACGCTTCATCCAGTCCCAAACATGCTCAATGGGGGACAGATCCGGAGATCTTGCTGGCCAGGGTAGTTGACTTACACCTTCTAGAGCACGTTGGGTGGCACGGGATACATGCGGACGTGCATTGTCCTGTTGGAACAGCAAGTTCCCTTGCCGTTCTAGGAATGGGTTCGATGACGGTTTGGATGTACCGTGCACTATTCAGTGTCCCCTCGACGATCACCAGTGGTGTACGGCCAGTGTAGGAGATCGCTCCCCACACCATGATGCCGGGTGTTGGCCCTGTGTGCCTCGGTCGTATGCAGTCCTGATTGTGGCGCTCACCTGCACGGCGCCAAACATGCGTACGACCATCATTGGCACCAAGGCAGAAGCGACTCTCATCGCTGAAGACGACACGTCTCCATTCGTCCCTCGATTCACGCCTGTCGCGACACCACTGGAGGCGGGCTGCACGATGTTGGGGCGTGAGCGGAAGACGGCCTAACGGTGTGCGGGACCGTAGCCCAGCTTCATGGAGACGGTTGCGAATGGTCCTCGCCGATATCCCAGGAGCAACAGTGTCCCTAATTTGCTGGGAAGTGGCGGTGCGGTCCCCTACGGCACTGCGTAGGATCCTACGGTCTTGGCGTGCATCCGTGCGTTGCTGCGGTCCGGTCCCAGGTCGACGGGCACCTTCCGCCGACCACTGGCGACAACATCGATGTACTGTGGAGACCTCACGCCCCACGTGTTGAGCAATTCGGCGGTACGTCCACCCGGCCTCCCGCATGCCCACTATACGCCCTCGCTTAAAGTCCGTCAACTGCACATACGGTTCACGTCCACGCTGTCGCGGCATGCTACCAGTGTTAAAGACTGCGATGGAGCTCCGTATGCCACGGCAAACTGGCTGACACTGACGGCGGCGGTGCACAAATGCTGCGCAGCTAGCGCCATTCGACGGCCAACACCGCGGTTCCTGGTGTGTCCGCTGTGCCGTGCGTGTGATCATTGCTTGTACAGCCCTCTCGCAGTGTCCGGAGCAAGTATGGTGGGTCTGACACACCGGTGTCAATGTGTTCTTTTTTCCATTTCCAGGAGTGTATTTCATCGTTTTCTTCTTATAATAAAGTTATCTAATCTATTGCGTGTGTTCTAGTATCCACTGGGCCTCCTCAGGCGTAATTCTAAGAAGCCATCGTCGTGTCGACGAATGTGTTTTCGTCCGGCACAACAGTTGCTGCGTTGGGAGTTTCAAATTAAATGGTGATTTGGGAATTGCTCCTGGGAGAATCTTCTTTGTGCGAAAGCCATTCACAAACGGTACTCGTCGAGTGCGGTTTTCTGACAGCTGATGTCGACTTAACGATTAATAATATAGATGTATTCTTCGCCGTGCAACGCTTCAACAATCAATCTTTGAGATGTGGATGTGGCTTGCAATTTCACGGGTATTTCGCCGAGGTGGTTGGTGAACCGTTTCAAGAATAGCGTCCTCTGTTTGTGGAATACGAGCTCTGTCCATTACTGGTGGACGAAGATAACCGGCTTCACGAAGGCATTGCTCCGCGCGACGAGAAACATTCTTATCGGGATGGCTCCTTTGAAGGTACTGTGCATGAGTAGCAGCAGCAGCTTGGTTATTGGATGCACCCAGCACCAAGCTAATATTGACGTGATCATTGTTTGTGTAGTCCATTGGGAAGCTATGCCCTATTACATGAACTTGAGAGGACCAGTTAAGGTTGTGCATTGTACGGTTAGTAGACATATACGTGCAGTTTAATGGATTCCACTGTCATCTGATAGGCTACTGTCATGCGACAAAATGCTGTCCAACTTATAAACGACGAGAACTAATGAACAGACGTCTACAAATTGAAAAAGGAACCTCACGAGGATTCGAACCATAGCCGGCTGGTGGTTGTGAGTTTGATGTCCCAGCGGTTTGCTGAGTGAGTTATGATGACTGGTACGCTAGTGTGTTCCTCTGCACATTCAAATGCGCTGCACCATGTGACAGGGTTGCCAGCTCCTTGTTTTCACGCATTTGTTTTCAAAATGCACTCTATCTTATTTATCTAGTAAACTTTTTTCTTGAATAATGATGGGGAATCGCATGCCAACCTCCAAATGCGGCAGTTTTTCTTCACTCTGTAGACAAGTCACATATGGAGGTTTGGGTTGTTTCTGGGAGCACGTGGAGATAGCCAAAGCGCTGTACTCGCTTTGGCGGTGCATATACTACAATTGGAATGATACAGAGAAGACTAGGAGTGATTAGAGAAGATTGGCAGTGTAGCGACACAGACGTCTTGTTTACGCCATTCAGTCGCCTTAGCGCGCTACATTTTCCTAGGAGGAGGATGGCTTATACCCACAGAAAATCGACACTGAAGATCAGCTTTTAGACTGAAAAAGCACGATCAAAGTCACCTGAAATCAAACAGTTTAACAGAGACGAAGCAAAGATTTATTACAACGATCTTGTTGATATCCATCTATAGTGAACAGTATAGCGTGTATGAAGCTGATTAATGAGTAAGTATGTGATAGAATTTTATGTGCACCTAGAATTGGTCTTATATTCCATGACTCAAACAGACACATCGGTGA
Source organism: Schistocerca serialis cubense (assembly GCF_023864345.2). NCBI lineage: Eukaryota > Metazoa > Arthropoda > Insecta > Orthoptera > Acrididae > Schistocerca > Schistocerca serialis. Next base: position 22,683,880 of record NC_064642.1, read on the forward strand.
CGTCACTGTAGAACACGTGGGACATGGACTAAAGACAATCCGTGTACTTAACTCGCTTCTGAGGTCCCTTCAGAGGTGGTGGTATCCGGATTCTGCCCATATGGGAATATGATTATCCATACAGCTGAAAAGTGGGCTCATTTTACCACATACCTGGTTCTCAGTGGGGTACGACAGATCCGCAAGCTAACCAAACATTTTCCATCTCACTTATATATTAGCAGATGCCATGCCATTATAACTGGCGATGGCCAGCCGAAGACATGCTCATGGTATAGCCAAGAACACCTCCATTCCAACTATATGCAATGCAGATTCACAACAGTTGCTGCCTGGAGACGAGTGGGTTATGACCACCCTGATGTTTGTCGAGATTCCCCAAAAAACCTCCGACTATGGTCCATGCTGACTTATTACACTGCACCGTTACCATATCCGGTAGTACCTCGTTGTGGACTGAACGACGCCTACACCCTTGTCCCCGCCCACCGCTTGTCTTGTGCAGCTGAGAGCAATATACAGCACAGAGGATGGACCCTGACTATGGTCATGCCTACTGCTTTTGTGCCTGATTGTCAGAACACCCAGGTGTCTTCGGTATCTGAAGATCACGTGCCCAAGCAACGGTCACTGAGGAGATGAAGGAGATGTCAGATCGCACCATATGACATCTGCAGGACACAATCTCAAGACGATGAGGATCCCACCTACCAAGATCATCTCCTGATGTACGTTTCTGTGGTGAATCCACAAGCCCATCGTCCATTGGAAGTAATACATCATTAAAAGCACCCTGCACTGCACCTACAGACGTTGATCAGCAGCTGAGCTAGAACTACTCTTCCACTGCAGACACAGCAATGCCTTCAGACTTGACATGCTCTCCATTGGACACACAGCACCCATGCACTTCTGCATGGTTTGATGATGTAGAGGACCAAACACCCATCGTTGTGACAACAACGAATGCTGCTTCACCAACCCTTGGCCGTTAATCGGCAGAGGTACTGAATAGGGATGTGTCGCCTACTGGGGCGACATTCCTGTATGCTGCTGCTCTTCCTGGCTCAGTTACCATCGGCTAGAGGTCTTACTGACCTTCCATGGTGCCGAATCATGATCAATATTTACACTCCCTTGGGCATAGCCAAGTCATGCGAATGGTCCTGATTACGTTCAGAAGAGGTCGCTCCTTTATTTGTGGGCTGTTAGGACCATATTATTCTCCATGGTGACTTCAATTGTGTGTTGTCGCAGGAGGACCAACATCCCCATTTTACCAAACACCAGGAAGCTAAAAGTGCACGAACTGTACCTTGCCTGATACTTGGGAATGCGTGCATGTTGACTGGCCTGCATATACGTATGTCACCAGCAGTTCAGAGAGTCGTCTTGACAGTGTCTGTGTTTCCCAAGAACTTGTTTTTGCCACACTTGATGCTGACTTGTGGCCTATAGCCCTCTCCGACCGTATCGCCTACATCTGCACTCTTTCCCCCCATCGGCAGAAGATGTGGTGCAGTCAGGCACATGGAAGTTGAATGTGGACCAACTCCATGATCCAGATTGCAGACAGCTCATAGAGTCGACTTGGAACCACTGCTTCAGACGCCTGCCAGCGTATCATTCAACGCTCCGATGGTGGCTTGACTGCGCCACGCCTGCTTTATGTCAATTGATGATGAACGACGGTAGCAAAATCCCATGGAATATTATTTCACGATTCTCCACGAGCTTTCAGGCCATTGCTCTTCTGTTCAAAGACTGGTTGAAATTAAACAGATTAAGGCGAAGATAATTTCGATCATGTGTCGCCACCTTGAGAGAACAATGATACGTGCAAGATGTCAAGACTGGGTACCAAGAGAATCCTCATTCAGACATTTTATATTCTGCGAGAAGAACCAGTGTCAGAGAACTCTGGTCCATGCTTTCAGCATGCCAGACAGTCGTTGACTGAAGTCCCACAATGATATCACAAGCGCCTTTATGGACCACTACAAACAGTACTATGTGGTTGAGGACCAGGTCACCACAGCATTGGACGATGGTTACAGCTGATGACGTCACTGACGCTCTTTATAAGGGAGTGCCAAACAAATCCGCAGACCCAGACAGCTTTCTGCTGGAGTTTTACCATGCATTACATGACCATCACTTCACACTGGACTGAGATTTATCAGGAACAGATTAACCCTGACCTTTCCCTCCAGCGTGAAATAGAAGGTATGCATATTGCAGTTCCCAAGCTGTCTGGTAATTGGGAGTTGGACGTTATCAGGAGTCGATCATCAAGATTTTTACATAGATTCTTGGTGGCCACTTTGGTGCGTCCTCCCTCATCTCTATGGATGAAACATACTTTAGTGGTGACAGTAACAATAGACGGGTCTCAGCGATTATCGCAATATAATAGTCCTGGCAGCGACCTGCCACATCCGCATTGTCTTAGTGATGGTGGACTTTGACAGTGCCTTTGAGAGATCAAGTCATGACTTTCTAGAGACAGTGCTCCAACGGATGGCCTCGCCTCTCACATTTATACACGCCTTGTGACTCCTGAGAGGTGTCGTGTCACAGGTGCTGGTCGATGGCTGTGCAGCAGGCCCTTTTACTATCACGCAGTCCATCTGCCAGGAATGTCTGCTATCGATTCTTCTTTACGCCATCGCCCTTGAGCCACTGTTTCAAGGTTTGCAGAGCCGGATGCCTGGGATCACAACTAGGGGTCGTGCTTTCACCTGTCGTGCATACGCAGATGACCTGTTGTTCTTGGTTCGATATCGGAATGAAATGTGACGCCGAGCGGGATAGCCGCGCGATCTAGGGGGTCTTGTCACAGCCCGCGCGGCTCCCCCCGTCGGAGGTTCGAGTCCTCCCTTGGGCATGTGTGTGTATGTTATCCTTAGCGTAAGTTAGTTTAAGTTAGATTAAGTAGTGTGTAAGCTTAGGGACCGATGACCTCCGCAGTTTCGACCTGTAAGACCTTACCACAAATTTCGTAAGGAAATGTGACAGGCGCTGGAATGGATCAACCCGCTATGGGACTGCTGAAGGAAGCTGTGTGACTCTGATGGAGTCTGGTGCTATGTTCGTTGGTAGAGGTCTTGCAGCAGGTGGTGTGACCCCACTGCCATTACAGGCCGAGGTAAAATGTTCGTGAATCACCTTCACAAGGGACACACAGCGAACGACTCATTTTAAATGCTTCCTTCAGGTGATCCGCATGTACGTTCGCGGAGACCTCCTGTGAGTGTCCGACATGATACAACACTCATCTGGCGTCGCAACTACCCCATCTGGCACAGATTTTACCTATGCCAAAACCAATAGCAGCAGGCGCGCTGCAGTCAACGTTTGGCTACTTTGTGAGTGTGGATCTTATCATCAAACTTTACCACGATACTTTATGTAAGTATGATGGTTAAATCATGGACCTGCCACTAAACAGGCTTAACAGGAACCCTGACTGATGAACTGGCCCCACCCTCCCAAGTGACGCTCGTTGCAGCAGTGCATATTTCTGCAGCCATCTGACACGTAAGGACCTTCTTCATTGAATACAGTTAGACTTGCCCTGTACTAGGAACCCTAAGCCACGTGACACCTACCGCCTAATGACGAGAACTTATGCCAGGAATGTGATGCAAAGCTGACATCCTACGCATGCATAGCCTGTGGTCTGGTGTTCCGTGCACCATGTCTTCTCCCACACACTCGTGCAACCTGGACCTGGTTGCTAATGGGAATACGTGACACAACCTCGTTTACATGCCATTAACATGACAGATTCGCTGCTTTGTCCCCAGTGTCACTCGCTTGACACAGATAGGATTGACTGATGTGTGGATGTTCTGCATCGGTGTTGCAGCTGATTCAGAAAAAGCTTGCCTTTCTTCTACTTATGGCTCTGCACGCCAATGCACTAAAGTCACGCCTATTACCGGATGAGACCTACTTTTCAGGTGCGAAGACCAACGCAGTGAACTGGATAAAAGTCCTATCGAACTCTCTTTCATGAAGAAGATAAGAGCGTTCTTGATGTTTTGACGCTCCTTCAAGATCGCTTTACCTTTCTCTCGCGCAATCCGAGATACAGTCAATACTATGCTAAATTTTTGGGTAGTGCTTCCATGGGTTAACTCCCCGCCTCCACCCCGTGCAGCTGGGGTGTCCCGGGTATGAAAAGGTGATTTCAATGTGAATGTGTAAGACCAGGACTCGGAACAGTGTAGTAGCAAAATGGAATATTCTACGTGAAGAAGTGCCCAGAACATGCCAGCTTGACTTGGGGTTCTGAGTGCGTCTACACACAAGTTGGCGGCATCCACATGCCATTTTGTTGTTTGTTTCGCCGCGGGGGTGTTCTTACTTCCATTTCCATGTTGTTTGTTGTTGATGATTATTGAAAATTGACGTGGATCTCTTAGACAATCTGTCTTCAAAAACAAAACAAAAAGTCTTGTTCTTCTCCAATGGACAGGTTTCGTTATTTTTCGCAAGGATGTCGTCCGATTTGATCTTAATTGTTTGTTATTTTGGTGATGAGCACACATAATATAGGAACCTATTTTATGTTTTCGTATGTTTTCCCCTATACATTCCTTCTTATTAAAAAAAATAAAAATAAAAAAAGGAAAATAACATTACCTAATGGGTAGCACTTAATACAGCTGATGTCAAAAAATTCGCAGTCAGCGAACAAATTTCTAACAAGAGGGTTATCTTCTCAATTATTTGATGTACGTACAGCTTGGTTTCTCAATTCAAGCAAGGACGCTGACTGTCTTGCTATTTAATGTTCATTCCCAAAAATGATCACCATCATCGTCATCATATAATTTCACGATCCTCCACAACTAAATTTATCTATTACTTTTAGTATCTCATGTCCCAGTGTCAGCGAAAAACATTCCATTACCAATGATTTACTTTTTCCTGTTCATCTTTTTACCTCTTTAGGCGCTATCCACTCCGTTCAACTGTTCTTCCAAGTTCTTTGCCATTTCTGACATGTCCACTGGAAAATCCCAAAGATTTAAATTATTATTAGTTTTTCCGTCTTAAAGTCATTGCAAATAAAGGGTGTTTTTCATCAGATGCGTTTCGTTTTTATTTATAAAGCTTTTTCTGTGGCCCATTTCTGACACTCCACTCCTTAACATAGATTCAAGCTGCCACCTTACACAGTGTGCAAACATCGATACATAATTTGTCTCTACATTTGGGTACTTACAGATTTAAAAACCGTATCTCTATGTAAAGTAGGCATATTCTCGGTTGTTCTTGTCTCTTGTTTGTTTGTTCTGCAAACCACTGGCTTTTCCTTTGTTTTTAGCGAAGAATGAGCTCAAAAGAGACTTGGTTTCTCATTTACTTTTCACAGTTTTCCCGCTTTTCTGAACCTACTTTTTCTTTTGCTGCATTGTTTTTAGGACTTGACGTCAGTTTCGTACAATTTCACAACTTAAATACTACTACAGTTTCAGGTGTTCTGTACTCAGCATAGTGTTTTGCTTATTTATTTGTTTTCAGTGTGGGTTTTGAATGTTGCCAACATGTGAATGCAATTGTCTTAGTTTTTTTGTGTGTATATGTGTGTGTGTGTGTGTGTAACATGTTCAGCAGAAATGGAAGCACAGTGGAAGGGGCTGAGACGTGAGGATGGTTCGAGTTTTGTGGAGGGTGGGGAGGGGGGGGGGGGGGGAATGATTATAGGATAAGCAACTGGGATTAAATGATTAGTGATTAATGGGAGCTGAGTGGCGGAGTGTGGGACTGGTGTTGAGTGGGTCACGTATGTAGAAGTGTTGTTATGTGTCGATATTCAGTATTATATTAAGTCCTCTGATTGTTTAAAAAGTGAGTATCATACCAGGTTGATGTGGCTATTTACGCGTTGTTGTCTTTCTGTTATTGTTTTATGAATCTTGTACTTTTCTTGTAGGGCGAGAAGGTGTTTTTTGTTGTTTGTCCTTACGATTTACCGGCCGGTGTGGCCTTGCGGTTCTAGGCGCTTCAGTCTGGAACCGCGTGGCCGTTACGGTCGCAGGTTCGAATCCTGCCTCGGGCATGGATGTGTGTGATGTCCTTAGGTTAGTTACGTTTAAGTTGTTCTAAGTTCTAGGCGACTGATGACCACAGATGTTAAGTCCCATAGTGCTCAGAGCCATTTGAACCAATCGAATCTTACGATTTCCGTGTCAGCATCTGTGGTGGCAATTTTATGTTGGTGTTGGTATAAGTGTCTTGTACTTCCATACTCTTACGTATCGATACTCTTTGTATATGGTTTCAAGTATTCCCCTGGTGTGACCCAAGTATTTTCTGTTCCTAAAACTTAATTTTCTTTCAAAATTTCTCCTCCATTTCCTTCAGAACCTGCTCAATGTACAAACTGAATAACTCTGGGGACAGGCTACATCTCCCTTCTGAGTTCCCAGAATGAGATTTTCACTCTGCAGGAGAGCTTCTGTAAACTTTGGAAGGTAGGAGACGAGGTACTGGCAGAAGTAAAGCTGTGAGTACCGGGCGTGAGTCGTGCTTCGGTAGCTCAGTTGGTAGAGCACTTGCCCGCGAAAGGCAAAGGTCCCGAGTTCGAGTCTCGGTCGGGCACACAGTTTTAATCTGCCAGGAAGTTTCCCTTCTGAGTTGATTCCCCCTAATGTCCTACGACATCTTTTGCTCCCTGTACCTGTACTTGACACCTTAAGAATTTCAAAGAATACAGTGCCATTAACATTGTGAAATCCTTTCTCTAATTCTATTGAATTAAACTTTCATAGTTTATCCGAAAACAGACAACTTTAAAGTGAAAATATTCTTCTTGTCTGCTAGTGACTGTACACTAATGAGTCGCGTAAGGAGGTAATTGTACTTTGTCAGTGTGATATGGTTTCGTGTTATGCACAGGTGTGGTTCCAAAACCAAAGAGCGAAGATGAAGAAGATCCAGAAGAAGGCGCGCCAGGAGGGGAAGCCCGGGTCTGGGAAGGAGGAGGACCTGCTGGACGACAAGACCAAGGCGCGCATCAAGGAGGAAGAGCACAGTGAGTACCAGACCGGCGCTGCCGCTCTCCAGCCGCCGCCTGCGCGCATGCGCCCCGCTGTACAACATCGCCTCGCTACCCCTCATCCTATGCAGTGTAACGACACGGAGACCCTAGCATGCACCTCAGCTGCTGGAGTAGCGTTATTAAAGAGTCGGTTGACATAAAGTTAGCAAGTCTCGTTATAAATAGAGACGGAGGTTTTTGCTTAAACTCTTCATGCAATCCTGCTCTCTGCCTTGTCAAACGACTTGCTCAGCGTTGGTAATTAATATTGACTGTCGATAACATTGGCTCCCACGAGTATATGCCTAACATACGATGACAAGCAGATAGAAGAAGTGGACAGTGTTAAATTCTTGGGATTACAGCTTGATAATAAATTCAACTGGGAGGAGCACACCACAGAACTGCTGAAGCGTCTTAACAAATCTCTATTTGCAATGAGAATTGTGTCAGACATAGGGGATATAAAAATGAAAAAGCTGGCATACTATGCTTACTTTCATTCCATAATGTCACATGGGATTATTTTTTGGGGTAATTCATCAAGCCAAGCTAAAGTTTTCCGGGCACAAAAACGTGCAGTAAGAGTTATATGTGGTGTGAACTCTAGAACATCCTGCAGAAGCCTGTTTAGTGAACTAGGGATACTAACTACTGCTTCCCAATATATTTATTTTTTAATGAAATATGTCATTAAAAATATATCACTTTTTCAAACCAACAGCTCAGTTCATGGGGTCAATACTAGAAATAAGAATAATCTTCACAAGGATTTAAAGTCACTTAGTCTTGTACAAAAAGGTGTGCATTATTCAAGAACACACATTTTCAATAACTTGCCAGCAGCCATAAAAAGCTTAACAACCAATGAAATTCAGTTTAAGAGAAGCCTAAAGGATTTATTGGTGGCCAACTCCTTCTACTCTATTGAATTTCTCAGTAGAACCAACTGATTTGTATATATATATATATATTAGTACAATATAACTTCTGCACAATTTCAGTGCAGTAATGTGTTCATTGTAAATAAGTGTGTTTGTGTTTGTGTGTGTGTGTGTGTGTGTGAGTGAGAGAGAGAGAGAGAGAGAGTGTGTTTTGTCCTGCTGCATTATGTGTCTCGTGCGGCGTAGCCCTGACAAGCTTAACAACCAATGAAATTCAGTTTAAGAGAAGCCTAAAGGATTTATTGATTGCCAACTCCTTCTACTCTATTGATGAATTTCTCAGTAGAACCAACTGATCTGATAACTTCTGCACAGTTTCAGTGCAGTAATGTGTTCATTGTAAATAAGTGTGTGTGTGTGTGTGTGTGTGTGAGAGAGAGAGAGAGAGAGAGAGAGAGAGAGAGAGAGAGAGTGTGTTTTGCCCTGCTGCATTTATGTGTCTCGTGCGGCGTAGCGCTGACAACGAAAGGGAAGACGTCAACCGATTTCATTCCTGAACATTTCTTGAACATTCAACATCACGACTTCTGCAAGCCGTTACAGACGCTCGGTGGGATGACAAGAATTGGTGTACCCATCTTCCAGTGGTTGCTGCACTGACTAGACGCAGCATTTCATCGTCTGTCATGTTCTAGATAGGCAAAAGCTTTATCCGTTTTATGTCATTAAGAATTATTTATTTATTTATTTCTGGTTGTAAACGTTGTACTGTTAACTGTTAAACTCTATGAAGTGGTGGGTTACACCGAACTGGTACACCTGCCCAATATCGTCAAGGGCCCCCGCGAGCACGCAGAAATGCAGCAACGGGACGTGGCACGGACTCGACTAATGTCTGACGTAGCTATGGAGGGAAATGACACGATGAATCCTGCACGGCCCTCCACAAACCCGTAAGAGTACGAGGGAGTGAAGATCTCTTCTGAACAGCATTTTGCAAGGCGTCCCAGATACGCTCAATAATGTCCATGTCTGGGAAGTTTGGTAGCCAGCGGAAGTGTTTAAACTCAGAACAGTGTTCCTGGAGCCACTCTGTAGCAATTCTGGACATACGTGGTATCGCATTGTTCTGCTAGAATTGACCAACTCCGTCGGAATGTACAATGGACATGAATGGACGCAGGCGATCAGACAAGATGCTTGCGAACGTCTCACCTGTCAGATTCGTATCTGGACGTATCAGGGGTCCCATGTTATCCCAACTGCACATGCCCCACACCATTACAGAGCCTCCACCAACTTGAACAGTCTCCCGCTGGCATGCAATGTCCATGGATTCAAGAGATTGTCCCCATACACGCTCGATACAATTTGAAACGAGACTCGTCCGACCAGGCAACATGTTTCCAGTCATCAACAGTCCAATGTCGGTATTGACAGGTCTAGGCGAGGCGTAAAGCTTTATGTCGCGCAGTCATCAAAGCTACAGGAGTGGACCTTCGGCTCCGAAAGCCCATATCGATGACGTTTCGTTGAATGGTTCACACGCTGACACTTGTTGATGGCCCAGCATTGAAATCTGCAGCAATTTGCAGAAGGATTGCACTTCTGTCACGTTGAAATATTCTCTTTAGTCATCGTTGTTCCCATTCTTGCAGCGTCTGTTTCCGTCGGCAGCGATGTCGGAGATTTGATGTTTTACTGGATTCCTGATGTTCACGGTACACTCGTGAAATGGTCGTACGGGAAAATGTCCGAAGTGTGATCACCATTGGCGATTTTTTGTTCTGGAGTGGCAAGGGGCGAGAAAGAGTTTCACTTCATTGTGTACTCGCTTGCAAAGGGACTTGGGCTCTCTGTGGGTCCTTGAGTCCTTTGAGGGTGTTGCTTACGTAGTCGTACGAGTGACTGACAGTAACTATTTAAATGTAAAATACCGAATAACTGAAGATTGCATCATCTTTGATGGACCTGTGGGGGTGCAACAATGGCTCGAGGCACCTTCCATTTGTGATAATGTCGTGGTAGGGCCTTGTCTACATTCGCAAGTTGGCGGAAATTTCCCCAATACTCATCTAATTTGTGAAAAAGACGAGTTGCCTGGTCTTTTATCATCTCAGCGACGTATTGTTCTCCAGTCAGCTCTTGTATTTCTCCCGTTCTGGCCCGCCTTGGGGAGTCTGGGCTTCACTTCAAATGCCTGTTTTGTAATGGCTGCAAACTGTGTATATTACAGTCCCAAGACGTCGAGCCGTATAGCAGAGAGGGCTGTACCGTACCGTTGCTCTATAAAGTTTTAATTTCGTTGACGGATTTAGATTCCTGCTCGCGAAAAACGGCCAATATCATCTTCATAGCATTCAAATTTCTATCTCGTATGTGTGGGGTAAAAGTCATCCCTCTATCCAGAATCACTCCCAGGTATTTCGTCGTAGTAGTCCAGGGTACTGGCTATCCATTGATGGAAAGTCGCGTCCTCAATTTCGGCCGTTTCTTCGTAAACAGTATTGCTGCAGTTTTCGTAGGGTTTAGGGAGATTTTATGCTCTTTGCCGATTGCTCGGTGACGACAAGTTGTCGCTGCGTCATGTTGACAAGTTGCTCGATGTTTCTTCCAGAGGTTAGGCAGGCGTTGTCATCGGCGTAAAAACTGGAGGTGACGTGTTGAATGGCAGGAATGTCGTTACTATTCAAGTTAAACAGGCATGGCAATATTTCCGCCCCCTGTCGGATGCCAGCTGCGACAGTTTTCAGTGATGACTTCTTCCCATCTATTTGTACAAACAGAAGCCTGTCCTACAGAAAGCTATCAATCAGCTTGATTTAACAGTCGGGGAGACGGGTTAGATCGAGTAGTTTGACTATAATCTTGTCACGCCACACCGGATCATATGCCTTTTCGATATCTAGGAAAACTTCAACTGCGGAGTTCCGTCTATTGAGGTGGAGTTGTATGGATTCTGTGAACCGAAGCAGCTGAAGCTCCCCCGATATCCGTGCTGGAAGCCAAACTGTTCGTGGCGGATGACGTTATTTTCATCCAGATAGTCTCTGAGACGCTGTAGCAGCACCCGTTCCAATATTTGGCTGAGTGTGGGCAACAGACTAATCGGGCGGTAGCTGTGTGGCAACTCTGAGTTTTTTTCCTCCTTTGCAAATAGGGATCGTCGTCACCGACTTTCAGACTGCAGTGAAGTAGCCGTTGAGTAAGCAGCTGCCGATAATTCGAGTTAAGAGAATGAGGCCTTATCTCGGAAGATGCTTAAGATCAGCGTTGGTCACAGAGTCCTTGCCAGGCGCCGAGTTGATGCTGATGAGTTTTCTATCTTCATGGGGAGTGCTAAGAACAGGCCTCTATTGTGTGGGGAGTTGGCGGAAGTCGGCGATTCGCTGCGTTCTCTGAATCCTGTGGGGAGGGAGCTGTCATGTGATGTTCATGTACGTCGGCTTACAATTCAGCTTGGCCAAGAGATTCGTATATAAGGCCATCGGGGCCGCGTATTGCTCTCTTTGGTGGTCTCTGTTGGCGTAGTGCTCTGACAAATTTCCACTCTTCCCTAGTCTGGAGGAACGTTTCGTCCATCTTTGTTTCGCAGAAGTCTTTCCGCCATTCTTCAGCCCGGCGGCATAGCTCCCGGGACAAACGATGTATCAGCAGTCTATCATCTGGGTGCCTGTATCGTTGCCATCGTTTTATGTGAGTATTCCGGCGATGCTCGATGTCAGTAAGATGAGGAGGGAATGTTTCAAATTGATGCTCATGACGAAAGATGTCAGTCGCTGCACGTCTTGTTACCCGTTGGATTTTAGCTGTCAAGTTGCCGCAGCGATGCCAATTTCCGGAACTGGAGAGACTGCTTGGGCCGGTCAGACATTATTGTTCAGGTATGTCGCAAAGAGATCCCAGTTAAAAGCTCTGGAGCTTGGTGGAGGTATTTGGAGGCCGGTACTCTCGAGAAGTTCGAAAACTGGTACATGATCAGATGACAGATCCTAAATGAAACTTCCTGGCAGATTAAAACTGTGTTCCGAACCGAAACTCGAACTCGGGACCATTTCCTTTCGCGGGCAAATGCTCTACCATCTGAACTACCCAAGCACGACTCATGACCCGTCCTCACAGCTTCAATTCTGTCAGTACCTTCGAAATGGTCCCGAGTTCGAGTCTCGGTCCGGCACACTGTTTTAATCTGCCAGGAAGTTGCACATCAGCGCACACTCCGCTGCAGAGTGAAAATCTCATTCTAGATTCTGAATGGTCTTGAGCTGTAGATTTGCAGCGATATTTTTAACAATCACTATATCGAGAACGTCAGTCTCCTAGACTGCGTGTTGGCTCCCGTGGCCCAAAGATGGTGACGTGAAGATCGTTCTCTAGATAGTAGAGTAGATGACAAATACGCCAGACACTTTTGGTCTTATATAGGCCGTATTCTGCCTGTTTACACATTTCTGTATTTGAATACGCATGCCTACATTAGTTTCTTTGGCGCTTCAGTGTAGATTGCAACACTTTATTAGAAGGGACCCACAAAACCAGAATAATTCCTTCCTCCACATGTTGTTGTTGTTGTTGTGGTCTTCAGTCCTGAGACTGGTTTGATGCAGCTCTCCATGCCACTCTATCCTGTGCAAGCTTTTTCATCTCCCAGTACCTACTGCAACCAACATCCTTCTGAATCTGTTTAATGTATTCATCTCTTGGTCTCCCTCTACGATTTTTACCCTCCACGCTGCCCTCCAATACTAAATTGGTGAACCCTCCACATAAGCTACAAATACTACAAACTGTGTAACGTCCCCTAAGAAAAACTATGAATGACTGTGCTAGTCAACTTCTACGTTATTTGATACAAAGACAGCTGAGTAAAACTCAACGTACTCAGACAGTTTAATCTTTACTTATTCTGATCATCGCTAAATTGACACACAATATTTTTAGCGCAACGCAATCTGACTTTCAGTAATCCCTACAAAAGAATGGCCCTGACTAACAATAACCTATACATTTCATGAATCACTTACCTCACAAAAATCTTCGTTACTCGAACTACTGCAATACTGCGAGCGCCAATGCTGCCAGCTAGATAAAAGATTCTAAGTACTGAAGGCACTAACTATTGATAGGCATAGTTAGCAAATGAAAGATTTTGATAGAAAAAAAACAATGTATGTACCTTAATAGCGTTCAAAAGTCATAATATATATTTAATTTTGTGACACCCAATTAAACAATTTCCTTTTTCTGGCGGACACACGTCCAGGTCGTCCGCTCATAGCAACCTCTCAAAACTCTCGCATTTCTCTCTCCACACATCCACCACTGCTGGCGGCTCACCTCCAACTGCACAACGCTACGCGCTGTTCACATCCAACTGCCCAACACTACAATAGTGAAGAGTAATAGAAGGCAGATTTCAGACTACCTAACAGATCAAAACGAAAATTTCTGTTCCGACACTGACAATGTTGAGTGTTTATGGAAAAAGTTCAGGGCAATCGTAAAATGCGTTTTACACAGTTACGTGCCGAGTAAAACTGTGAGGGACGGGAAAAACCCACCGTGGTTCAACAACAAAGTTAGGAAACTACTGCGAAAGCAAAGAGAGCTTCACTCCAAGTGTAAACGCAACCAAAACCTCTCAGACAAACAGAAGCTAAACGATGTCAAAGTTAACGTAAGGAGGGCTATGCTTGAAGCGTTCAATGAATTCGAAAGTAAAATTCTATGTACCGACCTGACAGAAAATCCTAGGAATTTCTGGTCTTACGTTAAATCAGTAAGTGGCTCGAAACAGCATATCCAGACACTCCGGGATGATGATGGCATTGAAACAGAGGATGACACGCGTAAAGCTGAAATACTACACACCTTTTTCCGAAGCTGTTTCACAGAGGAACACCGCACTGCAGTTCCTTCCCTAAATCCTCGCACGAACAAAAAAACGGCTGACATCGAAATAAGTGTCCAAGGAATAGAAAAGCAACTGGAATCACTCAACAGAGGAAAGTCCACTGGACCTGACGGGATACCAATTCGATTCTACACAGACTACGCGAAAGAACTTACCCCCCTTCTAACAGCCGTGTACCGCAAGTCTTTAGAGGAACGGAAGGTTCCAAATGATTGCAAAAGAGCACAGGTAGTCCCAGTCTTCAAGAAGGGTCGTCGAGCAGATGCGCAAAACTATAGACCTATATCTCTGACGTCGATCTGTTGTAGAATTTTAGAACATGTTTTTTGCTCGCGTGTCATGTCGTTTTTGGAAACCCAGAATCTACTGTGTTGGAATCAACATGGATTCCGGAAACAGCGATCGTGTGAGACCCAACTCGCTTTATTTGTTCATGAGACCCAGAAAATATTAGATACAGGCTCCCAGGAAGATGCTATTTTTCTTGACTTCCGGAAGGCGTTCTATACAGTTCCGCACTGTTGCCTGAGTAACAAAGTAAGAGCCTACGGAATATCAGACCAGCTGTGTGGCTGGATTGAAGAGTTTTTAGCAAACAGAACACAGCATGTCTACAGACGTTAAAGTGACCTCTGGCGTGCCACAGGGAAGTGTTATGGGACCATTGCTTTTCACAATATATGTAAATGACTTAGTAGATAGTGTCGGAAGTTCCATGCGGCTTTTCGCGGATGATGCTGTAGTATACAGAGAAGTTGCAGCATTAGAAAATTGTAGCGAAATGCAAGAAGATCTGCAGCGGATAGGCACTTGGTGCAGGGAGTGGCAACTGACCCTTAACGTAGACAAATGTAATGTATTGCGAATACATAGAATGAAGGATCCTTTATTGTATGATCATATGATAGCGGAACAAACACTGGTAGCAGTTACTTCTGTAAAATATCTGGGAGTATGCGTGCGGAACGATTTGAAGTGGAATGATCATATAAAATTAATTGTTGGTAAGGCGGGTACCAGGTTGAGATTCATTGGGAGAGTGCTTAGAAAATGTAGTCCATCAACAAAGGAGGTGGCTTACAAAACACTCGTTCGACCTATACTTGAGTATTGCTCATCAGTGTGGATCCGCACCAGATCGGGTTGACGGAGGAGATAGAGAAGATCCAAAGAAGAGCGGCGCGTTTCGTCACAGGGTTATTTAGTAAGCGTGATAGCGTTACGGAGATGTTTAGCAAACGCAAGTGGCAGACTCTGCAAGAGAGGCGCTCTGCATCGCGGTGTAGCTTGCTCGCCAGGTTTCGAGAGGGTGCGTTTCTGGATGAGGTCGTTCAAATGGCTCTAAGCACTATGTGACTATACCAACACAGTTTTAATCTGCCAGGAAGTTTCATATCAGCGCACACCCCGCTGCAGAGTGAAAATCTCATTCTGGAAACATCCCCCAGGCTGTGGCTAAGCCATGTCTCCGCAATATCCTTTCTTTCAGGAGTGCTAGTTCTGCAAGGTTGGCAGGAGAGCTTCTGTAAAGTTTGGAAGGTAGGAGACGAGGTACTGGCAGAAGTAAAGCTGTGAGTAGCGGGCGTGAGTCGTGCTTGGGTAGCTCAGTTGGTAGAGCACTTTCCCGCGAAAGGCAAAGGTCCCGAGTTCGAGTCTCGGTCGGGCACACAGTTTTAATCTGCCAGGAAGTTTCATATCAGCGCACACTCCGCTGCAGAGTGAAAATCTCATTCTGGTAACCTAAGGACATCACAAACATCCATGCCCGAGGCAGGATTCGAACCTGCGACCGTAGCGGTCTTGCGGTTCCAGACTGCAGCGCCTTTAACCGCACGGCCACTTCGGCCGGCTCTGGATGAGGTATCGAATATATTGTTTCCCCCTACTTATACCTCCCGAGGAGATCACGAATGTAAAATTAGAGAGATTAGAGCGCGCACGGAGGCTTTCAGACAGTCGTTCTTCCCGCGAACCATACGCGACTGGAACAGGAAAGGGAGGTAATGACTGTGGCACGTAAAGTGCCCTCCACCACACACCGTTGGGTGGCTTGCGGAGTATAAATGTAGATGTAGATGTAGATGAATATTCCAACAATGCCAAACAGCCACAGACTGCACACAGCACAGTCGGTGATTTTTATTTAGGGCGCTACGTGGCGTTACCGACTTAATAACCTAAACAGCCTACTTACAATTGTAGTGTGTTGGGAAAACCGCCTTGGGGAGTGGAACAATATCCCCCAATGTCTCCTCAACAGTTTGGTTGCCAACATGAATAACAGGTGTAAAATGTGCATTAGTGCCCGAGAGGGGCATATTCGTTACTGACAGTCCGATATCCCATTGTGTTGGGAGTCTGACGTGTGTCAAACATTAACGTTCCTGACACAGATTTCACCATATGTGTGTCGTGAAATCTGTATCATCTTTAGTTATAAGTATACAACTCCATCTCTATTACTGATGTAGAGTGTTTCACGTCGTCAGTCATTGCCTGCGATTATTGCCGTCCAATAGTGTCTCTGTTCCTTATCAACTGTCAAACACTATACAGGGTGTTACAAAAAGGTACGGCCAAACTTTCAGGAAACATTCCTCACACACAAATAAAGAAAAGATGTTACGTGGACATGTGTCGGGAAACGCTTAGTTTCCATGTTAGAGCTCATTTTAGTTTCTTCCACCTATGCTCAATGGAGCACGTTATCATGATTTCATACGGGAAACTCTACCTGTGCTGCTAGAACATGTGCCTCTACAAGTACGACACAACATGTGGTTCATGCACGATGGAGCTCCTGCACATTTCAGTCCAAGTGTTCGTACGCTTCTCAACAACAGATTCGGTGAGGGATGGATTGGTAGAGGCGGACCAATTGCATGGCCTCCACGCTCTCCTGACCTCAACCTTCTTGACTTTCATTTATGGGGGCATTTGAAAGCTCTTGTCTACGCAACCCTGGTACCAAATGTAGAGACTCTTCGTGCTCGTATTGTGGACGGCTGTGATACAATACGCCATTCTCCAGGGCTGCATCAGCGCATCAGGGATTCCATGCGACGGAGGGTGGATGCACGTATCCTCGCTAACGCAGGACATTTTGAACGTTTCCTGTAACAAACTGTTTGAAGTCACGCTGGTACGTTCTGTTGCTGTGTGTTTCAAAAATGGTTCAAATGGCTCTGAGCACTATGGGACTTAACAGCTGTGGTCATCAGTCCCCTAGAACTTTGAACTACTTAAACCTAACTAACCTAAGGACATCACACACATCCATGCCCGAGGCAGGATTCGAACTTGCGACCGTAGCAGTCGCGCGGTTCCGGACTGCGAGCCTAGAACCGCGAGACCACCGCGGCCGGCGCTGTGTGTTTCCATTCCATGATTAATGTGATTTGAAGAGAAGTAATAAAATGAGCTCTAACATGGAAAGTAAGCGTTTCCGGACACATGTCCACATAACGTATTTTCTTTCTTTATGTGTGAGGAATGTTTCCTGAAAGTTTTGCCGTACCTTTTTATAACACCCTGTGTGCTACAGGAAACTGACAAAGGTTGTAATGCCATTCCCAAAATATTAGGTTGGTACATAACTTCGTAGCCTTTTTACAGGTGTATAGTCGGCCGCTGTGGCCGAGCGGTTCTAGGCCCTTCAGTCAGGAACCGCGCTGCTGCTACGGTCACAGGTTCGAATCCTGCCTCGGGCATGGATGTGTGTGATGTCCTTAGATTAGTTAGGTTTAAGTAGTTCTAAGTCTAGGGGACTGATGACCTCAGATGTTAAGTCCCATAGTGCTTAGAGCCATTTTGAACACGTGTATAACAAAGAAGACAGATACACATGACACTGACTTTAGTCATCAACAATACATTCTCCTTCATTATTAACAACAGTATGCCAACGCTGGGATAACTTTTAGATTCCGCGGATGTAGAAATCACGTGGTTTTGAGACGAAGAACGCGTCAAGCCATGTTCAGAGTTCATTTTCATTCTAAAAGGAAGTTCTTTGATGAATGTTCGATAGAGAACGAGAAAGTTGAAAATCTGAGGGCGCCAAATCAGGTGTATAGTGTAGTTCCTAATCCAATTCTTGTATAGTGTTTTTTGCCAATCTAGCAGAATGCGGACTGGCGTTATCCTGGAATAGCATCACTTCACACAGTCTTCTTGGCTGCTGTTCCTGGGCTGCGTCTGCAAGACGTCTCAGTTCTTGTACTAAATGTCGGCAGTGATGGTTACAGCTCGAGGAAGCATTCCTTAGAACACCACACCATCGCTGTTCCACCAGATGCATAACATTATCTTTTGTGGCGGAGCGCAGGTCTTTGTACGGAGCGTTGCTGCTTTGGTTGAGCTCAACCATTCCTTGCTTCTCCTTATGTTACCATAAAAACATCACTTCTCATTACCATAAAACCATCGTTGCTCATCATCAGTAACGATACAGTATGGGAATGTCTGGCGTTGTTCAGTAGTCTGTTGATGACGTATGGCTCCCGCTGACGTTTGTGACTTTGGCTTAGAGCCTGCGGTAGCCACACACCCGATTTCTGAACCTTCCCCACTGCATGCAAATGTCGCATGTTGGTGGAATGGTTAGAGTTCGTCACATCAGCCAGTTCTCGAGTGCACTGACATGGATCATAATTGATTAATACGTTTAAACGATCTTCATCAAATCCCGCAGGTCTTTCTGAACGTAGGGAGTCATTAATGTCAAAACATTCCTTCTTAAAACGAGAAAACAATTTTTTGCTGTTCTGAGTCCAATAGCATTATCCTCACAACCAACGCAAACGTTTCTGGGTGCCTCCTTTGCTGTCACCTCGCTATTGAACTCAAACAGAAGATGTCTCCATTTGGCTCTCCATTTTCTAGCGTCCAAAGCTCCACCGAATATGTCCAAATCACAAAATGACAATACGTAAACTCATAGAGCTGAAGTGAACTAGAAATAAAGAATGACAAATGGTAAATAAACCCAAAGCAACCGGAATAACAACATGAGAAACAAAAACGCTACGAGCTTGTGCACCAACCTAATACATTACCTGCCACGTTTTACATTTTTTAAGATAGACGTCGTGATGGTACCCAAAAGTTAAGACAATCTTCCTGAAAAGTCGGTGTGTAATGACGTGTTCAGAGAAATATGTGAGTCATTACAGGAATGACTTCAGATGCCAGGTGTCTACAACCGCATTTCGCTTTAGACTGGCAAGCAGGTGCTCCGGTACATTTTGTTGTCAGTTTATATTTGATGTGTACCTGCTTAGCTGATTATTAGTTGGCATCGTCAGTAGTGCCTTGTCGGAGCTAACGATGCCAGCTATGTTAGAGAAGCATTTGCACTGTTTACGAACCCCGTTAATATAGTTAATATAGTAAAACGTTGACCGATTTATACTACATTTCATGGCATTGTTTTGCACGAGAATGGGATGTTTCAGGAGTGAGGTGTAAGTACACTCCTGGAAATGGCAAAAAGAACACATTGACACCGGTGTGTCAGACCCACCATACTTGCTCCTGACACTGCGAGAGGGCTGTACAAGCAATGATCACACGCACGGCACAGCGGACACACCAGGAACCGCGGTGTTGGCCGTCGAATGGCGCTAGCTGCGCAGCATTTGTGCACCGCCGCCGTAAGTGTCAGCCAGTTTGCCGTGGCATACGGAGCTCCATCGCAGTCTTTAACACTGGTAGCATGCCGCGACAGCGTGGACGTGAACCGTATGTGCAGTTGACGGACTTTGAGCGAGGGCATATAGTGGGCATGTGGGAGGCCGGGTGGACGTACCGCCGAATTGCTCAACACGTGGGGCGTGAGGTCTCCACAGTACATCGATGTTGTCGCCAGTGGTCGGCGGAAGGTGCACGTGCCCGTCGACCTGGGACCGGACCGCAGCGACGCACGGATGCACGCCAAGACCGTAGGATCCTACACAGTGCCGTAGGGGACCGCACCGCCACTTCCCAGCAAATTAGGGACACTGTTGCTCCTCGGGTATCGGCGAGGACCATTTGCAACCGTCTCCATGAAGCTGGGCTACGGTCCCGCACACCGTTAGGCCGTCTTCCGCTCACGCCCCAACATCGTGTAGCCCGCCTCCAGTGGTGTCGCGACAGGCGTGAATGGAGGGACGAATGGAGACGTGTCGTCTTCAGCGATGAGAGTCGCTTCTGCCTTGGTGCCAATGATGGTCGTATGCGTGTTTGGCGCCGTGCAGGTGAGCGCCACAATCAGGACTGCATACGACCGAGGCACACAGGGCCAACACCCGGCATCATGGTGTGGGGAGCAATCTCCTACACTGGCCGTACACCACTGGTGATCGTCGAGGGGACACTGAATAGTGCACGGTACATCCAAACAGTCATCGAACCCATCGTTCTACCATTCCTAGACCGGCAAGGGAACTTGCTGTTCCAACAGGACAATGCACGTCCGCATGTATCCCGTGCCACCCAACGTGCTCTAGAAGGTGTAAGTCAACTACCCTGGCCAGCAAGATCTCCGGATCTGTCCCCCATTGAGCATGTTTGGGACTGGATGAAGCGTCGTCTCACGCGGTCTGCACGTCCAGCACGAACGCTGGTCCAACTGAGGCGCCAGGTGGAAATGGCATGGCAAGCCGTTCCACAGGACTACATCCAGCATCTCTACGATCGTCCCCATGGGAGAATAGCAGCCTGCATTGCTGCGAAAGGTGGATATACACTGTACTAGTGCCGACATTGTGCATGCTCTGTTGCCTGTGTCTATGTGCCTGTGGTTCTGTCAGTGTGATCATGTGATGTATCTGACCCCAGGAATGTGTCAATAAAGTTTCGCCTTCCTGGGACAATGAATTCACGGTGTTCTTATTTCAATTTCCAGGAGTGTAAAATAACGCGGAACCAGTTGTCTGATCAATGTATCAATGTCCGATGCACACTGCGGTTTGGACTGATACCGCAGAAGTGCCACCGTCCTTTCTTTTAGTTGATTTTGTTCTTCTTCAGAAATCTGGAACATCCGGTATAACAGGGTCATGTTTAAATGGTGCAAATGGCTCTGAGCACTATGGGACTTAACATCTGAGGTCATCAGTCCCCCAGAACTTACAACTACTTACACCTAACTAACCTAAAGACATCATAGACATCCATCTCCAAGGCAGGATTCGAACCTGCGACGGTAACGGCCGCTCGGTTCCACACTGAAACGTCTAGAACCGCTCGGCCACAACGGCAAGCAACAGGGTCACGTGGTGCGCCATACGAGGATCTTGACCGTAACACTAAAACAGCCGCAGTTTGACATCCAGTTAAGCAGTGGACACTGGTTCTTTGCCATTAGGCCTTATCTATGGCTGTACCACCCGAATTACTACTGTTATAGCTTCTGTTCTCCATACTATGTGGTGGGAGTAGAGGAACACGCGCCCAGGGCAAAACTGGCGAAATGAGATGAACACAATTTTACAATGAATTAAAATGTACACATTTTAATAATTATCTCTTAGTTTAGTGCTGGATGCAAACGAAGGAGGTCAGCAGTAAAGGCAACAGACTGGTTCAACTCGTGGAAGTGTGTTGCACAGATGCTGGAAATCTGACGGAGCGACGACCCAGTCATAGACTGCCAATTTTTAGTGAGAAATCTATAAATTTTGTATGGTCGCCTGCACGCCGTTCGCACAGGGGTGATCTACTGGTCATTCTGCCCACGCTCATTTAAACAGCAATGAATCTTGATACGCAGGATGAACTCAAACACCGTTGATAATATTAATGGGGTGGTTCCGGGATAATTCCTAAGCATTTTGGTACGAGGGACCCGTAATCTCCGGTAGCCCGTTACAGAGAAGTAATTTAATTGTCATTCATTCAGTTTGTTACCCCTGTTACTATGTTTCTGCAACAATACTTTAATAACAGTACAGAAACCTCCACCTGACATCAACAGTTATTTAGAGATCTCATTGATACCAGTCAGCTACAAGATATTATCTAAGGCGTTACTGAACAGAGCCGAACCTCAACTGGACCCAAAACTTGGAGATTATCATGGTGGTTTTAGAAAAGGACGTTCTTGTGCTGAACAGGTCAGTATTAAGTCAAATTAAACTAGCGAATGAACAGTACGTACTTACTTTCGTTGACTTCTAGAAAGCATACGATTCAGTCGACCGACATACTCTTATAAGAACTTTGCAGGAAATGGGCCTCGACCAGAGAACCCACAGCCTTATCCAAAAGACCCTGAGTAACACTAGATCACGAGTAAAGTTCAGGGGAACACTTTCAGAAAGCTTTGAGATAAAGACAGGAGTTAGAGAGGGAGATGTACTTTCACGTCTTATCTTCAACTGTGCTCTGGACAAGGTGATCAAAGAGTGGCGAAAAGAAATGGAAGTACAAAATATACCGAGCGGTATTTACCTGGGACTAGTAGTAGATTGTTTAGCTTTCGCAGCTGATCTGGCACTTGCAGCAAGCTCAGTGGAAGTAGTAGTAAAGCAGCTCAGCATGCTCAAACTCCAGGCTGCCAAGGTTTTACTTCAGTTGTCACTAGAAACGACAAAATACCTCACCAGCATCAGTGATACTCCCAGTGAACTACAGCTGGAACGAGGTCAAATTGAGAAAGTTGACAGCTTCAAGTATCTAGAAGAATGATTGGAACGTAATCTATCAGAAGGGACAGCACTAACAACTCGGATTAATGAGTTACAATTAGCATATCGATTAACCAAGAACATCTACAATAATAAATGCCTATCTCGCAATTCCAAACTAAAACACTACCAGTTATCCTCCCTGAAGCCCTATATGCCTCAGAATGCTTGAATCTGAACAGAAAAGGATTGACAGATAAACTAGAGATTCAGGAGACGAAGATGCTGAGAAAAATTTTGGGACCAATCAAAACAGATGGTGAGTACAGAAGACAATCAAATCAGGAGCTTTACAATCATAGTGAGAAAGTCACAGATGTAGACAGGAAGAGACGTCTCGCTTCCTACGGGCACATCACAAGGATGGACCAAACAAGGCTGACTAACTGACACCGTGGCTGATAGACGTCAAGAAGGACATCCAGGAAGTAACGTAACTGAAAGTGACATTAGAAACGGAGCAGTTTTCAGAAGGATACTAAAAGAAAAGAGGTTTCAGGACAGATCACCCCGTAAAAAGACCGGTACCCTTTGGACAAAGGAGAGGAAGGAGAAACACATGCAGAGAATGCAGGATTACTGGGCAAGCATCAAGTCTCTCTCCAGGCTGAGAAGTTGAATATCGTGGTCCTTAGCTGGCCCATTCGAAAGAAGAAGAAGAAGAAGAAGAAGAAGGAGAAGAAAGAAACATCTACAATCCGAACACCAAAACTTACGACACTAAACAACCCTCAAATGCAAACCTTCTGCTATCCAAACACCAAAACCTACGACGCAAAACAAGTTCAACATGCGAAAGCTCTGTGACGTGGTTTCCGACGCTGCGAGAATAGCTCTTGCACTGCGTTCAGTGACCCCGGACACGAGGTGGATATCTACCAATTCTTCATCCGTAAACGTACCCATATACTGCTCCGTGTCACTGTTAACATACGAATAACTCTGCTGGATAACAAGTTTCGCCCAGAACCGAGCTGTGCTGAGTGCAAGTTTGAGGACGAAAAGCAGTGTAGCCACTACTGTCGCCATAGCAAGACCTACAGTGCATACGGCCGACTGCATTGCAGATACTTTCAGTGCAATATGGGCGCAAAAACAAGTGGGAGTAAGAAATTAACGAAAGACAGTTACTTTGTAGCGATCCACTGGAGACCACATACTTAAATATTTGAAAAATGTCGCTAACCAATCTCCGAGATTTTATCGGTGGAGGTCGGTTCACCCTGTATAACAGAAGCAATGGTACTGTCTCGACACTCCTCGAAGGGCCACGGATGTAAATGGATATTTCTGAGTTCGCCCCTCCCAGACGGACATCTTTGTGTGGCTGAGAGCACCGGATGAAGAGCTACAGCGCGGGGGGTGTGGGCGGGAAGATACACGTGTAAGACACGGGTCGATAGCGGAACACACGGCGCGCGCCGTGCGGCTGCTGCTCCGCCCGAAAGCCGAGCCACGTTGGCGGAGAAGCAGCCGTTCTAAACGAGATCCTGCTGAACTGTTCAGCTGTCGACGAAGCTGTACATCAGAACCAACTTTCGCGAAAACGTTCGCTTTTGCAAAAATCCCCACACAACAGTCCTAGGGCTATAAGATAGCAAGTACAGAATGAGATTTTCACTCTGCAGCGGAGTGTGCGCTGTTATGAAACTTCCTGGCAGATTAAAACTGTGTGCCGGACCGAGACTCGAACTAGGGACTTTTGCTTTTCGCGAGAGAGCTTCTGCAAAGTTTGGAACGTAGGAGACGAAGTACTGGCGGAAGTAAAGCTATGAGGACGGGGCGTGAGTCGTGCTTGGGTAGCTCAGTTGGTTGCCAGCTCAGCGTGTTCGGTCAGAGAGCTGGTTGGCCTCTGTAATAAGAAACTGAGTGGAAGGATCAACAAACGAACTTTAACGGATGTCATATGACGTCCGAAACGACCAACCTAACGATAAAAAAAAGTTGGTAGAGCACTTGCCCGCGAAAGGATAAGGTCCCGACTTCGAGTCTCTTTCCGGCACAGAGTTTTAATCTATCAGGAAGTTTCATAGTAAGTACAGTCTGAATACAGCACTGTGTATCAAAAAAGTGGTGCTAAGGTGATAACGAATTGACAGTAATGTGCAGTAAGACGGCTATGTTTATTTAGTGCTATAATTCGAAGAGATCAATTTTCATGCTGTACTTACACTGAGATGAAAGGTCGTGGGATATAGATATGCATATATACAGATGGCGATACTGTCTCGTACAGAAGGTATAACATGGGAAGTGCATTGGCGGAGCTGCCATTTCTACTCAGGTGATCCACATGAACAGGTGTCCATTGTGACTATGGCCGTACGGCGGGTACTGACGCGGAGTGGCTGTTGGAGCTAGACGCATAGGACATTCTGTTTCGGAAATCTTTACGGAATTCAAGATTCAGAGATTACCAGAGTCACGAATGTGCCGAAAATGTCATTACCTCTCACCACGGACAACACAGTGGCCGACGGCCTTGACTTAACGACCGAGAGGAGGGGTGTTTGCGTGGTGTTGTCAGTGCTGACAGACAAGCAACACTTCGTGAAATAACCGCAGAAACCAATGTGGACCGTACGACGAACTTATCCTTTAAGACAGTGCGGCGAAATGTGGCGTTAGTGGGCTATGGAGCGATGCGAGTTCCTTTGCTAACAGCACGACATCGCCTTCAGCGCTTCTCCTGGGCCCGTGACCGCGTCGATTGGACCCTGGATGACTGGTTAGATGAGCCCCGATTTCAGTTGGTAAGACCTGATAGTAGGGTTCGAGTGTGGCGAAGACCCCACGGAGCTATGGACCCAAGTTGTCAAGCAGGCACTCTGCAAGTTCGTGGTAGTTCCATAAAGGTGCGGGCTGTGTTTACATAGAATGTACTGGGTCCGCTCCTGCAACTGAACCTATCATTGACTTGAAACGTTTCTGTTCCGCTAGCTGAATACCACTTGCGACCATGATCTCAAACAACGATTTCATGTCACTAGGCAACAGTTTTTCACGACTCGTTTGAAGAACATTCTGAACAATTCGAGCGAATGATCGGGCCACCTAGATCGCCCGACATGAATGCCATTGAACATTTATGTGACGTGATGGAGAGGTCAATTTGTGCACAAAATCCTGCACTAACAAGACTTTCGCAATTATGAATGGCTGTCGAGGCAGTATGGTTTAATATTTCTGGAGGGGACTTCCACGATGGACTGTGCGGCTGGTCCCGGCGGAGGTTCGAGTCCTCCCTCCGGCATGGGTGTGTGTGTTTGTCCTTAGGATAATTTAGGTTAAGTAGTGTGTAAGCTTAGGGACTGATGACCTTATCAGTTAAGTCCCAGAAGTAGCAGTTACTTCTGTAAAATATCTGGGAGTATGCGTTCGGAACGATTTAAAGTGGAATGATCATATAAAATTAATTGTTGGTAAGGCGGGTACCAGGTTGAGATTCATTGGGACAGTCCTTAGAAAATGTAGTCCATCAACAAAGGAGGTGGCTTACAAAACACTCGTTCGACCTATACTTGAGTATTGTTCATCAGTGTGGGGTCCGTACCAGATCGGGTTGACGGAGGAGATAGAGAGGATCCAAAGAAGAGTGGCGCGTTTCGTCACAGGGTTATTTGGTAACCGTGACAGCGTTACGGAGATGTTTAACTAACTCAAGTGGCAGACTCTGCAAGAGAGGCGCTCTGCATCGCGGTGTAGCTTGCTCGCCAGGTTTCGAGAGGGTGCGTTTCTGGATGAGGTATCGAATATATTGCTTCCCCCTACTTATACCTCCCGAGGAGATCACGAAAGTAAAATTAGAGAGATCAGAGTGCGCACGGAGGCTTTCAGACAGTCGTTCTTCCCGCGAACCATACGCGACTGGAACAGGAAAGGGAGGTAATGACAGTGGCACGTAAAGTGCCCTCCGCCACACACCGTTGGGTGGCTTGCGGAGTATAAATGTAGATGTAGATGTAGAGATTTCACACACATTTGAACATTTTTTTGTTGAGTCCACGCCATGTCCAGTTGCCGGGCTAAAGGAGCGCCAACACGGTAATACGAGGTCTCCCATGACCTTTGTCACTTCTGAAGCCCCGAAAGGCTGTAAGTGAATGACGCTCTTGTTTCACACGAGATGCAAAGCTGGAAAATTGTAGCGAAATGGAGAAGTTCGATTCTTGGTGCGGGCGTTGGCAGTTGACCCTCCTACACAAATGAAACGTACTGCCCATAAACAGGTGGGATTACTCGCCAGTGTTTGATCACGTGATTGACGAAAGTCACTAGAAGTAGTTACATTCATTAAATGCTGGCAGTAAAAATACAGAACGATTTAAAACTGAACAGCCACATAAAACTAACTGCAGGGAAAGCAGGTGGTGCGGACGAGCCCCTGCAGAGCCAGAGGACGTTGCTGGCGACAGCTCGGTTGCAACGCGATGACATTTAAGGAAGCTGTCGGCTGACCGTAGCCAGCTACGTGACTAGTGCCTTAGTAGCTGTTGCTAATTACCACCAGAGCACGTCACAGCAACGTCTTCGTGAGTAGGTATGTCTGCAGTTGTTCCGTCACGCGCTGTACATTGTCTTGCGGCGTTCCCAAGTTGTGTCGCAATTAAAGCCGTGTTTTGCGAGGAGCAGGAATTTTCCGCCGCGCAACCAGAACAAGCCGTTTTGCGTCGACAGGGACGCACAACTTAAATACACTGCTGTGTAAAACTTATAAGGACAAAAGTAATTTTCCCCTGATGCGTCACCGGCGTCTGTGGCCGAGCGGTTCTAGGGGCTTCAGTCTCGAACTGCGCTGCTGCAACGGTCGTAGGTTCGAATCCTGCCTCGGGCATGGATGTGTGTGATGTCCTTAGGTTAGTTACGTTTAAGTAGTTCTAAGTCTAGGGGACTGATGACCTCAGATGTTAAGTCCCATAGTGCTCAGAGCCATTTGAACCATTTTTGGAGGGATGAGGCGTCCTAGGCCAACTCCTTAACAACCTTCTGGCCAGCATGGCAGTACACTGCATTGTTGTGCGTGGTGATCATCCTATAAAGAACCAAGTATCTGCTTTTGTTGTGTCCATGGGAACGTTATCAACCGCAGCGAGGTTCGAGTCCTCCCTCGGGCATGTGTGTGTGTTGTTCTTAGCGTAAGTTAGTTTAAGTAGTGTGTAAGTCTAGGGAACGATTACCTCAGCGGTTTGGTCCCTTAGAAATTCACACACACAAACACACACACACACACACTCACGCAGTGACTTTCGTGTAATTATTGTCTTTGAATAAAACAATCATTTCTGTCCTTCTGATTGCGTACTTCTTTCAGATATCTTCTGTGCTACACGTAGCTATTACTTCTACGCATGGTCCACGTTTCATTATGTTAGTTGGCGGTGATACATCACCGTAAGGTTACTTTCATCCTTAATTGTTTTCACACCAGTGTTCGTTACATATTTGTCTTTTCCCATAAAATGAAACCTCGAGCGCGTTATCTATTCGGTCCACACGTTTTTCTGTGAGGACTCTTCAAACAATGTGTTATCAGTTTAACCAAAGGGCTAATATTCTGTACAGTATTGACGGACTGCGCAGGAGAAAAGAAAGGAAACTCCTAGCTTTGCTAAAAGTTAAACATACTATGGACGACGAAGAAGAGGATTATTTACTCCAGACTTTTGATGAGACTAGTCACCTGGATACCAAAGTAAACTTAAGAATTCACAGTTTTCTCTTCATATTAATTACTTAATCAGATTACGGTTTTCGGCTTTGCCCTTACGAGAAGACCTCAGAAATAACGGGTCTTTCGATTAATGCCGACACTGGTGAGACGCTGAATGAAATCTAAATGCGAATTAGACTACGAATTCTTCAGTTTATTCAGTCGATTCCTTACTACTTGAGACAGCCTTCTACATTTAGTCTGAAAAAATAACAAGTTTCCTAAGAGGTAAAAGTGATTAACCTGTATTCCTGCCTACCAGATGAATTCACGTGCTGCAAGTTTAGATACACAGATAAGTAAGTTACATGCACGAGGGCCTGAATTATCTCATTCTCGCTCCGAAACAGCTTCTTGCACTGATGATTTCGGTCCTAAAACTGATGACCTTTGCTAAGTTTCCACTTCACTAAATATTCAGTATCTTAGTACCTTCAACGGAGAAAATCCGGTTCTAGGCACTTCAGTCTGGAACCGCGCGACCGTTACGGTCGGAGGTTCGAATCTTGCCTCGGGCATGGATATGTGTGATAAGTTAGTTAGGTTTAAGTAGTTCTATGTTCTAGGGGACTGATGACCTCAGATGTTAAGTCCCATAGTGCTCAGAGGCATTTGAACCATTTGAAATTAGCTTAGCATTTCTGTGTAATTGTGTAAACTGACACATAAACACGTTGCCGGCAATGCCTTTTTAACAACACGCTAATGCAATTACTAATTACTTACGCTGTCACTAAACGAGTATTTGCAAAGTGATTGTTCGCATAACAGAACAATAAAAATATGAAAACAGCTGTCTCTCAGAGCTTGTGGATTCAAGCAAGTTTCTTCGAGAGAAAACTGTTGGCGGAAGGCGCAATAATACAACCGACTTACTCTAAACAGCAGACTGTTTGCGTAACTAAACACAGAAACTTTAATGAATATAGTTAACGAGTAGGTAGTAAAATGTGATCCAACCAATGAATCGGTTTTGTAAGTTACTGAAATGGGAGATATCACAGACTAACAAATTTTCTTTGATAGAGCCGCTACCGACAAAGGCTCTGTCACCTCAGGTAAGGTGCCTACTGGGACTCTAGTGACAGATGAAAATCTTGGTATTCTTGGGGCATCTTTCGCGCAAAAGGAGCTCATGTTTTTTTCCTTTTGGTTTTTTGCAGCAACGGATATGGTTCTGCAAATGTAATCGCATTACCCGAGCGGCCTTCATTACGAGGGGCTTCACGGCGGAATTAAGTAATATTTGCTAGTTCCGTCCCACCCACCTTCCGCCAGCTTCCGTTTCATCAGGCGGTGCTTTTTCCTCGAAGAATGCCGAAATGAAAGGTTGAAGAAGACATTTCTGCCGGAGATAAGCATAAAATAGCGGGGAGTGACGCCAGTAAACGCGCTCGGAGGCTCACGGCGGCGTTCCCTTTTATGGTCTTCCCCCTTCATTCTTTCTTCGTCGAATGTTCTTTTTCTTTTCTTCCGCACTTTTTTTTTTATCTTTTGCTCCACTCTCTTGGGAGCGCGGGCGAGCCATCTGTCCCGGCGGCGCATCTGCGGGCTACTTGCCACGGAATTCCCTCCAATAAGGGCGCCCGTGGCGCGTTCAATAATCTATAAAGCGTGGCGGCGCCAGAGAGGGCCGCTCCTCCCCCCCCCCTCCCCCACCACGTGCCGCTCCCACCCCCGCCACCGGCGGCAGAGGGGGGGGGGGGGGTGAGGGGAGGGGAGCGGCGTTGCCATGGCGACGCGCGGCCAGCGGCGCCTCTCGGATCTTGCGCAATCCCTTAAGACCGCCGGCCTCGATCTTTAGCCCGGCGCACAAAATGGCCGCCGGCGCCCACACAGGCCCGGCTGGCTCGCATTGTCCCAGCAGCCGGCCGGCCGGACCTCATTGTCCTCGTACCCCGCGACGCAGCAGGCGAATTCCGGGCGCCCTCCTGTTAACAGAAATTCCTCAAGATTTCGCCTCCCTCTCCCATATGGGTCATTACACAAGTTCTGATCACTCTCAAGTTCGAAATAAACAGCTGTCAATATAAGCTTCCACGTATCGTGAAGTGAATTTTGTTATACACTCCTGGAAATGGAAAAAAGAACACATTGACACCGGTGTGTCAGACCCACCATACTTGCTCCGGACACTGCGAGAGAGCTGTACAAGCAATGATCACACGCACGGCACAGCGGACACACCAGGAACCGCGGTGTTGGCCGTCGAATGGCGCTAGCTGCGCAGCATTTGTGCACCGCCGCCGTCAGTGTCAGCCAGTTTGCCATGGCATACGGAGCTCCATCGCAGTCTTTAACACTGGTAGCATGCCGCGACAGCGTGGACGTGAACCGTATGTGCAGTTGACGGACTTTGAGCGAGGGCGTATAGTGGGCATGCGGGAGGCCGGGTGGACGTACCGCCGAATTGCTCAACACGTGGGGCGTGAGGTCTCCACAGTACATCGATATTGTCGCCAGTGGTCGGCGGAAGGTGCACGTGCCCGTCGACCTGCGACCGGACCGCAGCGACGCACGGATGCACGCCAAGACCGTAGGATCCTACGCAGTGCCGTAGGGGACCGCACCGCCACTTCCCAGCAAATTAGGGACACTGTTGCTCCTGGGGTATCGGCGAGGACCATTCGCAACCGTCTCCATGAAGCTGGGCTACGGTCCCGCACACCGTTAGGCCGTCTCCCGCTCACGCCCCAACATCGTGCAGCCCGCCTCCAGTGGTGTCGCGTCAGGCGTGAATGGAGGGACGAATGGAGACGTGTCGTCTTCAGCGATGAGAATCGCTTCTGCCTTGGTGCCAATGATGGTCGTATGCGTGTTTGGCGCCGTGCAGGTGAGCGCCACAATCAGGACTGCATACGACCGAGGCACACAGGGCCAACACCCGGCATCACGGTGTGGGGAGCGATCTCCTACACTGGCCGTACACCACTGGTGATCGTCGAGGGGACACTGAATAGTGCACGGTACATCCAAACCGTCATCGAACCCATCGTTCTACCATTCCTAGACCGGCAAGGGAACTTGCTGTTCCAACAGGACAATGCACGTCCGCATGTATCCCGTGCCACCCAACGTGCTCTAGAAGGTGTAAGTCAACTACCCTGGCCAGCAAGATCTCCGGATCTGTCCCCCA
Organism: Schistocerca serialis cubense; assembly: GCF_023864345.2. Lineage (NCBI taxonomy): Eukaryota > Metazoa > Arthropoda > Insecta > Orthoptera > Acrididae > Schistocerca > Schistocerca serialis. The sequence goes on from NC_064642.1 coordinate 22,715,250, forward strand.
TTGAGCATGTTTGGGACTGGATGAAGCGTCGTCTCACGTGGTCTGCACGTCCAGCACGAACGCTGGTCCAACTGAGGCGCCACGTGGAAATGGCATGGCAAGCCGTTCCACAGGACTACATCCAGCATCTCTACGATCGTCTCCATGGGAGAATAGCAGCCTGCATTGCTGCGAAAGGTGGATATACACTGTACTAGTGCCGACATTGTGCATGCTCTGTTGCCTGTGTCTATGTGCCTGTGGTTCTGTCAGTGTGATCATGTGATGTATCTGACCCCAGGAATGTGTCAATAAAGTTTCCCCTTCGTGGGACAATGATTTCACGGTGTTCTTATTTCAATTTCCAGGAGTGTATTTCTTCCTGTCTCTCAAAGCGATATATCACTCTGACCAATACAACGGAATAAAAAAATTCTACACATATAACGTGTTTGTAAACAGGCACATATGGTTCAAATGGCTCTGAGCACTATGGGACTTAACATCTGTGGTCATCAGTCCTCTAGAACTTAGAACTACTTAAACCTAACTAACCTAAATATATCACACAACACCCAGTCATCACGAGGTAGAGAAAATCCCTGACCCCGCCGGGAATCGAACCCGGGCGTGGGAAGCGAGAACGCTACCGCACGACCACGAGCTGCGGACATAAACAGGCACATTAAAACTGTATGCCGGACCGAGACTCGAACTCGGGACCTTTGCCTTATGCGGGCAAGTGCTCTACCATCCTTTTTTTTTAAATAATTCCAATGTCAGACTTACAACCTTTGCTGACCTACATTTTGTTGTACTACCGCATAAACAGTGCCTGCAATGTCCAAATGTTGACAAATAGTGGCTAATTAGAAAATTAATTAAGTAAGGAAATGAATAAAACTGAAAATGTCCAAATGAAAGACGTGAACAAATTGCGGATAGTACAAATACAAAAGAAACATGCTCCTGTAGCAATGAAATGAAATTCGTGTCGGGGGAGACAGCTCCTCACGACCCGACGTTCGATAGAGCAAGAGAGCCATCTATCGACTCGTTCTGCAGACGTTGGTGTAAGACTGGGTCGTCTTCTCGGAATTAACTAAGGTCCATAAATGTGATCGATGTCTATCTCGGCTTCTTCGTGTATCTCATCTCTCACCCGTCACACCCCATCTGGCCGGCGGGTCGGTAAATGTATGTCGCAAGTAATTAGCGAAGTCTTGCCCATATTTCATATGCTGTTGCCTCTTCGTGTGTCCATCCAGGAGAAAATGCCAAAAATCCATTTTGTCCTTTCCCGATTCGTTATACCAACTGAGCTACCCAAGCACGACTCACGCCCGGTACTCACAGCTTTACTTCTGCCAGTACCTCGTCTCCTACCTTCCAAACTTTACAGAAGCTCTCCTGCGAACCTTGCAGAACTAGCACTCCTGAAAGAAAGGATATTGCGGAGACATGGCTTAGCCACAGCCTAGGGGATGTTTCCAGAATGAGATTTTCACTCTGCAGCGGAGTGTGCGCTGATATCAAACTTCCTCTGTAAAGTTTGGAAGGTAGGAGACGAGGTACTGGCAGAAGTAAAACTGTGAGTACCGGGCGTGAGTCGTGCTTGGGTTGCTCAGTTAGTAGAGCACTTGCCAGCGAAAGGCATAGGTCCCGAGTTCGAGTCTCGGTCAGGCACACTGTTTTAATCTGCCAGGAAGTTTCATATCAGCACACACTCCGCTGCAGAGTGAAAATCTCATTCTGGTGTCCGTAAATAGTCGTGTGACTTTTGATATTTTTTCATTACTCATGATTTTATCAGACCCTCCTCTCCATCCACGAACAAGGAGATTGGCGAGAGGGGGGGGGGGGGGGATGTTTGCAGCAACTGCCCTTCATCCTAAACCAGTATTATAAAAATACTGTTTAAAGCAAATAAAATACCGATTTCAGTACACAGTAAAACTTTATCGCCATCGATGACATTTACGAAGAGCGTGGAGAAACGTAAGCTGAAGGCGAAGTCAACGCAAGCTACGGGAAGACGAATCCAACAACGGCCATGAAACGAGAGCCAGTCAGCGGTGAGCGTGCCGAAGTTTGCCCAGCAACCGACCGTGTCTCGCTGTTTGGTTTTGTCCCAGTAATCCGTGGAATATGTCCCTGACAAATCAGTGGTATTCCGCTTTTCGTATTGACCAAATACTCTTGGCGTAAACACGCACGGAGAGATAGAAGGAAACTGTCCTGTTCTTAACATTTTCCGAGGAAACTAATGAAAACAATGGGGAACATTGTCGTCTAATCTTTCGCTAAATTGTGTTCATTTCCTCACGAAAGATGTTCAGAAAGTCCGCCGTTAACTGTAATGCATTTTGCAGCTGTTTGTAAACAGCTGCCTGCCGGTGTGGCCGTGCGGTTCTAGGCGCTTCAGTCTGGAACCGCGTGACCGCTACAGTCGCAGGTTCGAATTCTGCTTCGGGCATGGATGTGTGTGATGTCCTTAAGTTAGTTAGGTTTAATTAGTTCTAAGTTCTAGGCTACTAATGACCTCAGAAGTTAAGTCGTATAGTGCTCAGAGCCATTTGAACCTTTTGTAAACAGCTGTTGTGATGGTGATTTGCACAAGCACAAAAACTACGTACACGAGGGCGTGCTGAAAAGTAATGACTTCCAATTTTTTTATGTGAAAACTATTACAGCTCTTTAGAGAAAACGAACTTTATTAACATTTTACATGAAACTTCCTGGCAGATTAAAACTGTGTGCCGGACCGAGACCCGAACTCGGGACCTTTGCCTTTCGCGTGCAAGTGCTCTACCATCTGAGCCACCCAAGCACGACTCACTACCCGTCCTCACAGCTTCAATGCTGCCAGTACCCGAGTTCGGGTCTCGGTCCGGCACACAGTCTTAATCTGCCAGGAAGTTTCATATCAGCGCACACTGCGCTGCAGAGTGAAAAATCTCATTCTGGAAAGATTTTACATATTTATTCTTCGCGGCGGCGAACACATATCTCCGAACGAGAGACCAGTTTGTTGATACGGTCACTGTCGGATGTTTGACTTTGTTAAGAAACACACAACCTCATTTCTGCTTGCACCACTTCATGATTATCAATGTGAAGTCCTCGAAAGTTCAAGTTTCGGAAACGAATTACGATTGGATGGGGCCAAGTTGGGGCTGTATGCAGGTTGATCGGCGACAGTGAATCCAAGGCGTCGGACTGTTGCGGGTGTCGCATTGTCGTGCTGAAGGAGGCGGTGCTCCATGTGTAGATGAACTCTTCGAATTCTCGCTTTCAGTTCAGTGAGGGTCTTGAACTCACCAATATAGTTACGTTACGTACCACAACCTTACACAGAACCATTTGGAGTTCCCTATCGGCAGAGGGCTGCAAGGTGCCTCAGCGAAGACGGAAAGTCGACCGAGTGATGTGCATGACGTGTAACACTTCAACGTGTATTCAGAACGGAACAAAAGATACAGAGGCGCTTCTTTTCAGCGCGCCCTCGTAGAGTGAACAATGAACTGCAAGTGCACAAGCTTTACTGAGACGACATCGGAGAGAGAATGCAGAAAGCTCAGAACGAGGTTCAGGCAACAGAAAGAGGTGAGGGGGGTGGCAGGCCTCCATGAACCTTACCACATGACTGACCTCCCAAAAAATGGTTCTAATGGCTCTGAGCACTATGGGACTTAGCGTCTGTGGTCGTCAGTCCCCTAGAACTTAGAACAACTTAAACCTAACTAACCTATGGACAACACACACATCCATGCTCGAGGCAGGATTCGAACCTGCGACCGTAGCGGTCACGCGGTTCCAGACCGAAGCGCCTAGAACCGCACGGCCACACCGGTCGGCGCTGACCTCCCGTTCTATCACGAAATATTCGCGATAGCCCAAACAACCAAAACTGCGATAGAATCCGAGTGATACAACTAATATTCTGCCAAAAGCAATGAGCAGTTAAACATTTTTGCAGCAAAGCGATGAGTGCCTACAGCGAAGAAGCGATTGCGGGCGAGACGGCAGCTGTTGGATCTTCCAAGACCATCTTAAGAATGGGCCGGTGAGGAAGCCGTCAAAGTTTTTGTCGGCCGGTCGTCGTTTCACACTGGTACACCTGCACCTTCAAATCAGGCGTACCAGCGAGTAGTTCTCGCCCGTTGACCCATAGAAGTGAACCACTTGCTTTTGTCCCTGAGTTTTCCTGCCCTGGCGCCGTTACAGCCGTCAGAGCGGCGGGCTTTCCTGTATCCCTGCACTTCTCACTACTGAGAAGTAGCTCCGTTCAAAATTAAATTTTTTCAGTGATCGCCCCCGTCGTGAACAAATTATTAATTCATCTCAATTTGTCAGTACCCGAAATCTGTCTCGGCCTTGTTCGTTGCTCCCCGGAAGCACTCGGAACAGCACGCCATTTCACTTAGCACCGCAGTGCGGCGTTTTACGTCCGGAACGACCCTCTCCAGTACGGCAGTATCGTGGTGTCGGCGCTGCTTACCCCATACTTCGCTATTTGTTGCTGGTAAGACTGATGTTCGAATGTCCAGCGACCGTCTGCACAAAATGAGGCGTTAAAGACGAATGTGAACGACAGAAGAGAGGGATGCGGATTCGTCACCAATGTATGCATTAGCTGTACATTCCTGAGGAAATACCGTATGGCATGTGATTCTTCATTTTCTCCAGGCGTATTTTATGACGAAATAAATCTCGGGTGAAGAGCTTGGTATGAGTGTACATAGGACACAATATTTCGGCAATCGACCACGTTGCCATCATGATGGCAACGTGGTCGATTGCCGAAATATTGTGTCCTATGCTCACTCATACCAGGCTGTTCACCCTAGATTTATTTCGTCACGTTTGGGATGTTTTATTTTATTATGGAGGTGAAATTTTATGTTTGACTGATGTCTTTCGGCTACATTTTGACGTAACTCAAACATGTAATCCAGTTGTCCATATTTGCTTCTGAAGAAGACGTTTTTATAACGTTGAAACCATAATAATAGGGTTTTATTAAACCTTCCGGTATGCAACTGATTGGTTGTTCACTATTTCTACAGCCATGTATAAAATTTTTTAAATTATTTGATCATTTATCTTACAAAGTCGCCCCAACGGTGCCTGCAGGCGAAAACTAAGAACGTCTTGCCTGAACTCCTGGAGAACGTTCTGCGGTAACTGCGGGCTGATAACACCATATTAAAGAGATGTATAGGTTCTTTTGAAGAGAGCAAGAATCGTTATCCTTGCTATCATCTAACAAACACACGCGAAAATAGTCAATGACCTGAAGGAAACCTGACGCTAATAGATGTAACATCGCCAGAAGTCTTGAAATTGACTCAATTAGGCGAGAAAGTGCTTCTGTGTGTTTCTTAAGGCATGTCATATTAGACTCGAGCCCTCCTGGTTCATTAGATCCAGTAAAACTACCAAGTCCAGAATGCTACGCTAGGATGTGTCTATGCCATTTTACCGCAGTCATCTTTCTGTCTGGAGTGGTAAACCCACAAGGTACGCAGCAGAGCTTCTGCAAAGTTTGGACGCTAGGAGCAGAGGTACTGGCCGAAGTAAAACTGTATCTTGGAGTAGTGAGCCGTCCTTGGACACACCAGTCGGCAGGGCACTTGTTGCGGAAGAGAATGGTTCAAATGACTCTGAGCACTATGGGACTTAACATCTATGGTCATCAGTCCCCTAGAACTTAGAACTACTTAAACCGAACTAACCTAAGGACAGCACACAACACCCAGCCATCACGAGGCAGAGAAAATCCCTGACCCCGCCTGGAATCGAACCCGGGAACCCGGGCATGGGAAGCGAGAACGCTACCGCACGACCACGAGATGCGGGCTAAGAGAATGGTCCACGGTCGGGACCCGTCAGGAACTTCCAGTAGCACGCATTTTCTGTGCGAATACAACTGAATGATTCGTCGGGACAGTCGAGGTGCGGCATGGAGGGTGAGTGTTCAAATGGTTCAAATGGTTCTGTGCACTATGGGACTTAACATCTGAGGTCATCAGTTCCCTAGGACTTAGAACTACTTAAACCTAACTAACCTAAGGACATCACACATATCCATGCCCGAGGCAGGATTCGAATCTGCGACCGTAGCGGTCACGCGGTTCCAAACTGAAGCGCTTAGAACCGCACGGCCACACCGGCCGGCGGTGAGTGTTGGTCAAACCAGAAACAGATGCGTGGAGGCGTGTGAACACGGCTGTTGTCATCGTGGAAGGCGAGAGTGTGCACAGCTTACTCACACTGCTCACCTAAAATTTTGACATAAGCAACTTGGTTTGTGTTCATGGTAACCTGAACGAATTGACCAAAGTGGTGGTACGAAGCACGCCTCTAAAGCATCAAGAGTCACATCCGGCCTCAAGTTGTGCCTCCACACACTGTGCGTTAAACGCCTCTCTTGGCTGTGGTTGCATCATTTAAAAAGAGGCGAAGTGGCGACTTGCCGGAGCACGCTACGCGCTGCCGTTCGGTTGCAGACCAGTCTCTGTGTTCCATGGCCCACGGAAGATCTATATTATTAGGTGCCGCTGCGAGAAGTGGCCTTTCGCGAGGTAGCTGATTACAAATATCCATTACATGAAGTTTCTTTTCTAATATTCGCTCAGAAACTGGTTGAGAAATCCACTCACTGAAAGCAGAAATTCCTGTCGTGTTTTAAACCGACTGCCGTCAACATTCGTCTCCGACCCCTGTCGATTAGGATCGTTTTACTATCACTGCCCCCAAACCGCATTACATGGCTGCGAGCGGTACAGTATTCATCGCAAACGCGGTGGACAGCCCGCGTTGATGTAACGACAAACTGGCTAACTACATTCCGGATGCGGCCATTGGGAGGTTGCAACACGGTAGCACCTTTCGGCAATTATGTGACGCCCTACGTCGACGCATCTTACTGCGACGAGTCCATACAACCGACTGGGACGTACACTGTCGTCCCCTACATGACCCTGAGGCGTCACAGCTGTCGTAGCATTTACACAAATGAAACAGCCGTGGTTATTGTTCTCGTTTCTCCTGCAGTGGATCCACACGCTCGTACACGGCAGCCTCAACAGGAGAATCACATTTCTAAAACCAGTGCACACGTTCCAACGCGTCATCGGTTCCATCCTTATCACGTACACAAACGATAACAGTTGCATGAGAATGATTTCCACACTCGTCTAGAACTCTGCTGTGGACTCAACAGCATATCCTCACCAATCAGAATTTCTCTGGCGTTCTTTTCACTGATGAAAGTTCCTTCTCAGACGTAAGTAGATACAAGGAACATTCGAGTACGAGAGCTACTTACTTTCTAGATACAATTCGACCTTGAACGCGGTCATTATCCTTGTATACATCACGTCATCGGTGACCCTGAAGGTTGCCTCCATGCAGGGGCAGGTCAATTACCTTCAACCTTTAACACACACCCCACCCCTTCTCCTCTCGTCGTTCCCTGCAACTTCCTTTCCCGCTCTACTCCAATCACATCAAAATATTTCACCAGTCTTTAAAATGAAGTAACCAATCACTAACCCATATTTTACCAGCCATTAAAATCAAGCAGCCAAGCAATATGTATCGCATCTTGTTTCCTGCAGCTCCCACTGAGCAAGCCCATATGTTGCAAGACACAATGGACGCCCATATTAAATGTTTACCGCCATCTGAATTGTCTGTATTATTTATTTGAATACACTTAGCACTAATTATCTAACTTACACCTTAAGCTGCACTTGGTATTGAGCAAACTTCGATCTTTGCGCAAACCACAAAGGACCTCCAAATCAAATATTTCCGTATCTAAATGCTTGTATTATCTATCAAAATGCAGGGCGGCTCTGAGTCCACAGTTGGATTCAGCGGATTTCTATCCAGATTACATAGACACCAGTCATTGCAGAACACATGGTGACAACTTGCGCTCCGAGTAATAAATGGAATAATCTTTAGTACGATTTGATTGCGTCTAACGTCGCCACACAGGTCCTCGGACTGCATTCTGACAAAACAGTAGTTTCCAGCCCAGCAGTGCGTGACCTCTGCAATACTAAGCAGTGATAGTTGACAGTTCTTCATAGACGCTACATTAGTCTTGGTTCAAAACCGACTTCCATCAGCTCACCAAGCACCACTTTAGGGTAAAAAAGATCACGCATCATATTCTACTCAATAAAAAATATAATTGACGTTATTGACTGAATAGTATAGCTCCCTTTGTTATTATCTTGATCTTGGGATTACCTGTGCGTATGTTTCACTGGTGAACAAAAACGATCGTTCGAGAAAGTACGAGACATTTAAAGATTGGAACTGTAGTGTCAGTCATCCCATGTAGGCTTTCACGGCCGGCGACTTCATCAGTAAACACTTCCGGGCTAAGTTGCCGTGGTCGATCTGTAGAACTTCTTCTCCCTGACGTTTCGTTCTCAACTACGGAGAACATCTTCCGAGGTGAGTCGACGACTGGCTGCTAGCAGCTGGGCCGCCGCTTATATGGAGATCGTAGAGGGCACTACCGCACGTCACGTGGCGTCGATGTGTAGCTATCTCTGGCTATTGTCTGTTCTCTCGATTGCAGGCAATCGATTGTCACGTGATTGATGCAACGTCGACCGCCATATCTTGTCCAATTTTAATCCTTCTTCTTTACGATTAAAATTGTATTGATGTTTGTGGATTTGAATTGCCTCTCTATACGTACGTGTATAATAATGCCACGTACTCGCTAGCACCCCTGTCTCACCAAATTTTATTTCGTGATCTCCATCCTTAAAAACATGTTCCGCTACTGCCGATTTGTCGATATGTCCCAAGCGACAGTTTCTTTTGTGCTCCGTCAACCGTGTATTGATGCTTCTTTTTGTAGTTCCTATGTAAACCCTGCCACAACTACACGGAATTTTATATACCCCTGGGGTGGCTAGGGGGTGACGAGCATCTTTTGTTGATCTTAGGCATTCACTAATTTTCTTAGTAGGTCTGAAAATAGTCTCCACCTGAAACTTGGCTAGTACTTTCCCAATGCGATCCGTGATGTTATGGATGAACGAAAGAAATACTTTTCCAGCTGATGGTTGTTGCTGTCTCCTATTTTTAGGCATTTTTCTACTTGGGTGAAGTGCTCGGTTAATCTCGTTTTTCGTATAACCATTTTTCGCAAAAGCCATTCGTAAATGATTTAGTTCTTCTTGTAATGATGTCATTAGGACCGACAGTAATTTCCCTCAATATCTGAATGAAGTGTAGAGAGTTTTTAATATGACTCTCAGTTTTGCCTATGTAAGGTTGTAACAAAGAGGCAAGGTGTCTGGCTAGTTCTTGGGTCGGAGCTCCAATTGCGCTGCCCCCTAAGCCCCGCAATTGCGAATTTATTCATGGAATATTTTGAACATCAAGCACTGCAGTCGGCCAAAATAACCCCCTCGAAGTGGAATCGGTATGTGGATGATACCTTTGTAATATGGAATCATGAGGAAGAAGACTTGAATGATTTCCTGGTGCACTTAAATAGCATCAACCCAAAGATCAAACTTACTATGGAGAAAGAGAAGAATGGACAACTTAACTTTTTGGATGTATCAGTTATCAAACGGTCGGATGGGACCTTAGGCCATAAGGTCTACAGGAAAGGTACACATACTGATCGCTACCTCCATAAGAACTCAAACCACCACCCTAGGCAAAGGAGGTAGGGTCATAAAAACACTAGTGGATAGGGCCAATAATATTTGTGACAGGCTACTTACAAGAAGAACTAAATCATTTACGAATGGCCTTTGCGAAAAATGGTTATACGAAAAACGAGATTAACCGAGCACTTCACCCAAGTAGAAAAATGCCTAAAAATAGGAGACAGCAACAACCATCAGCTGGAAAAGTATTTCTTCCGTTCATCCATAACATCACGGATCGCATTGGGAAAGTACTAGCCAAGTTTCAGGTGGAGACTATTTTCAGACCTACTAAGAAAATTAGTGAATGCCTATGATCAACAAAAGATGCTCGTCACCCCCTAGCCACCCCAGGGGTATATAAAATTCCGTGTAGTTGTGGCAGGGTTTACATAGGAACTACAAAAAGAAGCATCAATACACGGTTGACGGAGCACAAAAGAAACTGTCGCTAGGGACATATCGACAAATCGGCAGTAGCGGAACATGTTTTTAAGGATGGAGATCACGAAATAAAATTTGGTGAGACAGGGGTGCTAGCGAGTGCGTGGCATTATTATACACGTACGTATAGAGAGGCAATTCAAATCCACAAACATCAATACAATTTTAATCGTAAAGAAGAAGGATTAAAATTGGACAAGATATGGCGGTCGACGTTGCATCAATCACGTGACAATCGATTGCCTGCAATCGAGAGAACAGACAATAGCCAGAGATAGCTACACATCGACGCCACGTGACGTGCGGTAGTGCCCTCTACGATCTCTATATAAGCGGCGGCCCCAGCTGCTAGCAGCCAGTCGTCGACTCACCTCGGAAGATGTTCTCCGTAGTTGAGAACGAAACGTCAGGGAGAAGAAGTTCTACAGATCGACCACGGCAACTTAGCCCGGAAGTGTTTACTGATGTAGTGTCAGTGCTCTCTAAAATGTTTATGGACTGTGTCACCATTATCAGCCTGTGTATCAGTCGACGTCACGTTTCCCCGCATATAGCACAACATAGCATACTAAAAGTGTCGCGTTTTGGTGAGATCGTCAACACTGTGTGTCATTTAAAATGCGTTTTCTCATAATACGCAAGAACAGCTTCGAAATGCACCAAATAGGATACGTTAGCTCCGTAAACACTGCCCTGGTTTTCTTAAGTCGAAGACAATGATGGACAATGTTCCAAAAAGAGCAAAGTTCTGTATCTGATCATGAACGAAAATTCGATCTTTGTATCAAAATGAAATAGCACTTAAAATTGTCTTTAATATCAACAGTGATTCGGATCCGCCTCGTACTGCAGACCAAAGCTTGCCAATCAGGCTCGCTGGTTCACTGAAGCACAAAGTAGACGCCATTGATCAGCTGAGTTCCACCTTGCTTGCGCTATGTTTCTTGGTTTGGAGTGCTCCTTCGATTATTGGTATACACTTAAGACGGCTTTGCTACACTCTGGATTTGGTTTTTGGTTAGCCATTAACTTCGTGATAAAGAAACAGGCGACGAGAACTTTCTGAACGTCTCTCCCACTGCAGCACAAATCTTGAGTTTCTAAAGTTGTGGCAGCAGCAGTTGCAGCTGCAACAACATCAACCACAGCAGCAAGAGAAGCACGAAAACCAGTAGGAGTTCCAGCAGCAAGGGCAGTATCAGCAACAGCAGCAACACGAACAGCAGTGGGGATTCTGACAGCAACAGCAGAAATTGCTGTTACAGCTGCCGCAAAACGAACAACAGTCTGCGGCCGCAGTTTGCTCGCCTTCCCCTCTGCCTTCGCTTGCTTCGACAAAGTAAACGAAAGGTGGGAGACCTGGGTAGGTCGTTTTGTTTCTCCACTGCAAAGCAAGTCTAATAACGGGCCCACAACGTCACAGTGCACTCCTGCTCTCAACAAGTAATAAGCTCTGCAAAATGGTGCAAAAACTACGCCCAGTCACGGACTCCGGTAGTTTGACCTTTTCTGATGTTTGTGGTCTGCTGAATCACTGTTACGATCGTCAATCCCACGTAGTTGCAACTCGACTCAAATTTAACCGGTGCGTCAAGCAACGTACGCAACCACAATGCAGCATGGGGTACTGGCTTGCGAGGCTTAGCAAGTGTGATGTTTTCTGTAAATAGTAATCCGTGATGTTATTATATTGTAGATAGTGTCGAAGCTTCATAATCGTCTGATACTGCCCTGAGACATGTACTAAAACCTACCAAAGGTCACGAAGTAACAGAATCTGCGCAAGATACATTTCACAACTCCTCTGATGTCAATGTTGTTAGTAGTATTAGTAACTTAGTAACCGTGGTGCTCCAAGCCGGCACGGTAGCTCAGCGTGTTCGGTCAGAGAGCTGGTTGGCCTCTGTAATAATAAAATGAGTGGAAGGATCAACAAACGAACTTTAACGGATGTCATGTGACGTCCGCAACGACCAAACACAACGATCAACAACGGAAAAATGAACAAAAAGCGTGTTCGGTCAGAGGGTTAGCTGCCCTGTGTAATAAAAAAACTGAGTTAATGGATCAACAACGAACTTAAACGGATGACTTACGATGTCCGCCCCGAGCAGATGCAACGAACAAAAGCGAACAAAATGAGATTTAAAAAAAGGGGGGGGGGGGGGGGGGTAGCGTCTTCGATTAGCAATCAAACCGCCATTTGTCCCGCTTTCGAATCCCGATACTTATTATATTTTGAAAAAAAAAATCATCAGCTTTAGCGGCCGAAGACTTCCCGCGTAAGAAGTCACCCCCATTCTTCCAACGGTCTTGTCAAAGAGGGCGAAGGAGCGGACAGAGGCTCAGGGCTCTCTCTTGCCCTGGGGTGGAAAACTGCCCCTAAAGGCGGAAGAACCAGCAACGATCAACGGCATGGAATGCAGAAGGCAATGGAAACCACTGCATTAAATACACAAAATGTGTATACACAGGACATGTGGCCTGTAACAGGAGAAGTGTCTTGATGATCTTTCCATTGACAAAAATTTCCTGTATAATCCCCCATTCTGATCTCCGGGAGGGGCTGCCGATGGGAGGTAATCAAGAGAAAAAGATTGTACAACCAACGAAAGGATAACGCTCTACGAATCGGGGCGTGGAATGTCAGAAGTTTGACTGTTGTAGGGAATCTAGAAAATCTCAAAAGTGAAATGCAAAGGCTCAGTCTAGATATAATAGGGATCACTGAAGTGAAATGGAAAGACAATAATGATTTCTGGTTAGGTGAGTATAGGGTAATATCAACAGCAGCAGAAACTGACATAGCTGGAGTAGTAGGAAGGTAGGGCAGAGAGTGTGTTAAGGTGAACAGTTCAGTGACAGAGTTGTTCTCCTCAAAATCGATAGCAAACCAATACCAACAACGATAGTTCAGGTATACATGCCGACGTCGCAAGCTGAAGATGAAAGTGTGTGGGTATATTGAACGGGTAATTCGATGCGTAAATGGAGATGAAAAACTAATCGTCATGGGGGACTGGAATGGGACTGTAGGGGAAGGAGTAGAAGAAAGGGTGACGGGAGAATATGGGCTTGATACTAAGAATGAGAGAAGAGAAAGACTAACTGAGTTCTGTAATAAATATCAGCTAGTAGTAGTGAATACTCCGTTCAAGAATCAGAAGAGGAGGAGGTATACATGTAAAAGGCCGGGAGATACTGGAAGATTTCAATTAGATTACATCATGGTCAGATAGAGATTCCGAAATCAGATACTGGATTCTAAGGCGTACCCAGGAGCAGATACAGACTCATATCACAACTTGGTAGTGATGAAGCGTAGGCTGGAGTTTAAGACACTATCCAGAAAGAATCAGAAAACAAAGAAATGGGATACGGAAATACTAATGAATGAAGAGATATGCTTGAAGTTCTCCAAGGCTGTCAATGCTGCAGTAATGAATACCTCAGTAAGCAGTTCAGTTGAAGAGGAATGGACATCCCTGAAAATTGCGATCACAGAAGTTGGAAACAAAATCATATATACAGTGAAGGTAACTGTGGGGCAACCATGGGTAACAGAAGAAATGCTTCAGTTGATCGATGAGAGAAGGAAGTGCAAAAATGTTCACGGAAATTCAGGAATACGGAAGTACAAGTCGTTTACGTATGGAATCAATAGGGAGTGGAGGAAAGGTAAAGCGAAATGGCTACGTGCAAAATGCGAAGAGACCGAAGAATAAATGATTATAGGGAAGACTGACTCAACATATAAAAAAGTGAAAACAGCATTCCGTGAGAATAAAAGCAAGGGTGATAACATTAAGAGTGCAATGAAAGTTCCACTGTTAAATGCAGAGGAGAGGATAAGTGGAAAGAGTACACTGAAGGCCTCTATGAGGGGAAGATTTGTCTGATGAGAATGAAGAAGAAACGGGAGTCGACAGGGAAGAGACAGGAGATGTAGTCTTTCGCTCCGACTGCTCAACCTATACATCGAAAAATCAACGATGGAAAGCAAAGAATAGTTCAAGACTGGAATTAAAATTCAAGACGAAAGTTATCAATGATAAAATTCGCTGATGACATTGCTATCCGCAGTGAAACAGAAGAAGACCTACAGGACCTGATGAATGAAATGAACAGTGTAATGAGTATAGAATATGGACTGAGAGTTAATCGAAGAAAAGCAAAAGTAATGAGAAGTAGCAGAAATGGGAACAGCGAGAAATTTAGCTTCAGAATTGATGTGTATGAAGTAGATGAAGTTAAGGAACTTTACTACCTAGACTGTAAAATAACCAATGGCGGACGGAGCAAGAAGGACATAAAAAGCAGACTAGGAGTGGCAAAAAGGATATTTCTGGCCAAAAGAAGTCTACTAGTATAAAATATGGGTCTTAATTTGGGGAAGAAATTTCTGAAAATGTACGTCTGGAGCCCAGCATTGTATGCTAGTGAAACATGGACTCCGGGAAAATCGGAAGAGATGAGAATTGATGCATTTGAGATTTGGTGCTCCAGACGAATGTTGAAAATTAGGTGGAATGATAAGGCAAGGAATGAGGGGTTCTGCGCAGAATCGAAGAGGGAAGGAATATATGGAAAACACTAACAAGCAGATGAGACAGTATGATAGACCGAGACCCCATCCGCCTGATAGTCCGGTGACAGGGGGTTCGGTAGTTGGTGCAGTAGTTGGCGATCCACCAGCCTTCATCGTTGGTAGACACTGAAATAAATGTAAATGTCGTGTGACTAGGGGTGCAAGTCTCTCGATTTGACTTGCGCGTCGATGGGGATGAAATGATGATGATTAGGACAACACAACACCCAGTCTGTGAGCGGAGAAAATCTCGACCCAGCCGGAAATCGAACCTGGGCCTGTAGGATTGACATTCTGTCACGCTGACCACTCAGCTACCGGGAGCGGGTGTTGGCAGGCAGTGAAGACAGGCAAAAAAAAAAAAAAAAAAAAAAAAAAAAAAAAAAAAAAAAAAAAAAAAAAAACGGTTATTCACTGTTGGCGTGACCCAAAGCGAATGGAGACTCATACAGAAGTTTCTTTCTCATGTTTTTCAAAGGGTCACAGAAATGTTCGTGCTATTGTTACGCGAACGTTTTTATCAGACTGTCCGGTAATTTACGTAACACCCATGTAAGAAAGAGTCAAACTAATTGTTAAATTAGAATGAATTAATTTCTACAGGATTATGAAATGTTGTTTAGTACTTGCGATAACGAATAATTAAGTACTTGCAGGTGGGACTCGGTGGAGAATGAGTGAAGGCCATAAAACGGCTGGGAGTCAGTCCCCTAACCTATTCGCCCCTTGCTCCCCATGCGCGGGAGACGCTGTATTTTATGGAACGAGAGGTAGAAAGAAAGCCACCCTGGCACACAGTGGCTGAAGTCAGCCAATGCGGATGTCATCTCCAGCATGTGTTGGGCACGAGAGTCTGTTTTTCACGAGCTGTGTCGCCACGGGTTGCGTGTCACTTAATGGCACACTCCAGGAATAGCTGTCGCTATAGAGGGAAACAGCGGGTAGTTAAATGGTTCAAATGGCTCTCAGCACTATGCGACTTAACTTCTGAGGTCATCAGTCGCATAGAACTTAGAACAAAATAAACCTAACTAAGGACATCACACACATCCATGCCCGAGGCAGGATTCGAACCTGCGACCGGAGCGTCTCTCGGCCCCAGACTGTAGCGCCTAGAACCGCACGGCCACTCCGGCCGGCGGGTAGTTAGACCTCACTATAAAACGTAGGCTATGAAGATAACATCTTAGAAACTGGAATGGAAACAGAAAGTTTGGGGCTTCTTTGAAGATCGTGAGAGCCGACGTTCACCCAGGTGCCACCAAATCAGTTGTTAAAAGAAAAGTAAAACAGGCTACCATTGATTCACGTTAATAGCATAGAATTGTGGGTGAGGTGTGTGACTGTGCTTACAGAGATCGTATGGTACTGGCCAGTACACAATAGTTGGCAGAGAGAGAGAGAGATTCAGTCAGACATATTTTGGAGCGCCAACATTAACAAGTTTTAAATGAGAAGGGAGACCAGCGTCTTGCAAGACGTCACCTTACTGGTCGACACTCGCAAGAAACAGTAATCAACCAACCAAAACCATGCGATGCCGAAAAACACGGCGCACAGAGTTCTACTTGCCTGGAGTGTTACGCAGATTGTCACTTCTCAGACAGGCATCTGCATGGGCAGACTTCACTTCTAGACGACCAGGATACAGGCTTGTCAGGGGCTCCGTGGATGAGACGGAGAGCCACACCAGCCGATACTGAGGACAGACCCATCGTCTCTAAGACAGCCTGCAGGAAATGGTGCTCGACTCCGTCAAATGCGTGGTCCAGGTGAACCGCACGAGGGCGGCTTCTGACACGCCACCACATCTCTGTAAGAGCTTAACGCCGTGTGTACATTACTGCCAATTCCCAGACATGTTGGGTCGGAGTGAACGGCATCCTTGACAGTAGCGAGGAAGGAAGTATGTGTGCGAACAGCTTGTAATCCGAAGTCACTAACGTCAACGGAGGCAAGTCATGCCGTACACACCCCTGTTTGGCTTTGGCACAGGGATTACCACGCCTTCCAAAAACTCGTGGGCGGGGGAGGGGGGGGGGGAGGCGGGGGAGACACGAAAATCCGGATCCCGGAGTTAGAAGCACATCTGCCGCCAAACTTCCACCCATCAAGTCAGAAAAAGTGCTATAAAATTCACGCAGAAGACCATCAAGTGTAAGGGATTTATTTGTCGCACTCCGGGAAAGGACCATGCGCATTTCTTCCAGTGTGAGGCGTCAAAGAATGTGGCGTCTCCTTGTGCCCTACCCGAAGGCGGCAGGTCGTATACGACGTCCTCAACGTCATTACTTGGCCATTGAACTGTCAGATAGAGAATGCGGTAATAAGCTGTGATGACACGGGAGATGGCGGTGTGCATCTCTGCACGTTGCCCGTCCGCCGCAATAACTGCCGTGATAAGTCTCCTCTTACGATGTTTCCGTTCTCTGATGATGTGATAGGGTGAAGCACGTTCATCTGGATGGAATCTTGTAGTCTCATTCGAACTCCTGTACCATCCGATCTGGCAGCCGTGATGTGCAGGAGCTGTGTCTGTGTCCGGTGGACGGCCGTTTGGCACTCCGGCGAAGGCTGTTGCGACGCTGGTTCCCTCAAGACCGCGTAGTAAAACTCAGAGGTCAATCGTTGCCAAAGTGTCCTGTCTAGTCCATACGAGCGTGCAGCCAGTAGCTGGTTTGGCACAGTATGTTCACCATCGTATCGTGGAATCATAGGTATGACGTCGTCGTCCACATTTCTGCCAGGTATGAGCGACGGCTAGACAGATAGCGTCTTACGGGAGAATGTTGACGGTAAGAGTCCGTGGTCCTCTACTACGGCGCGTCTGTTGTCGGGGCAGGGTCACGGAGCAGATGAAGGACTGATGGTAGGTGAATGCAGTGGACCACAGCTCGGCACCGACGGTGGCTGCTCGAAGACCTCGGGAAACGTGAAACCTCCCCAACCTGCTGGCCGAGTGGCTGATGAAGTGTGTATATCCACATGATGTATCGTGCAAAGCGAGGTCGCCGACCATCGTGTGAAGGACTGTACACGGGACTTGGTGAGGGATCTGATCTTCAGTGTGTAAGAAGCTGCTGAAGTCCGCGCCCACTACTAAGTGCTCTGTAGCGCCAAAGAAACAATGAAGATACTTCAGTAGAGTAGTAGTTTGTTCGCTCTACGCTAATGGTGAGCGTAACGCCTGCCGCTGATGACAATACTGAATATCCGTTGTTTCTATGCCATCGCATAGTAATACGGCTGTACCATGAACGTCGTCGGTAATTGGGTTCACGTAAGACGTGTATCCATAAACATGCAAGCGCAGATCAGGCCGTACCTCTCGTAGAAGCACGACATCAATGTCCGCCGCCCGAATCACGTCCTTTAACAGCTGGAGTTTTATCGCGAAACTAATGCCGTTGACATTGACTGTACCTATAAGATACACCTGGGTCATTGGCTAGTCTCTCCAGGCATTCAGAGTGAACCATGCCCTTCCTGCCCCCACCCCTAACAAGTCCGCGATTGACCGCCATAAATGACGATCCCTCGACAGCCGGCAGCGGTCATGTACGTCTGGATGTGTTTGTGCAGTTCGATTCGCGCCTGGCGCACTCCGCGCAGAACAGGATACGTCTCGGACGTGTGCCACTTTTCATCCACGTAACTAAGTACTTCCCCGTACGGCCGCAGCATAGCAGGAACTTCAAACGGCAGCTCAAAGATTCGTATGTTCCGAACTCCGAGTCCTGCATGGTCGACACTCACTACTCTGCCGGCCGAGTGGTGGAAACGAGATCCTACGGTGGAACGGCGATGTGACACGGGTACATACAGTACCCTCCGACAGGGTGGCTTCCTGAGTGCAAATGTAGTTGTAGATGTAGATGAAGAAAGCTGCAACAGGTACTTTGCTACAGCATAAGCAGTCACATATATTTTGTCATACCTGTACAACTCATTTAACGAAATATAATTAAATATGAGTCCATTAAAAACGCATTTACAAAAAATACATCTAGGTAACAGTCTCAAAAAGCAAAAGACTGAAAGATTTTGTTTCTTGTAAGCTCTCTGTATTACGTTCAACCTAAAAATAAAAAAGTAAGAATAAAAAATTATTTACTCATCCTTTGAAACAATGGAAAATCCAGCATGAAATACCGACAGCATTATGAAAATTATAGACTACTACTCACCACATACTGGAGATGTTGAATGACAGAGAGGCGCAACAAAAGGGCTGCTAAACAAGTAAGCTTTCGGCCAAAAGGCCTTCTTGCGAATTAGACAGCATACACACATACACACATTCACGCAAACGCAGATCACACAGACATGACCACTGTCTCTCGCTGCCGAAGCCAGACTTTAGGTAAACGGTAGGAAAAATACGCAATTTTACAGAAAATAAGCACGGTGTGAACCTTACCCTATAATTGTCTATAATATCATTCACATTTTGAGAACATATTGTACTGTTTCACTCTAACACGTCAAGTCCTGCGCGTCTAGAATTACGTTCTGCCAACGTGTTACTAATACACTCCTGGAAATTGAAATAAGAACACCGTGAATTCATTGTCCCAGGAAGGGGAAACTTTATTGACACATTCCTGGGGTCAGATACATCACATGATCACACTGACAGAACCACACGCACATAGACACAGGCAACAGAGCATGCACAATGTCGGCACTAGTACAGTGTATATCCACCTTTCGCAGCAATGCAGGCTGCTATTCTCCCATGGAGACGATCGTAGAGATGCTGGATGTAGTCCTGTGGAACGGCTTGCCATGCCATTTCCACCTGGCGCCTCAGTTGGACCAGCGTTCGTGCTGGACGTGCAGACCGCGTGAGACGACGCTTCATCCAGTCCCAAACATGCTCAATGGGGGACAGATCCGGAAATCTTGTTGGCCAGGGTAGTTGACGTACACCTTCTAGAGCACGTTGGGTGGCACGGGATACATGCGGACGTGCATTGTCCTGTTGGAACAGCAAGTTCCCTTGCCGGTCTAGGAATGGTAGAACGAGGGGTTCGATTACGGTTTGGATGTACCGTGCACTATTCAGTGTCCCCTCGACGATCACCAGTGGTGTACGGCCAGTGTAGGAGATCGCTCCCCACACCATGATGCCGGGTGTTGGCCCTGTGTGCCTCGGTCGTATGCAGTCCTGATTGTGGCGCTCACCTGCACGGCGCCAAACACGCATACGACCATCATTGGCACCAAGGCAGAAGCGACTCTCATCGCTGAAGACGACACGTCTCCATTCGTCCCTCCATTCACGCCTGTCGCGACACCACTGGAGGCGGGCTGCACGATGTTGGGGCGTGAGCGGAAGACGACCTAACGGTGTGCGGGACTGTAGCCCAGCTTCATGGAGACGGTTGCGAATGGTCCTCGCCGATACCCCAGGAGCAACAGTGTCCCTAATTTGCTGGGAAGTGGCGGTGCGGTCCCCTACGGCACTGCGTAGGATCCTACGGTCTTGCATCCGTGCGTCGCTGCGGTCCGGTCCCAGGTCGACGGGCACGTGCACCTTCCGCCGACCACTGGCGACAACATCGATGTACTGTGGAGACCTCACGCCCCACGTGTTGAGCAATTCGGCGGTACGTCCACCCGGCCTCCCGCATGCCCACTATACGCCCTCGCTCAAAGTCCGTCAACTGCACATACGGTTCACGTCCACGCTGTCGTGGCATGCTACCAGTGTTAAAGACTGCGATGGAGCTCCGTATACCACGGCAAACTGGCTGACACTGACGGCGGCGGTGCACAAATGTTGCGCAGCTAGCGCCATTCGACGGCCAACACCGCGGTTCCTGGTGTGTCCGCTGTGCCGTGCGTGTGATCATTGCTTGTACAGCCCTCTCGGAGAGTCCGGAGCAAGTATGGTGGGTCTGACACACCGGTGTCAATGTGTTCTTTTTTCCATTTCCAGGAGTGTATTTACACCTACATCACTAGTCTTCATATGGCAGAGAGTTCATGGAAACATTTTCAGACTATTTCTTCACTGGTCCACTTTCTTTCTGTGCGACCTCTAATTTTCCTTACTTTATCACGACTGTCATTTCTCTCTGTGTCCGGCAGGCCCGTCGGGGGCGGGCTCGTTCCTGAATGCTGACAGCTGCGGCAGCGACACGGAGGCGGCGGGGGCGGCGGCGGGGGCGGCGGGCGGCCCGCACGACCACCACTTCCTGCCCATCAAGCAGGAGGTGCTCGACGACGACTTCTACAAGCACCACTCGCACCAGCACCAGCCGCCGCCGCCGCACAGCTTCCCGCAGGGTAAGGGACAACCGGTCACTGCGACAGACGACAAGTTTGCGGGATACTTGGTTCGAATCTCGTCATCTTTCTTACTAAACTTCCACCAAACACTTGTATCCTTACAGCGAATCATGTTTCTTCGGAAGGGAACAATAAGAGTAAAGGTAAACATTGTGGTACGCTTGTGGCGTTCTGTAGTCACAATTCAACGACTAACTGATCATTTATTTCTGGGTGGAGGACCAGTCACATGTTTAAGATTGACTGACACCATTAGAGAGTCGTCAGAGATGAAGAGGGTTCACCCAACGACTTCACTGGGAGATTCGGACGAGAGAATAGAACTCGATACTAGGGTTGTATCGACCTCTGATTTTCTCCCTGAGGGGGGTGCAGTGAAAGAACTACTCGTTCATTCGGCCACAGAAACCCAGGTCCACAAACAGAGATCATCGAGGGCATCATACACCCTCCAACGATTGGCTCCTGCGGACGTCTTCCCCGGATAACGACCTGTCCTGCAACGACGCAGGAAACACGGATGACTCAAGGTCACTCTCATTTGTTGTTTTCCTTGACTTCGACACAGCCCTTTCCGGTCCCTTGGGCAGACACATCACGGAGATGGCTCCCGTCACCAGTACACAGCAGAAAATGACTGCTGGTTCAACTTTGGTCATCCAGCTCGCAAGTACCCTACCACAGCCATGGCTAACTTCTGGACAACAATGAAGAGGATCCTACGCCCACTGTGGTGGATGAGGGGAGGGGTGTCTCCTCACACACTTTGTGCCCTGCTGAGCACCAGCAGGCGACGGCGCGGCCACAGAATGCAGATGACAGGTCACATGATCTGCACACCCAAAGCTCAGCGACCATCAACATTAACACCATTCAGACATTTACGAAGTTGTCCTTGCTCAAAAGCATGCTCAATACAGTAGACATCGACATTGCCAAGAGGTCTAAGTCGACGATTACCCAGGTATATCCGGTTATACAGCTCATGTGCCCTACGCTTTGCCAATAAAGAGCGGTGTTTCAGCTCTACTCAGAGAGGGCCTCGAGAATGACGTTATGCGTTATCTATAATACGCTTCGAGGCCTGATTGTAACAGTGCTAAAAGTCCAGTTTATCCATGTGTATGTCCCTTCTAGAAAGAATGACGTCGCGAACGATCGCTCTTCTTAGCGGAAGGAGTAGCACTGCTCTTTCAGGGCATGCACGACGATTTTGTGTTATGGGGCGATTCCAGTAGCGTCCAGTCGCCTAAAGATCTGCTGCGCCATTCACCATGCCCCAAACTTACGGTACTCACCAGCGATCTCCATTTGGTACATACATGGGAACATGTCCATAGAAATTGGCCAGGATCCACTCATTTTACGTGTCACTCGTCAAGTCAATTTGACAGCATCTACATTTCTCGTTCTCTCACGGCAACAGTGAGCGACGCGGAGGTATGGTCAATAGCCTTCTTAGTTCACGAAGCCTATTTATCCATCGTCACACTTCGTCGCCAATGGATGTTGTGCAGCTGACATCCCTGGAAGTTAAAAAAAATGGTTCAAATGGCTCTGAGCACTATGGGAGTTAACTTCTGAGGTCATCAGTCCCCTAGAACTTAGAACTACTTAAACCTAACTAACCTAAGGACATCACACACACCCATGCCTGAGGCAGGATTCGAACCTGCGACCGTAGCGGTCGCGCGGCTCCAGACTGCAGCGCCTAGAACCGCTCGGCCACTCCGGCCGGCCTGGAAGTTAAACCTCGCTTGTCTCGCCTCTTCAGATTGTCGATGTACCATTGGAGCTAGTGCGTCCACAGCCTCCCATTGTATCCTATACTGATCAGCTGTCGCTTAAACTGCCCACCGAAGAACGTTGAATACACAAGGTAGCTTGGAGGCACCCCCCCTCCCTCCCCCCCTAGATTTTATTTCACCGCCTTCGCAAAATGTACCTCCTTTCCACCCACGCCGGACTGACTATTGACAGTATACCATGTGAAGGCACAGATCATAGCCCATAAGCGCCGACATCTTCAAGGGGCGATCGTCGGGGGCGAACACGTGACAGACTAGCAACGGAATGACCCACCACTCGAGAACGTAAATCACAACGAAGGGTGCTGATACAGGCCATCACCACCGCAGATGGCCGTCTCCTCAACACGCGATATTGCAGCAGCCTTGGTCGACCATTACACACGACTTTATTCAGCTCAGTGTTTCAACCCGACGGCGCTGGCAAATCTCGCGACTGGTTTACGGCACTGTTCCGCAGGACTTAAAAACTGAATTATTGTCGACGCAATAGGTAAAGCAGCATCAAACAAGTCTCCTGGCAGCGATGCGCTCCCTATGGAGTTTTATACAATTTTTAAATATCCACTGGCTCTCAAGTTGGCATCTGTCGGGAGCTTGTGTCCCCCGCGGTGCCGCTCCCTGCAGCCTTCGTCGAACGAATGATTATAGCGGTCCACAAACCGACAGTTGACATTCGAGTACACGATTACCGCTGACACTCCTCAGCTACAACATGAAGGTATTCACCCGTCTGTTAACGATCTGTGTACGGCTGCCCATGCCTCAAGGCATCTCACCAGATCAGGCTTCCCTAGCGGGCATCAACAACATCCACAAAGTACTGTGTCGAAACCGTGAGATAAACCCCTAGCGCCGGCCGGTGTTGCCGAGCGGTTCTAGGCGCTTCAGTCTGGAACCGCGCGACCGCTACGGTCGCAATCCTGCCTCGGGCATGGATGTGTGTGATGTCGTCCTTAGGTTAGTTAGGTTTAAGTAGTTCTAAGTTCTAGGGGACTGATGACCTCAGATGTTAAGTCCCATAGTGCTCAGAGCCATGTGAACCATTTGAAACCCCTAGCGATGGCACACCACGTCTCGGGAGCACTACCATCTACAGATTTTAGCCAGGCTTTTGATCGATGGGTCAACTGTACCTGAGTCCATTCTGCAACAGGTGCAGTAGCCACAGCAATTCATAGATGTCGTGATTCGTCTCTTCTGGTTGCTAGTCAATGGGTGTTTATGCAGTCCGTCCCAATTTCCAGATCTGTGCGTCAAGGCTGCCCCCTGTCGACTTTACTCTGTGCTCTGGCACTGGAACCGCTCCTCTGTGGACTTTGTCAGCGCCTCACTGGATTAATGTTACGAGGCATTACATTTCGCTGTACAGCATATACAGACGGCCTCTTTCGAGTGTTCAGCAACACTCACGATGTAACCAACGCACTAGAATGGATTGACACATATAGTGTGGCATCAGACAGCTTTCTCAGTGTCACCTAATCGGTCGCCACCAACAAAGGACACAGGTTAGTCTCAGCACGTATCCATCCCCTACCGCCTCTCCACGACGTATGGTGCAGTGTGGCCCTTCACTACAGCCGCCTGTTACAAAAAATTCGGGTCAACACCGCCAACCTTCTCGTCTGCTGGCTTCAACATTCTTCAAAGGACACACTTCGTTAATATTTACCTCTCATCACACATTCCACACATAGTGCATGTACTCCCAATACCGTTAACGATGACTCGGCGTATATTATTTGGAGCGTACGTCAGAACAGGCATGTTGTCAAAATCAGTTATGAGTCGCTGAGCCTTCCGGCAGACAGGGGAGGTCTTAGCGTAGTCCACGCCCACGAGAGTGCGGTGGCCCTGTTTGTCAGCTCACACATCAAGCAGTGGCGCCACCGCCCGGAAAGTTTCACAGGTTTGCTGCTGGACCCCAGCTCTGCCCTCCCCTTGCCCCCACTGACGATGCAAGACCTTTCTATTACTTTGGTCACTTTTACCTTGAACGAAGTTATGTCCTTCTCGCACTATCAATAGCGAAAAAGGCGATGACATGGGAGATATAACGCATCCTACAACAGAAGCGTCCACCAAACATCGTGAAGGCCAAGAACCCTCTTGTTAGTTGGAGGGTGGTGTGGCGGACGATATATTCAGTTACACTGGATGCAGACGTCCGATGAACATGGTGCATCACAGTTAACAGTAAACAGGTCACATGATTACGCCACTACAAAATACATCTGGAGGACTCGTCTCTATGTAAGGAATGCGGAGTACCAGATATTGACGAGCACCCTTTCAGATGCGGAGCTGTAGATGTATGGCGCTTGGTGCAACAAATATTGCCATTCTTCCTACGAGTGACATCACAACATATCGCACCTTGGCTTCCACTTTTTCCTGATGAGCTGTATTTCCCGTGCACCAAAACCAACGCAGTCACATGGATATGTGGGCACACGGTGAACTATTTATTTCACTGTGGGCCAAAAGAAGTATTGAGATTTTGGATCCACCTACAAGAATGTCACTCCAAGATTGCATGGAAACCAAAATACAGGCAATATGTTTCTAATTACTTAGGCTCTACCCGATCATCCACACAGCTGGATCATCAACAGGTAGGAGAAGATACCCATTGACTGAACCGACGAAAACACGGCTGGCTATCGGTAGAATAACGTATGAAGTGCATGAACACAGACGTAGATCATCAATAATAAGGCGAGCAGCCGTGCACCCTTGTGTATCGTGCCACGAATCACATTTTCCGTTTCCCCTCGTATATTGCCTGGGCGTAGAAAAGTCCCAGGAATTTTTTTTATGTTTACTTAGTGTACGGTGCGATGCTAGTTGCGCGTATTCTAGGTATGGTGTAAAATTAAAAGAAAAAGGTCCCGCTATTGAGTTCCCCTCACCACTCCTAATCCCATGACTGGGACTCGGGTAACGGCCTTTGCACGTTCTTCCCTCCCTTCCCTTCTGCAAACCTCCTTCTTGGAGAAGAAAAAAGAAGTGGTAGGACAGTGAAAAAGAAATACCTCCGTGATCACTGGATCGAATCCTGCTTATCTTTTTTTTAATTTAATATCTCTTCAACAAAGAAATCAAGAAAATGTTGACGATTGAAGAGATGGTCCGTAGGTCAAAATCTTTAGCCGGTTGCGCTAATGCCGCTACTCATGTGTAGTATCCAAGATGCTCGTAAAACTTCGAATCTCGATTCCTTGAAAACGCTTGAGAAACGTTTAGTACAAGAGCTGCACTTTTTAGAGCTACTTAAGTACTACATCCGTTCACCAAAGAGCTTTTCTGCTCACTCTGTTATTTGCAGTTTCTACAATATTCATATTTCTTAAATCTGTCCAATATTCTCTAAGGTTGCGCATCAAACAGCCGCCATTAAAATTTTTTTCAGATTACTGCAGTATCTTATAAAAGTTTATCGCGATTCCTTACTTACATCTACTGTCAGTTTCGATGCAAGTTTACGCTCGGATACACTTCAGTATACGAGACTCAGTCAAACTATTCGAAAGATGTGGGGCAACGTCGTTGTAAAGAACTCTGTAGCCTACCAGATGACGTTCATAGAAGTATTTTTACTGGTGCTTGGAACGTATTCGGTTGAACTGTATGATATAATTCTTGATTGAAAAGTCTATGCGTCTTCCACATACTTTTAACACCTACTCCTTCTACGTTTCTTCCGTAGAAATTGTCAAACTTTTTTGTGACGAGCAATTTCCTTGCCTGACGTTTATTTTATTTTAAATACTTCATTGTCCTAATGAAGTTAGTCAAAGAAAGTGGCAATGCTCAATAATTTTTTTAATTTTATTATTTCTTTCATGACCTATAAATGGTCTACTCGTAGATTAACTTCTTAAGCTAGCTTGTCGCCCCCCCCCCACCTTTTTTTGACTAAAACACAAGCTTTTTCCGTGGTGGTGACAGTTTTAGTAAATAGTAAATATCTTGTGCATTACAGTGAGATGTGTGCAAGTATTAAGAGTAAAATTAAAACAAAGAGTCACGCAACATAGCACTTTATCCTTTGTTTGTTTATCTTTAATAGCTCTGTATGCACATCACCATAAATAGCAGTACCATCTCTCCCAGTGAAATAGTTTTGGAAAAAGTAATTCAGTATTCCGGCCTCGTCTCCATTCATCTTCGTTTCGATATCGTTATGGCCATAGAGTGTCTAGGCACATGGATTTATTTATTTACTGATTATACATAAAACAAAATTTATTAGGATTACAATGGTAAAATTTTACTTTCGTATTCGTGGACGTGGACTGTGGTAAAATGGGAACAGAAGAGAGTCGAAGCATTTGACATATGGTGCCACAGACGAATGTTGAAAATTAGGTGGACTGATAAGGTAGGGAATGAGGAGGTTCTGTACAGAATCGGAGAGGAAAGGAATATGTGGAAAACACTGACAAGGGGACGACAGATTGGAATACATCCAGCAAATAATTGAGGACGTATGTTGCAAGTGCTGTTCTGAGTTGAAGAGGTTGGCACAGGAGACGAATTGGTGGCTGGCCGCATCAAACCAGTGAGAGGACTGATGGCTGAACCAAAATAAATTCTTTGAATGCTTCACACGTGGCTCTTCTTACGCTAATTTTGGCTACGTGCAATTTTTGTTTGTCTGTGAGGCAAATCTGAAGTGAAGCACTTTTTGTTTTCATAGCTGCTGTTTTCATATGGCTGTGGATCCACGCCGGGTTTCTCCTGTCCCTCACGACTTTGGTCGGTACATATCTTTCTGAGGTGAAATATGCAACACTCTTGGAGTTGTCTAACCGTGTTCAACATTACCAGTTCGGAGACAGATGTTTTATGTTGATGCTCAGATAATCTGAAATGTAATTGCGTAGGCTTCCGCGGTCAGAGTCAGTTGACACAAAAGTTTTCTGGGTGTGGTACCGCGTCATAATGTAAAAAGTACTGCTGCTGGCGAAAAACCAACGTTTCGGCCACGGTTGCAGCGGCCTTCTTCTGGGTCTAATGCTGTAATTACACCCAGAAGAAGGTCGCTGCAACCGTGGCCGAAACGTTGGTTTTTCGCCAGCAGCAGTAGTTTTTACATTATGACGCGGTACCACATCCAGAAAACTTTTATGTCAATCTGAAATCTGTTTCCTATCGTTCTAGCCAACAAGAAACATCTACCTACTTCAATTATTTAGAGTCCCACATTGATTCATTTCATCGTATTTTCCTTGAAACCCATGCCTTTCGTTACGTCAACTACTCCTGATGGTGCTTTCTTACACCCCACTATGTT
Source organism: Schistocerca serialis cubense (assembly GCF_023864345.2). Taxonomy (NCBI): domain Eukaryota; kingdom Metazoa; phylum Arthropoda; class Insecta; order Orthoptera; family Acrididae; genus Schistocerca; species Schistocerca serialis. Next base: position 22,743,366 of record NC_064642.1, read on the forward strand.
TTTACGCGGCAATAGATAGAACTGGCTTCATAAATCGAATACCTTGTAGTTACATTCACATTAACGTGACCACCGCATGTCTTCGACGTCAACGTGCAATAAAGACTCACAGACGGCAGGTGGCACGAATAACAGTGGAGGGTAGGTAAAGCGTATCTGGAGGGGACTCGGAAAACAGTGCGGTGGGCCGGCCGGTGTAGCCGAGCGGTTCTTTCGAATCCTCCCTCGGGCATGGATGTGTGTAATGTCCTTAGGTTAGTTAGGTTTAAGTAGTTCTAAGTTTTAGGCGACTGATGACCTCTGATGTTAAGTCCCATAGTGCTCAGAGCCATTTTTGAACCAGTACGGTCGTTGTCGTGATGCAATTTATCTGACGTTCAAAAAGGCTTGATCACTGGCTTTCGAGAGAAGGGTGGAAGCATTTCCGAGACGGATAAATTTGTAAGCTGTTCGTTTGTTCCTCTGTTTAAAGTACAACGCGCATGGCAAAATAGTGCTATCCAGGAGTGGCACCGAGGAAACTGTGGTGCGTCGCACAGGTCACAGATCACAGCGGTGAACGACGGTTGCAGAGATGTGTATGGACCAGCAGTAAGTGACCGCCCAGATGAACCGAGGGGCTTCCAAGTCTGCGTCTCCTCAACGTCCGTTCGGCAAGCGTCGCCGCGTATCAGCCGCACAGCCGTAGGAGGGAATGTTTTCGTGACATCATCCCTGGGTGATCTCTCTTTCTGTAAGGCACAATGGGTGAACGGAAATACACATCTTTCCTTGAGCACCACGCCGACTTCATTGATTTTGATCAGGCTAAACAGGCCACGGATCCTCAGATGAGAAACCTAGAGCCGCTAACCACTGCACTGGTGTCGAGATGGCTCCACATCCCTGTCGGACCTTCCAGAACCTCACTGTGTCCTCTTCCTGCACGTCCCGCAGCGGCCAGCGCTGCGGAAGATGGTTGCTCTCACATCTGACAGGTGGTCAAGTCGATGTGACAGGACAGCCACTGTAGACAACGCGTCCCTTTTACGACAGTGCTCGGGAGGTACCCCAGACGTGCGAGTGTTACACCGGCGGAGCAGAGGACAGCGGCGGAGATACGGGGAGACGGCCGGCCCGGCTCGGCGCAGCCTCCCTCGGTGCGGACTCAGCCGCGGGTTCACGGAGAGGCGAGGCGTCATTTCCTGCGACACGCCGGGGATCAGCCGCGCCGCCGATCCCTTTAACGGCGCCCAAAATTGAAAACGGCGCGAGGCCGGGGAAGAGAGCGCCTGGTAAGCGGGACAAATGGCTATCGGAAAGCGGGCGCCGAGCGGTAATGACCACAGCCCCGCCACCTGCGCGCCGCCCCCTGCTCCCAGACTTTGGAAACACATTACGCGCCTCCCCCTACACACTGCCCGCCGTTCCCTTGTCTGTCCCGCATCGCGTATCGCTGCCTTTTTTCCCCCCGTGATACTTCCATCCTGTCCTTCATTCATTTCTACACATCTGAAGGTTCTCAACCTTCCAGTAAGTTTCTTAAGCCGCGCGCGTTTAGCCGAGCGCTCTAGGCGCTGCAGTCGTGGACTGTATGGCTGGTCACGGTTCGAGTCCTCCCTCGGGCAGGGGTGTGTGTGTTTGTCCTTAGGATATTTTAAGTTAAGTACTCTGTAAGCTTAGGGACAGATGACCTTAGCAGTTAAGTCCTATAAGATTTCACACACATTTTTGAAGTTTTTTCTGGAACACGTCCGAATTCAGATGTATTTCTGTATGCAAGATTATTTATGTTCTCACGGCGCACCGCGCACGTATGCGATGGGAGTTTTTAACCAGCGCGCACTAAGTCACCTACCTGTGGTTTTATAGAGGGCTGCTCCTTCATCCAAGGAACTACCGATGCCAGAAAAGCTGTAATTTTCAAGATTATTTGTGTATTTTATTTATTTATTACATTAACGCTACAGAGTAACCCACCGCCTTGAAGGCGGGTCGGATGCTTCTGAATCTAATGGCAAAGACTTGTCATTGTTACAGTCTTATTGGTATACAGTTGTCAATGCTTTTTTAAAACTAATTTAAAGAATATAATATGTAAAGATTTCTCTGAGGTTACAGCGAATTGAATGTTTAACAATTGTTAAAATGGTTCCATATAATTTGTTACTACCTAGTTGATGAGAATATAATTTACACAATGCTAATGTCAAAGAAAAATAAAAAGAAAGAAAATGTAACACAATGAGCGTGGTTAAGAATAATTTGTAATATAGAGAGACGATTTTGGTTAGTAATGGCCTATTTCAGATGAGAAGGTCTCGGTACAACCTCGAGCTATTCTCATCTGAAATGGTTTGTGCTAATGTATGTTTACACAGATTATACAGATTAAATGCTCTTTGAGCACTTCATACATGGAATACATGAACTTTAGCTTGACATGAGAAATACACTTACGTTTGTAACTTGTTAGTTGAAATAGAATGTAGTACATTGCTACTTGAATGCATTATTCCTTAAATAACTTAATGCATTTCTGATATATGAAATTCATTGATTACAGCTTTGAATAGAGAAGAGAATATACTTCTGTCTGCACACAATAAGACGGGCAGTACATTACTGCTTGTGTGCAGTATACTTTAAACACTATGCAGGATATTATTGGGGAGGAGGAGCCTCGGAGTAAAAGTTCTTCGACCTTCTCCTCCCAAGCGACATTACCTTATTACTACAGTCTTAGTATGTGGTGCCGGTGTTTTTCAAGAGGGTTGTTTGGTTGATTTATGGAAGGGGACCAAACAGTGAGGTCATCGCTCCCGTGAGATTAGGGAAGAATGGGGAAGGAAGTCGGCCGTCTCCTTTTAAAGGAACCAACTGGCATTTGCCTGAAGCGATTTAGGGATATCACAGGAAACCTGGAAGTGAAACATGGACGATAAATAGTTTGGACAGGAAGAGAATAGAGACTTTCGAAATGTGGTGCTACTGAACAATGCTGAAGATTAGATGGGTAGATCACATAACTAATGAGGAAGTATTGAATAGAATTGGGGAGAAGAGGAGTTTGTGGCACAACTTGACGAGAAGAAGAGACCGGTTGGTAGGACACGTTTTGAGGCATCAAGGGATCACAAATTTAGCATTGGAGGGCAGCGTGGAGGGTAAAAATCGTAGAGGTAGACCAAGAGATGAATACACTAAGCAGATTCAGAAGGAGGTAGGTTGCAGTAGATACTGGGAGATGAAGAAACTTGCACAGGATTGGGTAGCATGGAGAGCTGCATCAAACCAGTCTCAGGACTGAAGACCACAACAACAACAACAACAGGAAACCTGAATGAGGATGGCAGGACGCGGGTCTGAACCGTCGTCCTCCCGAATGCGAGTCCAGTGTGTTAACCGCTGCGCCACCTCGCTCGGGGTGTAATTTTCAGATAGAAAGGAACATTGCAACACAGAGACAATGGGTACTACTCTGTCACTTAAAGTGAATCAGTATCTATTCCCAAATATCACATCACTTCATTTTCCTGCACTGTTAACATACCTTCTACACATATATAGAAACTAAAGTCCCTAACCGTAATTTCTGTGTGTACGTTCAGGCCTATCTCTGGTGCGGTTGTAGAGATTTTGATTCGGTTATCACTAATATACTAATTCACAAGCAATCGCAATTGGTAAGACGGTAGTGTTCGAGTATGTTGCAGACCCCACGAAGCCATGGACCATAGTTGTCAAGAAGGCACTGTGCAAGTTGGCGATGGTTCCATAATGGCGTGTGCTGTGTTTATTTGTAATAGATTGGGTCCCCTGGTCCAACTGAACCGATCATTGACTGAAAATGATTATGTTCGGCTAGTCGGGAACACTTGCAGCCATTACTGAATGGAATTTTTATGGATGACAATGTGCCATGTCACCGAGCCACAATTGTTAACGGTTGGTTTCAAGAACATTCTGGACAATTCGAACGAATGATCTGCCGACCCAGATTGCCCGATATGAATCCCATCGAACATTTATTGGACATAATAGAGAGATCAGTTCGTGCTCAAACCCCTGGACCAGCTACACTTTCGCCCTTTTGGGCGGCGCCAACCTTGTGTCAATGCTCTGAAAAGCTCATCATTTGCATATCACATCGTCTTCCTCCTGTCGGTTAAATTTCGCGTCTGTAGCACGTCATCTTCGTGGTGTAGCATTTTTAATGGCCAGTAGTGTATATTCGCAATCAAGGTACAGCACGTAGCACAGTAGCTTCATCATTAATTCTTGTTGTTCACTGAATAGTTTGATGCACGTGTGCGGTCATTGCGGCAGAATAGGTATTCAGAAATGTAAACCATTTACGAAGAAACCGTTTCATAATGAATACAGAGGATCGTCGTACGTTCCGTTCCTTGGCGTAGTCGTACAAGCAGCGACCAGCAACCTCGCTTTGCTCCATGCTTCGTCGAGAGATCCGACTTCTATAAGTCTTCCCTCAACTACTTTTGTGCGGCAAATATGTCTAAGAGCAAGTAAATGAACAAAAGCTTCCTACGAACGAACTATCGAAAGAGCCCTAAGACAACACACACAGCTTATATATATATATATATATATATATATATATATATATATATATATATTGAAACGTCCCCTTTGAACAATTATTACTGACTGTGCTTAAACTGACACACAATATTTTTTTTAGCGCAACGCAATCTGACTTTCCATAACCCTACAAAAGAATGGCCCTGACTGACATTAAACTATACCTTTCACAAATCACTTACCTCACAAAAATCTTCGTTACTGGAACTACTGCAATACAGCGAGCGCCACTACTGCCAGCTAAATAAAAGATTCAAACTATGGAAGGCACTAACTACTGATAGGGATAGTTAGCAAATGAAAGATATTAATGGAGAACAAACAATGTATTTACCTTAATATCATCAAAAGTCATAATATATATAGCAGTTCATCACAAATTACAAAACTCCGCCATCTCTCTCCCCACATCCACCACTGCTGGCGGCTCACCTCCAACTGCGCAACGCTATGCGGTGTTCACATCCTGCTGCCGCTGCCAAACACTACAATGGCAGACAACAATGCAAACTAGACACAGACTGCACACAGCACAGCCAGTGATTTTTATACGGAGGTGGCGTTACCAATAAAAAAACCTAAACAGCCTACTTACAATATATATAACAGAAAGAACGGTAAGATGAAGAAAACGCTTAGATCCATGTGAAGTCTTCGAAAGAATATTTTTTATAAATTTACAAGCTGCAGGAGTGTTGGGTTGCCTTTAAAAGTGGTAAGAAATATTGAAATTTATCCTTACTGATGGCAAGATCGAAAACATGTCACGAGTCGAAAGAATAGCCCTGTAATTTGCATGCAGAATTCGTAATGGTCGAACTGTGACCCTCACATAAGGTCACCTTGGGCAATAACAGCAGCTCTAAGCCTCTTGAGCACCGAGTCGGACTGACCTCGACTGACAGACTCGGATACGTAAGTCCTGCCGCTCCAACTCGATGCCAGAGCTCTTCAGTCGTGACGGCTCTCGAGTACTGTCGCCCACTGAACTAAAGAACTGGAGAACGTGCCAACTGGGCGAACAGAGGAACACCCTGTGTGTCCAGGTCGCTCAGGACAGGTTGGTCAACACACTGTCTTGCATTATCTTGCTGAAAGACGCCATGAAGACCTTAGAGGTAGGGCACAGTCACCGGCCTTAACACATCAAAAATGTAATGGTTGCTGTCCAAATTACTAGCTATGCGACCCGTAGGTGCTCGTATTTGGTAGTGCATTGCGCATCATACCATCAGGGCCCGTTGGATCACGGGGTCCCGGGCTCGATTCCCGGCGGGGTTGGGGATTTTCTCTGCCCGAGGACTGGCGTTTGTGTTGTTCGCATCATTTCATCATCATCACCATTAGTGAACGTGGCTAGAATTGGACTGTGTAAACATTGGGACATTGTACGGGCGCTGATGACCGCACAGTTGAGCTCCCGACAATCCAAACGTCATCATCATCACCACCAGGGCCAGTATGAAGATGAAGAAAGAAATCCGGCAACATTCGTTTTCATCAGAGTCCCAAAGCACGGTCACGTCCATAGAGGCAGTGTGCGCAGAACCGGGACTCGTCTGAAATGAGGAGGTGGTGCCACTCCACTGTCCAGAGTTGTTGGGTCCGCCACTGACTGCCAGCGTCTCTCTCTCTCTCTCTCTCTCTCTCTCTCTCTCTCCGCTACAGTGTCAAGAGAAGCCGAGGCAACGCTGACAGCCCGTGGGTGTCCAGACGTCGTCCCACTGTCCCTGTTCTTGTCCCTCGTTCAGACAAGACAATGTCCACATCGATAGAAGGTGTTGTGGCTGCATGATTCCAGACGTCCGAACGAACGTCACGGTTGCAATCTCGGGGGCTGTCATGCGGGGCCACTGAGAATGCCCTTCCTCAATCCTCTGTTTCGATACTCGCACAGGAGTGGTGGGGTCTCCACCAACGCGAGTAATGTCGCACGACTATAAAGTGCAGTCTCGATAGGCCACGATCATAGCGCTCTCCCACCCCTACTGGTAGACGCTGCTCCTCTTTAGGCGCGACGTAACACTGTCATCTCACAAACAGAAAGCATTCAGCTGCGATAACTGAACGAGGAACCCGCGACATAAATTTTCCTTACAAGGGAACCTCCCCATCGCACCCCCCTCAGTTTTAATTGTAAGTTGGCACAGTGGATAGGCCTTGAAAAACTGAACACAGATCAATCGAGAAAACAGGAAGAAGTTGTGTGGAACTATGAAAAAAAGTAGTAAAATATACAAACTGAGTAGTCCATGCGAAGATAGGCAACATCAAGGACACTGGGAATCAAGCAGTGCCGTGTTCCCGTGGTTAGTATGAGCAGCTACGGAACGAGAGGTCCTAGGTTCAAGTCTTCCCTCGAGTGAAAAGTTTAATTTTTTATTTTCAGTTTATGTGACAAACTCTTATGTTTTCATCACTTTTTTGGTAGTGATTATCACATCCACAAGAAAACCTAAATCGGGGAAGGTAGAAGAATATTTTTACCCATTCGCCAAGTGTGCAAGTTAGGTGAGTCGACAACATATTCCTGTCATGTGACGCACATGCCGTCACCAGTGTCATATAGAATATATCAGACGTGTTTTCCTGTGGAGGAATCGGTTGACCTATGACCTTGCGATCAAATGTTTTCGGTTCCCATTGGAGAGGCACGTCCTTTCGTCTACTAATCGCACGGTTTTGCGGTGCGGTCGGAAAACACAGACACTAAACTTATTACAGTGAACAGAGACGTCAATGAACGAACGGGCAGATCATAACTTTGCGAAAATGAAGAAAGTAAACTTTTCACTAGAGGGAGTGCGGTCGCAAAACACACACACTAAACTTATTACAGTGAACAGAGACGTCAATGAACGAACGGACAGATCATAACTTTGCGAAAATAAAGGAAGTAAAACGTTCAGTCGGGGGAAGACTTGAAGCAAGGACCTCTCGCTCCGCAGCAACTCACGCTTACCACGGGACCACAACGCTGCTCAGCTCAGATTCTCCTGAATGTTGCTTATGTTGCGCATGGACTACTCAGTTTGTATATTTTATTAATTTTTTTCATAGTTCCATACAACTTCTTCCTGTTTTCTCGATTGATATGTGTTCAGTTTTTCAAGGCCTATCCACTGTGCCAACTTATAACTAAATCTGAAGGGGGTGCGATGGGGAGGTTCCCTTGTTAGATGCAGAATTTGGATAATGTTGGTCCAACTTACTTTGAGCGATTTTACTGACATGTTAATCATCTGTATATGTAACCATGTATACGGTCGAGTCACATTAACGTGACCGCAACGCCAATGTGCAACAACCACTCACTGAGGGCAGGTGGTAGAACTAAGAGTGGAAGCCATACAAAGCGTGTCGCCGGGATGCGGAAAACAGTGCAGTCATTGTCGCAATGTGGAAACAGACCGATTTTTCTTATGTCCAAAATGAGTCTGATCGTTGCATTTCAGGCGAAGGATCGAAGGATATCCTAAACGGCTAGGTTTGGAAACTATTCGGTGCCGCCGTGGTTGAAGTAAACTGCGCGTGGCAATATGGCGCTATCCAAAACAGGTGCCAGTCAACTGTGGTGCACCACGGGCCGTACATCACACGGGTGAACGATGACTACGGAAATGTGTCCAGGAGGAGTACAGGTGGTGAGCAACAGACGGCTCAGGTGGGCAGTGTCTCCCCAGCGACCGTTCAGCGAACGCTGCTGTATAAGGGCCACCGCAGCAGCCCCCTGGCTCACGCTCCTATGCTGACATCCGTTCATCGGCGACGAAGGCTGGACTTTGCACGCCAGTACCACAACTGGAGGTGCGCTGATCGGCGACACGTCGTGTTTTCGTATGAATCAAGCTTTAGGCTCCATCTGATAGCTGGCCACTGGCGTGTACGGCGTGAAACGTCTGAAAACAGAGGGGTCCAGGCCGGAGAACGAAGCGGAAGGTTTTCGTGGCATTTCGTGAGTAATCTCCTCATTATGGAAGCACAATGGATCAACACATCTACCACTCAGAATCGTACCTACCTCTACATGTACACTCCTGGAAATTGAAATAAGAACACCGTGAATTCATTGTCCCAGGAAGGGGAAACTTTATTGACACATCCCTGGGGTCAGATACATCACATGATCACACTGACAGAACCACAGAGCATGCACAATGTCGGCACTAGTACAGTGTATATCCACCTTTCGCAGCAATGCAGGCTGCTATTCTCCAATGGAGACGATCGTAGAGATGCTGGATGTAGTCCTGTGGAACGGCTTGCCATGCCATTTCCACCTGGCGCCTCAGTTGGACCAGCGTTCGTGCTGGACGTGCAGACCGCGTGAGACGACTCTTCATCCAGTCCCAAACATGCTCAATGGGGGACAGATCCGGAGATCTTGCTGGCCAGGGTAGTTGACTTACACCTTCTAGAGCACGTTGGGTGGCACGGGATACATGCGGACGTGCATTGTCCTGTTGGAACAGCAAGTTCCCTTGGCGGTCTAGGAATGGTAGAACGATGGGTTCGATGACGGTTTGGATGTACCGTGCACTATTCAGTGTCCCCTCGACGATCACCAGTGGCGTACGGCCAGTGTAGGAGATCGCTCCCCACACCATGATGCCGGGTGTTGGCCCTGTGTGCCTCGGTCGTATGCAGTCCTGATTGTGGCGCTCACCTGCACGGCGCCAAACACGCATGCGACCATCATTGGCACCAAGGCAGAAGCGACTCTCATCGCTGAAGACGACACGTCTCCATTCGTCCCTCCATTCACGCCTGTCGCGACACCACTGGAGGCGGGCTGCACGATGTTGGGGCGTGAGCGGAAGACGGCCTAACGGTGTGCGGGACCGTAGCCCAGCTTCATGGAGACGGTTGCGAATGGTCCTCGCCGATACCCCAGGAGCAACAGTGTCCCTAATTTGCTGGGAAGTGGCGATGCGGTCCCCTACGGCACTGCGTAGGATCCTACGGTCTTGGCGTGCATCCGTGCGTCGCTGCGGTCCGGTCCCAGGTCGACGGGCACGTGCACCTTCCGCCGACCACTGGCGACAACATAGATGTACTGTGGAGACCTCACGCCTCACGTGTTGAGCAATTCGGCGGTACGTCCACCCGGCCTCCCGCATGCCCACTATACGCCCTCGCTCAAAGTCCGTCAACTGCACATACGGTTCACGTCCACGGTGTCGCGGCATGCTACCAGTGTTAAAGACTGCGATGGAGCTCCGTATGCCACGGCAAACTGGCTGACACTGACGGCGGCGGTGCACAAATGCTGCGCAGCTAGCGCCATTCGACGGCCAACACCGCGGTTCCTGGTGTGTCCGCTGTGCCGTGCGTGTGATCATTGCTTGTACAGCCCTCTCGCAGTGTCCGGAGCAAGTATGGTGGGTCTGACACACCGGTGTCAATGTGTTCTTTTTTCCATTTCCAGGTGTGTAGTTTGTTTTTCCTGAACACGATGGCATCTACCAAAACGTGTCACACAGTTCCCAATGTACGTCCGTGGTTTGAAGAGCACCGGGGTGAGTTAACCGTGTTCCCCTGGCGACAGCACTCCCAGGACTTAAACCCAACGAGAATCTGTGGCACCACCGCGATCGGGCTGTTCGCGCGATCGGGACCTCAGCAGAGAAACCTGGCGCAGCTGGCCGCGGCGCTGGAGTAGGCGCGGCTCCACACCGCTGTCGCTACCTTCCACGACCTCTCCCCGCACGCCACGCAGCAGGTCGCTCTGCAAAATGTGGATATTTACAGTTTCGACAAGAGGTCAGATTTCATGCCAAATAGACGCTTATTTGATGCTGCTTTCATCATCCTGCAATTTTAGTCTTGGGCAGTGTATCAGAGGTTGAGGTGCAGTTTTATTTTATCTTTCAAGTTCAGGTAACGTAATATGATCATCACCTGTTTCGACTTGTTGTTGTAGTTGTGGTCTTCAGTTCAGAGACTGGTTAGATGCACTCTATCCGGTGCAAGATTCTTCATCTCCCAGTACCTACTGCAACCAACATCCTTCTGAATATGTTTATCGTATTCATCTCTTGGTCTCCCTCTATGGTTTTACCCTCCACGCTGCCCTCCAATACTAAATTGGTGATCCCTTGATGCCTCATAATATGCCCTCCCAACCGATGCCTTCTTCTACTCAAGTTGTGCCACAAACACCTCTTCTCCCCAATCCTATTCAGTACCTCCTCGTTAGTTATGTGATCTACCCATCTAATCTTCAGCACTCTTCTGTAGCATCACATTTCGAAATCTTCAATTCTCTTCTTGTACAAACTATTAATCGTCCATGTTTCACTTCCGTACATGCCTACACTCCATACAAATACTTTCACGAACGACTGCCTGACACTTAAATCTATACTCGATGTCAACAAATTTCTCTTCTTCAGAAACGCTTTCCTTGCCATAGCCAGTCGACATTTTATATCCTCTCTACTTCGACCATCATCAGTTATTCTGCTCCCCAAATAGCAAAACTAATTTACTACTTTAAGCGCCTCATTTCCTAATCTAATTCTCGCAGCATCACCCGATTTAATTCGACTACATTCCATTGTCCTCGTTTTGCTTTTGTTGATGTTCATCTTATATCCTCCTTTCAAGACACTGTCCATTCCGTTCAACTGCTCTTCCAAGTCCTTTGCTGTTTCTGACAGAACTACAATGTCATCGGCGAACCTCAAAGATTTTATTTCTTCTCCATGGATTTTAATACCGACTCCGAACTTTTCTTTTGTTTCCTTTCCTACTTGCTCAATATACAGATTGAATAACATCAGGGATAGGCTACAACCCTGTCTCACTCCCTTCCCCACCGCTGCTTCCCTTTCATGCCCCTCCACTCTTATAACTGCCATCTGGTTTCTGTATAAATTGTAAATAGCCTTTCGCTCCCTGTATTTTACCCCTGCCACCTTCAGAATTTGAAAGAGAGAATTCCAGTCAACGTTGTAAAAAGCTTTCTCTAAATCTACAAATGCTAGAAACGTAGGTTTGCCTATCCTTAATCTTTCTTCTAAGATACGTCGTAGAGTCAGTATTGCCTCACGTGTTCCAACCTTTGATGGAATCCAAAATGATCTTCCCCGAGGATGACTTGATAATATGTCGAAAGCACTGATGATATCATTTGAGTTACCAGAAACTGAAATGTATATAGAAAATACACTAATTTTCCGTTCGTCGATCACTGTTTTTGTTATGTCAAACAGAACGGTTTAGGGCAGGGTCATTCAGCTTCAGATCATCTCTCGTCGTAACTGGTCATTATCAGTTTCACTTCAAATGGTTCAAATGGCTCTGAGGACTATGGGACTCAACATCTGATGTCATCAGACCCCTAGAACTTAGATCTACTTAAACCTAACTAACCTAAAGACATCACACACATCCATGCCCGAGGCAGGATTCGAACCTGCAACCGTAGCGGTCGCGCGTTTCCAGACTGTAGCGCGTAGAACCGCTCGGCCACAACGGCCGGCTCAGTTTCACTGTGACAATTACTGTGCAACTATGAAAATGGTCAACAGATGGATGACAATGCCAGAATCCGGTCTGTTTGTGATAATAAATCAGCGATCGAAAAAAGGTAATTAAGCGCACCCATACAAATATTATAAAAAGGGATGTCTGTCTACGTGGTCCGCAGCTCGTGGTCTCACGGTAGCGTTCTCGCTTCCTGAGCACCGGGTCCCGGGTTCGATTCCCGGCGGGGTAAGGGGTCTTCACCTGCCTCGAGATGGCTGGGTCTTGTGTCTTCCTCATCATCATCATTCATCCCCATTACGGTCGGAGGAAGGCAATGGCAAACCACCTCCTTTAGGACATTGCCTTGTACGGCGGTGCGGGTCTCCCGCATCGTCCCCTACGCTCTGTCCAGGAGTATGGGATCTCATCATCATCATCATGTCTACATGTATGTTACACCTCGCCTCCTCAAGTCCTGGATGAATTTCAAGAAAACTTAGTACACTTGTCCTTTAGTGTCAGGCAACAATTTCTGTGGGGGTAAGAATACATAAATATCATAGTTCAGGAGGTATGACGTCAGAAACACTGAGATGCTTGAAAACCTACCACATCATGCATGAGGTTTTAATTTATTACTTCTGTGCTACTAACTCTATGTGCAATGAATTTCGCAAACGGTATCCACATATACCATAAGAGTACCTGCAGTATTAAATCATGGTACCAGCCATAGTTCATGAGATATAACGTCATAAACACTGAGACGCGTGAAAACCTATTGCATTGTTAACGATATTTAAATTTATTACTACTTTGCTACTGACTCTATCCGCAACACATTCTGTAAGCATATGCCGCTGAGTGTACCTACAGAAATAGATCACTGTACGACGCATATTTCAAGAGATATGACGTCATAAAGACTGGAAAGTGTGAAAAATGTGGCATCACGCATGAAGTTTTATTGCGTTTATTCGTTACTACTAAGTCACTCATACAGTCGAGTTGACTAAAGCAAATCGCTGTTACCTGGCAGCGCTTTTGACAGCTTTTAACTGCGAAGCATTAACCTCTGTAGGCGAAAACAACAGCTGTCTAAAGAGCTATGAAGATGCGTTGTCATACAGACGTTTCCGAAATCGGGTTGTAGACATGCCAAGCAGCTGTGCAGAAACTGTCCAGGATCTTTGTATAACTGTTTCATAATTTCAAACGTATCTTCACGGCCGCCCGAAGTGGCCGTGCGGTTAAAGGCGCTGCAGTCTGGAACCGCAAGACCGCTACGGTCGCAGGTTCGAATCCTGCCTCGGGCATGGATGTTTGTGATGTCCTTAGGTTAGTTAGGTTTAACTAGTTCTAAGTTCTAGGGGACTAATGACCTCAGCAGTTGAGTCCCATAGTGCTCAGAGCCATTTGAACCATTTTTTTTCGTATCTTCACGATTACACGGAAATGAATCTTTTTCGAAATGACGCTACAAACACATTTCATCTTTTGTTTTCGTTTCTAATACACACATCACCTCGGTTCCCGAGAGTTCCGGAACCTGTACAGAAAATTGGAATTTAGAGATCAACATAAACATCACTTTTACCCTTTTTATTGCTCATGAAAACCACACATTGCATGCTGTACTACCATACAGCGAGACCTTCAGAGGTGGTAGTCCAGATTGCTGTACACACCGGTACTTCTAATACCCAGAGCACTTCCTCTTGCATTGATGCATTCCTGTATTCGTCGTGGCATACTATCCACAAGTTCATCAAGGCACTCTTGGTCCACATTGTCCCATTCCTCAACGGCGATTCCGCGTAGATCCCTCAGAGTGGTTGGTGGTTCACATCGTCCATAAACAGACCTTTTCAATCTATCCCAGACATGTTCGACAGGGTTCGTGTCTGGAGAACATGCTGGCCACTCTAGTCCAGCGATGTCGTTATCCTGAAGGAAGTCATTCACAAGATGTGCACGATGGGGGCGCTAATTGTCGTCCATGAAGACAAATGCCTCGCCAATATGCTGCCGATATGGTTGCACTATCGGTTGGAGGATGGCATTCACCTATCGTACAGCGGTTTCGGCGCCTTCCATGACCACCAGTGGCGTGCGTCGGCCTCACTTAAAGCTACCCCAAAACAGCAGGGAACGTCCACCTTGCTGCACCCGCTCGTCTTAGGTGTTCAGCCTGACCGGGTTGCCTCCAAACACTTCTCCGACGATTGTCTGGTTGAAGGCATATGAGGCACTCATCGGTGAAGAGAACATGATGCCAACCCTAAGAGGTCCGATTGGCATGTCGTTGGGCCCATTTGTACCGCACTGCATGGTGTTTAGTGGTTGCATAGATGGACATCGCCAGGGTCATCGGGAGCGAAGTTGAGCATCATGCAGCCTATTGCGCAAAGTTTAAGTCGTAACCCGACGTCCTGTGGTTGCACGAAAAGCATTATTCGGCATGGTGGCGTTGTTGTCAGGGTTCCTCCGAGACATAATCCGTAGTTAGCGGTCATCCACCGCAGTAGTAGCCCTTGGACGGCTTGAGCGAGGCATGTCATCGACAGTTCGTGTCTCTCTACATCTCCTCCATGTCCGAACAACGTCGCTTTGGTTCACTCCGAGACACCTGCACGCTTCCCTTGTTGGGAGCCCTTCCTGGCACAAAGTAACAATGCGGACGCAATCGAACCACGGTATTGATCGTCTAGGCATGGTTGAACTACAGACAACACGAGCCGTGCACCTCCTTCCTGGTAGACTGGAACTGATCGGCTGTCTCGCACCCCCCCCCCCCACCCCCACCCCCCTTCCGCCTAATAGATGCTGCTCCCTCATGGTTGTTTACATCTTTGGACGTATTTAGTGCCATGTCTGAACAAAAGGTTCAAATGGCTCTGAGCGCTATGAGACTTAACATCTGAGGTCATCAGTCCCCTAGAACTTAGAACTACTTAAACCTAACCAACCTAAGGACATCACACACATGCATGCCCGAGGCAGGATGCTTTCCTGCGACCGTAGTTGTCGCGCGGCTCCAGACTGAAGCGCCTAGAACTGCTCGGCCACTCCTGCCACCCATCTCTGAACAGTCATTGTCTCTGATACAACATCCACAGTCAACGTCTATTTTCAGGAGTTCTGGGAACCGGAGTGATGCGAAACTTTTTTTGATGTGTGTATCCGTGCAAAGTCGAAATTGTCAGGTAGTTTTCTACAAGTACGCGTAACATCCTATCGACAAGTATGTCCACCTTTGATGAAATATGTGTTTAAAAAATATATATGCCTAGTCTTTGGAGTTAGCAATGTGTAGTTTGAATGCTCAATGTGCAAAATTCGCTTAATAAACACGGTACGTTTATAAATCATGTCTTGTTTGTTTCCGTGTTTGTGCAGTGTTGTGCTGTCTCCAGGAGTGACGGGTGCTGGTGGCCACGAGAAGCTGGACCTGTCCGGCCCTGGAGGCGGCGACGGCGGAGGCGGCGGGGGCGGTAGCAACGGAGCCGTGGGCGGCGGGGGCGGCGGCGGCGGCGGGGGCGGCAGCTACCTGTCGCTGGGCTTCGCCGGCTACGGGGCGCCGCACCCGCAGAGCCACCCGCCGCACGTCCACCCGCAGGCGCAGCCGCTCTTCCTGCCGCCGCAGGGCCTCAACCCCATCGACAGGCTGTACTCGATGCACACGTCCTACTTCTGCGGCGAGGAGGCCGCCATGGCCGAGCAGTAGCCGCCGCCGACCGCTCAACGGAGCCCTGCGGCTGTCTTCACGACCTGTGCCGACGTGTCGAGGCGTGCACATCGCGGGACAAGTTGCTCAGTGTTAGTCTGGAGGACAGTCGAGTGAGACACACACACACACACACACACACACACACACACACACACACACACACACAACAGTATGTAGCACGATGTCAAACACGTTCCAAACAAATAAGTGGCCGTGCTATTCGGCAAAGTCTTTGAATTGTTTGTTGGTATTGACGATTCTTGACGAACTATAGTTGTTATAGTCGTTTTTACCACACACTCTTGATTCTACAGTGGTGTGAACCGTTCATCTCCGACACTCCCCTACAACGAGCTTGTTCCATTACCTTCTTGGTAGGCAGGCTCTAACTTCGCTACCTCATACAGATAATCTACTAAGCAAGTACATACAGTCCACATTCAGTGGTCTCCCATGCGTAACACTTCCTCCAGCTTCATTTTGAACTACGTAGAACGGTTTGAGAAACTGTTCGACTGTCACCTTCTGAACCTACGTTCAGCAACCAACAAGTAACGTAAAAGCTTACAGTCGTAGCGGCTCTTGCTCGACGGTTACTGTTTGTTAAAATATACAGCATAAACAGGTATTACTGAGCTTGCTACCTGTCACAGTTCTTTTTTATCTAGCTTCAATTACATGACTTCTCCGGCATCTTTCGAGGAGTGGCCTCATAGTTAACAACATTGTTCTTTTTAATTTTTTGGCCCACACTGGCAAGTAAATTTTTTGTTAGGATTTCTATAATTCGGATTCTGTACTACCTCCCTATCTTCTTCCCCTTTGCTACAGCACGTAACTCGTATATCTCTTATACGGAGAACGATAAAAATTTGTCATAGACCGTACACAATACTGTGTCGGCTCGCGTCATACTTTATCAACAGAGGGTCACTAAATTTTCCTTCGCAGAAAAAGCCCTTGAACCTCTTTGATGCTCTCATCCTGTCGAAAGCAGGTTTTCGTTGGTGTGGATCCCCGCTAGGAGCTACACCCAACTAAATCCAACATACAAGACACATTCAGTAAAAATATTGTTTTCTATCGAACCTTGGATGACGTTTCTGTTTATGGCTTCTTAGTTCACTCTTAGCTTTTTACATATTTATGAATGTCGATCTTTTACTTGTTAGTCTTTTACTTGTGTATGCAATTTTTTCTAGAGAATGTACTACTATAGGTAATTCTATAATCTCCATGACAAACAATTGCGTTTGTTTTCGTTTAGACAATCGCATTTCCTTCGACAATAATTTCAACATTCTGCTTGTGGCACGTCTGTTGCGTATAATAACTCACCCATTTTTCAAAATCGCAATTCCGTCGTTCGTGAATGTTCTGAAGTGAATAATAACACTTAGGACACAGATCAACCCGTTTTTGAGAACATTCCGCTTATCTTGTCATGACGAACACATTATGGTTGTATTCAAACAATCTGTTTAAGAGAAATTGTCGATGTGTGGAACAAAACGACCTCTTACGGAGAATTATTTTCGGTAGACCTCGTCTCTTAACATAAAAATTGCATCTATCTTCCCGGGGTTACTTGCAGTAAAAAGTCTGAATTGTACCGAATACTTCTGTTCCGTCAGTTCTGCATTGTTTGATAATGATAAACATGTCACGGGAAATTACGCTTGTGTAGTTGCTTGATTGATAGGGGATTTTCTCACCATTACGACGTTCGAGGCCACAGCTGCATTCAAATGCCATTTCTCCAAGGAAATGTATTGTAATTTGTTACGTTACCTCCATTCAGATACAATTCATAGCACATATCGTCAGTACTCAGAATCATTCAAACTACTGTCAACATGACTTGTAACAACAAAATTTCTCTATTGGATACCTTCTCAGACTTTAGATCTTTTGACATCCAGCTCATTGCTTCTCTCATTCTTGTGAACGAACCATGTAAAACAGGCACCCTGGCACAATTTCGACATATCTGCGTTTGACATTTTTGGGTACTGTCATTCATAACACTGATACTCGACAATCAGTGGGTGATCGATCGCTGTTCCATTTGTATCGTCTTTGGAGTTTGGTGTATAGCTCAGACTTTGTATCTGCTATATAATTTAATTACGTGGTACTAAACAACACAAGTCATTCTTTGAAACAGTGACAACTGTGATGTTATTACGAAAAACTGGTGCATGTGCTGAAGAACGACTTCAGAAGACGCAAGCAACGTTTATGAATACAAATTTACAGTTTAATTCTGCTAGTAAGCTGTAAGCGCCTCGTTTGAGGATTTTGTCAGTTTAAGCTACGTTATGCTCTATACTGTAAGTGAGACATGCAATAAGATGGAGTAATGAGACGAAACTGGACGTGTTTCCAATATTCTATTTCCTCCTACCAGTCTAACTCTACTATTCACAGAACAGAAGAAGCTGTAATGTTGCAACTCCGCTAGAGATACTACAACAACTGCAGATCTCTTCATTCACACCTGCGACTTACCTGTGGAAAGGTAGGTACATAAGATCAAGTATCAAAGGTACAGAGTGCTTTCGTTCATATGGAATGAACCGTAGTCATTAAGGACATTCTGGTACTATATGAGGATTCCTTCAAGAAAAATAACAACCTGCCACTCTTCTGCAAGAGCAACAGGAATCTACAAAGCGACAGTTAAGAAAAGTCTCTGAGAAGCATTGTCGAAGATACAGCTATATGTGAAAACTGTATAGATAATGTAATGTACTTCATAAGTATTGTGGTTCGTTTAAATTGTTTTGACTATTTGCAACATCTACATCATTACTTTGCAACTGACACTTACGTGTTTGACAGTGGCTCCATACTTCCTATTTCTTGACCTTCCAGTATCGAGTAGAACGTAGGAAAAACGAACACCTGCAGCATTTCGTGGAAACTCTGATTTCTCTTATTTTATTTATGATGATCACTTCTCTTTATGTAGGGGCTGTCAACAAAATATTTCCGCATCCGGAGGAGAAAGTTGGAGATTGAAATTTCCTGAAAAGATGTCGCCGCAACCAAGAACTGGTTTCTTATAATGATTGCCACTCCAGCTCGCGTATCTTATTCGTGGCACAATACGAACTCCCTGTCTGTTTTTGATGCCCGCAGCCAATCCCTTCTGGAAATGATCCATACCAAGCAGCAATACTCCAGGACAAACGTACTTCATTCAGTACACCTGTTCTGTCAGTTAAAACGCATCCTTCCCCACAATGTATTCTATGTGATGGTTGCAGTTTAAGTCATTCGTAATGGTAATCCCGAGGTATTTAGTTGAACTGACAGTCTTTGTTTGTATTAATTTATCGCGTAACCGAAATTTAACTGATTCGTTTTAGTACTCATTGGGGGGGAGGCTCACGATTTTCTTGGGTAAATTGCCACTTATCACATCATTCAGACATCTTTCATAAATCATCCGTGATATTTCCGCTCCCCCACTATGTCGCGGTAACACAAAACGAAATTCGCTTCGTCGACTTCTTCGATGTCTTCTGTCAACCCAATCTGATAAGCATCCCATACTGCGTAGTAATATTCCACTGAAGGACGGACAGGCTTAGTGAAGGCAGTTTCCTTAGTAGATCTGTTGATTTTCTACGAGTAAGTGTTCTGCGATTAAAACACAGTCTTTGGTTCGTCTTCCCCACACTACTTCTACGCCATATTTCCAGTTCAAGGTGTTTTAAATTACATCACTGGGTTTTTTAGTTGAATCGACTACCTTTAAATTAATGTTAATTATTGTGCAATCGAAAGTTAATGAAATTTAAAATTTTTATAAGGAACCCACATTTGGAAATATACTGTTTGGATGTAGAGTGCAAGGGTGAACAAAACGTTTCCGTTTGAGGGTGTTGCTACAGTGTGTACGAGTATGCAATGTAGCGCGACTCCGATGCGGGTATATAAGCATCAACACACAGGGAAGGAACAAGTGTGGCTTTCGCGTCTTTCTGACGTGCGGAAACGTGAACTACGGCGACGTTATTACCAGAATAATGCTTCCAGACAGGATCAACGTGCTGTTACTCTTTTCTTGGCTGCCGAAGGACAAACGCCGGTAGACATCCGTCGGAGAATGAGGAATGAGTATGGGGCAACACGTCTGCTGAAAACCGCCATTGTGGAATTGTGCGCCAAGTTCCTCGCTGGTCGCGATTCGACATAAGACGACGGCATACCTAGGAGGGAGGGAGAAGTTAACGCTAACTCAGCTGGGAGACACTTGTGTACCCGACCTACAGTTTTGATCCATTCTCATGCGATTATGAGGCCTTCGGTCCCTGAAAAAAGGCGCTGAAGGGTGGAAGATTCCTGTCGGACGACGATGTGGTGGACTTTTTCTGACAACAGGACACATTGTTCAACCAAACGTGTATCTTCATCCTGGTGCGTCGGCGGGGAGATATCCTCAACGCTCACGGTGATTTTGCCTCATTGGCATGCCGATTCGGGACTGTATGGCCTCCGAATTGAAACTGTTTGATCGCCCCTTATGTGTTTGAAGATTGGGTCATTTGCAAATCTCCTAATTCGCAGTAAAGAAAAAGCAGAGTCAATGAGTTGTGACCTGTATTCTCTATAGGAGCCCATGGCTTGGGGAATGTTTCGAATAGTCGTCGCCGGGTTCTATTTTACGTGACGAAGGACGCCATTTTCAAAGCCGAGAGTGCGGCGCGTCCGTGGAGGCCATAGTAAACCCTCTTGTTGTGAACTTCCTAACTTCTCGCAGCCGTTGTTGCAGTCGGACGAAAATGGTAAGTGATGTCACAACTACGAGAGGGACTGACGACAGTGGCCAGTTTTCAGTTCGTGTATTCACACTGAAGCGGGAGGTTTGAAAGTGATCCGATCTTCGAATCTATTTTGCATTCAAAATATACATTTCCAGATATGGGTACCTTATCGAAACTTTATGTGCAAATATCCCTCTACAGCTGCTAGAAGCCTTTAATAGACAATGTGAAATACTCTGCATAAATTAAGAAGACTAGAAGGCCTGTAACATGTCCATGGAAAAATCAAATGTTACTTCGGGACTTTCGGGTTCACTACATCACTTCGCATCATTCCACACTTTTACCCAGATTGTTGCTCTTGTTGTTACTCAATCATCAGGAGATTATTTTTTACTTAGGTACCAGGACTTCCAATTCCTTAAGTGATTTCCTCGCATGTGGAGCACAGTTCCTCTTTTTTTTCCAAAATTTTGTCGTCAGCGAGATTTCTGGAGTACTTCTTTTAAGAGGTGCATATTGCCTGGGCTGTCGCGATGGTTTGTGAAAGTGTATTTGTTTTGAATCTTCCTGGCAGATTAAAACTGTGTGCCGGACCGAGACTCGAATTCGGGACCTTTGCCTTTCGTGGGTAAGTGCTCTCCAACTGAACTACCCAAGCACGACTCACGCCCCGTCCTCACAGCTTTACTTCTGCCAGTACCTCGTCTCCTACCTTCCAAACTTTACAGAAGCTCTCCTGCGAACCTTGCAGAACTAGCACTCCTGAAAGAAAGGATATTGCAGAGACATGGCTCAGCCACAGCCTGGGGAATGTTTCCAGAATGAAAGGCAAAGGTCGCGAGTTCGAGTCTCGGTCCGGCACACAGTTTTAGTCTGCCAGGAAGTTTCATATCAGCGCACACTCCACTGCAGAGTGAAAAGCTCAATTTGTATTCTGAAAATCTCATTCTGTATGTGTTTTGTTCCTGTTTGCGGTGTTTTTCACGTTATTACAGCATTATCATTGGATGGAGATGAGTGTATAGTAAATATAGTACCTGTAACTTTTCTGTGCACAGTGATGTTGTTGTGGCCGCATAAAAACCATCACAAACGCAAGAAAATCACGCACATTGAGACAAACTAAGTAAAATTGTACATCTTTAATGGAGCAATCACGATAGTAACAGCTGTTTCCAGAGAAATTTGGAGAAAAATGAATGACTGCCGATGGAGATTAAGTTACTGGTTGATTGTCTTATTTTATTTTTTTATATTTTGTACGACACAAGCCCAGGAGATTTCATAACGGTTTCCCTTCGCCAAAACCTGTGTAAAGAGTATACTTGTGCTACGGATGGCAGACAGCGACGTGAACAACCAGTAGTGGCGCTAAGTTTTCGTGTAATAACATCAAAATATGTACGTATTACACTGAGAAATATGAAACAATAATTCACACAAAACTACATTGTCAAATTATGTGCTTATCTGATCCTAAAACAATAGTAGAAGTTCGGTAGAATTATGACTCCTCTGTTTCTGATGAATTCTAGTAGACGTCTGAAACAATATCGACAATCAAATATTTGTCCTCATAAGTGATCATGGTACAAAGGGTGAAACTCGGAAAAATTCCATGCTTTTTTGTTTTTATCAGTCTAGTTCTGTAATTGCTTATTTTCTCATACCACATATAGAGCCTAGTGCCAGATAAATAGAAATGTACATCCTTGAAGTCAGTTGTCATATCTGCGAACATTTGAGAATTATTCTAGCTTCGTTATCCACATTGTGAATATTCCTAGCCATTGTGTCAAGCTTCATAGTTGCGCTGATGAGGTATCATGATTAAACACCACACACACAGTGAGTACTTAGTAACTCTTTTTCTTTATTTTGTCCACGACCTCTTTTGGGGCCGTATGTCCAACTTCAGGAGGCTCATGCCGTTAATAACATGTCTGCTACTGGAGTGATGAATTGTATTGCCGTCTTTTGGTTTCGTGGATATTTTGAAAAAAAAAAAAAAAAAAACAGCCAGCAGTTTCTACTAGTACAGTCACTTATTTTGTATGCCATATTATAAATGGTTCACAACCTTTGTTTCACCAAAACCACAGTATCAGATATGTACTTCACACAAAATACTAATTTAGTTTATAGCCAAGTTTCTATTATGCAAAAACTTATTACAACTTTTCTTAAAAAATCGTACCATCTAAAGATGGTGTCACCAACAGAACATCAGCTTTGAAAACTTGTTAATATCACGCATCGTGTGAAACACATAATCCTAGACATCGGAAAAAAAACGCATGGCTGTCGGATCCAAGGTAACGCATGAATAAGGGATATGTTTCTTGTGACAGGCACAACTGACGCTTAATTTAACCATGAGGTTAACCTAACACTCTGGGTAAATACCTATCACTATGAACAATTCGTTAACCCTTACTTACGGGAAGGTCGGCACAATTTACCTGGGTATAATGGCCAGGAATTTGATAACCCCTACAAGGAACAGATATGTCTATGGGTACAAAACAGTCATTTCATCGTCACCATATTAAACATAGCCACGAAATAACAAATTTTCAACAGGATTTGAGAGTCATCACGGCGAATAACCAAAGTAAGAAGTACCTGTCGATACAAAGAAAAGTCCGGAACCGCGCTGCTGCTACGGTCGCAGGTTCGAATCCTGCCTCGGGCATGGATGTGTGTGATGTACTTACGTTAGTTAGGTTTAAGTAGTTCTAAGTCTAGGGCACTGACGACCTCAGATATTAAGTCCAATAGGCTTAGAGCCATTTTTTTGATACAAAGAAATTAATACAGGTATGTAGTGAAGGATATGTTCAAATCCAAATCCCTTCTCCCTCTTCCCCTCCTCCCCCCGGACACGCACGTATATATACACATACTGAAGAGCCAAAGAAACTTGTACACTTGCCTAATATCGTGTAGGGCCTCCGCAAGCATGCAGAAGTGCCGCAACACGACGTGACGTGGACACGACTAATGTCTGAAGTAGTGCTGGAGGGAACTGACACCATGAATCCTGCAGAGCTGTTCATACATCCGAAGAGTACGAGGGGATGGAGATCTCTTCTGAACAGCACGTTGCAAGGCATTCCAGATATGCTCAAAAATGATCATGTCTGTGGTTTGGTGGCCAGTGGAAGTGTTGAAAGTCGGAAGAGTGTTCCTGGAACGACTCTAGCAATTCTAGACGTGTAGGGTGTAGCATTGTCCTGTTGAAATTGTCCAAGTCCGTCGGAATGGACAGTGGACGTGAATGGATGCAGGCGATCAGACAGGATGCCACCGTACGTGTCACACATCAGATACTTATCTAGACGTATCAGAGGTCCCATGTTACCCCAAATGCACATGCCCCACACCACTACAGAGCCTCTACCAGCTTGAATAGTCTCGTGCTCACTTGCAGTGTCCATGGATTCAACAGATTGTCTCCATACCCGTACACATCCACCCGCTCGATACAATTTGAAACGAGACTCGTCCGACCAGGCAACATGTTTCCATCAACAGTCCAATGTCGGTGTTGACAGGTCAAGGCGAGGCGTAAAGCTTTCTGTAGTGAGTCATAAAGGCTACACGAGTGGGCCTTCGACGGCGAAAGCCCATATCGATGACGTTTCAAAAGTGGTTCAAATGGCTCTGAGCACTATGGGACTTAACTTCTGAGGTCATCAGTCCCCTAGAACTTAGAACTAATTAAACCAAACTAACCTACGGACATAACACACATCCATGCCTGAGGCAGGATTCGAACATGCGACCGTAGCGGTCGCGCCGTTCCAGACTGAAGCGTCTAGAACCGCTCGGCCACTCCGGCCGGCGATGACGTTTTGTTGAATGGTTTGCACGCTGACACTTTTTGATGCCCCAGCACTGAAATCTGCAACAATTTGCGGAAGGGTTGCACTGCTATAACGTGGAACGATTCTCTTGGTCCCGTTTACGCAGGATCTCATTCCGGCGGCAGCGATGTCGGAGAGTTGATGTTTTACCGAATTCCTGATATTTATTGTACACTCGTGAAATGGTCGCACGGGAAAATCTCCACTTCATCGCTACCTCGGAGATCCTGTGTTCCATCGCTCGTGCGCCGACTGTAACACCACGTTCAAAGCCACTTAAAAATTGATAATCTGCCACTGTAGCAGCAGTAACCGAACTAACTTCTGCGCCAGACGCTTGTTGGATTATACAGGCGTTGCCGCAGCACCGTATTTTGCTTGTATATATAGCTCTGTATCTGAATACGCATATACATAACGTGTGTGTGTGTGTGTGTGTGTGTGTGTGTGTGTGTGTGTGTGTGTGTGTGTCAACTTAATGACACATTTGACACGAAAACACAAGAAAACACAAACATAGACAATCAGAATGGTGCCCTGAGAGCTTCATAACACAGTTTGGTCTCGAAAATAGCAGAAAACAAGCGTTCACATACGTTTCATGGCATGTGCAATTATAAATACGAATAGTGCGTAAAAGCAATACAAAAATAGTCCTGATACGTTATAGACGTGACAAAAATGTAATTCTAATTCATAATATTTAAATATTTAAATAAACTGCTAAAAACGTATTCCAAAAATTGATTACAACTTCAAAACTGGAGTTCACGTCATAAAAATGATACACTTTTCACCTATATCTTACGTGTACAATAACATTTGTAAATTTTGCAACAATGAAAAGAAGACACCTGACCTAAATGAACCTTAGGAATAATCGAAAAACTGCGTAAAACCAATGACTTTTTGGAATTAATGTTGGTGTATGTCCCCATGGGCTGTATGAAGTACGTTGTGGCGTGGAATGACTGTCAGTATATCATTATGTCTACGTTCATACTCCGTACCTCATTCGGTATGTGGCAAGAATACTTGGTGTAACAGGATCAATTTCATACCTTCCAGTTCCATTCTCAGAAGGTGCGTGTGAAGAAAGATTGTCGGTACCGCTCTACGTAAGCCTGAATTCCTCTAATTTTATTCTTTGGTCACTACTCTATTAACGGTAAGAAGTAACAAGTGTGTTATCGGAAATATGTTTCTCGCAATGTTGTAGCATCTGTGCGGAATTCCTTTTGAACTTCTGTGACACCCTGGCGCTGGCTAAAGAAACCTGACACGAGGTGCGCCGTTCTTCTTTGATCCTTCTCTAAATCTTCCGATTATCCGATTTCGTAGGCGAACCAGTCTGGCGGACAGTACTAAAGAGTAAGTAGAATTAATGCAAAACAATTAACTCATGTACAGGGAGAACAGATTCAACTACGTAGGGACGTGATTATGCCAGAACTGGCCGTCCGACATGGAAAACAGACGTGGAATAGTAAATTAAACAGTATGAAAAAGTTGTAAGCATTCGAGATGTGGTCCGAAGTGCATTTATGACATTAAATAAAGTATTTAAGCCAACCGGTGTGGCCGTGCGGTTCTAGGCGATTCAGTCTGGAACCGCGTGGCCGCTACGGTCGCAGGTACGAATCCTGCCTCGGGCATGGATGTGTGTGATGTTCTTAGGTTAGTTAGGTTTAAGTAGTTCTAAGTTCTAGGGGACTGATGACCACAGATGTTAAGTCCCATAGTGCTCAGAGCCATTTGAACCATTTGAAAGTATTTAAAAACACTGACTTTGATCTTAACCTCAGAATTAGATTTATAAAGAGCTATGAGTGGTCAGTACTTTTGTATGGCGTGGAAAGGTGGACAATTGGAAGTAAACACTATGAAGATGTTGGGAGCATTCGAGATGTGGTTGTATCTAAAAATCCTTAGAATTTCATGGACAGCAAGGAAAACAAATGAAGGGATCTTGAGAATAAGAAAAAAGAGGTCGAGAGCTGCTAGCCATAACCAAACGTAAGAAAACAGATTACTTAGACCATGTGGTACGAAAGGAAGGGTATCACTTTCTTCAACTGATAATACAGGGAAACATTGAATGTAAGAAAGAAACTGGCAGGAGGGAGATGAATGGCTCCGCAACGCCAGACAATAGATACGAATAAGAAATAAGGGGGGGGGGGGAACGTGATCCGTATTGGAAGATGTAGAGAAGACTGGGAAAATGTGATCGCAAATATCCATTAGTGGATATGCAGCAGTAGTAGAAGACGACTAAAGAGTTGATCGAAATGAGTTTTGCAAACGACATCCTTCGGGAATGAAGTACCCTTCCATAGGATTCCACACCAATAAACTTCATTTAGTCACTTTCTCTGGCTAGATTCATGTGATCATTCCAGACAAAATCGTTCCGGAAAGGCAATGGTCGACAGCCGATCGTTTAGACGCATGACACAGCACCTTTTTGTACATTCATGTACAATGTTCTACTTTTGTGTATGCTGCTTTTCTGTATACTGAAGACAGCTGTAAAACTTTCACAACTAAAATGTTTAGTAGACTACTCAGTCTCATCCATGTGGATAACAGGCATAAGCTGACAGCGGAGATTGGCGCTAGCAGTAACACAAAAGCTTCCTCGGCTGAGGTCCATCAAACACGGTAAGAGTAATCTTGACCACACGAGGACACTGAGTAGATCCTGAGGCAGTGAAGTGTTGCCACCTGCTACATCTATAATATCCTGATTTAAATCAGTCGCAATCTGCGTTTACAGTCCAAAGTTGCGGCGTTGGTGCGGCAAACGCTGTCCCTAAGTAGCTGCTACTGTGCTTCACTCATTGGCGGTAGAAAGCCGCTTTAACAAAAATCAAGTAAAACACAGTCAGAAATTTACGTGTAGAGTAACTCTCTATATGATCTCAAAGCATGTCAAAAATCTGTTATTGTTTTAAATTAAGAGGGAAGGTGACTAGAAATGACAAACATCAAATTGCGGTCATTGTGCAGCTCACCTACCGTGTCGAAACTGCTCCCAGTCACAGAGACGGAACGACGTGTTATTAAGGCACCTTCGTATTGGGCGCATTCCCCTGACGCATGTGTTCCTCCAGGAGCAAGGGGAACCACCAGTGTGTATCGCTTGTGACGTACCACTGGCAGTACGGCACATTTTACTCGATAGTATTTTATGTGCTGACTAGAGGATGCCCATAAAATTGCCAATGTAACAGCCCTCTATTTCAGACGATGACTGGACGAGTTAACTAGGATTTCAAATTTTTGTGAGTTAACGGGAGAGATTCCAAAATATTAAGGCTTGGATATTAACTAACATGAAACTTCCTGGAAGATTAAAACTGTGTGCCGGACCGAGACTCGAACTCGGGACCTTTGCCTTTCGCGGGCAAGTGCACTTGCCCGCGAAAGGAAAAGGTCCCGAGTTCGAGTCTCGGTCCGGCACACAGTTTTAATCTGCCAGGAAGTTTCATTTCAGCGCACACTCCGCTGTAGAGTGAAAATTTCATTCCATTAACTGATATACTTGTAGCATTTGTCAGCCAACCACGAGCACCTGGAGACCAGTTTTAATAAGTTGCATTTGTCTACTTTACCTTTTAATCTTTCACCTATTGACTAAAACAGAATCTCGAAGCACTGTTGCTGAATGTATGAGTGAGACAACATCTAAGTGCCTGTGTGATCAACCATAAATAAATCCACAAGCTGATGCCTCAATGACTTACGTAGCTGTTCAGACTGCGCTACAGACTGCCAGAATTTACACTTAGATCTCTTAGACGAAACACGCAGGAAATTTTAGAAATATATTTCGAGGGAAACACAAGAAAAGATAGAAACTTAACCTGCCGCTATACAGATGTGTATCACCCGAGAGCTGGAGCCTTGGTTGTCTTACTAAACGAACGGGTGCTAAAACGGACGACAAAACGGCAGTATATGGGCAGAGCTGTCATCTGTACTCAGGTGGCGTGGTTATCCCCGCATGACGGGAAGCAACAGACTTTGAACACAGAATGGTAGTTGGAGCTAGACGCATGGGACATTACATTTCGTAAATCGTTACACAGCTCAATATTCCGTAATACACAGAGTCATCAGTGCGCCGAGAATACAACATTTCAGGTATTCCTTTCACCATGGAAACGCAGTGGTCGACAGCCTTCACTTAACGACCCAGTTCAGCGATGTTTGTTTACAGTTGTCAGTGCTAACAGACAAGTAACAGTGAGTGAAATAAATACAGAAATCCATGTGGAACGTACGGTAAACATATCCGTTAGCACAGTGCGGGGAAATATGACTTTAATGGCTTATGGCAGCAGACGACCGATACGAGTGGCTTTGCTAACAGCGCGGCATCGCCTGCAGCGCCTCTGCTGGGCTCTTGACCATACCGGTTGGAACCTAGACGTCTGGAAAACCGTGGCCAGGAAAAATGAGTCCTGATTTCAGTTGACAAGAGCTGATTGGCCTTGGGAGAGCCAGTCCTGACAAAACTCTACCATCAGGTGAGCAAGATGTATGAAACAGGCGAAATACCCTCAGACTTCAAGAAGAATATAATAATTCCAATCCTAAAGAAAGCAGGTGTTGACAGATGTGAAAATTACCGAACTATCGGTTTAATAAGTCACAGCTGCAAAATACTAACGAAACTTCTTTACAGACGAATGGAAAAACTAGTAGAAGCCGACCTCGGAGAAGATCAGTTTGGATTCCGTAGAAATGTTGGAACACGTGAGGCAATACTGACCCTACGACTCATCTTAGAAGCTAGATTAAGGAAGGGCAAACCTACGTTTCTAGCATTTGTAGACTCAGAGAAAGCTTTTGACAATGTTGACTGGAATACTCTCTTTCAAATTCTGAAGGTGGCAGGGGTAAAATACAGGGACCGAAAGGCTATTTAAAATTGTACAGAAACCAGATGGCAGTTATAAGAATCGAGGGGCATGAAAGGGAAGCAGTGGTTGGGAAGGGAGTGAGACAGGGATATAGCCTATCCCCGATGTTATTCAATCTGTATATTGAGCAAGCAGTAAAGGAAACAAAAGAAAAATTCCGAGTAGGTATTAAAATCCATGGAGAAGAAATAAAAACTTTGAAGTTCGCCGATGACATTGTAATTCTGTCAGAGACAGCAAAGGACTTGGAAGAGCAGTTGAACGGAATAGATAGTGTCTTGAAAGGACGATATAAGATGAACATCAACAAAAGCAAAACGAGGATTATGGAATGTAGTCGAATTAAATCGGGTGATGCTCAGGGAATTAGATTAGGAAATGAGACACTTAAAGTAGTAAATTAGTTTTGCTATTTGGGGAGCAAAATAACTGATGATGGTCGAAGTAGAGAGGATATAAAATGGAGACTGGGAATGGCAAGTAAAGCGTTTCTAAAGAAGAGAAATTTGTTAACATCGAGTATAGACTTAAGTGTCAGGAAGTCATTTCTGAAAGTATTTGTATGGAGTGTAGCCATGTATGGAAGTGAAACGTGGACGATAAATAGTTTGGACAAGAAGAGAATAGAAGCTTTTGAAATGTGGTGCTACAGAAGAATGCTGAAGATTAGATGAGTAGATCACATAACTATTGAGGAAGTATTGAATAGGATTGGGGAGAACAGAAGTTTGTGGCACAACTTGACTAGAAGAAGGGATCGGTTGGTAGGACATATGTTGAGGCATCAAGGGATCACCAATTTAGTACTGGTGGGCAGCGTGGAGGGTAAAAATCGTAGAAGGAGACCAAGAGATGAATACACTAAGCAGATTCAGAAGGATTTAGGTTGCAGTAGGTACTGGGAGATGAAGAGGCTTGCACAGGATAGAGTAGCATGGAGAGCTGCATCAAACCAGTCTCAGGACTGAAGACCACAACAACAACAAGAGCTAATTCTAGGGTTCGAGTATGGCGCACATCCCACGAGGGCCCGAGTTATCAATAACGCCCTGCTCAAGCTGGTGCTGGCTCAGTAATGGTGTGGGCTGTGTTTACACGGTATGTACAGGGTCCTCTGGTCAAACTGAACCGATCATCGACTGAAAATGGCTATGTTCGGCTACTTGGACACTGTTTTCAGCCATTCATTGACTTCATCTTCCCAGAAAAAGATGCAGCATGAACCAGGCTAAAGCTGTTTGCGATTGGTTTGAAGAACATTTTGGGCAATTTCGAGTGAATGATCTGGCCACCCAGATCGCCCGACATGAATCCCACCAAACATATATAGACATAATGTGATGTCAGTTCGTCCACAAAATCCTGCTCTGGCCATACTTTTGCAATTATGGATCGCTATAGTGGCAGCATGGCACAATATTTCCGCAGGGGACTTCCAAGACTTGTTTAGTCCTTGCCACGTCGAGTTGCTGCGATACATTGGGCAAAAGGAGGTCCGACACGATGTTAGCAGGTGTCCCGCGACTTTTGTCTCTTCAGTGTGGTTGCAGGAAAAGCACTAGCCATGATTTCACTGTAAGAATCTTAAGGAAATTCAATTCATCTACTAAATAATTTGCTCACAAATACTTGTGATACCCACTCTCGAATATTACCCATCGTTCTGGGACATTAGCTAGATTGCATTAAACCAACGAAGACGTTTCATCACGTGATCGTTGTAAAAATGCGAGAGCTTTCCGGAAATGGTCAGTAAAGTCCGGTGGCAGTCGCTACAATAGAATCATAGTGTATAACGGAGACATTTAGTGCTGGAGTTCTCAGGTTGTATACCCTAAGATGAGCCTGAGAACGTATTACTTTCCCCCACATACATCTCGATAAATTCCCATATTAAAGACGTACTACAAAAGTTTCTGGCTGGCTGCGGTTACTCAAAAGATGAACATGGTGAAATGCTTGCTGAAAGTCCTTATGTGAAGCGCCATTCCGTCTCAATGCTATGAGAGATCCAACCAGAAAAAAAAAAAAAAAAAAAAAAAACGTTGTCCGAATTCGCAGCATAGGTCTTCATCAAACTGACAGCCGGCACGTATCTGTTGGCCACTAGACTGAGTTCCGTACACAATCTCTCTCTCAGCTCGCTGAATACAGCAAAAAATATCTTCGGATATTGTTTCAGTCAGGAAGCGTGTACTAAGCGGGTCCCCTGTACTCTCCTATAGGTCTACAAATAATGTGAAACAGCTGACTCCCTTTGCAACAAACAGATTACTGAAATTTATAAAAGACATATTTATGCCAGTGACTGTAACACTTTCTTTATTTCATGATTGCAATTTCGGCCTTAGGCACTTGATAATGGTCTAAGGCCGAAATTGCAGTCGTGAAATAAAGGAAGTGTTACAGTTATTGCCGTAAATATTATGTCTTTTATAAAGTTCTACATGACTGTGAATCCCACTTATAAAATGGTTTACTGAAGGACATAGAGAAACAGAACACTGGAAAGGCGGTTATCATTCTCTTGTACAAGAAGTGTCACCAAAGAGCTCCACATAACTACACACCTAAAATACTGAAGTCATTCTGTTGTAGAATACGTTTGAAAATGGCGTAATGTGGCTGTTTTTGAGAACACAAAACATCGTCTGTAGGAAAGAACAAGAATTCCACAAACAACATTTAATAGACTGCTATTGTTTACATACTGTCCACCTAAATATTTCAATTAGATTGTTTGACAGTACGATCTTTTGCCTTACAACAGGGATTTACCGTAGTCGCGAGCTTCCCATTGAATAAAACAGTGCTAAACATTCAGTACCTGCCCCTAAATTTCAAGTCATCTGAGGTCCCAGAAATGTTAACTGAATTTAGCCCTAGTGTCTCTCAGAAAGAAAACGCGCAACGGAAATTTATCTTCTGAAGTTCAGATCGACCGAGCAGGGATTGGACTTTACCAAACGTTTCCAAGTAACTTCCTTTTACAAGGTACATGAGTGTAGTGATCACAGGAGGAAGGATGGCGTGCTGGTATGCACATTGGGAAACGTCTGACGAACTTAATCGAAAAGGAAATGACATTTATTTACAAATTCAAGCGCACCCCTGAAGGACATTAAACATGGATTACGTATAAAATCCTAATACTATTACTGCATCAGAGCAAACTATGTTAATCATTGTTATATATCGAGGCTTAGGCTAGGTCAAGGGCACAACATGGATGCGCAAAGGCTAACTCGCAAAGCCTCCAAAAATTCACAGAGTTACCGAACATAATATTTACCATTTTCACAGCCACAGTTGAGGCGTCAAAACTGGCTTCTGTCCCGCAGTGGGAAGGAAAACGAACGTTATGGGAATCACGATGCATGAAGTGAATCGTGACTGGGTAAAGGTCAACTTTTGCTCTATTTGAATTTAGTTAAATGGTAGCAAAATTATCACCCACGAGAACCCCATAATATTTCTAAAAAATTATAAAGCTACAGAAAGTTCCCAAGTATAACAAATTGAGTTAATTTCCTCCAAAAATGAACGTCTAAATGCGTAACTGGTTCAGTGCCCAAAATTTAAACGAAC
Organism: Schistocerca serialis cubense; assembly: GCF_023864345.2. Classification (NCBI taxonomy): domain Eukaryota; kingdom Metazoa; phylum Arthropoda; class Insecta; order Orthoptera; family Acrididae; genus Schistocerca; species Schistocerca serialis. The sequence continues at coordinate 22,776,319 of NC_064642.1, forward strand.
GTGTCCTTCGCGTGTCATTCTGAAAGAGTCAATAGCGAGTGCACCCATCTCGAAATTCAGCGGAGATAGCGCTGCGCCTGAGTGGGCCCTCAGTCCGGCTTTGGAAGCTGAACTCAGCTACCGTACCCAGACTTCTGCTGCAAATCTAAACCACGAGAGTCCATCTGGATTCACACTTTGCATACATTCGCAAGTACACCCACATTGAGTCAATCCAGCGATCATCCATGTTTAGGACAGGTGTTTATAGGCGTGTTAAATACTAAATGTAATAAAGAATGAAAATAAGACACAGTCATTTTCGCTTCCCAGCGTGATCTTCCTTCCTGATGAGAAAAAATTACGAGGAAACATTCTCTACAAAATTTTGTAAAAGTACGAAATTATATGAACGGTGGCTCGACTCTTAGGTATCTCAGTGTTTCAGAACTGAACTGTTCATACATTAGTTGAAAAATATGGTGCCTTCTGTCTTGACTTCCGGAAGGCTTTCTAGCCTGTCGCCTGTGAACTAAGTGTGAGCTTGCAGGACAATGGACATATTTTTGATTGGATTCTGGACATCCTAGCAAAAAGAAACCAGCACGTCGTCCTTACCTGCAAGATATTGGTAGGTGTCAGAGTAGCATGTGGCTTACCTTAACTTAATACTGCGTGGCCGTTACCGTCCACGACGTATAAGCTCACTGGAGAAACAGTCACTCCGCAGGGAGATCACGCTAACACCACGAAACAGCGCCTCTATCCTTGATAATGGGTCATTTCGGGGAGGGACAGAATCTACGAGACTATGCCTACTTTAAGCCACATACTCATGATTTGATCCCGTAGAGCTACCAAACTGGGAGGATGTCTGTCGCTGCGATTCACCCGCAGTTCCAAACAGTCACAGATATTTTCGACGGGATCAAGATTGGGTGATTAAGCGAGCCAGGTACGACACGATACCTGAGTGTGCGTCAACTCACGAATGCAGGCGTGCAAACTTATGAACATGACTGCTGTCACTTCGGAAAGCAAGATCTGCAAGGACACTCGTCAGAAAGATGTGGAAGAAAGAGCAAACCTAGTTAAGGGGGATGTTGAAATAAACATGCTGGCTGGTTGATGTCCGCTGCCGCAGCACATACTGCAGCCGACGCCTTAAAAGGAGGCATAATAGCGACTCGCCGGACCGCACTGCACGCCTCCGGTCGGCCATGATCCAGTTACTGTGCTGTTTGGCCAACTGAAGACGTGCACCTTTATGTGTCTCCCTGAGTAATTCTCTTTTGTGAGCTATCCGACACTAATGTCCGTCAGATGCAGTTTTCGCAGCGTTCCCTCGGAAATTGATTGCGATGGGCATGCACTGACTGACACCAGCAATTGCCGGCGGATAGGAAATCGATGGTCAGTGACAAGGCGGGTCATTCACCTTTGGTGCATGTCCCTTAGGGTCCTCGTGCGACCTCTGTTCTTGTTGTGTTACGTGGTTGCGAGTGATACACGATGTCGTGTAGACATATTGGACAGCCCCCGTTGCTACACCGACAAATCGGGCAACTTTATTCATGGCGTAGCCATGAGCAGTGTAAATATAGCGACTGCCCTCTGTCGCACCTCCCCGTCAACCCATGTTCCTGCGCTGATCCCGAGCAACGGACCGCTACGTAGCCACCACTCCGCTACTGTGACTTACGTCAGCGGTAGAGGCTGACGTGACCGCCTGTGTAAAATACGTACAGTGCTCCGAAGCGACCAGTCAGATCTGGTAAGGCAGCAAAGAAGAAGAAGATGAAGAACTTACAAATCGTATGGTGGATAGCTTGCGTAGGAAGGCCTCGAAAGGACTCACAAATGTTTCTGGGTAAAACAACCATCTGTCCATGGAGATGTGTTAATCGCATTTGCTACACAATTACGTGTACTTCTTAAGAAATGAAGTGTGTTGTAAACAAAGCATTACAAATTGTGGGTGTAAAATTGAAAAGGACCACTACTGATCAGTTGTACGATTTGTTGACTGTCACTGTTAAGTTTAAATCGTAAAATATCGTTGATGCGCTGTAACAGATAAAAGTACGTGTGAGAAGGCCGCCCACAGAATTGCGATTTCGGGGGTGGGGGGGTCGTCTTGGTGCTCGATTGCTATTTGAGCTACGAAAAAGGCGTGGAAAATTTTTGCTTAGCCCAGACCGTCGGCCATTTGTACGCACATTCGAATAACTGTCTTACTGTAGCTGTGTTACGGTATGCTAAGCAAGGTTTGAACGACGAACCGAAGGTGGCGCCCAGGCAGATTCCTTTTCTAAAAGACATTAATTGGCCTTAAATTAATGTTTAGCTAATTGTACCATTTCATGTGCACCAATGGGAATGCGGGAAAGCTACTACAAACAGCATAGTGAACGCATTACTGTGGCCAAGATAGATACGAAGCCCACGCCTACCACAGTAGTACAAGTTTATATTCCAACTAGCTCCGCAGATGACGAAGAGAATGAAGAAATGTATGATGACATAAAAGAAATCATTCAGATAGTAAGGGGAGACGAAAATTTAGTAGTCATGGCGGACTGGAATTCGATAGTAGGAAAAGGAAGAGAAGGAACGTAGTAGGTGAATATGGAATGGGGGTAAGGAATGAAAGAGGAAGCCGCCTGGTAGAATTTTGCAGAGAGCATAACTTAATCATAGCTAACACTTGGTTCAAGAATCATGAAAGGAGGTTGTATACATGGAAGAAGCTTGGAGATACTGGAAGGTCTCAGATAGATTATATTATAATGGTAAGACATCTACATCTACATCTACATCTATACTCCGCGAGCCACCTTACGGTGTGTGGCGGAGGGTACTTATTGTACCACTATCTGATCCCCCCTTCCCTGTTCCATTCACGAATTGTGCGTGGGAAGAACGACTGCTTGTAAGTCTCCGTATTTGCTCTAATTTCTCGGATCTTTTCGTTGTGATCATTACGCGAGATATATGTGGGCGGTAGTAATATGTTGCCCATCTCTTCCCGGAATGTGCTCTCTCGTAATATCGATAATAAACCTCTCCGTATTGCGTAACGCCTTTCTTGAAGTGTCCGCCACTGGAGCTTGTTCAGCATCTCCGTAACGCTCTCGCGCTGACTAAATGTCCCCATGACGAATCGCGCTGCTTTTCGCTGGATCATGTCTATCTCTTCTATTAATCCAACCTGGTAAGGTTGTAAGACATTTCCAGGGGCAGATGTGGACTCTGACCACAATCTATTGGTTATGAACTGTAGATTAAAACTGAAGAAACTGCAAAAAGGTAGGAATTTGAGGAGACGGACCTGGATAAACTGAAAGAACCAGAGGTTGTACACAGCTTCAGGGAGAGCATTAGGGAACGATTGACAAGAATGGGGGAAATAAATACAACAGAAGAAGAATGGGTAGCTTTGAGAGATTATATAGTGAAGGTAGCAGAGAATCAAGTAGGTAAAAAGGCGAGGGCTAATAGAAATCCTTGGGTAACAGAAGAGATATTGGATTTAATTGATGAAAGGAGAAAATACAAAAATGCAGTGAATGAATCAGGCAAAAAGGAATACAAACGTCTCAAAAACGAGATCGACAGGAAGTGCAAAATGGCTAAGCAGGGATGGATAGAGGACAAATGTAAGAATGTTGAGCGTATATCTCTAGGGGTAAGATAGATACTGCCTACAGGAAAATTAAAGAGACCTTTGGAGAAAAGAGAACCACTTGCAATAATATCAAGAGCTCTGACGGAAACCTAGTTCTAAGCAAAGAAGGGAAAGCAGAAAGATGGAAGGAGTATATAGAGGGTCTATACAAGGGCGATGTTCTTGACGACAATATTATGGAAATGGAACAATGAAATAGGAGATATGATACTGCGTGAAGAGTTTGACAGATCGCTGAAAGACGTAAGTCGAAACAATGCCCCGGGAGTAGACAACATTCCATTAGAGTTGCTGATAGCCTTGGGAGGGCCACCCCTTACAAAACTCTACCATCTGATGAGACAGGTGTATCAGACAGGCGAAATACCCTCAGACTTCAAGAAGAGTATAATAATTCCAATCCCAAAGAAAAAAATGTTCAAATGTGTGCGAAATCTTATGGGACTTAACTGCTAAGGTCATCAGTCCACACTACTTAACCTCAATTATCCTAAGGACAAACACACACACCCATGTCCGAGGGAGGACTCGAACCTCCGCCGGGACCAGCCGCACAGTCCAGGACTGCAGCGCCTCATACCGCTCGGCTAATCCCGCGCGGCCCAATCCTAAAGAAAGCAGTGTTAGACAGATGTGAAAATTACCGAACTATCAGTTTAATAAACCACGGCTGCAAAATACTAACACGAATTCTTTACAGAACAATGGAAAAACTGGTAGAAGCCGACCTCGGGGAAGATCAGTTTGGATTTCATAGTAATGTTGGAACACGTGAGGCAATACTGACCCTACGACTTATCTTAGAAAACAGATTAAGGAAAGGCAAACCCACATTTCTAGCATTTGTACACTTAGAGAAAGCTTTTGACAATGTTGACTGGAATACTCTCTTTCAAACTCTGAAGGTGGCAGGGGTAAAATACGGGGAGCGAAAGGCTATTTACAATTTGTACAGAAACCAGATGGCAGTTATAAGAGTCGAGGGGCATGAAAGGGAAGCAGTGGTTGGGAAGGGAGTGAGACAGGGTTGTAGCCTGTCCCCGATGTTATTCAATCTCTATGTTCAGCAAGCAGTAAAGGAAACAAAAGAAAAATTCGGAGTAGGAATTAAAATCCATGGGGAAGGAATTAGAACTTTGAGGTTCGCCGATGACATTGCAATTCTGTCAGAGACAGCAATGGACCTGGAAGAGCAGCTGAACTGAATGGACAGTGTCTTGAAAGGAGGATATAAGAAGAACATCAACAAAAGCAAAACAAGGATAATGGAATGTAGTCGAATTAAATCGGGTGTTGCTGAGGGTATTAGATTAGGAAATGAGACACTTAGAGTAGTAAAAGAGTTTTACTATTTAGGGAGCAAAATAACTGATGATGGTCGAAGTAGAGAGGATAAAAAATGTAGACTGGCAATGGCAACGAAGGCGTTTCTGAAGAAGGGAAATGTGTCAACATCGAGTATAGATTTAAGTGTCAGGAAGTCTTTTCTGAAGGTATTTGTACGGAGTGTAGCCATGTATGGAAGTGAAACGTGGACAATAACTAGTTTGGACAAAAAGAGAATAAAAGCTTTCGAAATGTTGTGCTGCAGAAGGATGTTGATGATTAGATGGGTAAATCACATAACTAATGAGGAGGTATTGAATAGAATTGTGGAGAAGAGAAACTCAACTAGAAGAAGGGATCGGTTGGTAGGACATATTCTGGGGCATCAAGGCATCACTAATTTAGTACTGGAGGGCAGCGTGGACTTTAAAAATCGTAGAGGAAGACCGAGAGATGAATACACTATACAGATTCAGAAGGATGTAGGTTGCAGTAGGTACTGGGAGATGAAGAAGCTTGCACAGGATAGAGTAGCATGGAGAGCTGCATCAAACCAGTCTCTGGACTGAAGACCACAACACACGTTTTTCTAAGAGGTTTTTGGAGATTGCCACTTCTATACTTTGAAAATGTACAAATCGGTTCAAATTTTGCACGAAAGTAGATAAATGAATAAAGTCAAAACTCAACCTTCTTAATCCAATAATCCGTACCCGAGGCCGAGATACGATAGGTTAAAGTCGAGGTAAATGTAGCATGTATAAATTGACTCGAATGGGCGAAAACGGTCTGAAATGATTAAAATTAATAAATAATACATTCTTGCGAGAAACTAGAAAATTTTCTTTCAAAAATTTAGTTTCACTCTAGCAAAAAGCAAGTTTTTGGTAGTTTTGTTGAACGCGCCATTTATATATTCCAGACATGTGCGAATCGGTTCAAATTTTGTAAGAAGGTAGCCAAATATATGTTGTCCCGTGAAAGCCTGCCACGATATAAGTAACATGGTTCAAAAGACAATAAAAATACCTATACAGTATCAGTCGACGCCTGAGTGAACAAAAATCTACATTGTTTGCAAAGCCATGTCAAAATTATAGCAGAGTAAAAGTTAGGAACCAGAACGAAAAACGCTCCGTATATTGTACAAAATAAGGCGACTATGTCCTGGGCAGAGACGAATGTAAGAAAAGGAAACCACCTTTTCGACTTATCTAGTACTTTCAAAGACGTGTTAATCAATACCTCGTAACACACTTGCGCTTTTTCACGCGTTCACTCTACTTCCTCGTCGCATTGAGCCCTCTTAAGCTGGCCAGTGTGGCCCAGCGGTTCTAGGCGCTTCAGTCTGGAACCACGCGATCGCTACGGTCGCAGGTTCGAATCCTGCCTCGGGATGTGTGTGATGTCCTTAGGTTAGTCAGGTTTAAGCAGTTCTCAACATCTGATGACCTCAGATGTTGAGTTGGCACACCTGTATCTTGCAATTTATAGCCTTAAGTCCCTGCTGCTATTCCCAGAATCCAGAAGATTCGCCAGCCACAGTAAACAACATAATCTCATATGGCTGGAGAGCATTCGCATAATAGCCGAAGAAGTCTTTATGGAGGGAGGGGGGGGGGGGGTTAAAACTCTGGGGATGGATTTGTTCCTTGGAGGATGACATCACGTATCATGCTGCTTCATACTGACAGGATGCATTATACAACATGACATGGGTACTAATACTAACAAGTAAGAAAGCGCGAATACGTCAGAATGATTTGGTTTAAATGTCTTTGAACCTGCCAGGTTAAGTTGAAAAGCTAGTTCACTTCTTTTACATCGTAACTCTGCCCAGGATTATGTGCTATGATAGGAGCATTTTTCATTCTGGTCTAGGAGTATGAGTCTCTCTCTCTCTCTCTCTCTCTCTCTCTCTCTCTCTCTCTCTCTCTCTATTCGTTTAGTCGGTTCCGACTCTTCGCGACCCCATGAACCAAATCACGCCACTTTTTCCTGTCTTGCACTTTCTCCCGTAGACCTTCCAGGTTGGAACACATTGCTTCTGTGATGCCATCGATCCATCTCATCCTCTGACGTCCTCTTCTTGTAGTTCCTTCAATCTCCCCCAGCATTAATGTTTTTTCCAGCGAGGCATGCCTTCGCATTGTGTGTCCAAAGTAGTTCAGCTTTTGTTTTAAGATTAGACCTTCCAGGGAGAAATCTGGTTTAATTTGCTCCAATATTGATCTGTTGGTTCTCTTTGCAGTCAATGGAACTCTAAGAAGTTTCCTCCAACACCACAATTCGAAGGAGTCAATTCTTCGCCGTTCAGCCTTTCTAATGGTCCAGGTCTCACATCCATACATCACAACTGGAAAGACCATAGCCCTCACAATACGGATGTTTGATGCTAGTGTTATATCTCTGGACCTTATAACCTTGTCAAGGTTTGACATCGCCTGTCTACCGAGCAACAGGCGTCTCCGGATTTCATGGCTGCAGTCACCGTCAGCAGAGATCTGGGAACCGAGATAACTGAATGTGGTCACTACCTCCATGGTTTCTCCTGCTATATCCCACGAATTGGTAGGTGTAGTTGCCATAATTTTCGTTTTCTTCACATTCAGCATAGGACCAGCCTTTTCACTTTCGTCTTTCACCTTCAGTAAGAGTGTTCTCAATTCTTCTTCACTTTCTGCCAACAGGATCGTATCATCCGCGTACCTGAGGTTGTTTACAATTATTCCAGCTATTTTAATTCCTGTTTCTCCTTCATCTAGCCTCGCATTCCTCATGACATGTTCTGCATACAGATTGAATAAGTAGGGTGACAGTATGCAGCCTTGCCGGACCCCTTTCTGAAGTATGAGTCTAGATGCACTTAAACTGCAATATCACCTCCCGCTACTCCGCTTCTTGAATACTGATTCAGAAGCCTTGGCCCTTACCAGGTAGCATTAACATAGTAGATACAGATGATTCAGAGAAGCGTAACGTATTTAATAACGTGTTCGTTTAAGAAACTTCAGATATTGACGATGTTCAGCCAGCTAGAGTCGAAGACATTATAAGAGAGCCATTGTGTACAATAGGGAACTTTCCTGATAAAATTTTGAGGGTATACGTTCCAAACAGTTTCATCAAACACATTACATACCCTAGATTCATCTTGCGTATTGTGCACGACGCTCAAACAGAGAAGTTTGAGCTCGTAAAGAGGACTACCTACGGTTGCAGCAGTGTGCCGTAAAGTAATGCCACCGAATTATTTATGTAAAAACTCTTAAATTTATTAAGTAAAAGAAACGTTATTAAGACTCTACATCTCCGTCCTCCATGTCCTCCAAACAGGAGACCTGTTTGTTGATACCGTCACTGTAGAACGTTTGACATTGTTGGCGGAGCCACAACCTCACTTCTGCCTGCAATGCTTCATCACTGCCAAAGTGAAGTCTTCGAAGTGTTCTTTAAGTTTTGGAAGCAGAGGAAAATCACGTAGTGCCAACTGTGGAGTGCAGGGAGATAGATCGATGACGGTGAACAAAAGGCACTGGATTGTTGCACATGTCGCAGCGCTCGAGTGTGGTCGGGCATTGTCATGCCGCAGGAGAAGGTGCTTCACACGTGGACGAACTCTTCCAACTCGAAACTCAGTTACTGCACGCTGTTTCCCACGCATCGACGTATTTACGTTATATACCGCAATGTTGCACACTACAACTCGAAGCCCTCTAGCGGCAAGGGCTGCAAATACGTAAAGAATAAACAGATGTAGAATGCTAACAACATCTGCTTTATTTAAAAAGCTTTGAGATTTTTCACATAAAATATTCGGAGGTATTACTTTTCAACACGTCCTCTAAAATGTAGATGAACAAGTAATATATTTGAAGGTACGGTGTAAAATACTTTAACTTGCCCCTCTCCTATGAGGGTCCATTGTCTTAACGATCTATCACCTCGCTCAGTGCTCCGTCTTTGAAACTAAAGATGGAGAGGGTAAGATATGACGAAGTGCAGAAACATATCTGCGATCTTCTATGACCTAATTGGATGGTGTTCACATTTCGATAGGCCTTACTAGTCGAAAAGCCTCATTGTCCACTTATTTTTTTCTGAAGTGTGAATTTTATTACCATTGGAAGCATATGAAGGAAAAACCGACGTTCGAACGAGTGTTTTTACTCCTGGGAAAATGGAATTTGCTCTGCTTATTGGTAAAGGACTGCGCAGATAAGAGAAATGCTATCCAGCTCTACAACAGCAAGGTTTTTATCCTCATAAGGGGATATTAAAAAGTTTTTGAAATACAGTACTCCCTACATTCAGTCGAGCGCTGGCACTGGGCTAGCGTCTGCCCACAGTTTTCTCCTACTGAAGTCGGACCTCGAAATCTACGATCCACCAACTAAGGAAGTAGAAGATGATCACCACTGCCTTTTAGTATAGTATACTTTGTCACCTACTTGATGCATTTTGGAAGTCACAACATTCTGTCACAATTACTGAAAAAGTTTTCGTAAACTCTCTTGGAACATTTCCGCAACCCTAGGAAGTCAAACGAAATCGTATTTGAAACTCTAGTCACATCTCGCATACTGTTAAATGTTAGTCACATACTTCATTTATACAATTTACGTTCGTTCGTGATAACGTTGAATCATTATAAAGAACTACACTTCTAAATATAATAAGCGTTACGTTATGTGCCTGAATATAGCGAAAGACAGACGTTGGTAGATGCATTGATTTTGTTGTTGTTGTTGTTGTTGTTGTGGTCTCAGTCCAAAGACTGGTTTGATGCAGTTCTCCATGCTACTCTATCCTTCTTCATCTCCGAGTAACTACTGCAACCTACACCCCTCTGAATCTTCTTACTGTATTCATCTCTTGGCCTCCCTCTACGATTTTACTCCACACGCTTTCCTTCAGTACTAAACTGGTGATCCTTTCTTTCAGTCAGGTTCTACCACAAATTTCTCTTCTCCCCAATTCTATTCAGTACCTCCTCATTGGTAGAGTGACCTACCCATCTAATCTTCAGAATTCTTCTATAGTACCACATTACAAAAGCTTCTCTTCTCCTCTTGTCTACACTATTTATCGTCCACGTTACACTCCATACAAATACTTTCAGAAAGGACTTCATGATATTTACATCTATACTTGATGTTAACAAATTTCTCTTCTTCAGAATTTTTTTTCTTCCCATTGTCAGTCTACATTTTATATCCTCTCTACTTCGACCATCATCAGATATCTTGCTTCCCAAATAACAAAACTCATTTACTATTTTAAATGTCTCATTTCGTAATCCAATCCCCTCAACATCACCTGATTTATTTCGGCTACATTCCATTATCCTCGTTTTGGTTTTTTTGATGTTCATCTTACATCCTCCTGTCAAGATACTATACATTCCGTTCAAGTGCTCTTCCAAGTCCTTTGCTGCCTCTGTCAGAATTACAATGTCATCGGCGAACCTCAAAGTTTTTATTTTTTCTCCCAAGACTTTAATTCCTACTCCAAATTTTACTCTTGTTTCCTTCACTGTTTGCTCAATATACAGATTGAATAACATCGGAGATAGGCTACAACCCTGTCTCACGCCCTTCTCAACCACTGCTTCCCTTTCGTGGCCCCTCGACTCTTGTAACTGCCATCTGGTGTCTGCACCAACTGAAAATAGCCTTCCGCTACCTGTTTTTTACCCCTGCCACTTTTAGAATTTGAAAGAGAGCATTCCAGTCAACATTGTCAAAAGCTTCCTTTAAGCCTGCAAATGCCATAAACTTAGGTTTGTCTTTCCTTAACGTATCTTCTATGAGAAGTCGCAGGGTCAGTATTGACTCACGTCTTCCTACATTTCTCCGGAATCCAAACTGATCTTCCCCGAGTTCGGCTTCTACCAATTTTTCCCTTTTTCTGTAAAGGATTCGTGTTAGTATTTTGGAACCGTAACTTATTAAACTGATAGTTCGGTAATTCCCACACCAGTCAGCATCTGCTTTCTTTAGAATTGGGATTATTACATTCTTCTCGAAGTCTGAGGGTATTTCGCCTGTGTCATACATCTTGCTCATCACAAGGAAGAGTTTTATCATGGCTATCAGTAGCTCTAACGGAATGTTGTCTACTACCGGAGCCTTGTTTCGACTTAAGTCCTTCAGTGCCTTGTCAAATTGTTCACGAAGTTTTACATCTTTCTTTTCTTCTCCCTCTACGTCCTTTACCATTTCCATAATATTTCCCTCAAGTACATCTACCTTGCATAGACCCTCTATATACGCCTTCAGCCTTTCTCCTTTCCCTTCTTTGCTTAGGACTGGTTTTCCATCTGAGATCCTGATATTCATACAGGTGGATCTCTTTTCTCCAAAGATCTCCTTAATTTTCCTGTAGGCAGTATCTGTCTTGCCCATTGTGATTTTTGCTTCTACTTCCTTGAATTTGTCCTCTAGCCATTCCCGCTAAGCCATTTTGCACTTCCTGTCTATCTCATTTTTTAGACGTTTGTATTCCGTTTTACCTGCTTCATTTACAGCATTTTTATATTTTCTTCTGCTGTATTCCTTTCCCCTGTTCTTGTCAATCGTTCCCCAATGCTCCTTCTGAAACCCTCTACAACCTCTGTTTCTTCCATATTACCCAGGTCCCATCTCCTTAAATTACCAACTTTTTGCAGTTTCATCAATTTTAATCAAGGGTTCATAACTAATAAATTGTGGTCAGAGTCCACATCTACCCTTGGAAATGTCTCAAAATTTAAAATCTGGTTCCTAAATCTCTGTCTAACATTATATAAACAATCTGAAGCCTTCCCGAGTCTCCACTTCTCTTCTATGTATACAACCTATAACGGTAGTATGTCGATGTAAGTGCTGTTCTGTCACCTTGTAAAGGCCGTTTACCACACCCAATTACGTTTAGTACTTCAGATGTTATTTTAGCTTCGGTAACTGAAGCACTTAAACTACCTCCTTAACAACCGCTAGTGACCTCATAGTCAAATGTAAACTTATCGTATAGTCTTGGTTGCAGTTTTTCTATAACGTCAAACTACTTCTTGCGAGTGATAATAATATTGAAAAACACGGTCGCCAGCCAAAATGAAGAATCGATTGACGTTATTCAACAAATTCACCAAATCTGGTCTTTACTATATTTTGGTTTTTATTAAAACTTTTTCTCTTTTAATAATTTCTGTCACTGAAGCTAATGCATGTAAATAGCTGAATAAAGACTGCTTTCAGAATAGGTCACACGCACACTCTTAGAAAGTTTTGGTCCATGAAAACAACGCCGGAACGACATTAATGCCTACTTACGTTTCTGAAGGTAAGATCAGCAACACTGCCTCTGAAAACATGTACTATACACAAGAAATATTTTACGATGCTTTTGGGGGTTTTATACTTGGTTTCTCTGTTTTATTGAAATAGTTACTTTACGTAAATTCTTGGACAGAAAGTCCCAATAACCAAGTTCACACACTAGGTAGAATTGTTATTTACTTTAAGTACTTTCAATGCAATGTAAAATTATCCACATTTAAAAAATTTTGTACATGGTTGCACGTTCAGAGATCGTGAATAGTTACAATAGAAAGAAAAACAGCCCTCGGTCACTATTTTTAACAAATTAACCTGGTTTCAACACTGCTAGGAGTGTCTTCTTCAGAATTTAAAACAAAGAATGGTCTATATTCTATAACATTGTCTATATTCTATAACATGGTCATTATTCTGTGACCATGTTATAGAATATAGACCATTCTTTGTTTTATATTCTGAAGAAGACACTCCTAGCAGTGTTAAAACCAGGTTAATTTGTTAAAAAGAGTGACAGAGGACTGTTTTTCTTTCAATTGTATCCACATTTCCTTTATTATGCGCTTGAGTGATAATTTAAATTTACTTTGAAAGAAAACACTCAGTCGCGCAGTAATGTTTCACACCAATGGATTCTCGGTTTCTTTCTCTTTAGTATAGGAAAGGATCCCTGCTTGGAAGACTTTAGTTTAAATGAGTAGTTTTGCGTAAAGACAACAATTAAATGATTATTGCATAAAACACACAAATACTTGTCAACACAGCTCGTATACGGAACTGTGGACTGTCAATTTCAGTATTGCCGTCGTGAGCACAGTTGCTGGAGCTTTAGGTGTTTTGAAGGCACGTACCGTTTTGCAGCGATGGAGATTATTACTTGCCTTCGTGCCGTCGAATTATGTGACTTATACCAGCGCAAATATGAGTTTGGATTTCATGGGGATCTGCGTCAGTCTAAGTAATAGATGCCTTAGACCATCTCACATCCAGGAACTAACACTCGTTGCAGACGTAATTTTAACCTCGTCTAAACCGTTACAGACCTGTACCTTAGCATTTACCCTTCACTCACATCTTTTGCTTTGTTTAAACAATACTGCGGAGTACAGCCCGCCCGCATCAGCTTTCGTCACCTGCCTCCACAGTGCCTTGAGCCTGTCTGCCCACTCCGCTTCTTCCCTCTCCTACCTGCTTCCGTTAGCAGCAAAAACTATCCACCTTTAACGGCCTTCCAGAATGTCGGTAGATCCCTAGTGGTTTACACCTATGTTTAACTTTAGCCCTGAGCTGGTGTTGCCTTCACTTTACAAACAATTATACATAGATAAATAAAAGATACTTATTGTTACTTACATAACACTATAAACATTTGTTAATTACATATAAACATTAAACTTCACATAGTCAAAGAATATTGTCTACTGCAGACACACTTATACACTACATACTTTATAAATCTCATTATTTGCTTCATTAGTGCAAAGTCCATCGACTCTCAAAAGGTCGATAGCGTTACAAACCAACTCTCATGATTCTTGAACCAAATATTAGCTATAATTAAATTATGCTCTGTGCAAAATTCTACCAGGCAGCTTCCTCTTTCCTTCCTTTTCCCCAGTCTATATTGTAACTGGGTTTTCTCTTTTGATGCTAGTCAATTGTCAGGATGAGCATTACTGCAAAGGGAATTTTATTCTAAAGCATTATGTCAGGGTGAGAAACAATAAATTGCTTTTCCTCTCTTAACAACATGTGGGCAGGGTGGGTTCTTCCTTGGCTCGCGTATGAGGTAGAATGAAAGAGCATTTTACCTAAGATTTATTGAAGATTTGTACAAAGGTTTCCTTACTGGATTGTTCTGGCTGGGAGAGCGGCAGCTGTGTAGTTTGCGAAGCCTTCTGCTGCGGCAACGGCGGCGTCTGATTACGCCTGGCGGTGTGTATCTCGTGTCACTGTTTCGCCCAGTTGACTGGAGACGCGCATCGCGAGATGTGTCCCGTTTAATTATTGAGAGCGAAGTCGTGCATCGGATGGCGATACCTTGGATGTGGCGTCCCAGTGTTTCTCTTCTCTATGCGGCCGCGTGTGTCAGTGTTGTGCGTCGGCCAGCGGAGCGGCGCGGCGGGGGAAGGCCAGTGTCCCGGACTCGAACAACGGTCTCCGGCTTGCCAGTCTTCGGCTGTCAGATCTTCATCCCAGCTCACAGGTGACTGCTGATGTGAGGCCGTCTCCTTCCCGTCCTCACGAGTCACCCGGATACGTAAAAATCAGGCTTTGCATACCTTCTGACTTCTGTCTTCTGGCGGCGAGGCTGCTGCTTGCTATTCCATTACAGCGGCGGACTTGGTGCTTCTGTGTACGATGTAGTCTCTTCCTGCATGACGGCCTTCAGCACCGAAACTGAACTGAAAACTACAGTCGGGCCCACTGTGTCTCGCGTATTTATTTACTTCAGGTCACTGGAGGCGAACAACTTCACGGTCATTGCCTCTTCTGTCACGTTGAAAAGCATCTCGAAGAATCTTCTTAACGTCGGTTATTGACTCTTGGAATGTAGGCGATGTCCTTTGATCACATGTGACAACTGAGAAACACGTGAGCCGGTCGGGCGATGCCCTGACGGCTGGATCGACAGCGTCCGCTTACTTGGGGAGGGCGATGGCTTCTCCTGCACGTGCTGACTTCACGATCATTGCCTCTTCTGCGCTGCCCGCTGTTTGCCAGTGTGTAATTCTTCTAAACTAAACTAAGTTTTTCATTTATTTTCTAATTTCTACTTCACATTGATTTCAGTAATTTATTTACCTATCTTAAGTACCACTCAACAATATTTACCTACTACGTTTCCATCTCTTCCTTTTCCTACTATCGAATTCCAGACTCCCATTACCATTAATTTTTCGGCTCCCTTAACTATCAGAATAAGTTCTTTTATCTCATCATACTTTTCCTCAATCTCCTCCTCATTTGAGGAACTACTTCGCATATAAACTTCTACATCTATGGTGGGTGTGAGCTTCGTGTCTATCTAGGATACAATAATGCGTTCACTATGCTGTTCATAGTAGCTTATCTGCATTCCTCTGTTTTTACTCATTATTAAACCTACTCCTGCGTTACTGCTATTTGGTTTTATATTATAAACCTGTATTCACTTGACCAGAGGTCCTGTTCCTCCTGCCCCCGAACTACACTAATTCCCATTATATCTAATTTTAACCTATCCATTTCCCTTTTTAAATTTTCGAACCTTCCTGTCCTATTAAGCGATCTGACATTCCGTAGAACGCCAGTTTTCTTTGTCCTGATTTCGACGTCCTCCTGAGTAGTCCCCGCCCAGAGATCCGATTGGGGGTCTATTTTTTCTCCGGAATATTTTACCCAAGAGGATGCGATCATCATTTAGCCATACAGTAGAGCTGCATGCTCGCGGGAAAAATATCGGCTGTAGTTTACCCTTGCTTTCAGCTGCTCACAGTACCAGCACAGCAAGGCCGTTTTGGTTAGTGTTACAAGGCCAGATCAGTCAATCATCCAGACTGATGCCCCTGCAACTACTCAAAAAGCTGTTGCACCTCTTCAGGAAGCTTTGATTTTATACTCAAAATTACTGATATACATGCAACTCAAAAGCAGAGAAAAATCGTAATACCGACAATTTTCCTCAACACTTAACCGTGAAGTCATCATTACTGCGGTTATCGTCAGAAACACGGGAAAGTATCCGCATGATGCAGGCTTCGATCCACAGGCTGCCACGCATAGCTCTGACTACGAAGAGTACGTGGACTCATTTTGTGATTTTCCGTTTGATAACTACAGTCGCCCTTTGTTCGGTAAAGCTCGACAGTCAACCACTTGGCACGCAAGACCTCTTCAAAGATACACCGACTGAAGGAGAGGGCCACTGTATCAGACTTTCAGCATATCGCACAACAAAATGCATCATGGGATTCCATTTCCAAGTTGCAAACAGGTAGCATTTGTACTACATCCTCACTCTAGATGAAATTCCCGTATTTTATTTATTGGTGCATTTATTTCACTAAGAAGATTAGAGCTTTTTCCAAGTCTTTTACCCGTATCTTATACATAGAGAGAGTCAACATTACGACCTGGACAGTACATGAGCAATATGTAATAATAATAATACATAGGGTGTATCATAATTAGATAGAGATAGACTTAGAGAAAGCTTTTGACAATGTTGACTGGAATACTCTCTTTCAAATTCTAAAGGTGGCAGGCGTAAAATACAGGGAGCGAAAGACTATTTACAATTTGTACAGAAACCAGGTGGCAGTTATAAGAGTCGAGGGACATGAAAGGGAAGCAGTGGTTGGGAAGGGTGTAAGACAGTGTTGTAGCCTCTCCCCGATGTTATTCAATCTGTATATTGAGCAAGCAGTAAAGGAAACAAAAGAAAAATTCGGAGTAGGTATTAAAATCCATGGAGAAGACATAAAAACTTTGAGGTTCGCCGATGGCATTGTAATTCCGTCAGAGACAGCAAAGGACTTGGAAGAGCAGTTGAATGGAATGGATGGTGTCTTGAAGGGAGGATACGAGATGAACATCAACAAAAGCAAAACGAGGATAATGGAATGTAGTCGAATTAAGTCGGGTGATGCTGAGGGAATTCGATTAGGAAATGACACACTTAAAGTAGTAAAGGAGTTTTGCTATTTTGGGCGCAAAATAACTGATGATGGTCGAAGTAGAGAGGATATTAAATGTAGACTGGCAATGGCAAGAAAAGCCTTTCTGAAGAAGAGAAATTTGTTAACATAGAGTATAGATTTAAGTGTCAGGAAGTCATTTCTGAAAGTATTTGTATGGAGTGTAGCCTTGTATGGAAGTGAAACGTGGACGGTAAATAGTATGGACAAGAAGAGAATAGAAGCTTTTGAAATGTGGTGCTAGAGAAGAATGCTGAAGATTAGATGGGTAGATCACATAACTAATGAGGAAGTATTGAATAGGATTGGGGAGAAGAGAAGTTTGTGGCACAACTTGACCAGAAGAAGGGATCGGTTGGTAGGACATGTTCTGAGACATCAAGGGATCACAAATTTAGTATTGGAGGGCAGCGTGGTGGGTAAAAATGGTAGGGGGAGACCAAGAGATGAATACACTAAGCAGATTCAGAAGGATGTAGTTTGCAGTAGGTACTGGGAGATGAAGAGGCTTTCACAGGATAGAGTAGCATGGAGAGCTGCATCAAACCAGTCTCAGGACTGAAGACCACAACAACAACAACATCATAATTAATGACGCAAACGCATACAATTGAAAGTACACAATACTAGAAACAAAATAAGCTGTTAAACACGGGCTCTACATGCATACCTTAAGAGGTATGAGCACTTTCTCGTCCTTGATCTCCATAGTTTGATAGGTATTGGTATGGACGAAGACGAGAAAAAGAAGTCCGTTAAACGTGGGCTCTAAAGTGCTTACCTTGAGTGCTATGATCACTAATTCGTCTTCGCCACCGTGTGACACATCTCTTCTACTGATCAAGTACTCATAACTTAATGTACGCACTTTATAGGCCATGTTTATTAGACGAATTTTGCTTGTTTTGGTCTGTACTACATCGTCTCAAAATATGAGAAGAAACGGATGTACAGTATTGGAGATGCAGAAATGCTCATAGCTCTTGAAGTACCTTTTTTTTTTTTTTTTTTACTTTTAGTATCGTGTAATTTCAACTGTATGCGTCACACCACTAATTTTGATAAACCCTGAAGGAATTAAAGAGACGCCAGTCTTAAAACTTTACGTTCTTGTGGTAAGTCCTGAGTGGTCTAGAGGTAAAGCTTCCTGGAACCCGGGAAGATACAGCTTCTGATCCTACTCAGATCATCTCTCAACGGCCTCAGGAGTCGCCAGAAAAGACACGTGGTTCAGATTCAGCACCAAACTGTATATCACCTTTCCCTATCTGAGTAACTGGGTTGGGTTAGGAAGGGACAACTCGATGAAGAGACATCCAGTTAGAAGACTTGCAGTGAGTCATCGAGCCACAAGACGTTATTACGAGAAACAAAAGGGAAAGATTAGCATACAGGATGGACGAAAGCCGGCCGGGGTGACCGAGCGGTTCTAGGCGCACGCGAACGCTACGGTCGTAGGTTCGAATCCTGCCTCGGGCATGGATGTGTGCGATGTCCTTAGGTTAGTTTGGTTTACGTAGTTCTAAGTTCTAGGGGACTGATGACCTCAGAAGTTAAGTCCCATAGTGCTCAGAGCCATATGAACCTTTTTTTTATGGACGAAAGTAAACGGAAACGGGGAGATATGAGAACAGCATGGGTAGTTTGCAATGTGTCTCAGATGCACGTTCCTTCTTGGACAGAAGGAAGGCAGCTAGAATACGCCGAGAGGGAAGCTGCGGCGAAGTTAACAGATAAAGGTCGTTTTGGGTACAGCCGAGATGACGGACGTATTTGACCCGTTATTGCAGTCATGGAATTGAATTAAAGTGAATGAAAACACTACCAATACTTCTGGCCAACGAAAGGAGTCAGAGGGAATGATGTCTCTGTACTCATGCACTGTTCATTCCTTTCGGAAATAAAACTGTTTACCTTCACCTAGGTTTCCAGTCCATATATTCCGTGTGATCAAAAAGTGAGTATAAATTTGAAAACTTAATAAACCACGGAATATAGAGAGGTAAAAATTGACACACATGCTTGGAATGACATGGGGTTTTATTAGAACCAAAAATAAAACAAAGTATTGCTAGACGCGTGAAAGATCTCTTGCGCACTTCGTTTGGTGATGATCGTGTGCTCAGTCGCCACTTTCGTCATGCTTGGCATCACAGGTTCCCAGACCTCAGTCCGTGAGATTATTGACTTTGGGGTTACCTGAGTCGCAAGTGTATCGTGATCGACCGACATCTCTAGGGATGCTGAAAGACAACATCAGACGCCAATGCCTCACTATTGTAAGTAGGCTGTTTATGTTTTCTCTATGTAAGTAGGCTGTTTATGTTTTCTTATTGGCAACGTTACGTAGCGCTCAATATGAAAGTCACTGGCTGTGCTGTGTGCAGTCTGTGGCTGGTTTGCATTGTTGTCTGCCATTGTAGTGTTGGGCAGCGGCAGCTGGCTGTGAACAGCGCGTAGCGTTGCGCAGTTGGAGGTGAGCCGCCAGCAGTGGTGGATGTGGGGAGAGAGATTGCGGAGTTTTGAAATTTGTCATGAACTGCTATATTTATATATGATGATATCAAAGTAAATACATTATTTGTTCTCTATTAATATCTTTCATTTGCTAACTATCCCTATCAGTAGTTAGTGCCTTCCATAGTTTGAATATTTTATTTAGCTGGCAGTAGTGGCGCTCGCTGTATTGCAGTAGCTTGAGCAGCGAAGATTTTTGTGAGGTAAGTGATTTGTGAAAGGTATAGTTTAATGTTAGTCAGGGCCATTCTTTTGTAGGGAATTTTGAAAGTCAGATTGCGTTGCGCTAACAAAATATTGTGTGTCAGTTTAAGCACAGTCATGTATAATTGTTTAAAGGGGACGTTTCACTATAACTCCGGACATCCTTTACAGTGCTGTTCACAACATTATTCCTCGACTACAGCTATTGTTGAGGAATGATGGTGGGCATTTTGAGCATTTCCTGTAAAGAACATCATCTTTGCTTTGTCTTACTTTGTTATGCTAATTACTGCTATTCTGATCAGATGAAACGCCATCTGTCGGACATTTTTTTGAAATTTTGCATTTTTTGGTTCTAATAAAACCCCATGTCATTGCAAGCATGTGTGTCAATTTGTACCTCTCTATCTATATTATTCCGTGGTTTCTTAAGTTTTCAAATTTATACTGGCTTTTTGATCACCCGGTATATGAACCGGTCGCCGCCGTATCATCTACAGAAAGTGACTGCGAGCTACAGCTTCTTCACCGGACGAAACTTTTTTGCCCGCGTACTCCCGGTGAACGAACAGCCAGCTGCCGGCTCGAATTCTTTCCACCGACGCCCGCCCGCCGGCCTTTGTGCGCTGCAGAGAGGGTGACGCGACGCGCGGCACCGGGCTGCAAATTCCGCGAAGAACTGCGCGCCCGAATTCCAGGCGGCCGCGCCCCCCCGCCGCTACCAACAGCGCCGCATAGCTGGCGCGCAGCCCCCACCCCCTCGCCCGTCCCCCAGGCGCCAGTGCGCCGCACGCGCGGCCGCGAGCTGCGCCAGCCGCCGTACGCAACGTACAGTGGCGCGAGCCGCCGACAGCAGCGGCCGTGAAAAACGACCAGACGAAATAATCCCACCTTCATCGAAGTTTCGTGGCGGTAAAATCGCCAGGAAACACGTTTCTGTCCTCCAATCGACTACTTTATCGACAGTCTTTGAAACAGTTTGAGTCGGTTGGGTTGATTTGGGGGAGGAGACCAACCTGCGACGTCATCGGTCTCATCGGATTAGGGAAGGACGGGGAGGGAAGTCGGCCGTGCCCTTTCAAAGGAACTGTGCTGTCACCGCCAGACACCACACTTGCTAGGTGGTAGCCTTTAAATCGGCCGCGGTCCGTTAGTATACGTCGGACCCGCGTGTTGCCATTATCAGTGATTGCAGACCGAGCGCCGGCACACGGCAGGTCTAGTCTAGAGAGATTCCGTAGCACTCGCCCCAGTTGTACAGCCGACTTTGCTAGCGATGGTTCACTATCTATATACGCTGTCATTTGCAGAAAAGACAGTTTAGCATAGCCTTCAGCTACGTTATTTGCTACGACCTAGCAAGGCGCCCTATTCAGTTACTATAATTACTATCTTCAAGAATGTATTCTGAACAGATAATATTGTGAATCACGTACCGTCAAGAGCGACGTTCATCATTAATGGATTAAAGTTAAGTATCAAACTAATTACGTCCGCTTTCTGAATTCTAGTCCTCTTGTTCCAGACCTCACGTCAGCATAGTTCTTCCCTCCTCACGCCAGCCTGCGTGAGCTAAAACGTGTGCATTTCGGCCTCCACTAGTAACACGGTGTTGGCTCTTCTGCCATTACAACAGGAACCATCCCGACATTTACCCGAAGCGATTTAGGGACATCAGGGAAAACGTAATCGGGATGGCCGGACGCGGGATTGAACCGTCGTCGTGCCGAATACGAGTCCAGTGTGCTAAACGCTGCGCCACCTCGGTCGGTAATGTGTGTTGGAACACGTTTACTTGTTTCTAGTTCCTCGGCTGAGAGGCAGCAAGAAATGGACGAGATCAAATTTCACTATAGATTTCTCATCCGACTGTACACATAAGAGAGCTGCAATAGGTATCCAATGGATACGGATGGTCAGTAGACCTTTTTCTTGGAGTTCAATCGAAAGTTGAGCTCCTAGGTTACCAATTATAATCAATATGAAACTGCTATAAGCTATAAGCACATACCTTTCTATGATTCAGTGTCGAAAAATGGGTCGTTCACTTCGTTGTGTACTGCTCGGTGCACAACGGCAAAGAGACGTGATCTACAGGGTGGCGTGTCAGCTGTCGAGATCAGATTTCACTATAGATTTCTCATCCGACTGTACTCTCTTATGAGCTGCAATAGGTAACCAATGGATACTGATGGTCAGTGGTCCTTTTTCTTGGAGTTCAATCGAAAGTTGAGCTCCTAGGTTACCAATTATAATCAATATGAAACTGCTATAAGCTATAAGCACATACCTTTCTATGATTCAGTGTCGAAAAATGGGTCGTTCACTTCGTTGTGTACTGCTCGGTGCACAACGGCAAAGAGACGTGATCTACAGGGTGGCGTGTCAGCTGTCGAGATCAGATTTCACTATAGATTTCTCATCCGACTGTACTCTCTTATGAGCTGCAATAGGTAACCAATGGATACTGATGGTCAGTGGTCCTTTTTCTTGGAGTTCAATCGAAAGTTGAGCTCCTAGGTTACCAATTATAATCAATATGAAACTGCTATAAGCTATAAGCACATACCTTTCTATGATTCAGTGTCGAAAAATGGGTCGTTCACTTCGTTGTGTACTGCTCGGTACACAACGGCAAAGAGACGTGATCTACAGGGTGGCGTGTCAGCTGTCGTAAGGAACCTGGACAAGCAGAAATGATTAGCGAACATGTAAATACAGTAAACAGAAGTTTTACTTCACTTTCTCCAAGTGTTACTAAGAAACTTTATAAAAGAACAGCCAGCGATTAAGCCCAGATATTGTAGGAAGCAAACTAAACAGCGTCATGCAGTATGAGGCTCCCACTACTAATTCACGTGTGAACTCTCAATGGCTGACTAAGACTGAAAACTGTTGAAGGCTCCGACTGAGACTGGCCGTGTAGGTGGCGCCGGTCATCCGTAGTCATCCGTAGTCGGACGGCACCGATCTCTGGGAAGGCATCGTTCAAATGGTTCAAATGACTCTGAGGACTATGGGACTTAGCATCTCAGGCCATCAGTCCCCTAGAACTTAGAACTACCTAAACCTAACTAACCTAAGGACATCACACACATCCATGCCCGAGGCAGGATTCGAACCTGCGACCGTAGCGGTCGCGCGGTTCCAGACTGAAGCGCCTAGAACTCCTCGGCCAAATTGGCCGGCTCTTTTATTAACCTCAAGTCCGTAACTAAACATTTACGGACGTATGCTTATATGAACATTTTTCTTTAGTTTTACTTGTAGAATGACATATTAAAATATTTGCATATTTTCGTGAATCACCCTGTTTAATAAATGCATTATATAGTAGTTACGAGAAAGTTACTACGTTACGTTTTCTCATGTATTTCAGGTTAGAAACAACTTTTGCAGCAGAAGTTTCATTAGGTTAAATTGTGGTTTGTTGTTATGGTTTCCAATATTCAGTATTGCTGGCCCATGCGTGTGGGCCTGGAGACATGTTTGCTCGGCTCTCAGACTCCACATGGCGCATTCCCGGCGCTTTTTCACCCATATTTATTACAACACTTCACTTGCACTTCTCTTTAAAGAATGTGTCTGCTTACGGTGCGTCATGCTTCCAGTTAGTTTCGCGTGTGGTAGGACATCCCTTTGCTCGCAATAACTGGTGCATATGAGCTTATCGGTTCAACGACTTCCGCATAGTGTTTCGTTTGAAGTGAATATACATAGCGAGATGGCGCGTTTCGCCTGCGCGAGCGAAAATATTTATTCCGTGACTTGGCGTTGCTCCATGGCGAGCGAACAAAGTAAGGAAATCGAGATGTGACTAGGAAGTGTATGAAGCGCCTGGAAGCGCACGGCCACCGCTGCCGGCGAACGCGTCATTGGCTCCACTGGTTCCCCGCACAGCTGCTATCGACATCTGTCATAAACATGTATTTCTGTTGTCAACGACGCCAGTAGAGGTGGTACACATTCTTCATGTGCAAAAAAAAATTGTCATCATCACGTTCGGTCAAGTCACTTTATGAAAAGTATCTCAGTGGAGAACGCTATAAATATTACAGTTATATGAGACAGGCACCGCAAGGTGTGGGTGAATGGTTCCCTGCCAGTGGCGGGTGAAGGTGCAAATAATGTAGGCAATTAATCCCTTGACAAACCTCTTTAACAAACCTTCATATACTGTATTCGAACATTATGAAGTACCTCGAAGAAAACGATTTATTGACATACGAGTCAGCACGGATTCAGAAAATATCGTTAGTGTCAAACACAACTAGTTCTTTATACTCATGAAGTAAAAAGTGCTATCGACAGGGGATGTCAAATTGATTCCATATTTTTAGATTTCCAGAAGGCTTTCGACACCGTTCCTCACAAGCGTCTTCTAATCAAACTGCGTGCCTACGGAGTATCGCCTCAGTTGTGCGACTGGATTCGTGATTTCCTGTCAGAAAGGTCACAGTTCGTAGTAATAGACGGAAAGTCATCGAGTAAAACAGAAGTAATATCCGGCGTCCTCCAAGGAAGTGTTGTGGCCCTCTTTTGTTCCTGATCTATATTAACGACATAAGAGACAATCCGAGTAGCTGTCTTAGATTGTCTGCAGATGATGCTGTCATTTACCATCTTGTAAAGTCATCAGATGATCAAGGCGACTTGCAAACTGATTTAGATAAGATATCTGTATGGTGTGAAAAGTGGCAATTGACCTTGAATAAAGAAAAGTGCCAAGTTATTCACGTGAGTACTAAAAGAAATCTGCTAAATTTCTATTACGCGATAAGTCACACAAATCTGAGGGCTGTAAATTCAACTAAATACTTAGGGATTACAATTACAAATAACCTAAATTGGAACGATCACATAGATAATGTTGTGGGTAGAGCAAACCAAAGTCAGCGATTCATTGGCAGAACACTTAGAAGGTGTAAGTCTGCTAAAGAGACTGCTTGCACCACGATTGTCCGCCCTATTCTGGAGTATTGCTGTGTGGTGTGGGATCCGCATCAGGTGGGACTGACGGATGACGTCGAAAAAGTACAAACAAGGGCAGCTCGTTTTGTATTATCGCGAAATAGGGGGGATAGTGTCACAGACATGATATGTGAATTGGAGTGGCAATTATTAAAACAAATGCGTTTTTCGATACCACAGGATCTTCTCATGAAATTTCAATCACCAGTTTTCTCCTCTGATTGCGAAAACATTCTGTTACCACCCACCTACATAGGGAGAAATGATCATCACAATAAAATAAGAGAAATCAGGGCTCTCACGGAAAAATTTAAGTGCTCGCTTTTCCCGCGTGCCGCTCGAGAGTGGAACGGTAGACAGACAGCATGAAGGTGGTTCATTGAAACCTCTGTCAGGCACTTTATTGTGAATAGCAGAGTAATCACGTAGATGTAGATGCAGATGACCGCAGAGCAGTGTATATGTAGCAGGCAGCGAGCAGGTGGTGTGCAATGTCCCTGTGACCTGAGCACGCCGGAAACGATGCGCTGCACCTTGAGACGTGGCAGTAGAGCAGAAACGAGGTAGCTAATAGCTAGTGCTAGGCAAGCACAGAACTGCAGGCTGGAGAGCGCCGGTGGGCGGCGGCTGTACCCCACAGTGCAGAGACGGCAGGAGCGCACTGCCTACCCCGGACCGTGAGGCAGCGTCAAAGCGCTGACTAACCAAGCGCAAGTACTCAGATGGCAGTCGGTTGCTGACAACCTGGAGAAGGCGGCTGAAGCTGTGTCATAAGTACAGCGACAACTGGCACGGGCTGTGCCTCATAGTATGGTCCACATGTAACAATGATGATAGACTGGGCCTTTGGGTGTAAATAGAACCATCCAAGGTTGACTTGTGGAACGAACCACGTTTTTTTGTCACAGAGGCCAATGACCGGGGTCTTGCTGTTGTCATGGTCACTGTCCCAGACTCAAACGACTGCTGTTAGATAAGGATGGCTGTGATGTGGCAGGTTCTATGATGTTGTTGTGTTGTCAGGGGTGTCGACTGGATGGTAAACTGCGGCTGCAGCCTGATTCTACACAATTGTACATTATTAACCATTCTTAATTTCAGATACAATAAATATGCTTCAGACAGAAAATCTTCTGTTCTACAAATCAGCAGAATTTCAGAAGGCATTACTCATGTGAAACTTAGCTGGCTCTCTTCTCACATGATACTCTGTGGACTACGGATGATGGGCAATGGGCAGATTCCAGATTCCTAGATTTCTGAAAAGTGTTGGATATGGTGCCCCATTACAGACTGTTAACGAATCTACTAGCATACAGAATATATTCCCAGATATGTGACTTGAAGATTTCTTAAGTAATAGAACCCAGTACGTTGTCCTTGACGGCGAGGGCTCATCAGAGACGAGTGTATCATCACGAGTGCCCCAGGGGAGTGTGATAGGACCGATATGATGCTCTACGTACATCATCTGATGGACAGAGTGAGCATCAGGGCTCTCTGCTGATGATGTTGTGATGTACGGGAAGCTGTCGTCGTTGGGTGACTGTCGAAGTATACAAGTTGACTTAGAAAAACTTTCTAATTGATGTAATGAATGACAGCTAACTCGAAATGTTGAAAATCGTAACTTTATGCAGCTGAGTAGAAAAAGCAATCCCATAATGTTAGAATACAGCATTAGCAGTGTGCTGCTTGACACAGTCTCGTTGATTAAATATCCAGGGGTACCGTTGCAAAGTGATACGGAATGCATCAGGGAGGGTCAGTGGTCCACTTCGTTTTATTGTGTGGATTTTAGGAAATTCTGGTTCATCTTGAAAGGAGACCGCACAGAAAATGCTGCTGCGATCCATTCTTGAGTACTGCTGGAGTGTTAGGAATCCCCACGAGGTCGAGATAAAGGAAGACATTGGAGCAATTCAGAAGCGTGCTGCTAGATTTGTGAAAGGTAGTTTCGATGAAGAACAAGAATTATAGAGATGCTCCAGGAATCCAAATGGGGACCCCTGGAGGGAAGGCAAAGTCTTTTCGAGGAACATTATTGAGAAACTTTAGCAAACCGGCATTGAAAGCTGACTGCTAACCACTTGGAAGATAAGACAAATTAGGGATCGTACAGATGCATATGGTTAGCCATTTTCGCCTCACTCTGTTTGTGAGTGGGCCAGGAAAGTGGGATATGTTTGTAGATGAAGATAATACTTCAGAGAAATTGTTTTATACTTCTTTGGCTAGAGAAAGATCGTAAGAGCTCAGATTTTGTCATACACATGATTACAGTCATTCTAATTACTAGAGCCTTAATTTATTTTGAGGTAGGAATTTCAGTAGAGTGTGGTACGAACTAGTGTGCCCAAACTTCACACAAGGCCATCTTGCTCTAGTAATCGTAGTAGGTCTTGATACAGAAGTTCCCTTTTCACCAGGTTTGTTCTGTAGGTGGCGTATACACACACACACACATATATTACCGAGACACGCCCGCAAATGGGAAGTGACACTGTGAAGTATTGATCTGATATTAATCTAACTTATTTAAAATGTTCATCGCATAAAGTCGAACAATGGAAAATCCACGATGAAATGTAACAATATTACGAAAAGGAAAGTTGCCACTCACCATATAGCGGAGACGCTGAGCCGCAGATAGGCACAAAAAAAAGACTGTAACAATCATTCGAAGGCGTCAGATTGCAAAGCCTGGGCTACTCTCAGATTGGAATCTCCGTCTTCGAAGATTGTGTCCGTCTGTCTGTCTGCACGTCTGCCCGTCTGCCCGCCGCTTACTGCTGTAGCTGTTCGTTCGTCCGTCCGTCCGTCCGTCCGTCCGCCTGCCTGCTCGCTGTCCATCACCGCCGCTACCGCTGCTGCCTGCTGTCCGTCCGTCCGTCCGTCTGTTCGCCGCCGCCGCCGCCGCCGCCTGGTCGCCGCCAGCCGGTGCTCGCCGCCGCCGCCGCCTGGTCGCCGCCGCCGTCGCCGTCCGACCCTGGTCTTTGGCCGTCTTCGTCTTCCTCCGTCCTCGTCTTCCTCCGTCTTTGTCTTCGTCTGTCCCCTGTTTGTGTCCTTTCCTTTTCGTTCTGTGCGTTATTGTTTCTCCCTGACATCATGTCCACCCTCACCACCACCGCCACCGCTACCACCACCGCCATAGTTTACACTTCCCCTTCTGCCGCCTCCACCACTATAACGTGGTGTGCCCAGTCCCACCCCCCTCCTTCCATCCTACCTCTTCTCACTCTCCCTTCGCCCTCGCTCTTTGTCGCCCCCTCTCCCGCTTCTTCCTCCCGCTCCTCTCGATCTGATCCTTCCCCCCCCCCCCACTCCCCCAGCCTGTCACTGCAGCTCCGGCTAGGGTGGTGGCCCCTCGGGCCACTGTCCATGCCCAGCGCTCCCCGTCGCCGTCACCGTCACCGTCACCGTCACCGTCACCGTCACCGTCTCCGGCGCCGACTGCTGCGTCCACTCCGGGACCTGTCCCTTCCCACCACCTCCCTATAGCTCCCGTACCTCATATCACCACTCGCCCTTCTGTCGCCATTAAACGCCCTAGTGGCACCACTACCTCCTCTGCTCCCAAAAAGGCCCCGCCCCATCCTCCTTCCCCCCCCCAGGGTGCCATGGATGTCTCCCCACCTGGCCCTGCTCCCTCCGCCTCTTCCTCCTCCTCCTCCCCCCCTCTTTCTACAAATACCTGCTCTCCTGTCCCGATCCTTCCCTTCTTGAGGCCCGGAATCTCTCCCTCCTCCTCCGCCAACACTTCCCTGGTGCACCTATCTCTCTCCTCACTCCCAGACGGGATTCCGTTCTCATCTCCTCCCCCAGCCCCACCCTCCATACTGACATCCTCTCCCGCCTCCCCATCACCCGTTTTGGCCCCAACGCCTCCCTCACCCCTGCTCCTTCCCCATCTCCTAGCCGCCAACCCCAACCCCCGCGTCGCCCACCGACCCTCACCGCCGTGATCACTCGGCTCAGTCCATCGATCACGGAGGAGGAGGTGTTGGCGGAGCTCAAGGCGCATCCCATGCTGGAGGTGCGGGCGGTCCGCCGCATTTTCAACTCGGCCAGCCCCACCCGCCTTATGCGGGTTTTCTCCGAGGACGCTCCCTCCATTGACCGTCTCCTGAAGGAGGGTGCCCTCCTCTTCAACCAGCATTACAAGGTCGACCCCTCCTGTTCCCCTCCTCAATCCCTGCGCTGCCAGAGGTGTCTGCGCTATAACGCGCACCCCACAGCTGAGTGCCGCGAGGCTCCCACCTGCCCGCATTGTAGGCAGGCGCACTTCCACAGGCAGTGCCCTAACCTCCAATCCCCTCCTTCCTGCAATACCTGCAATCTCCCCCATCCCACCTACTCCCAAAAGTGTAAAGCCCGATCCCCTCCGACCACTCCTGAACTCACCGTCCCTGTCCGTCCTGTGGATGCCCCCACCCCTCCTGGAAATTCCCTTTGTCCCCTCCCCACGGCTGAGGACATCATCCGGTTCCTCACCATCGTCCTCCAGAATGTCCATCCCTTTCAGCGCCCCCACACCCTCCAACAGGT
Source organism: Schistocerca serialis cubense (assembly GCF_023864345.2). Classification (NCBI taxonomy): domain Eukaryota; kingdom Metazoa; phylum Arthropoda; class Insecta; order Orthoptera; family Acrididae; genus Schistocerca; species Schistocerca serialis. The sequence goes on from NC_064642.1 coordinate 22,805,547, forward strand.
ATCCCTCGTCGCCCGTTCCATTTTCCACCTCAAAATGTACGCCACCTACTCCAACAACAAGGCCCATTTCTCCTTCTCCCGCCTTGACACCCTCGTCTAAATCCCTGTCATGGTGCGACAGCAATATATCCTTTTCAACAACATCCGCTCCCTTCCCGCCAACAAGAACCTCTTCCTGCACACCCTTGCCACCCACCGCGTGGATGCCTTCCTCCGTAATGAAACCTTCCTCCAACCCCACCACTCCATTCACACTTCGCCCTATCTCCTCCACCGCTCCGATAATCCCCTCCCAATTGCGCGTGGCGGAGTAGCCATTGGTCACCACCGCCAGATCCCCGTTCGGCTCCAACCTCTCCTTCCCCACCCCACCGAACACCTGATCCTTAGTCTCTTCTTCCCCGGCCTTACCGTTACCTGCGCCACCCTCTATGTCTGCCCCAACGCCCATATTCCCTTCGACTTCCTCTCCCACATCGACCGTACCTTCTCCTCCTACGTGATCGCCGCCGACCTCAACATCCATAGTCGTTCCGACGCCTAGTTACGGCGGTGGCATCGGTTCCTCTCCTCCCTTCAAGGCGACCTAATCCCCATCCCCCAGCACACCCGTCCCGAATCCAATTCCACTCCTGATGTTATCCTCTCCTCCCCCAACCTCCTTGGCCGCATAACGGTGGATGTCCTGGAGCCTATTGGTAGCGACCATCTCCCTGTCCTCCTCACCGTTTCAGACGGTCGTCGCCCTCGCCCCGATCCTCGTACTGATCCTCCCCCTAAGTATGTCCATGACTATTCCCATGCCGACTGGAAAGCCTGCCGGGATACTCTTTCCACCCAGGTCGATAGCCACCCCTTCACCTACCACCACCCTGACAATGTAACCCATGCCGCCTCCTTTCTCCAGCGGACCTTGTCTGAGACCGTGGAGGCCCACGTCCCTACTGTCGCCATCCACCCCCACCATTCTACCTTACCCCCACAGGCCGTTCTCCTCCTCCGTGAATCCCGTCGTCTCTACCGTGCCTTCCTCCGCACGCGTGACCCGGACACACTACGACGCCACCGGCAACTCCAGCGACACATTCGTAATTTGCTCGCGGCTAAGAAACGCCGGGACTGGCGACAGACATGCACCCGTTTAAATGCTACCCTACCAATAAACTCGTCCAAGTTCTGGTCGGCCTTCCGTCGCCTTACCGGAACTAAACCCTCCCCCTATTATCCTCTTCTCCATGATGATCACCCTTTCCCTGACACCCTTAGTAAGGCCAATCACTTTGCCTCTTACCTCTCCGATGTATTTTCCATCACCGATGATCCCCAGTTCGATTACTCCCTCTTCCCGGATGTCCGCGATCGAACTGACACCTCCGTCCCTCCCCTCGCTCCTGCACACACACGGAACTCAATGCCCCTATCACTACACAGGATCTCATTGCTACACTCCGCACAAAACGCAACACCGCTCCTGGTCACGATCGTGTCACCTACCATCACCTTCGTGGAGCTCCTGTCTCTTTCCTCTCCACCCTGGCCAGGCTCTACAATGTAGTCCTGTCCACTGGTTACTACCCCGACCTGTGGAAAACCTCCTGTATCCTCATGTTCCTTAAACCTGGCAAACCGCCGTCCGCCGTCTCCTCCAACCGTCCCATCAGCCTTACCTCGCTCTTCAGCAAGGTTCTGGAATCTATCCTCACCCGACGCATCCACCAGCATCTCCGCCAGCACCGCCTCCTTCCCATTACCCAGTGTGGCTTTCGGCCGTCCTTCTCTTCCGACGACCTTCTCCTTCACCTCATTCATCTCCTTTCCGAACAGCTTAATTCCCGTCGCTCTGTAATTTTCCTCTCCCTGGACCTCGAACGTGCATATGACCGCGTATGGCATTCCGGTCTCCTCTTCAAGCTCCAAACCTTCGCCCTTCCCATTAACTACGTCCGTCTGATCGGCACCTTTCTCTCCCGCCGTCCTTCCTATGTCACCATCCATAACACAGATTCCTACACCTTTTTCCCCTCTGTCGGTGTGCCCCAAGGCTCCGTCCTCTCCCCCCTTCAGTACCTTTTGTACACGGCGGACATGCCGCCGCCGTCAGCCCCCGTGCACCTTCTCCAGTTTGCCAATGACACCGCCTTCCTTGCCCTTGCCCCCACCCTCCAGCGCTCCCAACACCTTCTCCAATCCCATCTTGACCGGTTCACCGCTTGGTGCAACCAGTGGTTGCTCAAGGTCAATCCCTCCAAAACCCAGGCGATCATTGTAGGGAAAACCACCCCTTCCTTCCGCCTCCTTGATTTCTATCTCTCCATCTATGGCCGTCCTATCACCCTCACTCCCACCCTTCAGTACCTTGGCGTCACCCTCGACAGTCGCCTCTCCTGGACTCCCCACCTCCGGACAATCCAAGCCAAGGCACGCTCCCGACTCAGTCTCCTCAAGCTCCTCTCTGGCCGTACGTGGGGTCTGGACCCCTCCACCATCCTCCACACCTATAAGTCCCTCATCCGCCCTATCCTTTGTTATGCCCATCCGGCTTGGATCTCCGCCCCCCCTACCTTTTATAAATCCCTCCAAATCTCTGAACATCATGCTCTCCGCCTCGCCTATCGCATCCGTCTCCCCTCCCCCACGCGGATCCTGTACAATCTCATCCCCTTCCCCCACCTCCTCCTTTTCCTTGAAAGGATACGGATCCTGTACATCTCCCGCAAACTCGATCCTCCTCACCTGCTCATCTCCCCGATCATCTCCCACCCCCGCCCGCTGCCATGCCTGTATTCGCACGTCGCACCCGGTCTCCAACTCTCCACCCTCCTTACCCTCTCCCAAGGTGGCTTCCGCCAGCTCCCCCTCCCTGCTGATGTCCTCCTCCCCTGCATCTACCCCTCCTATCAACTTTGATCCTCCCCCCCACCTCCTGTGTCCTTTCCTTTAGGCACCCTCCCTCCCTCCCTTCCCTTCCCTTCTCTTTCCTTTCCCCCCTCCCTCCTCCCCTCTCCCCCGGGCTTCCCCTCCCCCTTCCTCCCTCCCCCTCTCTCCTTTGCCCATGGCATCTCTGCTCTCCCCTCTCCCATCTCCCTTCCCCTTCCTCCTCCTCCACCTCCTCTCTTGGCAGGTCCCCGGACTCGTACGCGCTCAGTGGACATTCGCGCGCCGGAGATCATCGCCGTCAGTGCTTCGTGTGTGTGCCTTCGTTTGTGTGTAGTGTTGTTCGCCGTCACGCCACCACCGTTCACGTGCCGTCGCCATCATCCATGTTATGTGCACCGTGTCGCCTCGTGTTAGTGATGTTTCTCATCCAGCGTGAACGGCTCCATGTTTTTTCGATTTTTAGTGTCTACATTTTTTGCCCACCGTTTTTACTGTCTACTCTGTGCCACCTTTATGTACTACTTGTTGTCAAACTCCAGGCTGAAGAGCGGCGTATTGTGCTGCTGACAGCCCTCCTTTGTATAAGGTGTTTAAAATCACAATAAAGGAAAAAAAACTGTAACAATATAAGCCTTCGGCCAACAAGGCCCTTGTCGAAAATAGACACACACACACACACACACGCGCGCGCGCGCGTATGACTGCAGCCTCTGGCAGCTGAAGCCACACAGAGTGGCTGCAGTGATTTGTGTGTGATTTGTGTGTGTGTGTGTGTGTGTGTGTGTGTGTGTGTCGTCTATTTTCGACAAGGGACTTGTTGGCCGAAGGCTTATATTGTTACAGTCTTTTTGTTGTGCCTATCTGCGGCTCAGCGTCTCCGCTATATAGTGAGTGGCAACTTTCCTTTAAGTAATATTGTTACATTTCATCACATAAAATGAATAAACTTTCATTCCAATCGGAACTGAAGTTCATTATAAGCACCAGTACAAAACGTAACCCCAACAGGCCCCAATACGCTCTTAAGTTCCCAGCAGCCTGGAAGTAAAGAGCCATTTTGAGCACTTTTTTATGATGCCTGAAACACTTGCTGATCTATATGGGCTCTACTGCTGACATTAGGGAAGCGGGCAGTCGGAGCCACGTGCTCTACATTCTGCAAGGTGTCTGTGTTGCAACATGCAGTGTACATTCTTGTTTTATGCAGTTGGAGTATGGCATCTGGTACCCTGATCATGAAGAGTCCGGCAGCAAGTTTTACCACTCCTGCCACACAATGGTCAGCATTCAGTCTCCCTTCAACATTAGGTGTTGCCATATCCTACAGCTCCTTTTTGACCTATCTCCAAGTAACCTGCTTACGCTGGCGTCGAATTGAGTGTCTTGAACAGAAGCGAGACTCATGTGGAGTATCATAAAATATCGTTCAATGTACATCTTGACTCTGACGTACGAGTCCGTGCCTGTAGTATGGAGTCAGAGGTGAGGGATTCATGACGACCCAGCTTCCTGTAGTCCGTCACCATTTGAGCCAAGATCCCTTGACTCCACTAAACATCTAGAAGTGTCTCAGTCTAGCTAGTGAGTACGTGGAGTATGATATAAGAGGTGCACAGTATGACTGTCCTGCTTTCCATCCTAGATTTGCAGAGATTAAGACAAAATGGTTCAAATGGCTCTAAGCACTATGGGACTTAACATCTGAGATCATCAGTCCCCTAGACTTAGAACTACTTAATCGTAACTAACCTAAGGACATCACACACATCCATGCCCGAGGCAGGATTCGAACCTGCGACCGTAGCAGCAGTGCGGTTCCGTACTGAAGAGCCTAGAACCGCTCGGCCACAGCGGCCGGCCAGAGATGAAGACAATCTTCCCTTGAATTATCTTACTGAGTCGTCGCATAGGATTTAATCGTACCTGTTTTGCAGTGAAGCTCTCGTAGTTGACGTCCCACGCAGAAGCTGTAGTAGCGCCATTGAATTTTCTGGAAACTGCAGTTCTACACTTCGTAATTCTAAGTGACAATGCGTGTAGCTATATTACTTGAAATACGTCTGTGGAGGCCATTATGACGGATTTATTTGCGAAGCTACCGTAACCTGATAATAAAGAAACAATATATCCCTTACTAACTGAAAATCTTGCACTTTTCGAGAGCATGGACTTCGACAGAACTCGCTCGGGAGGCACCCTATCTGCGACTGTCGATAACGGCCGGCAGTCGAGGTCACGTACTTAACAATCGTGAAACATCGCAGCTCTTCGCACTACTTTGTTAGATTAAACATCATTCGTTTGTTAACTGAAATGACTGATTTGTTGCCTAGAAATATTGGCGTTAAGTGATTATGACCGGTAGGCTTCCCCTCACATCTCTAGGGATAAAAGTGGCTTCTGTTAGCAAATAATTGTGAAACAAAATCACTTGCTTCGCACCAGGATGACTTCAGTTTCCCTAGGGTAGCGTGCACCGGTGTACTTGCCTCTCTTATGGCTTGCGACTCCGGCTGACCCCACCACTTGCTGGCAGCACCAGAGGGCTCAGCGGTTCGATCACCTAGCATGTGAACTGCGATCTTACGAGGTGCTAAAGCGTTCTGCAGTACTGCATGAGGACACTGAAAGCTCCTTATATTGCAGATGCTATGTAAACTGTAAATTTGGAAAATAAGACAAGTAAAATTTGGTAAGGTCTACCTTACAACAGCCATTCAAACATAACCTAATATCTTCTCGTGATGTAGCTTTCCTGCAGCCACCTGTGTCTATTGTACATCTGCATCTGAATCTACATTCATACTCATCAAGTAAACGTAAGGCGCGTGGCGGAGGGTAGTCTGTACAAGTCATTTTCTTTTCTGTTCCACTCGCAAACAGAGCGAGGGAAAAGCGACTGTCCATATGCCTGCGCATGCGCTCTAATTTTTTGTATATCTACGCCGTCCTTACTCGCAATGTATATTTACGGCAGCATAATCGTTTGGATTTCGTAGAAATGTTGGAACAAGTGAGGCAATACTGACCCTACGACTTATCTTAGAAGCTAGATTAAGGAAGGGCAAACCTACGTTTCTAGCATTTGTAGACTTAGAGAAAGCTTTTGACAATGTTGACTGGAATACTCTCTTTCAAATTCTGAAGGCGGCAGGGGTAAAATACAGGGAGCGAAAGGCTATTTACAATTTGTACAGAAACCAGGTGGCAGTTATAAGAGTCGAGGGGCATGAAAGGGAAGCAGTGGTTGGGAAGGGAGTGAGACAGGGTTGTAGCCTCTCCCCGATGTTGTTCAATCTGTATATTGAGCAAGCAGTAAAGGAAACAAAAGAAAAATTCGGAGTAGGTATTAAAATCCATGGAGAAGAAATAAAAACTTTGAGGTTCGCCGATGACATCGTAATTCTGTCAGAGACAGCAAAGGACTTGAAAGAGCAGTTGAACGGAATGGATAGTGTCTTGAAAGGAGGATATAAGATGAACATCAGCAAAAGCAAAACGAGGATAATGGAATGTAGTCGAATTACGTCGGGTGATGCTGAGGGAATTAGATTAGGAAATGAGACACTTAAAGTAGTAAAGGAGTTTTGTTATTTGGGGAGCAAAATAACTGATGATGGTCGAAGTAGAGAGGATATAAAATGTAGACTGGCAATGGGAAAGAAAGCGTTTCTGAAGAAGAGAAATTTGTTAACATCGAGTATAGATTTAAGTGTCAGGAAGTCATTTCTGAAAGTATTTGTATGGAGTGTAGCCATGTATGGAAGTGAAACATGGACGATAAATAGTTTGGACAAGAAGAGAATAGAAGCTTTCGAAATGTGGTGCTACAGAAGAATGCTGAAGATTATATGGGTAGATCACATAACTAATGAGGAAGTATTGAATAGGATTGGGGAGAAGAGAAGTTTGTGGCACAACTTGACCAGAAGAAGGGATCGGTTGGTAGGACATGTTCTGAGGCATCAAGGGATCACCAATTTAGTATTGGAGGGCAGCGTGGAGGGTAAAAATCGTAGAGGGAGACCAAGAGATGAATACACTAAGCAGATTCAGAAGGATGTAGGTTGCAGTAGGTACTGGGAGATGAAGAAGCATGCACAGGATAGGGTAGCATGGAGAGCTGCATCAAACCAGTCTCAGGATTGAAGACCACAACAACAACAATCGTTCTGCAGTCAGCTTCAAATGCCGGTTCTCTATCTCAGTAGTGTTCCTCGAGACGAATGTCGACTTCGCTCCAGGAATTACGATTCGAGTTCCTGAAGCACCTCCGTAACACTTACATGTTCCAACCTACCGTTGAAAAATCTAGCAGCCCGTTTCTGAACTGCTTCGATGTCTTCCATCAATCCGCCCTTTACTCATCGCAAACACTCGAGCAGTATTCAAGAACAGGTCGCACCAGCGTTCTTTATGCGCTCTCTTTTATACACTTTCCTACAATTCTTCCAAAGTCGACAATTCGCCTTCCCTACCACAGCCGTCGCATACTCCTTTCACTTCATATCGCTTTGTAACGTTACGCTCAGATAACGGGTGGTTAGAACTACCCCAATTTATCACATTATAACACGGAAACTAATTATCGTACGAATACCAAACTTGGTAGCATTAACGTCCAGAGTATGGGATGCATGATTTCCATGCGCCACAGCGCCACCGTCCAATTCCAACTATGGCCACCAGCCTAGTCGAGTGCACTTGTTGACGTGTCAATATGAGCTTGGACAAAAAGAGCAGGGCATTATTGGTGAAGCTCTATCATCAAAACAGCAGTAATGCTGCAGCTGCGCTTCCAGAATATCGCCGGCTGAAAGGAGTACAGAAGGGTCCTCTTCCTCCACCTGCTGCGCGAAGCATGATGAACAAGTTCGAATCAGCTGGAGAACTAGGCGACGCCCCAGAAAGAGGCCGACGACTGGAGCAGTCGCCCCACCCTCCAGTGTCGCCAAATATATTCAAAACGTAGGATCCAAGATGGCGGCGATAGATATGGCAACATCGCAATGACGTCATGGTGGTTAGTTCAAATTTTGGCGGGAAAATAGGTCAATTGGGCCACCTCCACTAACGGCTGCATTGCCGTTGTCTGCTGGAGAATTAATAAATTCTCATCTTCTCTGATGGAACGCATCGCGGTTCCTTCAGGCGAGGACATGTTACGTCGCGGGGGTGTCACCCGACGCAACGTATGAGAGACCTCTTGCCTCACCTCATCAGCTAGATCGTCGAGAAACCTGGACACCGCTTGTCCAATGGGGGAAACGAATTCCGTAATGGGAACATTGCTGGGTGTCAGGGCAAAACTCAATACCTTTTCAAATACTGCCAGCGTAGCATAGTCCAGTTGTTTGGTTGTGAGATATTGTGTCCAGATGACGAGATGTTCCGGCTGGAGACCCGATATGAATACAACGAATTATTACGCCGGGAAAGTTTACGGAGCCGCAGGCACGGTACTGATTGGAAAATTTTGTGTAAACAAGTCAATATAAGATAATTTAAGCAGCAACATGAAAAAATAGAGACTGAAAGCAGATGAGTTGTATATTTATAAATGAAAAATATATATCTGTAAAAAGGAAACAAGATACAAGAACATCCATCTAGGGATAAATAAGTAACATTTTTATAAAAAGTGCTGTGCAGACAAGAGTTTGTGAGAACAACGTGGCCTCGTGATGACTGGGTGTTGTGTGATGTCCTTAAGTTACTTAGGTTTAAGTAGTTCTGAGTTCTAGAGGACTGATGACCATAGATGTTAAGTCCCATAGTGCTCGGAGCCATTTGAACCATCTTTGAAGAACAACGTGTATGGGGCAGAACCGCAGTGGCACACATGTGCAGTGAAACACGTACAGGACACACTGAGGCGAGCCGAGTAGCAGCTGATGGCCTAACAGTGATGAGCTGCCCGCCCACTGTACGGCCGCTGAGTGCAGCGGAAAGTGGTCAGTCAGTCGCTTCATTGGAGACCATTCCTTCATGGAGGACGTCAAGTCAGCCAGGCAATAACCCGTGGTAGTATTATTCCGAGGGATACACATCCATGATTAACTTTTCTCTTAGTGAGAACCAGTTCCCTGGTTCAACCGTGCAGTGCAGCTTTGAACAGCAACCCGCATTCTGTGTAGATATACACGGACAGCAACATCATGCCAGGTAGCCCTACTCAGACATTATCTCATGATGTTTTGCTCCACTACGAGCCATTCTGCATCTTCCTGCGTTTACGCAGCATATATGCAAATATTAACAGGCCAAAGAGTGTAGATGGACTTCCCACACAGTGACACTACGCAAGTCACAGTAAGCTGGCTGTAACTCAGTCCTTGCAGAGCCACTCAGGTGCGGAAATCAGAAATGGTGCATCCCAGCTGTCGACGTACGAAATGAGGTAATCTTAAGTCCCAGATGGGTCATTGGCGTGAAGGAAGGACGATTCCCCACAACCATGGCACTGAAACGGCTAGATTCGATGAGTACAGGTGTAGACGAGCAAAGAGAATCTGCCTCCCCTTCAAACTGAACCACTGCCTCCACATAAATTCACATGCCAGTGTCAAGTAATTGTTCTAGCGAGTGAAAGTGGATATGCCATAACCACCGTGATGGACACAAGTACCACTTCCACTAAGTGAATTCAGAAAATTCCGACCTATTGTTGAGGGTGCGTTAACGCATTTTAGGCAACTTATGACTCGAATCATACTGTATTTACCTTATTTTAACACTTTTTGTGCTAGTATGTAACAACGGCTCATTTACCTCATCATCTGACACAATTGCCTACAAAGGTTTGTTGCCCAAGAGGTCCAGGCACAAATTATGGTGGCAGCACTGAGTTAATTGTACTTGTAAACGTCATAGGAATTCTTTTTGATTAGGATTTCATTTGGACGTTAATACACCACAACTGAAGGATAAGATTTTCAGTAGACTTATGCCCCCTCCACCCCATCCAGCACCATCCTACATGGCCTCTGGAATTAAAATTGTTGCTGGGATGAAGCAAAAGCGAAAGCGAAGGGTGATTAGACATTTGCATTTATGTATATTTTCTTAGCTTAACTTAATTACTCTCTTATCACACATAATGCCACACTGCAGATACGCTGTTTGTGTTTATATATATATATATATATATATATATATATATATATATATATATATATATACCACTAAATTATTTTTTATCTCTAATAATAACACAGAAACTTACATAATGGTCAGATACAAATATGCAGTATTACATTTCATACTGTGCTTGTTGGGTTTAATCACGTAATTTTTTGCGCTGATGACATAACAATAATTGTTATACATGTATTATTCTTGTAAAATTTAGTAATGAGTTAATATGAAGTACATGTGGAGGACCTTACGTCACAATCCTCTTATCTGATGATACAGGTGAAAGAATCATGGTACTGGGGGACCACCAATAGTTGAGAAGCACAGGATTTTATAGATATATTGTAACAATAGACTTTTCCCTTCCATTAAGATGTGAACGTCTTTATCAAACAACTGAATAGAGTTTTATTTTACTTTGGTTTCTTACGTAGATTTTTTTCTGATCACCGTTTGTGGGATTAAATTACATTCCATAACATCAAGTGGATGAAGAAAAGTGGTGGGAGGACCGAGCCAAATGGAGAGGACTCGTCAGCACCCAGACCCGGCTCGGGATCCGCATATAGATAGTATAACGTTGTTGGTTTATTTTGCTACGAAAGCGGTGCTGATAGACAAAAAAAGCGTGTTAAAAGCTGTGAGCTGTTTGGGGAAGTTAACCTTGCATTACTGTGCAACTGTTTCACCAGGTATCCAGTCTAGCTTACCAAATTCCCAACCAGACTAACATTAATTATAATCTTTTAATAGTCATACGACAACCGGTGATATATATATAAAATAAAGAGAATTTAAATAAAAAGAAATAAATCAGTTTATATTTGGAAATTTATTTTAACATTCATCATTGAAATTTCAGCATATTAAATTTGATTCATAAATAAACTGGTGCCTTATTTAGGATTGTGGAAAATGTGAGTTTGTAATCTTACGGAACACATCAAATATGGAGCCAAGATTGGGAGACTGCATACAACACTGCATTCATAAAATAACACACGAAGAATGTTGAAACATATGCAAGAGGAAATTGACCACAACCAACCGATTCAATTTTCACCCAAAGAAATTACGTTCGTAGCACAATCCTGTCCGCCTTGTAGTTACCACACACTGGTATACTAAATTCATACTAACTCTCTGTGAAATCTTCCCAAAAAGAATAGCTGAGGGCTACTTTGATGATTACACCACATGCTTCACGTGGTCAACATGGTTTACACAAAGCGTGTAACTCCACAATAATTTTGATAATTAAAATAAATTAGATCGAAAAGCAATTTACAAAAGAAGAACCTCGAACTGGTTACTAACGTCTTACTATTAACCTGATGGGTCAAACAATTATATAAGCACGTGGTAGTGGTCTCACAAAGTACACCCCACGTGGGTTGAACATAAAGAAAAGTTGCTATATTGAAAAATACTGTCAAGACGAGACGTTATAATCTCACGCACATTCGCATTTAAGATTGATGATCTTAGTTAGAGTTACTGATCAACACGTGGTTCCACTTTACCCACAAAGCAGTGACAAAGCAACTACCGGAAAATAATCTGAACTTCACACGCGAATTACACTGCGTTGCAATTTAAGATAACATTAGATATTTTAGAGCTAAACCTGAAATAAAGGTGATTAAGTTTTCAGTTAGGCTGAACTTAAGAAATCCATTGTCCTACGGTCTTAGCAGACACGCGCTTAGCCTGAGATCTTACCACTTCAGACGCTCGCCGCGGGCAGACTGACTGGTCCCTTCCTGAGGGGTGGCTCACAAATACAAACGGAAGTGGCCAGAGGGGCAGCTTCCTATACCAACATGACCACGGACGGACAGGACCATACTAAGGATAGAAACCTCTTTGCCTTTAGAAAGCGTAGCTACCTGTTCCGACGTTGGTCCTACTGTTCTCTAGCAGACAGCCTTGTCTGCTACCCTCAATCATGCAACTAGAAATACATTTGCTCATTCATCCTCTCACACAGAAGGGAAGGGGGATGACAGTATCTTATCATATACAGTATATAAAAGAAAGCGGATGTAGGTTCCGTATGAGACTGTGTGACATGAATTACATATAAACTGTGTTTTAAAGTGTAGTAGTGTGACAGATCGTTCTTGTTTATGTGTAAAAGTAACACGTTCCACTACTCAGTCTCCTCCCAGATAGTCAGAAACGCCACAGTAAATTTAGAAGAGGAATTTATGCCGTAAATGACAACAGATTTAAGAAATCAAACATGAAAGGAATCCAACAGAGACCTTTCATAACCCCAACGCTCCGGGAAAAGACTGTGCAGGGAATTTCCTGGCCATGCTAGGACATTCCCAAGCAGGCTTCTCACACCGAACTTAAACCAAAAATGTAAAGAAAAGTCCAAAGGTCACCAGCTACTTGCTAAAATACAATAATTACAACAAATCTTTAGAATCTACCAATTTCAAGGAGGAAGAAAAAAAAAAGGACAACCTGTGACACCTATTTAAAAGATATTGTACACTTAATCGGTCAGCAAGTAAAAACAATGGTTCCTGTGTCATTAATATGAAAACAATTTCTGGTTGTTACCCTTATGGAGTTCTCCACTATTTGCTCATTGCAAGAGCCACCTGATCACAGGAAAATTTATCACTGTTTACTAACAAGTAAAATTTATGAAAATAGCAAAGGTGCCACAGCAATTAAAAAAGAACATGAAAATAACATCAGTATTATAAAGCAGAACATTAGAATGCACAATCCGCAAAAGCAAAAAAAAAGATGAGGAAAAAAAAACATGTTTTACAAAGTGGTTATCGCAAAAAATTTCTATATCTTATAAAACTAATAATTTGTAGAATTAAAATAACATTGTGGCACTAATTTAATCACTCTACCATATTTCAGTTAGTTAGCAAACAATGAGCACTGTGTCATTATACTGAAACTACAATAATTATGTGATTGTTACCCTTGAGGGGTTCCTCACAATAAATATGCCCCATGCAAAGGCTAATCGATCACAGTCCAATGAGAATGAATAGCTATCTGACTGATAAACGAAGCAATGCCACTTGAATGAATTTACGAAACAAAATATCACAAATCTAATACATCACACAAGAACAAACATTGATCAATAAAACAGTACAGTAGTCAACATCCAAAAAAAAAAAACATCAATAAATCAAACACCTGCAGAATCCAAGAGTCAAAGTCTAAAAAAAACAATAAATAGAACACCTGCAAAATACAAGAGTCAGTCTAATAAACACCAATAAATCGAACCCCTGCAAAACACACGAGTCAAAGTTTCTGTGACAGAAACACACGTATATGCAACTAAGAACCGTATAATCACTGTTCACTGACACACTCAGTAGTTCCACTGTTCCGAGGCACAATATAAGGGGAAGGGGGGGGTTCGTCGCCGCAGCTGTCAGTAGGGATTTTTGTCCATCTGTTGCGTGCAATCCCGCCGTCTCTGCCCTCTCATGAAGTTTCTCTTGGTGGCCCGTGTCACGTACATCTCGATTTGGTTCCATGTTTGTGTTGTCAAATTCGTGCGGTATCCTCGTTTGACACCCCAGGTTGATATTCCTGGGCAATGATGACACTTAGTGGCTCTTCTTTGTGCCACCCTTAGCAACCAGAGAACATCGAACTCTGATTTACTGTCGCTTGACAGTGGGCATCCGTCAGGAAATGTTGAGAGGCGTCGTTGAAGACTGCCAGTTTCTCTGGACAGTATGTGTCAAAAGGCTCCACGCCCCTTGTGTTGTTACATTCTTGAGTTATCCTCAATTGGCTCGCCGGTTCGATATTCCTGGGCAAGGATGACACTTAGTGGCTCTTCTTTGTGCCACCCTTAGCAACCAGAGAACATCGATCTATTATTTACTGTCGCTTGACAGTGGGCATCCGTCAGGAAATGTTGATAGGCGTCTTTGACGTCTGCAAGTTTCTCTGGACAGTACCTGTCAAAAGGCTCCACGCCCCTTTATCACCTGTCTTTTGTCGTTTCACCGCGGCCGTCTCGTCACGGTCGCGTGCGTGTGGTGCGTTGCCAGCAGATGGACTTCCGCGCGGTGGACCGCTCGCCCATCTCAGGTCATCGCCTCCAGGAAGGGTCGCATGGGGCGGCCGTCCATTAGCTCCAGGTGCAAGGGAAAGTGTTTGTCGCGTGCCCTTCTTTTGTTGTCGACCGCGCTCCCGAAGTGGCCCGGTTGACAGCGTGTCCTGCTGGGGAACCCGCTAGTTTACAACTAGCCCTCCTCCTCGCTGCTCCCGCTGTCTCGTGAGAGTTTAGCCGGTTCGCTTTGACGTTCTCAACTTCATTCGCAGAAATTGTTTATCATAGTTATGTGATTGCAAAATGTCATACATAATAGCACTTAGTATTGTCTTTCACAATTTTTAAGAACAAAAGTGAGACTTAATTTTTTTTAAATAAAAAAGTTAGATGAATCGACAATATAAAAATAAAAGTTAAATGACTTGACAATACAAAAAAAATAAAAGTGAAATGACTTGACACTACAAAAACAAAAATTAAATGAACTGACAATATAATATTTAAATCCACATCACTAATGTGGTTCACTTACGTTTTAATAAATCAAATGCTACTTATTAATTCACTAAAATGAATAGGATTATGCCTTGTGCAAGTATAGGTCAGGACAGCATAGGGTTCACATGTTATTTACACACACACATGCACACCTGTTGTCTACTCTACAAACTAACTACCCATAAACATGCATTACTCAAAATTCTATTTCTATCCACTACTAGTTAATCCAACAAGCTACTTCAATGCTACTTCAACAAAGTGTTTACACCACTACAACATTGTTCTAATTCGTCCTCTTCTTGACGCTCGCGGCATACGTCTTGTCACATGATAAATATGGAGAACTTTCCTTAAACATACACAGTAAAAAGAACAATGGTTATTTACAAATCAAAACATTTATACCAGTTCACACACCTGATAAGAGACTCGCAATTATACATTAATCATACTCATATACTCACACATAAAACAGTAAGAAAATTTCATCTAAAATTACGTTATCACAAGAGTTAATCACGCAGATGACTCTGAGAACGGTAAAAATATCTGCATTATACAGGTTATACTACATTTTCTTACCCATTTTGCTGCGATTTCGTTCCTTCTTTAAGTTACCTTTCGCTTCCAAATCAGTTATTTCGCCTGTGGTGGTTATTCTGGATTCATTTCTCATGAATGGCAAAATTGTGGTCTCCTCTATTCTGTAAAACAGTTTCATCTTAACATATTGAACTTACAACAGACACAAAAGATCCGAATCCTCCTGTAGTTTAAATGACAAACGTTTTGCTTCATCCTTATTACATTAAACCAAGCTTTCCTTCGATCCCATAATCAAAATTATTTAATCTTCCTCTACCTTCAAGAGGGAAATTTTCTCAGTACAAATCAAATACGTTGCAGTGCATCCCGCACCAGCGAAAACAGTAAGCTGTAATGCTCACAGCATCAGCAAAACACATAAACGTCGCTTTTCTAGGACAAGTATTAACGCAGAATAATTTTTTAGGCTCTGGCTCAACATCAATCAAGACTACAGAAAGGGATCCATATTTCTGTTCCATTCTCCATTTGCTGAAAAACTGCTCATATTTGACTACCACAATAATATTTCAGGGCCAAGTAAATTACACAAACCACAATTCTTCTTTCACCTTGAAGGGAATCAATATACTGACGAAATCCACAGACAGCACTTTACATACTCACCTATAAAGAACAAAAAAGACATATATCATCAATATTAACATATCATCGCATCTTGGAAAGCCATTGGTTAAACAATCGTATTATCGCATCCTGTTTTCAAGATTCCAAACTTACTCATTCCTTTCTCAGAGTTCTCCTATCTTAAAATATTCATACAGCACGCATACTATAGTAAGAGATCCTCATTTATACTGACAGATATAGAATAGTAACAGATAGATAGTAGCACTGAAAGCAGAAAATCTGAAACAAGGCTACTAACAGCTGGGGACCTGGGTTTGCCAGACCCATAATACCCACAGATCGGATATTCCCCTGAGTTTTGCATTAATTCAACACAGATCTTGCTTCTCTCAGGAGCGACTCTTTTCAATTTACACAAAAAAAACATAAACAACATTTCACTCATTCACAAAGAAACCTCTTATCTCCACATTTCAACCAACCTAAATCCTAATTGCACACGGAAAGAAAAAAATATTAAAAACATCACTTCAATCAATCACATAGAAACATCTTTATCATTATTTTTACCAACATATTATTCAAAATGCAGTTATCACAAATGTAAACTAATCAATTGTTTCTCTCCACCGTCCTCTCTACTCCTCACTGTCCTTTCTACTCAATGTATGGTTTTACGTTTGTCATTGCCGGTTTTGTTCATTTCCATTTGCTGGATTATGTCTAGGGTTAGCCGGCCGAATTTCAACATCATGAGGTGTTCCGCCTACAGTCCTATGCCCACCGTATTCACCGTAGTATCGATTCTGGTTGCCGTAAGTGTTCCGTTCACGATTCTGTTCACGTCATCGATCATTTCCGTTGTTCCACCTGTGTTCGCGACTGTTACCCCAGATTCTATACTGCCGGTCCCGATTGTTGTTCCGTTCGCGTCGCGACGACCAGTCACGCCGTTGATTAGTACTACGGCCACGACTGCGATCGCGCTGCTGTGCCCCGTAATAACTTTGTTCCTGATTAGGCGGGCATTCTGCTGTAATATATTCCAACTCTTGGAGAAGTGTCTTAAACGTTTCCACGTCCTCTTTGCATCGTCCCGCAAGAATGACGTGGCGCAAGTGCATCGGCAATTTGGTGATGCATATCCTAATTAGTTCCGCAGGCCCGTATGGGTCGTATAAAAATTGATTTGCCTGCAGCATGTGGTCGAATAGGCGTGCAGGGCTGCCGAAACCAGACTGGTTCAAATTTGGCAGCATAATTATGCCATGTTTGACCCTATCTGGTACCAATAGGCGGACAGAAAGGCTTGTCGAAACTCCCGAGTGGAGTTGCAGTGACGCGCTGCCGACCTCATGCGAATCGCCGGTTCGCCTTCCAAATAGCCTCACATATATTCTATCTTATGTGAACTTGCCCAGTCGGGGGAAGACAAAACTCAAATTGCTCGAGCCATGCTCGTGGATGTATTCCTTTTTGCGAATTTCGAAATATCTCAAACTTTCTCACCGTAAGGAAATGTTTGAAATCAAATCCCCGCATTTCCTCCTGGCGAGGCCCTTGAATGTTTCTATTTTTCTCATGTCTGTCCCTCAAATTACATTCTTCCCTGTCGTCAAAATCTCCCTCGTGGCCGGAGTCCCTCTCTGCACTGTTCGTACGCCTATTTTTAGTGCTATTGGCGAGTTCGGAATCACATGCCATGCGGCTTTCCAGATGCGCCACGCGTTCTTGTAATTTGCCTGTTACAGCTTTGTGCTGCCTGTTCACTTCGAACCGTCCCTTCTGAAATCGAAGAAGCGAACGCACTTCTTCGGTCTCTGCGGCCGCTACCGGTGTAGTATTGTTCTCGCTTTCCGTCAGCTTCATCGTGCCTACAATGTCCGCTAATGCCGCAATCTTATCATGTTTTTGTCTCTTGTCCTCCGCCCCAGTCTGCTTCAATTGCTCTACTTGCTGTTCCAGCGCGTGAATCGCTAGACTGTTGTCCGCTATTGTGTTGCTAACGGACGTGGGACAATGCGTTTCCGCCTCTTGGACCCTCGAGAGTACCTGCTGGTGTTCTCTTTGGCATTCTTCTCTCAGCGCTTGGAAATTCCTAAGTAGCTGTTCTTCGCTCTCTTTCGATTCCGCATCGCGACTCCGCTTGCCCTGTTCTAAGGCTTGCAGACGATCATCGATTTGTTCAAATGTACGGCCTAATTCTTCCATAATATCACTTTTTATTTCACTTGCCAGATTGTTTATTCTTTGTGAGATATCATCGGACACTCTCTGCATCGACTTGTCAACTTTATTTGTCTCCTGGATTAGTTTTTCGTCTATTTGTTCGCCTAGCTCTCGGATCGATTTTTCTGATTTCTGCATCATTTGTTCGCCTAGCTCGTGGATCGATTTTTCAGATTTCTGCGCCATTTGTTCGCCTAGCTCTCGGATCGATTTTTCAGATTTCTCTGCGTTTATTTTGCTGCAATAAGGCTTTCATGAGATCTGCCAAATCAATTTGGTTAGTTGGAGGCAAACTAATTACTGGCTCTGATGTGAGCCCGTTCGTCCCGTTTTTCATTTCCTCTGAAGTATTCCCCATTGCATTTTCCGAATCGTCCGGCGTGTTAATATTCGAAATAAAATTATCCCCATGATCCATGTTGCATAAGTTGTTGGACTGCCTACTTTTAGCTTGGTTACGAGTCTGCATTAGTTCAATTTATGCCCAGTATGCAACACACTAATCACAATAAATGTATCCCCCAAAAATTTCCACAGTTACACGAAAGGTACCCAACCTAGTACGCACTTTTTCACACGCAAAACAAATTTTTATCTTTGATTGAAACAGTGCAATGTACAAGCGAGAAAAACACACACACACACACACACACACACACACACACACATAAAACACACAAATATAGAAAACAAAACAACGAGACAAACAACACAACGCCGCTCAACAACGCAGTGAGCCTTTTGAAAGTCTCCTCAGAAACAATGCAGAAGTTGTTTGAGCGCTGTAGGGAAAAAAAATTAAGATTATACAACGCTTGCAATCTAACGTTTCAGAGATTCCAGAGTCTAGCGCGATCACAGAACAGGGTCGCCATGTGTAATGTTGTTGGTTTATTTTGCTACGAAAGCGGTACTGATAGACAAAAAAAGCGGGTTAAAAGCTGTGAGCTGTCTGGGGAAGTTAACCTTGCATTACTGTGCAACTGTTTCACCAGGTATCCAGTCTAGCTTACCAAATTCCCAACCAGACTAACATTAATTATAATCTTTTAATAGTCATACGACAACCGGTGATATATATATAAAATAAAGAGAATTTAAATAAAAAGAAATAAATCAGTTTATATTTGGAAATTTATTTTAACATTCATCATTGAAATTTCAGCATATTAAATTTGATTCATAAATAAACTGGTGCCTTATTTAGGATTGTGGAAAATGTGAGTTTGTAATCTTACGGAACACATCAAATATGGAGCCAAGATTGGGAGACTGCATACAACACTGCATTCATAAAATAACACACGAAGAACGTTGAAACATATGCAAGAGGAAATTGACCACAACCAACCGGTTCAATTTTCACCCAAAGAAATTACGTTCGTAGCACAATCCTGTCCGTCATGTAGTTACCACACACTGGTATACTAAATTCATACTAACTCTCTGTGAAATCTTCCCAAAAAGAATAGCTGAGGGCTACTTTGATGATTACACCACATGCTTCACGTGGTCAACATGGTTTACACAAAGCGTGTAACTCCACAATAATTTTGATAATTAAAATAAATTAGATCGAAAAGCAATTTACAAAAGAAGAACCTCGAACTGGTCACTAACGTCTTACTTTTAACCTGATGGGTCAAACAATTATATAAGCACGTGGTCTCACAAAGTACACCCCACGTGGGTTGAACATAAAGAAAAGTTGCTATATTGAAAAATACTGTCAAGACGAGACGTTATAATCTCACGCACATTCGCATTTAAGATTGATGATCTTAGTTAGAGTTACTGATCAACACGTGGTTCCACTTTACCCACAAAGCAGTGACAAAGCAACTACCGGAAAATAATCTGAACTTCACACGCGAATTACACTGCGTTGCAATTTAAGATAACATTAGATATTTTAGAGCTAAACCTAAAATAAAGGTGATTAAGTTTTCAGTTAGGCTGAAGTTAAGAAATCCATTGTCCTACGGTCTTAGCAGACACGCGCTTAGCCGGAGATCTTACCACTTCAGACGCTCGCCACGGACAGACTGCCGTGGTCCCTTCCTGAGGGGTGGCTCACAAATACAAACAGAAGTGGCCAGAGGGGCAGCTTCCTATACCAACATGACATCGGACGGACAGGACCATACTAAGGATAGAAACCTCTTTGCCTTTAGAAAGCGTAGCTACCTGTTCCGACGTTGGTCCTACTGTTCTCTAGCAGACAGCCTTGTCTGCTACCATCAAGCATGCAACTAGAAATACATTTGCTCATTCATCCTCTCACACAGAAGGAAAGGGGGATGACAGTATCTTATCATATACAGTATATAAAAGAAAGCGGATGTAGGTTCCGTATGAGACTGTGTGACATGAATTACATATAAACTGTGTTTTAAATTGTAGTAGTGTGACAGATTGTTCTTGTTTATGTGTAAAAGTAACACGTTCCACTACTCAGTCTCCTCCCAGATAGTCAGAAACGCCACAGTAAATTTAGAAGAGGAATTTATGCCGTAAATGACAACAGATTTAAGAAATCAAACATGAAAGGAATCCAACAGAGACCTTTCGATAGAACATCAAGTAATTTGCGTGAATGAGTGTTTTACACACACACACACACACACACACACACACACACATACACACAAACGTGTCGTCTGGTTTGGTATTCCGAGACGAACCGAAACCAAAAGAAAAATTTTCCGTCAAGGCAGCGCTTCCAAGAAATCATTCCTTGTTTCTTTCGATATACAGAGCATGTCACGACTTCTCTTTTAGAGGACAGCAGAATGGTATACAACAATTTGCCTGCCACAAGTCATCGATGAAAGGAGAGAAAACAGCCAGAAGCGTCACTTCATTCTTCATCATGACAATTCCAGTATGACAAATAATACAGTATTTGACGTAGAAAAACTTTCAAAGAAAGAGAGAGAGGAAGATCATGACGTAGCGCTCCGTCGACTACGAGATCATTAGAGATGAAGCACAATATCGGATTGTTTAAAAGATTTGGAAAGAAATGGGTCGTGCCTTTCAAAGGAGCCATCCCAGCATTTGCCTGGAGCGATTTACGGAAATCACGGAAAACCTAAATCAAGATGGTGGAACGCAGATTTCAATTTTCGTCCTCCTGAACGGGAGTGCAGTATACTAACCACTGCGCCACCTCGGTCTGTGAAATATTTTCAGTTAATCTATTGTAGTCCCTATCCACCTGACATAGCGCCCCAAGAAAATGTCGAATCCTACCGAAACCAGGTTTTTTGAGGCAGCGAATACATAGTGGAAAAATGACTCCAGCATTGTGTGCAAGTGTGTATGAAGTTAAAAGGCAAATATTCTGAGACGATATATTGTGCCCGTTGGACACTAACACCCGGCTGTTCAACCGTCAACTCTTTCGTCAGAAACACCTTTGTTTTTATTATGTCCATACCAAATCCTGTATTATGTCCGTGATACTCTACCCTATTTCTCGACAACACAAAACATGGCGCACTTCGTTGAACTTTCTCGATGTGCTCCACTAAAAGTTTTGCCAAAAACATTTGCTTTCAGTGTTTTTATATATAAATAAATTTAAAAGGGGAATCTCATACTGAGGGATCTCACCAAGTAAAACTCTTTTCACCACATAACCATTTCGGCACCAACAACATCTGAAATTAAGCATAAAATTACCAAGGAAGACAATGCCATGTACGAAATTTAACCGCTAGTGGCTGGAAGGTGACCGCTACCACCTCCTTATGGGATTACGCGATTCACAGCCGTAGGGCAGACTTCTGGAGTGCGCTGCGGGTCGTTGTATTAAGTAGAATTATGTATTATAATAACTTTCTATGACTAACCGTGTTCTTCTTCTCTTTGATAGTGATAGAACCCGCGAGCTCGCAAGGTTTCTACCTTGATGATCAGACCAATACAGCTACGGGATAAGATCACTCCTCAGGAGTCACTGCTCGTGAATTAAATTAAGTGATAATTGAATTAAAGTACATGATAAATTTGTGGGGACCCGAGCACTGTATCCTAAATATGTCTCAGTTAACTGTCTGGTAATTCTGCCTATAGATATGGGTTTCATTACCTGTGAAAGAAAAATTAAGGAGAAAAATACATTCATAATTTATTCCATAAGTGGCATTTTAAATACTGGAGGGATTAAACATTATTTATAAACAGGTATACATCAAGTAGTACCCAGCTGGTCAAGGCAATAACTGTATCTAATTGGTGGCAAACGTCTGAGATGGCTGTGCCGTAATTTGACTGCACCAGTTTCCTGTCTTCGTTATCCTGTCGCGAAGTTAAGCATCTTCGTGGTGACCGCAAGATGAGGATGACAGCAGGGGAAGGCAAGCATATTGGTGGGGCAGAGCGACAGAACCAGGGCCGACTGCTTCCAGAAAGTCAACGAGTTAACATGGCTGTCCAGTCCTATCATGCTGTTGCTGCAGTGCGTTCTTAGCAGAGTCAGAGGTGCTAATAGCGTCGGCGCAAGCAGGTTCTCCGTTTCTCCTCTGAGGTTCAAGTCCCCTCTGCCCGTCTAAGGAATCGACCTGTACTCTTTCATCTCCATAGCCTATGTCCGTCTTCTCCGGTCTGCACTGGCTGGGTCCTCACTCCTCACGCTTCTCTCGGAAGTGACCAAAAACGCAATTTCTCTCGGACTTTTTTTGTTTTTCGTGGACCTAAAAATTTACGAGCAGGCGCTAAATTAACTACCAACACTGGTCACGAGCAAATTTTTGTAATGTTTTTCATCCTCCATCCAATAGATCCATAAAACTGTTCTCCTAATCAGTCACATTACTGCCCCTCTCAATCAGAAAAGTGGGACTCAGGACGTACGTCACAGGCCATCTACCGATGTAGGATATAGTTTTGCCACCGTGGGAAAACAAAAAAAGGGAAAAAGGGTCCAATTCTCTTGGCATCGGTTTGGCGGGCCACCGGTCATGCAATAATAGGTCAGCTTGGTGGTGTTTTGGGTATGCTTTCTACAGATGTTACCTGCAGATGGAGCCTACGCTTTTGCAATGGTGAGATGTCCTGACAACGCTTCTTTGAAACTGCTGACCATACTATCAGGGAAGTTTTTCTGGTTAGTTTTTGGACACATGGCTTAACCTGCAAGCTAGACTGGAGGAAAGAGGGTGGGGTCATAGAGTCTTAACATGGCGGCTACATCTCTGTGTATCGTCCCCCGGCAACCACCTGGCGGCAGCCCGGCAGTTAGTGCAAAGCACCGTTCTTTCACTCTGCCCTGGCCGTGAGTTCACTGTCCGACGTGTAAGTACACTGCCTCCCACATTCCAAGGGATGACCCCCAGTGTGGCCATCGGCCTCTCTCCAGCACTCGCTTTTCCCTGCCGGCATCGTGTTTCCTTCTGCACATCATTACTACAGCATGTAGGAAATTCAGACACCACCGAGAGTTACTACGGCCATTGTAGTCGCCATCATATTCCTCATTTAAAGTCCAAGTTCAAGATGTGGCTAGCCACTTCTCATGACTCCCTCTTTGCAGTTCAAATCCTGCATAGGAGGTATCATACTTAAAAACAACTAGTGTGACATCTTCAAAGTAAAATCTTTGAGGGTCCTTGCGTCCTCATAATCCCTTGGCATTATCTTACTGTATCGGGGGGTGAACGATACGAGAAAGGGGTAAATCTATTCTCTTTGTTAAGCACACACGTTCACACACACACACACACACACACACACACGCACACACACACACACACACACACACACACACACACACACACATACAAATAAGACGTAAATTTCTTCCATTCTGTGGCGCTTCATCGGTAAAGATAGGTCAAACTCTTCAAAAAAATTCAAGTGAAGACTGTCTTCCGTTCACTAATTGAGACACAGGCTTGGTAATGTCAGGGACGATCTAGGACTACGGAAATCAGGAGTCTACCAGATCTCCTGCGAATGTGCCATGACGTACATAGGTCCAACGATGCGTACTATCGAAGTCGTTGCCAAGAACATCAACGGCACACCAGACGGCACGTAATGACTGGGTGTTGTGTGATGTCCTTAGGTTACTTAGGTTTAAGTAGTTCTAAGTTCTAGGGGACTGATGACCATACATGTTAAGTCCCATAGTGCTCAGAGCCATTTGAACCATTTTGAACCAGACGGCAGCAGCCTAACAAGTCAGCGTTTGCTGAACATTGCGTCTCGGAATCACACAGAATGAATCATGATCAGACCGAGATTCTGACACAGACGTCAAAATACTGGAGCTGTGTCATTAAAGAGTCCATCGATATACGAGTACGGGAACTGCTGATCAATCGAGGTAGCAGTTACACCCTTAGTAAGGTCTGGGAACCCGCTTTGAATCTGATTAAAAGGAGAAAGAAGACATCTCACCAGGAACTGACTTGGAGAACAGGCAGAGATACTACGAGGACGCCGCCAGCACACGATCCTGGGCGCGGACCGTGAACGGAACACCTGGAGGGGGCGAGGGAGGAGATAAAAGGCCGGCGACGGCGTCTCGGCTGTTACTTCGTCAGCCCGCATGATGATGGCAACATGGTCGCTTGCCGAAATATTGTGCCCGCTACGCACTAACACCCGGCTGTTCACCCGTGCCCTCTTTCGTCAGAAACGCCTTTGTTTTAATGATGTCCACCCGAAATCGTGTATCATGTCTGTGACACTCGCCCCTATTTCTCGATAATATAAAACGTGGTGCTCTTCTTTGAACTTTCTCCATGTACTCCACTAATCCCATATGGTAAGGATGCCACACCGGCAAGCTTTACTCCGGAAGAGGATGGGCAAAGGTTGTCTAGGCAGCCTCTTAATAGATCTGTTGCATCTTCTAAGTGCTCTGCCAATAAATTGCAGTCACTGGTTCTCCTTCCCCAAAACACTTTCTAGATGTTCTTTCCAATTTAAGTTCTTCGTAATTTTAATTCCAAGGTATTTAGTCGAATTTACGGCGTTTAGATTTGATTGCTCTATCGTGTAACCGAAGTTAACGGATTCCTTTCAGCGCTCATGTGGATGATCTCACACTTTTCATAATTTAGGACCAATTGCCAATTTTAGCACCATATTGATATCTTTTCTAAATCGTTTTGCTAATTTTTTTGTATCTTCTGATGACTTTACTAGCCGGTAAACGACAGTATCATCTGTAAACCCCTTAGAGGGCCGTTCAGCTTATATTTGTATAGATAGGGAACAGCAGAGGTCCTATAAGACTACCTTGGGGAACGCTGGAAATCACTTCCGTTTTACTCGATGACTTTCTGCGAATTACAACGAACTGTGACCTCTCTGAGGGAAATCACGGATCCAGTCGCGTAACTGAGACAATATTCCATAAGCACGCAATTCCATTACAAGGCGCATGAGAGGTACAGTGTCAAAAGTCTTCTGGAAATTTATAAATACGGAATCAATTTGAAATCCCTTATCCAGAGCAGGCAGCACTTCGTGTGTGTAAAGAGCTAGTTGTGTTTCACAAGAACGATATTTTCTAAATCCGCGTTGACTGTGCGTCAATGGACTGTTCTCTTCGCGGTAATTCACAGTGTTCGAATACAATGTACGTTCCAGTAATAACGTGCTGAAATATTATTTCATAAGCTCACACTGAATTGGTGTGCCGCGGGCTTTAGGCAGCTGCAGACAGCGGCAGCGTGTACCATGAGACACACCAGCCAACAGCATAATCCTGTGGCTCTGTCTGTACCGTGAGCTTGTGTGTGAAATCTTATGGAACTTAACTGCTAAGGCCATCAGTCCCGAAGTTTACACACTACTTAACCTAAATTATCCTAAGGACAAACACACACACCCATGCCCGAGGGAGGACTCGAACCTCCGCCGGGACCAGCCGCACAGTCCATGACTGCAGCGCCTCAAACCGCTCGGCTAATCCCGCGCGGCACCGTGAGCTTACAGATGGACGCAGAAGAATTAGCGTTGCTATTCCCGTGCGTTTAGCTTTGGTGAAGACAGCCACTGTCGTGTTTACTACGGGTGGGAAAAATCACACACTTCCGTTATTCCATTCGTAAGCGAAAGCGAAGTTATTCCTGGCGCACATTTGCTACGGACAGTGTGAGAGGGTAAAACTATGGCGAAATACGGCGCCTACGCGATGGCAGTTACCGGCGTCGTCAACGAACGAAGACAGGGGGCGCATTGGCGACGCCGCAAAGTATTTTCCGTCTCTCTATGGGCAGAAAAAAAACCATTCACTCACCTCTGGTGCACATAGCTACAGCCCTGGCTAGGACTGTAGAGGTTCCCTTTCGACTGATCACGGACGCTGTAGTTGTCCTTCAGCTTTAGTCAGAACACCGGTTGCGTGTATTGAGTTACAGCACACAATTTATAGTCAGTTACGTTCTTACTGTAAATATTTTATTCTTATAATTGCCTTACAGACCTCTAGCATCTCAGGTACACTAGTCGCTGTGCATCGTTCAGAAGTGACGTAAAGTTGTAACCTCCCCCTCACTTATCGACCTTAATGACAGTCAAAAATTAGACCACGTGCACCTAATGGAAATGAGGGAAAAAACAATCATCACCGAAGTTAATTTGTCGGTAAAGAGGGAGGAAAGGGTTACATATAAATGAAAGGAAAAAATGCAAATGAAATTGGTGGAAATTAATTTTGAGAAAAGGGTAAAATTAATAAAGAAAGTAAATGTGTGGTCGTTACGTTAACAATTAATTGGCTTTAATTAGATATTTAAGATTTGGGGAAAATTACGGTTGCCAGTCCTATGGATAACTATTATAATAACTGAAAATGAAAGATTAATGCACATATAATTAGCACTAAAAGCGTGGCAACTGAAGGTTGACAAGTGTTGTGTGAAAACTGAAAGTTTGTCAGCAGTAATAAATTTCACTACACTCTGACTTAATTTAGCAAAAGAATTAATAAAACCGGAAAATTGAAAGTCAATTTAGTGACTGAAATTAATAGTGAACTTTGTTTCTGAAGCACTGCGAAATTCAATAAAATAAGGTTAATCTTGGGCTACCTCAACAATCATTTCAAAAGCTACTTGAATCTACGCAATTTAGAAATAAGGGATTTAACTTTGAACTTGAATTAAATGACTCTGAACAATTAACAATAGTAAAATTTAGTACGTACCAAGCTGACCTGCAGTCACAGGTAAGCTAAAATACGGTAACAAAACTCGCACTCTTAATTTGTGCTTGTGTAATCTAAATATTGTAGGCAGCTATGAATACTTTAACTGAACTTTGAAATTAAAGCAGTGAAACGGAATGATATTACTTTAATGCTGGCATTTGAATTTCAACGACACTCGGGTTCATTCCGGAAAAGGAACAGACCCTGCTTGGTAATGGTTCATGCTACGTTGCTGTAATTTTGTGAGACAAATTGAACAGTTTGAAAAGCTGAGGTCTGCCATACAATTCTAAAACTTAACGTGCTCCCAGTCTTCCTTGTTGATTGATTGAAGGTTTGAAGTCGTCGATCAAGGAGGTGGCGACAGTCACACATTGTCGGCCGTCGCTGTTGCAGAAGCTGGATGTTGGCGCGCCTTCTTCTCGACACGGTCACCAGGTGAAACGGGCTCTTGATGTGCACCAGCTAATGCTTCCCGTCCGCAACACCGTGTCAGAAACTATCATAGCAAGTCGAGCGCAATTACATGCTGCCAAACCCCGAAAGCGCGGCAACTCGCGGGAGCGTCACTCAACACACCTGCTCCACCGCCCTACTCCAGCCAGACTCCGCTCTGCCCGCGCTCCACGCGGCAGAGTTATCACTACCGAAGATCCTCAACACTTTGGTTGTCCACACGATCTATCGATGTAATCGTTGGATAGCATAGTTTTCCCTAGGCCAGACCTAGCGTAAAAATACAAATAATATTTACAAAACAAACCAATTATACATCGACATAAATGCATATATATGTAGTAAAACAATTAACAATATATAAAGACGCAGAAATGTCATATCTTCAGGTAACAAAATGAGGAAAAAAATTTATAGTACAATAGATGGAAATATGAGGATATGCATTTCCGGCGTTACAAAGTGAGTCACGATTTGCAGCGACCCGGAGCGGCTGCCCCGCTCCTGGGTACCTCCTCCTCCACCCACGCGGATCGGCCGCCGCCAGCGCCAGCTTGCCACCGCCGGCGTCGTTAGCTCGTCGGCGGCTAAGCCGGCCGAGAACAATGGCTGACGCGGGGCCATTGTCTGGCGGGCTCCCCGCTGACACGGCTGCCCTGGCCGGATCACCGGCACAGACACACGGAATGGAATGGCCGGCCTCTCGTTTGCTCTGACTCACACTGCCACAAGCATTCCCGACACCGTACGCCAGCTCGGCGTGGGCACCCTTAAACGCCGTCCACTGACAGCCCTCGTGGCTGTTTGCCCAAACCGTTATCTGTCGGCGAATTACGCACAGCCCAGATATACTCAGCGGACACATCAGTTGGGTACGACCCGAACCATTACCCATTTCGTCCGACAGTGCTAAAAGCGTTCTCTCGCGCGTATTAAACGATTTTTGGAAGCAACATATCGTTCTAGTATCACATAAGCGGCGACTTTTTCTTGTTGTTGTTGTTGTGGTCTTCAGTCCTGAACCGGATGGTGCAGCTCTCCATGCTACCCTATCCTGTGCAAGCTTCTTCATCTCCCAGTATTTACTGCAACCTACATCCTTCTGAATCTGCTTAGTGTATTCATCTCTTGGTCTCCCTCTACGATTTTTACCCTCCACGCTGCCCTCCAATGCTAAATTTGTGATACCTTGATGCCTCAGAACATGTCCTACCAACCGATCCCTTCTTCTGGTCAGGTTGTGCCACAAATTTCTCTTCTCCCCAATCCTATTCAGTACTTCCTCAATAGTTATGTGAGCTACCCATCTAATCTTCAGCATTCTTCTGTAGCACCACATTTCAAAAGCTTCTATTCTCTTCTTGTCCAAACTATTTATCGTCCATGTTTCACTTCCATACATGGCTACACTCCATACAAATACTTTCAGAAATGACTTCCTGACACTTAAATCTATACTTGATTTAAACAAATTTCTTTTCTTTAGAAACGCTTTCCTTGCCATTGCCTGTCTGCATTTTATATCCTCTCTACTTCGACCATCGTCAGTTATTTTGCTCCCCAAATAGCAAAACTCCTTTACTACTTTAAGTGTCTCATTTCCTAATCTAATTCCCTCAGCATCACCCGACTTAATTCGACTACATTCCATTATCCTCGTTTTGCTTTTGTTGATGTTCATCTTATATCCTCCTTCCAAGACACTGCCCATTCCATTCAACTGCTCTTTCAAGTCCTTTGCTGTCTCTGACAGAATTACAATGTCATCGGTGAGCCTCAAAGCCGCGCGACTGCTACGCTCGCAGGTTCTAATCCTGCCTCGGGCATGGATGTGTGTGATGTCCTTAGGTTAGTTAGGTTTATGTAGTTCTAAGTTCTAGGGGACTGATGACCACAGCTGGTAAGTCCCATAGTGCTCAGAGCCATTTGAACCATTTGAACCTCAAAGTTTTTATGTCTTCTCCATGGATTTTAATACCTACTCCGAATTTTTCTTTTGTTTCCTTTACTGCTTGCTCAATATACAGATTGAATAACATCGGGGAGAGGCTACAACCCTGTCTTACTCCCTTCCCAACCACTGCTTCCCTACATGTCCCTCGACTCTTATAACTGCCATCTGGTTTTTGTACAAATTGTAAATAGCCCATCGCTCCCTGTATTTTACCCCTGCCACCTTTAGAATTTGAAAGAGAGTATTCCAGTCAACATTGTCAAAAGCTTTCTCTAAGTCTACAAATGCTAGAAACGCAGGTTTGCCTTTCCTTAATCTTTCTTCCAAGATAAGTCGTAAGGTCAGTATTGCCTCACGTGTTCCAGTATTTCTACGGAATCGAAACTGATCTTTCCCGAGGTCGGCTTCTACCAGTTTTTCCATTCGTCTGTAAAGAATTCGTGTTAGTATTTTGCAGCTGTGGCTTATTAAACTGATTGTTCGATAATTTTCACATCTGTCAACACCTGCTTTCTTTGGGAATGGAATTATTATATTCTTCTTGAAGTCTGAGGGTATTTCGCCTGTTTCATACATCTTGCTCACCAGATGGTAGAGTTTTGTCAGGACTGGCTGTCCCAAGGCCGTCAGTAGTTCCAATGGAATGTTGTCTACTCCGGGGGCCTTGTTTCGACTCAGGTCTTTCAGTGCTCTGTCAAACTCTTCAGGCAGTAAAGTATCTGCCATTTCATCTTCATCTACATCCTCTTCCGTTTCCATAATATTGTCTTCAAGTACATCGCCCTTGTATAGACCCTCTATATACTACTTCCACCTTTCTGCTTTCCCTTCTTTGCTTAGAACTGGGTTTCCATTTGAGCTCTTGATGTTCATGTAAGTGGTTCTCTTATCTCCAAAGGTCTCTTTAATTTTCCTGCAGGCAGTATCTATCTTACCCCTAGTGAGATAAGCCTCTACATCCTTACATTTGTCCTCTAGCCATCCCTGCTTAGCCATTTTGCAATTCCTGTCGATCTCATTTTTGAGATGTTTGTATTCCTTTTTGCCTGCTTCATTTACTGCATTTTTATATTTTCTCCTTTCGTCAATTAAATTCAATATTTCTTCTGTTATCCAAGGATTTCTACTAGCCCTCGTCTTTTTACCTACTTGATCCTCTGCTGCCTTCACTACTTCATCCCTCAAAGCTACCCATTCTACTTCTACTGTATTTCTTTCCTCCATTCCTGTCATTGTTCCCTTATGCTCTCCCTGAAACTCTGTACAACCTGTGGTTCTTTCAGTTTATCCTGGTCCCATCTCCTTAAATTCCCACCTTTTTGCATCTGCCGCTGGAAATGTGTTACTATTTAAAACCTGGTTCCTAAATCTCAGTCTTACCATTATATAATCTATCTGATACCTTTTAGTATCCCCAGGGTTCTTCCATGTATACAACCTTCTTTCATGATTCTTAAACCAAGTGTTAGCTATGATGAAGTTGTGCTCTGTGCAAAATTCTACCAGGCGACTTCCTCTTTCATTTCTTAGCCCCAATCCATATTTACCTACTACGTTTCCTTCTCTCCCTTATCCTACTACCGAATTCCAGTCAGCCATGACTATTAAATTTTCGTCTCCTTTCACTATCTGAATAATTTCTTTTATTTCATCATACATTTCTTCTATTTCTTCGTCATCTGCAGAGCTAGTTGGCATATAAACTTGTACTACTGTAGTTCGCGTGGGCTTCGTATCTATCTTGGCCACAATCATGCGTTCACTATGCTGTTTGTAGTAGCTTACCCGCATTCCTATTTTCCTATTCATTAGTAAACCTACTCCTGCATTACCCCTATTTGATTTTGTGTTTATAACCCTGTATTCACCTGACCAGAAGTCTTGTTCCTCCTGCCACCGAACTTCACTAAGTCCCACTATATCTAACTTTAACCTATCCATTTCCCTTTTTAAATTTTCTAACCTACCTGCCCGATTAAGGGATCTGACATTCCATGCTCCGATCCGTAGAACGCCAGTTTTCTTTCTCCTGATAACGACGTCCTCTTGAGTAGTCGCCGCCCGGAGATCCGAATGGAGGACTATTTTACCTCCGGAATATTTTACCCAAGAGGACGCCATCATCATTTAATCATACAGTAAAGCTGCATGCCCTCGGGAAAAATTACGGCCGTAATTTCCCCTTGCTTTCAGCCGTTCGCAGTACCAGCACAGCGAGGCTGTTTTGGTTATTGTTACAAGGCCAGATCAGTCAATCATCCAGACTGTTGCCCTTGCAACTACTGAAAAGGCTGCTGCCCCTCTTCAGGAATCACACGTTTGTCTGGCCTCTCAACAAATACCCCTCCGTTGTGGTTGCACCTACGGTACGGCTGTCTGTATCGCTGAGGCACGCAAGCCTCCCGACCAACGGCAAGGTCCATGGTTCATTATTCAATAAGTAAGCATGAAAACTCACAAGCAGTAGATACATATGGCGTGCAAGGTACGACGTGGAAACACAATACAACATATTCTCATAAAAGAGAATAGAATCCAATATACTCCCATATCCTTCCAGTACCATCAACTGAATGAAACAAGATCGTCTGCGAATATCGTAATGAAAGAGCGATACGGAGCTCTCTGTATTGGAAAAAGCCTCCATCCGAACAGACGTAACTTCGCATACAACGAGAACCCATCTGCAACGCTGAAAAATCATATAATATAGGATTACACCAGTGCGCAATACTTTTAAGCAATGCTCTCAGCAGAAATCCTGAATATTGAAGCCTAGAAGTGCTTAGTGCCAATGCACTTCCACTTACAACGGCTTGGGAGGTTATGGATGGCGCTACTCACAGCGACCTCAAAGCTATCATCATGAACGTAGGCACACAGACATAATCACGTACACCGCACAGACATCAGCGACTGTTATCTCATGAGGCGGACTGGGCGAAACTAAGACAGATGATTGAGGCCTTCCCTCTACATGCAGTTGAAGAGTCAGTGGGTTATAAAGCACATATTTTGACTGACTTACTACAAAAAGCACAAAGGGCTGCAATTCCGACCGCTGACACTGGACGAAAGCTAAACATACCACGGACTAGAGAACTAAAAAGGTTGCGCAAAGAAGCAAGAAACAAACGGGAGTGGTATCAAAGAGCGACAACGGCAACGGAGAGAGATGTCAGACTCAAATAGTTCGGGGAAGCAAAACAACGCTGCAAACAAGAGTCACAAAAAAAAGAAACAGGAGAAGGACTTTGGAACAAAAACGTGCAGAAACAGCTCCAAATCAACATTTGAGGCGAACACTTCAAAATACAACGAAGCGTCTGAAGACGCGATGACGGTACCACAACAGAGAGGTGGAGAAGTTCTGCGGAATTCCTGCTAAACAACCTCCTCCCCGATGATAAGCAACAGTCAGATGAACAGATTCGTAGTGGCCAACGAACCACAATGAACTCTTGCTATAAAAATGGTACCGTCATTATTCCCTTTGCATGCGTGGAGGTCGCGTTGGCAACTGCCAAATCAAAGAACAAAAAAGCCTCTAGGCCAGGTGGTATCAGTTCCGAGACAGTGAAAATTGTCGTTCCATAGATTGTTCCATACCTGAAGGATCTGCTCAACGAACCGTTACTGCTGGGACAGGTACCTGCGGTCTGGAAAACAGCGAATGCCGTCATAATTGAAAAATCAGAGCGTAAGGATTCTTTAGATCTAAAAACGTATAGACCTATATGCTTTATTAACACCTAGGCCAAGGTCCAGGAACGACTTCTGCTCCATCGCTTGCAAATGCGCAGGGAGCTGCTTGGCCTTAGTCCACTTCAATTAAGTTTCAGGGCGGGAAAATGTGTAGATGGCGCACTGAATAAGGTGCTAACCACTGTTGATAACATGGAGAACAAATACGTAGTTGCTATTCTTATAGACATTTCGGGCGCCTTTGATACTCTCTGGTGACCAGCAGCGTTTGGAAGACTCAGAAAGACGCAGGTACCTAATGCCCTCTACGATAGCCTCTGGCGGATTACTGTAGAAACAGGGTGGTTGGACGGCGAGCAGGAAATCAGAAAATGATCCAAAAAAGACACCAGAGGTTGGCCGCAAGGATGAATCTGTGGCCCGGTCTTTTGGAATATCGCCTTTGAAGCCCTCCTACATCAACTGGATGGGGAGACCCGTGTGAACGGGACGACAGCATAAGCAGATGACCTTCTGGTGGTGCTCCCCGCGGGCTCCAGAGCGCAACTCGAACACCGCTCAACACAGCTATTCACAAGCGACAGCCAGTGGTGCAAACGTAATAAACTTTGTAATGTTGATGCATTGAGTTGTTCTGAAACCGCTGCTGATATTCAAGACAATAAAAGCGGGTTTAAAACTGTGAGCTATCTGGGAAAGTTAACCTTGCACTACTGGGCAACTGTTTCACCAGGTATCCAGTCTAGCTTACCAAATTCCCAACCAGACTAACATTAGTTATAACCTTTTAATAGTCATCTTACAACAACCGGTGATATATATATATATATATATATATATATATATATATATATATATATATATATATATATATATGTGGTGGCGTCTGTACTCTAGTGGAGCGGCCTACCAAAGGTGTCTGTACCCCATGTCAGGGGCGACCTGGAAATTATATCGCCAATCCGTTCTGAAGCAAGCGTGGCGATTATGCTTCTCACCTTCGAGTTATGTTGTGTGACATTAATGTTAATAGCCCCACAGTCGGATCTCTGGGTGAGAGCAACTTTGATGTCCCAAACACCAAGTGGTGCTGAGAAGAAGATACAGACTCTTCACGTCTGTACATGTAACTGTCGCTCTCTAATAGGCAACGACAGACTAGAAGAGATCGAGAAAGTGCTTACAAAAATCAACTGGAGTATTGTTGGTTTAAGCGAAGTTCGCCGAAAAGGGGAAGACTGTCTCCGTTTGCGCTCTGGCAACTTGTTTTACTTTTGTGGCGACCCAGAAGGAAAACTCAATGGAATTGGGTTCTTAATCAACAAGAATATTGCTGATAGAGTATCTGTCTTAGAAGGAACTTCCAGCAGGACAGCTCGAATGGTCCTGAAGGTGTCGAATAGGTATAAAATACAGATTGTTCAGGTGTACGCTCCCACCTCAAGTCACCCTGACGAAGAAATTGAATCCTTTTACGAAAGTCTGGATAACACCTGTAAAAAAGGTAGCGATTGTCACTTCCAGATGGTCATTGGAGATTTCAATGCAAAAGTTGGCACCAAGAAACAAGGCGACACAGTGGTGGGCAACTATGGGATTGACGACCGAAACGATAGAGGTGAGAGATTAGTTCAGTTCGCTGAGTACACCAGTATGTCCATCATGGATACGTTCTTTAAGAAGCACCCTGACCGAAAATGGACTTGGAGGAGCCCAAATTTCAGTGTCAAAAATGAGATAGACTTTATTCTGTCAAATATTCCGCAGATTGTAAAAGACGTATCAGTGCTAAATCAGTTCAACACTGGCAGTGATCACCGTCTTGTGAGAGCAAGGATCGAACTCAATGTAAGAAATGAAAGGAGTAAACTTATGAAAGGGAAGAGAAGGGTAATGAACCTCAAAAACCTGGAAGAACATTCCTCGAAATTCCAAGAAGTCCTCCAAAGCAAGTTCCACGTAACTAAAGATTGTGATTTGGCGGAAATGATTGTTTCAAGTGCACAAGAAGTCGGTGGCCTATGCCAAAAAAATAAACAACCAAAGAAATTCAGTGCCAAAACTGAAACCCTTTTACAACAGAGGAGAGAAATGAAAATCCAAACCGATCGTGACATGGTGGCGTATTCCGAACTATGTAAGGCAGTGCGAAGAGAAATGAAAACTGACATACAGAAATTCACTGAAGTCACCTTACGAGCAAGCTTGGAGAACAAGACAAGTTTAAAGTCAGCCAAACGCAAACTCACAATAGGTAAAAAGCAGATTATCGCACTCGATGGAAATGACAGTCGAATCACTGAAAAGGAGGCGGTTTTGAAGTTCATCAGAGACTTTTATAGCAATTTGTATACCAATCTAGGGGAAAATTTGAGTGTATCTAATTTAAATGATATATCTAGTGTTCCAGATATACTCCCATCGGAAGTCAAGTGTGCTCTAGATAGCATGAAGAAGGGAACAGTGCCGGGTGATGATGAGCTCAGCGTTGACATCCTCAAACTGGCAGGAGAGGTAACAATAAATCACTTGGCAAATGTATTTACTTCCTGCCTGCACTACGCTTCAATCCCACTATCGTGGAACAAGGCTAAGATTATTTTGATACACAAGAAAGGAAGTATTCACAATATTAAAAACTACCGTACTATCAGCTTGCTCTCAATTTTGTACAAAATTTTTACAAAGATCGTGTTAAACCGAATTAGTTCCACCCTAGACTCAGCCCAACCTATAGAACAAGCTGTATTCCGAAGCAATTTTAGCACTATTGACCACATTCTGACCGTTAGTGAAGTGATAAGCAGAGCGAATGAATACCAACTGCCTCTCTGCATTGCCTTTATTGACTCTGAAAAGGCGTTTGACTCCGTTAGCCATGTAGCTGTCCTCCAAGCTTTGAGTGAGCAAGGAGTGGGAGCAGCATACATTGAAGTGCTCAGGAAAATCTACGAGAATTCTTCAGCTTATGTTAACATCGGCGAATCAACTCAATAATTCCGCATCATGAGGGGTGTCAAGCAAGTCGATCCCATCTCCCCAAAACTGTTCTCTGCTGTATTGGAAATGGCTATGTCAAAGCTGAGCTGGGAAGGTAAGGGAATTAGAATTAATGGAAGAAGGCTTACCAACTTGAGATTTGCTGACGATATTGCCTTGCTGGCCAAAGACTTCGCAGAGCTCCAAAACTTAGTTACAGATCTTGCATCGGAATGTCAGCTGGTTGGCTTGAACATGAACCTTTCCAAAACAAAAGTAATATCCAACAAATGGGTCCCAGCTGGAGATGTGAAAGTCAAGGACAGTCTACTAGAAGAGGTCAGTGAATATGTCTACCTTGGCCAGATTATAAATATGAAGGGAGACATAAGACCAGAAATCTATCGACGCATCAAGCTTGGCTGGCAAGCATTTGGGAAGAATTCAAAAGTATTCAGATCAAAAATGCCAGTAAATCTGAAGAAAGCAGTATTTGATCAATGCATTCTTCCTGTGATGACGTACGGATGCGAGACATGGACACTGAACTCATTCACAAAAGGGAAACTTAGGACAGCACAGAGAGCCATGGAGAGATCAATGCTGGGCTATACAAGAAAGGACAGGAAAAGGGCAGATGATATCCGGTCTGTGACGAAGGTTAATGACATCTTAGAGAGAGTAGGTTCCTTGAAATGGCAGTGGGCTGGCCGCGTCGCAAGAAGAAAAGACAACAGATGGACGAAGCTAGTACTGGAGTGGAGTCCGAGAGAGCACCGGAGGCCTAGAGGAAGACCACCAGACAGATGGGACAAAGACATCAAGAAGATCGCTGGTAACACCTGGCAGAGAACTGCTCAAGACCGTCCCACTTGGAGAAGACTTCTGAAAGCCTACCTGAATCCACGACTCGAAGAGGCCACATCATCTAATGATTGAATTGGCTGATGATGATTATATATATATATATATATATATATATATATATATATATATATATATAAAGAGAATTTAAATAAAAAGAAATAAATCAATTTACATTTGGACATTTATTTTAACATTGATCATTGTACCGTTAAAATTTCAGCATATTAAACTTGATTCATAACTAAACTGGTGCCTTATTTAGGATTTTCAAAATGTGAGTTTGTAATCTTACGGAACACATCAAATATGGAGCCAAGATTGGGAGACTGCATACAACACTGCATTCATAAAATAACACAGGAAGAATGTTGAAACATATGCAAGAGGAAATTAACCACAACCAACCGATTCAATTTTCACTCAAAGAAGTTACGTTCATAGCGCAACCCTGTCCATCATGAAATTACCACACACTGGTATACTAAATTCATACTAACTCTCTGTGAAATCTTCCCGAAAAGAATAGCTGAGGGCTACTTTGATGATTACACCACATGCTTCACGTGATAAACTTGGTTTACACAAAGAGTGTAAAAAATGTGTTCAAATGTGTGTGAAATCTTATGGGACTTAACTGGTAAGGTCATCAGTCCCTAAGCTTACACACTACTTAACCTAAATTATCCTAAGGACAAACACACACACCCATGCCCGAGGGAGGACTCGAACCTCCACCGGGACCAGCCGCTCAGTCCATGACTGCAGCGCCTAAGACCGCTCGGCTAATCCCGCGCGGCAAAGAGTGTAACTCCACAATAATTTTGATAATTAAAATAAATTACATCGAAACGCAATTTACAAAAGAAAAACCTCGAACTGGTTACTATCGTCTTACTATTAACCTGATGGGTCAAACAATTGTATAAGCACGTGGTACTGGTCTCACAAAGTACACCCCACGTGGGTTGAACATAAAGAAAAGTTTCTATATTGAAAAGCATTGACAAGATGAGACGTTACAATCTCACGCACATTCGCATTTAAGATCGATGATCTTAGTTAGAGTTACGGACCATCCACACGTGGTTCACCTTTACTCACAAAGTAGTGACAAAGCAACTACTGGAAGATACTCTTCACACTCGAATTACACTGCGTTGCAATTTAAGATAACATCAGATATTTTAGATCTAAACCTGAAATAAAGGTGATTAAATTTTCAGTTAGGCTGAACTTAAGAAATCCATTGTCCTACAGACTTAGCAGAGACGCGCTTAGCCGGAGATCTTACCACTTCAGACACTCGCTGCGGACCGACTGCCCTGGGCCCCTACCGAGGGTGCTTCACAGATACAAACGGAAGTGACCAGAGAGGCAGCTTCCTATACCAACATGACAAGGGACGGACAGGCCTGTACCAGGAATAGAAACCTCTTTGCTTTTAGAAAGCATAGCTACCTGTTCCGATGTTGGTCCTACTGTTCTCTAGCAGACAGGCTTGTCTGCTACCATCAAGCATGCAACTAGAAATACATTTGCTCATTCATCCTTTCACACAGAAGGGAAGGGGGATGACAGTATCTTATCATATACAGTATATGAAAGAAAGCGGATATAGGTTCCGTATGAGACTGTGTGACATGAATTACATATAAACTGTGTTTTAAAGTGTAGTAGTGTGACAGATCGTTCTTGTTTATGTGTAAAAGTAACACATTCCACTGCTCAGTCTCCTCCCAGATAGAGTCAGAAACATCACAGTAAATTCAGAAGAGGAATTTATGCCGTAAATGACAACAGATTTAAGAAATTAACATGAAAGGAATCCAACAGAGACATTTCAACTTCAGTTTATGTACTACTCAAAGGAACACTACAAAGTAATCCAATCATGAAACTGCTCGGCATTAGTATACGCAGGCAACGGGAAACCCGATACCTTGGTGTGCACCTCGACGAATGACTGTCCTTTGACGAACACACCAGAACGACGACTGACAGGGCTGTCAAGCTCATTCACAAGTTGGCCAGACTCAACATAACACATTTCAGAGCATCATTACACACACTGAGAACATAACAACGTGCACTCTCTGAGTCTGTGGTCTGTTTTGCAGCCAGTCCTAGAGCCCACCGAGTACCTCTGGTGATGATAGGGAACTTCGTGCGGCGAGAGCAGAGAAATGCCGCTTTCAGGAGCTTTAAACACCACGTCAGTGGAATCACCTTGTGGTGCTTGGAACCTTCCCTATCGACATAACAATTCGGTTTCGTGCTGCAGTGTATTGGGTGAGGAGGAAGAGACAGGAGAAGGTAATCGAGCTTACCAGACAGGATATTACCGAGGCAGCAACTAGTTAAATGGCGGGTGGTTACCTGGCAAAGGGAATGGGAATTAAGCGATAAGGGTCGTGGGATACATCAATTCTTTTGGATCCCCAGAATATATACTTTTTCACTGTCTTCGATACAGAGCAACATTCCAGACACCAACGGAATACAACAATGATATGATACGGCAATAAGAGACAAAGACTAGTGGGAGATAATAAATAAAATCGCTGGTGACGTCTCAAAGACATTACGTGACGAATACAGACAGACAAGGCCGTGTGACAGAACACTGTAACACACACGAAGCAAGTAAGACAGCAGCTACAACTCGTACACCAACACAGACAGCAGTACCGTGACACACACTCACTCAAGTAGCGAACGCTTTCACCAGCACGTACCACAGATAGCCTTACACAACATCTAAAATAATTAAACTGTATCAGAATAAACACTGTAATGCAATCAGCCCTGTAAACCTGTTCTAGCTTAAGTATAAACAGCAGGCATATCCATCCCGCGGTCATTATACCGCTGCTGGGATGCAACATTTGTAACTGAACATTTAGTATATAAGTAACATAACAGGTAAAATTCGAGACATATAATATACGAACTGAATGTTAATTAACAACAGCAAGAAATAACGTACTTTACACTCACACACCACTGCGCTTTCCACAATGTACATAATAGTTATAGTGGTTTTGTAAATAGTGTTTAGAAATATTAAATCGTAAATTAAACTGTAGCGAACCGAGTGTGCAAGGCTCGAAGAAGTTCCGAGGCTTTCAGACCAGGTTGGCTCAGATAGGGTAAATTTCTCTCCTTCTCTCTCTCTTACTATCCAAGACTTTCCTATATCATCTACCCTCATATCTTCTTAAAAATGGAATATTTTTTGTGTTTTTTTTCCCTTCAAGTTCTAATGTGTTTTTAATTTATTATTATTTCCATTGTAATTACTGAAAACAATAGTTGCTGTTTGTAATATGGACTATGTTTTGTGAACTACATGAAAAGCTGTTAAATGAATGACCTGTTATAGAATATAAGGCAACGGGTCTCTAAATGAGCAATAAATCAAATCAAATCAAATTCTCTATGGTGCACTGTGTGAGAAATCTTGGTCGAACTAATTAGGGTATTTTATTGAATACGAGAGTATGAACAAAAAATTCATTCCTCTAAAGCATAGATTAATTACATATGGGGACTTTTTTTTCACTAGCTGCTTATATTTTATGACCCACCGTCTAATTTCTTATGGTGGGCCGTATGTTGCCACTTAGCCGCTGTGACTGGGTCCGGGGTCCGGAGTGACTATGCATATAGGGCTAATCACTATACCCTCTTTATTTTACACACGGTTCAAGATATCGAAACGAGATTTTTGCCAAGTGATAGAAGCCAGGGTGGCGCGTAAAGTCGTAACTCTTGTAGCAACAGACACACTGAAGCAAATATTGCTTTTTTTAAAATGAAACAATAAACATTTTAACGACATTCGAAAAGTCTTGAAGGGACGAGTACAGCAGCATAAAGGCTGTCAATGTTAGCATTCAAACTTTTCGCAAAAATATTCGAGAAATGTTCTCAAGTTGAAAATCAATGCGGCCGAAATCGGCTGCTGTTGCGTAAACTCCGTCAGCTGTCGCTCTCGTAGCAGGGCCCTTCATGAATATGCAGCTGTACTTTATACGACACAGGTACAGGGCCAGCAACGGTCGTTCTAAATGGAACTACATGCTAACTTTCAGCATATCAGAAGGGACTTAGGAAAAGTGTTTCACGTTTAGGTGAACAGCTCTTGTGCAAACGAGTAAACGGTCGGAGGGCTTGGCTCAGCGGATCGCGGCAGTCAGTCATGGACCTCGTTCCCGCCAGTTTGGCTCATTTCTTGCGTACGCTAGGCAACAATTTCAACGGGTGCTTCGAAATGCGTAAATCACAGCAGTCGTTTTTCCGGAAGCTTCTGTATGCCGTTGAAAAAAGATACATTGTTTCATTATTTTAAAAAAATTGTACTTGCTTCTGTGTCTCGGTTGATTGAATAGGTAACAAGAAATAGAATTACGTACCCTTAAGTGTGTTGTCAACGGCCGGACACATCGTTTCGATATCTTGAAACGTCTGCGAAATAGAAGAGGTACCAGGTTTTTATGCGATTCATTTCGTATCTGAGCATGCCGAGCAACCCAATACTAACTAGTTTCTTCGTGTGTGATTCCTCAGCCCCGACCTAACTTCTAAATGTCAAAACCAGTTTTTACCTACACCATAAGTTGCCACTAATTTCTTATACAGATCAGCTTCGTTAATCATTCATGAGTACTATATTACTGGCCAGTTTCAGCGTATGGCCATTTTCAAACGCACCTGCATCCGTCAGAAGTGTGTCGTTACACTTAAAAACTATCTGGCGCTGCGTGCGAACAGACAGCTGCTAGGCGATATATTCATATTTTTGACGTGCGTGTCGTTCTTCACACGTAGCACTAAATAGCTTTTAAGTACGATGCGTGGCAAAAACAGTGAAGCACTCAGAAGGCATGGTCGGATGTCAATATAACTTGGCAAATGTACACACCCTCGGCGGGTACGTAAATACACTCCTGGAAATGGAAAAAAGAACACATTGACACCGGTGTGTCAGACCCACCATACTTGCTCCGGACACTGCGAGAGGGCTATACAAGCAATGATCACACGCACGGCACAGCGGACACACCAGGAACCGCGGTGTTGGCCGTCGAATGGCGCTAGCTGCGCAGCATTTATGCACCGCCGCCGTCAGTGTCAGCCAGTTTGCCGTGGCATACGGAGCTCCATCGCAGTCTTTAACACTGGTAGCATGCCGCGACAGCGTGGACGTGAACCGTATGTGCAGTTGACGGACTTTGAGCGAGGGCGTATAGTGGGCATGCGGGAGGCCGGGTGGACGTGCCGCCGAATTGCTCAACACGTGGGGCGTGAGGTCTCCACAGTACATCGATGTTGTCGCCAGTGGTCGGCGGAAGGTGCACGTGCCCGTCGACCTGGGACCGGACCGCAGCGACGCACGGATGCACGCCAAGACCGTAGGATCCTACGCAGTGCCGTAGGGGACCGCACCGCCACTTCCCAGCAAATTAGGGACACTGTTGCTCCTGGGGTATCGGCGAGGACCATTCGCAACCGTCTCCATGAAGCTGGGCTACGGTCCCGCACACCGTTAGGCCGTCTTCCGCTCACGCCCCAACATCGTGCAGCCCGCCTCCAGTGGTGTCGCGACAGGCGTGAATGGAGGGACGAATGGAGACGTGTCGTCTTCAGCGATGAGAGTCGCTTCTGCCTTGGTGCCAATGATGGTCGTATGCGTGTTTGGCGCCGTGCAGGTGAGCGCCACAATCAGGACTGCATACGACCAAGGCACACAGGGCCAACACCCGGCATCATGGTGTGGGGAGCGATCTCCTACACTGGCCGTACACCACTGGTGACCGTCGAGGGGACACTGAATAGTGCACGGTACACCCAAACCGTCATCGAACCCATCGTTCTACCATTCCTAGACCGGCAAGGGAACTTGCTGTTCCAACAGGACAATGCACATCCGCATGTATCCCGTGCCACCCAACGTGCTCTAGAAGGTGTAAGTCAACTACCCTGGCCAGCAAGATCTCCGGATCTGTCCCCCATTGAGCATGTTTGGGACTGGATGAAGCGTCGTCTCACGCGGTCTGCACGTCCAGCACGAACGCTGGTCCAACTGAGGCGCCAGGTGGAAATGGCATGGCAAGCCGTTCCACAGGACTTCATCCAGCATCTCTACGATCGCCTCCATGGAAGAATAGCAGCCTGCATTGCTGCGAAAGGTGGATATACACTGTACTAGTGCCGACATTGTGCATGCTCTGTTGCCTGTGTCTATGTGCCTGTGGTTCTGTCAGTGTGATCATGTGATGTATCTGACCCCAGGAATGTGTCAATAAAGTTTCCCCTTCCTGGGACAATGAATTCACGGTGTTCTTATTTCAATTTCCAGGAGTGTAATTAAAGATGCAGTTGTCTGTGAGAAGTAGTACGGTCACCACAGTGCATTAGTGTTGTTCGTGTTCAGCATTGTTACCATGCCTGGTGGGGTACAACAGGGCCGTGGACAGCGTCAGGTGTTGAATGATCGCTGTGAAAGACACGGAGGTGTCACGTAATTGTGTGAGACAGCGTTATCAGCACCTGACGAGAGTTCGAAAGGGGCGCACTGTGGGCCTCTACCTGACCCATTGGTCGAATTGCGCAGTATACGGATATGTGGACCATTCGGAAGCGACAGTGGCACTATGCTGAACTGCACGTGGCCGTGGGAACAGACGTACTTGTCGTGGACGTTCCCGTCGACTTCGACTGCGATATGAGGGGACCGCCGTATCGTCCACCAAGTAGATCGTAACCCGTTCACAACTGCACCTGTCATCCGTGAACGAGTGATGGACTCCCTGCTACATTCCGTGTCGTACCTCACCATTCGTTGGAGGCTTACAGCAACCGTTCCACACTATAATTGTCATATACGTAGGTTGCCACTAACAGTGCAACACAGACGGCTGCATTTGGAGACGTGCTGTGACTGGGCAGCGTGGACAAATGATGAATGGCATCGCACTGCGTTCAGCGATGACTTGCGAATGACCGTCCTCAGCGAATATGACGGAAACCTGGGCAGAAATCCGATTCGTGGCATATTCTGGAGACGCATAGTGGTGTGGCGAGCTATCGATGTGTTCCATTTGG
Source organism: Schistocerca serialis cubense (assembly GCF_023864345.2). NCBI lineage: Eukaryota > Metazoa > Arthropoda > Insecta > Orthoptera > Acrididae > Schistocerca > Schistocerca serialis. Next base: position 22,849,767 of record NC_064642.1, read on the forward strand.
TGCTAAACCGTCTTGGTGCCATTTTTCAACAGGACAAAGCTCATCCATACACGGCACCTGGCTCTATGAAGAGTTGCTTAGCGAGACCCGCAGATCTGCCTCACCGGCAGAACATGTGTGGGACTAGCAAGGAGGTCAACTCCGTTCGCGCCGTATCCGGCATATCGAGGATGAGCTGCAACAGTAGGTGGCCAGGTTGTCTCAGGAGAGGATACAACGCGTTTATAACACCTTTCCGAACAGAATCAGTGTATGTGTCCAGGGCACACGAGTGGAATGTTGTACTGGTAAGTGGGCTTGAGCCGTGACACAATTTGCTGTTTTGAAGAGCGCGCCGCAGCGCGTAGTGTGAAGCAGTCGCCCTCCGTTTCTGGCGGTGGCGCCGCTGTGGCAATCCCAGCTTTGGTGTCTCCCTCTGGTGGGAAATGGGAAAGGTTGCTTTTTTTTTCCTTTATTGTAATTTGCATCACCTCATACAAGGCGGGCTGGCAGCAGCTTAATACGCTGCTCTTCAGCCTTATGGGGTACAATAACATGATATAGGTGACACAGACAATACAAAAAATGGCGGGCAAAGAAAGTAGTTACAAAAAACAAAAAACAAGAAGCCGTTCACGTTGGACGAAAAAAACACTAACACTTGTTGACACGGCGCACAAAACACGGAGAACGGCGACGGCATATGTGAACAGTTGAGTTGTAACTGCACGAAACACAAAACGAAGCACACACACTAGACACTGATGGCGATGATCTCCGGCGCGCGAATGTTCACTATGCGTGTGCGAGTCCGGGGACCTGCCAAGAGAGGAGGAGGAGGAAGGGGAGTGGGAGAGGGAGAGGAGAGAGCAGAGATGCCACGGGCAGGGGAGAAAGGGGGGAGGGAGGGAGGGGGAGGGGAAGCCCGGGGGGAAGAGGGGTGGAGGGAAGGGACGGGGGAAAAGGAAAGAGAAGGGGAGGGAAGGGAAGAGAAGGGAGGGAGGGAGGGTGCCTAAAGGAAAGGACACCGGAAGTGGGGGGGGGCAGGGTCAAAGTTGATAGGAGGGGTAGATGGAGGGGAGGAGGACATCATCAGGGAGGGGGAGCTGGCAGAAGCCACCTTGGGAGAGAGTAAGGAGGGTAGAGAGATGGAGACCGGGCGGGACGTGGGAATACAGGCGCGGCAGCGGGCGGGGATGGGAGAGGATCGGGGATACGAGCGGGTGAGGAGGATCAAGTTTACGGGAGGTGTACAGGATCCGTATCCTTTCAAGGAAAAGGAGGAGGTGGGGGAAGGGGGTGAGATCATACAGGATCCGCGTGGGGGAGGGGAGACGGATGCGATAGGCAAGGCGGAGAGCATGGCGTTCAAGGATTTGGAGGGATTTATAAAAGGTAGGGGGGGCGGAGATCCAGGCTGGATGGGCATAACAAAGGATAGGGTGGATGAGGGATTTATACGTGTGGAGGATTGTGCAAGGGTCCAGACCCCACGTACGGCCGGAAAGGAGCTTGAGGAGACGGAGTCGGGAACGTGCCTTGGCTTGGATTGTACGGAGATGGGGAGTCCAGGAGAGGCGACGGTCGAGGGTGACGCCAAGGTACTTAAGGGTGGGAGTGAGGGCGATGGGACGGCCATAGACGGTAAGATAGAAATCAAGGAGGCGGAAGGAAGGGGTGGTTTTGCCTACAATGATCGCCTGGGTTTTCGAAGGATTGACCTTGAGCAATCACTGGTTACACCAAGCGGTGAATCGGTCAAGATGGGATTGGAGAAGGCGTTGGGAGCGTTGCAGGGTGGGGGCAAGGGCAAGGAAGGCAGTGTCATCGGCAAACTGGAGAAGGTGGACGGGCGGTGACGGCGGTGGCATGTCCGCCGTGTACAAAAGATACAGGAGGGGGGAGAGGACGGAGCCTTGGGGCACACCGGCGGAGGGGAAAAAGGTGTAGGAATCTGTGCTATGGATGGTGACATAGGAAGGACGGCGGGTGAGAAAGGAGCCGATCAGACGGACGTAGTTAATGGGAAGGGCGAGGGTTTGGAGCTTGAAGAGGAGACCGGAATGCCATACGCGGTCATATGCACGTTCGAGGTCCAGGGAGAGGAAGATTGCGGAGCGACGGGAATTAAGCTGTTCAGAAAGGAGATGAGTGAGGTGAAGGAGAAGGTCGTCGGAAGAGAAGGACGGCCGAAAGCCACACTGGGTAACGGGAAGGAGGCGGTGCTGGCGGAGATGCTGGTGGATGCGTCGGGTGAGGATAGATTCCAGGACCTTGCTGAAGACGGAAAGGTTGCCTGTTCACGTGCATTTAAGGGGCGCTATGAGCTCGCCAGTCGGTCAGACCGAATCTGTCTCCCGTCCTCATTTGTTAGGCAGTTAGTGTCCGTCTGTCGTTCGGAGTGCTAGTATGTCTGTCGTTCGGATCAACCTTTAAAGCCGGCAAAATGTGAGTCTTTCCACACCGCCAGTAAGAGAACTCAGCGAGTGGTCGCACGCTCTGAGTCTGCGCGTTAGGCCGCCAGTCTGCTCGAGTTTGCTCAGGCAATGGTCATTGGCGGTTGGATCGATCGGTTGCTCGGACGCGCACTGAGACGCAAAATGACTTGTCCGTCTTGAGCGTCGGCGCATGTGAGGTCGCCACGTGAGTCCAGTGGGCCGCGGCGTATAGCGAGGGGTAGTGACTTCGCGGTCGACACGAGAGCAACAGGAGTCAACCCACGACATCGGTCTGGCCGGTGCGAGCTGCGACGCCGTGAGACGGGAGATCGGCGCGCCTTCCTGCGTCCGTTGAAGCGGCTGGCAGCGGAGGGTTCGGGAGAGCTATTTGGGGGTGCTGCGCCAGGTTTTCTCGAGAAATCGCAGTTTATTAGAAGATAAGTGATTGGTGATATCTTATTTGATTTACTCTTGTTAAATTCTACTTGTTTCCTTGGTGAGGTCACCAGCCGTTTTGCTTTGGGGTCGTCCCACCAAAAAATGGCTCTGAGCACTATGGGACTCAACTGCTGAGGTCATCAGTCCCCTAGAACTTAGAACTACTTAAACCTAACTAACCTAAGGACATCACACACATCCATTCCCGAGGCAGAATTCGAACCTGCGACCGTAGCAGTGGCGCGGTTCCAGACTGTAGCGCCTAGAACCGCTCGGCCACTCTGGCCGGCGTCGCCCTACTATTCTTCTCCGTTTGCCCACCCGCGGGAAGGTGGTTGCTTATAAATTGGGTGGTCCGTTTTGCCTTGTGTAGTAGGGGCGGGTTAGAGGAACCTGCGGTTCGGGTTGTTCGGTAAACTCCCTATCAATCTGCCGTACGTTAGTAGCTGCCCCTGTCATGTTTATCGGATTTGGTGTGTTAACGAATTTATTGGTTGGAGTGTAACGGCCTAATACTTGAAATATGTTTTGATCTTTGGAAACTTTGATATTATTGCCTACGATCTTGAGAGGAGGTATCTGTGTATTGTAGAGCATCTTAACTACTGTTTGGCCAACCTTTTAGAATTTTATATATGGTTGCATTTCATAGGCTTTTATTTAAATGATCATTTTAGTATATAAAGATGCCACCCTTTCACCGTAAGACTTTTCTTAGAAGTTAAAATCAAGTTGCACCTTCGGTGGCAAGGTTAATATTTTAATTGTTAGTGTTTTGTACCATTTCCATCGCTCCTACGGGGGGTGCATAGTTTGTGTGCTTGTGTAAATTGTTAAGACTCTTAGTTTAAAGTTATCTGATGTGTTGCAGATTTGCATCAGTGTAGTCTTTCAGAGGCTGTTGTGAGCGGTCGTAACTATGGCCGTGTCAAAATGGAGCGGCAAGGTTCTCTGCCCGAAAGCTCATACAGTCAAAACTGTTTTCTTTCTGCCTCTGAATAAACTTTGATATTTAGAGATTTCTTTCTGATTATAATTTTAAATCTGTTTCTTTTAAGAAATGCTTTTAGGCACTATTAAAGTGAATAAAATTCCCATTTTTTAAAAGTAATTTGGTTATGATTTCATCAGTTACTCCCTGGGAACTACTTCCATGCTTACGTAGTGTGATTAAATGTGTTAATGTTCTCGATGAATCGCTAGTAAATGAAATAAATTCTTAAGAATATTCTTTGAAAATGAATCCCGGTTGAGGGCTCATACTGACACGTTCTTTGTAAATCTGACTCGATCTGGTAATCACTGAAATAACACCAGCTACTGTCTTCAGCGGTGAAGTTTCATTTCGTTTACTGTTTCGTATCTGGGTACTTTGTATGTCAGACAATGCGTAACGAGAGACATTTCATCTAAGCATGTACATTTGAAAATGCAGTGTAAGTAATGTCATACATGATTTAATATAGCTGACTTCTACAAAAAAATTGTGATAGCCTATAGAGGTCACAAAAATGGCTTTAGTATTTAGTAATCATCAACAACTGCGCTGAATAAAAAACTTCATCTACTGTCTATGATTTGCTTTTTAATTGGTAGTATCTCCTGTTTTGTTGCGTCTTTTACTTTTCTACGCTAGTTTTACGATTTGGTAGTCTTTCTTTCGAGTTTGACCAAGTGCGAAAGCTAACAGTGGAAGAGACCATAACGTGAGATACTTGTGCTGATGAGCTGGAGAGGGAGAGAGAGAGAGAGAGAGAGAGAGAGAGAGAGAGAGAGAGAGAGACAGAGAGAGAAGTGGGCAAACGGCGCCGGTCGCTCTGGCGCCGCGTACCGCGCGAGTACGCCACACCGCTGAGCGCCGCTCGGTGTGCCAAACCGCCCCCTGCCCCTCCCCCACACACCACAGCCCTCCCCCCTCCCCCACCCCCACCCCCTGCTGCGTGCAGAGCGCGCGTGTTGTTCCGGCGCGGACCATTAGCCGGACCCAATTAACACATGTAAACGGCTTTTATTGCGAGCGCCAGTCGGCATGTAAACAGGCGCACGACACTCGCCACTCTGTCACTCGACAGCGGCCGCTTCCCCCCCCCCCCCCCCCAGCCCACCGCGGGCCGCACAGTGCAGCAACCAACGGCCACCGGCCATCGGCAGCCGCGCCGCGCAGCTCGCTCTCGCTGCCTACTGCCCACTGGCCACTGCACACTGCCAGCCACCACCACACATCACCTGCCCTACGTGCCTCGCTTTCTCTCTGAATGATACCCTCACATTTCCAAGCTCCCTACGACATTCACGCGTACTGTATAACTTCAGCAGCGACATTTCTCACCACGAACCAGGGCATTTTGACAGGCTTACAAATACTGTAAAAACTCTCGACGTTCTGTTTCTTTGACTGTAACGTAAAAGTGTTCTACATTTCTGATGCCATCTCTTATTTTCTGCTGCGATCAAATTGAAGAAAACTTGAAAATTCCTGGCAGATTAAAATAGTGTGCTGGACCGAGACTCGAACTCGGGACCTTTGCCTTTCGCGGGCAACTGCCAGGAAGTTTCATATCAGCGCAAACTCCGCTGCAGAGTGAAAATCTTCGTTCTGCGCATTGTGAGCCCAGTTTTCTTCATTTTCTCTCCAGCTAAGCTCAGTTGAACAGATATGGTCCTTAATTACATGCTCAGCTTGACTGGATAAGATATTGTGCGACATAATGAGGCTTAAACGGGACTTTGACGACTTTGCCAGTGCAATATAAGGCACAATTTGTAACAAAGGAGACATTATACAAATATGTCTATAAAGTTATGCGATGTCACATGTTCCAGCTGTCGTCTCCACATTTGGGCACAATATTACAGTCGTTTCTCCAGTATAGTTACAAACTCTTTCAAACTACTCAGAATTATCTCGTAATTCTTAACAAAACTGTATAAAATTCGTTGGTATGGATCTCCAACATCATCAGTGAACATCCTGTGTATTTCACTTAGCCAATGACAGAAAAATCCGCATGACTGACCTGAAGTGCTCTTGAAGGTCAGGGTCCAGGACGTGGTCAATGTATCTGAGATGCTCTGCTAAACCCGCAGGACAGGACAGGTAATTTAACTTGTGGAAATGGGCCAAAATAAGTGGCTGTCAGTTACACTCGAACATACAACTTTATTTATTTCACCAAACATTACAAATTTTTTTTAAAAAACACAGCATACATTTTTGGAACTTAATTACCAGCTGAATGTGCCATACAATCTCATGTCTTAAGGGCATGACCACTTTAATTTAAAATCGGCTAAAAGCCAATAACTTAAGAATCAAACCAAAATCAGAAATTTAAAAGGCAGAAGGCCTTATCTTAAATCAGTTCTTTCAATTCGGCTGAAGGCCCAAGCTATCTGACACCTTAAGAGCAAAACAACTTTAATTTCAAATCGGCTCGAGGCCCATCACTTAAGACTCAAACCAAAATAAATTTTTGAAAGGGCAAAAAGCCTTAGCTTGAAACAGTTCTTTAATTAGGCTGAAGGGCCAAACAGTGTGACACCTTAAGAACAATAGAACCTTAATTTAAAAATCAGCTAGGAGCCATACAGTTACAAACAACAAGAACAAATAAGAAAAGGCAGTACACCCAACGGCGCTCAGAAGTTTCCGAGGGTCGGCCTGGAATTCAAACACTAACGCTCGCGTAGGTGAGACGGGCAGTCGACCCAACAATTCTCAATCCAACGGCAACCCAACTGACAGACAGTTAACGGACCCACTGACAAGATAACTTCCGCTCCACCCGACCAGCAGACAACAGGGAGTTCAATGGAACAACGTAGAAGGTATTGGCGCCACAACCAATTATACATTGAGCTGTCAAACTACACACCGTGCTGGACAGCGACAACACGATGAGGAAAATACACTGCCTCAATTTACGTCAACGGCCTGGCCAGGTAACCGGAACCTTAACGGCCACAAGGCAGATGATTCCGGTGATGCACTTCAATTCAAAAACAATCAAGTTAAGTTAAACTCCACAGGAGGGCGGCTAGAATTTCGCCAACTTGAAAACACACGTTGTTGCTCGCGGGAATATCCCAAGAGCTGACAACGAAACCCAAACGACACAATATGAATACTCGTGACTTGCTGGTAGATTGAGTCAAAACTCAACTTTCGTGTCCAGGATCGGTGAGCCACGGACCTCGTAGCAATAGAAACAGCACCACACACACCGACCGCGCGTAGACGCCGCCAGCGGCCTCGGCCAAACTACGCGCCGCGGAGATTTCCTCGCTGCTCCACGCCAACCGACCGACTGCCCAGGCCCGGAAACGGTGAAAGGACCACGTATACGTCGGCCGATAGGACGACCAACTGAACGACCAACTACCGGTCGTCCCGCTCCAATCTCCCTCCATCGGACAGTTCATGTGTGTCGCCCGCGGTCGGCGAGCACTGGCTGTCGGCGCCTCACCGGCGCACCGTCCCCGACTTCCCTGCTACTCCGTGCCCGACTGCACTGCTGGTCCGTCCCGAACTGACCGCCAGACACACGACGACCCGGAAATACTGTCGGTTGCTCCAGAGATGGTACGACAGTGCACTTATCGATACGCGCTGCTGCTGCCACTCACGGGCAAGTAAGGCAGGAAGTTAGTTCAAAATGGTTCAAATGGCTCTGAGCACTATGGGACTTAACATCTGAGGTCATCAGTCCCATAGAACTTAGAACTACTTAAACCTAACTAACCTAAGGACATCACACATATCCATGCCCGAGGCAGGATTCGAACCTGCGACCGTAGCTGTCGCGCGGTTCGAGACTGTAGCGCCCAGAACCGCTCGGCCACACTGGACGGCTGTGTGAGCTGCGATTGTGTGTGTGTGTGTGTGTGTGTGTGTGTGTGTGTGATTATTTTCGACAAGGGCCTTGTTGGCCGAAAGCTTATATTGTGACAGTCTTTTTGTTGTGCCTATCTGCGGCTCAGCGTCTCCGCTACATGGTGAGTGGCAACTTTCCTTTTCGTAATATTGTTACATTTCATCGTGGATTTTCCATTGTACGACATGAACATTTCAAAGAAGTTAGATTAATATCAGTACGGTGGCATCCTGTCTGATCGCCTGCATCCATTCACGTCCATTGTGCATTCCGACGGACTTGGACAATTCCAGCAGGACAATGCTACACCCTACACGTCTAGAATTGCTAGAGTCGTTCCAGGAACACTCTTCCGAGTTTCAACACTTCCACTGGCCACCAAACTCCACAGACATGATCATTATTGAGCATATCTGGAATGCCTTGCAACGTGCTGTTCAGAAGAGATCTCCATCCCCTCGTACTCTTCGGATGTATGAACAGCTCTGCAGGATTCATGGTGTCAGTTCCCTCCAGCACTACTTCAGACATTAGCGAAGTCCTCGCCACGTCGTGTTGCGGCACTTCTGCATACTTGCGGAGGCCCTACACGATATTAGGCAAGTGTACAAGTTTCTTTGGCTCTTCAGTATGTGTATATATACGTGCGTGTCCGGGGGGAGAAGGTCAAGAGGGAGAAGGGATTTGGATTTGAACATATCCTTCACTACATACCTATCTTAATTTCTTTGTATCAAAAAAATGGCTCTAAGCCTATGGGACTTAATATCTGAGGTCGTCAGTCCCCTATACTTAGAACTACTTAAACCAAACTAACGTAAGTACATCACACACATCCATGCCCGAGGCAGGATTCGAACCTGCGACCGTAGCGGTCGCGCGGTTCCAGACTGAAGCGCGTAGAACCGCTCGGCCACACTGGACGGCAGGAAGTTAGTGACGTGGGTAAATGGAATAAGAAAACGAGGCGGCAGTACCGTAATAGAAGACGACAAACAATAAATGGGATGAACGCGAGCGGTGCACCTTGGACCACATCGCAGCCTTAGACGTCGTGTTACATCACCAACAAGGAATCTACGTGTACACACATGTACCGCATTTGCTAACGATGGGAAGCGGCAAAATACGAGCCCAATTGGCTATCGAAAAGCTTGAGAGGTGGCACACCACTATCTCACTTTAACAACGATTTCAGTCTGATTAACGTTTATATTTTGGGTCATGATCTCGGTGTTCCCCTGTAGTACATTTGGTATGGGTGGCTTATGACATTTTTACATCAGGAAATTGTGGACAGAATGTTGTTATAACTGATGTGTAGCCTGTATTAGAATCGGAATTTAAAAGAGCTTTGGAGGACTTACGGTCAAATAAGGCAGAAAGGATAGATAACATTCCATCAGAATTTCTAAAATCATTGGGGGAAGTGGCAACAAAACGACTATTCACGTTGGTGTGTAGAATATATGAGTCTGGCGACATACCATCCGACTTTCGGAAAAGCATCATCCACACAATTCCGAAGACGGCAAGAGGTGACAAGTGCGAGAATTATCGCACAATCAGCTTAACAGCTCATGCATCGAAGCTGATTACAAGAATAATATCCAGAATAATGGAAAAGAAAATTGAGAATGCGCTAGGTGACGATCAGTTTGGCTTTAGGAAAAGTAAAGGGACGAGAGGGGCAATTCTGACGTTACGGCTAATAATGGAAGCAAGGCTAAAGAAAAATCAAGACACTTTCATAGGATTTGTCGACCTGGAAAAAGCGTTCGACAATAGAAAATGGTGCAAGCTGTTCGAGATTCTGAAAAAAGTAGGGGTAAGCTATAGGGAGAGACGGGCCATATACAATATGTACAACAACCAAGAGGGAATAATAAGAGTGGACGATCAAGAACGAAGTGCTCGTATTAAGAAGGGTGTAAGACAAGGCTGTACCCTTTCGCCCCTACTCTTCAATCTGTACATCGAGGAAGCAATGATGGAAATAAAAGAAAGGTTCAGGAGTGGAATTAAAATACAAGGTGAAAGGATATCAATGATGCGATTCGCTGATGACATTGCTATCCTGAGTGAAAGTGAAGAAGAATTAAATGATCTGCTGAACGGAATAAACAGTCTAATGAGTACACAGTATGGTTTGAGAGTAAATCGGAGAAAGAAGAAGGTAATGAGAAGTAGTAGAAATGAGAACAGCGAGAAACTTAACATCAGGATTGATGGTCACGAAGTCAATGAAGTTAAGGAATTCTGCTACCTAGGCAGTAAAATAACCAATGACGGACGGAGCAAGGAGGACATCAAAAGCAGACTCGCTATGGCAAAAAAGGCATTTCTGGCCAAGAGAAGTCTACTAATATCAAATACCGGCCTTAATTTGAGGAAGAAATTTCTGAGGATGTACGTCTGGAGTACAGCATTGTATGGTAGTGAAACGTGGACTGTGGGAAAACCGGAACAGAAGAGAATCGAAGCATTTGAGATGTGGTGCTATAGACGAATGCTGAAAATTAGTTGGACTGGTAAGGTAAGGAATGAGGAGGTTCTACGCAGAATCGGAGAGGAAAGGAATATGTGGAAAACACTGGTAAGGAGAAGGGACAGGATGATAGGACATCTGCTAAGACAGGAGGGAATGACTTCCATGGTACCAGAGGGAGCTGTAGAGGGCAAAAACTGTAGAGGAAGACAGAGATTGGAATACGTCAAGCAAATAATTGAGGACGTAGGTTGCAAGTGCTACTCTGAGATGAAGAGGTTAGCACAGGAAAGGAATTCGTGGCGGGCCGCATCAAACCAGTCGGTAGACTGATGACCAAAAAACAAAGCCTGTAGAGAATTTGTATCCAAGGGGTCATAGTGGAAGTGGCGGAGAACAGGGATAGAGAAGAACTGGGGGCCATAAATTCTGAGTGCTGCGATGTGGCTGTGTGAGTGATCCTGGGTAGCAGGTCACAGCGGATCGTACCTGCGGAGGGACTTCTGTCCGAAGCCCTCTCCTTTTTCCGCTGAACGTCAGCCAGAATGGCATCGTTTCGCGAAAAATATTACCTGTGGCAGACGGCAGTCCGTCATGGAGGCAGCCAATTGCCAGGGAGTGGACGGAGGAAGCTGTTTAAGAGAGTCTGCTCCAAACTGAGCTTTAGTGCAAATGGTGGGAAGGTCATAAAGTTCCATGCATTCTCATGTTAGAAGCTGTGACGATGCGGCGGGCAGAGTTTCTGGTGTACGTGGTCGACGTCCGAAAGTTGCCAGCCTTTTCCAGCGAGCGGCAAAAAAACATAGACATTTCACGGGCACGATTGTCTGGGAAGCTTAACACCCTTGTTTCAGAAATTGGAAAAGGTTGGTCCGGAAAGAATAGATCTCTTTGTAGATGAGGCACTGTGGTCCCGTCTATGCAAATGTTTTTGCCAAAACAAGGCCATACTCACCGTGAGAATGACGTCTCCCTAGACTAAAATCTTCTTCTTTCAGAAAAGAGAGATTTGGAGAGGCTGATTGGCTCCTGTCAAAATATGCAAACTGGAGGCTTGCTTTCCCAGAGTGGGAACCCTGGCGCTGTATCTGGGTTGGCTGCCAGCCAGCAGAACAGTCAAGAGGGGAGATTCACTGAGTAGAGAATAGTTCGATTGTTCGTAAAACGTGGGAATGGTCTAGTTTTTGAAACTTCCTGGGAGATTAAAACTGTGTGCCCGACCGAGACTCGAACTCGGGACCTTTGCCTTTCGCGGGCAAGTGCTCTACCATCTGAGCTACCGAAGCACGACTCACGCCCGGTACTCACAGCTTTACTTCTGCCAGTATCTTTTCTCCTACCTTTCAAACTTTACAGAAGTTCTCCTGCGAACCATGCAGAACTAGCACTCCTGAAAGAAATGACATAGCGGAGACACGGCTTAGCCACAGCCTGGGGGATGTTTCCAGAATGATATTTTCACTCTGCGGCGGAGTGTGCGCTGATATGAAACTTCCTGGCAGATTAAAACTGTGTGCCCGACCGAGACTCGAACTCGGGACCTTTGCCTTTCGCGGGCAAGTGCTCTACCATCTGAGCTACCGAAGCACGACTCACGCCCGGTACTCACAGCTCTACTTCTGCCAGTATCTCTTCTCCTACCTTCCAAACTTCGCGAAAGGCAAAGGTCCCGAGTTCGAGTCTCGGTCGGGCACACAGTTTTAATCTGCCAGGAAGTTTCATATCAGCGCACACTCCGCTGCAGAGTGAAAATCTCATTCTGGTCTAGTTTTTGCTAATTCGGCTTCTGTACCGAGGTCTGGTGGAAAGTGGTTGTGATTCAATTCTTCACCTTCCGGTCCTCCCCTGGTGGACAATTTTATGTCTTTCCCTAATGGGTGAGACTTGTGGCCTGTACCTTGTGGTGGACTAAAAGCAGTAGCAGTTTCCAACTGTACCGACAGTGGAACTGAATGTCATCAGACCTTTCGAGTGTCACGAGGGTGAACTTACTCTTCCTGAATCGGCCGTCTGACGTTTGACTACTCCAGCACGCGCCGTCGTGCCTGCGAGTCAAACTGGTTTGGCCAGACCAGCGAACGGGTCCACCTCACACTGAAATCCGCTGGGATTTCAGGGCTCTGGTAGGTAAGTTTCCCGCGTCCTGATAATTTGAACGCCGGACCGTGTAGTTCGCAAATTTTCACGGATGCGTCAGAATATTACAGCTGCCATAGCTCGCCGCTCCCCGTCTAAGTGAGCCGTTTCCTGCTGCCGCCCGAGTCAGGGTCAAAGGATAAAACTGGACCGACGCAGTGCTGTTAAATGATATTCACGGCTCCCTGTTCTCAGGTGAACTACATTTTGTGGTCGTAGCTGATTCCATTTGAACAGAATTGGGCCTGACAGTGGATTCGTGTAAAAAACGTCAGATTGCGTTGTAAAAGGGATTAATTCAGTGCAGAAACCGTGTAGTTTCCACCCCAATGTGTACTTTCCCAATCAAACACCATTCCTTTTTCTGATCTGTGTTTGTCATTTTTGTGTACGATTTATCAGGTAGTCGTAGTTGCACTTGCTATTATTTTGTAACCTCAAATACGCCATAGTTCTCATTCATATTCCCTCAACTATTCACTGTTTTTATTTTAATGTGGTGGTATATGTTTACACAATCAATATCATTAAATTAATTAATGTGATTATTAATTTGAGTTCTGAAAGTGAGCACAGGCATCGGCAACAAAAGTGTCATGAGTACATTCGCTATTCACATATAAAAATTAAAGGTGTAACGATTTGAAGGTTATTGACAATATAACACTTTTCTTTATGTACAAATAATAACATTTAGCATTACCCAGACATTTATTCGTGATTGAAGCAACGATGGCTTGGAAGTTAACGTCTGACATGCATTTTTACTATCTAACAGAATGTGTCATACTAAATCAATGGCTACTCGTGACCATACATAGGTAATTACCTCGCAAAACGCAACGTTTGCAGGCCCATATTCACTGGAATGTTTTTGTTTCCATTGTTCTACACTTCCACTCGTGTCAATTTTCCCTATTAATTATGATACGTTCTTTATACATAAGAACAGATTATAACAAAAAGGCAACTACGTTTGGCAACAGAACTATTCGGCAAGCCAAGAACAAGTCTAGGAGAAAAATAATCGGCAATTTTCAAAATATCATACGATATGACTCATCTTGGGTGACTTAATTTTGTCACATTGTGTTAATATAAGTACTGGGTGTTGTAATTAAACGTCCAGCTGCTAAAGGAGGTCCATTGTGGGCTGTAATTATCGTGTGACAGCGAAACGTTGTAGATATGCTACAGCGTTACTGCGGAACCGATTTACGGTGGCAAACAAATTGGTTCCGATTGTGGCCACAGGTGCATATCCGGCGCCGTACAACATTTGTGTGATGGTGTGACGGCCACGCTGTCGCTGGACAAGCCGTAACATGTGTGTGAACAGTAAGGCTATCGAGAAGAGGGACCGTGTGCTGTCAGTGAAACCGTTTCAGGTGAACGGCAGCAATTACACTGCTGGATTCAGAGAGTGCAGCCGACTAAAATGTCTCTGGCGAGACCCGATGCCATTAAATGGCTTAAAGAAGATTGTTATGAAATTCGAAAGAACGGCTGAGCTTCCTGGTGGAAGTTATTGATGAGGTTACTGTAGCTGCAGCTGTCCCAAAAGCACACGCCCCGAGTAACGTTAGTGCTCTTGCAGTGTCACGAGATTTGTCTATCCGATGGTCACCAGTACGTGTACACGTGTACACGATCCAGACGGTGCAGCAACTGAAACACGATCCGCACCAGCGTTCCGAATTTGCCCTTCGGTTTCTGGAACGGATAGAAGTTGATGAGATGCGACCGGATAATATTCTATAGAACGACGAGGCACACTTCACACTGCAGGGTACAGTGAATACTGAGAATTGACGAATTTGGGGTGCTGTTAAACCGTGTTACGCACGAAGAGCTATTGCACTCGTCGTACGCGACAGTAAGGTGTTTACTCCGAAGCACCTCGTCCGCAGCTCGCGGTCGTGCGGTAGCGTTCTCGCTTCCCACGCCCGGGTTCCCGGGTTCGATTCCCGGCGGGGTCAGGGATTTTCTCTGCCTCGTGATGGCTGGGTGTTGTGTGCTGTCCTTAGGTTAGTTAGGTTTAAGTAGTTCTAAGTTCTAGGGGACTGATGACCATAGATGTTAAGTCCCATAGTGCTCAGAGCCATTTGAACCGAAGCACCTCCATTCTCGGTGCGTTCTTCTTTGAAGAGATACACCCAGAGCGCATGTGAGGTGTACTGTGACTTCTGAACGCTATCGAGACCTCAATGTACAGCATGTGATTCCTGATTTGGAACAGCACAACTGTGTGAAAACCACTGTTTTCATGCAAGATGTGGTGGGGTATCCAAAAGAACGTGTTTACTAGCTGAGCTTTAGTTATAACCACCCAGTACAATGTTATGAGCAAAGAGTCGTCACATTTTGGAGAACCCATCAACGATGAATCTTGCTATTGGTGGGGAGGCTTGCGTGCCTCAGCGATACAGATGGCCGCACCTTAGGTGCAACCACAACAGAGGGGTATCTGTTGAGAGGCCAGACAAACGTGTGGTTCTTGAAGAGGGGCAGCAGCCTTTTCAGTGGTTGCAGGGGCAAAAGTCTGAATGATTGACTGATATGGCCTTGTAACATCAACTAAAACGGCCTTACTCTGCTGGTACTCAGAACGGCGGAATGCAAGGGGGAACTACAACTGTAATTTTTCCCGAGAGCATACAGCGCTACTGTATGGTTAAATAATAATGGCATCCTCTTGGGTAAAATATTCCGGAGGTAAAATATTCCGGGCGCGGACTACTCAAGAGGACATCGTTATCAGGAGAAACAAACTTGGCGTCAAACACGATCGGTACGTGGAATGTCAGATCCCTTAATCGGGCAAGTAGGTTAGAAAATTTAAAAAGGGAAATGGATAGATTAAAGTTAGATATGGTGAGAATTAGTACAGTTCGGTGGCAGCAGGAACAGGAGTTTTGATCAGGCGAATATAGGGTTATAAATACAAAATCAAATAGGGTAATGCAGGAGCGGGTTTAATAATGAGTAAAAAAAACATGAACGCGGATAAGCTACTATGAACAGCATGGTGAACGTATTATTGCAGCCAAGATACATAAAAAGCCACACCCACCACAGTAGTACAGTTTTATGTGCTAACTATCTCCGCAGATGAGGTGGAAATTGAGGAAATGTATGATGAGATAAAAAAAATTATTCAGATAGTTAAGGGAGTCGAAAATTTAATAGTCATGTGGGACTGGAATTCGATAGTAGTCAAAGGTAGAGAAGGAAAAGTAGTAGATGAATATGGACTGGGGGAAACAGGAAGCCGCCTGCACAGAGCATAATTTAATAATAGCTGGCACTTGGTTTAAGAAATATGAGAGGTTGTATACGTGGAAAAGACCTGGAGGCAGCAGAAGGTTTCAGATTGATTACATAGGGTTATTACAAATGATTGAAGCGATTTCACAGCTCTACAATAACTTTATTATTTGAGATATTTACACAATGCTTTGCACACACATACAAAAACTCAAAAAGTTTTTTTAGGCATTCACAAATGTTCGATATGTGCCCCTTTAGTGATTCGGCAGACATCAAGCCGATAATCAAGTTCCTCCTACACTCGGCGCAGCATGTCCCCATCAATGAGTTCGAAAGCATCGTTGATGCGAGCTCGCAGTTCTGGCACGTTTCTTGGTAGAGGAGGTTTAAACACTGAATCTTTCACATAACCTCACAGAAAGAAATCGCATGGGGTTAAGTCAGGAGAGCGTGGAGGCCATGACATGAATTGCTGATCATGATCTCCACCACGACCGATCCATCGGTTTTCCAATCTCCTGTTTAAGGAATGCGGAACATCATGATTGAAGTGCGGTGGAGCACCATCCTGTTGAAAGATGAAGTCGGCGCTGTCGGTTTCCAGTTGTGGCATGAGCCAATTTTCCAGTATGTCCAGATACACGTGTCCTGTAACGTTTTTTTCCCAGTAGAAAAAGGGGCCGTAAACTTTAAACCGTGAGATTGCACAAAACACGTTAACTTTTGGTGAATTGCGAATTTGCTGCACGAATGCGTGAGGATTCTCTACCGCCCAGATTCGCACATTGTGTCTGTTCACTTCACCATTAAGAAAAAATGTTGCTTCATCACTGAAAACAAGTTTCGCACTGAACGCATCCTCTTCCATGAGCTGTTGTAACAGCGCCGAAAATTCAAAGCGTTTGACTTTGTCATCGGGTGTCAGGGCTTGTAGCAATTGTAAACGCTAAGGCTTCTGCTTTAGCCTTTTCCGTAAGATTTTCCAAACCGTCGGCTGTGGTACGTTTAGCACCCTGCTTGCTTTATTCGTCGACTTCCGCGGGCTACGCGTGAAACTTGCCCGCACGCGTTCAACCGTTTCTTCGTTCACTGCAGGCCGACCCGTTGATTTCCCCTTACAGAGGCATCCAGAAGCTTTAAACTGCGCATACCATCGCCGAATGGAGTTAGCAGTTGGTGGATCTTTGTTGAACTTCGTCCTAAAGTGTCGTTGCACTGTTATGACTGACTGACGTGAGTGCATTTCAAGCACGACATACGCTTTCTCGGCTCCTGTCGCCATTTTGTCTCACTGCGCTCTCGAGCGCTCTGGCAGCAGAAACCTGAAGTGCCGCTTCAGCCGAACAAAACTTTATGAGTTTTTCTACGTATCTGTAGTGTGTCGTGACCATATGTCAGTGAATGGAGCTACAGTGAATTTATGAAATCGCTTCAATCATTTGTAATAGCCCTGTATAATGGTAAGACAGAGATTTAGGAACCAGATTGTAAAATGTAAGACATTTCCAGGGGCAGATGTGGACTCTGACGACAATATATTGGCTCTGAACTGCAGATTAAAACTGAAGAAACCGCAATATACAAGAATTTAAGGAGATGGGACCTGGATAAACTGAAAGAACCAGAGGTTGTACAGGGCTTCAGAGGGAGCATTACGGAACGATTGACAAGAACAGTGGAAAGGAGTGCGGTAGAAGAAGAAAGGGTAGCTTTCAGTGTTGAGGAGGGCGGTTTTCGAGCGAAGTCGTCGTTTTAACTCATCCCAAATGTGTTGCGTTCCGATCAATCCGGGAACCTGTGTAGGTCAGTTCACTTCAGGAATGTACCATTGTCTCACAGACGGTGCTCGTGACACCGTCCGCAGTCGTGCTGATACCATCATCGTCTCTGAAACTGTTCCTCTACTGTAGGCAGAACACAGTGCTGCAATATGTGTTCACATCCCTCTGCACTTAGCATTTTCTTAACAGCAATAAGGGGAGCACACAGCAAGCACGAAAAACACCCCCAACATCTTAATATTACCTCCTACGAAACTCACTGTTGGCAGGCAACGTTCTGTAGGTCTTCATTAAACCCAATCCCTTTCATCGGATTACCACAGGGTATGGCGTGATTCATCTCTCGACATTGTGGGGCGGGTGGTGGATTTTAATGTTTTAGAAATGTAATGTAGAATGTAGAAACACTGCATTTCCCTGCCGTTTAACCATATGTGGGGCGGCGGGTGGAATTAATTGTTATATAAATGTTCCTATTATTTATGCTGTTGTTTTGCTGTTCTCAACACTGGCTCTCTAACTACAATTTTGGCAACCAGAAAGTGATTAGCAAAACGTGAAGCCTGCAATTAGAATTCCTAGTGCCCACTTCATCTGAGAAATACTCTTATAGTTACAGCTTAAAGCTCTGAGGAGTTAGGAGATTGTCTAGGATTCATAATCAAAAACGATCGTGAAAAAAAACGTTCTCTATATTCTGAAAGTCACAGATGAAAAAAAAAAGAATCCACACAATCTGACTAACAGAGCAGTTCAGAGTCTAATGCGCTGATGCAACTATAACTGTCCAAATTAAATGTTTAAATGAATGCTCGCCATAATTTGGTGATTAGGTTCATCAAACGCCACGCTAAATAATGGTAGAATGTCTGTCCCGCGGCGGCACGTGAAAATACGACATACGCAAACTGAAGATAGACAATTAAAGTCATCCCAGAATTAACACTTCACTCAAAAATGATTTCATGGTTACGCGTATCCCGATTAACTTAATATGGCATCCGAGGCTGTTTATAGCAATGATACCGACGCGACGCGACTCCCGACACAGGTGGTGTGCTATTCAGCGTCTGGAGAGAACTGGGGCCTTTCTTCTAGTGATGGGGAGCTCGTGAATGAGTCGTTCAAATGAACGCTTCACTCCAGTGAAGTGTGAACTAACCACTCAATTTCAATGAACTGGTACTTCAAACTCTTCACAGATAGCACAGTCCTCACTTTTTGCTAGTTCACTCGCTCGCTTCCCCTCTTCCTCTCCCACGACATCGGTGGCCAACATGAAAATAAAAGGTTTGTTAATAACAGTGAAAGAAGGATTTTACCTGAAATTGTATCAATGACTACAGGTGACAGTTTACGTTTTGAAGGAGGGTTATTATTTTCAACAAAAATAAAATCTACAGGAAACCTTCTGAATAATTACTTAACGTAGGTATATAGAGTTTGTGACGGTGGCAAACATACTCATTCTATTTTGGATTAAATTTTAAAAGGAACATAAAATTGGACTGCATTTCGTTGGCAGCTCTAGTTTTCACTCCATGAATACAATAAATAATGTTTCACTTGGTAGATAAAGACTTTTTTGAGGGCTTCATGAGAAAATGTCAAGCAAGATTAAATGTAATACCCTCTTTACATGTGACAGGCTTCTCTGTTTATCTTTCCTTTGTCCCCTTCGACCATGCTCTACGTAACTCAGACTCTATAAGAGCGTAAAACATTGCGTGCACGTTACTGCATAGTTCGGCCATTTGTTGGTAAAATTATGAAGTATTACGAAGCTTTATTGTACGACCGAGCATAGCCGCAGCTGAGTGGCGAACTGGGCAACTTCACCAGGCTTCCGTACTTCATGAATGAACTACTTCATTTGAACTCTTCACTGCAAAGAGTGAAATGAATGAAGTAGTTCACGGGAATGAACGAGTTCGATCCATCTCCACTTTCTCCCTCGCGCAGCGTTTTTATATATAAAGCCGCAGTGCGGACGGCTAAGGGAACGCCTGATCAAATCGGCTCTCCCAACTAGCCGCTGGGCTAGTAAAGCACCACTTTAAGTTACCGAATAAATCATAGCTTCTTTTGCTGATGGCAGATGAAGCTCTCAATTTAAATGCGCAATCAGCACACAGGTAAGTAATCATAATAAAAGTCTGATGTGGCTAAGTCAATTATTTTGGGCGAGAGAATTAGTTTAATTACACTACACGCAGCAGACGAGCTCTGAACTTGCCCTTTGGAGATACGCTATCGCTATAGTTATATAATTATTCAATTGAAACTTCTCACATCTTTATGATTATAGCGGATCTCCCTTCTACTTAAATTTAAACATCCTAGCCTTATTTATTAGCCTACTTAATCTATCTTGCTTCCTTAAGTTTTAAGGCAAAAACCAGAGAATCATGAATTTCCACTAAAATTTCAATTTGTGAAATCCAAAGTACTGTTTCTATTAAATTATTATGAAAAAGGAATCTAAATATAAATTTTTAAGTTTCTAGCTCTTTTCTGTTGCGCCAATGATTTTTACAGAAAGACGTCCAAATTTCGAAATTGGTTAAAGTTATTGAACTGACATTTAACACATACTGATTTAGTATTACTCCTGACATGCGAGAACCGTTTCAGGTTATTTACTTGGTTTTTAAAGTATTGCGCAACATTTATGACGTCAGAGCTAGTTACAGCGGACTAGGCTGGCACACAATGGAAAGACTGATGTGAATTTATTACAGCGTGAGTAGACTGCTTCCCTACAACATCACTATAAGTCACACCGTCCACTGATTAGGGTCGTCATCTTAATAGCACCTCAGACATCACGTAGCACTGACTGCAGTGATATGTGGCTTGGGAGGAGCTCCCAACGCACAGTCATTGTGGTGGCTGGACTGCCGCTAGCACTTTGGAACTCACAAGTGATTCCTTCCGCTGATTTCACGTTAATTTTTTTACAAACACCTTCCGCAATGCTGACGACTGCTGTTCGTCAGTACGAGAGGTCCGCCTGCTCTCTGTTTGGCTGTGGGCGTTCCTTCTCGTTTCCATTTCCCAATAACAGCACTTGTAACAGTTGAGTTGGGCAGCTTCACGAAGACTGAAATATACTGAGGTAGCGATGTGCACGTATACAAATGGCGGTAGTGTAGTGTACATGAGGTATGAAGGGGCAGTGCATTGGTGGAGCTGTCAGTTACACGCAGGTGATTCATGCGAAAAGGTGTGATTATGGCCGCACGACGGGAAATAACAGACCTTGAACGCAGAATGGTAGTTGGAGCGAGACGCATGGAACATTCCACTTCGGAAATCGTTAGGGAATTCAATATTCCGCGAGCCGCAGTGTCAAGAGTGTGCCGAGAATACAAAATTTCAGGTATTACCTCTCACAATGGACAATGCAGAGGTCGATGGCCTTCACTAAACTACCGAGAGCAGCGCCGTTTGTGTAGAGTTGTCAGTGGTAACAGACAAGCAACACTGCGTCAGTGCGGCAAAATTTAGTGGCAGTGGGGCTGTCACAGCAGGCAATCGACGCGAGTGCCTTTGCTAACTGCAAGACATCGCTTGTGGCGCCTCTCCTGGGTTAGACTGTAGGCTACTGGAAAACTGTGCTCGGGTCACATGAGTCCCTATTTCAGTTGGTAACAGCTGATGGTACGGGTGGAGTATGGCTCAGACCCCACGGAGCCATGGACCCAAGTTATCAACAAGGCACTGTGCAAGCTGATGGTGGCTCCATAATGGTGTAGTCTGTCTTAACATGATATGTTCTCGAATGACAATTTCACTCTGCAGCGGAGTGTGCGCTGATGTGAAACTTACTGGCAGATTAAAACTCTGTGCCGGACCGAGACTCTAGCTCTGGAAACATCCCCCCAGGCTGCGGCTTAGCCACGTCTCCGCAAATATCATTTCTTCCAGGAGTGCTAGTTCTGCAAGGTTTGCAGGAGAGCTTCTGTGAAGTTTGGAAAGTAGGAGACGAGGTACTGGCGGAAGTAAAGCTGTCAGGACGGGGCGTGAGTCGTGCTTGCCGGTGCAGGATTTTGTACACGAATCGTTCCATGGCATTCATGTGCACTTGCCCGCGAAAGGCAAAGGTCCCGAGTTAAAGTCTCGATCCGGCACACAGTTTTAATCTGCCGGGAAGACCCTGCGCAATGCTGGACACGATATGTGACTAGTCATGGCTTATTTGTGGTACTTCCTTCGCGTTTGCACTTCACTATCACATCAGCAACACTCGAATTTGGTAACTTTAGAAGGACTAAAATATGCCTAATGGAATTTTTACTGAACTGATAGCAAGTGACCAGCTGGCATTCGAGATTTTCCTGAATTATCGATTCTGCTGTTATTGCTACTCTGTTAACAACACAACATTTGAGGCCTCGTTTTATACTGACGTGCTGACCTCTTGCTACATGTTGTGTACATAGTTCCGCGTAGTCACCGCGTACACAACTTTTCCACTAGAGCGCGCCCCGCTAAACACAACAGTGCAGACGCAGCGCTCGTCCGTCTCCGCACTACGAGATGGCGCTGCCATAGAGACGGACCAAATTCTGCTTCCGCCGATCCGCGTATTAATATGTAACGCAGCCAATGAGACTGTTGCTAACGTAGAACCTTTTCTCCTCGCGGACCACACTCACGCAGTGATACATGAACGCGCGAGGTATTATAACGAGTGTACAGACCTCCGATTAGTCAGTCTGCATTTGTCTGTACCAGTCTATAGTCAAGTTTCAGTCTGCGCCTAATAATATTACCATATTCCTGTACATAGCCATGAAGATAAATGTATAGACACTTTTATCAAGTATCAGAGATATATGTGAGAATAAGATTAACGTACCAATACCAAAGGAACTTCAGATTGTCAATTTTGATCACCGTCAATCTGCTACTCTAAGCGTGCAAGTGGCATTTCTATCGTCTGACCTAACGGCAGAAGATAAACACGCCACGATAAGACCACGAGACATATTGCTGACACTAGCCTACTTCGTTAGAGCGACAAGTCAAATAATCTGATGGTGTGTGTACTGAAGGTCTTACAGTACGCACACCAGATTACATCATTGAAATTTTGATCAGTGTGTTTTTTATTTATTCGCAAGATAGCGTTGTCGACTGTCCTAGGTGAATATCAGAAACTTGTCTCTCTCTCTCTCTCTTTCTCTCTCTCTGTGTGTGTGTGTGTGTGTGGGGGGGGGGGGGGTAGTGATGTATGTATGAGAACGCTCTGTGTGCATGCTCACGACACTGAGATTGTCGGTCGTGTGACAGTCTAAGGATTTAGTAATGAGAGCGACCGATGGGACGGGATAGTGCAGTGCGGAGCTCTGCTAGTGGACCCACCGGGTACGGCCGTGCGCTGCGCCTGGAAACAGCGTGTGCGGGCAGCCCGGCGCGCCGTCACGCGCTCCCCATAACTTGGCGCACCGCCCGCCCAACTGCGAACAAATATATATATTTTTACGGCCGTTTGTCCGCTAGTTATTGCGTGTGGCGCGTTAGGGAGGACGCTAACCGTGCGAAACCGAACACGTACGGCATAAGTTGCGGTCGACCCCGGGGCCCGCCGAGTTTTATATATATATATATAAGCCCGAGCGCTCGCCATACAGCGGCGCCGCAACGGTGCAGCCGCGCGGCCGGCCCCCCTGCCCCGAACCTTTTTTCCATTTTTTATTTTTTATTTTTTATTCGCAGACAGTTTTTCTCCCCGCCACCCCGCCGGGGGCTCGCGCGCGCGGGCTGCGGTACATCCTCCCGGATCGGTGGCCGGCCGCCACCGCCTCCGTTATGGCCGATATTACACGTTCGGAAAAAATAGCGCAGGTCGTCGCGTCGGCAGTTCGGCCGGCGCGGAATTTACGCGTTCCGCAGCGCGGCGCGGCGCGCCACCTGCCCGCGCGGTAATTGCGCCCGCCGGCCGGTGTTTATGTCCGCGCGGAAAGCGCACACCGCCATGTGCGCAGGCCGCGTCCCGTTACTCTGCCCGCGGTCGCCGGAATGGAGTCGCCTCCACCGGGGTCTCCTTGTGTCCCGCTACGTCCACTTACGTCGGTCGTTTCCGTCCCACGCTGATACAATAGCTCCCTACTTAGCAATCATATACAACCGCACGCTCACCGATAGATCTGTACCTACAGATTCGGAAATTGCGCAGGTCGCACCAGTGTTTAAGAAGGGTAGTAGGAGTAATCCATCGAACTACAGACCTATATCATTGACGTCGGTTTGCAGTAGGGTTTTGGAGCATATACTAACATTATGAATCACCTCGAAGGGAACGATCTATTCATACGTAATCAGCATGGTTTCAGAAAACATCGTTCTTGTGCAACGCAGCTAGCTCTTTATTCGCACGAAGTAATGGCCGCTATCGACAGGGGATCTCAAGTTGATTCCGTATTTCTAGAGTTCCGGAAAGCTTTTGACACCTTTCCTCACAAGCGACTTCTAATCAAGCTGCTGGCCTACGGGGTATCGTCTCAGTTGTGCGACTGGATTCGTGATTTCCTGTCAGGAAGGTCGCAGTTCGTAGTAATAGACGGCAAATCATCGAGTAAAACTGAAGCGTCCTGGGACCTCTGCTGTTCCTGATCTATATAAATGACCTGGGTGACAATCTGAGCAGTTCTCTTAGGTTGTTCGCAGATGATGCTGTAATTTACCGTCTAGTAAGGTCATCCGAAGACCAGTGTCAGTTGCAAAGCGATTTAGAAAATATTGCTGTATGGTGTGGCAGGTGGCAGTTGACGGTAAATAACGAAAAATGTGAGGCGATCCACACGAGTTCCAAAAGAAATCCGCTGGAATTCATTTACTCGATAAATAGTACAATTCTCAAGGCTGTCAATTCAACTAAGTACCTGGGTGTTAAAATTACGAACAACTTCAGTTGGAAAGACCACATAGATAATATTGTGGGGAAGGCGTGCCAAAGGTTGCGTTTCATTGGCAGGACACTTAGAAGATACAACAAGTCTACTAAAGACACAGCTTACACTACACTCGTTCGTCCTCTGTCAGAATATTGCTGCGCGGGGTGGGATCCTTACCAGGCGGGATTGACGGAGGACATCGAAAGGGTGCAAAAAAGGGCAGCTCGTTTTGTATTATCACGTAATAGGGGAGAGAGTGTGGCGGA
Organism: Schistocerca serialis cubense; assembly: GCF_023864345.2. NCBI lineage: Eukaryota > Metazoa > Arthropoda > Insecta > Orthoptera > Acrididae > Schistocerca > Schistocerca serialis. The sequence continues at coordinate 22,874,339 of NC_064642.1, forward strand.
TGTGATACGCGAGTTGGGATGGATGTCATTAAAGCAAAGATGTTTTTCGTCGCGGCGAGATCTATTTATGAAATTTCAGTCACCAACTTTCTCTTCCGAATGCGAAAATATTTTGTTGAGCCCAACCTACATAGGTAGGAATGATCATCAAAATAAAATAAGAGAAATCAGAGCTCGAACAGAAAGGTTTAGGTGTTTGTTTTTCCCGCGCGGTATTCGGGAGTGGAATGGTAGAGAGATAGTATGATTGTGGTTCGATGAACCCTCTGCCAAGCACTTAAATGTAAATTGCAGAGTAATTATGTAGATGTAGATGTAGGCTGAACCTGCTTACTATACTGTTCAGCCACATTAATGTGACCACCTGTCAAAAGCCTAAATGATCACCCTTAGCAGTGCCGACGAACAGGACGGTCAGTGACGTTCTGGAAGATACCGATTCCACTGTGGAGCCATGCAGAGTCCTGTACCGTGGCCAACTGCGCTGACTTTCTCTGTTGAGGACCCATGGGGCGAAGAACGCGATCGAGGTGGCCCCAGAGACTGTCTGTTGGGATTAAATCCGAGGAGTTCGATGGCCTTCTGACCACGCATCTCCACCGCAAGCTGTGTGTGTGTGAAATCTTGCGGGACTTAACTGCTAAGGTCATCAGTCCCTAAGCTTATACACTACTTAAACTGAATTATCCTAAGGACAAACACACACACCCATGCCCGAGGGAGGACTCGAACCTCCGCCGGGATCAGCCACACAATCCACGACTCCAGCGCCCTAGACCGCTCGGCTAATCCCGCGCGGCTCAAGCTGTGTGACACGTTGCATTGTCATGCTGGAAGATGCCCTGCTGGGGAAAGACACACTGCAGGTAGGGGTGAACATAGTCCGGAAGTATAGATGCATACTTGTTTTGATCCAGCATGGCTTTCAGAATGGCCCTGAAAATGCCATGAAAACATTCTCCGTGATGGACCCTTCTGTAGATTGCTGCAGGTTTTTTGCCATCTGTCCGATGGAGTATAAAATGTGTCTCATCTGAAAAGGCCACCTGTCGCCATTCAGTGGAAGTCCAGTGCCACATTGTCGTGCAAATTCCAGTCTTCGTCGCCAATGGACAGCAGACAGCTTCGGTGCGTGGACCAGCCGCCGACTACAGCGACTCGTACGCAACAACATTCGCTGCCCATTGTTTTATCTGGGCAGTCAGTTGTTGAACAGTAGCGTCTCTTCACCCACACACATCTCGGCAGCTATAGTTCACCCCTGTTAGCTATGGCCCGTGGCGCACCACAGGTGTTTCGGCGTCGGTTTTGGACATTGCTACTTTGCCATGCCATTTTATAAACGGCGGTCCGCGAACACTTTACAGACTTAAGGGGCACAGGAAAGGCTCAAAATCATGAAAAGTTCAATTTTTACTTTTTTGCGTTTTCTGAATCTGCAGACTATTACCTTTTAATAGATATATAATTTATTCAATTCCGAAGGCTACAACTATTTTTAATTTTTTTTTTAAATGTGTTCTACAGGGGCGTGACCCACTGTGGCGCTGTTAAACTGCTGTCAAATGGTGTTATTATTAACGTCCGTGTTCATCAGGTACATTTTAGCGATGTGAGATAAAGTATGTGTTGTGGCTAACCTGTGATGGTTCAATATTTACCGCTGGTGTGATTGTCGATTGTTTCATGTTTATTTACTCTGTCGTTATCTCGAAAATATTCGTAATTAATTCTGTTTCTTGAGTCTCTGTTTTGTTGAAGTATAATAATGAGTAAAAGTAAAGTTATTAGAAATCCTCTGAAGGCTTTTAAGAAAAGGAGAAATGTTGGAAAGCCAAAGGTATGTGTTATTACTGTAAACAATAAAGACGATAACCAAGTGAGTGAACCTAACCTCTCAAGTACACCTGCCCATAGCAGTCAAAGTGGGAAAGAAAATACTTCACAGAAGAAGCTTGGTTCAATGAGTGAAAACTATGAATGTTTTATGGGCGAATCGGATGTGAATGAAATATTTGATATGTCGGTTCTCAAAGGAATTTTTTCAAACTGTGTAAGATGTATTCATTGTAGTGAAGTTGGTCTGGAACTCTCCATAATAAAGCACGTAGGACTTGCTAGTGAGATACAACTGAAATGTGATAAGTGTTCATACATGACCATCTTTTGGAACAGTGTTGCAGTAACTGCAACTGAAGAAAATGGCAGCAAAATCTACGAACACAACAACGAGCGATGCTTGCTTTAGACAAGGAACGCATTCGGGCTGCAGACAGGGCTGTAAAGAGTCTAGAAATACAAGCAAGAGTAAACAGGAGGAGGAACAAGAGGAAGCTGGAGGAGGAGTTTGCAGAGGATGAAGATAATCCATCCTATGGACCTGGAATGCACTAAAAAGTTAATCCAATCTTTGTCGCTCGATTCCCAAAACTTTTATTTTCTCATAATAATTACATGTTTTCTAAGGATCTTCCAAACATATTTGTTTCAAACTTTCAGTAAATGTTACACAGTACCTTCTGCATGATTTAACACAGCCTTTTTCCAAAAAACTGTATATTTTTGAATATATAAATAAAAAATTGCAAAAAAATGTTGTGAATTTTCATTACAATTGAAAAAAAAAATCATCTTTAATAACTGAACTAAAATTTTGTAAAATCCCTGTGTTAAGTTGTAGCCCATATTCCAATAAATAATCTGTAAAAAGTTCAACTTCCTACCTCAAATACTTTGTGAGGAAAGATGTAATTTATAAGCGTTATTTTAACATTGCAAGTATAGGGCGTTCCGGAGCCCCTTAAACGTTTTCAGAATGGTTCCACCCTTGGGCCGAAAGCCAATGATCATGTTCTTTTGCACATGAGATAAATCGTTCTGTTTCAGCATGATAACGATTGCACTGTTTTCCGCGTGCCTCCGAGGCCCGTTGTGTAAGCTTCAGTACTAGTGGCGGCACGTACTGTCTCTGAGTCGTTATTGCACGTTGAACGTTGAAGAAGCTGTAACTGCTGGTCACATTGGTGTGACTGCACCATGTATTTTTCTTTCTCCATTTGGCATACATCTGCAGTATCATAATCTTTACACTCCCGTAACACCGCATTCAGAAAGGTCATCAAAAGAGCTACGCACAGCGCTTATGTTTGTTTGAAATAATAGTCACTATCAAACATTGCAGGATTTGACGACCAATATTTGCGTTTCACCATGGCTTATTTCTGTTCCTAGTGTTCCTTCTCCTAATGCTGGAGACATCATCAGAAGCTGTAAAGAACTACACAGTAGTTACAAACTTACCAAGCCGAGATGTTTGGACACGTGCACCCAACGGTCGGTTCGTGAACCGGTTGCTCAGCGAAACAATATGTTACTGCAGCCAAGAAAAATTTCAGACACCTCCCTTGGCAATCATTCATAATACAGATATTACAGTCACATTAGCGAGCCGATTGCTAGAGATTTTATCAGCAGGTTGGTCTGAGATGCCAATGCAGCAAAACGGCCTCATAGGGAGGGAGGTGTCATCATTGTGATCACTGCTATGTATGCGAGTAGTCGGATATCACTGTAGACGTCAGAATCCAGGACGGAAACGGTTAAAGGCCCATGGCTGAAGGATCGGCTGCAGGAGACAACGCAATACCAACAGGCAGTCGAGCTGAGCACGGCTGAGAGACAAGAGACAAGGACAAGGGCAAAACACCTATGCAACAACGATGTGCAGAGAGGAAAATATTTGCCACAACAATGTCAAAAAGCCACGAACAGAGAGAGAGACAATTCAAAATTCAAGAAGAGGGAAGAGCCAAAGGCCAAACGAGATTGTTATCAAACATTTAGTAGTACAACGATGATAGTATGCGACAATATCAGAAGTGAGTAGAGAGCTGACTACCGTTCGCTAGATGGCAGTAGCTATATTGGCCGCGAGAACGTTTTCGCCGCCATATTAACGTAGCGAGACGGGTGCTGTTCTTGCTATGTGAGTGCAGCATTGGAGCGATACTATGTCCTCTAACAGCTATCTAGGTTCATTTCCTCCGGTGGACATTCAATTTCTGTGGAGCCCAATAGCAGTGTGACCATGCTAGGTTAAGTAAGTAAGTCAGATACGAGAGTAGCTGTCCAGTAATCTCCGAGGTTGCAAAATACAGCAGCCAGAGCACCTCAGGTGTAAGGTTTGGACATCACAGAGCATTCAGGAAAGCTGACCAGACGGAAAAATCAAGCCAAGTGAAGTCAGTGATGTCACTGTAGCATAATGAACACGGGCCACTCTCGTATAAACATTGCTCTTTTCCAGTGGAAGTATCTCAGTCTACAGCTGACTAGCATAGAGGAGGGACCTGTTTCAGTCTGCCATCTGCCCCATCTAGGTGTCTACGAACAGCAAGTCCCTCCCTGCGCGCTTAGAAGTTGTTATCCACATCTCTGTCATTCATGCCTAGTCCGTTGGGAAGGGGATAGGCATCTTCCATTTGCGGTCCATTTGGGTGTCTTTCTTGTACTGGTGCCGCCTGTGCAGTCTCAGCTGCCGACCCCCTGCTCCTCAGCACAGACGCTGCTGTCGGTGGCTGCCCTTCCTGTGTGCAGTCTACAGCACGATGATGTGCGCCCTGGTCACTTGTCTTGCACGCTGTAGACTTTACGAGTCCAGCGGTACTGTGAAGGCAGTGGTGCTGGCGCACCATCTCAGGCACCGTCGCCGTGGCTGCAACCCCATCCTGGTCAACACAGCGGGTGTCTGGTGCCTGCGCAACCGCCAGCACTAGCTGCCTGGAACGCCGATACGTCACCCGTCGTTTTTTATGGACAATAAATATTTCGTGTTAATACTGCTCACCGAGCTGCTATACTCTCACACCTGGGGTGGTGGTCACGTCCTGACCAACCCGCCATCAACCGCCCCCAACGTAGCATCTGTTCCCACGAGCGTTACAGCAATAAAATTCTTCAGGGTATCAGACCGCATCGTCATAATTTTAAAATACGAAAACCTGATGGTAAACTTGGCTACAAAGTGTACAGGAAACCAACCAATACGGACAGGTACCTTCACGCCTCCTCCCACCATCACCCCACGCAGAAGAAGTCCGCCCTGCACACGCTAACGAAGAGAGCGTACAGGATTAGCGACGAAGAACATCTGAAGACAGAACTTGAACGCCTCAGGTCCATCTTCGGAACTAATGGCTATGGGAAGCAGATGATAGACAGGCACCATGTCGACAAGGGAGAAGACTAATAGGGAAGAGGAGAAGGAGGCACAGAGCATTGCTGTGTTAGCATATGTACAAGGAGTCACCGAACGTATTGGCAAAATTCTACGAAAAGCCGACATCAAACCAATTTTCCGAAGCAGAAACAAAATATCAGACATGCTCGGTTCTACCAAGGATGCAGTTGACAAACTACACACAGCTGGCGTGTATGAAATTGGTTGTGCGTGTGGATTAGTCTACATAGGTGAGACGGGACGTCCGATTAGCACAAGGCTCTCGGAACATGAAAGATATATCCGCCTGAAACAACACACTGTCAGCAGTGGCGGAACACCGAGACGAGTGCGGGAAACCAATATTTTTTCAAGAAGCCCGCGTCCTGGCGAAACAGCCTCTCACTTTCAAAAGAAAGATTAGAGAGGCGATAGAAATAGCCAAAAGACCCGCCAACATGAATAGAGAGGACGGGTACAAGCTTCCGAGGTCTTGGCTGCCTGCAATAGCAGGGCTACGGAGCGGCGGCAGAGCCGTGGCGGCCCATGCAGACACGCGGAGAGCCGCAGTAGTGGTCGCGAGCACACAAAGCAATGGCACGCTGCAGCCGGCTTCTGGACAGCATGGAAACAGTGTGACGTCACAGCCATCACCTGTTCGCTATTCGTCCGTCTCCTCCAATGGGGTGGATTAATATAAAGACCAATAGAAAACAGCTATTTCAGCCAATGACAGATAATAAAGGAAACACCAATAAAGCATACCTTTCACCCCTCCTCCTCCTCCTTTTACAGCCAATCAAGTAACGACACGGTTTTCTCGTGCAGCTATTTAAGGAACCAAGTGTGTTCATTTAGCAGTTAACGTAAGGCCCTGATGAAGGCTAGCTGCAACGCTGGCTGAAACGTTGGCGCATTTTAAAATTATGACGATGCGGTCTGATACCCTGAAGAATTTTATTGAAGAAGACAACGGCCGCGGAAGCCTACGCTTACAAAGTTGTTTTTGTTCTTCTGGATTTATATAACCACTCTGTACGTCCTCCCTACACAGCTTGATTCATATGACCAGGCAATATGTTTTCGTCAATTCACGCTCCAGTTCCCTTGATCCTGTGCCCAGAGCAACGGTAACTCAGGACGTCGTTGGGTCAGCATGGCAGCATATAGCGGCCGTCTGCTGCAGAGACCCACTTTCGACACTGGGCACTGAATGGTGTGCTCCGAAATACTTGTGTCTGCACCAGCACTGCACTCCGCCGTCAGGTCTGCCGTAGATCGCCGCCTACCCTGCTCTACAGAGAGGGCAGGACTCCGACCTGCACGTTGTGTGACGAAGCGTGGAATTCCAACACTTTGCCGCCTACTGCTGTTTTTACCGTCCTGGAACCACTGTCCATTGATGGTCACGACTGCAGCACGAGAACAGCAGATCACCTCCCCCTTTTACGAGATGCTCGTTCTCAGGCAACGGGACGGGCCGTAACGATCTGCCCTTTGTCCAAGTTGGTGAGGTCAGTGAATTCTCCCATTCTCATCTCGCATCGCTCGTTCCCCGCTCGCCTCTGCTCCACTCATATGCACTCCTCACTAGAGATGGGTAGTTCGCGAACGAACGGGTGCAAAGGAACGGTTCACCAAGATGAAGAATCAAGGAACGAATTCCAAGGAACGATCGGTTCATAGTTCACTAGTTCACTTCGGTCGCGGCGGTCACTTCGGCAGTTCTCGTTCCAGCCTCGGTCGCGTGCTCGTCTCAGTCTCGGTCTCCCTCGGCCGCACTCGTCGTTCTTCGCATGAACACCTTTCACAGTTCCACTACCGACTGCTCCTAGTTAGTTCAGTATCCAGTTGTTCGTTTCGTTCACTGCACTCGACTAATTTACATGTGTTCCAAACTGTTCTTGCACTTGGTTCTGGCTATTCAGCGACCACGACGGGTAATCAAAAAGTATTTTATAGTTACGTAAATTACATAAAAATTACGTTGTATGTAAGAGGTACGTCTTTTCAGGTAACAAAAGGGCATATTAGCACACTTCATTATATCGATGAAGAGCAGAAGACATACTTATAAAAGGCAAGTTTTTTTTGTTATTCATATATTTTTCGGTTTCATTGACTTGATTTAGCAGCTTTGAATAATTTGCTTAATTTTTAGTGTAAGAAAATTCATATAAAACTATTTTCGTGTGTCTTTCATATACAAAACATCACATTAATTATTTTTAAGTTTGGTTGTTTCCAATTTGCATTACCTGCTAGTTTGGTTTCATTGAAAAAAAAGTGGGTTGTGGGTCATTTTGGTTCAGTAGGAAAAGCGGTGCTTCTCCATTTGAAGAGACATAGATTGTCATAAAATCGTATTTACTTATTATCTCAAAAACATTTGTTCAGAAGGAGCCTACAAACCAAAAACTTTATTACTGCGAACTTAATTTTTAATATTATTGCTGCATTAACTTTAACAATGCAACATAAAAAAACTAATTTTTACTAAGCGTGTGACGCAAGTATTAGAAAACCACATTTCATTTTATGCTTCCATAAAGTCTCTACTTCGCCTACGAACTCAGAGACAGCGTGAAGTATATATAGGGTGTAAACGATTATTGTTAACAACGTACCATAGCTATGTAGTGGAAGTCGAAACGAAGAATTCTATACAAGACACTTGTGGTCTAGTAAGTTGGGAAACAGCCACCAACACGTTTACAAGACTACATAAGCTATAGCCCATGCGCGTCGCGTGAGATTTTCATGTTCTCTTCACCAGGTCTCTACACATCGATTGTTTCGCAATTGTTGCTTGCATTAGCTTGTTATTTCTTCACTGCCTAATTATTACATGTTTGTATGTTTGTTTTATCTGCTCGTAACGGGCAACACATCGTCCGTAATTGGCGAGCAGTCTGTACTCGGGGCCGGTTTTCCGTGCGCCACCCTATATTATTTCCCTGCGATCAGCCACACAAGGCTACGGTTGGCTAAACGAGAGGTTCTGCAGAATCACAGAAATTACTTCTAAAAGTGTGTAAGAATTCTGTAATGAATAAAAACTCTATACTCCAAGGGGGAGGCAAGTGCCCCCTCTTGGTGCCCTTCACCCTTCAGTCACCTACACTACTAGTTTTCAGTTTTTCATAAGAACCACATACCAAGCACAAATGAACGGTGAACGAGTAAAAATGAACGGTTCCCAAAAAAGAACGATCAGCAGTGAACTAGTTCCCAAGGATGAACGAGTTTGCCCATCTCTACTCCTCACTGCTCCCCGAGTCCGCAACGCGTTCGGCCTGGTGGTGGGCAGCGGTCATAATGTTTCAGCTCACCGTTTGTACTCTGCTGTAAACAGTAAGTCTTTGCCGCTTCTACAATGGATGCTACAAGTGTAACGTCACCTGCTACCGCTAGACATTCGACTGCAAACTAGTCCTTTCGTAACTGGATCTGAGTCCAAGGTCATCTTACAACATGGTTACACTCTTTGGTGAAAAGATATTTACTGACCTGTGTACCTAATGTTCTTAATGTAACAGGGAAAGACATCGATTCTGAAGCATAATGCTAACCGAATAAATGCAACCAAAATTATGAGCTGATCACTATCGCGCAGATACTTGTCCTGCATAACAATCAAAAGCAGTTTTCGTAAGAAGTTAAATACATCACTGTAACTAGTTATAGTTTTGAATAAGTGATTGAAATAGTGTGGTATGTGGATTGCCGATTGATTAATTATGGCCGCCAGCTCACAGAGAGCAAAAGTTACTGTTTGTTAATGACTGAACTCAAACTGAAATCACGCAATAGGTAAAAGTGTACAGGAAGTAGCAGTGGCAAAAAAAAAAAAAAAAAAAAAAAAAAAACGCACGAGCGAGTTTAAAAGTAAAGGCCGTGTGTGCTAAAATGACTTCAACTTCATAACAAACGCAATGACATTACTTGCAATCAAAAAATCCAATAATGGTTACTTACTAACAACAAGTCACGCAAGATGTACTCAATGACACCACTCACTGTAATGCTATCTGTCGTCAAGTTTCTTGAAACAAGTTGTGGAGTAACCACAACCGCCAAGACGCGAATGAAGAACGCAAGACCGGAAAAGGGGGTGACGCGACGCCAGCCAGTAGCCCGCTGACAAGGACCACGCCGCGGCAGGAGCGACATCTGCAAGAAGTGAATATAAGCGCTGCTCCCGCCAGCCTCGGCCGGACATTAGTGGACGGTATCATCGCGGCCTAGCAGACAGTGCTACGGTATCAGTTATTAGTGATCCACAAACTGTGCGTCAAACTTGCATGAACTCTGACTTGGTAGCATGTCGCCTATCGCTTGCGACACCTTTGTAAGTACAAGTTAAGTATTGTCAGTCTGCTTCATTGAAATAAAACTACTAATGTTATTTGTTTGAACTGTTGTATAGTATTCCGAGAACGCAGCATCCCTTGGGCACCCTATACGAGACGAGTGGGCAGAACCCCACATTTGACGACGAGGACTCAACACAAATACCGGCGCCTGATCATAACTGTGTAATAAATGTTACCTCAGAGAAGTTCGTAACGTTTTCAGAAACTAACAAGAAATACATATGCAATGTTACGAAAGAAAAAAATACCTGAAATACACCACAAGACAAGAAAAACGGCTCGCCGTGAAGGAACTAGCCGAATAGGTCGGCAATCGGCAGATGTGACGTACGTGTGCAGCATGTACACCAAACCATTGCTTACAGTTTCAGAAAAATTGGATGAGTGATTCAACCGAAAGAGCTTCACAAATTGAGCAAGTGAGTAACGAACTGGTCTACTCCTGGCCCTTATGCAAGCAGTTAGTCGGGCTGGAATCGACTGACAGAGTTGTTAGATGTTCTCCAGTTGGCACGTTGGATTGTCAGAATCCCGAGTTGGTTGGAGGGCGCTGCCGATAACGCTTCAGACGTTCTCTACTGCGGAGAGATCCGGCGAACTTGCTGGCCAAGCTGAGGTCTGGCAATCACGAAGACAAGCAGTAGAAACTATCGCAGCTTGCAGACAGGCATTAACTCGCTGAATTGAAAGCTCAGCAACGCTTCCCATGAAGAGCAACAGAACGGGGTGTAGAATATCGTCGACGTACTACCGTGCTATAAGCGTGCCGCGAATGTTAGCCAAAGGGACCCTGCTAAGAAACTAAATGGCGCTCCAGACAATCAATCCTGGCTGTCTGAAGACAAATCTACGCTAGTCAATGAGATGCCAGGGCGAAGACGTGTCCGAAGACACCCGGATGATCGTGGGATACCGACCTGTCACCCACTGTACTGCCCGACAACCAGGAGCGATGGTCTAGTGTACCATCTCATTAACACAGCAGGACACCTTTGCTTAACATCCGTGACACTCTTACAGTACGTGTACATCACATGTTCCGATTTCCGTCCCATTCGGATAATTCCTTAGGTGGATCTTTTTTTTCTTACATTTCATTTGCAAACAAACAACAAAAATTATAAAAGTCACTTGAGTCAAAATAGCATACGCACTTTACTTTGTCACTTATTTGGAATTAATTTTACTGTGTGCGGTCTGTACTTAGTTACTAGTTGGATGCAGTAGAAGCACTACAACGCGCAAAGAACTTTAATTACTTCCGCATGTACTTTCATTAACTTTTTCATTTAAGTTAATGTCCGCACACGGTAGCTGAGTGGTTAGCGCGACAGAATGTCAATCCTAAGGGCCCGGGTTCGATTCCCGGCTGGGCCGGAGACTTTCTCCGCTCAGGGACTGGGTGTTGTCTTGTCCTAATCATCATCATTCCATCCCCATCGACGCGTAAGTCGCCGAAGTGGCGTGAAATCGAAAGACTTGTACCCGGCGAACGGTCTACCCGACGGGAGGCCCTAGTCACACGACATTTACATTTATCTAAGTTAATTGTAAATATAATGAATTTTCTCTTCGTCTCTTCGTTCAATTAAACTGATTTATTTCACTTACGATTTTCTCGTTAATAATGATGGAAGAAAGGGACCCTGCTAATGGTTAATAAACTCGGATAACCAGGAGCACTCACAATGTTTATGGTTCAACTAAAAAACACTATCTTGTTCAGAGTGCTGAAAATACAATGCCGGTAATGCATGAGCATAGCTAAAAAGGCAACTGGATTGATAGCTCGTGGCGAGTTGCAGGTGGTATGACGTCATACTTTTCGTAACGACCATTGTTGGCAGTAGACCCCTCTTTAACAACTGTGCCATAATCGATCCTCGGCAGCATATCCTGGAATTGGACAGGAAAACGTTTCAGTTACCTGACGTTACTGAGAGAGTAGTGATGTCGTGAAGGGAGCCTGTCGTGAAAGAGGAATCGATTACACTACGAACGATCATACTAAGAAAACATTCGCACGATTGCACTCGGGTACTCTGAAATCATTTTGGGTCAACCAGCAGGAATTCTGTGTGTGGTGGAACCGTTAGAAGAGAACGAAGTATTAGAGCAGGTGGGTTACTTAGTTAAAGGAGGTAGTGTACACATACTAGAAATAAAGGATGAGAACAAGGTACCAATTTCCACAGATAATTTTATCGCAGAGTGTAACACTGATACTGGCGTTCGCGCGCGGGTGCTACATTGTTTCCCAATCACAGAACTTCTGACCTGTCACAAAGAAGCCTTGTACAACACAAGTGCAGGCTAATAAATAAAACTATGGTTTAAAACGTACCGTATAATGCTACCCTCTGGAAGGAATTTTGAATTGGACCGTGTGTTACCTAATAGACGGAGGGAATCGAACATGAATTTCTTAATGGTAGCAGTTGGTAGATAACAGAAAGGCTAAAATTTTGTAAGAAATAACAGTAACAGAGTTCTTGTAAATTAAACAAAATACGGTCGCCAGCCTAATTAGCTATAATAATGTGAAAACATTATTCCCAATAGATTTGTCTTTACTCTTGCAAAAGGGATCTTCCATAAATACTTTAAATACTTTCTTTGTTAAGTGCAATGAACACCTACTACAACTAGACGAATTACGCAGTGGGTAGCACTAGTTAACAACAGCATAGTTAAGCAATCACAGAAATGAAAGAAAGACTTTATCCCTGTTTACTATAATCATTACCTCAAACTTTAACTAACTCACAAATATATATATATATATATATATATATATATATATATATATATATATATATATATATATATATTCCGAAAGACTACACAAAACTAAGTAGCACCTGATAAGAATTCAAGTTTACACATATATACATATCGCACATGCAATAAGCTGACATTGTACACATCCCTTTCATATAGACTCTTTTACGTAAATACTTCAGATTTCTTTAGCTAGAAAACCTCTATCCAGTTTGGCTTTTTCCTGATAGCAAAGATTGAAATGGGGAGGGGTGTGTGTGTGGGGGGGGGGGGCACATCCTGTCCCTACTTTTATAATCGGACTATGCATACTTTTCAGAAACCATATTCATTATAATAACAGATGAATTACCTTCCCATTTAAGATTTATCATGTAATACTTTAAAACAATTTACACCGACAATATTTTCTACAAACTTCAGAAATGACTTCAAGTTAAAGTCAGACTGCAATTACCACAAAAAACAGTGCTTTATAACACTTTTACAACTCTTTCAAATTAACCTCTTGCGTCGATGGGGATGAAATGTTGATGATTAGGACAACACAACACCCAGTCCCTGAGCGGAGAAAATCTCCGACCCAGCCGGGAATCGAACCCGGGCCCTTAGGATTGACAGTCCGTCGCGCTGACCACTTTTTTTTTTTAATCTCATTTTGTTCGATCTTGTTCGTTGCATCTGCTCGGGGGGGACGTCGTAAGACATCCATTTAAGTTCGTTGTTGATCGATCAACTCAGTTTTTTTTTATTACAGAGGGAGCTAAGCCTCTGACCGAACACGCTGAGCTACCGTGATCCACTCAGCTACCGGGGGCGGACAACATATTTAATAAAATTCTATTATTTAAACGCACAATTATTACGTTAAACAATTTATACATCATAAAGTACCACCTCTCTGCAACGATCCAAAGAACTTAACTACTAACGAATAAACACTTTCTATATAAAGTTGCACAGTATCGATTAATCACAATCGATTGTGGTGTTACAAGAGGACATAGGATTAACAAAGGGGTTATTAATCGCTGATATGGATATCCTGGAGGAAGAAGAATGGGGCACGAGGTGTGGCAGCCATGGACAATCTCTGGACACCTTACATCTTCTTTACGAGAAAATGATAAGCACCTTGAGGGTATCTATAGGGAACCGATGGAAAAATTACTTTTGGAATTTAAGCATTCATTTTTTCCATAAGGGCCATTACCAGCGACGCATGTTACACAGCACCGCATACCAACGGGAAATGAATCATCAGTCTACCAAAAACCGTACAAAATACTTATGTACTAGCAGCCAATTTTGGAGGAATTTATCGCTCAGCAGCCAAAAATGAAATAATTAAACGACATAATAGTGAATGGGAGGCAGAAATAGTCATCTTGCCAAAAAATCAATGGATGGAACACGAATGTATATGTTTTGTTGTGATTGCAGGCACCTAAATGCAAAAATTAAAACGAATGTGTTGTGGGTTGGCAGGAGAGCCAACACAGTTTTACTCCAGGAAGCCGAAAGGCACGCGTTTTAACTCACGCAGGCTGGCGTGAGGTCTGTAACAGGACAAGGAAATTAGAATTTTAGAAAAAACGGACGTACCTGGTGGAAAATTAACTTAAATGCATTAATAATGAGCGTCAGTCTTGACGGTACATTATTACAGTATCAATAGTAACTGGTACTGGCGCCTTGCTAGGTCGTAGCAAATGACGTAGCTGAAGGCTATGCTAACTATCGTCTCGGCAAATGAGAGTGTATTTTGTCGGTGAACCATCACTAGCAAAGACGGTTGTACAACTGGGGCGAGTGCTAGGAAGTCTCTCTAGACCTGCCGTGTGGCGGCGCTCGGTCTGCAATCACTGATAGTGGCGACACGCGGGTCCGACGTATACTAACGGACCGCGGCCGATTTAAAGGCTACCACCTAGCAAGTGTGGTGTCTGGCGGTGACACCTCAGGATGCCTACCCTTTGCCAAACATCACAGAAACCTTGGATAAATGAGGGCAATGCAAATATTTTCCAGCAATGGATTGGGTTATCATCAGATAACGGCTGCACTGCAGGATCGACACAAATCAGCGTTTCTGGCATCCTGGGGACACTACTAATTTAGAATAATGCCATTTGGATTAAACCATGCATCTGCAACTTTTCAGAGTTTGTTAGAAAGAATACTCGAAAATTTGTAACCACGGCGATGCTTAGTGTATCTCGATGACATAATCGTCTATGGAACAGCGTTTGCAGCGATTAGTATTCCTAAGGTTACAAGCAGCGAAGTTAGCACTGAGTACAGAAAAGTGTAATTTTGTGATGGAAGAGGTAGCATAGTTAGGTTATGCCATAAGTATCATAGGATTAAGACAGACGTGAATTCCCTGTATCAGAAACTGTAAAGGAGTGTCCAGAATGAGATTTTCACTCTGCAGCGGAGTGTGCGCTGATAGGAAACTTCCTGGCAGATTAAAACTGTGTGCCAAACCGAGACTCGAACTCGGGACCTTTGCCTTTCGCGGGCAAGTGCTCTACCAACTGAGCTACCGAAGCACGACTCACGCCCGGTACTCACGGCTTTACTTCTGCCAGTATCTCGTCTCCTACCTTCCAAACTTCATATCAGCGCACACTCCGGTGCAGAGTGAAAATCTCATTCTGGAAACATCCCCCAGGCTGTGGCTAAGCCATGTCTCCGCTATATCCTTTCTTTCAGGAGTGCTAGTTCTGCAAGGTTCGCAGGAGAGCTTCTGTAAAGTTTGGAAGGTAGGAGACGAGATACTGGCAGAAGTAAAGCTGTGAGTACCGGGCGTGAGTCGTGCTTCGGTAGCTCAGTTGGTAGAGCACTTGCCCGCGAAAGGCAAAGGTCATGAGTTCGAGTCTCGGTCGGGCACACAGTTTTAATCTGCCAGGAAGTTCTGTAAAGGAGTTCCTAACATTCATGGGACTCACATACTACTGCTGTAAGTTCGTAAAAGGATTTGCAGATGTTACCAGATCGTTGACACAATTGTTAAAAAAGGGGCTAAGTTTGTGTGGTCACAAGAATGCCAGTATGTGTTTGAGGAGCTAAAAGAAGCTTTAACATCAAATCCGATATTGATATTTCCGGATTTTAGTAGATAATTTGTTTTATCACACTTGGCGGTATTTTGTCACAAGCGGCATAGAACATCCGGTAGCTTACGCAACAAGGCAACTAAATTCTGCAGAAAAAAATTGTTCCACAACGGAGAAAGAGATGTTAAGACTTATTTACTTAATCACATTTTTCAAATGTCATCTGTATGGCACAAAGTTTACAGTAATAACAGATCACGCGGCATCAAAATGATTGTTGGGGATAAAGATCCTTCCAGCAGGTTGAAACGATGGGCTACAACACTAAGTGATTTTGATTTTGGAGTTATGCATAAACCCGGGAAAAAGTACGGAAATGCGGATGGCTTAAGTAATGGAGGTAATGAGGGTAAGGAATGGCAAGCTGCACAAAGAGCGAATGTCGAATGTAAGCAGGAATTTAAGCAGTCACAGTCTTGTATGCAGGATGGGTCGTTATGCAGAAAAACTAAGTCGAGACCGCGGGTAGTTGTACCAGCAAAGCTAAGAAATAGAGTGCTACAAGAAGCTCATGATCACATATTAACGGGTCATTGAGGTTGCACATGCACCAACAGAAGAGTATCAGAAAGGTATTGGTCAAGGAACAGGTAGACAGACGTAAACCAGTATGTGTGGAATTCCATACAGTGCGCACAGAGGGCGGGTTTGTGTAGAACATGAGGACCATTACAGAGGTTACCTGAACCACTAGCATATCTGGAGATTGCTGTTTTACGTAAATTCAATAAAACACCAGCAGGGAATAAGTACGTACTCATAATCATATATCATTTTCACGAAACGTAGAAACGTAGGAATGGTCGCAGTGCCAAACCAGCAGGGAGAAACAGTGACACAAACAATTGTGAATAATTGGATATTGAAATCTATTCAAGGAAATGTGTAAGTTATTGATTGTGAAGGACGAGTCGTCTCCATCCAGAAGCCAATGGAAGAACTGAAAGAGCGCTTAGGACAATCTGTAAGATACTTGGATACCACGCTGACTGTCATCACACCAGCTAGGATGTCTATCTGAAGTACGTCGTCTCCGCGTACAACTCAAATCAACATATGAATACGACACTATCGCCATATAAAGTAATGTATGGTCGTAAAATGCCATCAGCGATCGACATACTGAAAGCGAAGAAAGGAAAGACTGGAGAGTATGCTAAGAAATTTTCCAGAATGGTGAGAGAAATTTGGATAGAATACCAAGAGCAAATACACCAACACTAAAGATACAGGAAGAAGCAGTGGGCCATACGGCAAGAAAGCCACAGCGTAAAGTTGGTCAGTGGTTGATGCTATCAATTTCGTATACGCCGAAGGGAAAGACTTAAGTTTTTTGCGAAGTAGGAGGGGCCATAGCAAGTGGTAGAGACTACGTCGCCAGTAAATGTCAAGATTCAGTTGCCGATGAGAAAGATAATTGTGCATGTAGGCTGGTTGGATCTTTTTCAAGGGAGTCCGAAAGCTATACCAGAGACAGGAGACGTTGACAAGAAAGCAAGACGGAGGAAAAAGGTATCAAAAAATAAGATGTTGTCAATAAAAAGGAACATGTATGGATTAACGCCTAGCAACTAGTCATTTAACATTTTTTAGGTGTAGATTTAGTGTAAGCAGCAATGAATTTAAGGGGGAGGAAAGTATTAGGTATTCTTGCTTTTTTTTAGGTATAGATTTAGTGTAAGCAGCAATAAATTTGAAGGGAAGGAAAGTATTAGGTATTCCTGCTGTTCCTCCCACACATCCCCATTAAAATTCTCTGTCTCTGCATAAGTTTTGAAAGTTTCCTATGGCGTAAGATATACAAAAGAAAAACTTTTTACTTATCTTCACTTTTTCTTCTTGTTATTGGCTCCAGTGTTTGCGCCTAGGGGTACATTCTTGCGGCTGAAATTTTGATTTAAGTTTGTGGGTTCCTGATGACTAAATAACTGATGAAGATTTGTCTGTATATTTCTTGAATTTTATTCTTTGTCACATTTTTCAATGTCACACCGTCTTTACAGTTTTCACTTAGTATTCCAAATTACATAGTTAGTGTCGATCGTATAAATACGTCTGTCTCCATCAGAGGCATGCCCACTACTCCTCACATTCTGCGGAACTCACAGTATTCCAATGTGTTTACAAAGTTTACAATAATATGAATTTTAAGTGTGCCAGAAATTTCGTAATTTCAAATATTTCTACAAGAATAATAATTTTATCTGTATCGATTGTAACAATTAATTTTTATACATTTTAGCCTGAAATATAAAACATCGTACATAAAATCAAATGAAATTCTTTCAGTGAACCTATACCAGATCCGGAATTAATCCTGGTATCAGCTACTTCTATAAAAAACAAAAGGTTGTGTTAGAAAAGGGTGTTCCATTACAGTGCCCATGAGTGAGGTTTAGAGAACGACGTATTGAATAACACACGACTACTACGACAACTGACTGGAGAAATAATGCGATATGCCAGAGCTGCACAAGAGGCAGTTAATCAAAATATGAGGGAGCTACGAATCGAAGTGGAAGTCTTAGATAGGGAATTAGCAATGACGAAATGGGTAAAGTCCGTAGAAGATGGTGTTAGGGATAAACGAGGAAAAATAGCAGAACTCCAGGAGGCTACGCAGCAGGCCGCAAGAGGTCAGCTAGAGGTAAACTTGCTGTCGCGAGAGCAATATTTAGAGGGGTTAAGGAAACTACAGAAGAAACTACAGGTTTTACAATCCGAGCACAAAAACTTACCGTTTTATTTCAAGGTAGCCACGGTACCGGTGAGAATTGATGGAGCGAAAATTTACATTTCGGTTTCTATACCAGTAGCACGGGAACAACCACATTATGAGTGCTATATAGTTCAAGCGTATCCTCTCAAGTGGGGATATTGAAGAAATTTGTAAGAATAAACACATAGCGACTGCTGTTAATTGCGAAAGACAAGGGAAGACATGTAGAAATGGAGGTAGCAAAGTTACAAAAATGCCGCTGAGGAGAAATCACAGTCTGTTCGCATATGACAAGAGGAGAGGGGTAGGATTCCTGCCCAGTGAAATAGCTGATGGGGCATAAGGAGGTAAGAGAATCCAATAAAGAAGTGATCGAGCCGGAACTGTACTTTCAGCTGGTCGAGTTGCACTGATTGTATTCCAACTTTGACAAGATGGTTGTAGTTGCTAGTTGTTTCGAGCAAAGAAAGCTTATGTCAGCAAAGGGGCTAGATTTAACAGGGAGTGGTTTGTTATTAAATGGAACAGCGAGCGAGATAATGGGACCTACTTTCCGTATGCTTGCCACGATTTCAGGGGTATTGTTGTTGTGGTCTTCAGTCCAGAGACTGGTTTGATGCAGCTCTCCACGCTACTCTATCCTGTGCAAGCTTCTTCACCTCCAAGTAACTACTGCAACCTACATCCTTCTGAATCTGCCTAGTGTATTCATCTCTTCGTCTCCCTCTACGATATTTACCCTCCACGTTGCCCTTCAATACTAAATTGGTGATCCCTTGATGCCTCAGAATATGTCCTACCAACCGATCCCTTCACCTAGTCAAATTCCTCTTCTCCCCAACTCTATTCAGTACCTCCTCATTAGTTATGTGATCTACCCATTTAATCTTCAGTATTCTTCTGTAGCACCACATTTCGAAAGCTTCTATTCTCTGTTTGTCTACACTATTTATCATCCATGTTTCACATACATACATGGCTACGCTCTTTATAAATACTTCTAGAAAAAATTTACGTACACTTAAATGTATACTCGATGTTAACAAATTTCTCTTCTTCAAAAACGCTAATCATACCATTGCCAGTCTAAATTTTATATCCTCTCTACTTCACCATCATCAGTTATTTTGTTCCCCAAATAGCAAAACTCACCTACTACTTTAAGTGTCTCGTTTCCTGATCTAATTCCCTCAGAATCTACTGATTTAATTCGACTACATTCCATCATCCTCGTTTTGCTTTTGTTGATCTTCATCTTATATCCTCCTTTCAAGACACTGTCCATTCCGTTCAATTCCTCTTCCAGGTTCTTTGCTGTCTCTGACAGAATTACAATGTCATCGACAAACCTCAAAGTTTTTATTTCTTCTCCATGGATTTTAATTCCAACTCCAAATTTTTCTTTTGTTTCCTTGACTGCTTGGTCAATAAACAGATTGAATAACATCTGGGATAGACTGCAACCCTGTCTCACTCCCTTCCCAACCACTGCTTCCCTTTCATCCTCCTGGACTCTTAAAACTGCTATCTGGTTTCTGTACAAATTGTAAGTAGCCTTTCGTTCCCTGTATTTGCCATCTACCACCTTCAGACTATAAAAGAGAATATTCCAGTTAACATTGTCAAAAGCTTTCTCTAAGTCTACAAATGCTAGGAACGTAGGTTTGCCTTTTCTTAATCTTTCTTCTAACATAAGTCGTAAGGTTAGTATTGCCTCACGTGTTCCAACATTTCTACGGAATCCAAACTGATCTTCCCCGAGATCCGCTTCTACTAGTTTTTCCATTCGTCTGTCAAGAATTCGCGTTAGTATTTTGCAGCTGTGACTTATTAAACTGATAGTTCGGTAATTTTCACATCTGTCAACACCTGCTTTCTTTGGGATTGGAATTATTATATTCTTCTTGAAGTCTGTGGGTATTTCACCTGTCTCATACATCTTGCTCACCAAATGGTAGAGTTTTGTCATGACTGGCTCTCCCAAGGCCATCAGTAGTTCTAATGGAATGTTGTCTACTCCCGGGGCCTTGTTTCGACTCAGGTCTTTCAGTGCTCTGTAAAACTCTTCACGCAGTATCATATCTCCCATTTCATATTCAGCTACGTCCTCTTCCATTTCCTTAACATTATCCTCAAGAACATCGCCCCTGTATACACCCTCTATATACTCCTTCCACCTTTCTGCTTTCCCTTCTTTGCTTAGAACTGGTTTTCCATGTGAGCTCTAGATACTAATACAAGTGGTTCTGTTTTCTCCAAAGGTCTCTTTAATTTTCCTGTAGGCAGTATTTATCTTACCGCTACTGAAATATGCCTCTACATCCTTACATTTGTCCTCTATCCATCCCTGCTTAGCCATTTTCCACTTCCTGTCGATCTCATTTTTGAGACTTTTTATTCCTTTTTGCCTGCTTCATGTTCCGCATTTTTATATTTTCTCCTTTCATAAGTTAAATTCAATATCTCTACTGTTACCCAAGGATTTCTACTAGCCTTCGTTTTTTTCCCCTACTTGATCCTCTGCTGCGTTCGTTACTTCATGTCTCAAAGCCACCCATTCCTTTTCTACTATATTTGTTTCTCCCGTTTTTGTCAATCGTTCCGTAATGGAACTCTCTTCAACCTCTGGTTCTTTCTGTTTATGCAGGTCCCATCTCCCTTAATTCCTACCTTTTTGCAATTTCATCAGTTTTAGTCTACAGTTCATAACCAATATAAATTGTGGCCAAAGTCCTGCAAATGTCTTACAATGTGAAACCTGGTTCCTAAATGTCTGTGTTGCCATTATATAATCTATTTGATACCTTCTAGTATCTCCAGGATTCTTCCATGTATACAACCTTCTTTCATGATTCTTGAACTAAGTGTTAGCAATGATTAAGTTACGTTCTGTGCAAAATTCTACCAGGCGGCTTTCTCTTTCATTCCTTACCCCCATTCCATATTCACCTCCTACTTTTCCTTCTCCTCCTTTTCCTACTGTCGAATTCCAGTCCCCCATGACTATTAAATTTATCTCATCATACATTTCCTCAATCCCTTCGTCATCTGCGGAGCTAGTTGGCACATAAACTTGTACTACTGTGGCAGGCATGGGCTTCGTGCCTATCCTCGCTACAATAATGCGTTCACTATGCTGTTCGTAGTAGCTTACCCGCACTCCTATTTTTTTTTATTCATTATTAAACCTACGCCTGCATTAACCCCATTTGATTTTGTATTTATAATCCTGTATTCACCTCACCAAAGGTCTTGTTGCTCCTGCCACCGAACTTCGCTAATTCCCACTATATCTAACTTTAATCTATCCATTTACCTTTTTAAATTTTCTAACCTACTTCCCTGATTAAGGGATCTGACAATCCACGCTTCGATCCGTAGAACACCAGTTTTGTTTTCCTGATAACGACGTCCTCTTGAGTAGTCCCCGCCCGGAGATCCGAATGGGGGACTATTTTACCTCCGAAATATTTTACCCGACAGAACGCCATCATCATTTAACCATACAGTAAAGCTCCATATCCTAGGGAAAAATTACAGCTGTAGTTTCCCCTTGCTTTCAGCCGTTCGCAGTACCAGCACAGCAACACCGTTTTGGTTAGTGTTACAAGGCCAGATCAGTCAATCATCCAGACTATTGCCCCTGTAACTACTGAAAAGGCGGTTGCCCATCTTCAGGAACCACACGTTTGTCTGGCCACTCAACAGATACCCCTCCGTTGTGGTTGCACCTACGGTACGTCTGTCTGTATCGCTGAGGCACGCAAGCCTCCCCACCGACAGGAAAGTCCATGGTTCGGTGATAAAACACCTGAATATTTGGCAGCCTCATTCGTACAGGCCGGAGGAGCCCATGGAAGTGCTACCTACCGTAGGACTAAGCAGGTAACTAGTATACGGAATACTGAATATTTTTATTGTAGCGAAATGATAACACTAAATGATAATAGAAACTTAAGAGTCCATCTAAATCTACATCCATACTCCGGAAAAATACCTGACGGTGTTTTTGCGGAGGGTACCTTCAGTACCTCCATCGGTGATCCCTTCTATTCCAGTCTCGTATTGTTCGTGGAAAGAAGGATTGTCGGTATGCCTCTGTGTGGACTCTAATCTCTCTGATTTTATCCTCATGGTCTCTTCGCGAGATATACGTAGGAGGGAGCAATATACTGCTTGACTCTTCGGTGAAGGTATGTTCTCGAAACTTTAACAAAAGCCCGTACCGAGCTACTGAGCGTCTCTCCTGCAGAGTCTTCCACTAGAGTTTATCTATCATCTCAGTAACGCTTTCGCGGTTACTAAATGATCCTGTAACGAAGCGCGCTGCTCTCCGTTGGATCTGCTCTATCTCTTCTATCAACCCTATCTGGTACGGATCCCACGCCGGTGAGCAGTATTCAAGCAGTGGGCGAAAAAGTGTACTGTAACCTACTTCCTTTGTTTCCGCACTGCATTTCCTTAGGATTCTTCCAATGACTCTCAGTCTGGAATCTGCTTTACTGACGATTAATTTAAATGGTCATTCCATTTTAAATCACTCCTAATGCCTACTCCCAGATAATTTATGGAATTAACTGCTTCCAGTTGCTGACCTGCTATATTGTAGCTAAATGATAAAGGATCTTTCTTTCTGTGTATTCACAGCACATTACACTTGTCTACATTGAGATTCAGTTGCCATTCCCTGCACCATGCGTCAGTTCGTTGCAGATCCTCCTGCATTTCAGTACAATTTTCCATTGTTACAACCTCTCGATATACTACAGCATCATCTGCAAAAAGCCTTAGTGAACTTCCGATGTTTTCCACAAGGTCATTTATGTATATTGTGAATAGCAACCGTCCTACGACACTCCCCTGAGGCACACCTGAAATCACTTCGGAAGACTTCACTTCATTGAGAATGACATGCTGCGTTGTGGTATCTAGGAACTCCTCAGTTCAATCACACAATTGGTCTGATAGTCCATATGCTCTTACTTTGTTCATTAAACGACTGTGGGGAACTGTATCAAAAGCCTTGCGGAAGTCAAGAAACACGACATCTACCTGGGAATCCGTGTCTATGGCCCTCTGAGTCTCGTGGACGAATAGCGCGAGCTGGGTTTCACACGATCATCTTTTACGAAACCCATGCTGATTCCTACAGAGTAGACTTCTAGTCTCCAGAAAAGTCATTATACTCGAACATAATACGTGTTCCAAAACTCTACAACTGATCGACGTTGGAAATATAGGTCTATAGTTCTGCTCATCTGTTCGACGACCCTTCTTGAAAACGGGAATGACCTGTGCCCTTTTCCAATCTTTTGGAACGCTACCCTCTTCTAGCGACCTACGGTACACCGCTGCAAGAAGGGGGGCAAGATCCTTCGCGTACTCTGCGTAAAATCGAACAGGTATCCCATCAGGTCCAGCGGCCTTTCCTCTTTTGAGCGATTTTAATTATTTTTCTATCCCTCTGTCATCTATTTCGATATCCAACATTTTGTCATCTGTGCGACAATCTAGAAAAGGATCTACAGTGCAGTCTTCCTCTGTGAAATAGCTTTGGAAAAAGACATTTAGTTTTTCGGCCTTTAGTCTGTCATCCTCTGTTTCAGTACCATTTTGGCCATAGACTGTCTGGACATTTTGTTTTGATCCACCTACCGCTTTGACGTGAGACCAAATTTCTTTGGATTTTCTGCCAAATCAGTACACATAGCTTTACTTTCGAATTCATTGAACGTCTCTCGCATAGCCCTCCTCACACTACATTTCGCTTGGGTAATTTTTGTTTGTCTGCAAGGCTTTGGGTATTTTTATGTTTGCTGTGAAGTTTCCTTTGCTTCCGTAGCAGTTCTGTAACTCGGTTGTTGTACCACGGTGGCTCCAAGTCTTACGATCTTGCTTGGCACATAATCTAACGCATATTGTACGATGGTTTTGAACTTTGTCCACTGATCCTTGACACTATCTGTAGTTGAGATAAAACTTTTATGTTGAGCCGTCAAGTACTCTGAAATCTGCTTTTTGTCATTTTTGCTAAACAGAAAAATCTTCCTGCCTTTCTTAATATTTCTATTTAGGGCTGAAATCACCGATGCTGTAACCGCTTTATGATCGCTGATTCCCTCTTCTGCGTTAACTGTTTCAAATAGTTCTTGTCTGTTTGTCACCAGAAGGTCTAATATGTTATCGACACAGCCGACGCTGCAGTATGCCAGCGCAAGGATGGAAACGTTTCCTCACTTGCCACCAAGAAAGTGTTTAGAGTACGTCGTTTACGCTCTGAACGAACACAGTCTGGCGTATATAGGTACTCAACCACAACATCATGCTAGTCTCAGCATCACAGCCTATATCATGAGCCCGTGACGCCCGGAGCAACATCCGGGATGCAGTATGGCGTCCGTTGTTCGACCACGAGACAGGGCCGTCTGCTCTGAGACGCGAGGGAGGTGCCGGCCCACTGGAGGAAGTTCACGGCCTTGGTCAGCTGCACCGCTGGGCTGTCGTCATGGTCGCAACTAGAGACATCACTGTGAGACCAGACTCTTTGCGCTGTCGGCAGTGACGGACGTCTATTGTTTTACATGATACGCAACTTGATGCCTTCACCAAGTTCTTCCTGACGTACCACAGCCGAGGGATGGGCTAAGGAAATTAACTGAACAAATCTACTGACGTGCTGACGTCTCATTTCAGTCTCCACAGGTGATATTCTAACGGTCATTCGGTTATTTAAAAAGTGAATACTGATAAAAGTAAATAAGGTACATACATACGCAAGAAAATTATAGCAAAATTGCAGAACTGATTAACTGAAAAGTTATTAGGCACTCTGTTGTGGTGTAATAATCTATGTCTTCGTCCATTCAACAATAGCTTCCTCCAGCAGTCGACTGAAGAGGACTGAGATTAGGTCGTCTGCCGATCTCGAAGCTCGTTGACAGCTTTCCTCAGCATTCTACTGTGAAAGTCGTACTGCTAACCACCCCTTTCAGCCACGCTCATTTCTACATCTACATCTACATCTACAGCTACATCCATACTCCGCGAGCCACCTAACGGTGTGTGGGGGAGGGTACTTTGAGTATCTCTATCGGTTCTCCCTTCTATTCCAGTCTCGTATTGTTCGTGGAAAGAAAGATTGTTGGTATGCCTCTGTGTGGGCTCTAATCTCTCTGATTTTATCTTCATGGTCTCTTCGCGAGATATGAGTAGAAGGGAGCAATATACTGCTTGACTCCTCGGTGAAGGTATGTTCTGGAAACACCAAGGAAAGCCCGTACCGAGCTACTGAGCGTCTCTCCTGCAGAATCTTCCACTGGAGTTTATCTATCATCTCCGTAACGCTTTCGCGATTACTAAATGATCCTGTAACGAAGCGCGCTGCTCTCTGTTCGATCTTCTCTATGTCTTGTATCAACCCTATCTGGTACGGATCCCACACCGGTGATGTCTGTGATTAAGTAGCCTCCCGTTAAGCAGGCAGCGAAAGAGACAAGAACACGTTGCTGTCGATTCACGCGCGGTGTGTCATCCTGCTTTTGCAGCGTCTCCGAGAGGGAATGTCGGTCTTCCGAGTCAGCCTGGGACGAAGGTTACTACGTAAAATAAGGATCTTACTGTTATTGTACGGAGGATGGGTTTTAGGATTCGCATGTGTCCTCCACATGGTTGCATTTATGCTTTAGTTTAAAAAAAAAAAAGAGAAAGGGAGAATCTGACAAGCAAGCACAACATCCCATATCGCTCATGTTGTGACTTGGCAAGACAGCCAAGTCACAATGAGAGGAAGCCGAAAGGCACGCGTTAAGCTCACGCAGATTGGCGTGAGGTCTGGAACAGTTAAAGGAATTAATAGTAGCAAATAAAGCACGTAGTTGATGTAATACTTAACTTTAATCCACAATTGTAGAACATCTCTCTTGACGGTACATGTTATAACCACAATATAAAATAATATAAAATGCTATGGCGCCTTGCTAGGTCGTAGCAAATGACGTAGCTGAAGGCTATGCTAACCATCGTCTCGGCAAATGAGAGCATATTTGTCAGTGATCCATGTCTGGCTAAGTCGGCTGTACAACTGGGGCGAGTGCCAGGACGTCTCTCTAGACCTGCCGTGTGGCGGCGCTCGGTCTGCAATCACTGACAGTGGCGACACGCGGGTCCGACGTATACTAGCGGACCGCGGCCGATTTAAAGGCTACCACCTAGCAAGTGTGGTGTCTGGCGGTGACACCACAGCTCAAGCTCCCCTAGTCCTAATTGATCTGGCCGGCCGCGGTGTCCGAGCGGTTCTGGGCGCTTCAGTCGGGAACCGCGCGACTGCTACCGTCGCAGGTTCGAATCCTGCCTCGGGCATGGATGTGTGTGATATCCTTAGGTTAGTTAGGTTTAAGTAGTTTTAAGTTCAAGGGGTCTCTTGACCTCAGATGTTAAGTCCCACAGTGCTGAGGGCCATTTTTGAACCTAATTGATCTGCTTTCTGTTTCACTAAAATCACGTGTTTTATGGATTGGTAGACTGAAAGAAGTGTAAGACTGACGCCATTCGTTATCGATTTGCTTCGCCCACACAAAGATGTAGCACTGAGAAGCGACTGACATCGAAGTTCGAACAGGAAGCACTGCTCCGCTAAGAGTATACCGTAAACGGACAGCGAAGTGAGTAGTTCTCCTTTCAGCGTGCACGCAAAACAAAAGCGTGGAGTGCAGGCGAGCCGAGTGCAGCGCACGCACGCAGTTCGCGGACACAGCCTGCGCGGGGGCACCTGCTCTCGATGGCGGCCGGGCCGCTGATAAGAGCCGCGCGCGGGCGGCCGTCGGCCGCCGCTTTAATATTCGGCCCGGCCCCGCCTCACGTCACGCCTGTTTGCGTAGCCCGAGGACTCCGTTCTCTTTCTTATCAGTACAAACACTGGCTAATACAGTATTAAGAACCGTATTTACACTGTCATCAACCGGCTGGCCGTACACACGTACTGCCTGAATTAATTTCACAGCCGGCAGAGCGAAACGCCTTTCTGAAGGTACCGCGCTCCCAGCACGAGCCAGTCTCATTTCTGTGAGTAAGTAGCCTCCTGTTAGGTAAGCAGCGAACGAGCCAGAAAACACGCTACTGCAGATTCGCATGTTGATGTACATTCTTGCTGTTGCCTGTTCCAAAACAATGACTGTTTAATTGAACCTTTGTTTATACCAGCTGCTACAGAAAATATTCATCCCGCTTTCACAGAACTTTAAAAACGTGAGCCGAAACATTATGAACACCTGCTTAACAGTGTGTTGGTGACCCACTGGAACACGATACACAAGTGATTCTGCGTGCTGTGGAATCGACAAGTCATTGGCAGGTTTTCGGAGGTATGTAGCAGCAGACGTAAACGCACCAGAAGTCACGCAATTCCTGTAAATCACGGGTCGGCAGTTTGTGGTCTCGAAACTGGTGCCCGGTAGCGTCTCAGAGGTGTTGCATCGCGTTCGGATCGGGCGGAAATGGCGGCCAAAACATCAACGCCAGCTCGCTGTCAAGCTTCTCAAACCAATGGCGCAGAATTGTGCCCTTTTGATGCGTACTGGAAGATGCCATCGCGTGAAGCGATGCATGTTAAGGCGACTCGTGAAAGAAAAAATATAGTCCAGTGTGTTAACTAAGATGTGGGAAACCTCTGGGGAACGGAATGCAGATTTAAAAAGAAGCAAAAAAGTTCGTCTATACAAACGGTCATTTTTTTACTTTATTACTTACAGGCACTTTTTGTTGTTAGGTGTTTCCTTCGTTTCTGTCTTTTTGCTTTGAAATAAAGACATCAACAACAGTTCAGCGCCGGCCGCGGTGGTCTAGCGGTTCTGGCGCTTCAGTCTGGAACCGCGGGACTGCTACGGTCGCAGGTTCGAATCCTGCCTCGGGCATGGGTGTGTGTGATGTCCTTAGGTTAGTTAGGTTTAAGTAGTTCTAAGTTCTAGGGGACTTATGACCTAAGATGTTGAGTCCCATAGTGCTCAGAGCCATTTGAACCATTTGAACAGTTCAGCATTAATGTATGGACAGGCGTAATTAGTGAAAGATTAATTGGACGTTTCACTTCACATGCTACACTGACTGGCCCAACACACAGTGAATTTTCAATCGAACATGTAAATGTTTTGCTGGAAGATGTTCCACTACACTACGAAACGAGCGTATGGAATCGTTGGCCGGGAGGCTCCCCCCCTCCCCCCCCCCCCCCCCCCCCGGGGAAGTTCGGCCGCCGAGTTTCCACTACGCTTACATCACAACATGTGGTTCATGCACGATGGAGTCCATGTCACTTTCCTCTGCGAAAGAGAACACTGTTAAATCGGCATTTTCCAAATAAATGCACAGGTCGTGACACAGCAACATTTGACCTGCTCGATCTGCTGATCCCAGTCCAGTGGATTTTCATTTTTCGGGCATGTAAAGGACATAGCGTATTCAACACCTATAGCGAACGTTGCCACTCTTCGCCAGCGTGTCCAAGAAGTATTTCAGCAGATACAGCACACACCTGGAATATGGGGATGAGTATTACAAGTATTTCAGCAGATACAGCAGACACCTGGAATATGGGGATGAGTATTACAAGTATTTCAGCAGATACAGCAGACACCTGGAATATGGGGATGAGTAATACTATCAGTGATGCGGCGTTTAGAAGCGTGTCTTTAAGTACAACATCTAGAGATGAATTTTCTAATACTGCTCCCTACAACTATGAACGAAAAATGAACCAAGAGCTCCATTGATTTCCGTTGGTACAGCAATAGTTATTGTTTCTGATGTGAAATACTCTCGCACGTCTACGTCTATTCCTACTGTGAATATGTGGGGTGGTCAAACAATGAATTCTACTAATCGAGTTGATAATATACCATAACCTTTCATTCAGCAATCAGAAGACAAAATTTGAAAAGAAAAATGCCTGTAGAACCAAGCTGTAAATTTCAGAATTAAAAGACAGAAAGGAAGCAAACATGTAACAACCAAGAATTTTCGGCAGTTGAAAGAACAAAAAATTGACCTTAGGTAGTTCTGAACTCTTTTGCTTCTTTTTAAATCCTCTATTCATTCCCCAGACGTTTCCCAGATGATATTTAACAACTTTTGTGTATGATAAATAATGTAGTATGTGATAAAGATGATAAATAATGTAATTCAACAGATATTGATAGCAAATTTACAGGCTGCCATCTCTTCAACCACATGTTCAAAAATGGTTCTGAGCACTATGGGACTTAACATCTGAGGTCATCAGGCCCCTAGAACTTAGAACTACTTAAACCTAAGGACATCACACACATCCATGCCCGAGGCAGGATTCGAACCTGAGATCGTAGCGGTCGCGCGGTTCCAGACTGAAGCGCCTAGAACCGCTCGGCTCAACCACGTGTGTATTGCAGGTATGTAATACAGAGCCCATGTTTACTAGAGTTTTTTCTTGTCTTGGTCCATACTACCAACGTGCATTACTTATCAACAGCAGTATCAGTACGTCTTTTCCACTGTCGGAGGTATCAGAATTATTTTCGCTTGTAACTTTCGATTCGTTTGTTTCCGAACTAGGGACGCTTACCGCAAATTGATACATTTATCCGTTTCCGTCATCACTGAAAGTCTGTAACAACATCACGGAATTCCCGTGTATATACATCTATTTATAGAGGCCGGCGCCAATAACTTTGACAGTCTGTAGCGTTGTTGGATGACGTACCCGACCATGGATTCCTACGTACAACTTGATCTACTAAGTCCCCTCCACAAACTCTAGAAGTGTGTAATGCGAATTGTGAAACGCCTTGCACACATACAGGGTGAAAATTAATGAAACCGACAAACTGCAGGGATGGGAACCTGGCTGTAAATGTGGGAAGAAAGGTCCTATGAACATGTGTCCGGAAATGCATCATTGCCACGGCAGATGGCGCTGAAGAATGACAGTTCCTCTGACCACGTGCCGTGTGTTCCTTGTGTGTTGCAGGCTGTGTGACTGACTTAGCTTTCTGTAAGCAGAGGAATGGTCCGGTAATGATGTCTCGAACAATCGGAGATGGTGTTTGTGTACGCCAAGCAGATGGAAATGGTCGATAGGCAGCACGGCTGTGCCAAAGCAAGTACCTTCCCAGGCACCGACCGCATCACACAACATGTCAAGTCCTTTTTGGGCGTTTGTGTGATCATAGGTACTTTCGGACAGACGAAAGTGCGCGGAGGCGGCGGACTGTAGTCACACCAGATTTGGCGGACCGGATTCTATAGGATAGTGAGACGAACCATAGTACAAGCTCTAGACAAGTGAATTTCCAACACGGTGTAAGCCAAAGTACGATTATATGGATCCTCAATGACACTCCATCACATGGAGGCCATTTTGAACGTCTATTGTGACGTGGATGCGATGCAGCTCTGTCCTGTGTTCCGGGGTGAGTTCTCGTCGTTTCACGCACACCGTCGATTTCCTGACACATGTCCGTAGGACCTTTCTTCTTCCATTTCCAGTCAGGAGTCCGTCCCTGCAGTTTGTTGGTTGGTTAATGTTCACCCTGTATAACCTATGTTACAGTAATATGATGGAGTATTGGACTTACAATCGTGTAAATGAAAATAACAGTAAATCATATGTAGCATCTTCTCATTAATCCCTCCTCAGATATAGTTTATCTCGTTAAATCTAACATCTGTGTCATTCTGTTACTGTTAGGTGAAAACTGAAGAAGATGGAATATCCCCAAAACGCCGTGGACGGCAATTAAAAAAAAATGTGATTTTTAACCTGTATTTCAGCTAGTTGTTGTGCGTTTCTGGTATCGTGGGCTTCGTTTGACGTATGTAGCACAAGTAAACTTTTGTTTTTAAGGCTTCACTTGAGCTAAGGTAAAATGAAATATTCGATTGCAATTTTTTTTGGCCTGTTCTCGAGGATTTCATATTATTTTCTGATTTTGTTCGTTTTGGTATGGTGACGTCATTCTTGCTTTTGTGTATTTAGCTTGTCTCTGCTCTAAGCTCCCTACTTCCCGCGGTTGGCCCGTTAGTTTCATTTGATATCTGGAGTGAAATATTTAGTGTCGTTTATATCTTTGTTCGCTGGTGTATTTAGTGGCGTCATGACCGGCACGCTGTATATGCTGGAAATAATGGTGTCCGCCATTATGATGGCGGGTCAAAGCAAACGAACGAAATAGAACACTTCCTTACTGGCGCTTTATGTTATTTTCGATCTTTCGCAACTTAAAGTTTAGTCGATGTACCTTTGTGACTTCGACCACTTGTGGCCAGATGGGTGATTGATGTGTGTGTGTGTTGGGGCTTATGGGCGCTCAACATCGAGGTCTTCAGCGCCCTGACACACATTAAAAGGAACGAATGTGGACAGACGTAATAAAACTGAAAAACACACTCAAAGAAAGCAGGAAAAGACTACATAAGAAAGTAAAACCGAAGGAAAGGGAAAACTTAGCAACAAGAATGCCACAGGAAATTGTCATTGGCTGGCCACTTACATAAAATATGGGCGAGCTTGTCACACAGTAAACAAGTTAAAATCCTCTCCCTAAAATCTTTGTAAAAACATATGACATGGCACAGAACTTTAAAACTTTAACCACATTGGTCCGAGTGTTGCCTAAAAGAGATGGAAGATCCGCCGGCAAGTCAGCCGCGGCCCGCTGGTCAGAAAATAAAACGCAATCCAATAAAACGTGGCGCACAGTGACCTGGACGTCGTAAGCACCACACAGTGGAGGGTCCTCTCGCCGGAGCAGGAAGCCATGCGTCATAGGGCTGTGGCCTATTCGAAGCTGCGTGAGGAGAACCTCGTCCCGTCGATGGGGCTGGAAGGAAGTACACCACACACGCGTCGTGGGCTTGACTAGACGGAGCTTATTGTCAGTTACTTACAGCCACTCATCCCCCCACCGACGCGTGACTCGTGAGCTCAACAGCGAGGTGAGTGCTAACAC
This sequence comes from Schistocerca serialis cubense, assembly GCF_023864345.2. Classification (NCBI taxonomy): domain Eukaryota; kingdom Metazoa; phylum Arthropoda; class Insecta; order Orthoptera; family Acrididae; genus Schistocerca; species Schistocerca serialis. The sequence goes on from NC_064642.1 coordinate 22,906,531, forward strand.
TGAGATACTTGTGGGGCGAGACACGCCTCCTTGGCTGCGAGATCTGCCCTTTCATTCCCAGCAATGCCAACATGCCCCGGAACCGAGCAGAAAGCTACAACCTTCCCCAGTCGCTGTAGTCGGAGGAGGGCATCCTGGATGGTCTGGACTATTTTGTCCGCCGGATACAAAACGTTGCAATGAGTGAAGGGCACTGAGTGAATCGGAACAGACAAGAAATTTAGGAGAGGAAGAATGTCTCATGTGCTCCAGTGCCCGCAAGATCGCAGACAATTCTGCATCAAAGACAGTAAAAGTCTGAGGCAGTCGGACCTTGAGGACACGATCCGGAGAAACAACTGAGCAACCAACAGAATCCCCTTGTTTCGACCCATCCGTAAAAACAGCTACATAGTCGTGGTGCTCAGATAAGATGGCAGAAAATGCTGCATTAAAAACTGTGGCAGGAGTGCAATCTCTCTTGTACTGCAATAAATCTAAAATCACACGGGGCCTCTTCAGTAAACAGGGTGGCAGGCGGTTAAAACCCAGGATTTGGGGCTGTACAGACTCCACACCGAGGGACTCAAGCACACGTTGCACTCGGGTGATTGATACTTCTTGTGATTTCAGACAGATTTTTACAGTTCTTGTTCTTCCATATTTTTGCTTAAATAATGTGTCTCGAGCATCTCCGATAATATTCGTAACTAAACCAACTTTCCTTTGTAGTTGCCTGCACGTAGTACCAGATAGTGTTTAAGGAGCGATATTAAACGGATACCATCAGTGTTTCTTCTTTACTTAAATTGACCAGATTGTGATATAATATTATTCCCGTCAATTTGCGTGTGTAATCTCTGTCTGCACCAAGTTGTCTTTGTTAACCGACACTCGTAGAGCTGGGTATATTTTTGAACGTCGCACGGCTTTTGGATAACACCGTGCTGGGCTCCTTTTCCCTCAACGTTGTTTCATCATTGCTGTAATATCATTCCCACCGTTTGTGAGCCAAATTGACGCGATTTAATTGGCATTCCTTTGTGAGTACAGCCACATGCATGCAGGTTGCTAGCATATCCTATACTTGTACGACACTCTCGTTTCTCTTGCATGTTTCCCTTACCTGCGTGATGCTGTAAAATCTGTCATTTTTCCACAAGTACGTTAGACGAGTGGGTCTGGAATGATTCTTTCATTATCCAGTCCCTCTGGTCCTCACAAACAGATGATTTGCTTGATTTACTATAACAAGGTATTTCCTTGTGTTCACTTTGCATATTGCTTGACAAGTACAATTCAGTGAATAACACTGATACATGCATTATTAATAAAAATAAATATTGGATGATGTCACCTCCACTCTTTTATTGGAAGCTCAATGATAATGTTCCTCATCTGAAGCGATCCTAAGGAATTAACTCTATATGCCTGGTGGTCGACCAGCAATTCTTACATGTCAGGATCTATAGCTGAAAAATATATACTTTCTACTTACGAACATCAGTAAAAGTCAAGCGGAGATTTTTTAAATGGAGACCCGTTTGCATCTTTTCACAGGCCGCATGCGGCGTTTGTGTTTCAAACCACACAGCATTCATATCGACAACAACGTGCACAGCTACCTGAATTCATTCTGGGCGTGTAGATGGAATATAGAAATTTCGTGTAGGAATTTGGTGAACAGAGCACCCATGTACCATGGCAAACGCCGCACATCAAGAACAACGACTGCAGTGACTCCGGACAAGATTGAAAGACATGGAACGACTGTGTCTATGGCATGATGTTTGTCGTGCACTCGTTCGAAAATAAAAGCTTTATGTTTTCAGAAATGGTTCAAATGGCACTGAGCGCTATGGGAATTAACATCGGAGGTCATCAGTCCCCTAGAACTTAGAACTACTTAAACCTAACTAACCTAAGGACATCACACACATCCATGCCCGAGGGAGGATTCGAACCTGCGACCGTAGCAGTCGCGCGGTTCCGAACTGAAGCGCCTAGAAACGCTATGTTCACTGATGAAGAAGATATAGTCTTCTGAAATCTGATAAATTCTTTTAAATCACCCTGTATTTATGAGTATGGTGGCACGCAGGAAGTAGCACAATGTCCTCCAGAAAAGAAGTTCGATATCGCCGTCTTCTCTTCTGTGAATTATACGTCAGATGCGTAACAGTGTCAACTGGCTAGCTTTTATGAGGGATTGCGCAGTGTAGTGTTGTATCTGTGGTGTTTATGAATGATTTTCGACATCCATTTCTCTCGAAGGACATCAGAAGGACCCGCAAGCTTAGTCATCCAATCATCATACCGGCCACATGTCAGAGTGTTAAGGGGCTCCGGAACGCCCTATACTTGCAATGTTAAAATAACGCTTATAAATTACATCTTTCCTCACAAAGTATTTGAGGTAGGAAGTTGAACTTTTTACAGATTATTTATTGGAATATGGACTACAACTTAACACAGAGATTTTACAAAATTTTAGTTCATTTATTAAAGATGATTTTTTTTCAATTGTAATGAAAATTCACAACATTTTTTTGCAATTTTTTATTTATATATTCAAAAATATACAGTTTTTTGGAAAAAGGCTGTGTTAAATCATGCAGAAGGTACTGTGTAACATTTACTGAAAGTTTGAAACAAATATGTTTGGAAAGTCCTTAGAAAACATGTAATTAGTATGAGAAAATAAAAGTTTTGGGAATCGAGCGACAAAGATTGGATTAACTTTTTAGTGCATCCCAGGTCCATAGGATGGATTATCTTCATCCTCTGCAAACTCCTCCTCCAGCTTCCTCTTGTTCCTCCTCCTGTTTACTCTTGCTTGTATTTCTAGACTCTTTACAGCCCTGTCTGCAGACCGAAGGCGTTCCTTGTCTAAAGCAAGCATCGCTCGTTGTTGTGTTCGTAGATTTTGCTACCATTTTCTTCAGTTGCAGTTACTGCAACACTGTTCCAAAAGGTGGTCATGTATGAACACTTATCACATTTCAGTTGTATTTCACTAGCAAGTCCTACATGCTTTATTATGGAGAGTTCCAGACCAACTTCACTACAATGAATACATCTTACACAGTTTGAAAAAAGTCCTTTGAGAACCGACATATCAAATATTTCATTCACATCCGATTCGCCCATAAAACATCCATAGTTTTCACTCATTGAACCAAGCTTCTTCTGTGAAGTATTTTCTTTCCCACTTTGACTGCTATGGGCAGGTGTACTTGAGAGGTTAGGTTCACTCACTTGGTTATCGTCTTTATTGTTTACAGTAATAACACATACCTTTGGCTTTCCAACATTTCTCCTTTTCTTAAAAGCCTTCAGAGGATTTCTAATAACTTTACTTTTACTCATTATTATACTTCAACAAAACAGAGACTCAAGAAACAGAATTAATTACGAATATTTTCGAGATAACGACAGAGTAAATAAACATGAAACAATCGACAATTACACCAGCGACATATATTGAACCATCACAGGTTAGCCACAACACATACTTTATCTCTCATCACTAAAATGTACCTGATGAACACAGACGTTAGTAATAACACCATTTGACAGCAGTTTAACAGCGCCACAGTGGGTCACGCCCATGTAGAACACATTTCAAAAAAAATTTAAAAATAGTTGTAGTCTTCGGAATTGAATAAATTATATATCTATTAAAAGGTAATAGTCTGCAGATTCAGAAAACGCAAAAAAGTAAAAATTGAACTTTTCATGATTTTGAGCCTTTCCGGAGCCCCTTAAGGCACTGGACCCATTTTCGAGTAACCTGCTGTTCGAATCCCCGTCAAACCATTCATTTTTAGGTTTTTCGTAAATTCCTTAAGGCGAACGTCTAGGTGGTTCCTTTTAACGGTAAACTGTTGATATCCGTACCCAAAAACTGTGTGTGCTTCCTCTTAATGATATCAATGACGAAGGCAGACTCAAATCTTCCTTCCATCCTTTTCGAGTCATTCTCAGGCTGTCACATTTTCAGACCCTGCGGTTGTATTTGGAATTTAACCCAGTTTGGTGACCAGGAATTGAACGTTGCAACCATCACAACTGCCCACATTGACCACTTGCTGCCGGTCCATGACGAAGCTATCAATAGGACTCCCTGGAAATCTCTTATTGTCGATTTTGGCAGAAGCGCGAAAGTTGGATGAGTTCTTCCGTACATTCAATGCAGTACTTATCAGGAAAGTTAATCATTGGTAACGAGTGTGTACTCTCCTTCATATGGCAGTCGGAGGAACCGTAGTACTGCGAGAATCGGAACTGTTAATTAAAAAATCACAATTTAAATTTCTTTTCGCCATATCTCTTTCTCAAAAATGAATTCGCATTGTTAACGAAAGGATGGTGTAGAATCTAAAAAAGGGGGGGGGGGGGAAGTGAGGAGAGCCTTTGGCTGTGAGACAAACAGCCCCGTGACAGAACACTGCCAGGTAAACCCTGCCATCTTGTTTCGAGTTCAGACCGAGGATTCTTGTGAGCACCCCACCTCTATATCTGCGCGCCGCATTCACATTCAGTTATTCCATTTCTCTTCCCCTGTGTAGCCCTCCTGTACCTTAATAGACTTGGAGTGCAAAATGTGGTTCCCTGCGTAGGGGAATGTGAAGTAGCGGAATGCTAGGCTCCCAAGCTAACAAGTACACTGTTCTGTCAATAGTTGTCTGGATACTATTTTTAAATATTCAGCATGTACACTGACGTAAAAAATTGCTCCACCAAAACATAATTAATATGAGGTAATGAAATATCGGCATACATTTGCCTAGGTAACATATGTAACTGATTAACACTGCAAGATCACAGGCTAATGCAAGTGAGAGATAAGTCATAGCCAATGTAAAATAGTGGTACATTAACAGCCAGTGTAACTGCCAGAATATCATAGCTAACACTTGGTTCAAGAATCATAAAAGAAGGTTGTGTACCTGGAAGAATCCTGGAGATACTAAAAGGTATCAGATAGATTATATTATGGTAAGACACGGATTTAGGAACCAGGTTTTAAATTGTAAGACATTTCCAGGGGCAGATGTGGATTCTGACCACAATATATTGGTTGTGAACTGCAGATTGAAACTGAAGAAACTACAAAAAGGTGGGAATTTAAGGAGATGGGACCTGGATAAACTGAAAGAACCAGAGGTTGTACAGAGTTTCAGGGAGAGCATAAGGGAACAATTGACAGGAATGGGGGAAAGAAATACAGTAGAAGAAGAATGGGTAGCTCTGAGGGATGAAGTAGTGAAGGCAGCAGACGATGAAGTAGGTAAAAAGACGAGGGCTAATAGAAATCCTTGGGTAACAGAAGAAATATTGAATTTAATTGATGAAAGGAGAAAATATAAAAATGCGGTAAATGAAGCGGGCAAAAAGGAATACAAACGTAACAAAAATGATATCGACAGGAAGTGCAAAATGGCTAAGCAGGGATGCCTAGAGGACAAATGTAAGTATGTAGAGGCTTGTCTCACTAGGGGTAAGATAGATACTGCCTACAGGAAAATTAAGGAGACCTTTGGAGAGAAGAGAACCACTTGTATGAATATCAAGAGCTCAGATGGCAACCCAGTTCTAAGCAAATAAGGGAAGGCAGAAAGGTGGAAGGAGTATATAGAGCGTTTATACAAGCGCCATGTACTTGAGGACAATATTATGGAAATGGAAGAGGATGTAGATGAAGACGAAATGGGAGATACGATACTGCGTGAAGAGTTTGACAGAGCACTGAAAGACCTGAGTCGAAACAAGGCCCCAGGAGTAGACAACATTCCATTAGAACTACTGATGGCCTCGGGAGAGCCAGTCATGACAAAACCCTACCATCTGGTGAACACGATGTAAGACGAATATAATAATTCCAATCCCAAAGAAAGCAGGTGTTGACAGATGTGAAAATTACCGAACTATCAGTTTAATAAGTCACAGCTGCAAAATACTAACGCGAATTCTTTACGGACGAATGAAAAAACTGGTAGAAGCCTACCTCGGGGAAGATCAGTTTGGATTCCGTAGAAATGTTGGAACACGTGAGGCAATACTGACCATACGACTTATCTTAGAAGAAAGATTAAGAAAAGGCAAACCTACGTTTCTAGCATTTGTAGACTTAGAGAAAGCTTTTGACAATGTTAACTGGAATACTCTCTTTCAAATTCTGAAGGTGACAGGGTAAAATACAGGGAGCGAAAGGCTATTTACAATTTTTACAGAAACCAGATGGCAGTTATAAGAGTCGAGGGGCATGAAAGGGAAGCAGTGGTTGGCAAAGGAGTGAGACAGGGTTGTAGCCTATCCCCGATGTTATTCAATCTGTATATTGAGCAAGCAGTAAAGAAAACAAAAGAAAAATTCGGAGTAGGTATTAAAATTCATGGAGAAGAAGTAACAATTTTGATGTTCGCCGATGACATTGTAATTCTGTCAGAGACAGCAAAGGACTTGGAAGAGCAGTTGAACGGAATGGACAGTGTCTTGGAAGGAGGATATAAGATGAACATCAACAAAAGCAGAACTAGGATAATGGAATGTAGTCAAATTAATTCGGGTGATGCTGAGGGAATTAGATTAGGAAATGAGACACTTAAAGTAGTAAAGGAGTTTTGCTACTTAGGGAGTAAAATAACCGATGATGGTCGAAGTAGAGAGGATATAAAATGTAGACTGGCAATGGAATGGTAAGCGTTTCTCAAGAAGAGAAATTTGTTAACATCGAGTATAGGTTTAAGTGTCAGGAAGTCGTTTCTGAAAGTATTTGTATGGAGTGTAGCCGTGTATGGAAGTGAAACATGGACGATAAAAATAAATTGTTTAGACAAGAAGAAAATAGAAGCTTTCGAAATGTGGTGCTACAGAAGAATGCTGAAGATAAGGTGGGTAGACCACGTAACTAATGAGGTGGTATTGAATAGGATTGGGGAGAAGAGAAGTTTGTGGCACAACTTGACTAGAAGAAGGGATCGGTTGGTAGGACATGTTTTGAGGCATCAAGGGATCAGAAATTTAGCATTGGAGGGCAGCGTGGAGGGTAAAAATCGTAGAGGGCGACCAAGAGATGAATACACTAAGCAGATTCAGAAGGGTGTTGGTTGCAGTAGGTACTGGGATATGAAGAAGCTTGCACAGGATAGAGTAGCATGGAGAGCTGCACCAAACCAGTCTCAGGACTGAAGACCACAACAACAACAACAACCGCCAGAATGTTGAATGCAAGCATGCAAACGTGCATGCATTGTGTTGCATAGGTGCTGCATGTCCGGCCGTCCCGATTTTGGTTTTCCGTAATTTTCCTAAATCGCTCCATGCAAATGGAATGATGGTTTCTTTGAAAAGAATCCTTGACACAGTCCGAGCTTGTGCTCCGTCTCTAATGACTTCGAAGTCGAAGGGATGTTAAACCCAAATTTCCTTCCTCTCTTAGACAACACTACAAAACGACAGATTTCACGTTTCTTTTCCTGTACTCTCGTTTGACTTTTTGTTGCTTCAGTTTCGTGATGCATTGAAGAATTATTTCAGAATAAATTTTGTACGCCTATTTTTTATACAGTTACGACTCTGTTTACGTGAAGTAGTTGTTATGAACGTTAATGCTAATTTCATTTACTATGATACTGCATATTTTCTCTTTAATTAAGATGTCACTTGAATTCATTTTCTACCAATAGAATAATAGGAAACTATGTTTTGGTATAATAGCGTAAGTCGATGTAATCAGAATCTCTGAAAGTGTTATGTGAAACGAGATGTGTGGGCGGTGCAGAACCATATGGATAGGCAGAGGGAGGAAAGCACCAACAACGAGTCTGGACTGAGAGGACCAGTATGTCGAGTGATAAACGTGCCTCGCCTTTACTGCCATGCATTGTGTTCGTGACCAGTGAAAAAAATAGTGTGTGAGCAGTGCTTCATGTATGATTTCCATGTGTTCCGCAATTAAAGAACTGGTGACCTTACATATAGCGTTGCTCATTGACTGAAATTGCGTTTTGACTCATCAAGATTAAAACTTCGATGTGCAAATCGATAAACTGTTTGGACGCCGTAAAGATACTGTTTCTGATTGTCGACAACACAAGCATTTTAGTGGGTACCAGGTACTGTGAAATGAAACAGAAAATATGGTAACGCGTTTTCGTGTCGTATCTTGATCTAAAGAAGCTTAGCTTCGAATGTACGGTGTGCTGATCGCCGAGTGATTGAAGTGATCGCGTAGACAACGGTGCACGGCACGGACTGTTCGGTGTAAAACGCAGACTAATGCTTTACGCTACAATTAACTTGATATATTTTCGTAGTGTGGACGGATATACTTATGAAAAGTGCTACATCGCGGTCGAATAGTTAAGAGTAAATCTGTAAACCGCGGCCAAGCTGTGCAACAAACTTTATCACGCCTACTACTTCACGTGTTAATGCTAAGAAGTGTGTCTTACACTGAAGCGCCAGAGAAACTAGTTCAGGCATGCGTGTTCAATTACAGAGATATGTAAACAGGCAGAATACGGAGCTGCTGTCGGCAACGCCTATATAACACAACAAGTGTCTGGCGCAGTTGTTAGATCGGTCACTGCTGCTACAATGACAGTCTGTCAAGATGTGAGTGAGTTTGAATGTGGTGTTACAGTCGGCGCACGAGCGATGGGAGACGGCATCTCCAAGGTAGCGACGAAGTGGGGATTTTCCAGCATGACCGTTTCACGAGTGTATCGTGAATATCCCTCCCCTCATGAACCATGGACCTTGCCGTTGGTGGGGAGGCTTGCGTGCCTCAGCGATACAGATAGCCGTACCGTATGTGCAACCACAACGGAGGGGTATCTGTTGAGGGGCCAGACAAACTTGTGGTTCCTGAAGAGGGGCAGAAGCCTTTTCAGTAGTTGCAGGGGCAACAGTCTGGATGATTGACTGATCTGGCCTTGTAACACTAACCATTCGGATCTCCGGGCGGGGACTACTCAGGAGGACGTCGTTATCAGGAGAAAGAAAACTGTCGTTCTACGGATCGGAGCGTGGAATGTCAGATCCCTTAATCGGTCAGGTAGGTTAAAAAATTTAAAAAGGGAAATGGATAGGTTAAAGTTAGATACATTGGGAATCAGTGAAGTTGGGTGGCAGGAGGAACAAGATTTTGGTCAGGTGAATACAGGGTTATAAATACAAAATCAAATAGGGGTAATGATGGAGTAGGTTTAATAATGAATAAAAAGATAGGAGTGCGGGTAAGCTACTACAAACAGCATAGTAAACGCATTATTGTTGCCAAGATAGACATTAAGCCTACGCCTGCTAAAATAGTACAAGTTTAAATGCCAACTAGCTCCGCAGCTGACGAAGAAATTGAAGAAATGTATGATGAGATAAAAGAAATTATTCAGGTAGTGAAGGGAGACGAAAATTTAATAATCATGGGTGACTGGAATTCGAGAGTAGGAAAAGAGAGAGAAGGAAACATAGCAGCTGAATATGCATTGGGGGTAAGAAATGAAAGAGGAAGCCGTCTGGTGGAATTTTGCACAGAGCATAAATTAATCATAGCTTGGTACATAGCTTGGTTCAAGAATCATGAAAGAAGGTTGTATACATCGAAGAACCCTGGAGATGCTAAAAGGTATCAGATAGATTATATAATGATAAGACAGAGATTTAGGAACCAGGTTTTAAATTGTAAGAGATTTCCAGGGGCAGATGTGGTCTCTGACCACAGTCTATTGGTTATGAACTGTAGATTAAAACTGAAGAAACTGCAAAAAGGTGGCAATTTAAGGAGATGGGACCTGGATAAACTGAAAGAACCAGAGGTTGTACAGAGTTTCGGGGAGAGCGTAAGGGAACAATTGACAGGAATGGGGGAAAGAAATACAGAAGAAGAAGAATGGGTAGCTCTGAGGGATGAAGTAGTGAGGCAGCAGACGATCAAGTAGGTAAAAAGACGAGGGCTGGTAGAAATACTTGGGAAGAAATATTGAATTTAATTGATGAAAAGAGAAAATATAAAAATGCAGTAAATGAAGCGGGCAAAAAGGAATACAAACGTCTCAAAAATGAGATCGACAGGAAGTGCAAAACTGATAAGCAGTGATGGCTAGACGACAAATGTAGGGATGTAGAGGCTTATCTCACTAGGGGTAAAATAGATACTGCCTACAGGAAAATTAAAGAGACCTTTGGAGAAAAGAGAACCACTTGTATGAATATCAAGAGCTCAGATGGAAACCCAGTTCTAAGCAAACAAAGGAAATCAGAAAGGTGGAAGGAGTATATAGAGGGTCTATACAAGGGAGATGTACTTGAGGACAGTATTATGGAAATGGAAGAGGATGTAGATGAAGATGAAATGGGAGATACGATACTGCGTGAAGAGTTTGATAGACCACTGAAAGACCTGAGTCGAAACAAGGCCCCTGGAGTAGACAACATTCCATTAGAACTACTGACGGCCTTGAGAGAGCCAGCCCTGACAAAAATCTACCATCTGGTGAGCAAGATGTATGAAACAGGCGAAATACCCTCAGACTTCAAGAAGAATATAATAATTCCAATCCCAAAGAAAGCGGGTGTTGACAGATGTGAAAATTACCGAACTATCAGTTTAATAAGTTACAGCAAAATACTAACGCGAATTCTTTACAGACGAATGGCAAAACTGGTAGAAGTCGACCTCGGGGAAGATCAGTTTGGATTCCATAGAAATGTTGGAACACGTGAGGCAATACTCACCTTACGCCTTATCTTAGCAGAAAGATTAAGGAAAGGCAAACGTACTTTTCTAGCATTTGTAGACTTAGAGAAAGCTTTTGACAATGCTGATTGGAATACTCTCTTTCAAATTCTAAAGGTGGCAGGGGTAAAATACAGGGAGCGAAAGGTTATTTACAATTTGTACAGAAATCAGATGGCAGTTAAAAGAGTCAAGCGACATGTAAGAGAGGCAGTGGTTGGGATGGGAGTGAGACAGGGTTGTAGCCTCTCCCCGATGCTATTCAATCTGTATATTGAGCAAGATGTAAAGGAAACAAAAGACAAATTCGGAGTAGGTATTAAAATCCATGGAGAGGAAATAAAAACTTTGAGTTTCGCCGATGACATTGTAATTCTGTCAGAGACAGCAAAGGACTTGGAAGAGCAGTTGAACGGAATGGACAGTGTCTTGAAAGGAGGATATAAGATGAACACCAACAAAAGCAAAACGAGGATCATGGAATGTAGTCGAATTAAGTCGGGTGATGCTGAGGGGTTTAGGAAATGAGACGCTTAAAGTAGTAAAGGAGTTTTGCTATTTTGGGAGCAAAATAACTGATGATGCTCGAAGTAGAGATGATATAAACTGTAGGCTGGCAATGGCAAGGAAAGCGTTTCTGAAGAAGAGGAATTTGTTAATATCGAGTATAGATTTAAGTGTCAGGACGTCGTATGGAGTGTAGCCCTGTATGGAAGTGAAATATGGACGATAAATAGTTTGGACAGGAAGAGAATAGAAGCTTTCGAAATGTGGTGCTACAGAAGAATGCTGATGATTAGATGGGTAGATCACATAACTAATGAGGAAGTGTTGAATAGCATTGGGGAGGAGTTTGTGGCACAACTTGACAAGAAGAAGGGACCGGTTGGTAGGGCATGCTCTGAGGCATCAAGGGATCACCAATTTAGTATTGGAGGGCAGCGTGGAGGGTAAAAATCGTAGAGGGTAGAACAAGAGATGAATACACCAAGCAGATTCAGAAGGATGTAGATTGCAGTAAGTTCTGGGAGATGAAGAATCTTGCACAGTGTAACAGAACATATTAAAGGCTTTACTTTACCGAAGTATGCGATACCCTCCAAATTCAACCAGTTTAATGAGTATTTGTGATTATAGAAAAGTTATTGTGTATGTTAAGAATGATTGCACAACATGTCTCCATAAACAGTCAACCCATTAAATTATACTGAATAACTGACCCACACAAAAGTTAATATCACTTGATCACTGATACAGCAAATGTCATCATGTAAAAACACTAAGTTTATCTTAAATAATTAATATGAAGTACGAAAAATAGTGGCCAACTTAGGTATTTTGGATCTCCTTAAATAAAAAACACCCAGTGAGACCTATTTGTTCACTAGGAGCGTTTTCACTCAGTATTCACGTAATCAATCCTATTTTAGACGAAAACCAATGTAATTCTTAATAATTCATGTTACTTACTTATTTATGCAAATTAGAGAAGTTAATTGACAAACTTCTAAAAAACGGCCTTTTTGTAACAAAGAATTATTCTGTCAAGTCAACAAATCTGTCTGTCATTTTAATAACATTTTAAACTATGTCACTCGATGCAAATTAATAACTTTTTTGCACAAATTATGATAACAGATGTACATGTGACTTATAAGCTACATCTCTTTTTAGTAGTTCTTTGACAAGGTTATAAATACAAGCAGCAAGAAGGGTTGAGAGGCAGTCGGAATGTCACTTTGGTAAAGTGTGTTTGTGTGTTATTGTTTGAGGTGGATAAACAATGCAAAGAACATGTAAAGGAAGTACTATTTTGTGTTGTGTCATGGTCTTTGGTGGACAGTGGAATTAAGATGGCCACCAGAGTAATAAATATTTGAAGTTTACATATTTGTTGGTTTCGCTCGTTCTTTATCATCAAAAGCACATAAAAAACACGGGACCTCATGTTTTTACCCTAGACAACCAGATTTAGAGCCAGCATCAGCATCAAGACACAGCAGCGATCCAGCAAGCAGCAGCGATTACTACAATGCATTTTAATGGCGCCAACCTAACATCAAGCGCTAACAAGCTCCGTAAATTGGAGTGAAATAGTGCGATTATAGCAATTAGCAATATCTACGACTAGGTGACCATTACAACAGGATAGAGTAGCATGGAGAGCTGCATCAAACCAGTCTCAGGACTGAAGACAACAACAACCGTGAATATCCCTGTGGCCAGAAAAAGGTCGTGCAAGAACTGGACCAACGACGACGAAGAGGATCGTTCAATGTGGCAGAAGAGCAACCCTTCCGCAGATATCAGTGTTGGGCCATTAACAAGTGTCAGCTTGCGAACCATTCACCGAAACATCATCGATGTGGACTTTCGGAGCCGAAGGTCCACACGTGCACTACAGAAAGGTTTACGCCTCGCCTGTGCCCGTCAACACTGACATTGGACTGTTGATGACTGGAAACATGTTGCCTGATCGGACGAGTCTCGTTTCAAATTGTGTCGAGCGGATGCATGTGTACGGGTATGGAGACAACCTCTTGAATCCATGGACCTTGCATGTGAGCAAAGGACTATTGAAGCTGGTAGAGCCTCTATTATGGTGTGGGGCGTGTGAGGTTGAAGTGACGTGGGGCCCCTGATACGTCTAGATACGACTCTGACAGGTGACACGTGCGTAAGCATCCTGTCTGATCACCTGCATCCATTCATGTCCATTGTGCATTCCGACGGACATGGGCAATTCTAGCATGAAAATGCGACACCGCACACGTCCAGAACTGCTACGAGATCACGTTTCTGAATTTAATCACTTCCGGTGGCCACCAGACTCCCCAGATATGAACATTACTGAGCATATCTGGGATGCCTTGCAACGCGCTGTTCAGAAGAGATCTCGACATCCTCGTTCACTTACGGGTTTTTGGACAGTCCTGCAGGATTCGTGTTGTCACTTCTCTCCTGCACTACTTCAGACATTAGTCGAGTCCATGTCACCTCGTGTTGTGGCACGTGCGTTCTCACGGGGGACCTACACGACATCAGGAAGGTGTACCAGTTTCTTTGGCGCTTCAATGTATATTCGTCGTTGAAGGCAGATACGCAAATTGTAAATAATTCTGCAGACATCGAGCGTTCCTGTTACATTCGCAAGGCGCCCTGAGTCAAAGAGATCAGTAAGACGACTCCAGTTATTGGAATTCAGGCTCAAGGATCATGGATTAACGATGCGGTCATCGATGTCTCGCCGGCAGCATCAGCTAAATGCAGATTGTTTAGAAGGAACGTTGGCTACGAGATACCGCGAATTATGTTGTTCTTGTGAGATGTTGTTCTTTGTCATTCATTTTACGTAATTGAAAATTGTCATATTTCAATGGTACTTTGATTTCTTTTCAGTAATAACATTCAGAATAATAACTAAAACATATTTTCCTTCATTGAATTATTTCTTTCCGTAATCAAAATAATTTTGCAAACTCATTAACTTACGACATAGTCCTTATTATTGTAAACAATTACTATCAGTATTAATGAGACAAATGTTAAACCGTTTTATTTCTTTTCATTCGCTTTTAATTGCCACTGTTTCTTTATTTATGTTGTTCTTAAGTGTTTATCTGCATTTGCATGTTTTATTGTTTTCCATTTGATCTCGTGGGGATTATTGTGCTGTGCCAATGAAATTTGTGCGCTGTGCATTATCTGCTACTATATTAGCAGGCAGTAGAACGACACGAGTTGTTCAGTTTTTTTAGGACAATATATTAACAATGGTAATCCTTTTACTTGGAATAATGGCTGATAACCCGTAATGTTATAGTTTTAGGTAATTATTTACAGGCGTAAGAATAATGTACAGTTAAACTGAGGAAAACATAGAGTATTCCATGTTTCAATTATCCCTGTGAAGTGACTGCGTGATGTTGAGGTACTCCAATAGGCAGCAAGACCCTAGCATATATTCCTGATAGAACATGTGTGCAACTAGTTGATACGTCCACTTCATCCCAGTGTCACTATCCAGAACATCAAGGACTAGTTGCAACTCTCGCCTTCCCTCAGGGGAGGATGCAACGGCTTTATAGCACCCTTCCCAACCGAATCAGTGCATGCTTCCGTTTCAGAAGGCGTGCAACGTCATACTGATACGTGGGTCTATGCCGCCAAGTTCTATGTGAATTCGACTCGATTTTGTAATGACTGAAATAACATAACATAATTTATACTCTGAACCCATAAAGTTTTATTTCGTTTCCTCCTTCCCTTCTGGGTATTTCACGTTCCTTCCCCCCCCCCCCCCCCCCCACACACACACACACAAGCAGTGTATTGTAAAATACGAGGTGCGCACAAGCTTTATGGTCATCGATTTTTTTTATCACAAAATATTGACACACTGCATGGGTGTTTAATTAAATAAATATGATGCAATAATTTTAGCAGCTGTGTGACGGTTACGAAGTCTCGTAACCGGTTGGCCCTGACTAGTATTAGAACGCATTCTGACTGCATAAAATAAAAATAAGGAATTTCCATTAACACAATTGATTAATTAAGTCCCCTGCAACTATGAAAGCTACGAAACAACCAAGCACAAGTCTTACTGTTATGTGTGTGGTAGTGTGACTCAACATACATGTATCTGGCTCGGTTCTTCCTCAATACGACAAAATATTTTAAACACCATTTACAATGAACTAATTGAAAAACCAGAAATACTATAACTGCACGTAGAAACCAGAATTATAAGTCTAATACATGAACACGAGCCAGATGCCTTGTTTACTGTACCTGTGACCAAGAGGCATTGTCATTAAAGAAATCTGTAATACTGTTATTTACCTCAATATATATTGACGAAAAATACACTGTGATAATTGCAACATCTTCCATCTATACATTACACCAACCGAACAACATCTACTCTCTCGCCCAGCGGAACAACAACCGCACTCGACATTCTCTGAACTACTACTGCACCAGTGGAGGCGGCGGAATAATATCCTTTGGCGCAATCTCTGGCGCTGTGACTCAGTGTAGCCACCTTTCATATGCCCCTACTCCACGGACTAGAATTTACTGGTATTTTTGCCAGCATTGGTGGTGAAAATACCACCAAATTCGTCAAAAATCACAGACAAAAATAATAATTAAATATCACATAACTGAATAAATTTTGGCTTTGCATTGACCCTTCAATAACCTAATATATAAAAATACAGTAAGGAATACAAATGCTTGCATACATGTGATTTTACATAATAGTTTACACATGTATCATTTCACAGAGTAGTTAAACAGTTCAATCAATGGCACCAGAAATGACGAATAGGTGCAGATAAGATTATCATAACATTTCATAAACAGTGTATACGCAATAAATCAGTTTACACAAATATTCACATAAAATCTTTTCAATAGTTCAATAAACAAGTAGCACTCCTCAGAGTAGTTGACAGTTTCAACAGTAGCACCCAAAATGGTCAACAGGTGCAGACAGCAACAAGTGACATCATTTCAGTAGCAGCAGTTCCACAGTGGCACCCAGCAATGGCAAGCAGGTACAAACACCAACAAGTGACATCTCATCAGTGGTTGAGCAGTTCCAACAGTGGCGCCCAGCAGTGCTGAACAGGTGCAGTCACCAACAAGTGACAACTTTTCAGTAGCAGCAGTTCAACTGTGGCACCCAGAAATGTTGAACAGGTGCAGACAGCAACAAGTGACATCATTTCAGTAGCAGCAGTTCCAACACTGGCACCCAGCACTGACGAGCAGGTACAAACACCAACAAGTGAAATCTCATCAGTGGTTGAGCAGCTCCAACAGTGGCACCCAACAATGCTGAAAAGGTGCAGACACCAACAAGTGACATCATTTCAGTAGCAGCAGTTCCAACAGCGGCACCCAGATATGTTGAACAGGTGCAGACAGCAACAAGTGACGTCATTTCAGTAGCAGCAGTTCCAACAATGGCACCCGGCTATGGCGATCAGGTACAAACACCAACAAGTGACATCTCGTCAGTGGTTGAGCAGTTCCAACAGTGGCACCCAGCAATGTTGAACAGGTGGAGACAGCAACAAGTGACATCATTTCAGTAGCAGCAGTTCCAACAATGGCACCCCGCAATGGCGAGCAGGTGCAAACACCAACAAGAGACATCTCACCAGTGGTTGAGGAGTTCCAACAGTGGTACCCAGCAATGCTGAACAGGTGCAGACAGCAACAAGTGACATCATTTCCGTAGCAGCAGTTCCAACAATGGCACCCCGCAATGGCGAGCAAGTGCAAACACCAACAAGTGACATCTCATCAGTGGTTGAGCAGTTCAAACAGTGGCACCCAGCAATGCTGAAAAGGTGAAGGCAGCAAAAAGTGACATCATTTCAGTATCAGCAGTTCCAACAGTGGCACCCAGCAATGGCGAGCAGGTGCGAACACCAACAAGTGACATCTCATCAGTGGTTGAGCAGTTCCAATAGTTGCATCCAGTAATGTTGAACAAGTGTAGGTAACAGTCCATAATATTCATCAGAGTTCATAAGCAGAAATTAAACATTTCCAAGTGGCACCCATCAATGATAATATGTGTAAGCACGAACAATGGTTTGAATGCACACACAATTGCTCTTACAAAATTATTATCAATGCTCTTACACTAAACATACAAATTATAATAAACACACAAATGATATCAGATAATTGTCATATTAACTACTGCATATACACAAATTTCACTAAACCTATAATATTTGTGGGTGTTAGTGCAAGCCACAACAAACAAGTAAAATAATATGTAGGAGGTAGGTCGGTACCAACTATTTGGGATTAGGAAAGGAAAACACAAAACACACTCACTCATCTTTCATCCATATATTAAGCACTATTGTGTAATTGAATAGTGCTAACTGTCCAAATGCAATTCTGTCAAATTTGATGTTCAACATGTGCATCAAATAGTAGTGGCAGCAGTGTATAATAGTCAATAATAGTTAGTCAATGTCATAGTCATCACGTCAAGACCAATGTTTGCCAAGCCAAATCAAAATGTATGGTTGCTGAACAACTGTCAGTGTGCCAAGATATGAAAATACTTCCTCTCTCCAAAAACAATTATATACTGCTTATTGATTTATCAAAGTGTGTGTGTAGACAATCTTCCTTCCACTGGAGTGTTCTAGTCTGCCATCTTCATCCTTCTTGTTCCATATAAACGAACAACAAAAAAAAAAAAAATGCTCCTCACTTACTTTACCTCTTATCCACCAAAACTCTAATAATCATCAACATCACATAATCTCAGTACCTCAATAATACCTCTTCAATACGTCGATACATATAAACCTTATCACCAATATCATTTCACTTCCATAACAACTCTTTCCTCTAGTCAGTCTCCTCGAACAAGTACAGATAAAATCCTAGTGCAAACTTCAGTTCATCATCCTATACAATCTGAAGACACAATGTCCACACACAACCTCTGTGTAATCCACCTGAGCCAAATCTTCTACTCATTATGAATTATAAAATACATTTTGGTTACCTTGTCCATCATAAAATAAAAGAAATGCATACATGACCTCTAACAGCCTTCAGTTTGAATAACTTTCAGTAAGTAGGTGCGAGTACACAGTATTAATGATCACATAAGAATTTGAATGAATAAATCGTAATATTTCACAGTGTGTACTCCACTTCAAGAATCAAGTCAAACAGAAGCAAACATGTGGAGTATTTTTTGTGTCAAGTGTCACTTGCTATTTCAATTGCTCACGAAGAATGCAGTGTAATAACTGTCAGTGGTCTAAAGCTAGTGTTAGTATTTCATGTCGTCAGCTTCCTTTCTATTAGAATGAATTTATACAGCTTCCATAAAACCTCCAGTTCATGTGACTTCAGTGAAGCTTCTCGTACCAATGTAGTTCGTAGAATTATAGCAGTTCATTTTCTTATCTTAAAATATAAGGCACTGAGCGTAAGCAAAACATGCAATAGCGAGTAAATATACCAGTAGAGAACAGAATGTCAATAAGTGGATGCAGCACAATCCCTACAACGAGGCTCTGCCAAGCGAACAGTCTATAATTAATACCATAGTGTAACCTAAACTCTATGTTCATACATAGTATGTAAGTATTTCTATATACTAAATTAAAGAGTAGTTATGACAATAAAACAGAAATGTGTAAATATGCAACCCATACGCAAAGCAGCAAGTATATATCTTACATAATTAATAGGTCATTAGCATCATATCAGCATAAGCAAATAAATGTTCATATGCAATCTTAATTAGTAAACATGAGGGCGCAAGCAGATAAATCACAAAGTATAACATACATACAAAACTATATCAGCACAACTAATCAGGTGAGAATTGTAATTTAAATAAATAGGCACAGAAGGCACATAATAAAAAATATGACATCAGTGAAAAAGCATAGCAGCCAAGCGATGCATAATATACACAAGTAACAACCCTGTTCATTATTAAAACATTGTCAAAATCAGCAAATGTACGCAAGCATGTCGCTTCACAAGTAAATTCATAGAACATTTTAGCACAAAGAATAAATCACGTAATCGCGAGCAGCATAGAAATATGTTACCTGAAAAATAAACTCAATTAATAGTTACCTTTTTAGTTTATTACTTTCTTCTTCGAAATTACATTATTCCTGAAATTTTCTCGATAGCAAGTCCTCTTAACGTCTGAAACGCAGAGGATTTACCCGAAGTTCTTAAACATTTTATACAACTGTATCCTGGAAAAACTGAACGTTAATAACATAAGTTATCAAGTCACTATAGCTTTATACTGAATTTAATCGGAGAAATTAGACTGTGTATTTGTTTACGGCTGTCAGTGCATTCGCACTGAGCGCTGGATCAGCTGTAGGTAAGCGTGACGTAGGAAGTAATTGTTTGCGGTCAACGGCTACCTTGTGCGGCGCGGGGACTGACTGTTGCTTTGTGTAAGTGCTGCCGCTAGAACACGGCGCGGTATCCCTGTATTCTCTGCGTGTTTACGTGTAACTGTTAATTTCTCAAAAGTATGTCATTCCACAAAAATTTTAAAGTTCGATATATGATATATTCCCTTAGAGCGCCGTGATTTAAGAGTTTCTACTTCGACAGTGTTATCATGAATAATTTTGCGAACTCTATATGGACCGTTATAGAGCAGAAAAAAATTGCGACACAAGCCTTTTCCTTTGTGAGACAAACGATGAGACTTAATTAACACCTTTTGACCAACTTACAAAGTTTTTAAACGACCAGGACGTTTAGCTGATTTCTCTCTTCTAGCAGCCGCAGATGCAAGATTTTGCAGAGCCAGGTTGACAACTTCAGAATGCCGCAGTTTCCGTGCAGGCGGAAAAGGAACGATTTCAGAAATGCGATTTGTCGGTGCTTTATTTTTTAATATCAATATAGGCGGGAAAGAAGTTGAATGATTAGGGAGTTCATTCAGAATGTTTTGAAAAATATTAAGATACTGGCCCACGTTCTGTGATTATGATGACAATAAAGACGACACAATTTATTGATTTCCTTCATCCATCTCTCTGAAGCGTTAGATTGAGGGTGAAAAAGTGAAATGAAAATTGGTTTAATCTTACGACGCCGTAGAGTACGAAGCCAAATTTTAGAGCGAAACTGTAATCCATTATCTGACATAACTTTATCAACATGACCCACTTCTTTAAGAAAATGTTTGATGAAAGCATTAGATACCGAACGAGTTGTTACTTTGGGTAAAGGTGTAAAACACACATATTTTGATGTCAATTCCACTACTACCATAATGTACGCAAAACCAATAGTAGAACGAACCACTGGACCAAACAAATCGACTGCAGCCATCTCCTTTAATCTCGCTGGAATGATAGGAAACAACGGTGCTCTGTGAGAAATAGTTGGCGGCTTAGCATTTTGACATAATTTGCATTTGGCAAGAACAAATCGAATACGTTTTTCCATATTACTGAAGTAGCAGTTTTCTCGTAATTTATGAAAGCATTTTCTGGGACCAAAGTGTGCATAACTGAAATGTGTATACCAAATCAATTTATTAACCCACTCATCAGGAATGTAAACTAACCAAACAGAGTTGTCAACCGATTTTCGTTTAAAAAGAATATCATTGCGAACTAAATAATACTGTCTAATTGTACACACTCGAAAAATTTCAAACATCTCGGAATTCTGGCAACAGTCAAGTTCACACTTCCTTCGTTAAAGTTTAAAATTGCCTTATATGTGTTAAGAAACTCCGTACCTAACATAATTTGTGTACTGAGTAATGGAACAATAATAAAATTAGCAGATAATTCACATCCTTGACAAATGAAATTTAAGTTGGTCTGTTGTTTGACTGCCCGCATCTCGTGGTCGTGCGGTAGCGTTCTCGCTTCCCACGCCCGGGTTCCCGGGTTCGATTCCCGGCGGGGTCAGGGATTTTCTCTGCCTCATGATGGCTGGGTGTTGTGTGCTGTCCTTAGGTTAGTTAGGTTTAAGTAGTTCTAAGTTCTAGGGGACTTATGACCACAGCAGTTGAGTCCCATAGTGCTCAGAGCCATTTGAACCATTTTTTTTGTTCTTTGACTTCCACACTTTTTCCAGAAATAGCTCCTCGAATTGTAGTTTTAGAAACAGGTAACACAGGACAAGCAATAGTTCTTACACATATACGAAAAACTGATTCACTAATAACGTGCAATGGGCTCCCAAAATCTAATACCGCAGTGAACTTATTCTTACTCACGCATACTTCAATAACAGGATGTAAAAATGCGTCTACATTATTTTCCTTTTCGTCTAGCAAAACATCTCTCATGTCTTCCAAGCGTACGTAGTGTAAAGTCGTAGTGTCATTACCTTCTGAACCGTCTATATTGCTGCCAGAAGCCGAAGCTACAAGTCATTGTCGATTGTTTGCGTCACGTCTTTGATTATTCGCGTCATTTTGCGGATCAGTTTTTACGATTTGCACTTGTCTCTCTGAATTTTTGTCACGTGGAGGATGCCAATTAGATCCCTCCTGTCTGTTACATGTAAATTCTTGGTTGTGTCTGTTATTAAAGACTGTCACTTCTGAAATTATTTTTAGATCTACTACACTGGTTATTTCTGTAATAAGAATTTCTATTATTGTATGAATAATTTCTGTATTGATGATACCGATTACCGTTTCCGTATGATTGATCATTCCGGTAAGAATTTCTGTTATTATAATTGTCTGTGTAATTTCTGTCAGAACGTCTGTTATTGTCATAAGGCTGGTATCTATTGTCCTGTCTGTTTCGTCTGTCATTTTCAAAACTACCGCTATAACGTCCGTTCCGGTCATTATCCCTTTTCTCTGAAAATCTATTGTGATTACCGTTACTGAAAAAATTACAAGAAGTCCCGTCGTCGTTGTCATACTCAAGTTCTTGTAGCAAAGTCTTAAAAGTTTCAATCTCGTCTTTACATCTTCCGGCTAAAGCAATGTGTCTTATCGATTGTGGCAGCTTAGTTAAACAAATGCGAATTAATTCAGTCGGGCTATAAGGGTTGGAACGGAATTGATCCTTTCGAATCATATCTTCAAAGTATTCTAACGGCGTACGGAACTCAGACTGTTTAAAATTACGCTGCATAATAAGACTATGTTTGACTCTGTCTTGCGTGCTTTCGGACCAATATGCCGATAGAAATACATGATAAAAATCATTTAAATAATTACAATCTCTAATAAGTGCACGCATGCGCGTCGCCGCTTCGTTTTTCGTCAATATCCTGAAAACTGTCACTTTTGAGTAAAATAGTCATATCCGGTTATCCTTTACTGACTCCTTTTCTAGATAGATTGATAGTTGAAGAGTTGTTTTGATAGATACAAAGAATAGTAAAAGAGTAGGCAGCAGTGCAGAAAACTAAAAGGGAAATAGTACCACTACAGCTCGGGGTCCTGTGCACGCTACGGCACGTATTCACTTAGTGTAGTGAATCCCCTGAAGACTTAAATAGCCACACATAAATTCCAGTTTGTGACTTAGTGGCCAATTTGGCGGAAGTGCGTACATAAATTGATCTAACCATGAACATGGGTGTATATCAATATTAGAATTGCGAAAGATCTTAAATTTCCGAACAGTTAAACAGTGTTTATAGCCAAAGTTTTCGCCTCGTGGCGACAAAGACCTACCGCGTCTGTCCCAGTCCGAATGTCGATTATTGTCAAGTTCGCGCGCCTGGCGCTCTCTTGTTGCATCTCGTAAATGAAATAAATTATTTTCTTCAAAACCCGCTGATATCGGTGATTCTAAATTTCTTCTACTTGAGAGGCACCCACATGCCTTGCTCATACTGTGGCATCAAGCAGTCAGGCCTGCAAGATGAGTGGTCTGCCAAGCGAGTGGATTCATTCTTATTTATCGAGTAACATGAACTCTCGTACTCACAATTAAGTTACAAATTATCCTCCTGTATGAATAATACGCAACGGAAACGCATATCTGACTATCAGTGATTTACAGAACTCTGACTGTTCACTACGCACTGGCAATACCACTTTTTTTTTTGTCTTTTATTTAACGGCTTTTATCAACACGTGGCCACCACACTGAATATGAATGGCGCACACATTATAAATTCGGGTCATCATGACAACATACAATTCGAAGGAAAAGTCCACCAATCTTTTTCTTTTCACTATCTTATTTATTCCGATAAATTCTATAACCTAAAAACACAAATTCTATAACTTAAACAATAACACATGAGAAATTCCGCCCAGTGGGCATGGATTTTTACATTGATGATTCTCTACCTTATGGTCTCGTAATTATTTAACGCTACAGTGCACTTTCTGGATAGGATGATGGATCTTTTATTATACCTCACACTTCGACTCTCACAATATCATCGTCACGAAACTTTCCTCCAGACCGAGCGGTACCGAAGGAACAAGCATAACCCACTAATCTTTTGAAACTACCTTGCTGCTCTCCCATGCAAACCACACATACCTAAATTACATGACATTCACCACACTACGACATGGAATACAAAACATTAAATAGTCACAACACTATCACTTTCAGCTTTCCCTCTTTAATTAGTATTTATCCCAGTTTCACACGACACTGCCCCACTTTGTAATTCTACTTTCCTACTATGAACTCTGGAGATATATGCACGTCTTCCTGTGCAATGCAAGCCAAGTGGCGTTGCTGGGTAGACGGCCGACTCACCTTGCTTCTCTCTCAGAGTTTGAATCTAGCGTCACACGGAATCATATCACGCAAAGTAATATTAAGAACATATTCATCACACACGCGAGTCCTCAACTGATACCATGGACGAGTACTTCTCTTTATCCTTTGTCTCATACACAGATTGAGACTCACACAGTACTCACCACGTGGAAGTACTCGTCTCTAATTTCAAGTCCTGCACACGCCATTTCTTAAATATTTCAACTCATGGTACACACGCTATTTCTTAAATATTTCAACTTATTGTACACACGCTAGTAATTCAGCTTAACTTAAGCACACAGAAGTATTTCAACTTATTGTTACACGTGGTTTCATTGTGACCGTTGGTCACTTCCGAAGATTACTACAATCCCATTAATATTACCTGCCTGACATTTAATCCTCCACACAAAAGTTCCTGAAATAGAGAAATTATTATTTCAAACTACTCTTAAATATTCCACATGCATACCATGTCTCCACTCTTTTGTCAGTACGGAGCACAACTAAAACAGGTCTTAACAGCACAAGATCCAGCGGCAGAGTGCTGAAACATGGCCGTTCTTTAGGTCATCTCGCACCTCTGTCGAGGTGGGGGAGGACCATGCTACCGTATTGGTCAGCCACATTTCAGCCACTCAAAGCTCAGGTAAATTTTATCTCTTTGGTCCCACCAAAGGTGGCCAAAGGATCGACTCAAAGATGATCATATATCCCCATTCACTATCTGCGGTTAGCAGACGACCATACATTCATTCATTTCACAGATCTCACCAAACTGGATGTAGGGATTTACTTTGTGGGAGTGCACATGTGATGAATTAAATAAATAAATTGTCATTCTTCCCCACACTGGTATCCGGCTTCGCTGTATTAATTGAAATTGAGTTATTTTACAAAAAAAAATGTGTTGTTCTGACAAAAATAATGAAGTATGTTGTACCTATTTTCAATGTCGGGTGGTACTGTACCCTTTCATACTGTCTTTTCCTACGATTTCGCCTTCAGTTTGTTTAACTTGCTTTCGTAACGCCTCAAATTCCCTTTCAACGCGTTCATTAAATTTTCCCTGATTTTCAACATGTTTGTTTATATTCTGGTATTCTTCTGTTTCTGCAAATGGCAATGGAGCTGTACCATCTGAATCTTTGTCCCCATTTAAACTAAGACTTGTCAGTTTATCTGAAATCTCCTGAACTCTTTCCGACAAGTCACCTATTTGTTCTTTCTGTTTATTTACGTCTTCCTTAAGTGTCGCGACTCGGGTTTCAGTATTGACACATTTAGTAGTTAACTGTTCATATTGTTGTGTTAGGTTATTTATTCTGTCATTTGGTAAGGATTCCTCGATTCTTACAAATATTTCTTCCTTATCGTGTGAATGTTGTAAATTTAACTTTGAAAATTTTTGTACTATCACACGATCTCTTTCTTCCTGTTCTCTATACTGTTCCTTTTGTCTAATTTCTATTGAAGTTAATCAATTATTGTGAGTATTCAAAATCGGTTGTACTTCTTCTCTAATTTCTTTCTTTAATTCATCTTTCATGTTTTCAAAACATATCCCTATTCGTGAGTCTAACCGTGTTTCCATTGTTCCCATTTGTGATCCCAAATTTAATATAACACTCATTAACTGCTCCATATTAACTGGTTCAAAATTCTTTTCGCCCCTAAGATTTCCCGTAAAACTAACTTCCTTCGTGATAGCTGTAAAGCTATCTGTGTTCGATACTGTTCCAGAATCTTCTGTCGTTAATCTCGTATTCTGAAAATTTTTTGATTGTGAATAATTTTGAACTGGTTCCGGACCATTTCCCCGGCTCATATAAATTGTTTTCTACTTCATTATTCACCATACTGTTCTCCTGTGATGGCGGGTTCGCCATGTTAACAATTTCGTTATTCTGACTATCCGTCGTTCTTGCCTTTTTCATCGATCGCGTTATCATTTACACAATATACAAAACTTGTCACTATACGAAAATTACACACAATATAACACTGTCACCAACAATACCATTCACAGGAAATGATTCCCGACAAACACGATTAACGAACAAATAAAACGTTCACAATTGCACAAAATTGTCAAACCCGTATACGACACATCAAAAATTAAATTATACAAAAATACCATGAGAATAATGACAAGACAACTACAAATGTTCAATTACAAAATCTGTACGTGCAATATAGACTACAGTTACTAAGCTACAAATTTCTACAACAATACTACTGTCTGCTATTTTTACTATCAAAAGAATTCCAAGGGACGATCTGAAGCAGCGGTCGCCACGTGCATGGGGGCTTAATTAAATAAATATGATGCAATAGTTTTTTAACCGGTTGGCCCTGACTAGTATTAGCACGCAATCTGACTGCACAAAATAAAAATAAGGAATGACAAGGAATTCCCATTAACACAATTGATTAATTAAGTCCTCTGCAACTATAAAAGCTACGAAACAACAAAGCACAAGTGTTACTGTTATGTGTGTGGTAGTGTGACTCAACATACATGTATGAACTAATTGAAAAACCAGAAATACTGTAATTGCACATAGAAACCAGAATTACAAGTCTAATGCATGAACACGAGCCAGATGCCTTGTTGACTGTACCTGTGACCAAGAGGCATTGTCATTAAAGAAATCTGTAATACTTTTCTTTACCTCAATATATGTTGACGAAAAATACACTGTGATGATTGCAACATCTTCCATCTATACATTACACCAACCGAACAGCATCTACTCTCTCGCCCAACAGAACAACAACTGCACTCGACATCCTCTGAACTACTACTGCACCAGTGGAGGCGGCGGAATTTTGATAATGTCGGCGCCACTGTACTTTAGGAGGTTTCTTTTTTTTTTCTTTTTTCTTTGTGTCACTGGAAAATTTATTGAAGAACGGCACGGCTGGATAATGTGCGACCACAGAATGTGTCTTTAGTCGTTAGAAAAGTCAAAAAATAGATAAGAGCCTACGTGTAAGGAGCATGAAAGACCACTTCAAAACAGTGTTCCGGAAGAAACTCCTGCTTGCGTCGTGTTTGTCAGGTGCCATGTCTGCTTGTATTGGAGAAAGAGCACACGTGCAGCCTTTTCTGGTCTTTTTTCTCGCAACGCTGAAACAAGTTTGTTCTCCAAAACAGCTTTGTAGTTTGCATCTGTCACCATAGCGCCCTTCAGATCACTACGAGTAAGGATTACGCCGTAGTTGTCTCAAAGCATAGCCACAGCTACATTTTCAACACTGGCCCTTCACTGAATTAATTTTCTTATTTCCTTCTTTTAGGTGGATGTGACTCTGTGTGCCTCCACTGAGCTAATTGAACCTTCGTTCCAGGATAGAAAAACGTCATCTGTTCCGTTGTCACGATACAAAGTCCTATTGAAGCAGTCATCGTGTGTCAACATCGCCCACCAAACTGTCTCTTGCGCAGCCTTCGGGATGTCCGTCAACACAGGAGGTGCCCACCTAGAGGGTGCTTTGCGTGTTTTCGAGTCATCATGCAGAAGTGTGCTCACGGATTTCACAGAAATTCCAACTGCACAACCAATATCTTTCACTCTCAATTGGCGATCCTCCTGGACCAGTCTCCACTCGCGTGACTATGGTGGCCGATTGGTTGTTATTCGGAGATTGATTTGGTTCGTTCTCGCACAGTGTTCGGCCTTCACAAATACAAACCCACATTATTCATATTCATGACACGATCACAATTTCACTCAACTGGCGGCGAATTTGAATAAGAGTCACACAACCGAGCGAGGTGGCGTAGTGACTAGCACACTGGACTCGCATTCAGGAGGACGACGGTTCGATAACGCATCCGGCCATCCTGAATTAGGCTTTCCGTGGTTTCCCTAAATTGCTTCACGCAAATGCCGGGATGGTTCTTTGAACGGGATTGGCCAACTGCCTTCCTCATCCTTCCCTAATCCGATGAGTCTGATGACCCTGCTGTTTCGTCTCACCCACCAAATCAACCCAGGAGTCACACAACACAAGAGGAAGGAACGAATGATTACTCAATGTTGTTGAAATGAAAACTTAGTCGTTACCAGAACCACAGTCAATATTCACTCTCACTACTACCGCTTAAGTACTGTGTACTGGACAGTGCTGCCATCTGTATCACTGGTCATGTTCTAGCATAACGTCAAGCGCCAGCGTGACTGTCAAAAACATTAGAGCAGAGAGGGCTGTGAGACGGCGTCAGCCAATAGCACTCTGACCGACCACTACACGAAGAGGACATAGGAGCCGCGCTGCATGGCTGCGACCCGAGTTGAAGTCTATCTGACCTATGAGCTCTATAGTAGTGACTTAGGCAATGTATTCATTCACTTGTATTAGGGCATTGTCTATACTGGTTAGACTTCTATTTCTCTCTCGCCATTTGCTTGTCACTCATCACTGTAAACGCTCGAAATCAACTACTGTCATTTATTTTATATAATAAATTTTATTAATACGATTTGCTGGAATTGTTGTCTAGCAATGCGAGAAGCAGGTTTCCTAGGAACCCTATATTAGACGAGTGGGCAGGACACAACATGGGTGGTAAATGAAATTAAATGTCGTGTGGCTAGGGCCTCCCGTCGGGTAGACCGTTCGCCTGGTGCAGGTCTTTCGAGTTGACGCCACTTAAGCGACCTGCGCGTCGATGGGGATGAAATGATGATGATTAGGACAACACAACACCCAGTCCCTGAGCGGAGAAAATCTCCGACCCAGCCGGGAATCAAACCCGGGACCTTAGGATTGACATTCCCTCACGCTGACCACTCAGCTACCGGGGCCGGACAATATGGGTGGTGAGGGGGCAGGGATTCTATAGCGATACCTCAGAGACTAACTGCCAGAAATTTACTTTTGTGTTTTGCTGGCGTCTTAATTCTCTGTTGTCTTTTCTTTTCAGGAGCGTTCACGTGCTTTAAGAGTCTCTTTTAGTGTTGTTGCTAATTAGTGGTTTAAGGTGGGCATTGCAGAAATTATATTTGCTTTTGTACTTAGTTTTCTTGCTTGCCTTTCTATCTTCCGAAATGAGCAACCCATTCACCGACCCTCTGTACAGGCGCCCCAGCTGCAAGCGATAGATGCAATGTAGCTATCACAAATGTTTCAGTTTCAGATGCAACAGACTGCATCTCTACTCAATACGATACAACAGCTACTCGCGTATTAAACGAATCCAGTACAGCAGGCAGCTACAGCAGCTTCAAGTGCTATATCACCTTTTTGCCAGTTTCATGAACAAGAAGAGGAGTGGCTCGAGTGGTTGCAACAGTTTGAAGGCCACGTGATTGCTCGCAACATACCAGGTATTGTGAAAGTCCATTATTTTCTCTCCACAGTAGGAAGTGCGGTGTTTCGTCTCATTCAAAAACTCTTTCCTAACGCCACTCCGAGTGAACTTTTGTATGATCAAAATGGTTCAAATGACTCTGAGCACTATGGGACTTAACATCTGAGGTCATCAGTCCCCTAGAACTTAGAACTACTTAAACCTAACTAACCTAAGGACATCACACACATCCATGCCCGAGGCAGGATTCGAACATGCGACAGTAGCGGTCGCGCGGTTCCAGACTGAAGCACCTAGAACCACTCGGCCACACCGTCCAGCTTGTACGATCAGGTTGTAGATTCGCTAACTAACTATTATGGCCAACAACTGAACGTGGTAGCAGCAAGGTGTCAAGTCTTTGATTGCAAGAAACAGTCAGAACAAGCTCGTCGCGAGTGGGTAACAGATTTGCAGTGTGTGACGAGGAATACTAATTCATATGAGCTTGAGGTGCTTTGTATTCAGATTTTATGTTGCGTGGTGCAATCGTGTACAACATAACTGATCTCAGACTTAGAGAACATATTTTGAAACAGTCCGATCCATCATTTCAGCACATAGTGCAAATACTACATCAGTAAGATTCAGGTGCCATGTCAGCTAATAAGTTTGAGCAGCCAGCAATTTGTTGGGCTTAGCACGTTCCTCGCCAACATCTCATTAGACAGCAACAGCTTGCGTGTGCCACGCCGTGTAAACACTTCTCTACTCCGTGTATGCAGCTTGCTAAACAGTGGGTACACAAGCGAACAGAATTAAGTCATGCCCTCAGTACTATTTACGGCACAAACGGTAAGACTGCCCATCCACACAAGCACAAGGTTACGCTTGTGGCAAGAAAGGTCATGTTCAATCTGTCTCTTTGCAACATAAAAAACATAGGAATTCCGACCACTCACAAAAATCTAGTCATAAGGCCCACGTCATAAATGCAGTGTATTCAATGCTTGCAACAGGCATTAGCAAACCTAGCAGTTTCTTCAGTGCTACTCCAGTCCGACATTTTTTTTTTCATTTCTCTCTTTGTGGAAAACATGTGGAATTTCAGTAGAAATTTACTTTGGCTGCCATGTATCGCTCTCATATGTGTAATGTAACTTTGACTGTTCTACAGTCACATGATTGTGAGAACATTTTGCCTTGATTCATTTCATTTGTTTGGCTTTAACATTCAGGAATATGTGTTCTTAGTGTCAGCATTCAATGCAAAAGATAGCGTAACTAGCTTGCTGAAAGAATTCCCCGTTTTTTTTTTTTAAGTTTTAGGCGAGTCTAAAAATTTTGTTGCGCATACTGCTATGCAAGACAATGCTCAGCCAAAATTTTTCCGGGACAGAACTGTTCCTATTGCATTATGGGACACTGCCAAACGTAACGAACTGCAAGACAGCAGAGCTATTGCGCTCATACAAGGCAGTCATTGGGCAAGTCCACTGATTTTGCTCCCAAACCTTCAGGTCGCATTCGCCTCTATGTTTTTAAGTCCAGAGTCAACCCACGAACTATGATTTAATGTTATCCGTTGCCACGCCCAGAGGATCTCATGGACAAACTAGGCGTTGTCGTTACTTATCAAAAATTGATTGCGCCACGCGTATCTTCAAATACCGCTCTATGAAGAATCTCACAAACTGTGCATTGTGAATACTCATTTAGGCTTATTTAAATATTTGCGTCTGCACTTTGGCAGTGCTTCCGCACCCGTTATTTTCCAACAGTATTTGGAACAGCCGACTGCTCAATTACTAAACTGTTCAATATATTTGGACTATATTGTGGTTGCAGCTGAAGAACATGTTGCAAATTTGCGTGCTTTGTTTCGTGTGTTATTTGATGCAGGATTAAAGTGTAGACTGGACAAGTGTGATATTTTTAAACCTTAGTTGCAGTATCTTGGTCGTGGCATAAACAGTCAAGGTGTACATCCTATTCAGTCGCATTTATTAGCCATATGAGATCTGCCAGTTCCTCGCAATGTTACAGAATTTCAGTCTGTCCTAGGGAAAATGAACTATTATATTCCGTTCACACCGAACGCTGCACAAATCGCACCACCGCTGCTTCGCTTGTGTCGCAAGAACGTCCCCTTTGTTTGGAGAGATGAGTGACAAGTAGCTTTTAAAAACTTAAAGATGAATTGCTCAGTGATCGATGCTTAGTTTACTTTGATCCGGACAAACCAGTTGAATTACAAGTTGGCGCTTCCTCTTACGGAATCGGTGCAGTGCTTTCGCACAGAATTGCTGATAAAGGCAGGCCTATTGCTTTCGCATGAAAAGTGTTGGCAAAGCTCAGCGTAACTATTCACAAACTGAGAAAGAGGCTTTTGCTATTGTGTATGGTGTCACCAAATTTCACGACTACTTGTATAGCAGAAAATTACAATTAATAACGTGTCATAGGCCATTGCAGTTCTTGTTTCATCTGTCGAAGCCGGTTCCTGTACGAACTGCCCAAAAATTGCAAAGATGGGCTTTGTTGTTGTCTCAATAGCAAAACGAGATTGTGTACCGCCCAACAGCTCAAGATGGTAATGCTGACGTACGCGGATGTCTTCCGATTGGCCCTGATACAGACTTTGACGCTTCTGCAGCATTTTGTTGTCAAACAATGCTCAGGCTTCTGAATTGCTTCACTCCTTTCCGCTGAGCTACAGGAAAATTGCGCAGGCCACGGAAGCTGATTCAGATTTGAACATTTTGCTTACACACATTCGCACATCTTGGCTTCATTCCTTGCATAAAATAAAAAACTCTGTAGTGCGCGGGTACTTTGCACGTCGGCATATCCTTGCTACACAGAAGGTGTGACTCTTGTTCAAAATGACAGTGGGCAGTCACGTGTTTTGATTCCTAAGGCTTTACAAAAGAAAGTGTTGCAGTTACTTCATCAAGGACACTGGGGGATTATTCGTACGTAACAGTTAGCGCGTCGACATTGTACTTGGTGGAGTGTGGACACCCAAATAGAACAGATGACGTCTCACTGTCACACATGTGCGGAAAACCAGTCCGCTCCGCCACAAAAAATCTCTGCTTGGCCAAAGTCGCAATTACCATGGCAACGTGTACATATAGACTTTGCGGGACCTTTTTGGAACACTCGTTGGTTGATTGTGGTTGAATCGTATAGCAAGTTTCCTTTTGCTGTGCCAATGAGCACTAAAACGTCACGTAGCACAATTCAGGTGTTGTCCTCTAACTTTTGCCTCGAAGGTTTGCCTGAAGTGAGTGTCGGACAACGGGCTTCAGTTTACGTCAAATGAATTTGAAACATTCTGTGAACGCAATGGTATACAGCATCTAACTTCCGCCTGGGCCTAAAATAAGATACACGTATGCGCCAAGTCAACGAACGATCTCCGAACCCACAGTCTGCTGCCGCTAAAAACACTGTAAAACACAATTTCATACGGCGAGAAGCGACACTTGAGGCCTCCTTTCGGCGCCGGATGCTCAGAAGGGTGGAGCAGATGGAGCAGCGGCCGTGTAGCAATTCGTCGTCGATGGTCCATCTCGTGGATGCGAACGATAAGAGGCGAGAAACAGTTGCAATGCTTGGTCCCTGGTGTGTGCGGTGCGAAGTTTGGCCGTCTGCTGCCTGAAAGTTCTGACAATACGCTCCGCTTCGCCGTTTTACTGTGGATGGAATGGTACACGTTCCTCAAGTATCGCTTCTCGCCGTATGAAATTGTACAGTGTTTTTAGCGCCAGCAGACGGTGGGTGCGAAGCGGGATCGTTCGTCGACTTGGCGCATGCGTGTATCTTATTTCAGACCCAGACGGACTGCAGCGCCGACATCACAATCAAATTCGCTACTGTCATTGTGCACGGTGAACCTTCTGTGTCTCTCCCTCCAGATTCACGGATGCTGATCACAGC
This sequence comes from Schistocerca serialis cubense, assembly GCF_023864345.2. Lineage (NCBI taxonomy): Eukaryota > Metazoa > Arthropoda > Insecta > Orthoptera > Acrididae > Schistocerca > Schistocerca serialis. Next base: position 22,939,754 of record NC_064642.1, read on the forward strand.
GCGGCCACAGCAGCCGCCAGGGGGTGTCATCAAGACACCACCGGACGATCCCATGGAGACGGAGCTTTCGCCGTCTCCGATTCCTCTCGTCCTACCGATGGAGGTAGACCCGCCCACGCCGCAGCAGCCGACGCCTTCGACATCTGGTTGTGGGCCTCAGGAGGTGGAAGCGTGTCCTTCTGGTCGTTTTCCTGGGGCCGCTTCCGCCAGAGCGAAAGCCGGACGGCGGGGTAAGACCGGCAGCCTGACGTCCCCTGCAGTTTCGGGAGGAATGTTCCGGCGTAGCGTCAGGTGCCGGCATGACGGTCAAGGACATCAGAGCAGAGAGGGCTGTGAGGCGGTGTCGGCCAACAGCACGCTGACCGACTTACCTATAGGACGACAACGAGACAGCAGCGGCCTCTACACGAAGAGAACACAACGGCCGCGCCGCCTGACCACGGCCTGAGTTGAATTCTAGCCGACCCATGAGCTCTACAGCAGTGACTTAGGAAATGTGTTCTTTCACTTGTGTTAGGCATTGTCTACACTGATGAGACTTCTTCTTTGTCTGTCGCCATTTGCTTACGACCCGTCATTGTAAATGCTGAATGTTAGGTATTGTTATTTATTTTCTGTAATAAACTTTATTAATACGATTTGCTGGAATTGTTGTCTAACGATGCTAGAAGCAGGTTTCCTAGGAACCCTATATTAGACGAGTTGGCAGGACACAACAGGTCACACAAAATGTGCAGGTGTATTTTAACCCAAAGAGATTGTTTATATCGCTCCAAATCCTGAGAAAGAAAGTCAGAGACCTTGAAACTTGAGTGCACTTTGTATAATGGCAATGTTTTTAAAGCAGTGGAGGAATGCACATTAAGTTTTGTACAGCATGTTGATTAGAAACACCACATCACAAATACTTAAAACTATTCTAAACCCAAAATTCAACAGACTTTGTTTTGTACGTAACGTAATACCTATGTATATAAAAGTGTATGTAAACAAAAAGTCGCCTGCAGCCCAGTATGCCAAGCAGAAAACCGAAACTAGATGGCTAAAACAAGAAATTAGGTGCCTTTACACTAAGATGAAGGAACTCAATTTTGAAGCATTTGAAATTCATCTGGAACCAGGAAATCCCATCAAAATTTCTTAATTAGTTAGTGACATCATGGATACAGTCAAACGAAATGCAGGAACACAAAAAAGGGGAGAAAACAACAGAAACTAAATACACTTTTGGAACAAAACAAAACCATTAAATATAAAAAACAGAATGCAAAAAATAACACGTTCTGCAAACACATAGTCAACCTTACTGGCATACAACTTAGCAACCAAGAAATAAATTTAGTAGTAAAAAAACTAAATACAATGTTGACTCGCACATTAGCACAAGATAGCAGAAAATCTTATCACAGATATTGAATATATCACAAACAACAAGAACGAAACAGGAACTCAAAAAGATCTGAAAAGACCTGAATAATTTGATGCACAATAAAGGGACACACAAATAACATACAGACCGGAAGAATAAGTGGAGAAGAAAAAATTTCAGAAAAATGATGAACAAACTTACAAACAACAGGGATTCCTTCACGAAATCAGACAAGAGCAACACTGTGATAAAAATAAAACAGGAGGAATACAAAAATAAAACTCAAAAATTTCTAGAACTAGATGAAATAGTAAAGTAAACCTCTGAACCAACACGAAGATACCAGAAAAATGCATATAAGTAACTGGATACATAAAAAATATACTGAGCAAGCGGCGGCACGAGAACACACATATCAAAAGGTATTACAGTTTGCAAGCCAACGACTGCTTCTTCTGGCAGAAGGGTTGAAGGGAAAGAAAAGTAGGTGAAGGAAAAGGTCTGGTGAGATTTTGGAAAGGTGTAGAGTTCGGAAAAGTCGCGCAGAACTTTTCCCAAACCTCACCAGTGGTTTCCTTCCCCCAGATTCCTTCCCCGTCAACCCTTCTGCTAGAGGTAGGAGCCACTGGCTCCGAAAGCGTGCAAACCGTAACACATTTTTATTTGTGCTGTCCTGCCGCCGTTGGGCGACTAGAATTTTTTGTCTATGCAATTACTTATTTTTTCAAAGTTGATTATTTTCAGAAAAATACACAGACACTTCTAAAGAAATAGCTCTCACATCCACACAGCACTCATGCTGAACAGCCTACTAAAAATTCACAAGCAGGTTATATTAATATTTAAACGTCCCCTTAGAAAAATTAATGAGTGACAGTGCTGATAAACCTCTTCGTTATTTGATTTTCAAACAGCTGAGCAAAACTGAACGTACTCAGACATTTCGCTCTTTACCTATTCTGATCAACACTAAACTGACACACAATATTTTTAGCGCAACGCAATCTGACTTTCAATAATCCCTACAAAAGAATGGCCCTGACTAACAATAACCTATACCTTTCATGAATCACTTACCTCACAAAAATCTTCGTTACTCGAACTACTGCAATAGAGCGAGCGCCAATACTGTCAGCTAAATAAAAGATTCTAACTACTAAAGGCACTAACTACTCATAGGCATAGTCAGCAAGTGAAAGATTTTGATAGAGAACAAACAATGTATTTACCTTAATAATGTTCAAAAATCGTACTATATAAGTTCATGACATCCAGTCTTACAAATTTCCTTTTTCTGACGGGCACACGTCCAGATCGTCCGCTCTCAAAACTCTGGCATCTCTCTCCCCACATTCACCACTGGTGGCGGCTCACCAACGCTGCCCAACGCTACCCGCTGTTAACAGCCAACTGCTCAACACTACAATTGAGAATATTCCAACAATGCAAACCAGCCACAGGCTGCACACAGCACAGTCAATGATTTTCATACAGAGCGCTACGTGGCGTTACCAACATAAAAACCTAAACAGCCTACTTACAGTATACCCCGTCGTAAATTCCAGAGGTGCACCTACATATCATCTATCAAGCGAAATACACACATACTTACAAAAAGATTATGTACATAAACAACAGAAACATACATAGCTCTGAAGAGTTGATACAATCTATCAAACACATCAAGATACGGACAACAGTCACACTCACATCATTTGACATCACATCCATGTACATTAATATCCACACCACAGAAACCATCAAAAGTATCGAACAGCTATTTTAACAACAGGAAGACATTCCCAAACCCCACATAAAAGGAATATCAAGATACTAGATACACAGAACATACAACAGAATTAAAAATTAACAGTTGTCAAACTGCATTTGCTGAACATCATATGGATGTGAAACATACTCCAACAGATATCAACACTAACTTGAAAATTCCCAAGTGCAGGAACAGCCTGCCACAGAACACAGAAACTAACAAGTGAAGTAAACTCTACCCCACTCCCACACACACACACACACACACACCTATTCGCCACCTCGTTTTTGCAGTTTGTAAACAAAATCAAAGCTTAAATAGTGCAGTTTTTCACAGTGAAGACAGTGGGGATACCGGAAAAAATAAGAAAGAACAGACACGACAAATTCATATAACTGATACGCCTCGATGGGTAATGTATGCACCTTCTTCAGAGTGGATGTACAATTACGTCTGACCTCCTACAGGAATGTTACAATAGCGACCACGGAAGACATGGACAGAGACTGCAAAAAGATGGCCTTAGCTAAGAGTGTGGGTCGGCCAAGAGACAGACCACGCAAGTGTGATACACACTGTGCCCAGGTGGCGCAGTGGTTAAAGCAATTCCCTAATAAGCAGGAGAACCCCAGTTCGAATCCTGGTCTGGCATACATTTTCACTCGTCGCCACTGATTCTGCATGAAGTCCTGATGCAGCTGACCTCAATGGTACCTTGCCTTCCCTTTCCTTTCCTTTCTCCCCCTCCACCTTCAATTTACATATAATTAAAAGTTAGGCCTAACCATAGCATTCCCATTCATAAAATTTAGAAGTAAATAAGTTTAAGTTCCATGTGGTTGCAGATGACCAAATGTGAAAGGAAAATAACTGTAATACAAAACATAAGAAAACGGGAAAACCACAGCATGTGGTAATAAGGTAAATATAAAAAATTTAGTCTGTTTCCCAGATTAATCAATACTTTCTTAAAATCTCGAATTTTTATGTGTACATTTGTAAATAAAAATTTTTCCCGTTGTTTAATAAAAAGAAAATAAGAGTTCACTGACAATGCCGAACTTCAGAAAAACATGTGTACGTAATAAAAGAAAAGCCACGCGGGATTAGCTGAGCGGTCTGACGCGCTGCAGTCATGGACTGAGCTGCTGGTCCCGGCGGAGGTTCGAGTCCTCCGTCGGGAATGGATGTGTGTGTTTGTCCTTAGGATAATTTAGGTTAAGTAGTGTGTAAGCTTAGGGACTGATGACCTTAGCATTTAAGTCCCATAAGATTTCACACACATTTTTTGAACAATAAAAGAAAAAAATTGTGTTTTTCTCGAGGTGGATCCCATCCAGAGCAAAAACTACAATGTATTTTCCTGTCCAGCTAGCATCCCTCTGACTGTAAAGTTCAGAAAAACGCGCCAAGAAAGTAATCTTGCTATGCTCGCCTTTTGGTCCCTCTGCCTACCGTGACAAATAAGATAACTAGAACTGTCGTGACATTACTGTCACAGGTCGTAAAGTGATGTTTCATTTACTGGAAATACTTTGTGATTATTTTGTTGAGAGCACTGAACAAGTGGGCTTGGTTAGCTTCTCGTTTTTCACGCTGGAATGGTGGACTCTCAGCGTGCTCACATAGTGGCGGAAGTTCCATGCGGCTTTTCGCGGATGATGCTGTAGTATACAGAGAAGTTGCAGCATTAGAAAATTGTAGCGAAATGCAGGAAGATCTGCAGCGGATAGGCACTTGGTGCAGGGAGTGCCAAATGTCCCTTAACATAGACAAATGTAATGTATTGCGAATACATAGAAAGAAGGATCCTTTACTGTATGATTATATGATAGCGGAACAAACACTGGTAGCAGTTACTTCTGTAAAATATCTGGGAGTATGCGTGCGGAACGATTTGAAGTGGAATGATCATATAAAATTAATTGTTGGTAAGGCGGGTACCAGGTTGAGATTCATTGGGAGAGTGCTTAGAAAATGTAGTCCATCAACAAAGGAGGTGGCTTATAAAACACTCGTTCGACCTATACTTGAGTATTTCTCATCAGTGTGGGATCCGTACCAGATCGGTTTGACGGAGGAGATAGAGAAGATCCAAAGAAGAGCGGCGCGTTTCGTCACAGGGTTATTTGGTAACCGTGATAGCGTTACGGAGATGTTTAATAAACTCAAGTGGCAGACTCTGCAAAAGAGGCGCTCTGCAACGCGGTGTAGATTGCTCGCCAGGTTTCGAGAGGGTGCGTTTGTGGATGAGGTATCGAATATATTGCTTCCCCCTACTTATACCTCCCGAGGAGATCACGAATGTAAAATTAGAGAGATTAGAGCGCGCACGGAGGCTTTCAGACAGTCGTTCTTCCCGCGAACCATACGCGACTGGAACAGGAAAGGGAGGTAATGACAGTGGCACGTAAAGTGCTCTCCGCCACACACCGTTGGGTGGCTTGCGGAGTATAAATGTAGAAATGTAGTAAAACATTGTTGTTCTCAATGTGACAGTGGTATCGTTGTGCACAGTGGGCAAACCGAACGATCATTCTCTAATCAGTCAATGAAGGTAACCAGCATTGCACTCTCTCGGTTTTTGTTATCATTATTATTAATTTTAAGTCTGTCTTTTGATTAGGGAGAGCTGTGCGGATTTCCCCTACGATTCTAAGTTTTCTATGTGCTGTTTCATATTTGGCTAACGACCTTGCAATACTCAGATATAACAAGTAGCAACATTTCATGGAAACCTCATACCATATTGTATACTGACCATTAAACTGTAGAGTAAAAGGTATGTGGATTAGGACAAATTTGTTCGTGGAATTTTCATCACACAACTCTAAAATAAACTTTTCGCTAATTACCCCAATATCACAGATTGACCACGTATTATGCGACGTATAATGATCACTCTATCACACTGTTTTAGAGAGAAAAACAAAATTTCGATGACCTAACAGCTGGATTTAACAAACAATCTCCAAAAATCAACTTCCAGTTCAACATTAAGCAAATACATCTCCCAAAGGAATGGACCAGTTAGTTTAAAAAATGTTAACAAACGCGTAACTCAGGTATGGTTCGCATATTTACCTGTGCGGCTGGAACTCATCAACCTGTGCTCTGTTCCGCTCAGACAACTTCCTCTTTAAGACGTTCAGAGTATCAGATACGACAGAGGGAGAAGTGTATACGGGTTTCATTTATGTTACAGCAACGATGTGGCCCTGCGCTGAAAGAGATTGTACTTCCCCCTCAAACTCTGTCTTTGAAAGCGTTATAGAAAGAATAATCAAGAAAATGGAAGAGTGAAGAACAAAATGCTACAGAACAGCAATGGATAACAGAAATGCAACAAAGGTTTTACCTGCGGCTGCGCACAGGCCACACGTCACTACAAAGCTACTGAATGTGCCTGTGAAATCAACCAAAGGACTGTTCTGTGATAACTACAGTATAAAGCGTTTCATCGTTTCCACATTAGCTTCATCGACAGCCTCCCAGCAACGATTTTCAAAATCTGTTACAGTTCTACGAATGGTGTGAACGAAAAATGCAAAGTTAAGTACCATTTCTAGACAAGATTTTGTTTACGGATGAAGAACCGTTTACAACTAATAGCAGATCACTCTCCGCAATTTTCACAAATGGTCAATTGAGTATACACATTGGTTGGGAGAATTGGATAAATAGCAACCTTCACCAGTCAACGTATAGTGCGGGCTTCTCAAGAATCGTGTCTCTGTTTAGGTTTGATGGTCACGTTATGCTAAAGCCGTCGTGTCGTGTTAGCGGCTAGTCCGCTTCCTATCATCCTTGATCCTTGAAGTCAGTTCTCACTTGTTTATCGTGAAGGAATTTTGGGCAGATAGTGTATACCCATTTTGACAAGTTTTTACTGAATCTTATTAATGTCATTAAGAATTTGGTAAGTTTTAAACCGTATTTGTACTTTCTATACTATAGCTCCATTCAATTCACAATAATCGAACATAGCTTCTGTCTCTACTGATACCAGTATGTCTTTGTATTTTTTGTAGGCTGCGTAAGGTTGAAATGCGAAAGGCGTATTGGAATAATAATTTTGTGGTTAAGACATTTCAAAGCCTTTAAGTACGTCCACATGTACCAATGACTATGCAACAGTTAGCGCTGGTGGAGGAATTTTACGTCCTACCACAAGAACTCCTTGCCAGTCTTGTGGCCAGCGGAGGCCGGCCGTTGTGGCAGAGTGGTTCTAGGCGCTTCGGTCTGGAACCGCGCGACCGCTACGGTCGCTGGTTCGAATCCTGCCTCGGGCATGGCTGTGTGTGATGTTCTTAGGTTAGTTAGGTTTAAGTAGTTCTAAGTTATAGGGGACTGATGACCTCAGGTGTTAAGTCCCATAGTGCTTGAACCGTTTTGACCCGCGTGAGAGCACGTTACAGGGAACACTGCCGTGCTTGGTGACCACACATCTTACAGAGAACCACGTCTCGCCTCTTGTAATGTCTAGGGGAAAGTCATGAATCGCGGCGACTTCAGAGTCATTATTGCCTTTGAATGTGAGAGGCATTTCTCTTGGTTTCATTTACCTCCTGTTATATATTGTAGTAGTTCATGTGTGGTCCAAGCGTCATCAAGCTATATTACTTTCGTCCTTACATTTTTCGGTATTAGCTGTGACTTGTCTCACCTGCTCCATCAAGTAGAACAAGTATTCATTAGCGAAGGTGTTAAACTGCGATCTTAAAATTAGGAAAGCAGATTGATACATTGCTGCCCATTAAAATTCAACATCAACGAAGTTGGCACGCATCAAGCTTTAATCTGAAATGAACATCTGCATACGCAAGAGATCAGTATTGTAATGTAAACTCGCAGTTAGACGGCATGTACGTTCTGTATATAACAACAGATCATACAGCAGTTTTGTCTTTCAGAAAACGTATCTAAGTATTGCTTGGTTATAGGCATATGGTGTTGTGCCTCGTACAAGAGAGACACACACACGTCTTTCAGTACCTGTCGGGATTCTACAGCGGCAGCATCGTGACCTGTCAACACCACGTGTGTCGTTTCGTGATACAGCTGCAAGCTCTGCTCGAGGTCTCACGACTGCTATGCGAGTATGGACATTACAAGAGGCGAGCCGTGGTTCTCTGTAAGATGTGTGGTCACCAAGCACGGCAGTGTTCTCTGTAACGTGCTCTCACGCGGGTCAAAATGGTTCAAATGGCACCATGCACTTACACATACCTAATTCGGCCACGAAGAACTGTACAGCCACATCACTAACTACTAGTCAGCGAATGGAATTGTCTGCAGTAAGAAAAGTGTTCAAAGAGACAGCGCGACGACTTGTGGAGCACAGACACCGTCAATGCGGCAACGCCTTTGCGGCTTCCCTGGACGCACGTCGAGAACGGCAGCAGTGGACGCGTATAAGAGCCTTTCACACTATCTTCGTAACACATAACCGATGCAAATCTCTCTGCATCCTATACAGACTGTGATATCATACATAGTCAACCACAAGGAAGAAAACCAGCAGAAGACATCACTGATTTCGATTTCTAGCCATACAATACCCCCCCCCCCCCAAATGCCACACCAGCCGCTCCAGTAACAAACAATGGACAAAGAGTTCTAGATTAATCTAGTTTAAGACTTTCTTTTTAAGTAACATTTCTCTGTATGTATGTATGCATAAACGCCTGAAGATGAACAGAACATGTTCGAAACGCGTTGTATTATGTTAAATTAAACATAAAATAAAAAAAATGACTGGTAGAGAAATTAGAAATAAATAATTATCCCACATAGTCACGGTTCACAAAATAGCCATTATGGTCGAAAATAACAGTAGGTAGTTACTTGGCTGTTGTTGTTGTTGTTGTGGTCTACTGTCCTGAGACTGGTTTGATGCAGCTCTCCATGCTACTCTATCCTGTGCAAGCTTTTTCATCTCCCAGTACCTACTGCAACCTACATCCTTCTGAATCTGCTTAGTGTATTCATCTCTTGGTCTCCCTCTACGATTTTTACCCTCCACGCTGCCCTCCAATACTAAATTGGTGATCCCTTGATGCCTCAGAACATGTCCTACCAACCGATCCCTTCTTCTGGTCAAGTTGTGCCACAAACTTCTCTTCTCCCCAATCCTATTCAATACTTCCTCATTAGTTATGTGATCTACCCATCTAATCTTCAGCATTCTTCTGTAGCACCACATTTCGAAACCTTCTATTCTCTTCTTGTCCAAACTATTTATCGTCCATGTTTCACTTCCATACATGGCTACACTCCATACGAATACTTTCAGAAATGGCTTCCTGACACTTAAATCAATACTGGATGTTAACAAATTTCTCTTCTTCAGAAACGCTTTCCTTGCCATTGCCAGCCTACATTTTATATCCTCTCTACTTCGACCATCATCAGTTATTTTGCTCCCCAAATAGCAAAACTCCTTTACTACTTTAAGTGCCTCATTTCCTAATCTAATTCCCTCAGCATCACCCGACTTAATTAGACTACATTCCATTATCCTTGTTTTGCTTTTGTTGATGTTCATCTTATATCCTCCTTTCAAGACACTGTCCATTCCATTCAACTGCTCTTCCAAGTCCTTGGCTGTCTCTGACAGAATTACAATGTCATCGGCGAACCTCAAAGTTTTTATTTCTTCTCCATGAATTTTAATACCTACTCCGAATTTTTCTTTTGTTTCCTTTACTGCTTGCTCAATATACAGATTGAACAACATCGGGGAGAGGCTACAACCCTGTGTTACTCCCTTCCCAACCACTGCTTCCCTTTCATGTCCCTCGACTCTTATAACTGCCATCTGGTTTCTGTACAAATTGTAAATATCCTTTCGCTCCCTGTATTTTACCCCTGCCACCTTTAGAATTTCTTCTCCATGAATTTTAATACCTACTCCGAATTTTTCTTTTGTTTCCTTTACTGCTTGCTCAATATACAGATTGAACAACATCGGGGAGAGGCTACAACCCTGTCTTACTCCCTTCCCAACCACTGCTTCCCTTTCATGTCCCTCGACTCTTATAACTGCCATCTGTTGGCTGTTGGCTGTTACAACCAAATATTGTCAAAAATTAAAGTATAATAAATTTTCATTAAAATGGTCTACTGCACTTCTTGAGAAATTCATGGTTTGAATAGAAGGAGTTGGCCACCAAAAATTCTTTTAAACTATGTTTAAATTGTGCCTCGTCTGAAACTAAACTCTTAATGGTTGCTGGTAACTTATTGAAAATATGCGTCGCTGAATACTGGACTCCTTTCTGAGTAAGAGCAAGTGATTTTAAATCTTCATGTATCTCGTTCTTATTCCTAGTATTGATACTATGTACTAAGCAGTTAGCTGGAAAAAGAGATGTACTACTTACAACAGACCTCATTAAGGAATAAATATACTGAGAAGCTGTGGTTAGTCTGCCCAATTCTTTGAACAGATTTCGACATGATGTTCTTGGATTTACGCTACACATTATTCTTATTATATGCTTCTGTACTCTCGGTTTGTGGATTTGCCCTAAATTATGATACCATATGACATAATGGAGTGAAAATAAGCAAAATATTACAGTTTTTTTATATTTATATCTCCTATGTCTGACATCATTCGCATTGCAAAAACAGACTTGTTTAGGCGCTTCAGCGTTAGTATGTCGCTCCCAACTGAATTTATTATCGAGTTGTAATCCCAAGAATCTTACACTGTCAACGTCTCCTATTTCCATGTCATCATATTTTATACACACACTAGAAGGAAATCTCTTGGAAGTTCTGAACTGCATATAGTGGGTCTTTTCAAAGTTTAATAACAGAGAATTGGCTATGAACACATATTAATGTCAGTAACAAATTTGATTAGCTGCCCTTTCTAAATTTATGTTTGATTTACTATTTATTGCAATGCAATATGCAAATAAGACAAACTTGGCCTCCGGTAATGTAGCAGATGACAGGTCATTAATATACACAAGTAACAGTAGTGGACCTAGTATGGAACCTTGGGGAACACCACATGTAATTTCTTCCCAGTCAGATGATGTCTGATTGCTTACCGCTGAATTGTTACGTAATGGCACCCTTTGTTTTCTATTAGTAAGATACGACTGAAACCACTTTTCAGCACTGTCAGTGATGCCATAATATTTTAATTTACTTAAAAGAATGCTGTGATTGACACAGTCAAAAGCCTTTGACAGGTCACAGAATATGCCAGTTGCCTCTAATTTGTTGTCTAATTTGTTGAAGGGCAGCCGACGTCGCGTGCGATATGGTCGGCAAGTTCCCCGCCTACTCTGCAAGCTCAAAGACCGCGTGTTGTTTTCTTACCTTTTGGGTACTTGATGTTACAAGGCCACAGCTGTGTTTATGTGGAATTGGACCTGTTACATCAACGTGTCTTCGAGTGATTTTCTGTATGATCATTGGTCAGTGTAAATGATCGCAATTTGATGTTCAAGGTCTTATTTCGTGCAAGTGTTGCAAGTGTACGAGTCTCCCTGTTATAAATTGAATCGACGAAACTGAATTTGTAACATAATCTGTGTCGGAGGCCGAGCACCCTTTGTAGATGAGTACGCCTTAATCATTGCATCAACAGACGCTGATATTTCGTCTTATAACTTACAAATAATTTTAAGGAGTGTTCAACTTCTGATCAGTATGTGTAGTCATTTTCACGATATGCTGAGATTTCCTATATCTCAGGCATTCTTGTCTGTAGCCTTATTCTCGAGAATTACTGTTCCGTTCTAATGTGTGCCGGCACGGCAGCATGGGCGGCGGACGACGCGCTCTTGTTCCCTGGGCCCGGAGCAGAGGCGTGTTTGCTTTCTGCTGCGGCGGCGGTACGTCCGTCGTCGTACGGCGTCTGGGTTGGCCGGCAATTTGATGCCTCTACCAGCCTCATTGTGGTGGCTCAGGTTGAGTACAGGTGATCGTTTGAAGCGAGCCACGGCAAAGTGTCGCCGATCAATTGGGAAGCTTTAATCTGTCCTATTTCGTTGACACAGTAAGCTTATCAGGCATGAAGCATGTTCTGCAAGCACAAAGTTCCACCTTGTATACGTGTTCTTTAACTACTCGTTTAAACTTTCCAGCCTTATTGCTGCTCCTGGAATGAGTTAAGTTTTAAGGGCTTTTGCTTATGACGTGAGCCACGGCAAAGTGTCGCCGATCAATAGGGAAGCTTTAATCTGTCCTATTTCGTTGTCACAGCAAGCTTATCAGGCATGAAGTTAGATGTATGGGAGGCAACGGCAGCACAATATGGAATGCATTTCTCTGCAAAGAAAAGTGAAATAATTGTCACAACAAGGAAGAAGAATAGGCCAAATGTGGATATAACTTGTGGAGGGGAAAAACTACAAGTGGTAGAGAACTTCAAGTACCTGGGAAGCATGATTGAAAGTAAGGGGGGAAACGCAATGGAAATAAATGAAAGGTGCAGAAAAGCAGGGCAGTTCTACAAATGCATTAGGGGGCTTATTTGGAGCAAGGAGGTGCCACAGAAATCCAAGGGAATTATATACCGAACCTACTTTGTCCCCATATTGGCATACGGAAGTGAGACATGGATAGAAAAATCAAGACTGCAGTGGTATGGACACATGAAGAGAATGGATGAGGGAAGAATTCCAAAGAGGATGTTTGATCTGCAACTGGAGGGGAAGAGGCCCAGAGGAAGACCAAGAGATGGGTGAAGGGAGTGAAGGAATGTGTGACGAGAAGAGGAGAGGACTGGACGAAGGTGGAAGAGGGGGAATGGTGGAAAGACAGAACACGATGGAGAGGCTTGTGTTCCCGACAGACCCAGCCAGTGGCTGGAAACTTTCCAAGATGATGATATGATGCTTATGAATATGAACTGTTGAACCTTTCCTTTGATCCACAATCATTAGCTAACTCCGCTCATTGTGAAACTTGCCTTCTTGTTTCTTGTTGGCTGTGACATGCTGTATTTCCCAGCTTATCTTGCATTTCGGGTAATTGTATTTTTATTAAAGCTCATCGTCAACGTTTCTATTGGTGTGTACTAGTTGGCAGTCACATTCAAATTGTATATACTCCCATTTTGGGCAACTGTATATTTTTTTAAGGATCATTATCAATGTTTCTGCTGGTATCTACCGGTTGGGACTCACATTTAAATTCTATGCCTTCCAGTTTTGGCTGTATTTTGGGAGCTGTGTATTTGGTTTCTTAAGGAATTTTTATTAAGGTTTATACGTAGTTAAGGGCTTTCCAACAATCACTAGCATGACTTGTCACCCCTTCTGTGTTTTGGATGGCCATTATCCACTTCTGTAACGTATTACCCATGCTTGAAAATTGTTAGTACATTTAGTGGCAGTCATTGTAATTCATTTTACTGATAAAACTGATTGTAGAATTCGCTTGCAGCTACGCCTAGGTGCTGTGTCTTCTTTCTTGAATTTGGGAACTGTATACTCCTGCCCTTAATGGTATACATAGTTAAAGTTTGTTACTAATTAACTGAAATTGTTCAAGTTTTTAAATGTTTGTTAGCGTTCAACAAATAACGAAATATGTGGATCCACTTCCATGTGTTTTTCCTTAAAATCATCCCAACCCCAGTTATGAGGTATCAACTACAATGCCGTCAACCGTAAACGTGTCGTATGCTTAACTTCAAACATTTAACTCATTAAATCGTTTGATGATGTTTTATACATGGGATTCCTTAAGAAATCTGGTGGTCGCGAGTTACTGGTGTACACCTAATGTCATTCCGTCTCCTTGGCTGAATGGTCATGGTGTCTGACAGCCATACAGAGGCTCCGGGTTCGGTTCCCGGCCCCGTCGGAGATTTTCTTCGCTCGGGACTGGGTGTTGTGTTGTCCTTATCATCCTTTCACCATCATTATGGACGCGCAAGTCGCGCAATGTAGCCTCACCTGAAAAGGCTTTCAACTCGGCGGTCGAACTACCCAACGTGGGGTCACCCGCCCATGTGCCGTACAATCGCCGCCTAATGTCAGAAGCCATTTCAGTAGCCGTACACTAGCGCAACACCATTTGCGGGGTGTTCTTTTCTTACAGACAAAAAGTGAAAAAAGTTTGATTTCAGTGGAGTCATACTTCGTGCCAGTGTGACCTCCAGGAGATACGGAGTTTCACCGAGTGCCAGTCTCATCTACGTCATACTCCGCAAGCCACCTAACGGTGTACGGTGGAGGGTACTTCTGGTACCACCAACTGATACCCTCTTCCCTGTTCCATTCACTAATGGCGCGTGGGAAAAACGATTGTCGGTAAGTCTTTATATTAGTCCACGAACAAGACGAGACTGGAATAGAAGGGAGAACCGATAGAGGCACTCAAGGTACCCTCCGCCACACACCGTCTGGTGGCTTGCAGAGTATGGATGTAGATGTAGATGTAGATATAGCACTAATTTCTCAAATTTTCTGGTCGTGGTCTTTCCGCGAGATCTATGTTGGAGAAAGTAATACATTGTCCGACTGTTCCCGGAAATTACTCTCTCAAAATTTCATTAGAAGCCTATCCTCAAAAATGGAAATGAGCGCCGGATGTGGATGAAATGATGATGAAGACAGCACAGCACCCACTCCGTGAGCGGAGAAAAATCCCCAACCCACCCGGGACTCGAGCCCGGGCCCGTAGGACGCAAATCCGTCACGCTGACCACTTAGCTTTTTCTTTTTTTTATCAATACAATTTTTTTTTCAGCCCAGGATCGGCAGATGAGAATGCGTGCCAAGGTCCGCTGCTCGTGGTCGTGCGGTAGCGTTCTCGCTTCCCCCGCACGGGTTCCCGGGTTCGATTCCCGACGGGGTCAGGGATTTTCTCTGCCTCGTGATGGCTGGGTGTTGTGTGATGTCCTTAGGTTAGTTAGGTTTAAGCAGTTCTAAGTTCTAGGGGAGTGATGACCGAAGATGTTGTCCCATAGTGCTCAGAGCCATTTGAACCATTTTTGAATGTGTGCCAAGGTATCTACAGTATGGCAATGATCGCAGTACGGACTCTGCTTCATTTTGATATTGTGCAGTTTTTCACCTGTGGGGACCTTCTCGTTTACAATGTAATACCATGTGGACACTACTTTGGAGTGGAGGATGGGATTGTTAATATTTTTCCAGACGTTACTTCAGTTGTCCGCTGGTTATTTCTCTTCCATTGGGTTTTGCCTATGGTGTCTCGTGAGGTGGTAATAGGTCCTTCTGGTGTTAAGCAGTTGTGGAGTATCTTGAATATAGCTCATTTCCAGGTAGTAAGTTCGGACGTGGCCGAGTTGAGCGCTGATGCGACCAACATCGACTGGGGCCTTTTTGCTCGTTGGGGCTAACCTGTTGAATAACGTTTTCGTAATTGTCGGATGGGGTGTCTGCAGTATTTTGCGGATACGGTCCATATATATGGCAGTGCATTTCAATCTGGGCGGACAGCCTCTCCGTGATACACAACGCATACCTTGTAATGTCAGACACTGGCGTTAGCTGAGCATTTCTGCGACTCCTTCGTGCCGACTAAACGATTCCCTGACGAACCGCGATGCTATTCGTTGGACCTTTTCTATCTCTTCTATAAGTCCTACCTGGTATGGATCACAGACTGATGAACTATACTCAAGAATCAGTCCAACAAGTGCGTTGTACGCCACTTTTCTCGTGGATCAGTTACCTATCCTTAATACTATTCCTCTGAATCTCAGTTTGGCATCTTCTTTTCGCACTGTTTATTTTATGTGGAACTTCAGCTTAAGTCCGCTCTGAATAGTTACTCCTAGATAATTTACGGTAAATATTATTTCCAGCAATTTTTTCATCAATGGTGTAGTTGTGTAGTAGTGGATTTCACTTCCTATGTATGCTCAATGTGTTTACGTTTAATTACGTTCACGGCAACTGCCAGAGCCCGAATCATCCATCAGTCCTCTGCAGGTCACCCCGCAAACCGTTGTCGCAGATAACCGCATCGTCTGCGAACAGACTTAAAGAGGTTCCGAAGCTCTCTATTAGGTCATTTATGTGCCTTGTGAACAGTAACGATCCTATAACACTTCCTTGCGATACTCTGGAGATTACATTTACATCTATCGAGTTTGTTCCTTTAAGAGAGGCGTGTTGAGTTCTGTCTGCAAGGAATTCTTGACTCCAATTGCAAATTTTGTTCGATATTCGGTACGCTCGTACTTTTTCACAAAATGGCAGTGCGGGGCGGTATCAAGGGTAACGGGGGTTGCGTTGCAAAATTTAAAGACAATCCAATGGAACAGCGAGTTTTCGGGGGCGAATGCAGAATAATGGAAACGGGCAGAGGTAAACGCCGTCAGGCAGCCACATGATGGTTACTGAAGCAATCCTGGTATATTCTACACCTTAGCACGTGGTCTGCACTGGTCTTCTGTCACATGTACTAGGCTGGAACGACTGAGTACATCGTGAGATCTCCACGAGAGAGTCGCTACAATCTAGGTGTCTAAGGGTTGACAAACGGAGTCAGTACACACTCTGAAACGAATCAGTCGACTCCTGGAGGGATCAGTACGTTGCGCGAGAACGGCAAGTCGTGAGAAATGCACACAGAGTGGAAGAGAGCCGCATGCGGCGCGTGCACTGCTTCCGACCGCTTTTGCAGTTATGGATGCGGTCAGCAGCCCGAAACCGAAGAGGAATGCCACGGGCGACGTGACTGTGGGGGAGGGGGGGGGGGGAGCCAGCGCCGCTCTGTTTGAAGCACTGCTTTTGTGTGTTTTACGCGTAACCTTTTGCCGGCTTTGCTGGTCGAGCTCTGTAATTAATATTGCAACAGTGATCTTTCCTGCAACGTGAACTATTCGAACTCAGTTAACTAATACAAATATTTGGTCCAATGTAATTTGAAATTTATTAATATTTGTTCGCTGGAACGAATTAATTTAGTACTCAAAGCAACTACAAATAAAATTTTTCCTGTATTCCCGGTCACATTTCAGCAAAATCGCACCAGAAAGTATAACCTGTATGGACTTTTGCCGGCTTCGATCGAGAAAACCACGCAGGTCGCTTTGTGTGAGCTTCAAAGTGTGTTCTCAAAGTTCGAACCGACAGCCATTTCACATTGTAATGTTTCTGACCTAAAAATGTTTCCAGCGTATGTTACTGAACTGGTAACTATGCAACCGAATTTATTATTAGGTTTCCTTCTTTACGTTACTACTTTGCTACAAGAATATCTTGTTAGTGAATAAATGTTTTGGATATGGTAATACATCATTTTCGAAAAGTTTCATTAATTTTTCCAGCAAATTGCATCTATCATCTGGTGTTCCAATGCGTACATTGCTGGCTGTGATACCAGTAATAAGGTATTCGATAGCCTAACTTTTTGTTGTGAACTCACTCCTGCTATTTGTGGAAGATGTTAAGATTTTTAAAGCGTTTCAATTGCATGTTGTCTCTATGCATGGTATGGAGTTGCTATACACTCTTCTGACATTTGACGTTTGTTCATCTCTTCTTCGTCTTCATACTCTTCCTTTTAAAATTAGTTCTACAATGAGCATATCAGCGGTGGTGCAGTTGTTTCCAATAGGAAAAAATTATGTGTCATATTCATATCGTTTAAAACTTTTGTTGATGCTTTTAGAGTAGAGCACATCCAAGTAGGTTACAACAAATAGAGCATTGTATCAGCCACTTTCAGCATATAAATAATGAAAAAGATGGGTAAAAACGAAGGAACAGCTATTTAGAAAAAATTATGCCTCAAAATTTAATGAAACACCACCACGTCTCAAGCTAACTAAGAACACTGACATTGCTCTCCTCTGACTCAGTGTTCTGTGCCGGGCTCTAAAGAGCTCAAGCCCATGCGCACCCTCTGCCGATCATGGTCTATTTAAAATCCACACTCTACTGATTACACTCAATTTACGTGTCGTGAGTTAACCACATTATTATATTCTATACAACACTATCACGTTCTTTATTTTCTTGTAGAGTACTTGCTTCTTATTTTAACAACCTGGTCCATGTCAAATTCTCATTTCAACATCAACAAGCATTTATCAAAATAGTAACAATGATGTGAATGAGAATTATTACATTCTACTTCAACCAGTATATACGAGGATAATCCCAAAAGTAAGGTCTTCTATTTTTTATAAGTACATAGACCTGTTTATTTCTACAATGGTTTACATCAGCGTACAGCTTGAACATTTAGCTATTTTTCGACATAATCACCATTTCAGTCGATGCATTTTTGTAGACGCTGTGGCAGTTTTTGTATGCCCATGTCATACCAGCTCGCCGCCATGCTGTTTAGAAAGTTATGAACCTCTTCTTTCACATCGTCGTCGGAGCTGAATTGCTTTCCGGCCAAATGTTCTTTTAACCTAGGGAACAGGTGATAGTCACTGGGCTCCAAGTCAGGACTATAGGGTGGGGTGGTCGATTATGTTCCACTGAAATTGTTGCAGGAGAGCAACAGTTTGCCGAGTAATGTGTGGGCGAGCGTTGTCATGGAGAATGTGTACGCCCCTGCTCAACATTCCTCTTCTCCGGTTCTGAATTGCCCTTTTGAGTTTTTTCAGAGTCTCGCAGTACCTGTCAGCGTTAATTGTGGTGCCCTCTCTCAGTCCCCATGCGAAAATGGCTCTGAGCACTATGGGGATTAACATCTGAGGTCATCAGTCCCCTAGAACTTAGAACTACTTAAACCTAACTAACCTGAGGACATCACATACATCCATGCCCGAGGCAGGATTCGAACCTGCGACCGTAGCGGTCTCACGATTCCAGACTGAAGCGCCTAAAACCGCTCGGCCACACCGGCCGACCAGTACCCATCCGAACCTCGCGCTCTGTCTCCATCAACAATCACATCCACTCTACCACCCGCCAACACTCACTAATGATTAAGGTGGTAGGTGCCGATCTGTGCATCCGTAATAATCGAAGTCCCCAGCAACGATTGTAACCGCCTACCCGTCTAAATTATGTCCACACTGAAAGCTCTAGCACTTTCACAAAGAGTGCCCCAGTCTCATCTGCCCACCCATCCGCAATTTTCAAAACGAGCCCCATCACACATATTCTTACAAATGAAAGACCAACCTTCTCCCAAAAAGCTCAAATTAGCTGCACCCATCTGACCGGTCGATAGCCTTATCCATCACAGCGGCTCCCTCCGCTCCAGTGCAACAGAAAGGATATAATCCGTTTCATTACCATTGTCCTTCCAAATATACACACTTTTTAATGTCCCCATATCCCAAACTAAATCTCCTGAGGAGCCCTATTCATTTCTCAAGTCTACTGACTGCCTCACAGTAAGGTTCACTTCTTCTTTAACTGTTTGTCCTTCTTATTCCATTCCTTTCCATCCCCAATCGCACCACCACTCATTACGCAGCGTTCTCCCACCCACCATTACATCTATGCCATTGCCTTCAAGCCCGTCACAACATCTGCTGTTCTCCCTGTAACCTTTGCTAAACTGACAATCTCCTGTCACTGGCACGAAGTAGAGTTACCTTATGTTTCCCTATACATGCCCCCACTCGGTAACAACCCCTATTCAATCCTCCAGGCTAATATTTAGTCCTTACCGTCTATTTTATTATCTCTACGATCGCTTTACCACTATCCACTTCTGCCTCAATCATCCTATCCTGTACATTTTCCTTACCTACTGAGACTAACCTTTCCTCACATATGTCCCTACCACAGATATAAATATCTACAGCAGCTCCCAAGTTGAAATAAAGCCAGTTTATTACCTTCCTGTTCCACGCCATACTCGACTTCAGAACTCATCTGTACTCAGGTCATTGATGTTAAAAAGTATCCCACGGGATTGCGGTTGCACGACGGGGATAAACAGGCTTTAAACACGAAATGAGAGTTGGAGCTACATGCATAGGACGCTCTGTTTTGGAAGGGAATTCAATATTCCGAGACCCACGAAGTCAAATGCTAAATTTCAGGCGTTACCTCTCACAATGGTCAAAGCAGTGGCCGAAGGCCTCCACTTAAAGACCGAGAGCAGTGGCGTTTTCGAAGAGTTGTCAGTGCTAACAGACGAACAACACTGTATGAAATCAATGTTAGAAGCACGACGGGCGTATCGGTTAAGGCAGTGCGGTGAAATTTGGCATTAATGGGCTACGGCAGCAGAAGACGGACGCGAGTGCGTTTGCTAACAGGACGACATGGCCTGCAACGCGTCTCCATGGCTCGTCGCTGTATCGGTTGGACCCTAGACGACTGGCAAACTCAGGCCCGGTCAGATGAGCCCAAATTTCAGAAGCACCGAGCAAGCGGGTGGTGGCCCCATAATGGTGTGGATTGTGTTTTCGTTCAATGGTCTGGGTTCCCTGGTCCAACTGAACCAACTCAGACCATTTTCAGCCATTCATGGACTTCTCGTTAAACGACGGAATTTTTATAGACGCAAATGTACCATGTCACTGGGCTACAATAGTTCGCTATTGGTTTTAAGAACTTTCTGGACAGTTTGAGCTAATGACTTAGCAACCCATGATCACCCCACATGGATTCTATCGAACATTTATGGCACCTAATCGAGAGGTCAGTTCGTAAACGGCACCGGCAACACTTTCGCAATTGAGGACAGCTATAGCAAGTCGCGGTAGCTAACGGTTTTTCTATATATGACGTCACGCGCCCCTACAGTAGGCTAAAGAAACGTTTAACAAACAGCAGGCACACACACACACACCCACACACAAAAGAGAACCGGCAAAGATAGAATGAAAACCATTCCTATGCAATTTAACGGCGAAATGTCCCTGCAAATAGAAAAATGTTTTAAAAAGTCTGATGTCAGATGTGGTTTTCAGGTTAGTAGCACCCTAAAACTACGAATAAAACATAAACTGAAAGGGAACTATGATAAATTTCATCGCCCTGGAGTATACAGTATTGACTGCAGTAACTGTGACAAATATTATATCGGTCATACAGGCCGCTCTTTTAAATTAAGGTTTAAAGAACACTCACAGCCACGAAACAAAACGGCTTTGGGACAGCATTTGTCTGATACTGGCCATTCCATAGGGAGCATTTAGAGCTGTATGCGTATTCTTCACAGAGTGGAAAAAGGCCGTGCTCGTAATTCGTTAGAGCAGGTTGAAACTTATAAAGCAAAAAATAGAGAACTAACTAAACTGCTTAACTGGCAAAACGACTTTGTGCCCAATGTCTTCTTTGCTTATTTGACCATGTTTTACTCCAATCACCGCTTTTTTTCCCTTTATTGTGATTTTAATACCAGTATAACAGGTAGGCTGGCAGCAGCACAATACGCCGCTCTTCAGCCAAAGATAGTACAATGATAAAACGGAGAAGACACACGGGTTGGAACAAAACGGCGGAAAAAAACAGTAGACACATGAACATAAAAAACATGAAGACGTTCACACTCGATGACAATCCACACTACAAACTGTTGACGCGAAGCACAAACACTGAAGATGTCGATGGCACGGGTGAACGATGGAGTGTAACGGTGAACACTGAACACCACGGCACACACGAGACACTGATGGCGATGATCTCCGGCGCGCGAATGTCCACTTAGCGTGTACGAGTCCGGGGACCTGCCAAGAGGGGAAGAAGGGTGAGGTGGGGGAGAGGGGAGAACAAGGATACCAATGGCTGAGGAGATGGGGGGAGAAGGAGTGGAACAGGGGAGGGGAGAGGAACAGGGAAGTGGAAGCCTGGGGGAGGAGTGGGGAGAAATGGAGGAGGGAGGGAAGAGGGAGAGAAGGGTGGGAAGGTGCCCAAAGGAGCAAACACAGGAAGAGGGAGGGAGGATCAAAGTTGGTAGGAGTGGTAGATGGAGGGGATGAGGGCATCATCAGGGAGAGGGAGCTGGCGGAAGTCACCTTGGGAGAGGGTAAGGAGGGTGGAGAGATGGAGACTGGGTGGGACGTGGGAATACAGGTGCGGCTGCGGGTGGGGGCGGGAGAGCATAGACGAGACAAGCAGGAGGTGTACAGGATCCGTATCCTTTCAAGGAAAAGGAGGAGGTGGGGGAACAGAATGAGAGGATGGCCATAGACGGTGAGATAGAAGTCAAGGAGGCGGAAGGAAGGGGTGGTGTTGCCTACAATGATCGCCTGGATTTTGGAGGGATTGACCTTGAGCAACCACTGGTTGCACCAAGTGGTGAACCGGTCAAGATGGGACTGGAGAAGCTGATGGGAGCGCTGCAGGGTGGGGGCAGGGGCAAGGAAGGCGGTGTAATCGGCAAACTGGAGAAGGTGGATGGGGGGTGACGGCAGCGGCATATAAGAGGTACAGAAGGGGAGAGAGGACGGAGCCTTGGGGCACACCGGTGGAGGGAGAAAAGGTGTAGGAATCCGTGTTATGGATGGCGACATAGGAAGGACGGTGGGAGAGAAAGGAGCCAATCAGACGGACGTAGTTAATGGGAGGGGCGAAGGTTTGGAGCTAGAAGAGGAGACCTGAATGCCATATGCGGTCATAGGCTCGTTCAAGGTCCAGGGAGAGGAAGATGGCGGAGTGACGGGAATTAAGCTGTTCAGAAAGGAGATGAGTGAGGTGAAGGAGAAGGTCGTCGGAAGAGAAGGACAGCCGAAAGCCACACTGGGTACCGGGAAGGAGGCGGTGTTGGGCAGAGATGCTGGTGGATGTGGCAGGTGAGGATAGATTCCAGGACCTTGCTGAAGACTGAGGTAAGGCTGATGGGATGGTAGGAGGAGACGGCGGATGGCGGTTTACCAGGTTTAAGGAACATCAGGATACTGGAGGTTTTCCACAGGTCGGGGTAGTAACCGGTGGACAGGACTACATTGTAGAGCCTGGCCAGGATGGAGAGGAAAGAGACAGGAGCTTCACGAAGGTGACCGTAGGTGACACGATCGTGACTGGGAGTGGTGTTGCGTTTCGTGCGGAGTGTAGCAATGAGATCCTGTGTAGTGATAGGGGCATTGAGTTCCGGGTGTGCAATGTTGTCCAAGTACTGGAAACCAGGAGCGAGGGGAGGGACAGAGGAGTCAGTTCGATCGCGGACATCCGGGAAGAGGGAGTAATCGAACTGGGGGTCATCGGGGATGGAAAAGACATCGGAGAGGTAAGAGACAATGTGATTGGCCTTACTAAGGGTGTCAGGGAAGGGGTGATCATCATGGAGAAGAGGATAGTAGGGGGAGGGTTTAGTTCCAGTAAGGCGACGAGGGCTGACCAGAACTTGGACGAGTTTATAGGTAGGGTAGCATTTAAACGGGTGTATGTCTGTCGCCAGTCCTGGCGTTTCTTAGCCGCGAGCAAATTTAGAATGTGTCACTGGAGTTGCCGGTGGCGGCGGAGGGTGTCCAGGTCACGTGTGTGGAGGAAGGCACGGTAGAGACGGCGGGATTCACGGAGGAGGAGGACAGCCTGTGGGGGTAAGGTAGGACAGTGGCGGCGGATGGCAACAGTGGGGACATGGGCCTCCACGGCCCCAGACAAGGTCTACTGGAGAAAGGAGGCAGCATGGGTTACATCGTCAGGGTGATGGTAGGTGAAGGGGTGGCTATCGACCTGGGTGGAGAGAGTATCCCGGTAGGCATTCCAGTTGGCACGGGAATAGTCATGGACGTACTTAGTGGGAGGGTCATGACGAGGGTTGGGGTGGGGCGACGACCGTCTGAAATGGTGAGGAGGACAGGGAGATGGTCGCTACCAATTGGCTCCAGGACATCCACCGTTATGCGGCCAAGGAGGTTGGGGGAGGAAAGGATAACATCAGGAGTGGATTTGGATTTGGACAGGTGTGCTGGGGGATGGGGATGAGATCGCCTTGAAGGGAGGAGAGGAACCGATGCCACCGCCGTAACTTGGTGGCGGAACAACTATGGATGTTGAGGTCGGCAGCGATCGTGTAGGAGGAGAAGGTACAGTCAATGTGGGAGAGGAAGTCGAAGGGAATAGGGGCGTTAGGGCGGACATAGGTGGTGACGCAGGTGACGGTAAGGCCGGTGAAGAAGAGACTAAGGATCAGGTGTTCGGTGGGGTCAGGAAGGAGAAGTTGGAGCCGAACTGGGATCTGGTGGTGGTGACCAATGGCAATTCCGCCACGCGCAATCGGGAGGGGGTTATCGGAGTGGTGAAGGAGGTAGGGCGACGTGTGGATGGTGTGGTGGTGTTGGAGGAAGGTTTCATTCTGGACGAAGGCATCCACGCGGTGGGTGGCAAGGGGGTGCAGGAAGAGGTTCTTGTTGGCGGGAAGGGAGCGGATGTTGTTGAAAAGGATACGGTGCTGTCATGCCATGACAGGGATTTAGACAAGGGTGTCAAGACGGGAGAAAGTGAAATGGGCCTGGTCGCTGGAGTCGGTGGCATACATTTTTAAGTGGAAAATGGAATGGGCGGCGAGGGAGACATGTTGGAGGGTGTGAGGGCGCTGGAAAGGGTGGACGTTTTGTAGGACAATGGTGAAGAACCTGATCATGTCCTCAGTGGGGGGGGGGGACGAAGGGAATTGCCAGGAGGGGTGGGGGCGTCCAGAGGACGGACAAGGATGGTGAGTTCAGGAGTGGTCGGAGGGGGTCAGGATTTACACTTTTGGAAGTAGGTGGGATGGGGGAGAGTGCAGGTATTACAGGAGGGAGGGGATTGAAGGTTAGGGCATTGCTGGAGGAAGTGCGCTTGCCTTCAATGCGGGTAGGTGGGGGCCTCGCAGCACTCGGCTGTTTGGTGTGCGTTGAAGCACAGACACCTCTGGCAGCACAGGGATTGAGGAGGGGAACGGGAGGGGTCGACCTTATAGCGCTAGTTGAAGAGGAGGGCATCCTCCTTCAGGAGATGGTCACTGAAGGGGGCGTCCTCAGAGAAAACCCACATAAGGCGGTTGGGGCCGGCTGAGTTGAAAATGCGGCGGACCGCCCACACCTCCAGCGTGGCATGCGCCTTGAGCTCCGCCAACACTTCCTCCTCTGTGATCGTCGGACTGAGTGATGACAGCGGTGAGGGTCGGCGGGCGACGCGGGTGTTGGGGTTGGTGGGTAGGAGACGGAGAAGGAGCAGGGCTGAGGGAGGTGTTGGGGCCAAAACAGGTGATGGGGAGGTGGGAGAGGATGTCAGTATGGAGGGTGGGGCTGGGGGAGGAGATGAGAACGGAATCCCGTCTGGGAGTGAGGAGTGATATGGGGACACCAGGGAAGTGTTGGTGGAGGAGGAGGGAGAGATTCTGGGCCTCAAGAAAGGAAGGATCGGGATGGGAGAGGAGGTATTTGTATAAAGAGGGTGGGAGGAGGAGGAGGAGGCGGAGGCAGGGGGAGCAGGGCCAGGCGGGGAGACATCCATGGCATCTTGGGGGGGGGGGGGAAGGAGGATGGGGCAGGGCCTTTTTGGGAGTCTAGGAGGTGGTGGTGTCACTAGGGCATTTAACGGCGGCAGAAGGGTGGGTGGTAACATGATGGACGGGAGCTATAGGGAGGTGGCGGGAAGGGGCAGGTCCCGGCGTGGATGCAGCAGTCGGCGCCAGAGATGGTGATGGCGACGGCGATGGCGACGGCGACGGTGGTGGCGGTGATGGCGAAGGCGATGGGGACAGTTGGGCATGGACAGTGGCCCGACAGGCCACCACCCTAGCTGGAGCTGCAGTGACAGGCTGTAGGAGTGGGGGGGAAAGGATCAGAGGGAGAGGAGTGGGAGGAAGAAGCGGGAGAGGGGGCGACAAAGAGCGAGGGCGAAGGGAGAGTGAGAAGAGGAGGGATGGAAAGAGGGGGGTGTGACTGGGCACACCATGTAATGGTGGTGGTGGCGGCAGAGGGCGACATGTATACAATGGCAGTGGTGGTAGTAGTGGCAGTGGTGGTGGGGGCCGACACGGCGACAGGGATAAACAATAAAGCACAGGACGAAAAGGAGGGGCAAAACTGGGGACAGACGAAGACGGACGAAGACCAGAGTCTCACGCTGCTGGCCCTGGCGACGGCTGGCAGGAATGCCGCAGCTGCTGCTGCTGCTGCTGCCGCCGCCGCCGCTGGAGGGCTGGCTGGCTGGCCTGCTGCTGCTGCTGGGCACCTAGCACTTCGAGTAGTGCTGGAATGGCACGATTGAAGGGCGGTTCCTTTCGAAGTACCGCCAGAGATGTCCAATCACCGCACGCCTCTGTTACATATAGTGTGTTGATAAGTTCACCTAGTATTAAGTGCATCATATATTTACTTCCTTTTCACACATTTTACGCATGGCTCTAGTATGTTCTCGTCCCTTCTCTATTCATTTCATAGACTGCATTAAACAGATAATGTGGGTCATCCACTGTTACGGAATTTTATCATTCTTTTCTTGCAACAGAGTACCTCTGGCAGTCACGTCCCTCCAACGACTTCCCGCCTGTGTGGAATTCCGGCGTTAGCGCTAACAGAGGGCGCTGATTGTGTGCAGCACTATGTTTTCTTTCATTTGTGGCTCCTTTAGCGATTTGTTTTATGGTTGTTTAGTATTACCCGGTACACTATCAACGGTGTTTAATATTTATGTCATATCTAGAATATTGGCACTAGAGCACATGTCAACCACTGTTTTTTAATTCTTCCTCTTTTTAACAATATTACTTTTGTCGTGTTCTTTTATTGCTTTTTATTACTGTAATGCCTTTTATACGTTATAAGCTTATTATAGACTTCAACTATCGTATCCCCCTTTATTTTCACTGTTTCAATTAATTATTGAAAACTAGTGTATGACGACATTAACGACATCTGGTGAACTTACAGCACAAACATCTTGCGGCTACTGTACGGCAGCTTGTTTTAAACAGTAGTACTACTGACAACATGACTCGTGCATGTGATGTTATCTATATGTATTTGACGATGCTGGTGCTGATTCCGCATTTAACATTTGACGATGCCACTATGGCTGCAGTACATTAGGACTTTGTTTTTTTGAAATAGGTATGCCTCTTCATATTTAAAGCGCACCAATGTAAATTTTGTCAGTACTACTTTTCATTATGGTCTATATATTGTTCTTAAGCTGTATACAGTTTGCGAGTGTATTTATCTTTTTCCCATTTGCTGCAGATCTGATGATGGTCATTAAAGACCGAAACCGGTAATCTGTTATCAAACAGTTTGTCACCATAGACGTAAATTAAAGGAAACTTAACCCTGCGTTTGGTGTGGGGCGACGTTGGGGTGGGTGGACTGCTGTGGCCTGTTGTGGGGTTGTCAACCACTGAGGGCTACGCCAGGACGAAACCTCTCCGTCGTTTCTAGGTCCCCAGTTTCGATACACAATACACTGTAAAGTATTTAAGAGTAACTATCTACAGCGACCTTACGTAGAATGAGCATATAAAATAAATAGTAGGAAAAGCACATGAAAGACTGAGACTCATAGGAATAATGTAATATATCCACGAAGGAAGTACTTTATAAGGCTATTCTTCGGCCGATTCTTGAGTATTGTTCATCTATATGGGATCCTTATAAGATAGGAGAGAGAGAGAGAGAGAGAGAGAGAGCGAGAGAGAGAGATCCAACGAAGAGCTGCGCATTTCGTCACAGGATCGCTTAGTCGGCGCGAGAACGTTACCGAATGACCAACAAACTCCAGCGGGGGACGGTAAAAGAGAGGCATTGTGCATCACGGACAAGTTTACTACTGAAATTTCGAGAGAACTCGTCACAGGAAGAGTCGAACAACATGTTATTTCCTCCTACATACATCCCGCGAAAAGACCACGAAAATTCGAGAAATTAGAGAGAACACAGAGGCTTCCCGACAATCATTCTTCCCACGCGCCATTCGCGAGGGAAACGAGGGAGGGAGAACCAGTTAGTGGTGTCAGAAGTACCCTCCACAGCACACCATTAGCTCGCTTGTGGAGTGTGATATAGATGCAGATGTGGATGTCTTCCGCCGTCTTCTCATTAGGATGAAGTTAATCTGGTTTTTAAGTCTATCATCAGAGGATATACGAGTGTACATTTGTCTTGGGTGAAGTTCGAACATAGTATTACAGACTAATATTCGATCACAATCTAATTTGGTACCCTTACACATTAACCATTCAAAATAAACAACACAATAGAGTGAAACTAATAAAACTACCAACCGAATAAAGAAAGGCACCGAATAATTTGTCTGTTATACGTACCTTCAAAATCCGCATCCGTCCCAATCTTATACACGCGAATATTACATGGATCTCCGCCTCTTCCATACTTAATCACTCCCTTGAAATCTTCCATGACATGCACCCAATATCCTTTCCGTATCACCTCCCGAGAAATACCCTTACCTACCTAGTAAAGTCCCCATATATGCTGAAACATCAGAACACATTCAATAACGCTATGTCTGACGGACAATATGTGGTGTTGTATCGAGTTACCACACGAGAAGACTTTGCGACAGCTAATACTAGAAATACCGTGGGCGTCCGTCCGAAGTAAGAATTTCACTGCGTCCATACCAATTACGCTGCCCGCGCGAGAATAACGTCCACTGGAGCGGCAGCGCCACCAAGAAAGGAGACGCACGCTTAAATAAGCACAAATTGTCAGAAAAAACGAAGTCCGTGATGTTTACATGATGATGCCCAGATCTCCGTGATCCCCTGATTCTCCACAGTCAACCACTGAACTGGATGGACACTGATAAATATCTTCGTATTATCCTTGATACGAAGCTACTTGTTAACACACAGGTACGAGAGAAACGAATCAAGCTGCTACACCTTCTTCACCAGATCTACCCCATACGACCTGCCTCGAGATGACTGGGTGTTTGTGATGTCCTCATCTTTCCATCATCATTCATGTAAGTGGCGAGATTGGAGTGAGCAAAGGTTGAGAAATTCTACGGGTGCAGATAACGGCACAGTTGAGCTCTCCACAACCAAACATCATCATCACCATCATCTACCCCATACTGGCCAGCATAGAATTACAGACCAGGACCAAGCTCCGCCTTTATTCTGCTAGCAGTCCTCACTGCGCTTCTTTACGGCTGCTCGACACGGGGTACAGTTTGCCTCTCATCCTTACGCCTCCTCCAGACAGTCCAGAATCGGTGGTTTGGGATCATACTCCGTGAACCTCGTTGGGCCTGGATCCAGGCCCTCCACCGTGAACTTGACATGCCGCTCCTCAAGGAACGGATTCGGGTGTCCACTATGATACTCGTCAACAAGGTTGACGCATTTCGCCCAACATCCAGACACCTTGAATACGTCAGCTCTTTGGCACCTGCAGAGTGGCAAAAGGTCAACGTACATCAACCCACCGTGGAAGATCTCCTACAATAATGCCAAATCGAAGCTCAATAAATAGGAATCACCATTTCAGTAGGCTCTACGGACCAGAGCCTACGATCCTGCTTAAGACTTCTACTTGAGCCATTTACCTTCACGCTCCAGAACTCCAGCCACACAGATGGCAGTACTTTGCAAACATCACACGCACACACACACACACAAACACACACACACACACAAACAAACAAACAAGTTGTCGACAAACTGCCTATTGGCTTCTGTATCGGGTTCTTCGGCTGACGTTCATCTAATGATTTTACAGTAAAATCATTAGATGAACGTCGGCCGAAGAACCCAATACAGGAACCAATAGGCAGTTTGTCAACAAGTGGCCACGAAAGCCTTAACAATTTTGTCAGTTGCAAGTTGTCAGTCGTAGTCTTGCTAGGGAATTCCTGCAGAACGTTCGTCGTGTCTTCAAGTTTTCAAGTTGTCTAGTGAGATAGAAACCGTGGCCGATAGATAGACGGTGGTTAGTCTTGAGTAGTAACAGAACAGTGAATATAATTACCGTGTATAGACAGAGACCGCCTGCTGAGAGATTTAATCTGAGTACGGTTAGTAGTACATCTAACTGAAGATTAGTTGTCATACGACTTTATTTCAGAGAACATTATTTAGTTCGTTTTCATGGAATTGTAGTCAACGTAGGACGGATGGTCTAAACCTCCATCCTACAACTGCTGTAACCAGCGTTGCCAAATTTGTGTTATACACTAGTGTCCAGAATTAAAGAAACAAACGGAAATGTTGCAAATTTGCCTTTATTTTGCCTTGAAACAATATAAACAAATCATAGTAAAGTAGAAACAATGTTAAGGATACAGACCGTAAACAACCGCAACATCCATAACGGTAGACAAAAATGTTCTTCGTTTTTTGTAGCTTAACGGATTTGCACACACATTCAGACAGCTGGTCAACGTGATCATTATGGGATGTGACCACCTCTGGCAGTAATACGGACCTGAAAACGATGGGGAACGCTGCGAATGATGTTATCAATCTCGTGGTGAGGCGATAATGCCCACTCTTCCTGCAGAGCTGCTCGCAAGTCTAGGAAAGAGGTTGGTGAATGACGACGTGATGCAACCCGTCTCCCTAGGGCCCCCCAGACATGCTCTATGGGACTGAAATCGGGAGAGAGAGCAGGCTACGACATGTGTGCAGTTCTTCCGCTTCCAGGAAAATATCAACCATGTGTGTTGTGCGTGCATCTTCGTCCATCGTCTGGGCCTACAGCATCCCACACCAACCGCACTTGAGGTCTCAATATCTCGTCACGATACCTGACAGCACTTGCCGATTCACCCGCACAATTTCGGGAAGAGGTGCCCGCACGGTTAGAGATCCTCCTCGATATCGTTCTCTTTCCACAATGCTTGGGTCCCAAAATCGTGTTCCACGTTGCCTCCAGATAAGAATCCGCCGAGAATCACTCTCCAGGCCAAATCGGGACTTGTTTGAGAGAGGAACATTGGCCCAATGTTCGACCAGCTAGGTGGCTTGTTGATGACCCCACTCTAGACGTTACCTTCTGTGAAGACGCGTCGGAGCTACATATACAGCAGGTTTCCGAGAATAAGGGCCATTCTGCCGAAGTCTTCTGTCCGCCGTTAGCCTCGATACAAAACGTCCAGTGAATGCTGCAAGATCAGATGCCAGTTGCCGTGCAGTGCTAAGGCGGTACCATCGTGATTACTGCCAAATATCGGTCCTCTCTTCTGAAGTCACACGTGGTCGGCCGTGCCATCGTCTTCGGGATACACTTTCGGTCTCTACAAACCGTCACCACATTCAAGAAACAACAGAACGACTTACATTAGGCCGTAGGGTCACATCCATTTGCGAATATCCTGCTTCCATTCTTCCTATGGCCGTCCACAGCAAATAATCTGGTAGGCGTCTTCTCTACGCACTGTCTATGACTGTGTGCACAGTGAATGTGAGTCTACCCAGCCGTTTGATAGGTGCCATGACGACATCACTGACTGGTGTGACCCGCATGCCATCTTCCGTGCAGAAAGCGATCGTACGGACGTCTGTTAACAGTCCGTACGATTACGTCGTGAATTAGAGACTGGACTGGAAAATAGCTGTTTATTGGGGGATGTTTCCAGAATGAGATTTTCACTCTGCATCGTAGTGTGCGCTGATAAGAAACTTCCTGGCAGATTAAAACTGTGTGCCGCACCGAGACTCTAACTCGGGACCTTTGCCTTTCGCGGGCAAGTGCTCTACCAACTGAGGTACCCAAGCACGACTCACGCCCCATCCTCACAGCTTTACTTCTGCCAGTACCTGGTCTCCTACCTTCCAAACCTTACAGAAGCTCTCCTGTTCTGCTAGGTTCGCAGGAGAGCCTCTGTAAAGTTTGGAAGGTAGGAGACGAGGTACTGGCAGAAGTAAGGCTGTGAGGACGCGGCGTGAGTCGTGCTTGGGTAGCTCAGTTGGTAGAGCACTTGCCCGCGAAAGGCAAAGGTCCCGAGTTTGAGTCTCGGTCCGGCACACAGTTTTAATCTTCCAGGAAGTTTCATCGGTTTATTGCTTTAATTTCGGACACCAGTGTAAATTTTTCTGTTCACTATTTTGTGTGACTTTCATTGTGTGCGTGTGCTGCCTTAGAACCCACACTTCCGACATATCAAGACACCTTTTGTAGTCTTTTCCAGCGACAGCGAGAGTTTCATCAAAGTGGCCGCTGGCCGACCACAACAAATTAATTCCCTGTAGCCCGGTATACTTCTTCGCCTCTACCGCCACGTCCTCCTTCCTTACATTTAAGAACACTCTGTGGCCTTCATTGCCGTAATATCAGCCGTCTTCCTGAACATGAAAACATTCCTAAGATCCACTCATCCCATGAAGTGTGGCATCTCCTAACTCTTCCATTTCACATGAAGGCTCCATTGCCTCCTTGCTCTGAATAACTAAAATCCTACTCGCCTCCAGACACCTGCCACGTCCCTTGAGCGCCTCATTCTGCATTGTTTCCCAAACAACTTCTGTTGTGGCTGAGCTCTCTTGTAATATGTTGTGGTTCCTGGCTGGATGAGGAGAGGGTGGTATCATAGGTGGTGGTTAAGATACACTTTATTACAAGAGGGCACAGCCACGCCCTTCAACAACTTCGTCTGCATCCAAACCCTCCCCTAGAATATGTTACCAACACCCCACAGCATCATGCTTACAGATTTTGAAAATTGCATAATTGTCTCATCAAGCTCATATCATCATCTTGATTCCTGACAATGTATTTTTAACGTACTGCAACAGCTTTAATCAAATACGATATTGCAGTGGTTTTGCTATTCCGAATGCATGCATGTCCAAAGGAAAGGGCAGTGCGGCGACTACAGCCGCTACGAAATACATTAAAAGCATTCGCATTTGCGAATATGCACAGTCCTCAGCCGTATAATGGAATGCCGAAAGCGAAAATCTGTGCCAGACCGGGACTCGAACCCAGATTTTCCGCTTAGCGGCAGTGGTCGCCTTAGCGTTTTGCTACCAGAGCACGACTCAGGGGCAGACCCAAACTTCGATAAGTCGTCAACCCGGTGTCTGCAGCCTGTACTCGTAAATTCAGTACGTGTTTTGCTGTACAGGGGAGACATTTTACTTGAAAGTCACTTCCCCGTTGTCGGAGTATAAATACGATAATTCAGTGCCTGTATTATTCCGAATTACTATGCAAAGTTCTTTCGGACTTGAAAACACATGGCTGGCGGCATATGGAAGTTTGGATCGGCTCGTGAGTCATGCTCGGGTAGCCACACAGTAAAAAAAAAAAAAAAAAAAAAAAAAAAAATAAAAAAATAAAAAAGTAAGGCGACCACTCTCGATAAGAGGGAAGCCGGGTTCGAGTCCCGATCTGGCGCAAATTTTTAATGTCGTAATTCCATTATATAGCTGATGGTAATTCATATTATCAACTACGAATACATTTAATGTGCTTTAATCAAAGGCTGAAGCTCGGGAACAGGGACAATGTCCGCCTGCATCCCTTATCGGGGAAATGTAAATAATAAGTAATTCTGTCACAAAATTAAAATTTAAATAATATTTTTTTTATAATTAAATCTGCAGAAACTCGAGAATGGATGCAGAGACTGGAAAACGAACTTGAACGTTAACAGATGAAACGTATTGCGAAAAACAGGTGAAGTTGAAACGTCCCCTTAGAAAAATTATGAAAGACTGTGATTAAACTTGCGAGATGTTGGGGCTAGCAGTGTATTTACCACTAAATTACTCTAGAATCTACATATGTAAATGATGCTCTAAGCCCCCCCTATTCTAACTCCGACTTTTGCTGTTGCACAAGGATTAAAAAAAAAAACGCGAACTGACTCTAATCAACCCTGCCAGTGAAGTAGAAGAGAGTTTGGCACCTGCAATAATTTAATTTGATAAATAACTTAAATAAACGAAGGTTTCATTAACATAGTGAGGAATGATAGGGTTGCTCTACCGATTAACAGAATGAAAGTTCTGTCCAAAATAACAATATGATTTATTAAGACTAAACACAAAATAATAAACAAAAACACCTGAAACATTTACAATACATCAGATTGGCTCAAATTGAATACTCCAACAAACGCTGTGACTGTGAAGTTGTGCCTAAACTAGTTTGTGAGGATTATGACGAAGTGGTATGTGGAACCAATTCCTTGCAACTCAAATCTTAAGAGAAAATACATAGCCAACCCAACATTAATTGCTGCTACCCAAGACAGAACAAAGATAGAAAAAGACGAACAGGCGCACTCTGCTGAGCTCTGATTATCACCTAGGAAAATCCCTATCTGCCGGTGCTGCGGACATACATTACCAAACTGTCTTCTTAACTGCCAGAACACGACCTGGTGTACCGGAGGCGATGGCTGGTTGTTTCGACGTCCTCGACCGAAAGGCGAGAGCCGACTACCTATAGCACCCGTAAGGCCGAACACACAACATTCCCGCCCCCACGACAGTGGCTGTGGTTAAACGTTCCAATCAGCAACTCGAAAACCGGCGGAAAATTCCACTCCATTGCCGGAGCACTACCATTCCACCAATGGAGATTCTTGGCGCCAATTTCTGCGCTGATTTTGCTACGTCACGGAGCTATGCCCTGAGCAAGCCAATCACAGTTACTATTTTGCAGAAAGCGCGGGAATTTTACCGCCACAACTGCCTGGGTACACAAGTCATTCCCACGCCTCGCTGGTAGCCCGCCAGAAAGTGTTTTCGCTAAGATTCTGCGAAGTAACGGAACCTCTAGCCCAGCCGCTACTTCAGACCCCTCCGGGCGTGTCTTTTGACAATGTCGGCATCTGCAAAGCATTCACTCGACTTCCTCACACCCGTCGGCTTAACCCTTTCCAGATCAGCGGAGCCCGCCTGTCACCGGACCACCCGGGTGACGAGAGACGCTGCATGGGAAGTCCACGTGTGAAGGAATAGCGACTTTTCACTGCATGCAATTAG
This sequence comes from Schistocerca serialis cubense, assembly GCF_023864345.2. NCBI lineage: Eukaryota > Metazoa > Arthropoda > Insecta > Orthoptera > Acrididae > Schistocerca > Schistocerca serialis. The sequence goes on from NC_064642.1 coordinate 22,974,655, forward strand.
AGAGGAAAATCGTAAGATAGAAATATGAGAGGGGGCTCATGCCACCTCTCATAGCCCCTACGCCATTTTAGACTGTAATTGGTGAGTGGTTGGCTCACTTAGGAGCAAGGTAGTGAGTCAATCGCCCAAGAACAATCTCGCAAACTGGCTGCACATGCTGCACTCTATAAAGAAAATCACTGCAACTGAAAAATGCAGCTCATAGAGGGAGGATTATTATTGATGTAGCCAACTTCACCTTCTTAATATGGAACACTAACACTCACATCACACATCCATACCCAGGGAGCCCCTTCCAAACATCGATTCACACAGACATTCACTCTCTAAATATGGCCCGGGCATGTGAGCCAAATATGGAGCAATTTATTCTTTACAATCAGAGTTGGAGTGCACCGCAATTAAATGCCCAAGATGTTACAACAATTTTAATCACTAAACTAACCTGAACTCACTCACACACGATACTATTTAAGTTAACAATCTCTTTGTGAGCTTTCAGAATCTAATTACAACCTCCAATTCATTCTGTCTCCCTGCAAGAATAACCTTTACAAAATGTTCCCTGAACATTCACAATGACAGTGGTGGTATCTGCTTCAGTTTATGTGGACTTCAGGCACACTGTTTGCGTATACACAACAATAAATACAAAATACAAAAAAAACATGGTGTGGAGAACAATACAGTAATTTGTAATAAGAATTGCAGTGTAAAACACAAACACATACAAGGTATAACATACATTACAAAAACAACACAAGAGAAAGAAATTTAAGAAAAAAAACAAGGTTCATGGGGCATCAAGTTGTGTGTGCACATTGCACAAAGTTCACGACTGTGCTGAGAATGAGGCACTAAATCACATTGTTAGAAATATTCAAAGCACTTCACAAATTCCACAGTACTGACATCACATAGGGCTAAACGTCGGGTGTTGTTGCTACGTTGTTGCAATGGCAATAGGGTGTGCTGGAGCATCTGCAGTACTCTGTTGAGATTGCACCAAGACCCACGCATATGATCTCGACAGTACGGTAGGAAGACACAGTGATAGGCTCTCCTCACGTCGATTAATTGTCTCTGAGGTCTACTTGTTGGGATACATCACTAGTCTAGGTCTCTTCTCTCGCTGGACAGTACTTTACGTTTCCCAATATTGCAGTTCGACGAGGGATGATGGCACGTGGAGTGACTCCACAAGTGTGTGAGGTCATCCATACAGGATCGAACTAGGAGCGACGATTGCTAAAACTGCTCTCTAATAGAGAGGAGAAGTTAGAAATGAGACCATTCATTTGTTAGTGTGGCACGATACTGCTTTGTGTATGCAGATCGGCCAATGCTAGTGAGTTGTAAAAACCCAAACAGGTGAGTATATAGCGTCCGTTTCTGTCCTGAGGCACATGAGGTGCAGGTTCTGACACGATATGTGATCTTCTTTGTGTACTCACGACAACGTGGTCTGCCGCAGGGAATCCCTCCAAACGGCTGCCGCGTCTGGAGAGCTAGCAGGCTGTCGCGTGTGGGTCGCATGTCAGTGTCAATGGCCAGCCTCACTTTCGCTTGTGGCCCGGCGAGGATCCCGCCTAATCCCGCAGTTATACGGCCCAGTGACTGTCAGCTTGCAGGACCGGACGCTCGCCTTCTTGCAGGTAGCCGAAGACCTCTTGCTTTTGCGCTGGCTGGCCTCTGCATTGCCGCTATACCCGTCATTTGCACAGTTCTGACAAAAATCTTATGGCTAACTTTTTCCCATGACCTTGTATGCTATAATAAATTTACATAATGACACATTGATGGTCTGTCATTTCAGACACTCTTATTTTACTTTTATAGTTATTAATCTGTGGTTATCATTTTAACAAAATCTTGGTGTATCCAATTTAGTCATGGAAATAATTTATCTTGATCTTTGTGTAGAGACCGGTCTCACTACTGTACATGGTGTGTGACGCTACACTGGATGAACTGCTAAATGTGCGGGCCCACACTAATATTACTATTAATTATATAGATCGACAGCAGACATGCTCAAGAATTAACTACCATTTGCCAACGATCTACATTCTATGTCTTTTAAATAAATTATGTTGTTATGCAGGTCTAAGTTTTACTTGCTATAAAGAACATGAAACTATGCTACTTTCGCTTGCCCGTCGTCCCTCCATCTCGGGTCTGTGGTTTGGTGACCTGAAAAATAGCATCTCAACAGGCGCGCGCCAAACACTTGTGGTAGAAAACCGCCACAATATTAAGGATCTAGTTATTGTAAAATCCTAAAGTTTAATTTATCCTAGTATATGGTACTCTCTCTATTATTATTATTTTTTTTACCTTATACAACACTCTTACATAATTCCTGTCACGCTGAGATGTCTCGCTGCTCGCCGCTATTGACGAAGTGATGTGCGCGCCGTACGACATGGCCTCCGAGTTCTCACTACGCCTCACTGAAACTCCAGAGACTGGGTTAGCCATGGCTATACAAGACAATAAATTTATAGTTGCAACTTCTTTTTCTATGTTATGCAGTATTCGCGATCAAAGTACACCTTTCCAGAGGCAATGTAATATGACCAAGCCAGGACTGGTTCCTGTTGAGGATTCAGTCGCCCAACACACGCCAGCTACACAGTGTGTCACGAATATCCAAGTATAAGTCCCTGGTTATTCATCTGTGACAGTCACGAGCAGCACCCTAAATCCCCAACCAGCACATTGGCATGGTAGGCTTTATGCCCGCATTTCTCTCGTCTAGGGCACCACTGGAGTCAAACGCTCACAGGTTCACCCCGACTTGCAAGACAACGATGCTGGCGCAGCTCTGCAAAAAAACTATACAGCCCATATTCATCCTCGAAATCACGCAATATACCACAATCTTGCAGTGCACTGACGCGTGCCTGCAAGCATTGATAGGAACGTCTCACGAACTGGTTGTAGCCGCTATGGAGCGTATCATGACTTCTCAGAACGCTTCTAAGAGCACGTTCTTGTATGCGCCCGTTTGTGCGACATCTCGTCACTCATCTTTATCCCGTAACATGGACACCAGATAGGAAAGGACAAAAACATTGCCCATGGAAAGGTAGTGCCTCTTATCGCAACGACAGAGGAGATCCCGACCATAGACAAAGAAAGTTAACAGCAGTAAATTCTTATGCGAGAAAAACGCAGCGTGTTAATACTTTAACAATCTTAATCTATTAATGCAACGATTATTGTTCCCCGAAGAAAGGTTCATGTATTTGCCTATTCTGCTATTATTCCACGAACTTCTTTGTGTGAGAGGTGTGGTGGAGTCCTATGGACTAACACCAATCCCTTGTCCGACTCCCCCTCCTCTGACGTGCATTAGGATTTGCAGGTCTAATTTGAATCTCCTGGTTCTCCTGTTGTCCTTGGTTTCGCTCTCTCCAATTACGGTCGCTTTGCCGTTCGTTATTCCTCCTATCCCAGATTCCTTGTCTAAATTGACCCTGCTCCCTGACGTTCTGCTTTCCGTGTCTTTGGTTTCCATAACCTTGAATAGCGTAACCTTGGCTTCCGTAACCCTGGTTTCCTAACTGACCAGTGCGATTATGCGATCTTTTGTCGTCTTCCCTTCCTGGCCCGTGGTATTTGTTACTTTGCCTCTTCTTCCTGTCCTTTGCGTCTTGTTTATCAAAGACAACCTCGAGTTCACGCAATAGACTCTTGAATGCTTCTATGTCAGATCCACACTTACCGACAAGTGTCTGTTGATACCTAACTGGCAATTTGGAAAAGCAAAATCTGTGGATTTCTCCATTGCTATATGGACTATCTAAAAACTGATTCTTCTTGAGTAAATCATCAAATAATTTGGTTGCGCTCCTATGCCCGGACACTTCCACTTCAGGACCAAATATTATTTCCTCTTTAATCCTGTCTTGCGTTTCCTTTGACCAGTAGGTCTGCAGGAATGCACCAACAAATTCCTCATAAGTCCGACACGTCGCTGCCACACCCCGCATCTTTTCCGCGGCTTGGCCTTCGATGTGTCCACACATGAATTCCAATTTTGCCTGGGTTGGCCATGACGACGGTAATGAATTTGTAAACTGCATCACCCAGATCTTTGGATGCATCGACCCTCCATTATCTTTGAACTTTTGGAGTTTTAGTATCGATAGGAAGTGATTCTGATCAAAATCCTGTCCGATCCTCGCACTGGTGTTGTCACTCGTTTCAGATACTTGCACGTCTGCTGAGTGTCCTGATCTATCTTGCTGATAACTGTGATGTGCTACCTCTGTATCACAGTGGAAGTGGCACTCCGAATTCACTCTCCTAAGTGGACTACAATTACTGGAGCTATTACTAGGTGTTTCTGCGTGTGCCTTGTTAGTTCTGCACTCTGTCACTGGGCTAGAGCACGGCGGGCTTTTCCTCGGAGACACAATTCTGTGTACTCCATCATTGGTATCCGAAAGCGCAGTGCTCGTGTGCCCGTTTCGCTCTAGTTTTGCTATCCGACTCTCTACTTCTTTCATTCGTTTCGTGATGTTCGTAACCGCAATATTACCTTGGATTTTTAAGAAATCTAGGGATTTTGCGTGGGCTTGTGTCGCAAGTCGCAAGCGACCTGCAAGTTGAGAAGTTACTTTTGCGATTTTCATTGCCCCTGTTGCTGCCGTTTTGGCTAGGCCTGCTACTTTTTGTACTACCATTGACATTTGTTTTGCTTCTCCACATTCTTTCTTTATTGTTAGTAATTCCCCACGAATTTCCCCTATATGCGAAATTATTGCCTCTTTGTCCTTCTTACGCTGTTTCTCATCTTCTTCCTTCTCCTTCTTACGTTGTTTCTCATCTTCTTCCTTCTCCTTCTTCCGCTGTTCGTCAGCTTCTTCCTTCTCCTTCTTACGCTGTTCGTCAGCTTCTTCCTTCTCCTTCTTACGCTGTTTCTCAGCTTCTTCCTTCTCCTTCTTACGCTGTTTCTCATCTTCTTCCTTCTCCTTTTTGCGTTGTTTCTCATCTTCTTCCTTCTCCTTCTTACGCTGTTCGTCAGCTTCTTCTTTCATTGATCGTAGGAAGCTCAGTATTGGGTTAATGTCATCATTTTGATCCTCGTCACACATGGGTGATGTAACTCTGGACACCTGGGCGCTAGAGCTCTGACGTGACCGAGTTGGCCCCTGTCTGCTCTCGTTCGTTTGATTATAAACTTTGCTACCGTCTCGACCTGTTTGCCTGTCTCTGTTTCATTCTCTACCTCACTATCATAATCACGGCGGCGACGTTGCTCTAGGATCGCGTCCAAATCACCTTCCTCATCAATGACCCTGTCGTCCTGTCCTGCTAAAAATGTGCCCATCTCATCTCCGAACCTATCCCCGTCACTAAACTGCCCCTTATCCATTATGCAATCCTCTTTTGTTTTAACTTCGATCGATAATAGTCGTGCCTTACTTCTCGAGATCATTCATGAAAAACAATTTTATCTAAAATGCACAATAAAAATAATCTACTCCATATATTTTTCGACATAGACACAAAATTTCAACAACGCTGTTCCAACGCTGTAATTACATGCACAGAAACTACACACAAACCCAACAAAGTGTGAAGTGGAACGGACACCACATCAAAGAAACACAAAAAAAACAATGAACAAACAAAAAAATATATACACTGAAAACAAAAACTGTAATCATGTGCCGCTAATAAAAACTAATCGCAGAACTACAAGAAAAAGAACTTGGGTACTAATCATAAAAATAGTAGAGAAAAAAAAATTGAATGTTCCTACTAAGAATACTGTTTGTTAATCAGTGATTCACAGGAAAGATCCGAGGCTAAGGGTCGCCATTTTATGCGAGGTGCCGGGCTAGCAGTGGATTTACCACTAAATGCTTCTAGAATCTACATATGTAAATGATGCTCTAAGACCCCCCCCCCCCCCCCTATTCTAACTCCGACTTTTGCTGTTGCACAAGGATTAAAAAAAAATACGCGAACTGACTCTAATCAACCCTGCCAGTGGAGTAGAAGAGAGTTTGGCACCTGCAATAATTTAATTTGATAAATAACTTAAATAAACGAAGGTTTCATTAACATAGTGAGGAATGATAGGGTTGCTCTACCGATTAACAAAATGAAAGTTCTGGCCAAAATAACAATATGATTTATTAAGACTAAACACAAAATAACAAACAAAAACACCTGAAACATTTACAATACATCAAATTGGCTCAAATTGGATACTCCAACAAACGCTGTGAATGTGAAATTGTGCCTAAACTAGTTTGTGAGGATTATGACGAAGTGGTATGTGGAGCCAATTCCTTACAACTCAAATCTTAAGAGAAAATACATAGCCAACCCAACATTAATTGCTGCTACCCAAGACAGAACAAAGTTAGAAAAAAACAAACAGGCGCGCTCTGCTGAGCTCTGATTATCGCCTAGGAAAATCCCTGTCTGCCAGTGCTGCGGACATACATTACCAATCTGTCTTCTTAACTGCAAGAACACGATTTGGCGTACCGGAGGCGATGGCTGGTTGCTTCGACGTCCTCGACCGAAAGGCGAGAGCCGACTACATAGAGCACCCGTACAGGCCAAACACACAACATTCCCGCCCCCACGACAGTGGCCGTGGTCAAACGTTCCAATCAGCAACTCGAAAACCGGCGGAAAATTCCACTCCATTGCCGGAGCACTACCATTCCACCAATGGAGATTCTTGGCGCCAATTTCTGCGCTGATTTTGCTACGTCACGGAGCTATGCCCTGAGCAAGCCAATCACAGTTACTATCTTGCAGAAAGCGCGGGAATTTTCCCGCCACAACTGCCTGGGTACACAAGTCATTCACACGCTTCGCTGGTAGCCCGCCAGAAAGTGTTTTCGCTAAGATTCTGTGAAGTAACGGAACCTCTAGCCCAGCCGCTACTTCAGACCCCTCCGGGCGTGTCTTTTGACAATGTCGGCGTCTGCAAAGCATTTACTCGACTTCCTCACACCCATCGGCTTAACCCTTTTCCAGATCAGCGGAGCCCGCCTGTCACCGGATCACCCGGGTGACGAGAGACGCTGCGTGGGAAGTCCGCGCGTGAAGGAATAGCGTCTTTTCACTGCATGCAATTAGAGAGGAAAATCGTAAGATAGAAATATGAGAGGGAGCTCATACCAACTCTCAAACTGACACAAAATATTTTTTAGCGCAACGCAATTTGACTTTCAAAAATCCCTACAAAAGAATGGCCCTGACTAACAATAACCTATACCTTTCATGAATCACTTACCTAACAAAAATCTTCGTTACTCAAACTACAGCAATACAGCGAGCGCCAATACTGCCAGCTGAATGAAAGATTCTAACTACTGAAGGCACTAACTACTGATAGGCATAGTTAGTAAATGAAAGATTTTTATAGAGAACAAACAATGTATTTACCTTAATATTGTTCAAAAGTCATAATATATATATCACTTCATGACATCCAGTCTTACAAATTTACTGTCTCTGATGGACACATGTCCAGATCATCCGCTCTCAAAACTCCGCCATCTCTCTCCCCACATCCACGACTGCTGGCGGCTCACGTCCAACTGCGCAACGCTACGCGCTGTTAACAGCCAACAGCCCAACACTGCAACAGCGACTATTCCAACAATGCCACCCAACCACAGACTGCACACAGCACAGCCAGTGATTTTCGTACAGAGCGCTACGTGGCGTTACCAAAATAATAACCTTACACCCTACTTACAAAGTGACACACTCTTGTTCGAATACACTGTCTACGAAATATCACTGTAAACAGTAACTAACGTAAGACGCCAAGGAGTAACCATCCAGAGTGATATAAAGTGGCATGATTAGATGAGATAAATTGCAGGTAAAGCAGATACCATGCTAAGAATCATTGGGAACGTCTGAAGTAAATGAAATTCAACTGCGAATGAAGTGCTTCACGAACACTTATTTGACCGATTCTTGAGTATTGTTAATCAGTCTGAGACCATTACCAAGTGTTGATCGAAGGAACAGAGGAGTGTTTCGTCATGGGACCGTTTAGCTGGCGCGAGATTGTTACAGAGGTTGTTGTTGTTATTGTGGTCTTCAGTCCTGAGACTGGTTTGATGCAGCTCTCCATGCTACTCTATCCTGTGCAAGCTTCTTCATCTCCCAGTACCTCCTGCAACCTACATCCTTCTGAATCTGCTTAGTGTACTGACCTCTTGGTCTCCCTCTACGATATTTACTCTCCACGCTGCCCTCCGATAGTAATTTGGTGATCCCTTGATGCCTCAGAACATGTCCTACCAACCGATCCCTTCTTCTAGTCAAGTTGTGCCACAAACTTCTCTTCTCCCCAATCCTATTCAATACCTCCTCATTAGTTATGTGATCTACCCATCCAATCTTCAGCATTCTTTTGTAGCACCACTTTTCGAAAGCTTCTATTCTCTTCTTGTCCAAACTAGTTATCGTCCATGTTTCACTTCCATACATGGCCACACTCCATACAAATACTTTCAGAAATGACTTCCTGAGACTTAAATCTATATTTGATGTTACCAAATTTCTCTTCTTCAGAAACGCTTTCCTTGCCATTGCCAGTCTACATTTTATATCCTCTCTACTTCGACCATCATCACTTATTTTGCTCCCCAAATAACAAAACTCCTTTACTACTTTAAGTGTCTCATTTCCTAATCTAATTCCCTCAGCATCACCCGACTTAATTCGACTACATTCCATTATCCTCGTTTTGCTTCTGTTGATGTTCATCTTATATCCTCCTTTCAAGACACTATCCATTCCGTTCAACTGCTCTTCCAAGTCCTTTGCTGTCTCTGACAGAATTACAATGTCATCGGCATTACTTCTCCATGGATTTTAATACCTACACCGAATTTTTCTTTTGTTTCTTTCACTGCTTGCTCAATATAAAGATTGAATAATATCGGGGTTAGGCTACAACCCTGTCTCACTCCCTTCCCAACTATTGCTTCCCTTTCATGTCCCTCAACTCTTATAACTGCCATCTGGTTTCTGTACAAATTGTAAATAGCCTTTCGTTCCCTGTATTTTACCCCTGCCACCTTCAGAATTTGAAAGAGAATATTCCACTCAACATTGTCAAAAGCTTTCTGTAAGTCTACAAATGCTAGAAACGTAGGTTTGCCATTCCTTCATCTAGCTTCCAAGATAAGTCGTAGGGTCAGTATTGCCTCACGTGTTCCAACATTTATACGGAATCCAAACTAGTCATCCCCGAGGTCGGCTTCTACCAGTTTTTTCCATTCGTCTGTAAAGAATTCGCGTTAGTATTTAGCAGCTGTGACTTATTAAACTGATAGTTCGGTAATTTTCACGTCTGTCAACACCTGCTTTCTTTGGGATTGGAATTATTATATTCTTCTTGATGTCTGAGGGAATTTCGCCTGTCTCATACATCTTGCTCACCAGATGGTAGTTTTGTCAGGACTGGCTCTCCCAAGGCTGCCAGTAGTTCTAATGGAATGTTGTCTACTCCCGGGGCCTTGTTTCGACTTAGGTCTTTCAGTGCTCTGTCAAACTCTTCACGCAGTATCATATCTCCCTTTTCATCTTCATCTACATCCTCTTCCATTTCCATAATATTGTCCTCAAGTACATCGCCCCTGTATGGACCCTCTATGTATTCCTTCCACCTTTCTGCTTTCCCTTCTTTGCTTAGAACTGGATTTCCATCTGAGCTCTTGATATTCATACAAGTGGTTCTTTTTTCTCCAAAGCCCTCTTTAATTTTCCTGTAGGCAGTATCTATCTTACCCCTAGTGAGATAAGCCTCTACATCCTTACATTTGTCCTCTAGCCATCCCTGCTTAGCCAATTTGCACTTCCTGTCGATCTCATTTTTGAGACGTTTGTATTCCTTTTTGCCTGCTTCATTTACTGCATTTTCATATTTTCTCCATTCATCAATTAAATTCAATATGTCTTCTGTTGCCCAAGGATTTCTACTAGCCCTCGTCTTTTTACCTACTTGATCCTCTGCTGCCTTCACTACTTCATCCCTCAAAGCTACCCATTCTTCTTCTACTGTATTTCTTTCCCCCGTTCCTGTCAATTGTTCCCTTATGCTCTCCCTGAAACTCTGTACAACCTCTGGTTCTTTCAGTTTATCCAGGTCTCATCTCCTTAAATTCTCACCTTTTTGCAGTTTCTTCAGTTTTAATCTACAGTTCGTAACCAATAGATTGTGGTCAGAGTCCACATCTGCCCCTGAAAATGTCTTACAATTTAAAACCTGGTTTTTATATCTCTTAGCATTATATAATCTATCTTAAACCTGTCAGTATCTCCAGGGTTCTTCCATGTATACAACCTTCTTTCATGATTCTTGAACCAAGTGTTAGCTATGATTAAGTTGTGCTCTGTGCAAACCTCTACCAATCGGCTTCCTCTTTCATTTCTTAGCCCCAATCCATATTCACCTACTACGTTTCCCTCTCTCCCTTTTCCTACTACAGAATTCCAGTCACCCATCACTATTAAATTTTCGTCTCCCTTCATCATCTGAATAATTTCTTTTATTTCATCATACATTTCTTCAATTTCTTCGTCATCTGCAGATCTAGTTGGCGTATAAACTTGTACTACTGTAGTAGGCGTGGGCTTCGTGTCTATCTTGCCGGCAATAATGCGTTCACTATGCTGTTTGTAGTAGCTTTCCCGCACTCCTATTTTTTATTCATTATTAAAGCTACCCTGCATTACCCCTATTTGATTTTGTATTAATGATCCTGTATTCGCCTGACCAAAAGTTTTGTTCCTCCTGCCACCGAACTTCACTAATTCCTACTACATCTAACTTTAACCTATCCATTTCCTTTTTTAAATTTTCTAACCTACCTGCCCTGTTAAGGGATCTGACTTTCCACGCTCCAATCCGTAGAATGCCACTTTTCTTTCTCCTGATAACGACGTCCTCCTGAGTAGTCCCCGCCCGGAGATCCGAATGGGGGACTATTTTACCTCCGGAATATTTTACCCAAGAGGACCCCATCATCATTTAACCATACAGTAAAGCTGCGTGCCCTCGGGAAAAATTACGGCTGTAGTTTCCCCTTGCTTTCAGCCGTTCGCAGTACCAGCACAGCAAGGCCGTTTTGGTTAGTGTTACGAGGCCAGACCAGTCAATCATCCAGACTGTTGCCCCTGCAACTACTGAAAAGGCTGCTGCCCCTCTTCAGGAACCACACGTTTGTCTGGCCTCTCAACAGATACCCCTCCGTTGTGGTTGCACCTACGGTACGGCCATCTGTATCGCTGAGGCACGCAAGCCTCCCCACCAACGGAGGGTCCATGGTTCACGGAAGGGGGGGGGGGGGGTTACAGAGGTATTCAACAAAATTCAGTTTCAGAAGTTACAAGAGAGGCGTTGTGCTTCACGTAGACGTTTGCCATTGAATTCCAAGATCCTGTGTTCCAAAGAGATTCCGACAGTATATTACTTCATCTCGCTTACGTGCCGCGAAATGATAACGATGGGGAAACAAGAAGAATTAAAGTTCGTGGCAGATTAAAACTGTGTGCCGGACCGAGACTTGAACTAGGGACCTTTGCCTTTCGCGGGCAAGTGCTCTACCAGTGAAGGTAGGAGACGAGGTTCTATCGGAATTAAAGCGGTGAGGACGGGGAAGCCGGCACGGTATCTCAGCGCGTTCGGTCAGAGAGCTACGTGCCCTCTGTGGAAAAAAAAAAAAAAAAAAAAAAAATTGAGTTAATTGATCATCAACAAACTGAAACGGATGTCTTACGACGTCCGCCCCTAGCAGACGCAACGAACAAAAGCAAACAAAATGAGATTAAAAAAAAAAGTTGGTAGAGCACTTGCCCGCGAAAGGCAAAGGTCCCGAGTTCGAGTCTCAGTCCGGCACACAGTTTTAATCTGCCAGGAAGTTTCATATGAGCGCACACTCCGCTGTAGAGTGAAAATTTCATTTAAGAAGAATTAAAGCAAACATGATGGTTTACCGAGAGTCGTTCCCAACTATCAGCCTTCGCTGAGGCAGGGAAGTACGGACAAGAGAGCTGTACGTAGAGTACCCTCCGCCACACACCGTAAGGCGGCTTGAGGAATGGAAATGTAGACGTATAATTAATTTCCACTTACTCAGATAGTTGCATGAAAGGCGTGATGATCACTTTGCTGTTAGGGAGAGATAACAAGTTGTTGTAGGAATGTAAAGAAGTATTCCCAAATGCTGAGAAGCACGAGAGTATGGAAGTATATCTTCATAAGTCTAGAGCGACAAATAACCGGGTAGAAATGGAAACTGCATTAAACACTTTGATGTAAATATTGCTGTCCTATTAAGATGGTATAAAGTTAGTAAGAGGAAGACAAATTCCGAGCAAGACGGCGCCGCGGGCGGGTATTAAACAATAACTCCGGGTGTGCATTAGAGAGAGGCGGGCCGCGTGGCCAGTGCAAGTGTGCGGCCAGCTGCGCCCGAGGCGGCCCGAGGAGTGCCGAGGACAGCCGAGCGCGGCGACCACCACCCTCGACTCGACATTCCGCCCTTCTGCAGCCTCCGGCCGGCCCAGTTTAATATCTGACTGGCTGGAGGGCTGGAGCCAGCCGCTCATCTATCAGGACACAAACAGACAAGAGTTTTATTAAAAGTCGAGTCGGCCCGGCAGAGCGGCGAGGGAAGAGAGAAAGAGGGATGGAAGAGGCAGGGGGCCGCGCCCGGCGAGAGTGTGCGCTGGGGGCGGGCGCCAGCAGCAGAGGGGCGGCACGTCAATAGCCGGGGGCAGCGGGCAGCGCGCCCACACCGCCCCCGCACCCACACCGACGCACCTCCAAGGAGCGCCGGCTTCTGCCTGCCGCTCCGCTCTCTTCCCCGAGGGCTCGACAACCTGTGACGTTTCGCTGCACGTCACGCACAGCAGGCGCTGGTGATGGCGTGAAATATGATGCGCGCTATCCGGGACGAATAGCAACCCGTATGATCGGACACAAGTATATACAAATTGGAAACATACACTACTGGCCATTAAAATTGCTACACCACGAAGATGACGTGCTACAGACGCGAAATTTAACCGACCGGAAGAAGCTGCTGTGATATGCAAATGATTAGCTTTTCAGAGCATTCACACAAGGTTGGCACCGGTGGCAACATCTACAACGTGCTGCCATGAGGAAAGTTTCCAACCGATTTCTCATACATAAACAGCAGTTAACCGGCGTTGCCTGGTGAAACGTTGTTGTGATACCTCGTGTAAGGAGGAGAAATGCGTACCATCACGTTTCAGACTTTGATAAAGGTCGCATTGTAGCCTATCGTGATTGCGGTTTATCGTATCGCGACATTGCCGCTCGCGTTGGTCGAAATCCAATGACTGTTACCAGAATATGGAATCGGTGGGATCAGGAGGGTAATACGGAACGCCGTGCTGGATCCCAACGGCCTCGTATCACTAGCAGTCGATATGACAGGCATATTATCCGCATGCCTGTAACGGATCGTGCAGCCACATCTCGATCCCTGAGTCAACAGATGGGGACGTTTGTAAGACAACAACCATCTCCACGAACAGTTCGACGACGTTCGCAGCAGCATGGACTATCAGCTCGGAGACCGTGGCTGCGGTTACCCTTGACGCTGTATCACAGACAGGAGCGCCTGCGATGGTGTACTCAACGACGAACCTGGGTGTACGAATGGCAAAACGTCATTTTTTCGGATGAATCCAGGTTCTGTTTACAGCATCATGATGGTCGCATCCGTGTTTGGTGACATCGCGGTGAACGCACATCGGAAGCGTGTATTCGTCTCATCGCCATACTGGCGTATCACCCGGCGTGGTGGTATGGGGTGCCGTTGTTTACACGTCTCGGTCACCTCTTATTCGAATTGACGGCACTTTGAACAGTGGACGTTACGTTTCAGATGTGTTACGACCCGTGGCTCTACCCTTCATTCGATCCCTGCGAAACTCTACGCTTCAGCAGGATAATGCACGACCGCATGTTGCAGGTCCTGTACGGGCCTTTCTGGATACAGATAATGTTCGAGTGCTGCCCTGGCCAGCACATTGTCCAGATCTCTCACCAATTGAAGACGTCTGGTCAATGGTGGCTGAGCAACTGGCTTGTCACAATATGCCAGTCACTACTCTTGATGAACTGTGGTATCGTGTTGAAGCTGCATGGACAGCTGTACCTGTACACGCCATCCAAGCTCTGTTTGACTCAATGCGTAGGCGTATCAGGGCCGTTATTGCGGCCAGAGGTGGTTGTTCTGGGTACCGATTTCTCAGGATCTATGCACCCAAATTGCGTGAAAATGTAATCACGTGTCAGTTCTAGTATAATATAGTTGACCAATGAATACCCGTTTATCATCTGCATTTCTTCTTGGTGTAGCAATTTTAATGGCCAGTAGTGTACATTGCTGACCATCAAAATTACAACACCATGAAGACGGCACGTAACAAATGTCAAATTGGTATGAAGTGTACTACGCCATCTGATGTAAAGTATTCGAGCACGTACTAGTGGACATTAATAGGGAGTCAGTTCACTCTTCGTTCTCCTGCTTATCTGAGTGGTAACGTGTTGCCTACCATGCAGCGGGCTCGGGTTCAATTTCCGGCCGGTTTGGAGGCTTTCTCCACTCGTAGACTGGGTGTTGTGTTGTCCTCATCATCCTTCATCATCATCACCGACGCGCAAGTCGCCCAATGTAATGTCACCTGAAATAAGACTTACAACCCGGCCGCCGATGTTCCGCGGATGGAGCCTCCCGGCCAACAATGCCACACGATCATTTCATTTTTCTGTTCACTCTTCTGCTTTAAGGCGAACTGAATTCCTTTGGGTACGCTATCAATGACGTGTCTGAATGTCTGTGTAGGGGCCGAAATCGGAGAAGATGGTCATGTCGAACGCTAGAATCCGGACCGGAGTCGACGTTGTTACTCATCCGAAAGGTGTTCCACTGGATTCAAGTCGGGACTCAGAGCAGGTTAATCCATTTCAGGAATGTTACTGTCCACAAATCATTGCCTCACATATGCTGCTTTGTGACGGGGCGCATTGACATGCTGATATAAACCGTCATCATTTCCGAACTGTTCTCTCTGTAAAAATGTGTGCCCATTCTTCCACAGTTAGTGTTGCCTTGAGCGCAATGAGGTAATCACAGTCTAACCACGAGAAAGACAGCTACATCCTAACACCACCTCCTCTTTACTGTACTTCACATTTGGCACTAAACGCGAAGCCAGGTAACTTTCTCCAGACTGTCGCCAAACTGAAACACTTCCACTGGGCTGCCACAGGCTACAGCACCATTCATCACTCCAAATCATTCGTTTCCAGTCGCTCTGTACATCACCCCAAGCGTCGCTTGGGATTGACTATAGAAATGTGTAGGTTATGAGGAGCTGAATCCTTTTAACTCCTTATGTACAGTATTATGATAGCTGGCCGCTGATTTAACGCATCTTGTTATAATCAACCTCCGCAGAGCTTGACGGTTGCTGTTCGTCAGTAAACGAGTTCTACCTGTTCTTAGTTTAACTGTGGTTGTTTCTTCGCATTTCCATTTTACAACGTCACCAACGGTCGAATTGGGCAATATTAGAAGAGTTGAAATGTCCCCGACGTGTTTATTACTAGTGTGACACTCAGTGTCTAGTCCACGTTCGAAGCTCTCCTCACCGACCCATTCTGCTATTACCCGTTCTGTACTGACGACATACAACTCCCCCGGCTGCTTCTATACTAGCGGGTCCTCCACTAATGCCACCTAGTGATCACTTCCGCAACACATAGGACTGTCCGGATGCTTTTGATCATTTAGTGAAGACTCTAAAGGGGAAAAAACAGAAGTCTCATTTGAATGTAGGATGACTGTGTTATGCCTCATACAGGATCGAGAAAAGTCTTCCACCACATTTCAGAAATCGGCAGCAAGAGGTTGGTGGCCTAACGAAAATGCGCTTTATCGTTCCGCGATATTGCTGCCTTGATCGGGATCTCACGACTATCAAACAGATATGGAATCGATAGGCCCAGGAGGGCCATACTAAACGCCATGCAGAATCCAAGCTGCCTTGCTCGTGCGAATAGCGCCCGAGAGGACAGCTCGACTCCAACGGTTCATACTACCACGTCAGGTACTGGATGATTATAACGGAATTCCGTGCGCTTCAGCCTGGAACCGCGTGACCGCTACGGTCGCAGGTTCGAATCCTGCCTCGGGCATGGATGCGCGTGATGTCTTTAGGTTGGTTAGGTTTAAGTAGTTCTAAGTTCTAGGGGACTGATGACCACAGAAGTTAAGTCCCATACTGCTCAGAGCCATTTGAACCATTTTTTTTATAACAGAATTGCAGCTGCTCACAGAGGCTCAGTGTAGATCAACGAAAGGTGGCAGATGCTATATTGCGTTAAAGCAGAACCCATTTTCGCTGAAAAAAGTTCCAATTTTTGCCACCAGGCGCAAATATGGCGCTATGAATGAAAGAGGTATAGAAATGTTTCCATATGTGATGGATTACGAAAGGGGCGAGGACAGAAAAGGTCAAACCATCGAGAAAGGCATAATGTTGATTTTACTACCAACCGCCGCGCACCAGAGACGTCGTCGAGATGCTAGCCGAGGTGGCCAAACGTTGCTCGCAGCAGTTCCAGTGGAATCTGAGTAAAGTGTTCCTGTACACTGGTCTTCATATCAGCTAGAGACCGAACATCTCCCTCATAAATGCGTTCTTTTAGCTATCCCCTGAGTCGAAAATGACATGGATTCAGATCATGTGATGTTGCAGGCCATGTATCTGGAAGACCGTTGGAGATTACACTTTCTTAGAAGGCTGCGTTAAGCAGATCTTTCACTGGGCGAGCGACATGATGAGTTGCGCCACCTTGCATGAAAACAATGATTTCCACATAGTTGCGCTCTTCCAAAGCAGGAATCACTTGCTGTACCAGGAGGTGTCGATAATGTACAGACATCTCGGTACCTCTAACAGGCCCTCCGGGTATGTTCTCTCAAAGAAGAACAGACCGAGATTAAAGGTAGTTGTGAATCCACACCACACAGTCACATGCGGCGAATGCAATGGCTTTTCGTGCGCAACACGCTGTTTAAAGTATCCCAAATTCGGCAGTCTGTGTGTTCACTGTACCCTGTAGTGTAAAATGCGCCTCGTCACTCCATAGAATATTGCCCGACCACATGTCATCAACTTCGATTCGTGTCAGAAACCAAAGTCCATATTCAGAAGGTTGCTGCGGTTTCAGCTGCTGCACCTGAATCTTATACGAGCACCAGCGTAAAATATACCACAAAGCTGTTGACCATCGGATGAGCAGGGGATGCAAAATTCTCGTGGCACTGCACGAGCGCTAACATTAGCCGGAGCACGTGCTGCATGGTCAGTAACAGCAACAGCAAACTCGTTAATAACTGCCACATGTACACGACGCTTCCCTTTCCCCAGTTTTCAAATTTCATTATCACCTTCTTTAAATCATTTAATGACATCGGGCGTCCCTCCAGACCAGGGCCGCACAAACACGGAAAACCGCACGCGTGCAAAGCGAGGTGCAGCGAGAGCCTGCACAGTGCATCGGTTCAGCTCGGCATACTTCGCCTCAACTCGGCTTGCTAGGTGAGGCCGACGCTGTGCGCTGCCGAATGCGCTGCCAGACGGCTTAGTCAATATTGGAATACGTAAGCGCATGACAATTACCGGAATAATGGAACCATCTGCTCAAAAAAAGAGGGAAAATTGCCAAAGTCAATTTAAACCGGAATGGGAACTCTCCTACTTTTTTGTGCGTTGTGACGATAAAGCCAAATGTCTAATCTGCGGTACACCAATTACGTGTGTCAGGAAATCGTCTATTGAAAGGCACTACAGCAAATTGCATTCAGAAAAGTATAGTGATATAACAGGGGATGCCAGAGAGGGAGAATTACGGGAGTTGCAAACTCTTGCAGAAGAGAATTCTGTATCTACAAACGAGGTTTGTTTCAAGTACTTTAGCATGTATATATTGGTTAAAGGTCATGCGAAACGAAATAACATTTGTTTAGAGTCCTTAGTTTTCGTTTTCGCATAAATTATTTCTAACACATCTTTTTTTTCTCTACTTTAGGGTGAAGAAGATGAGGGGTGTTGCGAAAGGACTCTCAGCGCTAGTTACAAAGTTGCTCTACGTTTAGCAAGAGCTGGGAGGCCATTTATGGTCAGGCCATTAATAAAAAACATTATGTTGGACGTTGTAGAGACAATGAATCCGACATTAGCTCCCGCGTACAGCAGAATACCACTTTCCAGAATGACAATACATCGGAGAAGCAACGACATAGCTGAGAATTTGCATGAACAACTGGCAGCCAAAATTGAAAACTCCCTAGCGTACTCCATCGCACTTGATGAGTCCACGGATATTAACGACACGGCTCAATTAGCAATATTTTTGCCTGGCGTGGACGACGACCTACATGTATCGGAAGAGCTCCTGGATATGATTTCGTTGAAGGACACTGTTACAGTGGCGGATATTTTAGCAGCTGTTGAAATGGCAGCTGATGGAATAGGACTCCCTTGGGAAAAGCTGTTTCCCGTAACCACAGACGGGGCACCAGCAATGTGCCGCAAAGCAAAAGGGTTTATTGGCCCACTGCGGAAAAAACTTAACATGCCGAATTTACCTTCCGTTCATTGTTTTGCACACCAAGAGGCTCTTTGTGCGAAAGTTATCGGTCTTCAAGATGTGATGAAGGTAGTGGTGCGTATCGTGAACTACATTCGTTCTCATGGACTCACTCATCGTCAATTCAAAGAATTTTTGATTTCCTTTGAAGAGAGAGTATCCACGTATTCCCTACCACGCTGAGGTGCCCTGGCTGAGCAAAGGGAAATTGATTTTCCGAATTTTTCGACTACGCCACACTGTGGCTCACTTTTTGGAGAGCAAAGGACGTCCAGAGCCACTTTTTCATGACCATGAATGGGTAGCTGATTTAGGATTCTTAGCAGACATTATGGCTCTCCTAAATGATTCAAGTCTCAAACTCCAAAAAGAAAACAATCTCATCAACGACATGATCAGCAAAATAAACGCTTTCCACTATAAACTGAAGCTCCTCAAAAACAACCTTTCAGAGAAAAATACGCAACACTTTCCTGACCTAGGAAAGCGAGATATACATTGTACCTTTATTAAAAGAGCCTCATTTTTATAACCGCTCTAATCGAAACGGTACTATGTTTTTGTTTGACAGCATCTGTGCAGGAAGGAGAGCGCTTTGAAAAATACGTCGAGGTGCTACAATCCCTTGAAAATGCGTTTAACGACCGATTCCAGGTAATGTGCCGGTATATGACATACAGCTAAATAAAGGAGATTGCGTTACATATGCATGTGTAACATTACATTAAAACCAACAGTACACATTACATGTTTATTAAAATCTATCGCATTTTAGTACTTCGAAACAACGGATTACATTACTTTCATCTATTAACATTGGCTTTCTTATTGTTTCAGTAAATTACCTACCTGCAGCCAATTCTCGATGTTTTTGTGAAACCTTTCCGATGGATATTGAAAGTGCGCCTTCACATTTACATTTCGAACTAATTGATTTGCAAAGCGATGTTCACCGAAAGGATGTGTTTTACAATACAAAAGGTTTGCTCCAATTCTACCAGAATTTGCCGAAGGAAGAATTTCTCAAGTTACACGGAGAAGCAGCGAAGATTATTTCTGTTTGGTTCCACTTGTGTATGTGAAAGGTTTTTTTCTGTTTTGTCTTGTACAGAAACTAGATTGCGTGCAAGTATTTCTAATTGTAATTTAAAAAATTCTCTCAGAATTGGTGTGAGCCAATCTCTTGTTCCAGATCTTAGTAGCATAATTGCAAATAAAATAAAGAGCACATAGCAAGATACATTTGTGTTGAAACCAAATTTAAAATTGTTACCATTACAGTTATCATATAAATCTCTTTTGTACACCAAACTAAGCTATCCACCTAGTGTACATTATTATTTGGCAACAGGGTAAAAGGTTTGAAACAGGTCCCCGTCGTCAACATAGCGCAGCCGTCTCCTGCACTCTGCACTGTGCGATGCACCGGTGCATGCACCTTGTGCGGTCCTGCTCCAGACCTTTCAGATGGCGATACTCTGTCAATGCAGCACTGTACCGCTACCATTCACATAAAACAGTTTCACTAACAGAACATGCTCTCTCTTCTTGACAGCCGTACTGTTCACTCACTTTATGGCTTGTCAAACGACGGCGTAGGTACCATACCATCATATAAACAGCGTACAGCGCCAGATCTGCACCTGGTGGCCACAACTGGAACTATTTTTTTTTTTTTTTTCCAGCATAAATCCGTCCCGCATTGACGCATTACCAACTCTACCATGTTTCGCTGCCATATGATAGTTACAACCCACTCTGGATCTTTGTAAGTAGTTCCACTTCAATTCTAACCAGTCGGTACTGTCAGGCTTGTATGCAGCAAGGCGGACACCCGCATAGACTTTGCTATGATGTCAGGAACACTACACGGTGTACCATCACGGCGAGCATTGTAGCAGCTTTCCTTGACACGGCACTAGAGCGGAGCATGCAGACAAAAGTGCGCTCAGTGGCAACGCTGGATACAAGAGCGGCTGCACGTCATCGTTACAGACGAGGCCTGAGTCTACCTACAGCACCACAATGGACGTAATGTGGAAGCTCTGAGGAGAACAAAAGTTAGCCGGCCGCGGTGGCCGTGCGGTTCTAGGCGCTGCAGTCCGGAACCGCGGGACTGCTACGGTCGCAGGTTCGAATCCTGCCTCGGGCATGGATGTGTGTGACGTCCTTAGGTTAGTTAGGTTTAACTAGTTCTAAGTTCTAGAGGACCGATGACCTAAGATGTTAAGTCCCATAGTGCTCAGAGCCATTTGAGAACAAAAGTTATCACATTGTATTCGTCCCTGTCATTGTGTTGTTGAACAATATTTCAGAATTTTTAAAACATTCAGTGCATTGTAAGCATGTATCGAGAACCGCTGATATCGATTATGATGACAGCGCTATGGTCGCCTCTTTTTTTTATTTTTATTTTATTATTTATTTATTTTTATTTATTTATTTATTTATTTATTTACTTTTTTTGCGGCAGAACGAGCGAGGGAGTCACGTGGAGGTGCTTAACCGTGTGCTTGGTGTGAAGATGTTAACGAATGAGGCTAAGAGAACAAGTAAATTTTGTGACCATAAAGGTGTTTGATGCTGTGTAATCGTTCGTGTACCTCACGAGACGTGATCCGCGGTTCACCAAGTCAGAAACCACGAGAACAATTGCGAGAACATGATTAGATGCCAGCGAGCATCTCATCCCCGCCGGTAAATGAAACTTGGATTACCTTTATTGCCACGAACGCCGCATCTGGATTGCAGTATGGGATGATGTATTGTGGTGCAGTGTTACTGTATGTATCAGTGTATCAACATATTTGTTACTTTTTGAAGCGTGTAACCGTGCACCACTGTGTAGTGCAAGTGTTAAAAAGTACATCAATGGAATATACTAGGCTAAAACTTAAATTTCGGTAATTGGCACTCCTTTATTCCCCTTGTTAGTTATCATTCATTACCACAATACTCAAGCTGCTGCTCCTAGACTGCAAGGGAAAGAAGCAAATGACGACAGGATTTACGAGGTGAGTGGGAAGGAATAGCAAGCAACGGACATAAATAAAACCCCAGCCTCCCCCATTCACTTACATGGCGACTGCGTTTTAGGACTTGCAATCTTCAGACGGCAGTGCCGATCGCAGTAACTGAAAATTAATTTAATATTCAATTGGTAGTGATGTCACTCGTGCTTTTGTGTGTGAGGAACAAAAACGGGAATGCGTAGTGATACCATCACAAGATAGTATTACGGCAGTGCGGTGCAGAGAACTTGAGGTCAGAGAAGTGCTAATGAACCATGTCAACTTCCCGCGACAGTAGTCGAATAAGCGACAGTCGTGGCAGTTGGTAATGCTGCATACAGCAGTACCACAGTGAGCTGACGTGTGTACAACTGAGCGTCGTGAACCGTGCTATATCTCCACCACCGACTGGAGCTGGATGTTGACAAGTGAAGGTGCAGCCGTTCAGTTATCTGCCGTACTGCGGCGCCACTGACGAGCTGACGTCAAGACAGAAGAGCAACGTGGGCCGTGTTGTATCCCCACCACTTGTAAGCGTACTGTCATATCGCTGGCTTGGTTGCCGAGTATCTTTGCGGGCAGCGCGTTTGCAGAGTCGAGCACGGGACAGGGAACTGTTATGTTGTGTAGTGGGTAGCTCTGCATGCGAGAGGCATTGTTAGTATGGAAGTTGAAGTGTTGCTACAAATGCTATTACAGTAAAGTGATGAAATATGGAAGTGATTCAGAGGAAAGTGCGTCTAGAAATAATTAAAAATGAGCAGTGCCGCCAATAACGTGTATCCTCTCGTTGCGTGTCGCACAGCATCAGTCACCCGCGCCGTTTTAGGTCTCTCAGAATGAACTGGTGTGAATCAGTAAAAATTTTTTGTTGTTGTTGTGGTCTTCAGTCCTGAGACTCGTTTGATGCAGCTCTCCATGCTACCCTATCCTGTGCAAGCTTCTTCATCTGCCAGTACCTACTGCAGCCTACATCCTTCTGAATCTGCGTAGTGTATTCATCTCTTGGTCTCCCTCTACGATTTTTACCCTCCACGCTGCCCTCCAATACTAAATTGGTGATCCCTCGATGTCTCTGAACATGTCCTACCAACCGATCCCTTCTTCTAGTCAAGTTGTGCCACAAGCTCCTCTTCTTCCCAATTCTGTTCAATACCTCCTCATTAGTTATGTGATCCACCCATCTAATCTTCAGCATTCTTCTGTAGCACCACATTTCGAAAGCTTCTATTCGTGTTTAAACTATTTATCGTCCACGTATCACTTCCATACATGACTACACTCCATGCAAATACTTTCAGAACAGACTTCCTGACACTTAAATCTATACTCGATGTTAACAATTTTTTCTTCTTCAGACATGCTTTCCTTGCCATTGCCAGTCTACATTTAATATCCTCTCTACTTCGACCATCATCAGTTATTGTGCTCCCCAAATAGCAAAACTCCTTTACTACTTTAAGTGTCTCATTTCCTAATCTAATTCCCTCAGCATCACCCAAGTTAATTCGACTACATTCCATTATCCTCGTTTTGCTTTTGTTGATGTTCATCTTATACCCTCCTTTCAAGACACTGTCCATTCCGTTCAACTGATCTTCCAAGTCCTTTGCTGTCTCTGACAGAACTACAATGTCATCGGCGAACATCAAAGTTTTTATTTCTTCTCCATGGATTTTAATACCTACTCCGAACTTTTGTTTCCTTTATTGCTTGCTCAATATACAGATTGCATAACATTAAAATAGTAAAAATTGGTTACCATAAAAGAGTGCAACCAAGTGCCAGTGTCTTGTAGCGAGCGTGAGGATGTGCGTTCGGTCATTGCGTTTCGGTATTATCAACAATCAGCCGCGCCGCGACTGTTACGCGCCCGCTCGTACAAGTGGGAACTGGGAACTGAAAAATTAACTTTACGAACAGTGTTATATCATTACTAGTGTCAAGGAGGACTCGTACCAAATGCCTGAGAATGCGTGGCGAGCTTAAGAACTTTCGTTCGATTATTCGGTTTTCGCGTCATCAACAATCATCCGCGCTTGGTTCGGTTACGCGTACGCTCGCCCAAGCGATTTTGTGGACAGATAATCATCTAAAAGTTGGCATCAAACCTTATGACTTAGAATGTAAGCAGTGCAACCTGTGATTTCTTATCGTCTCAGAATATAGTTATTCATACCAGATGTAGGACAGTGTTGCGCTTGACGCTGAGTGGTTCCCTAAACCCGCTTGCATAAGTAGATTCATAATTTCAGGCAAGCCAGCAGCAGTGTGGAGCAGGACAGTACGACCGCCGCGAGATTATCAGGTACGTGGTGTGGACAGGGCGCACAGTCCAGAAGAAGAGAATCCACTTTAATGGTCCCCCACCCCCATTTGTACCCCTGGGCGTGTTACACACTGATGCAAATAACGGAAGTTGTATAATTCAATCATCGTTCGCGGTGCGGCACTGCGGAAGAGTTAACGCAGAGACAACGGAATATCGCAATTTGCAGCAGCGCCTCATCTCCGTTAAGGGCGGAACTAAGCATCGGAGATGATAGCAGTTCGGTGTAGCCTCGCACTGAGGCGTGGAGATCGAGACAACGGAGCGTCGCGCGCCGCATTGCTTTGTGTCATCTGGGCAGCACAGAATAGCACCAGCACTACAGAAAAACGCAGCAGACACACACCAATAGCAGGCGTAAGTGTGACGATGCGTGTGTAACGAAACGAACAGCAGTAGCGTACGCAGTAATAAGGATTTGATTGAATTCGACTGAATTGTTGCATGTTAATCGTTTATTTCCCATAAGGAAAATTACTTATAGCTGTTGTCACGCCCAAATAGATCTGAATTTGATTGCTTCTAATATAATTGCTTAACATATTAACGTTTCAAGGACAGCTTATGCTGCTACTGTACATTTACTACTTATTATAGTACGTTAAGTTTCGGCGTTGCCAACATAGGTGCTATTGAGTTGTGTTACTGTTATATGTTTGAATAGGCTCTGTCAGATAAATTAGAATTACGAAAGGTACCAATCTGTTTTATAGAAGTAGCAAGGGAAATAGATGACAGTATGGACAGTATCTCAAGGATATTTAATGACGAACTTTTCAAGGATAATGAAAGCGGAGAAATCTGAAAATAGATGACAATGACACGCAAGTGATTCTGATACCATGATGCCACTTAAATCTGAACCTGAGGAAGTACATGTAAGGAATGTAAAGATGGAAGTGGTAAATGATGGGATGTTAAATGACTCTGGTTTACCAGCATCACTGTATAGTGAAAATGAGATATCTAAGGTGTCAGTTGAATGTAGTTTTACTGATGCTACCGTGGTAGATGATGTAAGGAATTCTAGTGCAGATCTGTTTTCAGATTCAGATGCAGCCAAACAACGACAACAAGTTCAAAATTTTAACTTGTATGGCCTGTTGCAAGAGCTTTTGGTGTCTAGTAAGAAAATTGAGGTATCTAATAAACAAACTAATGGGAAGATTAAGCAACTTAAGGCATCCAATGAGCAGATTAAGAAAGAGATGGAACAGAGTAATAGAACTCAAAGGTTCCTGGTAGAGGAGATCAAAAAGAGTCCAAGACAATTTCAATGTAGAATTGAAAGGGTTTGATGGTAAACTCCAGAATCAAGATGAAAAGCTGAATCAAGTGACAGATGACCTTAGAAATGAAATATGTAAGACAGAAGAGGAATGCGAAAAGTGGATAGATGAAGAACTGGAAAGTGCCAAAACACGAGGGGAAGTAATGGAGCAATTGCATGAGAAGATTACTAATCAGATGACTGATGTTGAGAAGGAGGCAAACAAGCAGATGAACTATGTGAAAAAGCTGGAGTTGGAACAAAAGCGATGTGTAAAGCGATTAAATATTGTAAGTGTTGACATAGGAACCATGAAGCAAGAGGTAAGGGAACAGGTGGAAGCCAAGGTCAGGGCACTGTTACGTGATAGTGTTGTAGCTAACAACAATTTTGTAGGAGTGGAAAATGTTATGAAGACTTTCAAAAAATTCAGTCCTAATGGGAACTGGCATTCACGTGATTTCTTGGATCAGTTTGAGGATGTATTACCAGTACTGTGGAATGATCCCAGAAAAATTTGATTTGTGGTGTCATGTATGGAAGCAGAAGCAGGTACATGGGGATTAAGAGTTGGACGAGATTGTGAGACATGTGAAAGTTTTAGGAAAGCATTCCTAAATCAATATTGCACAGCAAGGAAACAGAATGAGGTTCGGAATGAACTCTATCAGTATAGAAGGTATAGGTATGAATGTGATAGAGGTTTAAAGAAGTTTCTTTAGAAACTATATGATAAAAACACATACCTGGATGAACCAATAGGCAAGGAGGCATTAGTGTCGTTGATCATCAGTAAGATACGAACAACAACATAGGAGAAGCTACTGGCTATATCAACGGATAATGTAGATGCAACCACTGGGACAACTAGACAACCTGGAAGACAGGAATCATGAGGTAGAGTCTGAACGAAGACAGCCAAGAATTCTTGATGGAGCCAACAGGTACAGACCAATAAATGACAGAAGTCATAATGATCAACGATAGTACAATAATTATTGAGGATCACATGAGCGCAATTCAGAGGAAGACATAGTGACCACGAAGGCAGAGGTGGTGGTGTTGCATTGTACAATGATAGGTATCAGAGACAGGGTTCAGTGAACAGACTGAGCCAGAACAAAATCATGAACCACAAGGAGAGGAAAACTAGATGTGGTTCTTGATGAGGTCCGGTTAGTAATTCCAGAAACAGGACGACACCCTCGAACAACAGTTCAGAACAATCAACTGGAGAGTGATAGAGTAAGGATAACTGGAATTAAACGTGAAGAGGATGTAATGGAGCAGGTAGTTAAACATCGACAAAGAATGGCAGATAATGCAACAGGTAGTGATGGAATATTCTGGATGGCTCATGTAAATTATGTACAGGTCGCTGATATTCAAAATGCAGAAGCAGAGGAGACTAAATTTCAAGGAAAATATCTGCAACAGTTAAAGGGAGATGATGCTGTAAGTAGTGATGGGTTAAATGGTAGAGAATCATGGATGGCGGAGATTGTTAAAATATATGATGGTCAGGTACATAGGGAGCAAGAATATGACGCTAGAAAGACGAGAAGAGATAGAGGAATATGTACACAAGAGAGTAAGCCTGAGGATTTTGATGAAATTGTTAGTTATGAGGAAAATAGCACTACAAAAGGGTTGTGTGCTGCCAAGGAAAATTGTTCTGGTACCATGAAAGATTGTCAACCCAGTCACATTAGCGAATATGTGTCAGAGGACGGGAGGTATGGTTGGTGTGAAGATGGTGACTATGTATGTCTCTTAGAAGATCATAAGGATTATAGTGTGTATGAGGTCACAGGTGATGTTGAGAATACTGACTATACTAATAGGAGTGAACATGTGAAAATACGTTCTGATATGGGATCTCCAATGACAATGTTGCTGTTAAACCAAGAAGACGTTGAGAGTTATCAGAGTGAAAAGAGACTTACAGGAAGGAGTGCAAATGTGCAGCATTGGGATAAGCGTGTAAGGAGTGTTAGGAGTACAAGGAAAGGGAAGCCACTTGATAGAGCATTGGACAAGCAATGTGCAGTAAAGCTTGAAGAGTATTTCGTGGCTGATATAAGTAGAGAGTCGAGAGTGATGACCATACGAAAACTGAAACAAGGGAATGACGTCTTAAATGACTTGCTGAAGGAAGATGCTGATGTTCTGGAGGAAGTTGTGCAACCAATTGTAGAGGGAGAAATTTTCAATGTAAAATATGACATTCTTCTAGATTCAGGAAGTACTGTTAATGTAGTGTCACAAAGGTTGTATACAGCATGATTGGAACAAGGCAGAGAAATACCGAATTTTCCTGTAAATCGTGTGTCCATTGTGGGTGCTGTTGGTACAAAAGGTAAACATGTAAAGGAGCAACCGCTGATTACAGTAAAGTTTAATGAGAAGACTTATGATGCTTTAGCACTGGTTGTGCCTGGACTGGCATTGCCTTTGACATTTGGTGCAGAGTGTTTAGCGAACCAGCAAGTGTACTTAGATTTTGGTAATGGTAATGTGAGGATAGTTAATAAACGAGAAGAGGAGGTTATTGCATTCAAGGGTGCCATGAAGGCATGTGAAGAAATAGGATTGGCTAAGATTCAAATTAGCATAGAGTCAGAAGCTATACCACAAAATGTATACAAAGGTGACTCTGCAGGCTTGAATAAAAGGCAGTGGAGATGGGAACATTAAATTGGAGTGGAAGACTGTGAGAGAACGATTGAGAAGAAGATAGCCTTGCTACAGCAGGATGGGTGTAAGGAAATTAAAACAATTGCAGATGTTTTGAGGAGGCACAGTCAGGTTTTTGCAGATGAACCTGGAGTAATCATGGCAGCAGAATGCAAGCTAGAGGTGAAGGAGCATGAACACTTCTTTGCAACGCCATATGCTATTCCACAAGCCAAATGTGAAGCTGTCGATCAGGAGATTAGTAGGTTTTGAAAAAATGGTCGTTATTGAATATTCATCAAGCCAGGATAATAATCCCTTATTTGTTGTGAAGAAGAAAAATGGGGATATCAGAATTGTTCTAGGTGCTAGACCAGTGAATGAAATCATACTGCCACCGAGAGACAGGCCTCAGAGTCTGGAGGAGTTGCTTCAAAAGTTTCATGGGGCAAAATTATTCAGCAGTATCGATCTGAAATCTGGAATTTGGCGGATTCCACTGCATAAGGACTCAAGACAATATACGGCGTTCCTATATGAAGGAAAAAGCTACCAATACTGCATTCTGCCTTTTGGACTCAACATTTCTACACCAGCCTTCATTCGATCATTAGACAGAGTGTTAGGAGAGCAGCTTCTGAAGAAAGTTACGTGTTATGTAGATGACATTCTCATAGCTACGACGACATGGGAAGAACATATGCAGACTCTGGATGGTGTCTTGACTGCATTTGAGAGTGCTGGTATAACGCTGAACATAGATAAATCAGAATCTGGAAAAGAAATGATTCATTTCTTGGGACACATAATTAGTGAACAAGCGATTGAAGCATATGAGGCAAAGTTGCAGGCTACAAAGGATTTTTCTGTGCCTCGCTGCAATAAACAATGAAGGGGATTCCTTGGATTAGCTGGACTCTATAGAAAATTTGTGAGTGATCAGTCATTAAATAGTCCTCACTTGCTTAATCTTCTGAAAGCTAAAACACTATGGTAATGGACCGAAGACTTTCAGAGGGATTTTGAGGATATCAAGAGGCATCTGTGTAATCCAGAAATTTTGTCATGCCCAGACTTAAAAAGGACTTTTACACGACTGGTGATGCATCAGACTATGGACTTGGCGTGCATCTATATCAAAATTAATGACGAGATTGAAGGACGAATAAGGACAATAGCTTTCACGAGTCGTGCACTGACGAAGTGGGAGCCGCCAGTATACAGTTACAGAACGTGAAGCATTAGCAATTTGTGCCATGGTAAAAACTGCTGTTTTGGAGAACGCGCTGCAACGTGTAGTGTGAAGCACTCGCCCTCCGTTTCTGGCGGTGGCGCCGCTGTGGCAATCGCAGCTTTGGTGTCTCCCTCTTGTAGGAAAGGGGAAAGGTTGCCTGATCACGTGCATTTAAGGGGCGCTATGAGCTCGCCAGTCGGTCAGTCTGGGTCAGTCTCTCGTCCCCAACTTGCTACTCTGTCTCTCGTCCACATTTGTTAGGCAGTTAGTGTCTGTCGTTCGGAGTGCTAGTATGTATGTCGTT
Source organism: Schistocerca serialis cubense (assembly GCF_023864345.2). Taxonomy (NCBI): domain Eukaryota; kingdom Metazoa; phylum Arthropoda; class Insecta; order Orthoptera; family Acrididae; genus Schistocerca; species Schistocerca serialis. The sequence continues at coordinate 23,004,185 of NC_064642.1, forward strand.
CGGATCAACCTTTAAAGCCGGCAAAATGAGAGTCTTTCCACTCCACCAGTACGAGAACTCAGGGAGTGGTCGCCTGGTCGGGGCTTAGTTCCTGCATCTGAGTCTGCGCGTTAGGTCGCCAGTCTGCTCGAGTTTGCTCAGGCAATGGTCATTGGCGGTTGGATCGATCGGTTGGTCGGTCGTGCACTGAGACACCAGATGACTTGTCCTTAGCCACGTGAGTCCAGTGGGCCGCACCGTATAGAAAGGGATAGTGGCTTCGCGGTCGACACAAGAGCAACAGGAGCCAACCCACGACATCGGTCTGTCCGGGGCGAGCTGCGACGTCGTGAGACGGGAGATCAGCGCGCCTTCCTGCTTCCATTGAAGCGGCTGGCAGTGATCGGTTCGGGAGAGCGATTTGGGGGTGCTGCACCAGGTCTTCTCGAGAAATCGCAGTTTATTAGAAGTGATTGGTGGTATCTTGTTTGATTTACTCTTGTTAGATTCTACTTATTTTCTTGGTGAGGTCACCAGCCGTTTTGCTTTGGGGTCGTCCCACCATTCTTCTCCGTTTGCCCACCCACATGAAGGTGGTTGTTTATAAATTGGGTGGTCCGTTTTTCCCTTTTGGAGTAGGGTCAGGTTAGAGCAATCTGCAGTTCGGGTTGTTCGGTAATCTCCCTATCAATCTGCCGTACGTTAGTAGCTGCCTCTGTCATGTTTGTCGGATTTGGTGTGTTAACGAATTTATTGCTTGGAGTGTAACGGCCTAGTACCCGAATTATGTTTTGATCTTTGGAAACATTGATATTATTGCCTATGATATGGAGAGGTGGTATCTGTGTACTGTAGAGCATCTTAACTATTGTTTGGCATTTCATGGGCTTTTATTTAAATGATCATTTTGTGTGCTTGTGTAAATTGTTAAAACTCTTAGTTTAAAGTTATCTGGTGTGTTGCAGATTTGCACCAGTGTAGTCTTTCAGAGGCTGTTGTGAGTTGTCGTAACTACGGCCGTGCCAAAAGGGAGCAGCAAGGTTCTCTGCCCGAAAGCTCATACGGTCAAAACTTGTTTCTTTCTGCCTCTGAATAAACTGTAACTTTGATATTTAGAGGGTGCTTTCTGATTATAATTTTAAATCTGTTTCTTTTAAAAAATGCTTTTAGGCACTATTAAAATGAATAAAATTCCCATTTGTTAAAAGGAATTTGCTTATGATTTCATCAGTTACTCCCTGGCAACTACTTCCATGCTTGCATAGTCTGATTAAATGTGTTTATGTTCTTGATGAATCGCTAGTAAATAAAATAAATTCTTAAGAATATTCTTTGAAAATAAATCACGGTTCACAATTCTTTGGGGATTCAGTAAATTTCGCTATTACCAGGCAGGTGGAATGACAAAGGTCATAACAGACCACAAGGCACTTTCCTTCAAATGGCTCTGAGCACTATGCGACTTAACATCTGAGGTCATCAGTCGCCTAGAACTTAGAACTACTTAAACCTAACTAACCTAAGGACATCACACACATCCATGCCCGTGGCAGGATTCGAACTTGCGACCGTAGCGGTCGCTCGGTTCCAGACTGTAGCGCCTAGAACCGCACAGCCACTCCGGCCGGCCCACTTTCCTTCCTGACTGAAAGTAAATTGTATCGTAGGAGATTAACTAGATGGGCTATTGCACTTCAGGAGTATCACTTTGATGTTATCTACAGAGCAGGGCACCAAAACATTGTACCAGATGCCTTGTCCAGAATGCCACCTGGTATGGAAGACATTAATGTAAATGGACCGCAAGAAAATGTATTGCGTGTTAGTCTTATGAAAGATGTTCCACGTGAGACTTACGTGAAGAATTGTATTATGAATATACTGTGTGAGCAGAACATTGATCCTGCGCTGAAGCTAGTTAAGACTAGGGTATGGTTGTGCAGGTCAACAGAAACTTCAGAAACACTACCTGATTTATAATAATCTCCTGTGTAGACGTACTGATGAAACAAAACAAGAATGCATAGTCTGTATTCCAGAGCACACTATAGAGCGGCTGATTTGGTACATCCACTACAGCAATGCACACTTTGGTGCCGACAAATGCATCGAGAAATTAAGAAGAGAGTGTCTATTCTTTGGCATGAGCAAAAAGGTACGGAGGTTATTACGAACTGACGATGCCTGCCAAAGGGCAAAGACTACAACAATCAGACAGCAAGGCCCTTTACATCCAATCATTCCCAATGGAATTGGGGATGTAGTTGCAGTTGATCTCCTCGGCCCTTTGCCAAAGTCGCAAGGAAATTTTACTCAGATTATGGTGGTACTGGATGTAGCATCAAAATATGTAAAATTTAACCCACTGAAAGAACTGTTAGCAAGATGATGGTGAAGAAGTTAGTTGATGACTATTTTATAAATTTTTGTAAGCCAAACAGGATACTTACAGACAATGCTCCACAATTTATCTCCAAAGAGTGAAAGAGCTGCTACGTCAAAATAACATTGAACAAGTCTTAATTGCAAAATATAGACCAACTTTGAATCCAGCAGCATGGGTCATGAACCGTGTGTGCAGAACCTACTGTCATCGCAAACATAACCGCTGGAGGGTCTGTTTGAAAGACTTTGAGGATGTGCTTAAGAGCATGCCACATATGTCCACAGGTTTTACACCTTGTGAGCTGTTGTTAAACCAGGAACTAGAGTCGATATTTACTGAACTCATTAAGGATGTCTCCAAGACCACCATGACCTTGAATGATAAAAAACAATTAGCAATAAGACTCTAGAAGCTAAGGCAAATCAAAGAAAACGGCGTCATGATAGAATCGTTCATCCAAGTGGGTGACTTGGTGTTGATTAAGACATATACAAAATCGAGTAAGATAACGGATGAAATACAAAGATTCAACGTAGAATGTAAGGGACCATATAAAATCATTGGCATTGAAGGACCAAATACAGCGGAACTGGAAGTATTAAGTTCTGGCAACTATGAAAGAAAACATCATGTGGAAAATATCAAGCCCTACTATAGGAGTGACTAATGAAAACAGAATTTTGTCTCACTGCATTCACTAAAGACTGTGATGGAATCAGAAAATGTAGTGTAAGCTGTTAGAGTTACATGTGCTCTAATGTATTAGTTTAGGTTGTAATGTGATATCCTTTATTATTCTAATTGTTCTCTTACTCATTATTTACCACATATTGACACACCATGTTGATTTAAGGATAAATTTTTGCTGATTGGGTCTCTTAAAATTATGTCAAAAGTTTGTATGGCACATTCATGTTAAGGTGGCCACAGCTATCTCCCTTTTAAATTTACCTTAAGATATAAGTAGGCTGAATTGTCTTTGGCGCTCACTGTTTGCTTCATCACCTGAGGGAGCTTAATCTTGCTGTACAAGATGAGGTTAGCAGGTAATTTCTACGGCAATGGACGTCACACGTGACGCTGCCTATAGCTGCCCAACCCCTCCCCCCCCCCCCCCCCCCTCCCTTGCATTTGCCACCCTGGAGCAGCGACCTCCCCCTTTCCAGGCAGTATTAAGTGGGTTACAGGTAACATTCACCATTAAATGTGCATTCATGAGTATAGTGTGCTGCGTGCGACAATACTTGATATGTTGCTTTTTTCCCTTTCTCTAAATTTGTGATCATATAAAATGCGTATGATAGCGTTGTGATGTGTTAGTTCTACACATATTGGTATTTAAACTGTGTAGTGTTGTGAGATCAATATTCTGTGTTTCTGGTATGTTTATACTTCTTTGGGCAGTTAGGTGGATTTTTTTTCTCTTATCATTTCCTTTTATCTGTGTTCAGACTGCATTTGGTAATGTTGTGTTATCTTTGAGTGCATTTCATTTTGTCTACACTGTTTTGCTTTATATGCGCTACATTACTTCCTGTTTGTAATTTTCTTCCATACATGTTTCTTATGTTCTCCTGTTTGATTATGTGTTTGTACTTTGGCCGCACTGTAGGTTAAGTTATAACACTGTATATTTCTTCCCTTTATCTTTCTTCTGATGGAACCCCCCCTCCCCCCTCCCATTAGTGATTATTTTCGTAAATTCTTTCAGAAGTTAGAAACTATTTTCGTGCGGGAATGTAAGCATGTATCGAGTAGCGATGATATCGATTATGACGACAGCGCTATGGTCGCCTCTTTTGTTTTTTCGCACCAGAACGATCGAGGGAGTCGCGTGGAAGTGTTTAACCGTGTGCTTGGTGTGAAGATGTTAAGGAATCAGGCTAAGAGAACAAGTAAATTTTGTGACTATAAAGGTGTTTGATGCTGTGTAATCATTCGTGTACCTTAAGAGACGTAATCCGCGGTTCGCGAAGTCAAAAACCACGAGAACAATCGCGAGAACATGATTAGATGCCAGCGAGCATCTCATCCGCGCCGGTAAATTAAACTTGGATTACCTTTATTGTCACGAACGCCGCATCTGGATTGCAGTATGGGATGATGTATTGTGGTGTAGTGTTACTGTATGTATCAGTGTATCGACATATTTGTTACTTTGTGAAGCGTGTAACAGTGCAGCCCTCTGTAGTGCAAATGTTAAAAAATACATCAATGGATTATACTAGGCTGAAACTTAAATTTCGGTAATTGGCACTCCTTTATTCCCCTTATTAGTTATCACTTATTACCACAATACTCAAGCTGCTGCTCCTAGACTGCAAGGGAAGAAGCGAATGGTGACTACATTTACGAAGTGAGTGGGTAGGAATAGCAAGTAACGGACGTAAATATAATCCCATCCTCCCCATTCTCTTAAAACATGATTTTCAATGCTATAGGGTCCACAGCTGCGATGAATTTTTTGAAAGATTTCTGGAGACCTTCAGCTGTTATTCTCTTTATTTCATGATCGTACAATTTCAGCCTTAGGCCATTTACAAGTATTTTATGGATGATTTTCTGTAGTAAATTATGTCATGCAACAATTGCCCAAAAGTATTGTCATCCAATGTCTCTTCTTGAATACTGAATCCCGTTGTTCTCATGCTGAAAGTGTGCCTTGATGTATCCTCTTCGCCCGAAGTGATACGTACACACACACACACACACACACACACACACAAACACACACACACACACACACACACACACACACACACACATAGATACATACATTAATCCTTGTTCCATAGATCATGAATACATGTCGTAATGATGTGGAACGTGTCATTTTAACATAAGTTTTCTTTAGACAATTTTTTTCATTTTACAGTTACTATTTCATATCTAAGAATTCATCTATTGAGTGGTGTTTCGCGAGTTTCCCAATAATGCGCCCTCTGCCAATAATGTCCTCTGTATCGTGGAGGCGAACACTGGCTGTGTGCGTTGCTTCCTTCATTATGACATCACTGTAAATTTTTGTGTGTGTGAAATCTTTCAGGGATTAACTGCTAAGGTCATCAGTCCCTAAGCTTACATACTATTTAACCTAAATTATCCTAAGGACAAACTCACACACCCATGCCCGAGGGAGGACTCGAACCTCCGCCGGGACAAGCCGCACAGTCCACGACTGCAGCGCTTCTGACCGCTCGGCTAATTCCGCGCGGCTGTAAATTTTTGTCGCAATACTCGTAGGAATATAATTAAGACAAATAAAAAACCAACAATTAGGATTCCTAATTTTTTTCCGTCTTTCCGTAGTTGCTTAAAAATTCACCCTGGAGGTAGGTTCCGTCTTTGCAACTAAATAAAAGGCAAACTGTTTTTGCCATACGCGTTCCGCTTCTTATTATATGAAGCTTCCTAAGTGGCCTATAATACATGTTTGTATATACAAGGTGATTCACGAAGATAGGCAAATATTTTAATATGTTATTCTACAAGTAAAAAGGTTCATATAAAATATATGTTTGGCTACGGAATTACGGCTAAAAAAAAATATTCCCTGAAATTTAGCAACTTCACTAATATGAAGCCATCGCAAAGCTGTACGAGATTAAAGTAAAGCACGATTTCCATTTATTTTGTTGTTATTAGTCTGGTGAATCTAATAAAACATGCCCCAAATGTGTATCTGCAGTAGTTTTGTAGAACATCCAGAGAAGAAAACGAAATTAATAACAGCCCTGTGAAACTGAAACGAGCAACAAAATCTGTTCATACACTTGCAGCTAAATCCATTGAACTCGGTGCAGACATTTTCCAACATTTATTGTGAATGTAATGTGAAATTGTATGTACACTTCACAACTTCCTTAACACTGAGCTTTGTTTTCTCCGCTTTAACATGAATTCACGCATGCTGTGGTATTAATAAAAGCAGATTATCTGATACATTCATACAGTTTAAGTAAGCGTTATTATCATCGTTTTTCCAAAATTAAGTTCTCTGCAACTTCTGTTGAAATTTTTGTGCAATTTTCTGGAATTTAGAAAACAGATTGGACCAAGTAGTTAATAAATTGAAAATTTTATGAAATTACTTCCTTCGCTTCTCTGGATGTTCTGGAAAACTACTGCAGATACGCGTCTACGACATGTTTTATTACATTCACCATATCAGTAACAACAAAACTTATAGAAATCGTGTTTTACTTTAATCTCGTACAATTTGTAATGGTTTCAATCAGCGAAGATTCTAAATTTCAGGCAAAATCATTTATTAACCTCAAGTCCGTAACTAAACATTTACGGACGTATGTTTATATGAACGTTTTTCTTTAGTTTTACTTGTAGCATAACACATTGAAATATTTGCATATCTTCGTGAATCACCCTGTATAATAAATGCATTATATAGTAGTTACGAGAAAGTTACTACGTTACGTTTTCTCATGTATTTCAGGTTAGAAACAACTTTTGGGGCAGAAGTTTCATTAGATTAAATTATGGTTTGGTGTTACGATTTCCAATATTCAGTATTGCTGGTCCATGCGTGTGGGCCTGGAGACATGTTTACTCGGCTCGCAGACTCCACATGGCACATTCCCGGCGCTTTTTCACCCATATTTATTACAACACTTCACTTGCACTTTTCGTCTCCTCTTGAGGAGATGTGTGTGCTTACAGTGCGTGATGTTGCCAGCTGTCGCTATGTGTTTCTCTCTCGTCGTTTGATTTAGAGACGTGTGTGGTATGGCTTCCCTTAGCCCGCAGTTGTTGTTGTTGTTGTGGTCTTCAGTCCTGAGACTGGTTTGATGCAGCTCTCCATGCTACTCTATCCTGTGCAAGCTTCTTCATCTCCCAGTACCTACTGCAACCTACATCCTTCTGAATCTGCTTAGTGTATTCATCTCTTGGCCTCCCTCTACGATTTTTAACCCTCCACGCTGCCCTCCAATGCTAAATTGGTGATCCCTTGATGCCTCAAAACATGTCCTACCAACCGATCCCTTCTTCTGCTCAAGTTGTGCCACAAACTTCTCTTCTCCCCAATCCTATTCAATACTTCCTCATTAGTTATGTGATCTACCCATCTAATCTTCATCATTCTTCTGTAGCACCACATTTCGAAAGCTTCTATTCTCTTCTTGTCCAAACTATTTGTCGTCCATGTTTCACTTCCATACATGGCTACACTCCATACAAATACTTTCAGAAATGACTTCCTGACACTTAAATCTATACTTGATGTTAAAAAATTTCTCTTCTTCAGAAACGCTTTCCTTGCCATTGCCAGTCTACACTTTATATCACCTCTACTTCGACCATCATCAGTTATTTTGCTCCCCAAATAGCAAAACTCCTTTACTACTTCTGGTGTCTCATTTCCTAATCTAATTCCCTCAGCATCACCCGACTTAATTCGACTACATTCCATTATCATCGTTTTGATTTTGTTGATGTTCATCTTATATCCAGACGCTATCCATTCCATTCAACTGCTCTTCCAAGTACTTTGCTGTCTCTGACAGAATTACAATGTCATCGGCGAACCTGAAAGTTTTGTTTTTCTTCTCCATGGATTTTAATACCTACTCCGAATTTTTCTTTTGTTTCCTTCACTGCTTCCTCAATATACAGATTAAATAACATCGGGGAGAGGCTACAACCCAGTCTTACTCCCTTCCCAACAACTGCTTCCCTTTCATGTCCCTCGACTCTTATAACTGCCATCTGGTTTCTGTACAAATTGCAAATAGCCTTTCGCTCCCTGTATTTTACCCCTGCCACCTTCAGAATTTGAAAGAGAGTATTCCAGTCAACATTTTCAAAAGCATTTTCTACAAATGCTAGAAACGTAGGTTTGCCTTTCCTTAATCTTTCTTCTACGATAAGTCGTAAAGTCAGTATTGCCTCACGTGTTCAAGTATTTCTACGGAATCCAAACTGATCTTCCCCGAGATCGGCTTCTACTAGTTTTTCCATTCGTCTGTAAAGAATTCGTGTTAGTATTTTGCAGCTGTGACTTATTAAACTGATAGTTCGGTAATTTTCACATCTGTCAACACCTGCTTTCTTTGGGATTGTAATTATTATATTCTTCTTGAAGTCTGATGGTATTTCGCCTGTTTCATAAATCTTGCTCACCAGATTGTAGAGTTTTGTCAGGACTGGCTCTCCCAAGGCCGTCAGTAGTTCCAATGAAATGTTGTCTACTCCGGGGGCCTTGTTTCGACTCAGGTCTTTCAGTGCTCTGTCAAACTCTTCGCGCAGTATCGTATCTCCCATTCCTTCTTCATCTACATCCTCTTCCATTTCCATAATATTGTCCTCAAGTACATCGCCCTTGTATAGACCCTCTATATACTCCTTCCACCTTTCTGCTTTCCCTTCTTTGCTTAGAACTGGGTTTCCATCTGAGCTCTTGATGTTTATACAAGTGGTTCTCTTATCTCCAAAGGTCTCTTTAATTTTCCTGTAGGCAGTATCTATCTTACCCCTAGTGAGATAAGCCTCTACATCCTTACATTTGTCCTCTAGCCATCCCTGCTTAACCATTTTGCACTTCCTGTCGATCTCATTTTTGAGACGTTTGTATTCCTTTTTGCCTGCTTCGTTTACTGCATTTTTATATTTTCTCCTTTCATCAATTAAATTCAATATTTCATCTGTTTCCCAAGGATTTCTACTAGCCATCGTCTTTTTACCTACTTGATCCTCTGCTGCCTTCACTACTTTATCCCTCAAAGCTACCCATTCCTCTTCTACTGTATTTCTTTCCCCCATTCCTGTCAATTGTTCCCTTATGCTCTCCCTGAAACTCTGTACAACCTCTGGTTCTTTCAGTTTATCCAGGTCCCATCTCCTTAAATTCCCACCTTTTTGCAGTTTCTTCAGTTTTAATCTACAGTTCATAACCAATGGATTGTGGTCAGAGTCCACATCTGCCCCTGGAAATGTCTTACAATTTAAAACCTGGTTCCTAAATCTCTTACCAATATATAATCTATCTGAAACCTGTCAGTATCTCCAGGGTTCTTCCATGTATACAACCTTCTTTCATGATTCTTGAATCAAGTGTTAGCTGTGATTAAGTTGTGCTCTGTGCAAACTTCAATTAAGCGGCTTCCTCTTTCATTTCTTAGCCCCAATCCATATTCACCTACTACGTTTCCCTCTCTCCCTTTTCCTACTACAGAATTCCAGTCACCCGTGACTATTAAATTTTCGTCACCCTTCACTAATAATTTCTTTTATTTCATCATACATTTCTTCAATTTCTTCATCATCTGCAGAGCTAGTTGGCATATAAACTTGTACTACTGTAGTAGGTGTGGGCTTCATATCTATCTTGGCAACAATAATGCGTTCAATATGCTGTTTGTAGTAGCTTACCCGCATTCCTATTTTCCTATATATTATTAAACCTACTCCTGCATTACCCCTATTTGATTTTGTGTTTATAACCCTATAGTCACCTGACCAGAAGTGTTGTTCCTCCTGCCACCGAACTTCACTAATTCCCACTATATCTAACTTTAACCTATCCATTTCCCTTTTTAAATTTTCTAACCTACCTGCCCGATTAAGTGATCTGACATTCCACGCTCCGATCCGTAGAACGCCAGTTTTCTTTCTCCTGATAACGACTTCCTCTTGAGTAGTCCCCGCCCGGAGATCCGAATGGGGGACTATTTTACCTCCGGAATATTGTACCCAAGAGGACCCCATCACCATTTAACCATACAGTAAAGCTGCATGCCCTCGGGAAAAATTACGGCCGTAGTTTCCCCTTGCTTTCAGCCGTTCGCAGTACCAGCACAGCAAGGCTGTTTTGGTTATTGTTACAAGGCCAGATCAGTCAATCATCCAGACTGTTGCCCTTGCAACTACTGAAAGGGCTGCTGCCCCTCTTCAGGATCCACACGTTTGTCTGGCCTCTCAACAGATACCACTCCGTTGTGGTTGCACCTACGGTACGCTATCTGTATCGCTGACGCATGCAAGCCTCCCCACCAACGGCAAGGTCCTGCAGTAACTGGTGAATGTAAGCTGATTGGTTCAACGATTTCCACATTGTTTTTGGATTGAAGTGAATATACATCGCGAGGTGGCGCGTTTCGCCTGTGCGAGGGAAATATTTATTCCGTGACTTGGCGTTGCTCCATGGCGAGCGAAGAAAGTAAGAAAATCGGAATGTGACTGTCCTTTGTTGCGGGACATGATAACGAGAGGACGTGTAGGAAGTGTATGCAACGAAACAGTTATTGTTTGCCGACATATTATATAATTTGCGCTTTTTAAGATTCACAAGCGATATGTAATGTTAATCTGCAGTTCAGTAACGGCCACGATACAGTCTGTTGCATTTCAAAGGTAATTGCGCGTATTTAATTTTGATCAAAGGATTATGTGATGAACTGTTATGTACTACAAGCTTGTACAGGACTTCCAACATTTGGTGGTCGATGTTTGCTGTAGAACCTGCTTCAGTAACACGGTCAAAAGCATAGAGAAAGTTTTCTCTGCTAAAAACACATTCCACTCGCAGACAAAAAAGAATCACCAAATGCGAATGGCAGTGTTCCAATTCGAGAAGATCCTATAGAAGTTTTCTTTCTCTTACATTTCACTAATTTTACGGGGAACCATGGAGTCGGCAGCTGCTTCTCCACCACAAGAGTGACTTGCCTAGTGCACGAAATTACGTACGCTGTGGGGGTCGTCGACGCCGAATGAGATATTGTCCTTCACAGAGATACAAACAGACACTACACACACTAGTACAATAACAACGAGTCTAATATTACCAGCTTACAACATTAATTTCTTCTTTTGAGTAGTAATACTATATAAATGGCTAAAACGTGACAGGACATACAGGGAATGAAACCTACACTGTCAACTATTTGATGACCAAAAACAAATTAATGCGTGATCATTCACTTACATGTATTTATGATATAGTGTGATTTGTTGTCATAATTGTGTATTTTCTGTTATGTATATGTACTAATGTTATGCTTTGTATAATTTCATGTACGACTGATGGAACCATTCTGTGTGAGCTACATCCTACACCAGGTAGCCTCGACAACGCGGGCCCATCACATACGAACTTCGTGCGGATCTATTGCGCAATAAAGGCAAGCACAAGAATGACATGCTAACTCATTGCATACTGTGGTGTGCGTACTGTAAGACCTTCAGTACACACACCATCAGATTATTTGACTTGTCACTCTAAGGAAGTAGGCGAGTGTCAGCAATATGTCTCGTGGTCTTATCGTGGCGTGTTTATTTTCTGCCGTTAGGTCAGACGATAGAAATGCCACTAGCAGATTGACGGTGACCAACTTTAAACAGAACTTGATTAATTTTCACATACATTTATTAAAATAATAACAAGCACAAAAATTACTTAACTTAGTTCCTGATGCTATTTACAATTGATAATCTGAAGTTCCTTTGGTATTGGTACGTTAATCTTATTCTCACATATATATCTGATACTTGGCAAAAGTGTCTATACATTTATCTTCATGGCTATGTACAGGAATATGGTAATCTTATAAGGCGCAGACTGAAACTTGAATATAGACTGGTACAGACTGGTGCAGACAAATACAGACTGACTACTCGGAGGTCTGTACACTCGTTATAATACCTCGCGCGTTCATGTATCACTGCGCGAGTGTGATCTGCGAGGAGAAAAGGTTCTACATTAGCAGCAATCTCATTGGTTGCATTCCATATTAATACGCGGATCGGCGGAAGCAGACTTTGGTCCATCTCTATGGCAGCGCCATCTCGTAGTGTGGAGACGGGGAAGTGCTGCGGCTGCGTTGTTGTGCTTAGCGGGGCGCGCTCTAGTGGGAAAGTTGTGTACGCGCTGACTACGCAGAACTATGTACACAATACATACATTAGTCTGGTCTTTGTAGATAACGACTAGGTTAGGAACTTTTTTTTGTTTTTGGTGTGTTCACAATTGTGGAGAGATATTCTTTGGTATAGATCTGATGTGTATTTTCGTGGTGTAAAGCTGAAATGTGTCCAGAGTAAATTAATTAAAAGAATGGTGAACAACTGAATTCTTATTGTTAAAATCAGATGACAGTTCAAAATGCAGAGGGAGCAGGTAGTGAATTTTCAGCCCAGTGGTGATGAACAAAAACCAGGGCAAAAAGTAGATGCTGGCCAAGGAGAACTCAAACGGCTGACCTCATAAATCAAATGAAACTTTGATGAATACCGTAGCTAGTTTAGCAGCAGAACTGTCTCACATGTCTGCTATTCAAGCGAATATTTCAAGAACAGTTGAAAATTTTGCTTCGGAGCAGTCACGCATATCGGCTACGCAAGCGAATATTTCAACAACAGGTGAGTATTTAGCTTCAGAACAGTCTCGCATGTCTGCTACTCAAACGTAACTGTTTGCTGAGCAAGCGAATATGTCAGCTGCACAGGCGGCTATTTCTGCAGATGTAGAAACCATAGCTGTGGAACAGGCAAATATAGTGGCTAAGGTAACAAATCTGACCACCACTGTGAGTAATTTAGTTATTTAGTTACAGAACAGGCAGAGTTAGCCGATAAAGTAAAGGGAATAATAAATAAAATGAACGAACTCCCTACAAGGGCAGATTTTGTTAAAATATTAGCTGATGTGAGTGTTTTGACAAATGAGCAGACAGAAACCAGGAAATAAGTAAATAGTGTGAAGCAAACCGGCAGACAATCTCCGATCGAAATAAACAGAATAAACAGTGTAATTGAAACCGTGCAGGGGAGACAACAAACGGTAGAAGTAGAGGTACAAAATGTGGCCTCAACAGTAAAGAAATTAATGGTTCAAATTGCTCTGAGCACTATGGGGCTTAACATCTGTGGTCATCAGTCCCCTAGAACTTAGAACTACTTAATCCTAACTAACCTAAGGACATCACATACATCCATGCTGAGGCAGGATTCGAACCTGCGACCGTAGCGGTCACGCGGCTCCAGACTGAAGCGCCTAGAATCGCACGGCCACACCGGCCGGCAGTAAAGAAATTAGCGTCCGGCTGTGAAGGACGAATGGGACAAAAGTTCCAAGAAAAAAACCAGCAGTTTAAGCAACAATTAGACGACTGGGTAGTGGATAAGGAACAACAGGTAACATTGTCTGTTAATAAAGGTATCAAGGAAGTGGTAGAGAATATAGTGCAAGGCCAAATAGATCAAAGTCGAAAGAAACTCGGGAGCGGATAGGAACCGAGGTCCAATTATGGAAAAGAGAAGTTACAGAGAATTTGCAAACGTGCACTCAAAGGATTGAAGAAAACCGGTGGGCGGCTTTGAAAGAAAGAAATGAAGCCAGCCCAGAGTGAAGATCTAGAGGTAGAAATCAAGGCCGATGCATAATTATGGGGGTGCTGAGCAGTATCCAGATATAATCGCAAACGAACAGATTATGGAAGTATGTCACCTATGAGTGATTATACCACATCTATCATGGAAGACAAAATGTGAAAGCATAGGCAATTCCAAATATTTTTTTCAGAAAAGAAGACATTAAACCCTGTTGTATTTATCAGACAATACAGATGAGTAATACTATGAGCTTGGTCTGATCAATAGAAAATCTAATGTATACAGGATACATCCAAGGCGATGGTAGACTGTGGGTGACTGACATAGCAGACAAGTATCACACCTACGAAGAATTTGAGAAGACATTCCTCAATAGATATTGGTCAAGAGGCATTCAGGAGAGATTGAAGAAGGAAGTACATAACCTGGAACCCTTCTCTTACCGAAAAGGCAACTTAAGGAGATACTTCGAAAAATATTTGAAAAAGCAAGATATTGGGATCAACCAATAGATCACAAAAGTGTGATAATGATCATCAAAGCTCAGCTTCTGATGGAGATCGGCGAAAAACTGCTGCATGTTTTAGAAGATAATCTGGAAGAATTCATGTCTGCAGTAAATTCAATCGATTTGCTACAGGACGAACAAAGAGAAAGAAATAATTACCATAAATCCAGTCAACTGGAAAATAGGCAGAAAGGTTATAACAGTAATAACGGAAGAATGAATGGAAGACAAACGGTTAATTTTCATCGAACCAATGTGAATAATGGTTACAACAATGGAGCAAATTGTATGGAACAGCAGAACAACGGAAGAAATTATGAGCCGAACAGAAACAGACAGAGGCGATTTGAAAGGAGGTACAGTCCTGTATATAACGACCGTAGAAATGAAGGACAGAGTAGTCAAACCATATACAAGGCGAGGCCAAGGCCTACGAATAACCAGCCCTGGCGAGGACAACCACCGGTCATAGTCGAAGCAATCGATGACAACGCACCGGCTAGACCGAGCAATTTAAACTGAATCCGACCGGATTACGCCCCATAGGTTCGGTCGATAAAAGAGTAATTGGGGGTAAGCAATCACCTGTAAACTGTTTTAGATACAATGATGGAATGAAGATCATTGAGGAGTTAACGGAAGACTGAAATCTTAGGGAACGAGTTTCTAATAAAGTGCCTGTATCAGCGATCCGTGCCGAAATGTTAGACATACCTATCAGAGTAGTCTAGGATACCGGAGCTTCGATTAATGCTATCTCCAACAATTTCTTTAAACGGCTATGCCAGAAGACAGAGTTACCGACGTTTCCGATCCGAAACTAAGATCATTGGAGCCCTAGGTACCCGCTCGCAACCAGGCCGGATACAAGCTTTGCTAGATGTAGGAATAGGAAATACAGCGATAAGATGCATGTTCCTAGTAATTCAAAAATTAATAGAAGATTGTATCATCGGATTAGAGACTATGAGGAAGAAGGACTTAAGAATAGACTTCTCGTTCGGTAAAGTCAGTTTTTGTGATAATGGGGGAAATGGCACAAGTTGATCTGATCAGGGAAAAAAGAAGCATTGGAAATTACTGTCCTGGACATGGTCTTAAGCTCACCGAAAAAGAAAGGAGATGTAAGCGTACCGAAGAGGCAAAGGAAATCAAGATACTTGGGATAGCAGAACGAGTGGAAGAAAAGGCAAAGGAAGCTGATGGATTGGAAAATCAACAAAATGATCAGTTGGTAGATCTTTTGGAGATATATATCCAGGTTTTTGAAGAAAGGCCAGGAGTTATTAAGGGATTTACGTTGCATTTTGGGGTGTTTCCTCATGAGACATATTGTACTAAATCATATCCAGTTCCGTGGAGACTGAAAAAATCAGTAAGTGAAGAAATAAACAGGATGATAAACTGGGACCTAATAGAACCATCGGTCAGTCCATATTGCAGTCCGTTGTTAGTTGTCCCCAAACCAGGGGGAAAAGTAAGATTGGTTTGGATGCAAGAGTCATCAATACAATTATTGTGCCCACTTGGGAAGAAAAGATTAAGCTGGCTTTAGTGAACATGGCCGAAAAGGCCATAAGGAGGGAGGTAAAATATGACTATATGTTAAAGGAAGTACAAACTTTTGCTGTTGGGGACAGTGTGATGCTGTGCACTCAACCACAAGGTATTTTTATTGAAGAGGAACAAGAAATGGCAATTGTTATTTGTTGGGTCGTTCGAAATAATGATTCAACATCCTGGGGCATATCTATTGGCCTACCCAGTGAAGGGAAAGGGGAAGGAACTCGATCCTCATCAGGATATTAAAAAGTACTATGTAAAATTAAAATTAGAATTAGTCCAGTCTCTAGTAAAGACTGTATATGTTAAGGAGATTTTATTTCATTGAGTTGTTAGGTGTACGTAAGTTTAGTTAGATAAGTAAGTGTACTGATGTTTATTTTCAGTAGAACCACAGAAGTAGAGCTGATGCTGATTGTATACTTTTATGTGTATATGAATAACTTTTGTGTTTATTTCCAGAAGGAATTTTAATTTTGTATATATTCATGTTCTCAATTAAGTAAAAAGAGTAATGCAGTGATAGTGTCAGTACATACTGGAAGCAAATATTTTAATGTGAAATGAGTCCAAGTAGCATCATTAGCTTCACGCACTTGTCTGAAAAGTATGCTAAGGCAGAATTATTTTTCTAGGGATACTAAACAACAAAGAGTAGGGGTGTGCATGTCATCTTGTGGTTGGCTTTACTACAGCCATAAGAAGCTGGTATCTGTACAGATATCATTGGTGATCTTGCAGCTCTAAAAGAATGAAATTATAATGAAATATAGACGTTCAACTGCTTACAGGCGTTGATAATTGAAAATGTCTGCTCCAACCAGGACTCGAACCTGGTATCTCCTGTTTGCACGGCAGACGCTCTATCGGGTGGGCCTTTGCTACATGATCAAATTTTCAGCGTCATATAAGACAAGTTCCTAAATGCGAGGTCGTATTTGGAAGCCAGGTAGGCTGCCCTCACTCATGGTTATCCATGGTTTCACACAGGGGCTATGCCCAGATGGCGGGGTCCAGTGTCTGGGGGGGGGGGAGGGGGAAGGGAGGGCATGGGCCTGGTGGCGGATGCGGCTCTATGGTGTCCCTTGTGCCAGGCGCGGGGGCTGTGAGCGGGGTTTTCCTCTCACGGGGGGGGGGCATGGGATGTCCCCTGGCCCGGGCTGACTTTGCCCAGATGGCGGGGTCCGGTGTCTGGGGGGTGGCATGATTCAAATGGCTCTGTGCACTATGGGACTTAACATCTGTGGTCATCAGTCCCCTAGAACTTAGAACTACTTAAACCTAACTAACCTAAGGACATCACACAAATCCATGCCCGAGGCAGGATTCAAACCTGCGATCGTATTGGGGGGGGGGGGGGGCGGCATGGGCCTAGCGGGGTGGCACTATGGTGTCCCTTGTCCTGGGGTTCTGACGGGGTTTTCCTCTCATGGTGGGGCATGGGGTGTCCCTTGGTCCGGTCTAGCTGGTGCGGGTGGCCTAATTGCCCGAAGTAAGTGATGGGAATGGGGCGGTCGGTTGAGTGAGCTGTTGCCTGTGTCTATGTGCCTGTGGTTCTGTCAGTGTGATCATGTGATGTATCTGACCCCAGGAATGTGTCAATAAAGTTTCCTGTTGCCTGTGTCTATGTGCCTGTGGTTCTGTCAGTGTGATCATGTGATGTATCTGACCCCAGGAATGTGTCAATAAAGTTTCCTGTTGCCTGTGTCTATGTGCCTGTGGTTCTGTCAGTGTGATCATGTGATGTATCTGACCCCAGGAATGTGTCAATAAAGTTTCCCCTTCCTGGGACAATGAATTCACGGTGTTCTTATTTCAATTTCCAGGAGTGTATATATACACTCCTGGAAATGCAAAAAAAGAACACATTGACACCGGTGTGTCAGACCCACCATACTTGCTCCGGACACTGCGAGAGGGCTGTACAAGCAATGATCACACGCACGGCACAGCGGACACACCAGGAACCGCGGTGTTGGCCGTCGAATGGCGCTAGCTGCGCAGCATTTGTGCACCGCCGCCGTCAGTGTCAGCCAGTTTGCCGTGGCATACGGAGCTCCATCGCAGTCTTTAACACTGCTAGCATGCCGCGACAGCGTGGACGTGAACCGTATGTGCAGTTGACGGACTTTGAGCGAGGGCGTATGTGGGCATGCGGGAGGCCGGGTGGACGTACCGCCGAATTGCTCAACACGTGGGGCGTGAGGTCTCCACAGTACATCGATGTTGTCGCCAGTGGTCGGCGGAAGGTGCACGTGCCCGTCGACCTGGGACCGGACCGCAGCGACGCACGGATGCACGCCAAGACCGTAGGATCCTACGCAGTGCCGTAGGGGACCGCACCGCCACTTCCCAGCAAATTAGGGACACTGTTGTTCCTGGGGTATCGGCGAGGACCATTCGCAACCGTCTCCATGAAGCTGGGCTACGGTCCCGCACACCGTTAGGCCGTCTTCCGCTCACGCCCCAACATCGTGCAGCCCGCCTCCAGTGGTGTCGCGACAGGCGTGAATGGAGGGACGAATGGAGACGTGTCGTCTTCAGCGATGAGAGTGGCTTCTGCCTTGGTGCCAATGATAGTCGTATGCGTGTTTGGCGCCGTGCAGGTGAGCGCCACAACCAGGACTGCATACGACCGAGGCACACAGGGCCAACACCCGGCATCATGGTGTGGGGAGCGATCTCCTACACTGGCCGTACACCACTGGTGATCGTCGAGGGGACACTGAATAGTGCACGGTACATCCACACCGTCATCGAACCCATCGTTCTACCATTCCTAGACCGGCAAGGGAACTTGCTGTTCCAACAGGACAATGCACGTCCGCATGTATCCCGTGCCGCCCAACGTGCTCTAGAAGGTGTAAGGCAACTACCCTGGCCAGCAAGATCTCCGGATCTGTCCCCCATTGAGCATGTTTGGGACTGGATGAAGCGTCGTCTCACGCGGTCTGCACGTCCAGCACGAACGCTGGTCCAACTGAGGCGCCAGGTGGAAATGGCATGGCAAGCCGTTCCACAGGACTACATCCAGCATCTCTACGATCGTCTCCATGGGAGAATAGCAGCCTGCATTGCTGCGAAAGGTGGATATACACTGTACTAGTGACGACATTGTGCATGCTCTGTTACCTGTGTCTATGTGCCCGTGGTTCTGTCAGTGTGATCATGTGATGTATCTGACCCCAGGAATGTGTCAATAAAGTTTCCCCTTCCTGGGACAATGAATTCACGGTGTTCTTATTTCAATTTCCAGGAGTGTATATACAAAAATAAGATAAACAGTAATAAATTGTACCCAGAGAGGTGGATGGACACTGCTAGATGAATTCTGTCGACCCTCGACGCTCGTGTAACTGCTGACTACGCATGGAAGGAACGGGTATTAATAGGGCTGGACACACCCACCGTTCTGAGTATGACATCATAAGTAGCCAATCAGAAAACACGTCCATGATTAGATAACTTAATACACAACTACGAAGGAAACAGTTACAGTTGGAATACATCGTAATGTCAGTTATTGATCATTATTCGTCAATGAATATAAATTGTACTATTAAAATGGTCCATCGGTATGAAATAACGTTTAGAGTATGCTGCCCCTGCCGGCCGGTGTGGCCGCGCGGTTCTAGGCGCTTCAGTCTGGAACCGCCTGACCGCCCCGGTCGCAGCTTCGAATCCTGCCTCGGGCATGGATGTGTGTGATGTCCTTAGATTAGTTAGGTTTAAGTAGTTCTAAGTTGTAGGGGACTGATGACCACAGATGTTAAGTCCCATAGTGCTCAGAGCCATTTGAAACATTTTATGCTGTCCCTAAACTCAGAACTACAAAATCTGCACGAAAGGTTGTCGTTGCCCCAGCGTTTACGTGGATAATCGAGGGTTACCATGGAAAAGGCACCCAGTTCCGCGGTGGACGTTAGTGGTGCTGTCAAAGGTTGTAGTAGGGAGAGATACGTAGATTAGTGTATAGATACGTAGATTAGTGTATAGACATAGATATAGATATAGATATAGATATAGTGTATAGATATATGCTAATATACCAATGAAAGAAACAATTGATATTATTAAAAAGAACTTGTTGTAGTTGCGGTCTTCAGTCTGGTTTGATGCAGCTCTCCATGTTACTCTATCCTGTGCAAGCTTCTTCATCTCCCAGTACCTACTGCAACCTACATCCTTCTGAATCTGCTTAGTGTATTCATCTCTTGGTCTCCCTCTACGACTTTTACCCTCCATACTGCCCTTCAATACTAAATTGGTGATCCCTTGATGCCTCAGAACACGTCCTCCCAACCGACCCCTTCTTCTAGTCAAGATGTACCACAAACTCCTCTTCTCTCCAATCCTATTCAATACCAATATAGTTATGAGATCTACCCATCTAATCTTCAGCATTGTTCTGTAGCACCACAATTCGAAAGCTATTCTCTTCTTGTCTAAACTATTTATCGTCCACGTTTCACATCCATACATGGCTACACTCCATACAAATACTTTCAGAAACGACTTCCTGACACTTAAATCTATACTCGATGTTAACAAACTTCTCTTCTTCAGAAACGCTTTCCTCTCTACTTCGGCCATCATACGTCATTTTGCTCCCCAAATAGCAAAACTCCTTTACTACTTTAAGTGTCTCATTTCCTAATATAATTCCCTCAGCATCACCAGACTTAATTCGACTTCATTCCATTATCCTCGTTTTGATTTTGTTAATGTTCGTCTTATATCCTCTTTTCAAGACACTGTCGTTTCCGTTCAACTGTTCTTCCAAGTCCTTTGCTGTCTCTGACAGAATTACAATGTCATCGGTGAACCTCAAAGATTTTATTTCTTCTCCATGAATTTTAATACCTACTCCGAATTTTCCTTTTGTTTCCTTTACTGCTTGCTCAATAGACAGATTAAATAACATAGGGGAGAGACTACAACCCAGTCTCACTCCCTTCCCAACCACTGCTTCCCTTTCATGCCCCTCGACTCTTCTGCCATCTGATTTCTGAACAAATTGTAAATAGCCGTTCGCTCCCTGTATTTTACCCCTGTCACCTTTAGAATTTGAAAGAGAGTGTTCCAGTCAACTTTGTCAAAATCTTTCTCTAAGTCTACAAATGCTAGGATTGTGGGTTTGCCTTTCGTTAATCTTTCTTCTAAGGTTAGTCGTACGGTCAGTATTGCCTCCGGTGTTCCAATATTTCTACGAAATCCAAACTGATCTTCCCTGAGGTCGGCTTCTACCAGTTTTTCCATTCGTCTGTAAAGAATTCGCGTTAGTATTTTGCACCTGTGACTTATTAAACCGATAGTGCGGTAATTTTCACATCTGTCAACACCTGCTTTCTTTGGAATTGGAATTATTATATTCTTCTTGAAGTCTGACGGTATTTAGCCGGTATAACACATCTTGCTCACCAGATGTTGGAGTTATAATGGAATGTTGTCTACTCCCAGGGCCTTGTTTCGATTCAGGTCTTTCAGTGCTCTGTCAAACTCTTCACGCAGTATCATATCTCCCATTTCATCTTCATCTACATCCTCTTCCATTTCCATAATATTGTCCTCTAGTACATCGCCCTTGTATAGACCCTCTATATACTCCTTCCACCTTTCTGCTTTCCCTTCTTTGCTTAGAACTGGGTTTCCGTCTGAGCTCTTGATATTCATGTGGTTCTCTTTTCTCCAAACGTCTCTTTAATTTTCCTGTAGGCAGTATCTATCTTACACCTAGTGAGATAAGCCTCTATATCCTTACATTTGTCCTCTAGCCATCCCTGATTAGCCATTTTGCACTTCCTGTCGATCTCATTTTTGAGACGTTAGTATTCCTTTTTGCCCCCTTCATTTACTGCACTTTTATATTTTCTCCTTTCATCAATTAAATTCAATATTTCTTCTGTTACCCAAGGATTTCTATTAGCCCCTGTCATTTTACCTACTTGATCCTCTGCTACCTTCATTATTTCATCTCGCAAAGCTACCCATTCTTCTTCTACTGTATTTCTTTCCCCCATTCCTGCCAATTTTGCCCTTATACTGTCCCTGAAACTCTGTACAACCTCTGGTTCTTTCAGTTTATCCAGGTCCCATATCCTTAAATTCCCGCCTATATGTAGTTTCTTCAGTTTTAATCTACAGTTCATAACCAATAGATTGTGGTCAGAGTCCACATCTGCCCCTGGAAATGTCTTACAATTTAAAACCTGGTTTCTAGATTGCTTTTCCCGTGTATACAACCTTCTTTTATGATTCTTGAACCAAGTGTTAGCTATGATTAATTTATGCTCTGTGCAAAAGTCTACCAGGTGGCATCCTCTTTCATTTCTTACCCCCAATCCATATTCACCTACTACGTTTCCTTCTCTCTCTTTCCCTACTACCGATTTCCAGTCACCCATGACTATTAAATTTTCGTCTCCCTTCATTATCTGAATAATTTCTTTTATCTCCTCATACATTTCTTCAATTACTTCGTCATCTGCAAAGCTAGTTGTCATATAAACTTGTACTACTGTAGTAGGAGTGGGCTAAGTGTCTATCTTGGCCACAATAATACGTTCACTACGCTGTTTTTAGGAGCTTACCCGCACTCCTATTTTTTTATTCATTATTAAACTTACTCCTGCATTACCCCTATTTGATTTTGTATTTATAACTCGGTATTCACCGGACCAAAAGTCTTGTTCCTCCTGCCACCGAGCTTCACTAATTACCACTATATCTAACTTTGACCTATCCATTACCCTTTTTAAATTTTCTAATGTAGCTGCTTGATTAAGGGATCTGACATTCCACGCTCCGATCCGTAGAACGCCAGTTTTCTTTCTCCTGATAACGACGTCCTCTTGAGTAGTTCCCGCCCGGAGATCCGAATGGAGGACTATATTACCTCCGGAATATTCTACCCAAGAGGACGCCATCATCATTTAATCATACAGTAAAGCTGCATGTCCTTCGGAAAAATTACGGCTGCAGTTTCCCCTTGCTTTCAGCCGTTCGCAAAAATAACTTATTACAACTTAAAATTATGGACACAGAAGAAGTTACAGAGGTCATCGATCTACTAGAACACGCATTAGCTTTTAACTACTTCTCTTTCAATGGTAAAATCTATTTTCAAAAAGATGGCCTGGCAATGGGTTATTCCCTACCCGGTATCATAGCAGATATCTTTGTTAATCACGTTGAACTACAATGCTTTGAACAAAAACGGGAAATTGCTAATAAAATTATCTACTATAAGCGATATGTAGATGATACACTTCTTCTCTTCAATGGGACCATAGATGAAATAGATATCTTGAAAAATTGTTTAAATAGTATACACCCGAAACTGATTTTCACAGTTGAACATGAAATTCATAAAAGCATAAACTTTTTTAGATCTAACTACTACAAACAAAGAGAATAGAAATCAATTTGTAATTTACAGAAAACCAACAACAACAGATGTCATTATTAACGCCACCTCATGCCATCTGTCCAGACAGAAAAGAGCATTCATCCAGTCAACGATCAATAGACTAAATAAATTACCACTCACCACAGAGGAATTACAGAAAGAGAGACTAACAGAGGAATTACAGAAAGAGAGACTAAAATTGAAGCTGATTGCTAGTGTAAATGATTTCAATCCCAATGACAATGACTTCTTGTTTAATAAGATACAAGATACACATAGTGCACCTGAATCCGGTCATCGAAAATACTCCAGAATGACATACATCTCCGATAAAAATAAATAAATTATTTAAAAATACCGAGCTCACAATAGCATTCGTTACCAGTAATCAGCTTCAAACTAAACTCAGACACAATATTAACCAAAAAATCAACAATAAATATCAAAATTTAGGAGTATATAAAATACAATGTGATGACTGTGAAAAACAATACATCGGACAAACTGCCCATAACTTTGCTATTCGGTTTAAATAACATGTGGCTGATACCAGTCATAATGAATCCTTATTTGGCTCACATTTGAATGACTGCAACCATTCCGAAGGATTAATTCATACGAATTTAAAAATCCTTCACTCTTCCCCAAAAGAACCGTTACTTAATGCATTAGAAGAAATTGAATTCTATGCCCATCGTAAACCCCTAGCTCTACTCAATGATCAGCTAGACCTTAGGGAAAAACGTTTTTATGATCTTTTTGAAGACGTATTATAAAGAACCGCTCTTTCGTTGTCGTATTATTACGTTCATATGTATTTTTATATCATGCTGACGCTTGTTTTATCTTTAACATCTTATAACTACTTTTTAACTATCTGTATTTCATTTTTAAAATGGTTCTTATTTTAAAAACCACAACACAACAACATATAAACTGTCACTTCACACTTTCCTTATTTTTTATTTTGTTATCCATATTTTTCCATCAAAGGATGCTAGTCGTCACGTAGTTTTGATGTCCGCTGTGTACTTTGCCATAGCAGTATCAGGCACCTGGTTCCCACCAATCACCATACACTTTCATTAGCATCCTGTTGCCAATATTAGAACCTATACTATGTGCAACCTGACATAGACAATTTCTTGTGAACAGATTTTAGAAGAAAACGTGATTTTAAGCTAATTATAAACCTATAATTTTATATTTTATGACGCATAATTTTGTCATACTGACGTATACTATGCTAATATTGACAAAGGCGTCAAATTCCGCCACTTATAATCTTGTTACAGCACCATAGATTGTCGCAGTGAGAATAGGACGCTATTTCCATGGTAATCGACGACATATCTGTGCAAACAATGTTTTTGTGGTCGAATTGTCAAACCTTGAGATATCTTTCGCAGTACAAAATAATCTCTGATCATCTGATGCCTGCCTCACCGGGCTAGGACTCCGTTTCCACGGCAACTAACGATCCACTTTAGTAACATCGTTCTGCTGTCATTACAGAAATGTTGGAGTGGTTCCGTCATAGTACAGTTATTTTCCATGACGCTGACATCAGAAGAGAGCAAAATTAACCTTATTTCTATGGCATCACATTTCCATGGTAACCCTCGATTATCTACGTAAACACTGGGGCAACGACAATCTTTGTAGTTCTGAGTTTAGAGGGCAGCATACACTACGCCTTATTTCGTACCAATGAACCATTTTAATAGTATAATTTATATTCATTGACGAATAATGATGAGTAATTGACATTACAATGTATTCCAACTGTAACTGTTTCCTTCGTAGTTATGTATTAAGTTATCTAATCATGAACGTGTTTTCTGATTGGCTACTTACGATGTCATACTCAGAACGGTGGGTGTGTCCAGCCCTATAAATACCCGTTCCTTCCATGCGTAGTCGGCAGTTACACGAGCGTCGAGGGTCGACAGAACTCATCTAGCAGTGTCCATCCACCGCTCTGGGTATAATTTATTACTGTTTATCTTATTTTTGTATATATTTTATGCTTATTATAACGTTTGTACTACTTTGGCAATATATATTTACAAAGTCTGAAAATGACTCTTTTATAGAGTCGAAACCGGTCACTCTCTCCGATAAAAAAAAAATATTTTAATAAGATTGCGATTAAGACTTCTAAATTTTAATTTTAACTACTTTTAAGATCACTGACTATGTTTTCAAAAATCTTATGTTATACACTCCTGGAAATTGAAATAAGAACACCGTGAATTCATTGTCCCAGGAAGGGGAAACTTTATTGACACATTCCTGGGGTCAGATACATCACATGATCACACTGACAGAACCACAGGCACATAGACACAGGCAACAGAGCATGCACAATGTCGGCACTAGTACAGTGTATATCCACCTTTCGCAGCAATGCAGGCTGCTATTCTCCCATGGAGACGATCGTAGAGATGCTGGATGTAGTCCTGTGGAACGGCTTGCCATGCCATTTCCACCTGGCGCCTCAGTTGGACCAGCGTTCGTGCTGGACGTGCAGACCGCGTGAGACGACGCTTCATCCAGTCCCAAACATGCTCAATGGGGGACAGATCCGGAGATCTTGCTGGCCAGGGTAGTTGACTTGCACCTTCTAGAGCACGTTGGGTGGCACAGGATACATGCGGACGTGCATTGTCCTGTTGGAACAGCAAATTCCCTTGCCGGTCTAGGAATGGTAGAACGATGGGTTCGATGACGGTTTGGATGTACCGTGCACTATTCAGTGTCCCCTCGACGATCACCAGTGGTGTACGGCCAGTGTAGGAGATCGCTCCCCACACCATGATGCCAGGTGTTGGCCCTGTGTGCCTTGGTCGTATGCAGTCCTGATTGTGGCGCTCACCTGCACGGCGCCAAACACGCATACGACCATCATTGGCACCAAGGCAGAAGCCACTCTCATCGCTGAAGACGACACGTCTCCATTCGTCCCTCCATTCGCGCCTGTCGCGACACCACTGGAGGCGGGCTCGCACGATGTTGGGGCGTGAGCGGAAGACGGCCTAACGGTGTGCGGGACCGTAGCCCAGCTTCATGGAGACGGTTGCGAATGGTCCTCGCCGATACCCCAGGAGCAACAGTGTCCCTAATTTGCTGGGAAGTGGCGGTGCGGTCCCCTACGGCACTGCGTAGGATCCTACGGTCTTGGCGTGCATCCGTGCGTCGCTGCGGTCCGGTCCCAGGTCGACGGGCACGTGCACCTTCCGCCGACCACTGGCGACAACATCGGTGTACTGTGGAGACCTCACGCCCCACGTGTTGAGCATTTCGGCGGTACGTCCACCCGGCCTCCCGCATGCCCACTATACGCCCTCGCTCAAAGTCCATCAACTGCACATACGGTTCACGTCCACGCTGTTGCGGCATGCTAATAGTGTTAAAGACTGCGATGGAGCTCCGTATGCCACGGCAAACTGGCTGACACTGACGGCGGCGGTGCACAAATGCTGCGCAGCTAGCACCATTCGACGGCCAACACCGCGGTTCCTGGTGTGTCCGCTGTGCCGTGCGTGTGATCATTGCTTGTACAGCCCTCTCGCAGTGTCCGGAGCAAGTATGGTGGGTCTGACACACCGGTGTCAATGTGTTCTTTTTTTCATTTCCAGGAGTGTATAATGTACATCTTCAGTCATCCGCAAACATAACAACCCAATGGTGGTGATCAACATACAACGTAAAATTTAACACTGCAATGTACACAAACAAACACAAATGAAAAATCAAATCTGGAGATGACAAACAAGAATTTCAAAACTAGAGACAAAGAACACATAAATAGAATAATGTATGAATATTGTCATTCCAGCTGTACTGAACACCTGATAAAAATAGACATGAACCATCCAACATGGAACAGGACATGAAAGTTATTTGAGTGAACAGTTACAACAAAAAACTCATTACAGGAAAACTTTCATATACACAGAAATGTGGAAGTAACCAGAATAAATACTTAAAGAATCCCCTCTCTCTCTCTCTCTCTCTGTCACACACACACACACACACACACACACACACACACACACACACACACACACACATCACGTAAAGTACAACACATCCACACATAACAAAAAAAATGCGTAAACCCACCAAAAGAGAAATTTAAAAAAGGCTCTCACAAAGAATGACACATTCACACGTAACAAAACGCACACAAACGTACACACAGAAGCACACACCACGCAAAACTTATGAACAAATATGAAACCACATACTCAACACAAACAAAACACGAAAGAGGAACACACAGTGACAGTTGGCAACACTACACACCGTAAACATACACATACGTCCAACACAAGACGAAAAGAGCAAGTGAGGAGTTGTAATAAATGTGAATGAAAAAACGCCGGAAATCGGCCATCTGGAGTACGAGTAAACACATCTCCAGGCATACAAACATGGACTAGCAATATTGGAAGTCGGAAGTAACACCAAACGATAATTCAACCTCACAAAAGTTGTTTCTAATCTGAAAAACATGAGGAAACGTAGCATAGCAACTTCCTCGTAACTACTACATAGTGCATTTATTATTTACATAAAAATAAACATGTATGACAGATGTTTCGTAAATAAAAGCAGGGAAACGCGTGTAGCAAGAAACAATTTGTCTTACATTTAGTTACAAAGACGGAACATACCTCCATGAAGTACTTTGCTATTTGAGGTACGAATTTCTAATGACTTAGATACTTGGTATCTTCTGCTAATACGGAAAGGTAGTATTGACTGCACCATATTTGTCAAATAATAATACACACTTCGACGAACATTTAAACGAACACAGTATTTCCACTATAGACATGTCAAATTTTTAAGATACCAGACATATAAATATATCTTCATTATGAGTGTGACGTCCTCCAAAAAGTTTTATAAGTTATCCTTGTGTGGGGACTACAATCACGTAGAGCTTTTTGTCCCATTGTTCCATTACACTGTTTACGTTAATTTCGCAATTTCAGATTTATAGCCATTATCAAGTGCTAACAAATGTGAATCAATCGTAGGAGAAAATGTCAGACTTGTCTGATATGTCATCATCGAAATACACTCTGAAACGACACACCATGAAGGAATTATCCGAATGGGGCAGAAATCGGTAGATGTGGTGTACATGTACAGTCAACAAGAATGATTAAAATTTCGGAAAAATTTGATGATTTATACACGACAAAGAGCTTCACAAATTGAGCGAG
Source organism: Schistocerca serialis cubense (assembly GCF_023864345.2). Lineage (NCBI taxonomy): Eukaryota > Metazoa > Arthropoda > Insecta > Orthoptera > Acrididae > Schistocerca > Schistocerca serialis. The sequence continues at coordinate 23,032,615 of NC_064642.1, forward strand.
TCAATAACGCGTTGATCCACCTCTCGCCCTTATGTAAGCAGTTATTCTACCTCGCATTGATTGATGGAGTTGTTTGAGGCCCTCCTTTAGGATATTGTGCTAAATTCTGCCCAGACGGGAAGCTACATCGTCGAAATCCCGAGCTGGTTCGAGGGCCTTTCCCATAATGCTCCAAACGTTCTCAAATCGAGAGGGATCCGGCGACCTTGCTAGACAAGGAAGGGTTCGGCAAGCAGTGCGACAAGCACTAGAAACACTCGCCGTGTGCGCCAGGGCATTACCTTGCTGAAATTTAAGCCTAGAATGACTTGCCATGAAGAGCAACAAAACGGGGCGTAGAATATCGTCAACGTACCGCTAGCTGTAAGGGTGCCGCGGATGAGAACCAAATTGGTCCTGTTATGAAATGACATGGCAGCCCAGACTATCACTCCTGGCTGTTGGGCAGTATTGTGCGTAACAGTAGGTTGGTATCCCACGTAATCCGGAGCGTCTCCAGACGTGTGTTCAGCCTGAAGTCTCATTGACTGGAGTAGAATTATCTTTAGTGATGATGAGTCCCACTTAGAATTGGGCTCCGACTACCAGCGGAAACGTGCCTGGACATGCCACAGATAGCAGTGCGATACCAATCTGACTGTCGACCGCTATATGGCCCGACAATGAGAGAGTAATACCTGGGGTGCATTTTCATTTCATAACAGGACCCTTTTTGTTGCCATTAGAGATGGGCAAAACTGTTCTTTTCAGAGATCGGATCAGAACTGTTCACTTCCTGAAATGAACTAGCTCTTTTTCATGACTCACCACTCATTCACAATAGAAAATAAATGGAAGGCAAATTGCTCTTTAAACTTGGTTTATTCCAGTACTATACCTGTATTTTGATCTTATTTGATCCTATTTTGAAGTAACACAGATGATGAGTAAGAATTTTGTATTGTTTATTGAAATTTCCACGATATGACAAAGTTTTTGATTATTGATTTATTTTGCACTATCGTGGATTTTTGGGTGACCGGAAAATGTTGTAACTTGAGATTTACATTAACAGTATATTTGGCTATAATGTATTAAAATTTCATTAACCTCGTACAAATACATCACAAGCCATATATTTTTAAAGTGAACGTTTCCTTCCGAAGACGCCTAAAAATCACAAAATCCGTACCAGAATAAGAAAAAAAATTTCACTGTAAGACTCAAGTGCTGCATATAGCCTTATGCAGAATAAAACAAGGAAAATATTGGTGTATCACATTTTGCGATGTGTTTATCGGTTCGCTCGTAATTAAAGCGTAAATTCGAGTGTCCATAATAAAAATCCTACAGTAAGAGGAGTCGTCAGGAACCTAATCTGATCAGTTTAAACAAATAAAAATAAAATAAAAACAAATGATGTATACATAACATAATAATGTAATATACATAGCGGTATTACTACGAAGAACAATATCCAGTAGAGACGAACTCCGATGCAGAGGCGCTGAGTCAAGCAGGTTGAGCCGCGAGCTGTATTACTGCATGAGCTAAGACCGCAGAGACCTGAGTGACACCTGAGTTGCTTTGCTCAACGCTCTGGCTAGAGTCGAGAACGGTGGGATGAGCGTTGAGCGGGCGAGTTCCGAGGGTGGGGGGAGCGGTGAACGGCCACCAGTCACTCGCTCCGAGACAAATCGTCCGTTCTCTTGCGAGCGGGTTGTTGCAAGTAGTTCTTATGCTCTCCACTAGGAAGCTCTCTGTCCTGTTGCTCGCATCAACTGCCCAGAGGGCAGGACGTGGGACTGAAACGATCGCCGACGGAGTGCGATGCTAAGTTAAGCTGCGCCAGACACTGCACGCAGCAGAGGAAGCACAGAGACGGCACGGCATATGTGAAACACAAAATCCAATGGGGCACTGCACAATGCAGGCAGCCAAGGCAGAAGCAGGGCAGAGGCCGGCGCTGGCTGTGTTGTGTGGCGTGTAGTGTGCTGTGACCAGCAGAGGCCCCGCTGATATGCTCCGTCACTCTCTCTCTCTCTATCTCTCTCTCTCTGCTGTGGGAAACGTTTGGAGCTATCGTTCTTTTTTTCTGACTCACTGATTGTTCACTCCTTTGAAAGATTCAACTCTATGAATCAGTTCAGGAGCGCATCCCTCATCTCTAGTTGCCATCCGCGGCACCCTTACAGGACAATGGTACGTTTTGTTGCCACACATAGCAAGCTGTCCTGGACTTACATTTCAGCTAGATAATTACCCGCCCGCACACGGCTAGGGATTTCTCTGTGCTTGCCAAAGCCTGCCTTTGCCAGCAAGGACGCCGAATCTCTCCTCAGTTCTGAACGTTTGAAGCATTATGGGCAGAGGCATTCAGCCAGTTCGAGATTTTGACGATATAACACGCTAATAAGACAACAACTCTATTAATCAATGTGGAAGGTTTTTTTTTTCAGTGAAATGTAGGTTAGGGATCCTAGGCGGGTCCACCAAATGTCGGGGGGTTTTAACAAGAATGCTATTACTTGTTCACTTTACCTACTGGATCGGGTCGTTGGCTCTGGCTGAAGGCCTGTTATGAGATCCAACCTTTTAATTAAAACTGCCCCTTTACTAATTTTGATTAATATGTAATAACTAAATAGTATTCAGGGAACTGATCACTACTAACCAGCCGGCCGGTGTGGCCATGCGGATATAAGCGCTTCGGTTTGGAACCGCGTGACAGCTACGGTCGCAGGTTCGAATCCTGCCTCGGGCATGAATGTGTGTGATGTCCTTAGGTTGGTTAGGTTTAAGTAGTTCTAAGTTCTAGGGGACTGATGACCAGTGCCATTTTGAACTACTAAACAAACAAGGATAGCATTGAACACATTTATTGAACAATAATCTTCCTAACATCAAACTGAACGATGACATACATTTATAAGTGATACAACCAAGCTAGTAATGGCAATGGCACTTAAATTCCAAAACTAACTCTTAAAGGCGGATAACGCATCTGTACTTGTTATTTTCTTCTCTCTCTCCTTGTCAGACGGGATAAAATACGTCAGACACACCTACTTCAATTACCAAATTCTCAATAAGAGCGTGGCTGGAAAACTGAGCTCTGGTAATCACAGGCGTGCGTAATATCGGATTAAATGCCGAAGCTGAGCATCACGTTACCAAATGCAGCGTCGTGGACAGGTCAGCAAGCTGCCGATGGCGTCTGCGTCGACGAGGAGCCTCAATTGTAACAAAAATGAATTTATTTTCGCGAACAGGCTACCTGTTCGTAAACTCCTATTCAAAAGCTAATTCTGCTTTCTTTCCAATCGTCTCGCACACGTTAAGACGGGACTCACCAGCCCAAAGGCGGAATCCAGTAACGTCTTTAACAAAGTGTGACTCAAGGAAATTGCTCTGCTCCTATCTGCTTCCTGTGAGACAGTATTCCCAAGCGTAATTGGCGGAATCAGCCTGTCTCTAAGAGTAAAACACGACAGTTCTCCTAACTGAATACTAGTTGCAGCTGGGAGACTTATTCAAAGTCCTGCACGGCACGCTGAAGAGAATGTACTCTCCTACAGCAGAGCCGAATGCACGACGTCCGCTCGCTACAGGAGCTAAGACGCTTCTCCTCGATAACAGCTTCAAAAGCTTCCCACTGCAAAAATCAGCACCCGCACGCTACTTTTCGAGCTGGCCAATCCCGTGGCTCTAGACCGGCACAGTTCGCTCCCATTATTATTTCCAGGCTTCTTCCAGCCAATCAAAACATTCCGCGCCTTACTGCGCCTAGATTGTTCTGGAACAAACTGAAACTCCGTTCAAAATTGAACCCACCAATCGTGTCTCTCTGTTCGCCCTCGCGGGGGGAAACGTCATTGCACTAGCTTAACCTCGTTTCTTAGAAAGCCCCAGAAAACGTTCAGACTCGTGGGAAGGCTCCCTTAGATCCCAGCTCATCTCGGCATAGTGGCATCGGCGTAAAGCCCAGCCAACGAGGCGCCGTCCCTCGAAGGCCTGCCTCTGTTGTCCACGCAATGCGTGCCTACCCGCACCGGCGGCGCGTCTCCCCCCTGTGGGACACTTTCGCATGCCGACTCGTAATAGTCGCTTGTAAATTTCCACACCCCTCTGCCTTGCCTTTGAGCAGTGCCGCTCGTCCGCTCCAGCCAAACTCCAGGAAAATATCACCTGAACCCCGACTTCATGCAACATGCGAATTTCTTAAAGTTAATACGCGTCTTATGCCATCTGATACTCCCTATATTAATTTCAATAGGCTGATTGCCTGATAAATAACATACGAGGGCAGTTCAATAAGTAATGCAACACATTTTTTTTCTGAAACAGGGGTTGTTTTATTCAGCATTGAAATACACCAGGTTATTCCCCAATCTTTTAGCTACACAACACTATTTTTCAACGTAATCTCCATTCAATGCTACGGCTTTACGCTACCTTGAAATGAGGGCCTGTATGCCTGCACGGTACCATTCCACTGGTCGATGTCGGAGCCAACGTCGTACTGCATCAATAACTTCTTCATCATCCGCGTAGTGCCTCCCACGGATTGCGTCCTTCATTGGGCCAAACATATGGAAATCCGACGGTGCGAGATCGGGGCTGTAGGGTGCATGGGGAAGAACAGTCCACTGAAGTTTTGTGAGCTCCTCTCGGGTGCGAAGACTTGTGTGAGGTCTTGCGTTGTCATGAAGAAGGAGAAGTTCGTTCAGATTTTTGTGCCTACGAACATGCTGAAGTCGTTTCTTCAATTTCGGAAGAGTAGCACAATACACTTCAGAGTTGATCGTTTGACCATGGGGAAGGACATCGAACATAATAACCCCTTCAGCGTCCCAGAAGACTGTAACCATGACTTTACCGGCTGAGGGTATGGCTTTAAACTTTTTCTTGGTAGGGGAGTGGGTGTGGCGCCACTCCATTGATTGCCGTTTTGTTTCAGGTGCGAAGTGATGAACCCATGTTTCATCGCCTGTAACAATCTTCGACAAGAAATTGTCACCCTCAGCCACATGACGAGCAAGCAATTCCGCACAGATGGTTCTCCTTTGCTCTTTATGGTGTTCGGTTAGACAACGAGTGACCCCGTGGGAACAAACCTTTGAATATCCCAACTGGTGAACAATTGTGACAGCACTACCAACAGAGATGTCAAGTTGAGCACTGAGTTGTTTGATGGTGATCCGTCGATCATCTCGAACGAGTGTGTTCGCACGCTCCGTCATTGCAGGAGTCACAGCTATGCACGGCCGGCCCGCACGAGGGAGATCAGACAGTCTTGCTTGACCTTGCGGCGATGATGACACACGCATTGCTCAACGACTCACCGTGCTTTTGTCTACTGCCAGATCACCGTAGACATTCTGCAAGCGCCTATGAATATCTGAGATGAACTGGTTTTCCGCCAAAAGAAACTCGATCACTGCCCGTTGTTTGCAACGCACATCCGTTACAGACGCCATTTTAACAGCTCCGTACAGCGCTGCCACCTGTCGGAAGTCAATGAAACTATACGAGACGAAGCGGGAATGTTTGAAAATATTCCACAAGAAATTTCCGGTTTTTTCAACCAAAATTGGCCGAGAAAAAAAAATGTGTTGCATTACTTATTGAACTGCCCTCGTAATAACTGATATCTAACTCGTCTTTGCAACAATTATTATATTACAGTAAGGTGCAAAATACCGCTACCTTACAAATGCTATGGCAAATAACTGCTTGCATAATGACCGAACATGGACAACACGTCATTGACTTGCTCAATTTGTAGAGCTCTCTCTCTTAAATATACCATCCATTTTTTTCTAAAGTTATTATTATTTGTTTGTGTCAACATCTACAGTCGTGCTCAAAAGTATCCGAAAAACCTGAATTGCATTTCGCCGGATTCGCATGCAACCCACATAACGCAGCTGGCTAGCAGGTCCTCTAATCGCTCCTTGGTACAGTCGTTTGACTATTGAAAATGGTCCCAACAAGTCACCACTGGAAAACACTGCTCTGTATCGCAATAACTCAAGATGTAAAGTAATACCACAATACTACAAATATCAGGGAACACCTTATCACAAATAAGACTGTCCTTAAGGCTTGTAAGCTCACATTTATTACAATAAATGACATACCTGAAATGTTACCACTCTCATTATTACGTCAGACAGGTGATGCACGTAGTCAGTTCGTCGTACTCATGTTTTCCTCTTCAAAGTAACATACCGTACTTACTATTTAACACAAAATGAGATCAAAAATTTAAGTTATTCACGAGCAGCTAGTTGAGGATGTATATGAACTTCAAAAGAGACGACGAACCGTCTCGTTCTGCATATGAATTCAAACCCAGGCTATGCAGACTAAGCAAAGATTTCGTGACTGACGGAAACTAACAACCATTCCTGATTAGGCATACAGAGAGTGATATACCTCGATTTTAGACAGTATCAGTTAGCAAATACCAACTTTAAATTACATAACGCAATCATTTTTAACGGACGCGAATTCCTACCCAGCACCTATTGTCCCTGTTAACGAACTACGAGAGATGTTAAATATTTGCTTCTTAACAAGTAACTTACATGAACTGCCGTGAGGCAAAGCTTTGTGTTGGACAGGGATTCGAACCCATAACCTAATCGGATAGATATCGACGCACAATCAACTGTGACATTTCGGATTTTTTCGACAGTAGCTAGATGTTTTAACTGAAATGACGAGACGAAACATTAATTTTTTTCCTTCCCAGGACTCCAACCCGGCACCTATAGCTGTTATACTCTAGAAAAAACGAACGTTAAATATGGGTTTGTTGCACCAGCAGCGACATGTGAGCATGTTTGAACTAGAAATAATATGACGATGAGTTCAGTGCTGACTAGGAACAGAGCTCCATACATATCGTTGTTGATTACAAACAAAGAGACGACAGCTACAGAATTTCTCTCCAGCTCGGACTAACATCTTGAACTTACTGTGATCTCGTAAATAGTTCTGTGTCTCACTGGGAATCAAAAACGTCACATATCGTTAGTGTTGACAACGAATGAAAATACAATAAAAATCAAAATTACGAGTATTATCCACCAGTAGATAGGTATTCTCATGCTAGAGCTTGATGATACATAATAAAATCTTTAGTGGCAGGCCAGGATTCGAAGCCATTCACGCACAATATTTGAAGATGTTGACGAATCTGCAGTTTTGAACAAACAACAAATTGTAGCCGAGCTGTATTGTCACGAAGGGATCAAATTCCGCGTTAAGGACTGTCTGATTTGCATTCCCAGGTCAGAACCAATTTTATCGACATTCAGAAGCTCAGATAACAGATGGAATAAGTGACCTGTGAGCCTACATACCGTTTGTTTCGTATAACTAGTATAAGAAAGGTTACTGGTGATAGAGTTTCTACATGTCGCTACTCCAGACTTCATTGTGATTCAACCTAACGTCTACTTGGCAGAGAAGCAATTTCATTTTTTATGTTAATTTCAAACCACAATGCCATTATATCTTCTTCATTTGGTGTAGCCAGAAGAGAATGGAATCTGTCTCTCCCTATCTAAAATCATTGACAAAAGTTGGAATCGAACCCAGACCATAGATATACAAACATATCATCAGTCCAACAGACCGCCAAACCTCCTTCTCTGTGGCTCATTTTTCTACCGTAACGCCGTTGCGCCACACTGGTTGAGAATTCTGACACACAGCCTCCCTGTAGTAATTTGCAGCATGTTCAGTAAATTCATTCTCTTGGTTGACCGAATCACTATAAACTAGCTGCCTCGGCTACCCAGTGCATACATCCGACTTTATTTTGTAATCACCGAAATAAAATCACGTAACTGCCACCTACACAGAACTGCCAACAGTGTAAGATGCAGAAATTGAAATAGGAAGTGTTTCTTTACACTTGAGCTACTCTATTGCGCTATCTCTTTGTTGAAAACGTCGTGCAGTGCAAATGTGGTATTTCATAAATAAGGTTTTGTATTCCTAGAAACCCAAAATTTGCTTGTCAGCGGCGGGAAGAGGAGTTACCTGTTGTGCAGCATTGTAAGTTTTTCATCATTGCACTATGAGCCGAAAGTACTTTCTTGCGATTTCCTTATCGATGTTTGATCTGACTGCTTGTAGCTCTTTCACAGAAGGGATAAAAACGGTACAGTCAGTGAGACTGGAACTGCGAAACATAGTAGACACTTTTTCACAGGTCAGCACGTTACCACATAGCCAGCGAAAAAGTACCTGTCTTAGCTTCCTCTCAGGAGATCAATAGAGCCTAGAACTCGTAAACCGCTGTTTAAAGGACGACTCTCCTGGGCTGAAAACCGTAAATTTAAAATTTTTTTAACACCTCAAGCGATAATAAGTCAGATTATTCAATGGAAATGACAGGTAAAATCAAGTGAATTTTGAGGCTTAAATCCGTGCACACCAGGAAGTAACTCGTCGATCACAGAGTTGCCAAACATACGTTGCCTTGTTGCCAAATCTCAGTTACGGTACCAGCAGGAAGAAGACGAACCGATGTGATCCTACAGCGGGCTGGGAAGTGACCACAGCTGGTGTCTCCAAGTCGCGGCTGCTACGGCCTGGAATACGTAATGCGTCTGATTCGCATTTCTGTAACTCGGTTTAGGGACTGGAGCGTAGTTACTAATAATTTTGACTGTAAACTAAGCATCATAAATCAGTAACTCTCAAGTTATTTTTATATTTCTTTCGTAAGTTTACTCAAAACTAAGAAACTCATTCACAGACGTTTTCGTGCCTCCCCGATAGTCGAGCACAACAAACAAATAAAAATAAAAAAAGAATGTGTGTGTGGGTGTGATAGAGAGAGAGAGAGAGAGAGAGAGAGAGAGAGAGAGAGAGAGAGAGAGAGAAAGCAAAAAATTGTTGTAAAGAAACTGAATCATGGTATGTAAAGAAATGTTTCATTAAAATGACACGTTCCACGTCATTACGAAATGTCGTATTCATGAACTATGGAACAAGAATTGATCTAATGTAATCTAATCTAATCTAACCATATCATATGGATGACTAACCATGAAGAGTCATGAATTACCGAAACATTTGCCAATACCAGTAACCAAATCTAAACTCGAAAATAAAAGATGACAGTTTTTGTAATAAACCGGGACTCCTATCAAGACCCTCTCGTCCCTGTTAACTAACCACGAAAGATGTCTGATATACCTCCATTCTGATGTAACAAAGTGTGCATGCATTTAAAGATGAAGTTCATGATGTGAAGTTCTGTGACGGAGATACGAACCCAACACTTTATCGGATTGTTAACTAAGTAAAATCAAACGTTACGTATCGGTTTTTCTTACCAGCTGCTAGGTGTTTGAATCTAAAATAAGGATACAAACTTTCGTGCCTAAGCTACAATCGAACTGCACACCTACAGACCATTGTGATCACATTTCCCAGCCCCAGGAGTGTGCTTTAACAGGTGATGTGCTTAGCTTACAAAATTAGTCACGGTGGAAAAAACGCGAGTCTATTAAATGGTTAGGTAGAAGCAAGCTTCTGACGCGGAGATTATGCTATTCTCATGCCAGCAGGATGTAAAGACTCTTCTAGGCATCATAGGCTCGATGTGAAGCCATTTTGAAATTTTCACAAATTCAGCAAATTTCTTAGTTCGAGAAAATCCACTGGGAAGTGTGAAGTTACCGGATAATTCGATTATTACCGTCATTATTACTATCATTTTCTTCATACCGCTGCTGGAACACTGTACTTGAAGATCAGTTGATGCCTTTTGGTCACTATAGAAGTAGTTTCCCAAGAACAGGTTCTTTCCCTGTCTACGGAATTCTTTTCACGTTAAGAATTCTTTTCACGTTAATATCAAACATCAGCAATTACTCATACATTACATTAAAACTAAAGTAATTGATGGAGACGTTACTTGATAACAAAAACGCGCTGCATTTCTTCAGTTACTTGCGCCTAGAAATGGCTATCGAGGACTGCCAAACCAAAAGGCAAGAGATCTTACAGCCTGCTGATATACGTCGCTGTCAGTCCTTCCATACGATTTGGTCGACGTGACCTGTTTCAAGTTGTGTATGACAGAGAATGTTTTAGAAAATCAATTGTTTTCCTTTGCAATAAACTATCTATCTAAGCTATCCAAGTACAAAGTTTTCACAATATTAGTTCAAATTTAATTTTCCTTTCTATAATGTAGGAAAGTATTTCGCAGTTGCAAAACTCGCATCCGACTCACTGACCTTACACTTAGTCGCTGACCATAAATTCCAGCTCAGAGTGACACCAGATTAAGTAACCTAATGTAGCGAAGACTGTTTGCCAGTGCTCTTTCTCACCGGAAAATACGCAGTTCTCCCATTTGGTTCCATAACTACACTGTAACAGTAATTTCTGTGTGTATGCAATGCATACGAATTGTAGAATTTAGTGGTGCTCTCTCTCCCACTTCTGTATACAATATGACTGACCTAAAGGGGCCCTTTATCGTTACAGGCCCTGGGCAGTGCTACATCATACTGACGTCAGTAGCCGGCCTGGGTGGCCGAGCGGTTCTAGGCGCAACAGTCTGGAAACGCGCGACCGCTGCGGTCGCAGGTTAGAATCCTGCCTCGGGCATGGATGTGTGTGATGTCCTTAGGTTGGTTAGGTTTAAGTAGTTCTACGTTCTAGGGGACTGATGACCTGAGAAGTTAAGTCCCAGTGCCATTTTGAACTACTAAACAAACAAGGATAGCATTGAACACATTTATTGAACAATAATCTTCCTAACATCAAACTGAACGATGACATACATTTATAAGTGATAAAATCAAGCTAGTAATGGCAATGGCACTTAAATTCCAAAACTAACTCTTAAAGTCTGCCCGCATCTCGTGGTCGTGCGGTAGTGTTCTCGCTTCCCACGCCCGGGTTCCCGGGTTCGATTCCCGGCGGGGTCAGGGATTTTCTCTGCCTCGTGATGGCTGGGTGTTGTGTGCTGTCCTTAGGTTAGTTAGGTTTAAGTAGTTCTAAGTTCTAGGGGACTGATGACCACAGCAGTTGAGTCCCATAGTGCTCAGAGCCATTTGAACCATTTTTCTTAAAGTCTGATAACGCATCTGTACTTGTTATTTTCTACTCTCTCTCCTTGCCAGACGGCATAAAATACGTCAGACACACCTACTTCAATTACCAAATTCTCAATAAGAGCGTGGCTGGAAAACTGAGCTCTGGTAATCACAGGCGTGCGTTATATCGGATTAAATGCCGAAGCTGAGCATCACGTTACCAAATGCAGCGTCGTGGACAGGTCAGCAAGCTGCCGATGGCGTCTGTGTCGACGAGGAGCCTCAATTGTAACAAAAATGAATTTATTTTCGCGAACAGGCTACTTGTTCGTAAACTCCTATTCAAAAGCTAATTCTGATTTCTTTCCAATCGTCTCGCACTCGTTAAGACGGGACTCACCAGCCCAAAGGCGGAATCCAGTAACATCTTTAACAAAGTGTGACTCAAGGAAATTGCTCTGCTCCTATCTGCTTCCTGTGAGACAGTACTCCCAACCGTAATTGGCGGAATCAGCCTGTCTCTAAGAGTAAAACACGACAGTTCTCCTAACTGAATACTAGTTTCAGTTGCAGCTGGCAGACTTATTCAAAGTCCTGCACGGCACGCTGAAGAGAATTTACTCTCCCACAGCAGAGCCGAATGCACGACGTCCGCTCGCTACAGGAGCTAAGACGCTTCTCCTCGATAACAGCTCCAAAAGCTTCCCCCTGCAAACATCAGCACCCCCAGGCTATTTTTCGAGCTGGCCAATCCCGTGGCTCTAGACCGCCACAGTTCGCTCCCATTATTATTTCCTGACTTCTTCCAGCCAATCAAAACATTCCGCGCCTTACTGCGCCTAGATTGTTCTGGAACAAACTGAAACTCCGTTCAAAATTGAACCCACCAATCGTGTCTCTCTGTTCGCCCTCGCGGGGGGAAAGGTCATTGCACTAGCTTAACCTCGTTTCTTAGAAAGCCCCATTAAACGTTAAGACTCGTGGGAAGGCTCCCTTAGGTCCCAGCTCATCTCGACATAGCGGCATCGGCGTAAAGCCCAGCGCCAACTAGGCGCCGTCCCTCGAAGGTCTGCCTCTGTTGTCCACGCAATGCGTGCCTACCTGCACCGACGGCGCGTCTCCCCCAGTGGGACGCTTTCGCATGCCGACTCGCAATAGTCGCTTGTAAATTTCCACACCCCTCTGCCTTGCCTTTGAGCAGTGCCGCTCGTCCGCTCCAGCCAAACTCCGTGAAAATATCACCTGAACCCCGACATCATGCAACATGCGAATTACTTAAAGTTAATACGCGTCTTATGCCGTCTGATACTCCCTATATTAATTTCAATAGGCAAGAACCCTGGAGATACTAAAAGGTATCAGATAGATTATATAATGGTAAGACAGAGATTTAGGAACCAGGTATTAAATTGTAAGACATTTCCAGGGGCAGATGTGGACTCTGACCACAATCTATTGGTTATGACCTGTAGATTAAAACTGAAGAAACTGCAAAAAGGTGGGAATTTAAGGAGATGGGACCTGGATAAACTAAAAGAACCAGAGGTTGTACAGAGATTCAGGGAGAGCATAAGGGAGCAATTGACAGGAATGGGGGAAATAAATACAGTAGAAGAAGAATGGGTAGCTTTGAGGGATGAAGTAGTGAAGGCAGCAGAGGATCAAGTAGGTAAAAAGACGAGGGCTAGTAGAAATCCTTGGGTAACAGAAGAAATATTGAATTTAATTGATGAAAGGAGAAAATATAAAAATGCAGTAAGTGAAACAGGCAAAAAGGAATACAAAAGTCTCAAAAATGAGATCGACAGGAAGTGCAAAATGGCTAAGCAGGGATGGCTAGAGGACAAATGTAAGGATGTAGAGGCCTATCTCACTGGGGGTAAGATAGATACCGCCTACAGGAAAATTAAAGAGACCTTTGGAGAAAAGAGAACCACATGAATATCAAGAGCTCAGATGGAAACCCAGTTCTAAGCAAAGAAGGGAAAGCAGAAAGGTGGAAGGAGTATATAGAGGGTCTATACAAGGGCGATGTACTTGAGGACAATATTATGGAAATGGAAGAGGATGTAGATGAAGATAAAATGGAAGATATGATACTGCGTGAAGAGTTTGACAGAGCACTGAAAGACCTGAGTCGAAACAAGGCCCCCGGAGTAGACAATATTCCATTGGAACTACTGATGGCCTTGGGAGAGCCAGTCCTGACAAAACTCTACCATCTGGTGAGCAAGATGTATGAAACAGGCGAAATACCCTCAGACTTCAAGAAGAATATAATAATTCCAATCCCAAAGAAAACAGGTGTTGACAGATGTGAAAATTACCGAACTATCAGCTTAATAAGTCACAGCTGCAAAATACTAACACGAATTCTTTACAGACGAATGGAAAAACTAGTAGAAGCCAACCTCGGGGAAGATCAGTTTGGATTCCGTAGAAACACTGGAACACGTGAGGCAATACTGACCGTACGACTAACCTTAGAAAAAAGATTAACGAAAAGCAAACCTACAATCCTAGCATTTGTAGACTTAGAGAAAGATTTTGACAATGTTGACTGGAATACTCTCTTTCAAATTCTAAGTGTGGCAGGGGTAAAATACAGGGAGTCAAAGGCTATTTACAATTTGTACAGAAACCAGATGGCAGTTATAAGAGTCGAGGGACATGAAAGGGAAGCAGTGGTTGGGAAGGGAGTAAGACAGGGTTGTAGCCTCTCCCCGATGTTGTTCAATCTGTATATTGAGCAAGCAGTAAAGGAAACAAAAGAAAAATTCGGAGTAGGTATTAAAATTCGTGGAGAAGAAATAAAAACTTTGAGGTTCGCCGATGACATTGTAATTCTGTCAGAGACAGCAAAGGACTTGGAAGAGCAGTTGAATGGAATGGACAGTGTCTTGAAAGGAGGATACAAGATGAACATCAACAAAAGCAAAACAAGGATAATGGAATGTAGTCTAATTAAGTCGGGTGATGCTGAGGGAATTAGATTAGGAAATGAGGCACTTAAAGTAGTAAAGGAGTTTTGCTATTTGGGGAGCAAAATAACTGATGATGGTCGAAGTAGAGAGGATACAAATGTAGGCTGGCAATGGCAAGGAAAGCGTTTCTGAAGAAGAGAAATTTGTTAACATCCAGTATTGATTTAAGTGTCAGGAAGTCATTTCTGAAAGTATTCGTATGGAGTGTAGCCGTGTATGGAAGTGAAACATGGACGATAAATAGTTTGGACAAGAAGAGAATAGAAGCTTTCGAAATGTGGTGCTACAGAAGAATGATGAAGATTAGATGGGTAGATCACATAACTAATGAGGAAGTATTGAATAGGATTGGGGAGAAGAGAAGTTTGTGGCACAACTTGACCAGAAGAAGGGATCGGTTGGTAGGACATGTTCTGAGGCATCAAGGGATCACCAATTTAGTATTGGAGGGCAGCGTGGAGGGTAAAAATCGTAGAGGGAGACCAAGAGATGAATACACTAAGCAGATTCAGAAGGATGTAGGTTGCAGTAGGTACTGGGAGATGAAAAAGGTTGCACAGGATAGAGTAGCATGGAGAGCTGCATCAAACCAGTCTCAGGACTGAAGACCACAACAATAACAAAGGCTGATTGCCTGATAAATAACATAATAACTGATATATAACTCGTCTCTGCAACAATTATTATATTACAGTAAGGTGCAAAATACCGCAACCTTACAAATGCTATGGCGAATAACTGCTTACATAATGACCGAACATGGACAACACGTCATTAACTTGCTCAATTTGTGGAGCACGCTCTCTTAAATTTAAATATACCAACCATTTTTTTCTAAAGTTATTATTATTTGTTTGTGTCAACATGTACAGTCATGCCCAAAAGTATCCGAACGACCTGAATTGCATTTCGCCTCATTCGCATGCAACCCACATAACGCAGCTGTCTAGCAGGTCCTCTAATCACTCCTTGGTACAGTCGTTTTACTATTGAAAATGGTCCCAACAAGTCACCACTAGAAAACACTGCTCTGTATCGCAATAACTCAAGATGTAAAGTAATACCACGATACTACAAATATCAGGGAACACCTTATCACAAATAAGACTGTCCTTAAGGCTTGTAAGCTCACATTTATTACAATAAATGACATACCTGAAATGTTACCACTCTCATTATTACGTCAGACAGGTAATGCACGTAGTCAGTTCGTCGTACTCATGTTTTCCTCTTCAAAGTAACATACCGTACTTATTATTTAACACAAAATGAGATTAAAAATTTAAGTTATTCACGAGCAGCTAGTTGAGGACATGTATGAACTTCAAATGACCCGACGAACCGTCTCGTTCTGCATATGGATTCAAACCCAGGCTATGCAGACTAAGCAAAGATTTCGTGACTGACGGAAACTAAGAACCATTTCTGATTAGGCATACAGAGAGTGATATACCTCGATTTTACACAGTATCAGTTAGCAAATACCAACTTTAAATTACATAGCGCAATCATTTTTAACGGACGCGAATTCCTACCCAGCACCTATTGTCCCTGTTAACGAACTACGAGAGATGTTAAATATTTGCTTCTTAACAAGTAACTTACATGAACTGCCGTGAGGAAAAGCTTTGTGTTGGACAGGGATTCGAACCCAGAACCTAATCGGATAGATATCGACGCACAATCAACTGTGACATTTCGGATTTTTTCGGCAGTAGCTAGATGTTTTAACTGAAATGACGAGACGAAACATTAATTTTTTTCCTTCCCAGGACTCCAACCCGGCGCCTATAGCTGTTATGCTATGGAGAAATCGAACGTTAAATATGGGTTTGTTGCACCAGCAGCGACATGTGAGCATGTTTGAACTAGAAATAATATGACGAAGAGTTCAGTGCTGACTAGGAATAGAGCTCCACACATATCGTTGTCGACTACAAACAAAGAGACGTCAGCTACAGAATTTCTCTCCAGCTCCGACTAACATCTTGAACTTACAGTGCTCTCGTAAATATTTCTGTGTCTCACTGGGAATCAAAAACGTCACATATCGTTAGTGTTGACAACGAATGAAAATACATTAAAAATCAAAATTATTATCCACCAGCAGATAGCTTATTCTCATGCTAGAGCTTGATAATACATAATGAAATCTTTAGTGGCAGGCCAGGATTCGAAGCTATTCACGCACAATATGTGGAGATGTTGAGGAATCTGCAGTTTTTAACAAACAGCAAATTATAGCCGAGCTATATTGTCACGAAGGGATCAAATTCCGCGTTAAGGACTGTCTGATTTGCATTCCCAGGTCAGAACCAACTTTATCGACATTCAGAAGCTCAGATAAAAGATGGAATAAGTGACCTGTGAGCCTACATACAGTTTGTTTCGTCACTAGAAATAAATAACTAGTATAAGAAAGGTTACTGGTGATAGAGTTTCTATAAGTCGCCACTCCAGACTTCACTGTGGTTCAACCGAACGTCTACTTGGTAGAGAAGGAATTTCATTTTTAATGTTAATTTCAGACCACAATGCCATTATATCTTCTTCATTTGGTGTAGCCAGAAGAGAATGGAATCTGTCTCTCCCTATCTAAAATCATTGACAGAAGTTGGATCGAACCCAGACCATAGATATACAAACATATCATCAGTCCAACAGACCACCAAACCTCTTTCTCTGTGGCTCATTTTTCTATCGTAACGCCGTTGCGTCACACTGGATGAGAATTCTGACACACAGGCACCCTGTAGTAATTTGCAGCATGTTCAGTAAATTCATTCACTTGGTTGACCGAATCACCATGAACTAGCTGCCTCGGCTAGCCAGTGCATACATCCGACTTTATTTTGTAATCCCCGAAATAAAATCACGTAACTGCCACCTACACAGAACTGCCAACAGTGTAAGATGCAGAAATTGAAATAGGAAGTGTTTCTTTACACTTGAGCTACTCTATTGCGCTATCTCTTTGTTGAAAACGTCGTGCAGTGCAAATGTGGTATTTCATAAATAAAGTTTTGTATTCCTACAAACCCAAAATTTGCTTGTCAGCGGCGGGAAGAGGAGTTACCTGTTGTGCAGCATTGTAAGTTTTTCCATCATTGCACTATGAGCCGAAAGTATTTTCTTGCGATTTCCTTATCGATGTTTGATCTGACTGCTTGTAGCTCTTTCACAGAAGGGATAAAAACGGTACAGTCAGTGCGACTAGAACTGCGAACCATAGTACACGCATTTTCACAGGTCAGCACGTTACCACATAGCCAGCGAAAAAGTACGTGTCTTAGCTTCCTCTTACGAGATCAATAGTGCCTAGAACTCGTAAACCGCTGTTTAAAGGACGAGATTAGTTGCGATTCCACGTGCAACGGCTCTCCTGGGCTGAAAACCGTAAATTTACAATTTTTTTAACTCCTCAAGCGATAATAACTCAGATTATTCAATGGAAATGACAGGTAAAATCAAGTGAACTTTGAGGCTTAATTCCGTGCACACCAGGAAGTAACTCGTCGATCACAGAGTTGCCAAACATACGGTGCCTTGTTGCCAAATCTCAGTTACAAAAAAATGGCTCTGAGCACTATGGGACTCAACTGCTGTGGTCATAAGTCCCCTAGAACTTAGAACTACTTAAACCTAACTAACCTAAGGACAGCACACAACACCCAGCCATCACGAGGCAGAGAAAATCCCTGACCCCGCCGAATCTCAGTTACAGTACCAGCACGAAGAAGACGAACCGATGTGATCCTACAGTGGGCTGGGAAGTGACCACAGCTGGTGCCTCCAAGTCGCGGCTGCTACGGCCTGGAATACATAGTGCGTCTGATTCGCATTTCTGTAGCTCGGTTTAGGGACTGGAGCGCAGTTACTAATAATACTCAGAACTGACTGCAAACTAAGCATCATAAATCAGTAACTCTCATAGTTGTTTTTATATTTCTTTCGTAAGTGTACTCAAAACTAAGAAACTCATTCACAGACTTTTTCGTGCCTCGCCGATAGTCGACCACAACAAACAAATAAAAATAAGAAAAGAATGTGTGTGTGTGTGGGTGTGATAGAGAGAAAGAGAGAGAGAGAGAGAGAGAGAGTAAAACATTGTTGTAAAGAAATTGAATCATGGTATGTAAAGAAATCTTTCATTAAAATGACACGTTCCACATCATTACGAAATATCGTATTCATGATCTATGGAACAAGAACTGATCTAATGTAATGGATGACTAGCCATGAAGAGTCATGAATTACCGAAACTTTTGCCAATACCAGTAACCAAACCTAAACTTGAAAATAAAAGACGACAATTTTTGTAATAAACCGGGACTCCTATCAAGACCCTTTCGTCCCTCTTAACTAACCACGAAAGATGTCTGATATACCTCCATTCTGATGTAACAAACTGTGCATGCATTTAAAGATGAAGTGCATGATGTAAAGTTCTGTGTCGGAGATACGAACCCAACACGTTATCGGATTGTTAACTAAGTAAAATCTAACGTTACGTATCGGTTTTTCTTACCAGCTGCTAGGTGTTTGAATCTAAAATAAGGATACAAACTTTCGTGCCTAAGCTACAATCGAACTGCACACCTACCGTGCATCCACGAATATACCTTAAATATCAGTTGCTTACTCACCAACGGTAAGATGTGCGCGTGTTTGTCCAGAAATAACGACACCTATTGCGATTGTTGGCAACACATGAAGAGACATTATAAATGAACGATAATTTTCGCTAGCAGGACGGCGTGCACGTGATAGGGCTTTAAATGAAATTATGAATATTTTGTATTGGATCAGGATTCGGACCAGCATACTTACCTTTCAAGGAGACCTAGAGAATACTGCAGTCTTGGGAAAAGGAACGAAGTGATTGAACTCTACTGTTCCGAGAGTTTCAGATCTTCTAAAGAGGAGATACGAATTCGAATCACAGTCCAGCACCAAATTTTTCAACGTCTCTAGTTCAATCAAGTACAAGTAAAATAAGAGCCCTGTTCCTTTAAATGGCTATCGCTTCATAAAATAAAATAAAATTTTCTAATGTAAGTAAGTTTACTGCCGACTGTATTTCTGTTTACCATGACTTCCGCTACGTCATTTCCCAACGAAAACTGGTTCTGCCCAGTTGGTAATGAAGGATCGTGATGTTTAATGCGGATTCTGGATTATAACGTCTTTGTCTTGAGGTTACCAGAGGTAAATGTTTATGCCTCTTAAAAGTAAATGCCTGAACCCACGCATTGCACCTGTGATAGTTCGTTCCACCAGACCATTGTGGCCACATTTCCCAGCCCCAGGAGTGTGCTGTAACGGATGATGTGCTTAGCTTACAAAATTAGTCATGGTGGAAAAAACGCGAGTCTATTAAATGGTTAAGTAGAAGCAAGCTTCTGACGCGGAGATTATGCTGTTCTCATGCCAGCAGGATGTAAAGACTCTTCTAGGCATCATAGGCTCGATGTGAAGGTATTTTGAAATTTTCACAAATTCAGCAAATTTCTTAGTTCGAGAAAATCCACTGGGAAGTGTGAAGTTACCGGATAATTCGATTATTACCGTCAATACTCCTATCATTTTCTTCATACCGCTGCTGGAACACTGTACTTGAAAATCAGTTGATGCCTTTTGGTCACTATAGAAGTAGTTTCCCAAGAACAGGTTCTTTCCCTGTCTACGGAATTCTTTTCACGTTAATATCACCGAGCGAGGTGGCGCAGTGGTTAGCACACTGGACTCGCATTCGGAAGGACGACGGTTCAATCCCGCGTCCGGCCATCCTGATTTAGGTTTTCCGTGATTTCCCTAAATCTCTTCAGGAAAATGCCGGGATGGTTCCTTTGAAAAGGGCACGGCCGACTTCCTTCCCTAATCCGATGAGACCGATGACCTCGCAGTTTGGTCTCCTCCCCCAACACAACCCAACCCACAACCCCCAACGTTAATATCAAACATCAGCAATTACTCATACATTACATTAAAACTAAAGTAATTGATGGAGACGTTACTTGATAACAAAAACGCGCTGCCTTTCTTCAGTTACTTGCGCCTAGAAATCGCTATCGAGTACTGCCAAACCAAAAGGCAAGAGATCTTACTGCCTGCTGATATACGTCGCTGTCAGTCCTTCCATACGATTTGGTCGACGTGACCTGTTTCAAGTTGTGTATGACAGAGAATGTTTTAGAAAATCAATTGTTTTCCTTTGCAATAAACAGAAAGATTTTCATTCTAAGCTATCCAAGTCAAAATTTTCGCAATATTAGTTCAAATTTAATATTCGCTTGTATAATGTAGGAAAGTATTTCACAGTTGCAAAACTCGCATCCGACTCACTGACCTTACACTTTGTCGCTGACCATAAACTCCAGCTCAGTGTGACACCAGATTAAGTAACCTAATGTAGCGAAGACTGTTTACCAGTGCTCTTTCTCACCGGAAAATACGCAGTTCACTCATTTGGCTCCATAAGTACACTGTAACAGTAATTTCTGTGTGTATGCAATGCATACGGATTGTAGAATTTAGTGGTGCTCTCTCTCCCACTTCTGTATACAATATGACTGACCTAAAGGGGCCCTTTATCGTTTCAGGCCCTGGGCAGCGCTACATCGTACTGACAACAGTAATGTGCTGATACTGACAACCAGACTGTTCGTTTTACCTGATTTTGTAATCATTTAAATAGAACCACATGACCTTCCAGTGGGAGACATTTCGTCTCCCTTTTCCTTCTGTGAAATTTGTCAATAAGCTATTTGTCTTCCAACCAGCGAAATGCGGCGGAGTACAGCCGGTAAACGATTCACAAACCACGATTTAGTGCCGTTAAGACGATTTCTTTAAACATTGTCGTTTCTGTAGGAATTTAGTTTCGTCACAAATCGTCTCAAGCAGCAACGGTCACAGACATCTCAAATACGAAAAAGCTCATTATCCAGGTACGAAGATTGTAAAACAAACTTCCCACAGTTTGTGCCAGGTTAAGCTTTTCGTCTGATAGCACTGCGTAAGTATTTTGTCCAAGAGGTATCACAAGTAGTGTTCCTGTAGCTGTGGGAATCATTGTTTGAGAACGAGTTTAACACCAATGGGTACAGTATTGCTAAATATTCAAAATGATTATCAACCTAAGCCTGAGGTCATCCGCAGACTGCGGCGAATTTATAATATTGAAACTAAACTGTGTATCCTTGTCTTCCTTGAGTTGGTATTGGAAGGCGTTTACACACACTTATACAATACTACGAATACTTCGAACACTATAGTTAACATTGCTCTCATGAGAGCACCACTAAATTCTACAATCTGCATGCATTGCATACACACAGAAATTACTGTTACAGTGTACTTATGGAGCCAAATGAGTGAACTGCGTATTTTCCGGTGAGAAAGAGCACTGGTAAACAGTCTTCGCTACATTAGGTTACTTAATCTGGTGTCACTCTGAGCTGGAGTTTATGGTCAGCGACTAAGTGTAAGGTCAGTGAGTCGGATGCGAGTTTTGCAACTGTGAAATACTTTCCTACATTATACAAGCGAATATTAAGTTTGAACTAATATTGCGAAAATTTTGACTTGGATAGCTTAGAATGAAAATCTTTCTGTTTATTGCAAAGGAAAACAATTGATTTTCTAAAACATTCTCTGTCATACACAACTTGAAACAGGTCACGTCGACCAAATCGTATGGAAGGACTGACAGCGACGTATATCAGCAGGCAGTAAGATCTCTTGCCTTTTGGTTTGGCAGTACTCGATAGCGATTTCTAGGCGCAAGTAACTGAAGAAAGGCAGCGCGTTTTTGTTATCAAGTAACGTCTCCATCAATTACTTTAGTTTTAATGTAATGTATGAGTAATTGCTGATGTTTGATATTAACGTGAAAAGAATTCCGTAGACAGGGAAAGAAGCTGTTCTTGGGAAACTACTTCTATAGTGACCAAAAGGCATCAACTGATTTTCAAGTACAGTGTTCCAGCAGCGGTATGAAGAAAATGATAGGAGTATTGACGGTAATAATCGAATTATCCGGTAACTTCACACTTCTCAGTGGATTTTCTCGAACTAAGAAATCAACTGATTTTCAAGTACAGTGTTCCAGCAGCGGTATGAAGAAAATGATAGGAGTATTGACGGTAATAATCGAATTATCCGGTAACTTCACACTTCTCAGTGGATTTTCTCGAACTAAGAAATTTGCTGAATTTGTGAAAATTTCAAAATGCCTTCACATCGAGCTTATGATGCCTAGAAGAGTCTTTACATCCTGCTGGCATGAGAACAGCATAATCTCCGCGTCAGAAGCTTGCTTCTACTTAACCATTTAATAGACTCGCGTTTTTTCCATCATGACTAATTTTGTAAGCTAAGCACATCATCCGTTACAGCACACTCCTAGGGCTGGGAAATGTGGCCACAGTGGTCTGGTGGAACGAACTATCACAGGTGCAATGCGTGGGTTCAGGCATTTACTTTTAAGAGGCATAAACATTTACCTCTGGTAACCTCAAGACAAAGACGTTATAATCCAGAATCCGCATTAAACATCACGATCCTTCATTACCAACTGGGCAGAACCAGTTTTCGTTGGGAAATGACGTAGCGGAAGTCATGGTAAACAGAAATACAGTCGGCAGTAAACTTACTTACATTAGAAAATTTTATTTTATTTTATGAAGCGATAGCCATTTAAAGGAACAGGGCTCTTATTTTACTTGTACTTGATTGAACTAGAGACGTTGAAAAATTTGGTGCTGGACTGTGATTCAAATTCGTATCTCCTCTTTAGAGGATCTGAATCTCTCGGAACAGTAGAGTTCAATCACTTCGTTCCTTTTCCCAAGACTGCAGTCTTCTCTAGGTCTCCTTCAAAGGTAAGTATGTGGGTCCGAATCCTGATCCAATACGAAAATATTCATAATTTCATTTAAAGCCCTATCACGTGCACGCCGTCCTGCTAGCGAAAATTATCGTGCATTTTTAATGTCTCTTCATGTGTTGCCAACAATCGCAATAGGTGTCGTTATTTCTGGTCAAACACGCACACATCTTACCGTTGGTGAGTAAGCAACTGATATTTAAGGTATATCCGTGGATGCACGGTAGGTGTGCAGTTCGATTGTAGCTTAGGCACGAAAGTTTTTATCCTTATTTTACCAGGTGCATTCAAGTTCTAAGGCCTCCGATTTTTTTTCTCCGGACTGGAAAGAGATAGAAACATGGGCATTGTTTTAAAATGAGGCCGCGTTCATTGTCAATATGTCCCAGAGATGGCAGCACCGTACGGCAGATGGAATTTTACCGCCAGCGGCGAGAATGAGAACTGTTTTAAATACTTAAAATGGCGACGTTTTCCTTACTTGAACAGTGTGCAAACATTGGTTTTCTGAATTTGCGTGGTGTGAAACCAACTGAAATTCATCGACAGTTGAAGGAGACATGTAGTGATGGAGTTATGGATGTGTCGAAAGTGCGTTCGTGGGTGCAACAGTTTAATGAAGGCAGAACATCGTGTGACAACAAACCGAAACAACCTCGGGCTCGCACAAGCCGGTCTGACGACATGATCGAGAAAGTGGAGAGAATTGTTTTGGGGGCTCACCGAATGACTGTTGAACAGATCGCCTCCAGGGTTGGCATTTCTGTGGTTTCTGTGCATACAATCCTGCATGACGACCTGAAAATGCGAAAAGTGTCATCCAGGTGGGTGCCACGAGTGCTGACGGGCGACCACATGGCTGCCCGTGTGGCATGTTGCCAAGAAATGTTGACGCGCAACGACAGCATGAATGGGACTTTCTTTTCGTCCGTTGTGACAATAGATGAGACATGGATGCCATTTTTCAATCCAGAAACAAAGCGCCAGTCAGCTCAATGGAAGCACACAGATTCACCGCCACCAAAAAAATTTCGGATAACCGCCAGTGCTGAAAAAATGATGGTGTCCATGTTCTGGGACAGCGAGGGCGTAATCCTTACCCATTGCGTTCCAAAGGGCACTACGGTAACAGGTGCATCCTACGAAAATGTTTTGAAGAACAAATTCCTTCCTGCACTGCAACAAAAACGTCCGGTAAGGGCTGCGCGTGTGCTGTTTCACCAAGACAACGCACCCGCACATCGAGCTAACGTTACGCAACAGTTTCTTCGTGATAACAACTCTGAAGTGATTCCTCATGCTCCCTACTCACCTGACCTGGCTCCTAGTGACTTTTGGCTTTTTCCAACAATGAAAGGCACTCTCCGTGGCCGCACATTCACCAGCCGTGCTGCTATTGCCTCAACGATTTTCCAGTGGTCAAAACAGACTCCTAAAGAAGCCTTCGCCGCTGCCATGGAATCATGGCGTCCGCGTTGTGAAAAATGTGTACGTCTGCAGGGCGATTACGTCGAGAAGTAACGCCAGTTTCACCGATTTCGGGTGAGTAGTTAATTAGAAAAAAAATCGGAGGCCTTAGAACTTGAATGCACCCCGTAGATTCAGACACCTAGCAGCTGGTAAGAAAGACCGATACGTAACGTTAGATTTTACTTAGTTAACAATCCGATAACGTGTTGGGTTCGTATTATCTCCGTCACAGAACTTCACATCATGCACTTCATCTTTAAATGCATGCACACTTTGTTACATCAGAATGGAGGTATATCAGACATCTTTCGTGGTTAGTTAACAGGGACG
This sequence comes from Schistocerca serialis cubense, assembly GCF_023864345.2. Classification (NCBI taxonomy): domain Eukaryota; kingdom Metazoa; phylum Arthropoda; class Insecta; order Orthoptera; family Acrididae; genus Schistocerca; species Schistocerca serialis. The sequence continues at coordinate 23,057,346 of NC_064642.1, forward strand.
AAAGGGTCTTGATAGGAGTCCCGGTTTATTACAAAAATTGTCGTCTTTTATTTTCAAGTTTAGATTTGGTTACTGGTATTGGCAAAAGTTTCGGTAATTCATGACTCTTCATGGCTAGTCATCCATATGATATGGTTAGATTAGATTACATTACATTAGATCAATTCTTGTTCCATAGATCATGAATACGATATTTCGTAATGATGTGGAACGTGTCATTTTAATGAAGGATTTCTTTACATAGCATGATTCAATTTCTTTACAACAATTTTTTACTCTCTCTCTCTCTCTCTCTCTCTCTCTCTCTATCACACCCACACACACATTCTTCTTTTATTTTTATTTGTTTGCTGTGCTCGACTTTTGGCGAGCCACGAAAACATCTGTGAATGAGTTTCCTAGTTTTGAGTACACTTACGAAAGAAATGTAAAAACAACTATGAGAGTTACTGATTTATGATGCTTAGTTTGCAGACAGTTCTGAGTATTATTAGTAACTACGCTCCAGTACCTAAACCTAGTTACAGAAATGCGAATCAGACGCATTATGTATTCCAGGCCGTAGCAGCCGCGACTTGGAGACACCAGCTATGGTCACTTCCCAGCCCGCTGTATGATCACATCGGTTGGTCTTCTTCCTGCTGGTAATGTAGGTGAGATTTGGCAACAAGGCAACGTATGTTTGGCAACTCTGTGATCGACGAGTTACTTCCTGGTGTGCACGGAATTAAGCCTCAAAGTTCACTTGATTTTACCTGTCATTCCCATTGAATAATCTGAGTTATTATCGCTTGCGGTGTTAAAAAAATTGTAAATTTACGGTTTTCAGCCCAGGAGAACCATTGCACGTGGAATCGCAACTGATCTCGTCCTTTAAACAGCGGTTTACGAGTTCTAGCCACTATTGATCTCGTAAGAGGAAGCTAAGACGCGTACTTTTTCGCTGGCTATGTGGTAACGTGCTGACCTGTGAAAAAGTGTCTACTATGGTTCGCAGTTCCAGTCGCACTGACTGTACCGTTTTTATCCCTTCTGTGAAAGAGCTACAAGCAGTCAGGTCAAACATCGATAAGGAAATCGCAAGAAAATACTTTCGGCTCATAGTGCAATGATGGAAAAACTTACAATGCTGCACAACAGGTAACTCCTCTTCCAGCCGCTGACAAGCAAATTTTGGATTTCTAGGAATACAAAACTTTATTTATGAAATACCACATTTGCACTGCACGACGTTTTCAACAAAGAGATAGCGCAATTGAGTAGCTCAAGTGTAAAGAAACACTTCCTATTTCAATTTCTGCATCTTACACTGTTGGCAGTTCTGTGTAGGTGGCAGTTACGTGATTTTATTTCGGGGATTACAAAATAAAGTCGGATGTATGCACTGGCTAGCCGAGGCAGCTAGTTCATGGTGATTCGGTCAACCAAGTGAATGAATTTACTGAACATGCTGCAAATTACTACAGGGTGCCTGTGTGTCAGAATTCTCATCCAGTGTGGCGCAACGGCGTTACGATAGAAAAATGAGCCACAGAGAAGGAGGTTTGTTTGTCTGTTGGACTGATGATATGTTTGTGTATCTATGGTCTGGGTTCGATCCAACTTCTGTCAATGATTTTAGATAGGGAGAGACAGATTCCATTCTCTTCTGGCTACACCAAATGAAGAAGATATAATGGCATTGTGGTCTGAAATTAACATTAAAAATGAAATTCCTTCTCTACCAAGTAGACGTTAGGTTGAACCACAATGAAGTGTGGAGTGGCGATATCACACATGCTCACATGTCGCTGCTGGTGCAGCAAACCCATATTTAACGTTCGTTTTCTCTAGAGTATAACAGCTATAGGTGCCGGGTTGGAGTCTTGGGAAGGAAAAATTTAAAGTTTCTTCTCGTCATTTCAGTTAAAACATCTAGCTACTGCCGAAAAAATCCGAAATGTCACAGTTGATTGTGCGTCGATATCTATCCGATTAGGTTCTGGGTTCGAATCCCTGTCCAACACAAAGCTTTTCCTCACGGCAGTTCATGTAAGTTACTTGTTAAGAAGCAAATATTTAACATCTCTCGTAGTTCGTTAACAGGGACAATAGGTGCTGGGTAGGAATTCGCGCCCGTTAAAAATGATTGCGTTATGTAATTTAAAGTTGGTATTTGCTAACTGATACTGTCTAAAATCGAGGTATATCACTCTCTGTATGCCTAATCAGGAATGGTTGTTAGTTTCCGTCAGTCACGAAATCTTTGCTTAGTCAGCATAGCCTGGGTTTGAATCCATATGCAGAACGAGACGGTTCGTCGTGTCATTTGAAGTTCATACATATCCTCAACTAGCTGCTCGTGTATAACTTAAATTTTTAATCTCATTTTGTGTTAAATAATAAGTACGGTATGTTACTTTGAAGAGGAAAACATGAGTACGACGAACTGACTACGTGCATTACCCGTCTGACGTAATAATGAGAGTGGTAACATTTCAGGTATGTCATTTATTGTAATAAATGTGAGCTTACAAGCCTTAAGGACAGTCTGATTTGTGATAAGGTGTTCCCTGATATTTGTAGTATCGTGGTATTACTTTACATCTTGAGTTATTGCGATACAGAGCAGTGTTTTCCAGTGGTGACTTGTTGGGACCATTTTCAATAGTCAAACGACTGTACCAAGGAGCGATTAGAGGACCTGCTAGCCAGCTGCGAATCAGGCGAAATGCAATTCAGGTCGTTCGGATACTTTTGAGCTCGACTGTACATCACATCTACCGATTTTCGGATTTGCGTCCCATTCGGATAATTCCTTAGAGGTGTGTCGTCCTTTCTTTATATTTGGCCTTACAAACCAGTAGTCGCACTACAGGAAATCAGTACGATCAAAGACACATAAACGGCTAACATTGTGCACAGCCGTCAAACTTAACATACTCTGCTGTGTATATGACGACCGATACAGTGCTGTGACATGCAAGCATCACGTCCGTATATCGCATACGTGTTACTTTCATACTGCGTTGTCCACACAGTATTTGAACTTTCAGGTAGCTGCCGCAAACATATAACGAACTAGTATGGAATCTTTCGTGGTTCATGGTCATCTGGCGTAATGCTAGACACCTAATTCTCTCAATATGGAGAGAGCGTTGGGTTATGTCTCTCCTTCTCAAAGAATTTTCAATTGATTTAGATATCGTTAAAAGATCTGTACCAATCAACATTTCGACACTTAAACCAAACACGATTAAACAAGGACGATCTACTATTATGTTACCTACATCAGTTGGTACAAAAGCTTCTTACTGCAACGATCTCGGTCTAAGATGCTGCAGTCATGCATGGACTGTGCAGCTGGTCCCGGCGGAGGTTCGAATCCTCAATCGGGCATGGGTGTGTGTGTTTGTCCTTAGGATAATTTAGGTTAAGTAGCGTGTAAGCTTAGGGACTGATGACCTCAGCAGTTAAGATCCATAAGATTTCATACACATTTGAACATTTTGCAAGGATCGAGAAACTTTTCCAGTAGCACTTGTTATTCCTAAACCACTTATTTTCATGGGCCGTTAACTTATTCTTATTAGGAATAGAATCAAAGAATTCTTGGGGCAGAGCGCTTGCTTCACTGCCACTACAAGGAGACGACTCACTGTTACTCCTGAGACGTTAGTTTTTACAATAGAGGGAGTTATTCTAATTTGAACACGTTCCTCATAAAAGTCTCGTAATAAATCTTTTTCAATCTGTTTCCAGCTAAAGCAATTCTGTTCATTTGTAAAAACATTTACATGTAGATTCACGAGGTCATCAACCTCTACATCCGCAGCTGCCTTTTCCAACATGTCCACCAATTTTAAATCAAAGCACTTGACGACTTCCTCTACTTTCATTTGCTGCACATCAGCTAAACTACTGTCTACGTCTGAGCAACTGCGCCCCTGCGCAACATTGCTATCTATAATACGGTCGTCTGCTTTAATAGTTTGTTGCAAGTCGGTACAGCTACCAGGTTCCTTGACTTCATTATTATTGCTACCCCCTTTATCTAACAACTCCTCTTCAAAATCTTGCAAAATTAACTCTACTTCCCTTACAGAGACTTCAGCCTTCAGATTGCCATTATTGTCGAAGACGTAGGCCTTTACTTCATCTTCGTTCTCATTTGATTCAAACCAGTGAATTTGTTCTTCCCTGTTATCGGTAGCATTTTCCTTTTCCTTCCTGTTCAATTTTTCTAATGTGTTCAAAATGCTGTCAACTAAATAACTAGAGTGGTTGTTCCTATTTCATCATCCCTATTATCGGTTTGCGTGTGCTGACTTGCTGTGGTCGGTGTTTTTTGCTACAGGCTATGTTACTGTTTCCGCCTGGTGAGCGCCAGTTCCCTCATAGACGTGACTCAGTTCCCCACATAAGGCCTACTGTGTTCATTCACTTCAAAATCAGATCGGGTAGTATTCTGCTCTCCGTCTTCTCTCTGTCGTACGTGATTTACATTTCCGCCTTCGTCATAATAATTATTCCTCTACCACGGCCTTCACCACGATAGTTAGGTCGTGTATTCTCAACCTCAATACTGGTAACATACACGTTCCCACTGTCATTAATTCTGTTGTCTATATGACAGTCAGACGACCTATTATTATTCTGCAACTGCTCCTCAACAGCAACAGCAGCTACTCTTCCCACTCGCTTCAGATGCTCACTGAACCTGTCCACATTATAATAATAAATGAAAAGCACCAGTTTGCTTTTGTTCTACAATATTATTTTTAATTCGTGTGTAACATCCCACGGTCTATTGACTTTCACACCCTCAAGTCCTTAAAACAGAAATTACAACACCAAGGTATCGTTGCCACAAAATCTGATAAAGGCAACAGCATTGTGCTTTTGAACAAATGTGATTATGTGGATAAAGTTAATGATTTTCTGAATACCACAGGCTTCCAAGTCTGTCCTAAAGACCCTACTAAATTGTTCAAAGAGGATGTTAAATATGCAATCATTTCATGCAAAAGCATATTCTCTGAATTTGAAGTAAAACTGTTAACTAATATGAACCCAATGCCTCCTAGAATGTACGGCCTTCCTAAACTGCATAAACAAGATATTCCTATTCGTCCAGTTGTATCATCATTCACTGCTCCATCTTACAAACTAGCCAGTAAACTTGATGTCCTAATTAAGAGCAAGACTAAATTTATACCAAAGCATGGTATTTCAAACTCTGTGGACCTAGTAAACAAGTTAAAAGGTATACCTGTCTCACACAGTGATAAATTAGTATCCTTTGATGTCAGCAGTTTGTTTTCTAACATACCAGTAGTAGAATGTATAGACATTCTGACAGAGCTGATGCACAAGTCTAATGTCAATCCTGTGGAATTGAATGACTTGAGACTTGCCACACAGACCTGCCTTGCACAGAACTATTTCCAGTTCCAAGGCACTCTTTATAAACAATTAGATGGCTTAGCTATGGGTTCCCCTCTTAGTCCACTGTTGGCTGAAATATTTATGGACCATTTTGAACAAAATTTTCTAAAAACAGAACCTTTGAGTGCAAACACCAAATACTGGTTTAGATATGTAGATGATGTCCTGTGTATGTGGACTGGTACTACAAGACAACTCAACACATTTTTGAAAAACCTAAATGGTCAACATAAAAATATCCAGTTCACTATGGAAATTGGCAACAAATCCATAAACTTCTTAGATCTCACCATTGACATCAGTACACACACACATTGTTTCAAAATTTACAGAAAAACAACAACTACAGACACAGTAATACCTTCTTGCTCACAACACCCCATAGCTCACAAACATGCAGCTTTCCACTCAATGGTACACCGTCTCATATCCATCGCCATGTCCAGAGATGATTTTAAAGCAGAGTTAGATACAATAAAATTTATTGCCTCAGCCAATGGCTACAATCCAGTTCTTATTGACCACATCTTGCACAGGAAACAAAAATGGAAAATTATACCCCTCCTCTATGCCCCACCTGCTTCCCCATCCACTGTCTGCAAGAAATGGTGTACTCTACCATTTCTAGGTAAGGTATCACAGACTATAGCCAAAGCACTGAAATCCTGCAAGTATAGGGTTTCCTACTATGTCAGGAACACTACAGCCCAGTGTGTTTTTAATAGCAAAGATAAGATCCAGTTATTAGCCAACAGTGGGGTATATAAAATCACTTGTTCTGATTGTGACAAATTTTACATTGGTCAGTCAGGCAGAGACATATCAACTAGGCTGGCTGAACATGAACGCAGCTGGAGGTTGCAGAATTCAGACTCTGCATTTGCTGAGCATGTACAGAGTGAGGGTCACAACTACCAGCCAGTGTCCCATGTACTTCACTTAGCAAACAAAGGACATAAACTCAACCTGCTGGAAGCCCTGGAAATTAACAAACATCTTGCTCACAGTCCAAATCACATCCTAAATGACCAGACACAACTCAACACTTCCCCTCTCCTAAACTTCATATAATCATCTTTGTTGTTCATTACTTCCCACACCCTCTCTTCCTACATATTCCCATTTTCCTGTAGTCATTAAGTTGTTTTATTTGTTGCAGTTGTCTTTGTATTCCACATATGCTGCAGTTTCAATAGTTAAGGGTTTGCTTTTAACTTGTACTTGTATTACTGTCCATGTTTAACTCCCCTTGTAGTTGTCTCATCAAATACTGTTCATATTTTACTTTGCTCATTTATTTAATGTAAACTGGTATACAGCCACTGCTTTGATTATAAAGTTAATGTTAAAATGCAGTACCACCACACTCTCAAACTGTAGGTTCCCCCAAACACCTCAATTTTCCTGCATTTATTAATTTCTGTTTATCGTATTGATATAGCTTAAGTTCTTCGTGTATTCTGTATTTACATTGACAACTGTCTCTTCTTTTTTAATTGGTTGTGTATCACTCTCCATGTTTCATACCTCTTGATGCAGCCTTGCCTAGTACTAAGTTTATCTTATTTCAATAGTTTTGTTTATCAATAGATACCGTTAGGTAGGTGTGTTATTCTTATATTGTGCTAAAGGTTTTCCTGTCAACTCCATTGTTATTTATGTACTGTTCAGTTTTTACTATTTCATTGCAAAAATGTTACTCACTGTATGTTTCTACTTCACTCTAGATGTGTTACTTCTCTTCCAGTGTTGTCTGCTAACATTTAACTTCTTTGGTGATAATACTCAGTAAATGCCTTGTAAGCCGAAAACCGGTTAGCAATAAAAATAATATTGTAGAACAAAAGCAAACTGGTGCTTTTCATTTATTATTATAATGTTGTTCTACCAAGAACCGACGGAAGATTCTGTTAATATGTCCACATTATCTCTAGGTGGGAAATGAATCTTCTCTGCCAGTACCAAGATAGCTTACCTTCTAGTCTCATGTTCATCATTTCCGGTTTTCTGTCAGATGTGGCAGCCGTGAAACCCACTTTCTAGAAAACTTTTTAACTGATTCCCGACGTAGATTAAACATTGTTTTATTTTTGTGTGACCATTACTCCTTGAGAAATGTAGTTTTAAATTCAGAAAGATTTTTGCATCTAATCATCACGTCAGCTGATCATCGCAAAGAATCTCCTGACAAATGACATCTTATGAAAGAAATTTTCTCACTTTCTGACCATGCATTTGGTAAACCATCCTCACAATCATTCCAGAACTCTAATGGGTTAATTTGTTTGTTTGGATCAAAACGTAAAAATTGACAGCCAGCAGAAGCTGCGGCAACTGAAGCAACATGCTGTACTGTAGTACTGAAAAGCTACCAGAGGTTCTCCGTTTTCTGTATTATTAATACTAGCATTTAGTTCTTCTAGTTGTTGTCTACTGCCTCCACTCTATCAGAACAATTTTTATCAACATCCTCACATAATTTCTCATTCAGATTTTACTTTCTAAATATCCGTCTGACAGGCATTTAGCTTCTGAGTTACTTTCTCAAATCGATTACAGCAAAGTTTGGATTCATTGCTATCCTTTCTGACAACCTCCCTTCCATAAGATCATATGCTTCTTTGAAATCTTCGCAAACTCCACCAATTTCGATTTTGAAAACACTACATAGACTACTCGCCATTAAAATTACCATACCAAGAAGAAATGCGGATGATAAATGGGTATTCATTCGAGGAATATATTACACTAGAACTGACATGTGATTACATTTTCACGCAATTTGGGGGCATAGATCCTGAGAAATCAGTACCCAGAACAACCACCTCTGGCCATAATAACGGCCTTGATACGCCTGGGCATTGAGTCAAACAGAGCTTGGATGGCGTGTACAGATTCAGCTGCCCATGCAGCTTCAACACTATACCACAGTTCAACAGTAGTGACTGGCGTCTTGTACGAGCCAGTTGCTCGGCCACCATTGACCAGACGTTTTCAATTGGTGAAAGATCTGGAGAATGTGCTGGCCAGGGCAGCAGTCGAACATTTTCTATATCCAGAAAGGCCCGTACAGGACCCGCAACATACGGTCGTGCATTATCCTGCTGAAATGTAGGATTTCGCAGGGATCGAATGAAGGGTAGAGCCACGGGTCGTAACACATCTGAAATGTAGCGTCCACTTTTCAAAGTGCCGTCAATGCGAACAAGAGGTGACCGAGACGTGTAACCAGTGGCACCCAATACCATCACGCCGGGTGATACGCTAGTATGGCGATGACGAATACACGCTTCCAATGTGCGTTCCCCGCGATGGCGCCAAATACGGATGCGACCATCATGATGCTGTAAACAAAACCTGGATTCATCCGAAAAAATGACGTTTTGCCATTCGTGCACCCAGGTTCGTCGTTGAGTACACCATCGCAGGCGCTCCTGTATGTGATGCAGAGTCAAGGGTAACCACACTCATGGTCTCCGAGGTGATAGTCCATGCTGCTGCAAACGTCGTCGGACTGTTCGTGCAGATCGTTGTTGTCTTGCAAACGTCCCCATCTGTCGACTCGGAGATCGAGACGTGGCTGCACGATCCGCTACAGCCATGCGGATAAGATGCCTGTCATCTCGACTGCTACTGATACGATGCTGTTGAGATCCAGCACGGCGTTCCGTATTACCCTCCTGAACCCACCGATTCCATATTCTGCTAACAATCATTGGATGTCGACCAACGCGAGCAGCAATGTCGGAAACGTGATGGTACGTATTTCTCCTCCTTACACGAGCCGTCACAACAACGTTTCACCAGGCAACGCCGGTCAACTGCTGCTTATGTATGAGAAATCAGTTCGAAACTTTCCTCATGTCAGCACGTTGTAGGTGTCACCATCGGTGCCAACCTTGGGTGAATGCTCTGAAAAGCTAATCATTTTGTAGGGAAGCAGCCTACTCCCGCCATAGTAAATTCACATCAGTCTTTCCATTGTGTGCCAGCCAGTCCGCTGTAACTAGCTCTGACGTCATAAAGGTTGCGCAATACTTTAAAAATCAAGTAAATAACGTAAAATGTTTCTAGCATGTCAGGAGTAATACTAAATTAATATGTGTTGAATATCAGTTCGATAACTTTAACCATTTTCGAAATTTGGATGTTTTTCTGTAAAAATCATTGGCGCAACAGAAAAGAGCTAGAGACTTAAAAATTTATATTTAGATTCCTCTTTCATAATAATTTAATAAAAACAGTACTTTGGATTTCACAAATTAAAATTTTAGTGGAAATTCATCATTTTCTGGTTTTTGTCTTAAAAATTAAGGAAGCAAGATAGATTAAGTAGGCTAATAAATAAGGCTAGGATGTTTCTTTTTAAGTAGAATGGAGTTCCGCTATAACCATAAAGATGTGAGAAGTTTCATTTGAATAACTATAAAACTATGGCGATAGCGTATCTCCAAAGGGCCAGTTCAGAGCTCGTCTACTGCGTGCAGTGTAATTAAATTAATTCTCTCGCCCAAAATATTTAACTTAGCCACGTCAAACTTTTATTATGATTACTTACCTGTGTGCTGAATGCACATTTGAATTAAGAGCTTCATCGGCCATCAGCAAGAGAAGCTATGGTTTATTAGGTAACTTAAAGTGGTGCATTACTAGCCCAGCGGCTAGTAGGGAGAGCCGATTTGATCAGGCGTTCCCTTAGCCGTCCGCACCGCGGCTTTATATATAAGAACGCTGCGAGAGACAGTAAGGCCCCAGTTCTCTCCAGACGCTGAATAGCACGTCATCTGTGTCGGGAGTCGCGTCGCGTCGGTATCATTGCTACAAACAGCCTCGGATGCCGTATTAAGTTACTCGGGATACGCGTAACCATGAAATCATTTTCGAGTGAAGTGTTAATTCTGGGTTGACTTTAATTATCTATCTTCAGTTTGCGTATGTCGTATTTTCACGTGCCGCCGCGGGACAAACATTCTACCATTATTTAGCGTGGCGTTTGATGAACCTAATCATCAAATTATGGCGAGCATTCATTTAAACATTTAATTTGGACATTTATAGTTGCATCAGCGCATTAGACTCTGAACTGCTCTGTTAGTTAGTTTGTGTGGATTCTTTTGTTTTCATCTGTGACGTTCAGAATATATAGAGAGGTTTTTTTTCACGATCGTTTTTGATTATAAATCCCAGACAATCTCCTAATTCCTCAGAGCTATAGGCTGTGGCTATAAGTGTATTTCTCAGATGAAGTGGGCACTAGGAATTCTAATTACAGGCTTCACGTTTTGCTAATCACTTTCTGGTTGCCAATATTGTAGTTAGAGAGCCAGTGTTGAGAACGGCGAAAGACAGCATAAATAACATTCTAAATAACAGGAACTGGTTTTACATTCTACAAACCAAACATTTATATATACAACATAAAATTGATTAAATTCCACCCGCCGCCCCACAATTTGCATATCACAGCACTTTCTTCCTGTCAGTTAAATTTCACGTCTGTAGCACGTCAACTCCGTGGTGTAACAATTTTAATGGCCAGTAGTGTAATTTAGTTTGCTGTTGCCTTACTTTGACTTGCAGATTATAGTGTTTAGAATTGTAAGGCGGCCGGATTTTACAGACCTTACATAAGCTTGGTCCATAATGACAGTACGATACAGTATGAGACCCCTCACAAAATAATAACTATGTTATATCAGCAAAAGCCAATTGCAGTTAATCTCATGTACCGAAAACTAACAAAACAAGATCTACCAACATATGGACAGCGGCAAGAATAAACAAGTTAAAGTGAAATGCATTTTGGAGACGAACCGAGCAGGTGGTTAATGGCATCGGAAAACCCCATTTAACAACAGAACGGCGAGCTTTAGCGCAGAAAGGGATAAGGCCAGAACAATGCATATTCCTTTCAACGTAAATATGGTCGGGACCGAGAGTAAGTGGCTGCACGGCATTAATAGAGCTAGGGTGCGACCCAGCAAGAAAAATAAAATTCATCTCTAGCGAGACGGTGATGGGCTGAAGCCATACTGGGCAACGCGGACGCGACACTTTGGGGAGATCCCCTTTATATAAAAGCATTTTGAGAACTAAAATTTTCTAGATCTCTCTCTCTCGTCTCGCGGCGGACTGCACAAGAATGTGGAAATAAGCGAGGGCCTTGAGAACTTTGCTTTCTGTGAATTGAGGACGATACACTTCACGCATTGTGGCGACAGATAGCAAAGAGGTAGATAATTATTCCTATGGGAAGTTTTGCGGGCAAAGAAATTGTGCACGTCGCTCCAACCCTCAGCGAGTGTGCAATAACCATTATTTCACCTAGGGAAAGAGTAACGTTCTACGGAACGTAGGAAAGTTGAGACTGAGTGAATTCAGTCAAGGCCAGAGCAGGGAAGTAGCGTTTCAGATCCAGCACAGAGACAACACCGCTGCATATACCACTTGGTAAAGTATCATCGCGCATTAGGCCACAGTAAATGTCTAGAATTCCTCACTCCAACTTGCGTATGCTTTGACCATTTAATATCGAAAGCTAGGATATTAACCTACCCTCACATTGTGTACATGAGAGTTTTCTTTTTTTTTGTTAATTTATTCTCCACCGACTCAGTGCATTGACCAGCTATGACAACGTAGATGTAAATTAGTTGATGAAGATTTTTAAGCATTCTTTCCTGTGATAAAAAAAATTTTATGTGAAGAGATAACGAATTTAATAATCGTCAATTCAATATGTCCAAGACTTAAATATTTTGTTATTGACTGTCAAAAGTAACTGAACATGATTGTTGTGTATCACATGACCCCTGGAAGCACAGTTGTTATATTATATGCAGTATAAAAAAGGAAATAGCTGTGCTGTCTTTCTAGAATAGACCCCAAACTTTCACCTTCACTAATTCATGCATTCTAGTTACGTGACATCAACATTTCATAGATTTTTGTTAGAATCCGCACCTGCCTTACAGGGCCAAGTTCATATTTATTTACAATGTCTGTTTAACACCCTGGGCTTGAGAAGACAGTTCAGATGTTTTGTCCATTTGCGCGTTGAGTGGTGAGCTAAGTTTTCACACATTGGTACACTCTCCGTGCAGATACAGAAGAGCGGACAATGACACAATCGATTTTATCATTTAAGCTATTCAGCTTCGACGTCATTTCATCCTTTAGTTCTTTATTTCTAACCTTAGTTCTTTATTACTAGATGGATCCTTACTTAAATGTTTCTATTGGATTCCGTCTTATTGTTCAGCTCTTTATCATGAGCTTCAAGTTTAGAAAACAGTAACTGCATCCAGTTCGGTGCCTCTACCTTGCCACCTGGCATTTCAACCCATTTTGAAGGACTTTCTACAAGTAGCATTACCTGAGTTGGCTGAATTCCAGAAATATTGAACTCTGTTTCATTATCTAATAACTCTATTAATTCAACTTTTCCTTTTTTGACTTCGACTTCAGTAACATCATCAGCAGAAAATGGTTCTAACTTCTCAGTATAAATTGTACCTCCGATTCTACTTTTGACGAATCCTTCAGATTTTGGATTTATTACTTTGACTGCACCCTGCATGTTAATTTCAATTTCGAATTCTGAGGCTTCATCGTTGGAGACTCGTTCCACCTTAACTATCATTGGATTCCATTTTTATTCGCCTGTTAGAAGCAATTAACAAATATTTTAAATATTCTTGACTTAATTTAACTGCTTGACCTCGATGAGCGATGCCAGCAAACATGTTGCGACGCGTTGCGACGTAACGCAGGCTGCAGCACCAGCAGCTGCAGTGACGAAGATGGCGGGTATCGCCTACTGCAGTAGCTCCATGGGTGAGGGTGTGGACACCTGTGAGGGGGTGCGGTAGCTTGCAGCTCCACACAGCTCCGTGATGACGCTCTGTCTTCTTCTAACCTCAGCGACGGTGGCAGCCGCGGTAAAGTGCCGTCTTCTTCCCTTTCAAGACTACTGTGGCTAACATTCACAATTTAGCTTCCACACTCTCGAGCAAATCTTAAAACTCTTCTTGTTTCGGCACATTTCACCTCGATATCCTGTGAGTACCTATCGAGTTCCCTCTTTTGTACCGATCACTTTCACAGTTCAGTTTCCCAGCCGATTAAAACCGTAAGGGAGGAGACCAGTAAATAATCTAACGGGTCTTTACTTTTTGGTTCAAAAATGGTTCAAATGGCTCTGAGCACTATGGGACTTAACATCTTAGGTCATCAGTCCCCTAGAACTTAGAACTACTTAAACCTAACTAACCTAAGGACATCACACAACACCCAGCCATCACGAGGCAGAGAAAATCCCTGACCCTGCCGGGAATCGAACCCCGGGACCCGGGCGTGCGAAGCGAGAACGCTACCGCACGACCACGAGATGCGGGCTTACTTTTTGGTATGTTGTTAATGTGAAAAGACAAACTGTCTGTGCGTGCTCTATACCTACCTTCTGCATTTACAAGAGGCTGAAAACTTCTTTTAACGGCATCCAGAAAGCGATAGAGAACATCATAATTTCCAGTCTGCAAGTCCACATTGCTCCTTGTGGTCACTGAACGAAATTGTTCCTACTTACTATTTACGCAGTGTGGTTAGGAATAATGACTATAAATAGAAGTTTTGAGTTTTAACTGATTGTTATATTCAGTAAAAGTTCACGCACTCAAACTGTAATAAAATTTCTAATAATAATAATAATAATGTCTGAGTCCTGGTAATGAACGAAGTAGCCAAAAAGGAAATTTCATAATAGGTATTTTATTCTCTTGCAACTACTTACCTTAACGAAAACTTCATTACACGCCACTGGGTTCACAGTAGGATCACCTCTGACATAAACAGCTGGCAATCGACAGCAAGCTTTATATGTGTGTAATGTTAAAGCTGGTGACTGCACGCTACCTCAGAGGCCTCACTGACAAGATATCGTAAAACTGTATGTCGTCGGTGCTGTCCTGACATGCTTCGAAACATAGGGAGTTCCACTGTAGGCGTGGCCATCATGTTCCTAGCATGTTCACCCTCTTAAAATACACACATCAAAAAAATTTTTGCATCACCCTGGTTCCAAGAACTCCTGAAGATAGACGTTGACTGTCGATATTGTATCACAGATACAGTCCCTTTGACTGTTTAGAGACGTCACTACCCCCGCCCAAAGACGAAAACAACAATGAATGAGCAGCGCCTATTAGACAGAAGGGGTCCGACAGCCGGCCAGTTCCAGTCATTCGACCAGGAAGGAGGTACACGGCCCGTGTTGCCTGTAGTTCAGCCATGCCTCGACGGTCAATACCGCGATTCTATCGCGTCCGCATTGTTACTTTGTGCCAGGAAGGGCTCTCAACAAGGGAAGTGTCTAGGCGTCTCGCAGTAAATCAAAGCGATTTTTTTCGGACATGGAGGAGATACAGAGAGACAAGAACTGTCGATGACGTGCCTCGCTCAGGCTGCCCAAGGGCTACCACTGCAGTGGATGACCGCTACCTACGGATTATGGCTCGGAGGAACCCTGTCAGCAACGCCACCATGTTGAATAATGCTTTTCGTGCAGCCACAGGACGTAGTGTTACGACTCAAACTGTGCACAATAGGCTGCATGATGCGCAACTTCAAACCGACGTCCATGTTGAGGTTCATCTTTGCAACCATGCAGCGCCGTACAGATGGGCCCAACAACATGCCGAATGGACCGCTGAGGATTGGCCTCACGTTCTCTTCGCCGATGAGCGTCGCATATGCCCTCAACCAGACAATCGTCGGAGGCGTGTTTGGAGGCAACCCGGTCAGGCTGAACACCTTAAACACACTGTCCAGCGAGTGCAGAAAGGTGGAGGTTCCCTGATGTTTTGGGTTGGTATTACCTGGGGCCGACGTACGCCGCTGGTGGTCATGGAAGGCGCCGTAACGGCTGAGCGATACGTGAATGCCATCCTCGCACTGATAGTGCAACACTATCGGCAGCATATTGGCGAGACATTCGTCTTAATGGACGATAATTCGCGACCCCATCGTGCACATCTTGTGAGCGACTTCTTTCAGGACAAGGACATCGCTCGACTAGAGTGGCCAGAATGTTCTACAGATATGAACACTATCGAACATGTCTGGGATAGATTGAAAAGGGCTGTTTATGGACGACGTGTCCCACCAACCACTCTGAGGGATCTACGCCGAATCACCATTGAGGAGTGGGACAATCTGGACCAACAGTGCCCTGATGAACTTGTGGATAGTATACCACGACGAATACAGGCATGCATCAGTGCGAGAGGACGTGCTACTGGGCATTAGAGGTACCGGTGAGTACAACAGTCTGGACCACCACCTCAGAAGGTCTAGCTGTATGGTGGCAGAACATGCAATGTGTGATTTTCATGAACAATTAAAAGGGCGGAAATGATGTTTATGTTAATCTCTATTCCAATTTTCTGTACAGGTTCCGGAACCCTCGGAACCTAGGTCATGGAATTTTTCTTTTTTTTTTATGTGTGTGCCTGACCACGTGTTGCCCAGCGACTGGCGTACCATTCATTACCGATTAGCTACTACAACTGATGAACTCTTATACAGAGTTGAAGCAGCATATAGTGACGTAACAGTATACTGTATATTATCGACCTGGCAGATAACATTAACAATCAACTCAGACTTTCCGCAATTGATGCAGTTACCTGCATTGGTGCGCGAAACTTAAAGATGAAATAAAGTTTCGGATGAAGTGTAACTGCTGAGACGTACGCTCGTATGGCGATAGGTGGATACGTATAATAATACATGCAGGGACATTCTCGAACATGATCGTTTGGTGGTGCAGGTTCTGTGGTGTGGGGAGACATAATGTTGAATGGGCATACTGATCAGCGAAACATTGAACACATCTCACTCCACAGTAGACATTATTGTGACACAGTACTCCTTCCGCATTAGTATCTTTTGAGAGGTATAGTTCTCGCAAGATATGGTTGCCGATGTGCAGTGACCAATTTTCGTCGAAAGCGCTGGACGAGTTCATTCGTTTGTTCGGAAGGGGAGACCAAGCGTGTCTGCCACCTTTCGTCCGGTCGGCGATGACAGAACCGAGGCACACGCCCGGCAGTCTCTCTCACAGAAATTTGCAATAGCTATTTTGTAAAAAAAAAAAAAAAAAAAAAAAAAAAAAAAAAAAAACATTTTTGCTTTGCTTATAGATTTACCTGTCACGTTCACGATGACGTTCCCATCATTTCGTTAATGGTCATAGTTATTGCGATATTTACGTGGAAATAAGACCCTGAGCGAAATTCGAGAAAGTTTGCTATGAAAAATAGAGGTCGCTATGATTTTACTTTTGGTGAATATTAAATAAAAGTGTATTAGACAGCCAACGGAAGGCAGGCTGTCCAGAGCAGCGAGAGCTCAGTCTTGTAACCTACCCCGACCAAAAGGTGAGAGCCAACTCCCCACAAGAGCACCCGTACAAACCGAACACAGAACATTCCCGCCCCCACGACAGTGGCCGTGGTTAAACGTTCCAATCAGCAACTTGAAAACCGGCGGAAAATTCCACTCTATTGCCGGAGCACTACCATTCCACCAATGGAGATTCTTGGTGCCAATTTCTGCGCCGATTTTGCTACGTCACGGAGCTATGCCCTGAGCAAGCCAATCACAGTTACTATACGGCACAAAACGCGGGAATTTGCGCGCCAAGGCTGCTTGGGAACACAAGTCATTCCCACGCCTCGCTGGTAGCCCGCCAGAAAGTGTTTTCGCAAAGTTTCTGCGAAGTAACGGAACCTCTAGCCCAGCCGCTACTTCAGGCCCCTCCTGGCGTGTCTTTTGACAATGTCGGCATCTGGAAAGCATTCACTCGACTCCCTCACACCTGTCAGCTTACCCTTTCAAGATCAGCAGTGCCCGCCTGTCACGGACCACCTGGGTGACGAAAGACGCTGTGTGGGAAGTCTGCGTGTGAAGGAATAGCAACTTGTCACCGCATGCAATTAGAGAGGAAAATCGTAAGATAGAAATATGAGAGGGAGCTCATGCCACCTCTCAACACATCCATGCTTTGATCGTTCCATTTCATATCCGTACAAATTATTATGCCCAGGTATTTGTAAGAATTGACCGAGTCCAGAACTGACTAACTGATATTGTAGTCATTGCACACTACGTTCTTCCGTTTTCTGAGGTTCACAGTTTTACGTTTCCATACACTTACAGACAGTAGCCTTCAAAGAGACTGTAAGGCTACTGTCTGTAAGTGTGTGGAAACGTAAAACTGTGAACCTCACAAAACGGAAGAATGTAGTGTGCAATGACTACAATATCAGTTAGTCAGTTCTGGACTCGGTCAATTCTTACAAATACCTGGGCGTAATAATTTGTGCGGATATGAAATGGAACGATCAGATGTTCACATTCGTAGGTAAAGGACGTGGCAGACTCCGGTTCTTTGGTAGACTACTAGGGAATTGCAATCA